>NW_027211694.1:6423000-7774500 GCF_022749685.1 Semicossyphus pulcher
GAAACACCCGCTATGGGTACATCGAAACACTAGCTAAAGGCTACCTTGAAAGAGATGCTAAAGGCTAACCTGGAACTAATGCTAAGAAAACCTTGAAACAGATGCTAAAGGATAACTTTGAATAGATGCTAAAGGGTTTCTTGAGACAGAAGCTAAATGCTAACTTGGAACTTATGCTTAAGGCTACCTTGACACAGACGCTAAAAGCTAACTTGAAGAAGACACTAACGGCGACTTTGAAACGGGTGCTAAAGGGTAATTTAAAACATTTATTTGTCTACCTTTTGTTTGACTCTTTATTCACCTTTATTTTTTTTTAGAAGAGAAATAGCAAGGCCACATTTTTCAGGCCTCTGTATTTTATCTTTTGGCATTTTGATATTGGATTTACTTTAAGGATGGTCAATATTGTGTAAACAGCCGCAGGAAAAGCAAAGGAAGTCAACAAATGGATCTTAATGGAGCATAAGTAGTGGTTCGAGATTTCTTTTTCCTCTCATTATTATTAAATCGGCCCTTCAAGCGACAGAGTTTATGTGTATTGGGTTGTTATTGATCGGGTAAAGACAAATGGAAACCTGCTTTATGTCTGAAAGTGGGCAGAAGGGTCGGTTTGGCCTTCGGGGCCTTGTGTTAGGACGGATGAGAAGAAGCCCTGTAAGCCAGATCCACCCCAGCCACCTATTTCTGACTCCACTGTGTTCCATAAAAACAGTGGGTCATCCAATCTAAAAAACATTCCCTGTGAATTTAATCCAGGCAGCGATTAGGTTGTCACCAAAACATAAAAGCAGTTTAGTAACATACAAAGATAGTGTCCAGTAGACAGGGTTGTATCAAAGAGGATCATGTTCATCAAGATTACATCTCTGTCTTCAGATAAACTCTGAAGCACATCTAAGACCTGCTTCATCGTAGGGCCTGTCGGACAGGTTTTTCTTCTTGTGACGAACCAGAACAATAAGCTACATTGTTATTCTTCGCAGGGTTGGAAAACACAATACGTGCTCAAAACACATATTTCTTTGTCGTTGCTGCAGTGTGACAAAAGAAAATGTGCTCGAGGCTCTCCTGTTTGTTTTGCACTGTGCCAAAAAAAACAGATTTGCATTATACAGAAGAACAGCGACACTTCAACGCCCATTGATCATTATCCTAACTGAAACACACCCAGAAGAGCTACTGGACTCTTGAATGATTTCAGTCTCAGAAATGAGCCCTTAACTTAGACTTGGCTGCTTGATTTGAGTCCCAAAAAGATCGACCTGATCTGAGACTAGAAAGCACAAACATAGAACTTTAAAATTCCTGTACATGAATTAAAAATTGAAGAGATGGCATCAGGTAGGCCTTGGACAACCATCCTGCCCATTTCTTGTGGTATTTAATGAGGACACAAAGGCCTTCAGCACGGACGATAAACTCTCTTATTTCTGTCTGTTTGCTCTTGAAGGGTAATAAAAAATCTCCTTGGCTCAGCATGAGATCATCGTCTAAATGACAAGAATGCAGTGCGGCCGGCATACCAAACGCCAAACCCCGAAACTCTCCCCATGCTGTCACTGTAAACCCTATCACTCGGCTCGTATTGATCTTTTCAATCGGGTTGCGTACAGTGATAGCTCTGAGCCAGACATAGGAAAATCCTCTATTTTCATTAGTTTGCTGTGATGAGCTGCAATCCTGAATCACTCAGCTAAGCTCTTAAGAAGCTGTGAGATTCAGGGTTGAACGAGTCTAATGAAGAGATAGCCGGCATGGTCTCCCTATGGTGGATCAGTCCAGGAAATATAACGCTGCTTGTAGACAGTGCTGACCATGGATAGATAAAGCTGAACACTTGGTCCCTCATGCATATTAAATTCACCTTTACCCCTACAAAGATCAGACTTCCCTTGGCTTACGGGACCATCCTTGGATTATTGTCAAGAGTCAATCTCATCATCTCTATCATTGGTCGAGTTTCCATTTCCGGTTTCGTAGGAATGTTGAACGAGCCGGTTGAACCTGTTTTTATGACATTGTGACACTTGAACGACAAGCTGCAAGAGTGCCAAAGCTGGTCCGTCTATCTCCTTAATAGGAGGACAGCCTCGGGGGTTTTTGGGAATCGTACCCAGGAGGAATGTTGACGGAGCGGGACGGAGCGGGTCGAACCTGTCTTTATGCCACTGGAACACTTAAACGAGGTGTTGAAGATTCTCCGTAATATGCTGACGGTCCCAAGAGCCAGTCATGTCCATCCGTCACCACAGCTTTCCAAGACACTTCTCGCATTTGTCTTCGCCACACGAAAGCCTTTCATCTTTAGTGTGGGGTCTTGTCAGTTCAGCACCCAGCCTGCAAGAACCTTGCCGGTGTCCGAAATAATGAGGCCTTACCGCACGCTCCACCATGTACAGGCAGTGGGGATTTTGGTCATTGTTAATATCTTACAGAGAAACCTCTTTTGTCAGTGATTCTGCGATTATACGACTAATTTAGGTGGTGCATGTCAGGAGATGGAGGTCGCTGAGGGTGCACCTGTTAATTGCTTCTGTCTGACAGTTTTTAAGATCTTCCTGAGCTACAGTAAATGTTCTCCGATCAGTGGTATCTGGCTTACTCAGCAGGGGGAAGGAGCAGCCGTCGTGCAGCGAGATTCTTGCATATATTTCAGTCTTAAGATACTGTCCAGGAGACTACCAGGAAGTTTGAAGATTACTTTTCATTGTTTAAAACCGCTGTATGCTTCAGTTCTGCCAAGGAGTTTTGCTGCACCTCTTACAGTGTGAAGAGCATTGCTGTCTCCTATTGCGACCCCTGTCATCCGCGAGGTCCCCTCTCCGAGAGAGTTAACCTTTTGCCACCATAAACTTTTTGGACAATGCCAAAAAGCAAACACTTTCCTTTTGCTTCCCTCACCACTTTAGAGCCTCCTCTACGTTTTTTTTTTGCACTTTCTTCCTCTGTCATTACTTTTCTCGAGGGAAAAGGTCTCCGTGAAGGGGGCTGTGAAAAGACTAGAGCCCAGTTAAAGGGCAGTTAGTGAGAAGAGAGGCTGTTTGAATGGCATCTCGGGTTGCTGGGGCTGAAAGGAAAGTGCCATTAGTGTTGGGTTTCTGTGAAAGTCCAGAGAGCGGCTGCTTCAAGCGCTCTTGATGGAAGATTTATTGCCCTCATGGTCTTAAAAAATGTCCCGTACAGACGAAGGACAACTGGTGGCGTCATGAATGAGCCACCTCTACGTATGAATCATTCACAGACTGACTTTATGGAAGACCTTGAGTGTAACTTGTTTAAGGCCATGACTTGTTTGCACCACCACAGGATGCACTACTAAAACACTTTCAGGGCGGCTGTGGTGATGAGTTTTCTTCCCCCCTCAGAGCATTTGAGGAAATGTGAACTGGTGAACTATTGTCTTCCTGAACAAGGCAGTTTGCTCATAGACGCCTGTGGGTCGGAGAAGGGTGCGATGGTAAATGCGAGCGGTGGAAGGCTGGCACAAGAAAAGAGCCTTTTACAAAGCAATGCAACAATCCCACAATGCCATTCTCTGCTTGCGCCTGTAACAAAGAGCGCTCTGAAGCCCACACTGGACGGCCTCATTCACCCCCCTGACCCTGATGCACTGCTTCTCCTCTGGAGCTTTCTGCAGTTTATTTTTGGCTTAGAAAGGCTTACTAATATCTGTTTTTGGCTGAGAATAGCCTGGTGGATACCGTCAGCTGCGGATGTGACAGTGTTTGGATGTTGCTACATCTCTATCCTTGTTGACAGGTTGCTCAGGTTGCCCAAAAGCTTTGTCCTCAGTTTGACTCTTAATGGGACCATGATTTACAATAGGGATATCATATTGTATTAAAGAAGACGTGAAAGTAGAGATTGACACCACAAATGTATTAAGAAATCTTTTACTGAGGTAATAACTCAACTGAGAAGTTCATTATTTTCTCATAGACCTCTATAAAATCAGACTTCTATTTGTAACCATAGACTGTATAAAAACGTAGAACGTTAACCTCAGACCGACATAAAGAAGGCGTGCTGGATTCTTGCTGTTAAGTTAAGTGTGTGTTTGGGTTAGCGGAAGTGGCTACGGCCGCTTCACCCGCCGATCTCTACTGCGCAGTCTCTGGCTCCATATGACGTCGCCATCGCAAGATGGCAGCTCATATCACAGGGGCTATTTTGGCATCAATTTCGTACAATGGAAGCAGCAGGTTTACTTTTGAAAACCAGGGGCTTTGTCCATTTCTTATATACAGTCTATGGTAGATATCCGGCAACTACAACCGACTAAAGCTGGGTAGTATGTCATGAGGAGAGAGTGAACTACAAAGCTGGTTTTGATCTTAATCTCGCTCGTGATTGCTTCTTAGAACCACTTTTCAATCTTTATTAGCTGTTATAAATAAAGTCGGACTGTTTTATTCTGTTCTGTGCTTCTTTTTATTGATCTAATATCTGGCAACACCAGCAGCATCTCGCAATATCGTCACTCAAATTCAGTCTGTATGTGATTACAGAAACCAGGTGACCGCTACAGGCAGTTTTAGAATTAAAAAAGGACTCGACAGACTGAGGTTAAGATTTCATCCTCGGTCAAACCAGCTCTTCTTGTTGGGTCATGTGAAGCTTCTCCTTTTGTGTGGTTTCTGGTTTTAATTTGCTGAAGTTATTGTGTCTGTAGCAGCTGCAAACCTCATAAATGGCAGCCGCAATACCAAAGGGACGTGTCGGACACTGAACCGTCTTTTTGCAACTTTTAAGACCCGGACTAGAGATGTGGATCAACCTGGAGATCCCCTAAAAGTCCTTCTCAGTAAGAGAATATCTAAGATGTGAGAGGAGTTCCTGTATGTTGTAAGGGAAAAATGGTTAAACACTTCTTGATCACACAACCACAAAGGTTTTGTGGGCGATGAACAAGCGCCAAAATATTTCTGGTTTGTTTTTGTTGCCGGGCTACACACCCTGAAGAGGAAGCTGAACTGCGGTCATAACATGACATCAACAGCTCTCTGAATCACAGAGTATAAAGGGAACACTTTGTGCAGTTTGTACACACAACCATTCGGTATGTTTGGAAAGGTTTTTGAGAGGATGCTGCACGTTGAATCTCTTCTTCCAGTGCCGCCCTTTAGGTCGGTTACTGCCAGCTGTTGGCTTAAAGCACAGGGAGGGAACCACTAATATTTTGGCATTACATAATGCTCGCATTGCTGCACTATCATGCAGAAAATACAGCATGCATCCCCCTCCCCCAGTGGGGAATAGTCCTGGGTTAAGACCTCACGTACTGTACAGCAGGACTTGTGCCTAATATGGGCAGCGTTTGGTAGTTTGGGGAAGCGAGGGAGTGCTTTACAAAGAGTCTGATGGGAATACAGGACATGAATATAAACAGCTGTTTGAAGCTGTTTAATTCAACATCTGTCCTCTTCAGCGAGAGTGCTCTGCTTACGAGGACAGCTGACACACACATACACAGAGAGAGAGAGAGAGAGAGCACACTTTGATGCCTCACTCTCTCTCTCATCCTGTTTTTTGTTATTACTCTGGCAAATTTCCTCATGCACAGCGTCCATGGCCGACAAAGCAACGCTACCCTATGCGACCCCTGCTTGCAACTGCACAAACAGAAGCGTGACGCAACATGACATCCGACTTACCCTCTCTGCTTCCTTTGGGTAAAGTGTCTCTCTGTTCAGCTCGGTGGCACAATTGTGGTGCAGTGCTCGGCGCTCTGCAGGGGTGCAAGAGGGGGACCGTGTGAGACATGAGCTGGTAAATCTAGACGAGAGCTCACTTATCCCTCCTCCATGTTGGAATGTCGTCTGCAGCGCCCGGCGAGCAAACGGGAGTGTAAACAGGTGGAATAATATCGCACAAGCGGGGCTTTGTGCAGGGTTGCGCACGGTGCATTGTGCAGGAAATGTAGCGTGTTAGGATACATGCGTTTTAACATTTGTTGTCATCAGTCAGCCAGCGTTTGTGCCCCTTAGGGTGAACTTTTTCAGATGTAAAGATGATTGTACATTTTTTAACTGACTGAACAGGAAAAATAGTCCCTCTTCGCAGCGCTGCAGTTTCCCAAAACCTTGCACAAAGTGCTTTAAAATTCCTCGTGCCTTTTCCACCAGACAGAGGGTCAAACGTTCAGCCTTTCATGCATGCTGTGTGTGCTCGGTATGTACAGAACTAATCGTTCCATGCATACAAAAGGGAGTGTTACACATCCATCAGGGAACACACCTTTAGTCTGACTCATGACAAATACAAGTCAGTGGTTCACAGCGAGAACTCCCAACCCATCTGTCACACCTAGATAAATATTTCCTTTTTAGCTGAATGAGTGAAAATCGGCTCTCATGCAGATTTGTTGGACATTTATCAACTTATTGTGCTGCTACAGGCCACGCAACAAATGTCGCAAAAACTTCTGTTGGAAGTCTCTTTCTTCTTGTTCACCAGGTGGACTTTTTATGAGAGGGCACCGACTTGTTTCCACAATGTTTTTTATACTAGCTACAAAAAATAGGATTGGTGATATAACAACAAACACTCAAGTAAACTAACATAAACTTATTCCAGTCTGGGGCTTGTGTTTGTACCCACACCATCCCGGCCGCGGCCATCACCAGAGTCACAAACTATTTTTCAGTAGTAGAGGAAGGCGACAGGTTAGCGAACATTTTTGGCTGACCGCCGGGGTCAGCCCTACACGTGACTGAGTGAGCGAGTGAGTGACGGTACTTTCAGAGCCCGAGAGAGAGAGAGTTGCGACATCACTATGGCGTATCATGGAGCATATTGGGCCTCCACTGATGCGACTCTCTGTCTATATGGCTCTGGATACTTTGTTCGGGGAGTAGGCGGGGCTGCTCGTCCAGTGTCCTCACTTACGTCCGCAGTCATCGGCCTCATAAGGACGGTCCTTGTAACACGTTGCACACAAAAGCGCACACTGACCTGATGCGGTCAGCAACATACTAGGTTAGGGCACCTACTTGTTTCCACAATGTTTTTTTTTGCTATCTACAAACAGGATTGGTGATATAACATCAAACATACACACATTCCAGTCTGGGGCTTCTGTTTTTACCCACACCATCCCGGCCGCGGCCATCACAAACTATTTTTCAGTAGTCGTAGAAGTGTAGAAGTAGAATTCTGTGCAGCTAACGTTAGCGGTTCATCTTACCTGTAAATGCTTCTTTAAATTAGATGTCGAGTCCTTGGATAATGACAGCATTTTCACAGGCGGAAGGCATAACCTGCACTGTTGCTCCCATTTTCTCCTTTGAAGACAAATTGATGGCAAAATTTCCGACCAGTGAGAGCATTTCTTTCACCACAGGCCGTGGCAACTTTGAGGAGTGGTGTTGTGAGACTTGTGTGGTAACATGTGCGCGCAGGTGCGTGGCATTAGACAGACGGACGGTTTAGAAGTGTGACGTCAGATGTTATAGATCATTTTTGGTATTATATCTTATATCTTTTAAAATTGTAATCCTGCTAGTAATCCCCATTTTTAATAAATGTATCTGTAATCTAATCACCTCTTTTTGTTCTGTAACTGTAACAGAATACAGTTGCCTTCTTTTGTATCCTAATTACGTAACGCCGTTACTTGTATTCTACCCAAGCCTGATGGCACCGTAGTCGTATCTCAATGAACTCTGAAAATGAGTTTAAACTTTGCGCTACACTTAACCCGGTTATGAGGTGAGAAAGTTTTGCTGTCAGACTCGAGGACACTTCCTTTTTACTTTGTCACCTGTTTTTCTAACATCCATGTTCAATGAAATAATCAGAAACGATCTGCTGGTGAGGTTGAGGCTTTCCTGGGACATGAGCGTGCTTCCTGCCTGAGGTTTTTCATGCAAAGTAGAACACATTAGCTGTCGTAGCTGACAGGAGTGCATTTGCATTTCTTGTCAAGTTATTTCAGCTGTCACGGCTTGAGTCAGATTTAATCTGTCCTCCAGCTCTTGTCTAATATGGGAAAAATTATGAGTGGCATTTAAGTCAGTCGCTCTGTTTATCGTCCTTCATAACTTCACTGATTCACCGCTTTGTGCGTTTTGTTCTCCGCAGCTTTTCGACCGAGTGCGGGAGGACGACCCCGACTTCCACCAGAAGATCATCCCCATCAGCAGCGAGCTGACGCAGCCCGGCCTCGCCATCAGCCCGGAGGACGTGGAGAGACTCACCGCCTGCATCAACGTCGTCTTCCACTGCGCCGCCACCATCCGCTTCGACGAGCCGCTCAAGTAAGAATCGCAAACCCCCCCAACCTCGGCCACTGTTTAAAACATGTTGATTGCACACCCTTTGACCTTTCACTGAACCAAAGAAACAACTCGTTAATATTGGGTAAATTTCTTGCAAGGACTTCCTGTTGTGGAAAGTAGAAGATCTCTGTCAGCGAACAGGCTTCAGTGATTTACACCAAACAGGAAGTAGAGCTGTTCTTTACAAATGAAAGAGGATGTGGAGTAACCAACTGTAAAGTCACTAATGGTGCTTTGTGTGGTTCCTTTTTTAGTCAGGCAGCCGCACTGAGCACACGTTTAGGAGTCTAAATCTCCCTGATAACAACACGCTGTGATCCTAATAAGAGCTGGTATCCCACTGACATGTGCGGATGTGATTCAGAAGTTAAGTTGTCCCACTTGTTTCACTTACATCAGCCTGTGAGGTTATTTTTAGATCCAAACATGTCGTCTGTTGAAATTAATTGCAATATGTTCCTCGCTGTGGTTCCTCTCTACGCGGCCCGAACACTCTGATGACTCTCTAACAGTGCGGATGTTGGACAGTGTGTCATCACTCATCCTGCTGCAGCCCCGGGCGCCTCTGCTCTTATTGGATCCTGGTGCAGGGACAGTGCATTATATATAATGGTGACCTAGTTATACTTTCTCTTCTGTGGGTTATGTGCTGGTGCTCCGCTGCGGCTGATCAGGCATGTACGTTACATGTCGTAGAACCAGCGTCGCTCCGTCCTGCGCACATTGAACTAACTGCGCCTGGGGTGCTCTCTTACTGAGGGTTTCTTCTATAACATCAAGTGAGCAATAGTAACAACCTTCCCAAACCTGGCAGAGTTTCGCAAAATTATCTTGTGACCTTGTTATGTTCACTCGGGTCGCCTTAACTTCCTGAATTGATAAGCAAGAAATGCTACGTCCTCCAAATCATAAGACCACTTCAGTTGTTTGTTCCTCCGCTCCAATTCAATCCAAAAAAGTGTTTCCTAATTATGAACCCTCTGAAGTCCTCTTACCTACAGAAATGTACGGGACAAACGCACAGAACACATGCTAAGGTTTGAAGAAGAAGACACTTTATTCATCCCCGATGGGAAATGCTACACACACACACACACACACACAAAGGTACATGGACAAGCTCAAGGGCACCTCGACGGAGCCGAGGAAAGGAACTGGCACCAGCCCCGATTCCACGCGTGGTCTATACCGAGACTTGAACCGGCAAACCTCCAGCTCCCCACAGAGTTTCCGTCTACCCGTCTATTTTTAGTTCGGTTTAGAAAAAAGATCTTGGTTTGGGTTAGAATAAGGAATTAGGACGTTTTTCTTTACCTTATTTTAATCATACATGTGGGTTATGTTACATACGTGACAAAGACGACCGTCTGCATGTAACTTAAATAAAGATTTTTGGTTTCACATCCTGGGTGTATTTATTACTCTCTCTGCCGCTATCCGACCTCATTCATTACCTTTTTACCGTCTTCTTAACTTTTTATTTTTATTTAATTTCTTCTAATTCTTTTATTTGCTTTTATTTCTCCCTATTTAATTTAATTTTTCTTGCTCTTTATTGCTTTTCCCCTTTGCCCTCCCTGCTTGGTCTTCTTGGGTTAGTTCCATACTGGCTGTACTGTGACGGTAACATGGCCGGCTGTAGCGACAGCTGGAGTTTCTTGTTTTTGCTTTATTTGTCAAAGTACTTTGTAAACTCTTGTTTTTAATAGGTAAAAGGCAAAGCTATAAGTATATGAATAAAGTTCTTATCGTATTGTCAGACTCACTAAGGCGACTAGAGGTTTCCAACTGTGTGGTTGTAAGTTTGGTGAGAGCGGTCACTCATATTTAACAGAATTATTCACCCTTATACCAACAATATGTTTAGATGAAAGGCGTGTTTGTCAGGGAGTGATGTGAAAAGTTGGTTGATTAATTATGTTATTTTCGGTACAGCAGGATGCTTTTAAATTGTGTGTGTAGAGAGAGAGAGAGATGACTGTAAAGTTCTGTTGAAATAAAAGCGGGAGTTTTTGTCGACACACTTCCTGTTGCACAACCTGTTTTCATCAAAGCAGCGGTTTAGTGTTCAGAAAGTTGTTTTGTACCAGAATGAAGTGTCCCCCCGCTGCGTGCCTGTGTTGGAGGCAGGGCTCTCATGTTCCAGGAGGTGTACGTGCTCCTCAGCTTTGCTGCTGATGTGTGTTTGGAGGCGGGGACACCTGTTAGTGTCTGAGTGACAGCTCAGTCAGGGTAAAGCTGCACGCAGCTTCCTATTGATCTCTGCTGTCATGTCCCTCTGACTGTCTCCTTCACCTTCATCCGTCCGGTTTTCACTCCCATGTTCCCTCCCTCCCCGTCTCTGTCTTCCCTCTGTCGTTACTCCTGCCGAGCGGCCGGCAGCCTTGTAAGCAGAGCGGAGGCATAAATCAGACGAGTTCTCTGTTTAAGGTTTCAGACTCAGCAGAGCTTTTAATGCTGACACCTCAGCCGCTCTTTATCCTCTGCTCGTCTTTATGCACGCTCAGAGGATTGTTTCTGTTTCAGTTTACATTTCATTACTTATTCTGTAACTCCAGGTCGGAAACCGAGGCACAAATCAGGTGCTGATTGTACTGATAGCGTTCCCAGATCTCCGTCATTTATCTTATCTCTCTGAAGTTAGGCCTAAGATGTGATAATGTAATAAAAAGATCCTTTAAAGTCTCTTGATCACATAAAGACTAGTTTTTAAATGTAACCGCCGAGAGCAAACACAGGTGGATGCTGAGTCAGATGCAGGAAGGGGGTACAGTGAAGCCTCCATCTTTTCCTGCTGACTAAATCCCTGCATATGGTCCGCCCACACACACACACACACACACACACACTTGAGCTCACCCTTTAACTACCACCCTCTCCCCATACCTGTCACCACTTTCCTCACATTTATCTGCATGTCTGTTAACAAGCTGCCACCACCTGAACACGTCTGATCCCTCCTTGGTCTCGTCGCCCACCAACACTCCATCTCTCTCGCTCCTCCTGTCACACACACACACACACACCTGGTAACACCGCCCACACAGAGGCAGAGCAGCGCTCTTATCTCGCCGTGTCTGGATGAACTGACCCTCAGTTTCTCTCTCTCTGTCGCCTCGGGCGCAGCGAGCTCGGTAAGCTGCTGCTCTCTGCTCCTGAGCCGACACAGATCCACTGCTGACGGCGGGTTTGCTCAGAGAGAGAGAGAGAGAGAGAGAGAGTAGCAGGGACATGTTCGTGTGTGTGTTTGCCACGGCAGGTTAGAGCTGCACGATTCCTCATAAAACACGATACCTGAATTGTTGTCAGTATAGCGAACGAGGGCGCACATTTACCCAGCTGTAATCCTTTAAGTCGAGGAGCTTCTTTATTTTGACTAATGATGTAACCACTCATCAATCAGTGCTTTTTAGAGAGTACAGATCACTGTATAATCAATACCTTGCAATCAGGTATCAAAACAAGACCTGTACCAAGCAGGCACGTGTTTAAACTGGGACTGTTCTTGTATATAATTGAAGTTTGGTCCTAGTTTTTGGTGTCCTATTGAGGTTTTAGTGTGTCTTCTTTAGAGCAAGAGATTTATTGATTAGTTGATTGAAAGAAGTCTGCAACTCCAGCTCCGGAAAAAATTAAGAGACCACTTCCAAAAAATCCATATTTGCCGGAATAACCTGGTTTTTAAAACCGCTTTCATGCATCTTGGATGACTCTCTCATTGCTGTTGTGAGACGTGAAGCCGCTCGTGGAGCATAAATTTAAGCAGCTGTTCGATTGTGACCGTTCATTTTCCTCTTGGTCACATTCAGGAGGCTTTCAAGGCCACGAACTTAGTAGTAGTTTATCTCGACTTAAAACTCTCCTGTGTCGACTCATTTCAGCTGAGGAAAACGATTACCTTAAACCTTTGAAGTTGCGTGAACACAAAACAAAATACCGTAAAATTCCGTGTAAAAGACGCATTTTTGATACATCTTTTTCATTTACTTGTAGAAACATTTACAGTTTTTATTCAGTAGCTTTCATGTCATGTGACCCAGTGTACTCAAAGCAATGCTAGATGTTAACACTAACTTGGACAAATAAGACGCACCTCATTACATTAGGTTTAATTGCTGCTAATTTTTTAAATTTTAAGGGTATTTTTTCAACATACATGCACCGTCATGATCGCCATTGTTACCATAGGCTGCCAGCTACCGCTAGCTGCAGCACTTCTCAGGCTAAATAAGTGAATCAGATTAAACAGATGATGACATAATCTTTCACTGCAGCCCCTGATCTTCATGTTGTTTGTTTTCGGTCTGTGATTCATGTGACTTTGCGGCTGTACGGCTGCAATTTCCCTAATGGATCAGGGAACAAAACTTGGCACCATAAAAACAATGCTGGATTGCAAATCAATTGCAAAGTACGAGGGACGTAAGGACAACCCTGCTCTGCAAAAAGTAACGGAGATATGTGACTCATGAGATGCTGCACCTCTTACCTGACATGTGTAGAGTAAGAGAGCACTGATTGATTAAAGAACACATCGACAGGTGAATATTAGTTGCTCTGTTCAGGCTGACTTTGCTCGAGTTTCCTCTTCCGCTGCCTGTGCACACTTCATCACTTGCTGTAACGCACTCTTGTCTTTTATTGATGCATTTTACGCTCGGTTTGACGCAGCGGATCTCCGAGCTAATGCAAATGCTGCAGAAACGGCAAATCAGTTACTCGGATAGGTCAGAGGCATAAATCCTCCCCAGACGGCTTTTACAGTTTGAAGAACATACGGTTAATTGTGCAGCCGCTCAAGTGTTTGCTGAAGTGCTCACGGCTGGGTGAACGGTCAAAGGAGCTGAAAACGGTGAAAAATAATGATGAGGCCATCACATCTACGAGGAGAGCAGATGTTGCTCTTTTTTTTCTTGTCCTCCCTCCCTCCTGTTTGGTTTCATGTCGGCTCCTGCTCATAATCATGTTCTGCAAATTCCTGCTAGTCTGCACATTCCTGTTTCAATGGAGCACTCAGCAAACACAAACGTTGTCATGCAAACGGCGACATTAGCAGCCTCAAAGCCCTTTCCCCTAAACACGCATTTAATCTCAAACACACATCCACACGCGGTCCCTCTCCTCCCGCCTACAAACACACACCCGGAGACACACACACTGTTTGACTCTGTATCTCTCTCTCTCTTCTCTCCGGCAGACACGCCCTGCAGCTGAATGTGATCGCCACGCAGCAGCTCCTCGGCCTGGCCCAGCAGATGCACCACCTCGAGGCCTTCATTCACATCTCCACCGCCTATGCAAACTGCAACCGCAAGCACATCGATGAGGTCATCTACCCGCCACCCGTCGAGCCCAAGAAACTCATCGAATCTCTCGAGTGAGTGGGTGAAGGGCTGGTTTCACTGAGCCCCAAGGACATCATGATAATGATGAGCCACTAAGATACTTACTATATATAATATAGAGAGATGTACTAGGAGTCCATAAGATGTGCTCTATGCAACCTGAAAGGCCAAGTTGTATCCAATTGTTTGGTTTTGTTTGGGACTATTTTCAGCGGCGGATGAATCACTATAGTGTGAATTCCAAAATAAACTACAGTCTGTGTTTTAAAGGTAATTGATAAGCACGTCACACAGTGCAACAGTGGAGTTTGTGGATAGCACAAAACATCAGATAAATCAGGCTTACATTTGCAGACAACACTTGCAGTTCATTGTTAATTTGGCTCTACACATAGGAGTAAGTGACGATACGAAAAATATCAGACTTATGTCAGGAGATATTAAGGACTCTGTGGAGTCCCATAATAATAACATGTAAAGTTAAAGATGTAATCTCAGGATCTCTTTGGCGGCACCTATGTGTGATGCTTGAGCACACTTCGCATGTGTGACGTCCACAGTTGCCTCTGGTTGAAACTCCCCATGCTGTCGGTCGCTTTCCTTTTTAGACTGTTTGCTTCATCTGAGCATCGAGTTTGTTTCTTTTTCTTTGGATTTTCACTTATTTTTGAAGTTGTATCTGTAGTCATCCATCTTTTCTTTGTTTGTTCAGCCATAGTAGATTACTGTTTACTCACAACACTTGCAGAGAGCGGAAAAGCAGCCGCTTAGCTCCGCCTACCCTCTCTGGCAGACCAACCACTGCTGCCTGATGGAAAACGCGTCACTAACTGGGCGCTGCTTGTGATTTGTTCCGCTTAAGTCGCCACAGATGAAGATTACTTTAAAACTACTTGATGATTATCATAAAATAATAAGAATACATCAAATGTGTTAAAGCATTCAGAAATAAATCAAAATGCAATTTAGTGTTAATTGTAGTGAATATAAAAGTAGCCTTCCAGGATTTCTACCTCAAAGCTTTTGAAAAGTTTCCTGATTTCCTAACGAGGCCAGGAAATGTCCGATAAAAGAAAAGCCAAACAAACGCTGACATGTTTCCACTTGTACTGAGTTTGATATCTAGAATCAGTGAACAAATCTAATGAAGTGGACAAAATAAATAGCTTTATTTTCAGACTAAACAGGTCCTGAAAGGCACTGGGAATAATGAGGCATAAATAGGAAATAAATGGAACCATTACTTCTACATGTAGCACACGTGGTGCTGGTTGAATCAAAAAGATATTTTATCCATTAAGAGGATTTTACTGCACTCAGGATGTCCAAACAACACTTCTTTTGTGGTCTTAAATGTTAATGATTTTTCTGAACATAATTAACTATTTTAAACAATTTTACATGTCCCTTTATTACAGTAAATACAGTAAAGACTATCTCAAAAACACTATGGATTTATCTGGCTTCATCTATTTTGTACAATCAGTTAAGGCTGTTATCAGTTTGTCCGCTCAAAACGACACACTCTGTGTAAATTTACATACAGTATTATACACTATTATACACAAAAAGGTCAAAGGTCAACATGGGAAACAACAGTAGTAAGTCCCACAGGGCCCCAATGCTGCGTTTGTCTGACTGAACCCTTCATTCCCGTCCTCAGGTGGATGGACGACGGCATCGTGCGCGACATCACGCCGCGGCTCATCGGCGACCGGCCCAACACCTACACCTACACCAAAGCGCTGGCCGAGTTCGTGGTGCAGCAGGAGCAGGACAAGCTCAACATCGGCATCATCAGACCCTCCATAGTGGGAGCCAGCTGGCAGGAGCCTTTCCCCGTGAGTACTCTGCATACTCGTGTCACACTTTGCTCCTTACGTGTCCACCTGTGACAGTCAAACGAATGGAAATACGATATTGATTGATGTAATCCCGCACAGGTCGATCCCCCTCCCACGTGGGTTTAATCTTAATTGGCGCAGGATTACAGCAAAGTGGTTAATATCTTGACGGAAGACTCGATGATTGCAGCTGATGGGACGGGAAAGTTTAGGGTGGAGAAGAGGACAGAAATGGGACACCGAGAGCAGATTTACACTGACACTCTGAATGTCACATTAGAGGGTGAAGAGTGCAGAGCAGTTCACGTAAAGGCTGCTCTGACATTAAACTACAGCCAGGATTAAGCTGCTTTCAGTCAAGCTGCGGGTGTTAGATTTTTATTCAACATAGCTGTTGCATAAATAGTAATAACTGCCTCTATTTCAGCTTTAATCTGCACATTAAGTAGCATCATTGTGATCTTCAGCTAAGAGGAGCAAGTGCTTTGTGCAAGGCTGAAGGTAAATGTAACTCAATCCTGGAATTTATAGTTTTTTTCCACCAAAAATCTAAAGTATGTTTCCCAACATTATAAAACAATACTCTTTTTTCTTTGCACTGGCCACAAAGTTTGCTGCAGAGGTTTTAAAACTGTGTTGTAGAGGTGACTCACACTTCACGGGATATCGTTATCCCTGATTTCAATCGCAAATAAACCTCCATAGGGGCGCCGGTCTTGCATGATTGGTGGAGCAGACGCACTGTGTACAGAGGCAACAGTCTTCGTCGCACTGCTTTGCTGGATGTCATCCCCTTCTCTCTACTCCCCACATTTCCTGTCTCCCTTCAGCTGTCCTGTATTATAAAAGCCAAAAAATAATCGTTAGGGACAAAAAAAAATCTCCATGAATCAACATTAAAATCATAAACAAATGTGAACTCGGTGTGCTTTACAGAAAAAACAAACACACAAATAAATTAAGTACAAAATAAACAACTGTATCCCGAAATATAAAATTACTTTGCACCAACCCATACAACACACACACACTGTACACGCACTAACAGCACAGGTCTTATGCTCCCTGATCTATCCCTGTTAGAGCATGCACGCACAGGTGTACACCAGGAACACACAAGGGAACCCACATCAGTAGATACACTCCGACACACACACACAAACAAACGGCCAGCAGCACGAGGGAAAGAAAGGTTTTAAGTCAGCTTTTAAAAGAACATAAAGTTTCTGTAGATTTCAGGTCGAATAAATAAAGTCTGCAGAACAGGCCACACAGTCACTTTTTAGGTTTTATTCAGTATTAGATGTATCCACTGATCTCATGTTAGCACGCTAACACGCTAGATGTTGACTTTATATGTTCTTCTAAACATTAGCATGTTAGCATTGTCTTTGTGGGCATGCTAGCAGCCATTTTGAGGTGCGTCAATCAAACTACATTTTAATTATTATATAATTATCTCTGTGTTAAATGCTAATATTTGATGTAGTTAGGGTTTAGTTGGTACAGTACGAATCGTTGCTTAGAGCCTTCGTGGTTTGGGATAGCTGTTTTTATTTTGAGGTCATGATAGCAGCAGTGAAACTACACATAACGAGTGAAACTGTCTTTGTTTCCATCCCAGCGGTCAGCACATACAGAGGGATTAAAGGTCTGCGCGTGTCAGGACGGACAGAGACCCTCTTCTTACCCCCGTTTCCTCTCAGATTAGCGGTCTGTTCAGCTGTAGTCATGTTGAACACCACGGCAAAAGTTACTCAATCTATGAAGAAATTTACTCTGGCTGTTATATTTAATTCTAACAGTACATATATTTCTGATTCTGTCACTTCCTGTTTACATCCCCCAAAGCATTATGGGAGCTTTCTGATGATCTGTAGCAGGAAATTATCACAGTTAAGAAGCTGTAACCAGAGAATGAAGTTTTTGTCTAGAAAATGTAAATTAAACTATTTATATTCTAATCATATTATTGTTACATTAGTTTAAGCCTTTTTACATTCATATGCAGCAGCTTGTGATTATATTTGATCACCCAGGACCTCCCTGTGTTCTGCGAGCTGTATAAACGATGCTGCATGTATAAAACGCCAGACAAACACAGGAAAGTCCTTGTTTGTGTGGCGTCAGGAAATGTAGGCCTTGTTTGTGCGCGCTCGGGGCTCCTGGCTCTGCGCTCAGCCTTCAGTTGTAAGCTCGGCCTGGCAGCGGCTCCTCAAACGGCCTCGCTCACGCTTGGCCATGCAATCGCCCTGGCAGCTCGTGCCAGTAGGCGCTGCGAGGCGAGCGGGGGGGGGATGGGCCTGCCTATTTATAAGTTTGTGTGTGGCTTGTTTACAATCACAATATGCATCCAGATCTGTCAGATTGGGACTGCATCTGCAGACGTCGATATGTATGTGATGCAGAATGTCAATTCAAAGGTTGACCTATGTGCCATTTTGGCCTGGCATGAAGCCGCGGACATATTGTGCTTCTGAAAACACCTCTGGCATCAGTGGTCCGTTCATTTTGTGCCTTTTATCTGCACCAGAGCGTATTATTATTAGACTCAGGACAAGACCGCATACTGGCTCTGCAGCCGCACACATAGGGAGCTGCAGCAGTCTATAACCAGTGGTTTCATCCATTTTTAATGCACTCTAATTGAAGTCGACAATCACTGCGACCCAGCCTCTTCTCTTCTCCCACCACAGGAAGTAACATAACCCCCGAGCGTCTGAGTCAGCGCGCACAAATGCAGACACAACCGCATACGTGTTTGGATCTATACCATAATGTTGTATCTGTTACGTCTCTAAAGATCAACTCTCTATTCTTATGCATCAGGGCTGGATCGACAACTTCAACGGGCCCAGTGGAGTCTTTATCGCTGTAAGTATAATAGTCACCCTTCAAAATAAAAGCACACACAAAGTGGATCTTTCATGTGTTTTATTCTTCTGTAATCAGGCTGGAAAGGGGATCCTGCGCACGATGAGAGCGAACAACGATGCGGTGGCTGATCTAATCCCCGTGGATGTGGTTATCAACCTCACCGTGGCTGCCGGCTGGTACACCGCTGTACACAGGTGAGAGCAGACCCAGAGGCTTGAGCTGAAGTCTGTAAGGCTGGGTTTTAGTCTGAAGTGATGGGTTCAAAGTATTTAGATAACTAGTAAAATAATATGAAAGATGGTCTGTTCCTTATTTGGAATCATTGGAGGGAAATAGAGCGAAATTTGTACCAAAAGACTTTTAATTTGAAGGATACCCACTTTATCTGACAAACTCAGACGGCAGAAGCCTTATAATAACTTTTTTTGCACATAAAGACTGTGGATTATGTCTCCCATCACTTACACTGGAAACACTAACTAGGGTTCTTTTAATGGGTAGCATTCACAGAATCAATTAAACTATTTTTTAAAAGCAGGTTTGAGATCATGCAAACCAATCTGCTCAATGTTTCTCATCTATTTGTTACAGTTCTTATATGTCAACATTTTTGCAAATTAGCTCATATCTCCATGTATAAACATGTTAATATAGACATGTAAAGTTGCAATCTCGAATATCCTAGTTTCGTTCTCTTTGGCGCCACCTGTGGCGATAAACTGTAACTGCGGGCGCACACTTCCCAGATATCCAGACAGTGTCGCATGTGTGACGTTCACGGTTGGCTCCGGTTGTAACTCTTGATTTTCCTCGCTGTCGGTCGCTTTCCTTTTCAGACTGTTTGCTTCATCTGAGCGTCGAGTTTGTTTCTTTTTCTTTGGATTATTTTTGAAGTTGTCATCGATCTTTTCTTTGTTTGTTCAGCCATAGTAGATTACTGTTTACTCACAACACTTGCAGAGAGGGGAAAAGAAGCCGCTTAGCTCTGCCTACCCTCTCTGGCAGACCAACGACTGCTGGCTGATGGAAAACGCGTCACTAACTGGTTCGCCACAGACATCCAGTCTGTAATACTGCAAATGCAAAGGCTTTCATCAGCGGGCCATAGGCTCAATCACCATTGTGTTACCTCATTCGGCGATACATGGTGACTTAACAGACATTTAGTGTAGTGCTTTAATGTAGAGTTTAACCAAAATAAATGAAATAAGACTATAAAACATGTATTGAGTGTTGTGTGCGTATACATTATCTGGTACCATTTATTAGACTGAAAGACTAAGAGACAGTGAGGGACAGACAATTCCAAATATTAGTCTTCTTAGTAGAGGAATCGAAAATGCATTGACCCTGTTTCATGGCCATAAACCTTCTGTCGCCCTCGTCTAACATGCGTTCAGTCGGAAAAATTGACTCGGTCTGATTTCTCATGCTGGAAAGACTGTGGAGTAAAAAAGCAGAGCCGACCTCTTCCATGGAATAATAGATCCAATAAAGCCGAAAACATTTGGTGCTTTGCCCCGATGTTACACTCAAAGAAAAGTAGATCCTACTGAAATGTAATAATGCATCTACACTGCCAACTGTTATGTCATTATCCCCGTGTACATGTACCTGACGACCTGTACTTATTTTCAGAAGGAAAACAGAAAAAGAGCAAAATAAAAGTTAAGTATTTAAGAGGTTAATCCCTCCGTCTCGTGTCCATTCAGTATCCTGTCAGCACTCTTTAAGGTCTGCATGTGGTGTCTTAGAGAAATACACACTCACTATTACCTGTGTTACATTTATAGTTAGCACCATAGCCTCCTTGCGTACATAGATCAGACTCTTTTATTGACATTTTTATGACGTTTCTCTCCCACTTCCTGCAGGCCTAAAACAGCGCTGGTGTACAACTGCACGACGGGCGGCATCAACCCATTCCACTGGGGAGAGATCGGTAAGCACATACTTTACAGAGCCTTGCTTAAAGGTAACAGACACCTGTCGCTGCAGGTAGATATTTATAGATCTGCACCCGCTGGCATCTCACAATATTGTTGTCCCTTGTTTACGTTCATCATCACAAATCAATGCTCCGGTGTTGTGACATCATGTCCCTGTGATGTAGTTAGGTTGTGTTACTTGAGCTGGTGGAGAGAGTCTGCCCCCTGCTGGAGAGACACGGATGTGGGTTTAACTTTTAAGAGGTATTAGTGGGTTACTTAAGACTTAATTACAGCTATAGGTTCCGGATGTATTAGCTTATTCCTTAATTAAATAACTGAGAGATAATAAGCTCAATTAATTTCATCATCCCAGTTAAAACCGTAGTTGTTGTCGTCTTTTCTTTTCTGCTTTTAACTCCTAAATTTGATCACATGACCTTTTTTGTTGTTTTAATACAACATTAGATAATTTCCTAAAAGGTTTTAAGAAGGAAATTTGCGTTAAAAAGTATTTTTATATTTAAAAAGTAACTCAGAAATGATCCAATAGTTCTGCTACACATATAATACAGACATTCGAGGTCCCTGGAGGATGATCCTGCTAACTCTGGTGATCCTGCAACTCATCATATAGCGCCTCCAGCTGGTTAAGGCTTTCACTTATCTGGCTAAATGACTCAATATACAGAAGTTCATGCTCCCCTGAGGATAATCCCCCTTTTTCCATGACATTACCATGATAAAAGCACGGACATAAAACATCCACCTCAGGGAGTGGAGTGGGCGCAGAGGCGTGCAGAGGCTACAATCATAGATGCAGCGGTCGCAGGTTCTACTCCCGACCTCTGCCCTTTGCTGCTTGTTATCCCCCACTCTCTTCAGCTGTCCTGTCAATGAAGGCAAAAATGCCCCGTCTGACTCAGCATCTAGCCTCTTTATCAAATACAACACACGACCAAATAGTTCCTTCAGCCTCAGGTGTCCATCCATCCATTATCTATACTGCTTATCCTGTCCAGGGTGGTGGAGGGGCTGAAGCCTGTCCCAACTGTCATTGGGAGAGAGGCGGGGTATGTTCTGGACTAATTGACCGCCAGTCAATCACAGGGCTAACAGAGAGACAGACAACCTTTCACGCTCAGGGCAATTTTGGATTCCCCAGTTAAACTTTCGAGCATGTCTGTTCGTCCGAACCAGGATTTGAACCAGGAACCTTCTAGCTGTGAGGCAAAAGCGCTAAAGACCATAGTAGCACCATGCAGCCCAGTCTCCAGTGTATTTTGTGCAAATTCGAAAATAACATAAGATGTTAAAGACTATATATGTTCTGTTAAACATCAGCATGCTAGCTATTATATAATTATCTCTGTGTTTAATGAGCATACATGATGTATTTAGGGTTTAGTTGGTATAAATCGCTGCTTAGAGCCTTCATGGTTTGGGATAGCTGTTCTAATTTTGAGGTCATGATAGCAGCAGTGAAACTACACATAAAGAGTGAAACTGACTTTGTTTCCATCCCAGCGGTCAGCACATACAGAGGGATTAAAGGTCTGTGCGTGTCAGGGCAGCAAGAGACCCTCTTCTTTCCCCCCGTTTCCTCTCAGATTAGCAAACATGCTCCCTTCACCCAGGAAATTGCTACCAGATGGCTCGTGGCGGGATTAGGTCTCATCATTGCAACTCTCTGTTATGAAAGAGAGGAACCGTGTACTCTAATCTCAGCGGGCCGAATGAGAAGTAGGAATGAAGCTAATCTGAAAACCAGGGATCAGAATCTGAATGTGTAATTTAAAAGCACTTCCTGTCCAAACCTCGGGGGGCAGCTCAAGGTTAGCGGCGGTTCTCCAAACCAGCCTGCGAGGGGCCAGACCGCAGCCGGCTGTCACCTCGGATCTGGTCATCTCGGGGGGCCTTTGCGAACCGCCACATATCTGTTGCCATGGAAACAAACCGGTGAAAGGCCTAGTTTGCGTGCTGTGTGATGTAATGTCTGTAGTCACATGGCCGCTCTCTGTATCCCTGTACGGCTGCTGCTGATGGAGGAGGAGAAGGAGGGGCCGGCTGTGATGCCCGGCGGGGGGAAGTCACTGTGCGGCTGTTTTTCCGCCTGTTATTCCCCCGATGGCCAGAGCTGGAAATCATGTTATGATTAAGGCCGGCCAGGGTTCCTGGAAGTCCTGATCCGTGTATAGAAACTGCAATCTGTGTTCACTGGTCCTGGTCCGTGGATGTTGATAACATGGGCACAAACTCAGGCTCAACAAGATGAGCATTTGAACTCAATCTTAGTTTCCATTTTGCCGTTTCTCTCAGACATTCATGCTGTATTTAGTTGTCTAATAAACCCTGTTGACTGTGCTCCTTTTGCAGAACACCACGTGATGTCGTCCTTCAAGAGGAACCCTCTGGAGCAGGCTTTCCGCAGACCCAACGCCAACATCACCTCCAACTACCTGATCAACCAGTACTGGATCCTGGTCAGCCACAAGTTCCCCGCCCTCATCTACGACCTCTTCCTGCGTCTGTCCGGACAGAAGCCGCAGTAAGACCCTCAGCTGTCTGTCTCACATGAAAATTTTATATCTCAATTGTGTATTAACCTTTGACCCCCCTCTTTCTCACTCCAGGATGATGCGCATCTTCAACCGCCTGCATAAGGCCATCAGCCTGCTGGAGTACTTCAGCAGTCAGGACTGGGAGTGGAACTCTGAGAACCTGAGCATGCTGATGAGCCAGCTGACGCCAGAGGACAGGAAGGTAACCTTATCCAAGTATTCAACGAATACTCTACGTTATAAGCAGGTCACAGTTAAAGCAAAGAAATACATGATATAAAATGACTAAGTACAATTACCTGAGTATACTTTTGATGTACTTTTTCACTCCTATACAGAGGGAAATATTGTACTTATACTTGTACTACTTGGACTCGACTCAGTCATGATAATTTTGCTCTTTTACTTGTGTAATATGTTTGAATAAACAACTTGTAATGTATTATTCTCATGTTTGAGATCTCATAACTTCTACTGAAGTAAAGGAACCCCTAATATGCTTAAGAGAGCAGGCAGCTGAGGACATACTCCCTCTGCTCACTGGAGCTTCATGTTAATCGTATTAGGGGCTCTACTGCTCCATCTAGTGAGTGTGAGAGGTATATAACATTCAGTTTCATGTGTAACAGTCGCTTCCTTTGCCTTTGTCTCGTCACCTTCCTGATCATCTCTCCTACCTTTCAGACATTTAACTTTGATGTGCGCCAGCTGAACTGGCCCGAGTACATCGAGAATTACTGCATCGGCACCAAGAAGTACGTCCTGAATGAAGACATGTCTGACATTCCCGCTGCCAGGCAGCATCTGAGGAAGTAAGTCAACCACAACTTACTGTAAATACAACCACATTCTGTATACCAAACAGTGGATTGTGTACATATTGTATGTATAAATATATGTAATTTCATAAAGGTAGTTCAGTAGAGATGCTCCTTACCATCTCTGCTATTCCTACGTCTTAAAATTAGCTTTTTTTTGGTGATTTTTTTCACCTTTGGATGGTGTCTTTTTGTAGGTTTTATAGATAACCCTCCTTTTTTTTTGCTCTCTTAAGAGGCAAGACCGCAAAAATCAACCTTTACATTTTCAATAGAATAAAACACCAGGGAAATGTATTTTTCTCAATCCCAAAACTTCCATCTTTAGGAGTTGTGTCGGCTCTGATGGTGGTGACATTGCAAATAAGAAATAAGAGAAATTACAGCTAGTTAAAGAGGATGTATTATGCTGTTTCACATCTGAAGCCATATATATAATTTTACAATGTTGGATGTCCAGACTAAACGTGAGTGAAGTTTCAAATCTGTAGGTAGAAGTATGTTGGAGTAGTCTCAGTCTGCGGGCTGCTGTGAATGCCAGGTTTCAGACAGTCTTCCCCAGACGCTTCACTTTGTGATGTCACAAAGTGGAGGAACTCTATATTTGGGCATCTGCCCGAGACACAGCAGAACTTCCTGCCCCTGGCACAGTTCAATGACACGCTCACCCAGCAGCTCAGAAATTTCTATCTCTCCATCACTCTTCTCAACGGCTCTGCTCATCAAGCTGGCCAATCAGATGAAAGCGGGCTTGTAGGTTTCTTAAAGGGACAGAGCTGACTGAGTTATTTCAGGCAGAGGCTGTACCAGGCTCTGCACAGAGCACTAGTTTAACTGTAAATTATGCTAAGCTACTCCACAGGTATCACAGAGTGAAATATGAAGCTTGAATTTAGCATAATACCCACCTTTAAAATAACTTAATGTATTTTCTGTTTGTGTTTTTAAAGCCCTAACATTATGTCCGGACTCATTGCTCCTCTCCCTTTTCTTCTTCCCCAGACTGAGGAACATCCGCTACACCTTCAACACCTTGTTAGTTGTTTTCATCTGGAGGGTGTTTATCGCCCGCTCCCAGATGGCCAGAAACATCTGGTACTTTGTGGTCAGCCTCTGTTTCAAGTTCCTCTCCTACTTCCGCGCATCCAGCACCTTAACCAACTGAGTCTTCCTCACCGCCTCAAACCAGAGACAGCAGCCCCCCTCCTTTAGCGTAACATCTGAGGCTCTGACCATCCACAAAAGACGCTCAGATCCTGTGGAAAGGCAGGATTTCTCTTCAGATGGGGGCTGTGGTTGAGTGAAGCACTCGGAAACGGAAAAAAGAGGTCTTCTAGCCATGAATTATTTGTTTAGTTTTGACATCTGTCATCAGTACCTGCACTGTTCAGTCATCAGACCCCCGTCCAAAAAGAGTGTTATCATTCGTTTTGTACCTACCGTTCTCTTCTCAAAGTGGCCAATTATATATGCAACAATAAGCCTTTTGTGTGACTTCCATGTTCTTTTCCACGTCATCGTTTCCATCCTCTTGAATCTCGGTACATTGCCTTGCCTTGTGATAATTTTTTTTCATACTTGAAATATGGCAGTGCTTCAGTGGAGGACGATTTTTACAAGATTATTTTCTCTGTTTTTTACTGTGGGGATATCCGGTTCCTCTCTTAAACACGCAGGTGATTTGGATATCTGTATGTCTTGCATTACGTGTATCTACTGCCTTTTTAAGATCACACCCAAGAAGTGGTTATTCTGCGTCTCAAGGCCAATCCACAGATTACTGAGACTAGTATTAAAGCTAATTTCTGACTACTGTATCACTACAGTTACCAAAACATACAGATCTGCCATCCTCCCTGCTGTTGAGGTTGTCTCTTATTTACTATCACAAATAACAACATCAAAACGTCTTTGAACATCAACCTTGTTTGTGTGAATGCTCATCCACTTTTTGCCTGTTTGTACAGCAGTTTGTACTGAAACTAAGTTTACTACTTTTACATCTTTATACTTGCGTCAAAGGCTAGTCTGATATGTGGTAGACCTTGGCAGTGTATAATATATAAATAAGAGTACATCAGAGTTGAGTTTATTTGTATAGCCCAGTATCACATACTGTACAGTGTCTCCTAACAGTCAAGCCCATGTTTTTTAAGAAGACAAACTCACCCAACACCTCAAACGGCAATTTTAAAGAAGGACATCCCCCTTTTTTCTTGGATGGCTAACATGTAGTTTTAATAGGAAGAAATACCAACTATAACAACTGGATTATTGGATATTAAAAGGTCCAATTTTTATGTAGTTTATCCAGAATTATGAAGTCCAAGAATTCAGTCCAGTATGTCGCAGATTGTAGGTATATAAGGTTGGGGTACCACTGTTTATGCCTCTCATGTATGAACACTCAATTGAGCCATAGTGGCACCCATCTACATCTAACCCAGGAGGTTGTTTAACAACTCTTGGTTTTGTTCTGAAGGTATTTCCAGGAAGCTTGAAGACTCGTCTTACCATCAGGATTTAAAAATATTCCATCTGATGCTCTTGGAAGATTTAACACCCAAGTTGCGACTCTATTTCGAAACTAATATGGAAACCCACGGGCCACCTGGACAACAAATACAATCATTTATCATTCAGCAGACAGGATATTTAATCATCCAGAAGGTTAGAAGAGTCTTTAAGGCTTCCAGAAATACCCTTTAAATCTTCAGTTGGTGTTTAATTGCCATGTAAAGATGAAGGCGCTATTGATTGAAGATTGCTATGAGTTCTTGGGGCCGGCCTCCAGATACTTAAAAGGCCATGTGGTTTGTTAAATATGTCTGAGAAGGATCATATATTTAGATTGTAGGTAAGAGCCTAAAAATTGGGCCTAGCATGAATATGAAGCCAAAGCAGAGAGGGTAGGATTAATCAAATTTCCCTGGGCTTGTTAAATTGTGTTAAGTTGGTCCATTTAGACCAGAAAAAGAACTTCTGTTTCATCTGTTTGGAAGAAATAGAAGATCTTTTTCAAACCGGTAGTAAACAGGACAGAGCATGAGGCAATCAATATAATTGATTGCAATATAGAGTTGAGTGTCATCTGCATACAAATGTATGAAGTATTGAGAAAAGTAGAGGACCAAGTATGAAGCCTTGAGGGACGCCGTCCCTGATCTCATGAAGAGCTGGACTACTATTTTTAAACAAACTGACCAATATGTTAGTCTGGACCTAAATCCCAAGTGCAAGGTTATAAGCGAGGTACGTAAGGCCCTCCTGGTATTACATCCTTACCCCTGTTTGAAACATCTGTAAATAGCTGAACTACATATTATTCTTATAAACAACCAAAAAGTTGTATTTGACTGTTGATTTTTGCTTGGTGAGTGTCTTCACAGGATTCCACCACAGAGCTTCCCACAGAGTTTACCAAAAGTGTTAAGTGTGAAAGGCAAGATTTTTACTAAACAAACGACAAAACTGTGTACAGTATTGTATGTGTTGCAAGGCTTGACTCTTAAAAGAATACAAATGCATAACAGTTATGAGCCTTCATGGGAGGAAAAGGGACAAAACTAAATAAATGTTTATGCAAAACCCATTTTTGTGGCGTAATGATTCTTAATTTAAGAGGGGATAAAGAACCAATGTCATCTGTGCGAGGCATGCATGATGAAGTTGATAGAGCTACAGGGCTATTGTAATGGTGCTGGTACGGTTATTGCTCATCCGTGTCTGTTTGATCAAATTTGCAAACCAAATGCAAAAGACTGTTGGGACAGGAAAGCCCCGACTGAAAGTCCTGATACTTTCTGTAACACCAACCATAGAACAATGCTTATACTTTCTGATGTCATCTGCAAAACGTTTGACCTTTCACACTTTATTCAAATCTGCTCGGCAAAACTTAAATAAACTTTCACCGTGTCCTGACACTGTGTAGAAGAAAAAGTGCAAGTGTGCTGCAGTCCATTAAACTGGCCTTCTACGTCAACATACTGTAGCTGTGTCCCAATTCAGGGGCTGCATCCTTCGAAGGACACATTTGAAGGCCGATTGCGTCACAGTGGCGCGTCGAAGGCTGCCCCATTTTGAAGGCTCCAGATGCTGCCACGAAGGATCCATTGGGTGCATCCTTCATGGCCCAACATATCCTGAAATTCATTGCATGCCAATTCAAACAAGATGGCAAACTATTAAGCGGCCGAGGAATAAACTTTTAAATGTAAACGTTTTTGGTTTCAACCCAATCGAATAGCCAGCCATACTAATACTAAAATGGCCAACTTAAATGTTAAGTTAGCCAGCTAGCTACCTGTTGCCAGGCGACCAGAGCAGCACTTTGTGACATAAGGGTAGGAACTGAGACGGAAGGAATTGAGACAAAGCTCATGTTTTTTCTTTACAATGCCTCAATATCACATTAAACTGGTGCTTTTTTGCATTTTGATAGCCTAGCTCTAAAAGAAGATGCTGTCTAGTTGCATCATGGGATATTCAGGGTTTTTGAACCTTGAAACAACACTCCAAAGAATATGAATTTGGGGGGATATGTAACCTCACCTTTGTTAAATAAATATTGGGGTTAGTTGGGAACAGTACAAAATTGGTGCAATGTTCATAACGTAAACTTCTTGTACCTGCTGGTCCAATCATCCATTATTTAATGGTTATATCTTAGATACCAAAAAAGAAGACAGTGTATGTGTTTGATTTCCACACAGTAATGCTCTGAAACTAATTAAATTAAATTAAACTTTAATGGAGTTTAATGGAGATGAGTTTTATGTGCCAGAACAACAAATGGAAAAGAAAGACAATAACATTTCTCCATCACAGGTATTCAAAGAAAATCATGTTTAATGACTGCATTCACATGACACACATTAGATCTGACATAAACTGTACACATTTCTAAGTTAACAGCACAATGTTTAACAGGCAGCTGCAACATTTCAGTAGAAAAACATAACCTCAAGACGTGGTAATGTAGACAAAATATTATTTAACAACATTAAATATGACAGCATGTCCTCTGATGGTGAAGCTCTCTTCTTGGATGTTTATTATCACTGTTAAACCATGCAGAAGGCAGAATCAGCAGTTTGATGATGGCCAAAAAACACAGCTACTCCTGAGGGACGTTATCGGCCAACAAAGGAGTCTGGTGATTGTTTAGATTGTTCATCTGGTTGTGTACCTGCACATCCTACAACAGACAAAGGACAGGTACGTGTGTTAAGTTGACTTCCTGGGGAAATCTGCAGTGCTTTAACAAAGATATTGATGGAGACAGCCCAGTTATTTTGCAAAAGCAAGCTTTGTCTTTTGTAGACGGAACAGAGCATTGACTCACCTCTCTGGGCATGTAGACTCCAAGTTTTAGGCGACAGCAGATAACATCGAAACAGAAGCCAACAAGCCCGTGGAGCATGCCTTTGAAGAGAAAGGGACACAGCTTTAAATACAATTGAAACCAGATGAAATTTCTTCTTTATGCATGCACTCTAAATATGCTTGCAGGTTTAAAGCAGACTTGCCTGTGGTGGAGAATATACCCCCGATGATGCCGCACAGTCGCACCAGGAACTGCCAAAGCGGCATGTGCTGCTCGCTGACCGTCACCATCAGAGAGCTGGTGTCGTACTTCACAAAGATGCCAGAGACACCGTGGCTGCCCGCAGCGTGGTTTATCACCCGCTCCTTGGAACAGACGGTATGCTGGTTAGTATCACCCCAGGTTTCTGTCCATCCCTACGTTTTTGTGTGGTGTTATCCGCTTTGAACTCACCCGCTCAGTTACTGAAAACTGGTGTGTGTCGGCAGATATCTTGTATGTGTTCAGTCTGGTTGGAACCACTGTGATGAAATACTGGAACATCTGGTTATCTGTAGTGAAACAAACCTGTCACTAAAGGAAACCTCTTTCCAACAATACTCCATTTGTGGTCTCAACAGGACATGATATCTGCAGGAAACTCAGTTTGAATGTTCTCTGGTAGGAAGGCAACTCCATCATGTGTTTTATCCTCTCCTCTCTCTTGAAAAATAGCAGTAACTCACTGTTAAAGGTGATTTTCTCTGTGCCGTCCAGAGGATTGATGATGCCGGGGATCTCTTCCCCAAAAGATAAATGGTCTATTCGATGGGAGAAGTTGTACGCTGGAACACAGAGAAGAGAGGGTAGTTCAGGATCAATGAACAAGCTCTGAGAAAAACTGGATAAAATGTACTCTCCACTTTTTTATGATACTATCCAAAATGCAACTTTTATAAAATCTGTGTTTATACTCTGCATCTTAAATGCCCTGGGAAAGTTGCAGGCAATATCCAGCTGAACAAATAATCATTAACTTTTCTTTTTTTACATTTGGCAGCACTTTTGGCAGGAGAGCAAGCATAATTTTGTTTGCACACTAAGCAGATGTTTAACAAGCCTTATAAAACATTTGCAAGCGTAGTAAGAAAACTGACTACGTACAGTCGTGGCTCACAAAAGCTGCAATGTGGGCGTGACCCTGAGGATGGTGAATGGGCCTGAAACAGATGCAGAAGAGGACGGGGGTCAACTGAACCTCTGTACAGCTTTGCAACCTTTAAAGTTGTGACATTATTTGACATATAGTTTCTTACTTTCCCACGGTGATGTGAAGGTTTCCTGCCACCTTGTTCACATAGACGTGCCCATGTATCCTGCAAGCATTGAGCGGCTCCATGGCTGCATCCTCCCTACAAACAAACAAACATTGCAAGCTGGATTTGTACCTGCTGTTATATTTGCTTTCTGTAAAATGAATGATTAACTGTTTGTATAAAGGGTAAAGTTGATTTGCATGTCTGAAACTGACCGTGGCGGCAGAGCAGTGGGACCCCCTTTTAGTAGAGTTTTGTAAAGCACTTCCTGGAGAGCGTGTTCCTCTCGCAGTCGGCTCTGTATGAGAATCAACGTTCTGAGGAGAAGACGGATTCGTTCAGTCAGCCTGCACTCAAACTACACCTGCAATGTAGTTCTGCAGGTTTCTGAGCTTTTTAAGCCGTAACATCTTTGTAAGGAATCTTGATGGACAAAATCTTTTTCCTGCTTTTCTGCATAGTTTTCATCAACTTTTCCTGGTCGTAGAAGCTAAAACTCTTCCTCAGTGTTACTGCAAAATGCATTGCTGTAAATACTCTTCTAAGGTCTTTAAATTAACAATTAAAATGTCAATTACAAGAAAAGATTTCCACTATAGAAAGGTTACCTTTGCCAAAGTCTCTGCTGTGGTGTCAGGTCAAAAATAGCCTAAACAAACGAAAAAAATAGGAGTTATTTTACAAAAAGAAACAGTCAACTTAAGAAATGTTGGGAGATATGTGCTTTACTCACCGGTTCATACTGGAGGCCATTGGATGTGATCATTGTTTCAGCCAGGTCCAGAATATCTGCTCCAACATCTGCAAAAACAGACAGAAAATGCATGAGATCACTGCATTAACTGACACATATGTACGCCTATAAGTATCTACAAGAAGGTTTGATACTCACGCTGGCATTTCATGGCCACTGTGATGTCAAGGTTGATTCTCAATTTACTGCAAAAGATGAAGAGTGAGAATATTATGAGTATTACGGTATTTTGCTACCATAAGGAATGTTTTGTGTAATAATCAACTTTTATACCTCTGAATGTGAGCTCACCTAGAAAAATCCTTGTCAACTTCATATTCATACTTCATCCAAGTGTCTCTATAAACAAAGAACTCTAAGATAGCCAGAAGTGCCATGGCGCTAAAAGCTATCAGGGACACTGTGGATGAGATAGACATGGTGTTATTCTTACTGCATAGAAAGATAAAGTTGTTGTTTTTCAGAGAAATTGACCCACCTGTCCCTCCCGAGGCCGAGGTCTCCACATAGCTCTCTGACACTTTGGGGAAGGCGTCCAGCTCCCTCACCAAGCTCAGGGCTTTCTTTCGAGACAGACGCCTCATCGTTCAGGGTCAGGGCTGCTCAAGTGCATTAGTGTTACATTCACAACCGCAGTCTGCAAACTCCAGCTCTGTAATACATTTATAAAGGAGACAAGTATACATTTTACCAAGGCGGATAAAAAAAATCAATGCATAGAAAAACACCATACAAATAATAGGAAGTGTATACTACAATAATATTTTTTGCAGATGTTTGATCATTTATGTAACAATTTTATTCCAAACTGATAACAGCAAACTCCACCATGTGTCTACTCTTGATAACACTGATGTTCTTAAAACAAATATATATTTTTCTTATATATTTCATTATAGTTATACTTATATAACCTTATATAAATCTAAAGTTCTCAGTTATATAATCCTAATTGCATATTTAAAAGAGGTTCTGTTAAACTGACGTTTATTTTATGTAATTAAAACGATAAATACATGTGATACTTAGATACATTAGGGTGTCAATAATATTGCATTAGGTAATCAAATTCGAACCCGTACATACAGTAATGATTTTGATAATGGTCCCTAAATCATGCTATGATTGTTTGTTGTTATTTTTGATTGAGGAGACAGGTGAATATGTGATGTACTGCAAACAAACCACAGTAAATGCCCCGTGAACTACACACTAATATAAATATGCTACAGGAACACCATCAGACACGACAGACGATATTAAACACAAAAATTAAAAGGTTTCCAACCAGTCAACTTTAGCTTTGACTGTTATGCTACAAAGTCAAAACAGACAGTGTTGACATAACAGATGTTTTATGAAGCCAACATTTAATCTACTGTCTGTTAACCGTCGCCCTAACGCGGCTCAGCTATCCCTGTAGTAAAAGACAACATTGTTTATTTATCATTCCCCTTACCTCTTTTATCTTCTAATCAGATGTTAAATCGCGATAAAGTGTCCGTGGAAGCCATACTCCACAAGTTATAGCCGTGGTGAGAATGATTTTTCGTACACCATGGTGATACATCCATGACGCTCGCGCACACAGGGGGCGGGGCGGGCTCGCTTCTTCCTTGTTTGGGTGAAGCGTGAGGTCAGCCAGTGCGTAGCGTGCGCGCACCGCACAGCGTGAACGCGCAGGCAGCAACGTCTCTATTCAGCCAGGAGGTGGCGCTTTAATACTAAAATGCTGCTTTTTGTGTAATAATTTCAACCAGTTAGTATATTTACTACTGAAATTAAGTAGTATACATTTGAGATGGGGTATTTTTACTTCACCAGAGTCCTTTCTTGTTATGCCACTTGATATGATGCCTTGTTTGGCCTATACAAACCATCCATATTTAATCATAATCCAATGGTATAATACACAGTATAATAGTTTCACGGTCACTGGGACATTTTTCCAAATTAAGAAGTGTACTTTTTGTATATTCTATTTTATATTTAATTTATTTTACACTTAATATTTCATATTATTATTATTATTATTATTATGTCAGCAAACTTAATCAATTACTATATCCAACCAATGTAAAGAAAATATCAACCTCTAATGCACAGATTACTATCATTTAGCACTTAGCCTACATGTCAGTATCTGATCAACATATTGTAGTTTTGTAAAGTTGGGTAAGGTTGGAAAATGTAATTACCTTTTAAAAATCAATTATAAAAGATTTCTAATTTTGTAACTTTTCATTCATCTGTTCTCCATTTATTTCTGTCTTCTGATGTGTCACATGACATACAGTATTTTAAAAGCTTATACGTTTACCAGTGCCTTCATATCACTTTTGCTTTTGGGTGTTTAGAATGCAGTCAGACTTTTCGTTTTAGTTAGCTGTCAAGTTTTAAAAAGACCTCACCAATTAGTGGGACTATATGCAGGCAACAATAGTGTATATTTAGTGTAATGATATATTTATAGTCTTTAGTTTGTGGTGTAACCAAAAGCCAGCTCAGCAGAATTACTGTTTTTAGATGACCAGCAGTTTACTTTCGCTTTCTAGTTAGTTTAGTCTGTTTTCTTCCCTTTTTAATATATATGTTGTGATGTTATATGTTTAACACTTTATAAGTCCATAAACCAAGTGAAACAATGTTATATGAGTAGGAGTGAAGTAAAGTAAAGTGTTTCAATTGGCTTGTTTTACTGAGAGTAGTCACAGGATCCGTGTAACAACTAAACAAGTTGTTCAGGGCTATTCATCAGCTGTGACACTAACTCATCTCAAGAAGCACTGACCTCCACTTATAAGGGATAATTAACCTCCAGGAGGAGTGTTTACAGACATGTGGAAGAGCTGCACACCAGACATGAAGTTGCACACAAGGCTGACAAGAGAGAAAACCTGAAGTGATAATGATCTACTCGTGGTGCAGATTGCTATTATCACCCTGAAGACAAAAGAGATGTTTACACCTTCCTGCTCTCTGAGAAAAAAAAACAATTCAGTGTGAGATGTGCAGATTAACTGGGTGAATCACATGTGTCTCCTGTGCAGTGGGTGCTCCTGAATCTCTGCATGCACAGGACCTGCTTGCCTATGCAGAGCGGCACAGATGGGCGTGTGGGGGGATGGGTGCTGTCAGCTCACAGATCAAGATGTGGGTCGGTGGTCCCATTGCTATTCACCACATAAGCACGTAGGGCATGTCAGACACGCTCCATGGAGACATACCAGGGGTGGAGATTGTGTTTTTGATTTTAATGCTACTCCACAGTGACTGCCATATAGGTTAGGAATATTAACTGAGGAACCAGCTCTTTGCTGAGCAGAGGTGTGATAACACAAGGAAGTTCAACTCTGCAACTGTGCAAACATTCTGCTGACTGAGCAGCTTTAAATGTGTGACACACTTATGACTTTTTTTGTCTTTAAATCGCACGTTTTACAGGTTACTTTTTATAAGGTTTTTTATTGATTACTGAAGTTAAACTTCTTGGAAGGGTTTCATGTGTTTCAAATGATAAAATAGGCAAAATTCATACATCCACAATCCTTAATCACATAATGCCGTTTCATCTAATAATATATGGTAAATTTATATAATATCATTTCCTTACAAGGTCTTTGAGGCTTATCAATTTCCTTTATTTGGTCTGAAAAACGTCAGGTTTTGCTGCGTATAACTCTCAGATTGTAACATTGACAAAGTTTCCCAAAATATACCATTATGTCATTCCGTTGTTAAAAAAAAAGTTTGTATCTATTGTTGGTTTGCCCACACAACCAGATGGAAATGAATAATGTGGAAACTGACGTCAGAGGTGGGATTGCCTAGGGTCTCGTGTACGCTCGGCTCGTCTCTCGGTTATTTCCGGCGTGTGGGTTAAATCCCCGCCCCGCTTCATTCCTGCGTTGTTTGGGGACAGTAGGAAGATGGCGGCGGCCCCGCTGTACTGTGTCTGCCGGCAGCCCTACGATGTGAGCCGGTTTATGATCGAATGCGACATCTGTAAAGACTGGTTTCACGGCAGGTATGTAGGCTATAATGTCTTTAAGCGGTGTGGGGCATTAGACGTGATAAACACTTATTGTTTGTAAAGGAAAGGCGACGGTTATCGAAGCGGTGGTGACTGCTAGCTAAGTTAGCTTGCTAGCGCGAGCGGTGGGCGACGGGGGTTTAAACCGTCAATTGACTTTACGAAAGAAAGTGGTGTTTCGTTCCTGTGAATGAGCTTGAATTAAGTATTTCGCTCCTCTAATGGAGTTAAACCATCAGACACATGTCCCGTCTCTGTTATTACGTTGATAATCAATACTATTGACTAAAATAAAGCCTATAGCAAATAGTTTGATCTCATAATATGCGGATCTATCAGCGTTACCGAGCTGTGTCAGTCAACCCGAGTCCTTAAAGCTATGCGGAGTTCTATTTAAATACAAAGGGTTTCATGTTTACCAGCGTCTTAGAGTCACTTCAGAGATATATTTAATGTTGTTTAATGTTGGTTTTACTGTGATTGAACGCATTAAGAGCCAGTTGGACCAGTCGTTGTATTTCCAGGTAGTGGATCCAAGCTCATAATCTGGTTCACCAAGTTAGGTTACTTAAGGTAATAGCAACCGCAATCATACTTTCTCATGTACTGACAGAAAGTACATTAAATAAACAACTTCTAATTGGTTATTGTTATATAGATGTGTGAATGTAGATATGATTTAATACATTCATATTCAAGGCTTTGTGTGTGATTAAATATGTATTTTTTTGTGTTTTGAGGCAGTTATAGTGTTTTACTCTATTGGAAAGCAATTGGTAGAGAACAAGGAGCTTGTTATGGTCGGGGCTTTGATTGACAGCTTACGAAATTTAAATCCCCCTTTCAAGCAGAGGAGGCACATGGCAGGGGACCCCTAGTGGTGAACAGGGGGATTATTTAAAGGTACCGGGCAGACAAGTGTTTTATGGCTGCTTATTGTTGTTTTTGGTCATGTTTTTTCAAAAATTCTAAATGTATTTCATCCTCAATAGTGAGTAAAAGTGGAGTAATGGTGTTATAGATGCTTTTTATGATTCACACTGTGGGTTTGTGTGTGGGAGGTGGCTTTCAAAATCATTTGGGGAATCCTATTGTTGTGCAATGACACCCTTTTTGTGTGCATCTAAGCATATATGGTGTAAAAACTCAGATTACGGTCATGCATGCTGATGTCCAAACCCAGTATTGCCACATAGACTGTACACCTTGGGGTCTAGGTTACAGTGTAGACTGTACTTTTAATTTTGATAATCAGGCTCTTAAAGAAGGAAAAAGGGATATTGTGAGGCTCACCTTGAGCTCTGATTCTACGAGAAGAAAAGTAAGATTGCTACATGAGAATCAAGAACGTGTATTACGCCTGTTGTGAAATTATATGCTGTGTGTCAGACCAGCATGACCTGATTTTGCAACTGTCACTTTTTATCTAGGTAGCCCTAAGTCCACAGGCCGACTTAGACATAAGTTACACATGCCGTTTGAATCAGCCTGTGTGGGCGCATCTCCACAGCAACTGTTTATGAATACAATAATCTTTTTTTTCTGCGCTCGTGTTGAAATGACGGAAGCCGTTGCGTAACCACTTTAAGCTCTCTGCCAAAAAACTTGTCCGCCAGAATTTGTGGCGCGTCAGAGCCAAAAAAGACTGGCTGTGTGTCATGTGCCGGCAAGAAAAGGAACAAATGTTGGAGCTTCCCCCATTGATGACTAATAAGCAGATACACAGAGAGAGAGAAGAGCTCCAAAAACAGCCACATTTCCTGCCTCTTTCCCACGAGGCTGGCCAGAAGGAAAGGGATATTCTCTGGCCGTGGATGATGGCACGCTGATGGAGTGGAAAGGAGAGGGGATCAACCTCCCGTTGCTTGTTTGTCAGTGTTTGTGTTTGTGTGTGGGTACTTTGTCTGGCTGCCTCAGTGCCTGGAGAGTGTCCTGTTTTCCGTCACCTGTATCTCTCAGCATCTCAGTGCACAATACAGCCGGGGACTGTAATTGGATGAGGAATTGAGCATGGTAAACAGAGCCCTGTGTTGTTAATCTGTGTCGGAGTGGTGATCAGTTACTGGAAAGCAAAATGAGAGCGTGTTTGTTTGGATAACCTTTTCTCAAGTGTAGGGCTGCTGCTTACGATTATTTGCAGATTATCTCTTGGTCAAAGGACTTTAATTTAATAATAGGATAATTGTTTCCGCTCCACTTAAATACTTACATGCATCGACATCATGAATCTGCACAGGTGAGGTGAGGTGATTTTTAATAGTCAGTGTAGGATTTCATTTACCTTGAGCACCACTGCTCTGAAAGACTCCTCTAAGCACCCAAACCCACAACTAAAGCCTGTGGTTTGGATTACAAATGTTCGTCTGAACTCTACTATTTACCATTTAGTGCCTCGCCTAATTACAAGACCTGCTCCTGGAAGAATGGTTCAGTGTTTACAAGATGCCAATTATTGTCAACACAGTGGATTTTGCTGTGCTGGAAATCCTCACTAGGTCAGGCCAGATCACAGGGTTTACCCCGGTGTAGGTGTCAGGCACACTGGGTCCGCCCCTTGTCTGGTTTAGGTACGGACGGTGGGGGGTGATGATAGACCAGCAGGGCTCAGAGGGGACAGAGGGGATGATTGATGGGTCCTTGAGCTAGCCAAGTTCAACGCACAATCCGTCAACGTCGCACAGAGTGTGCGCTTAGTAAAGAGAGATGGATAGCCTGACTGTCTCTTTAGCGTTTACGCTAAGTGGACGGATGGACGAGAGGAAGGATTCATCGTCTTTTTGTTTTTGTGTTTATGAAAGACGTTTCAGATCGTCTGATAAGTTAATTGGTCAAAGTAAAGAGCCGCCTCACAGCTCCTGTTAAAAGCTGTGTTTACATTCATTAGCAGCGCTGTCTCTCGGGGGCAGGAAACTGCATTACTTCCAGCTTGATCAATGTTGATTAGGCGGGTCAACAGGCTCATGTATTGATTGCCAGTCAGACTGAATTATTATAATAAAGATACAGCAGTTCTGTCATAATATTGAAAACATAGTTCATATTTCTCTATAAAAAGTAATGACTTGTGGGGGTAGATTTTCTGTCTCTGTGTGCCGTATTTAATCCGAATAAAGGAAAAACTGTCAAAGCTAGATTGGATATTATATGGAAGTTATATAGTCATACGTCCGTGAGAGCCTAAAATGTGGGTTTGGGTTTCGGTGAGTAAGCCAGTTAATGAACCGATACCTTTATATATTAGCCCTATAAAAATCCCATTATCTCACCGCACATCAATTCTTCTTCACTTCTCTAAAACAAAACTCCTAGTCCTCAAAGCAGGTTTGCTGGTAATACTGCCTCTGGAAACTACAGTTTTATCACTTAAAAGAGGAAGAACTTATTTCAGGTGATTTATTACATGACAATAGAAGACGACAACAGTGTGGTACCAGCAGAGTATGATAGCAATCATATATTTTAAAGCACTCTTTAGCACAAACATCAGGAGGTGTTTGGATCAGAGTTGCTTACTTAGCTCATGGTGACTTTCACATCACATCCATCCAGGTTCAATAGTTTACAGTTTTTAAAAAATATGATACTTTAAAATTATACTGGTATAGGATCGGTGTTCAGTCTCAGACAATATCCATATGTTGTATGCTATAGTTTAAATATTAGAATCTGAATTGAGAAAAGAAAAATGGTAGCTAATTGCACCCACAAGCCACTCTATCTTTTTCGTCTGATTTATTTCAGCAGCAGACAGTCAGAAGACTGATGACTTTGTAGCTTTTACAGGGGCACTGGGGGCCTTAACACAACCATGTTGAAGACATGTGTGAAAGCAAAGCCTCGGTGCTCCAAACCTCAAGGCGAGTCGACCTGCACCAAAAACAATTAAGTTGTTAAAACTCCCCGGGGCTCCCTGACGCCCCATAAACAACAAAGTGATCCTCTTTGTTGTTTACCAGCTGACTTCAGAGAGGTCTCTTTCAAGCTGCAACCACTGCTGGGATTTTATATAGCTTTTACACATAGCTAGCTTAAATGATTTAACCAGTGAGGCCAAAATTACAGATCCCTATCCATCTGTCAGGGCTCGGTGGCTCTTACCGCTGTCCAAGTCCTGCTCTGTTTATGTAAGCTTTGACTGAGTGCATTAGGGGGAAAAAGGCCGGAGGAGTCAGGTGCTCCTCTGGGGTAGATAAGGATAGCCAGGTGTGTTTAACTGCCCTCATCTCCTCTCTATCTCTTCCTCCAGCACCCATCCATTAGGGATCTGCCAGTTCCCTAATGTGGGCGTGTCATTGCCCCATGCAGAGCGGTTATTTAGAGCTTAAAATAATGGTGATGCCCGCCTCCAGCCTTTGTGTTTCTGCAGCGATCATGGAGGACAATGAACCCCTCACAGTGCATGGACTAATGAATAAGCCCTCTCAGTCACACAGGAAGGAGGTCCTTGATGAGAGGAAGTGCAGGGAGAGGGGTTGTTGATGGCAGGGCTTTAGCCAAGTACACACATCTCCCCTCGTTCAGGAAGGGATGTTTAGCTTGATAATCTGCCGCAGTGGCGTCATAGAATAAACCCTCCAGTCTCTTGTCTTGTTTTTATCTCTTGTACATATTGACTGTACTCCCTGTGTTCCTCTATCACAATATGCTCTGCTGTTGTCCTGCAACATATGTTGACGTCAGTCTCCAATATGATCCTCTCTGATTGCTTTCCAAGCATACGAGGTTCACTTTGGTCCAAGAGCTGTTTGCACACTCGACAGCTTTGCGATGATGCAATACACAGGAAATACTTGGCTGTCTTTCCCTTTCAGCTGAGTTTCCTCCCCCTCCTTTTTTTTACACTCTCTATCTTAACTCCACGCATTTACACGAGCCCGGTTGCCTTGTAAAGTAATGATCAGTACAGGTGACACACAAGCTGAGTCAGGCCGGCGTATGTGGCACAGTGCCCCGGTTTCCCACTGTGGCGTTACATAAAGGAAAGTGATTTGAGGACAACAAAGTCACCGCGGCTGAGCATGCGCTGGTCTTGCACTTCTCTATGAACTCAACAGCATGAGAGCTGTGACTCATACCCCCCCCCAGCGAACAGCCACATGTTTAAACCAAGATTCCTGATACATGAGCTCTGCTTAATACTACAGCCAAGAACTGTGCAGTGTTATTGTTGGTCATCCGCTCGCTCACGTGCAGGAGGAGGGGGAGTTCTAGCAGCTCTTTTTGCCATTTCCTGCTTGATGAAAAAGAGACAAACAGGGCTTTTCTTTATTGTAAATCATAAAGTTTGTTATGCATATGTTAGGTGAGGCTCTGAGGATAATTGTAGCAACTAAATGCTACTACCTTTTCACCCAACTAAGTAGATATCTTGAGTTTATACAGTTTTCTGCAATACTTATGCAGTTTTTCATTTACAGAGCTGATTGTTCTGCTGCAATGTCGATAAAGCACAAAGGTAGCACGCGATAAACTGAGGAGGGGAGACGGAGCTACTGTTGATATCCTGTTCGAGCACCGGCATTCACACAAGCTCACCACTTCCTGATGACTTAATGGCCCCTTTGCATTATTTCCTTTACAGTTTCCTGCAATTTCTTGCAGATCAAAGCTGGTAGCAGGCCGTCATTAGCTCCATCCCTCCTGCAGGCGTTTATAAATCCCTCGTTTATACCCTCTGTTGTGCTTAGCTTTCAGGAGCTACTAGCTAACCACTAGAGCCCAAAGGAAGAGTTGATGATTGTGTTGTTTTAAGTCAAGTGTGCTTGTAGATTTGTTATGAATTGCATAGTGTAGTTAATTCGGCAGACTTGGCAATCACGGTGCTAATGGTGCTAAGCGGCCTATTTCTTAGCTAGCTGTGGGAGTGCAATAATTGTTTCCGCCTGGGTCATGGGAGATTTGTACAGTTGTAGCCTGGTCGCCTTTTTTTGTGTCTGATAGTACTACTTGTAAGGGACCATCCAAGTTTTATTAACGTGTAGATATGGAAACGCCAATCAGAGTTTAAGCAAAGCAAAGAAATGGCCGATCATTTCAGGAACAGTATAAGAAGCTGACATTTAACTGTTTTGTCAAGGTCAAGCTGGGACATTCAGTATGATCTTATAAAACTTTTTATTGTCATTCATGTCTCAGAAATCCCTTTTTAAAATGACAAACGTAATGGTGGAGTTAAAGGCACAGAGGGTCCATTGAGTGTGTGACCTCTCCTTCACATCACGTAACCATAAAAGTGACCCGTGCACATGCCTGACTCACACAAACGTGCAAGTTACAGTTTTTTTTCCGACTCTAAATAGCCATTGCTGTCCATGCAAGCTGAGCGGTGACTCGTTTGCTGTTAAACCCATGCTGCTCTGGAATGAGACTCTGGTATGCAACAGAGGAATGCATGTGTGTTGCTGCCTGTGGTTTGGCTGCTGCAGGACGCTCGGGGGTTGCAGACGCACTGTTGCAGATCCATGGGAAAAAACACTAGCAACTCTTCTCAGTATCTTTACAGCAGTTGATGCTCATGCTACGGTTTTTGGGGGTGTTCACACGTCAAAGATTGTTACCCGCAAGGCTAGCTGAGCGGTTGAAACATTTGAATAGCCTAAATCAGCTTATGAACAAGTAAACCTACATATGAACTAATTGTGTGCAGCTCCTTTTAAATGCAGCTAAATCAGTTGTATATTAGATTTTGTTTAGATATGGTGCTTTGCTGCCTTTCTGTCACCGTGTTGTGGACACTTCTTGTTGCATGATATCTCCTTTTCTTCATCAAAACTTTAAGGCTGATTTAGGCAGGTTTTCTCACTTGTTTGCATTAATCAGAACCAGGGCAGTGCATCTAGCGTCCTTACATTATTAATGTGCAGTTGCTTTGAAATTTGCTCCTAGTTTCCTGCTCATCTTTAAAAAAAAAAAAGAGTCGAGCTGCAGGAAATCTGTCGAAAAATTACCTAATAGCAAACGTAATTTTCCAGACTGACTGCACTTCTTGTTTGTGTGTGTCTATCTATCATAAACCTGTAACCACTAACATCTCATCTGGTTACACAAAGTGTTTGTCAAAAGTTTGACATACGCTTCACTTTGATTCAACTGTTTGAGCTTGATCAAGTCAGGCAAGGAAGTCAATAGTGTCAACACTGCAGTCAACGCTTTAAATCACGTCTTATGGTCAGGAGTTTTGAGTGCTATGCTGGCACATGATTACTTCCTACTTAAACCACTTCCCCATAAAGCTTTTTTAATGCAGTTTTTGTTTTAGTTTAAATCATTGACTATTTTTTCCAAAATAAAATCCTAAAATCCGTGTGGCAAATGAGAACTTGTGATGGCATTTTTTCTGACATGTTAAGACCAAAATGATATTTAAATTAATCGATAATGAAAATTACTGTGATTAAACACCAAAAAAATGCTGCCACAAAAATGTCTCACTTGAGGTCGGCATGTAGGATCATGTTGGGAGAAATGTGAACCTCTTCTAACTGTGTCTCCTGTCCTCCAGCTGTGTGCAGGTAGAAGAGCATCATGCTGTGGATATCGATGTTTACCACTGTCCCAACTGTGATGTCGTACAAGGACCCTCCCTGAGTGAGTTATCGTATTGATCTTTCGTGCCATGTTTCTTTTCCTGTCTGTTTCCCTCTCTCTCTCTCTCTCAGTCCTAACATGCGTCTCATTCATCAAACACTGCCTCTGATTCTCTGCTTCACATTTACATGTCTACCCTCTTTACATTCAGTGTTCCCCCTCCCTCCTCTGTCTCTGTATGTCGGACCGGTCCCAGGGGAAAAGGGCCACTCTCTGCAGTGCGGCTCAAGTCTGATTTTTTTTTTCTTCTTTTAAGAGGGGGGTGGGTTAACCTCGAGGAGCCCAGAGGGCAGACATTAACAGGATAATTGAATGGTGTTGTAAGCCCTCCACTTTGATTGGACAAGCCCCACCATCTCAACCTCTCAGCGCAGGGGTTGAGTAGTGAATTAATGTCCTTACAAAAAGTGGCGCTGATGTGCATAATTTGCCACTTTGTTGGGAGTTCAAGAGGGACATGATAAAATTTGAATGAAACAACCATGTGAACCTCGGATGTCTGCGTTTGTTGCAGTGAAAAAGCGCAACAACTGGCACAGGCACGACTACACAGAGCCAGACGATGGATCGAAGCCGGTGCAGGCAGGGACGCCGGTGTTCGTCAAGGAGCTCCAAAGCAGGACATTCGCCAGGTAGATATCAGCGTCTGCACATGCACATTTATACCTTTTTAAAATGTCTCACCTGTCAACACAAGCACCAAGGGGCAAGCCTCATTCATGTGTTTAAGCAGATAAAGAGCTGGTTTTATACTTGACACACAGGGTTATTAATTTACTAGCTTGTTGCATCACCACAACACTACATGGCTTTATTGTACGTGACCAGGCCGTATTGTTATGTAATTTCTGTATATTCCCCACTGTGTTTATGATCTTTCATTTAGTTTGTTTTATAGGGAGATGATTGGCTAAGCAAGTATGGCCTAGTGCAATGGGGAGCAGATGTTTCTTTAATTTATGTGATTTTAAAAAGCAGCAGCTATTTGAGACGTGCAGCTATTGGATCTGCACCTGCACCAAACTCAAGCAGTCATAACTTCAGGTTTAGTGACATACTTTGGGAGGCCATTGTCAGCTATGATGTAGCTTACCGTGAATGTATGGCAGCTAAATGTGTCGGCTCTTAAAGGGGCCATATCTTTTGAATGGATATTCTCATATTTTGCATGGTTTATTGTTCACAGTGAAAAACATAAACTGCATAGTTCTGTGTTTTTAGAATTACATTTAAAAAAAAGGTAGCCTTTGAAATGGGCCGTTTAGAACAGCTGCAGGTTTCTATGTAGAACCCTGCTTTCACTGAAATCAACCAATTGTCATTTAACCTCATTCACCTCAGGCTGCCTTCTTGCACTAGATTGTAGTCAAGTCGTTGTCAAGATTTCAACTTACCATTCTGATACCTCCTGGTGATTCTGACTCGTACATATAAGGCCGAATAACCGTTCCTAGAGCAGCCATGTTTTCTACAACTTTTGAGTGACAGTGCAGTGCGGCCACTCCCCCACGTGGGGGAAGGGCTAAGCCAATTGTGGCTAAGGTCTAACCTTTGAATGGCAAGATGTTTTGTTTGTTTCAGTAGGAAGGAGAGGCTCTGAAAAATAATTACATTAACATATGTATACAATTTTTAAAACGAAACAAACGTTACCAACTTGATTCAAAAATAGAAAATTAAAATATGTCCCCTTTCAAGGTTGGTCGGGTCATTTCTGAAGAAAGACTGTTGATTTTGTGTATAGTGTTGATCATATTGTGGCTAGTTACAAATTTTATACAGAAAAATACCATGAAAAACTCTAGCGCAACAACATAGCAGCAAATATTGTACCTAACATAAGCTAGTTTGTGGGCCAGTGGTTGCTGCAGCAAAGCTAACATGCAGGGAGGACACAATGGCTTCCCAGAGCCAGCACACCAGTTTAAGACAGCATTTTGCTTAATATTCAATGTTCATGACTCTGAAACTATGTTAATAAAATGGGAATAGATCAAGTTGAATTAATTACACTCTTGTTTCAGTGGTGAGGAGATCCTGATGCGGATGAAGGGCGAGGTGGTGACGCCCAGATACCTGGAGAGACACGGCTTCAGCTACCCCATAGCGATCACAGAGATGGAGGGACTGGGACTCAAACTTCCGCCTCTTACTTTCTCCGTCAAAGATGTGGAGCAGTATGTGGGTAAGAACACTTAATAACAAACAGGGCTTTATTCTGCAGTAAAACAGTCGCCATGCGCTGTATCGAATTCACAACACATTAGTTTCATCCTCTGGGAAGGATGTGGGCTCTGAGATTGGAATAAAAGCTGATGAAACCACCCAACACCAGCCGGCTAAGTGGCCATCGCTGAGCAGGCGCCATCTGTGTGTGTCAATATGAACAGGTTTCCAGGTTCATGGGGTTTTAACCCACTTATCAGGCATCAGACGACGGCTGAATGAGTTCTAAATGAGTGACGTCTTGGCTTTCACTACCCTCTGTATGACCACTACGCTCTCTTATTGAAACGGCCTGCCACTTCCCAGCTCCTATTACAAGCCCATTACCAAGCCCACCGGTGTCTTTATCATTAGGGTCAGATTACAGACTCCCCCTCTCCCACTTTATCTCCCTCTCCCATGCCCTATTGAGCATTAAGCCAAGGCACAGGTGTTGTGACCGGGGACTGAGTGTCGGCTTACGTTTCTTACAGTTAGAAGACAATGGGACAACAGGAGTGAGCGTTGATGTCTGCTGTGTCTCACTGGGGTCAGAGCCAACTTGGTGTGTGGTCGATGATTGGGCCCAGTGGATGAGGACAGATGAATTGTCAGTGGAAGTCTTATGATTGAGGTTCTGGTATTACTGTAGTATATATTTTTTTAAAGATTATTTTTTGGGAGTAGAGAGAGAGTGGGTGGTGACATGCACCAAATGATTGGCAGACCGGGAGTCGAAACTGTAGATGCGGCGCCTGCTCTGCCAACTGAGCTAACACAGTGCCTCAGAGCTTCTGGCATAGCTAGTAGCTGCTAGCTACTTACGGCTATATGAACTACGACTGTGGTATATACCTTAAAATTCTGTGTTTAAGGCTCACTTTTAACACATTCTTAAAAGTGGGCTGTGTTCTACATACCGGTGCGACCAATATATACAGTTTAAATTGCAGAGAGAGGTATTTTATTGTGTTACTGTATGTTACCCAAACGATGGCGCTATAATCTAGCTAAAGCTTCATCACAGACATGCGCCATCAAGATCGCCAGTGCAGCTGCCATCCTCACAACAATCAATGTTACCATAGGCTGAGCTCAACTACTGCACCGGTAGCTAGCTTGCTACCTCGCTATTGCATAAACAGGGAGAACGCTGTTATTTGTGTGCTTTTATGTGCTTATTTTTTATTAATAAATAGCTATAGAAAACCTGTTTTCCTCTCTGAGACAACCCCCCCAAAACAGACTGCGTCTTATATTCCAGATTTTATGGTTATATGGAAGGCAAAGTGTCATGCTGCAACATTCGGCACATCATTTAGACCTCTGGTGAAACTTTATTTGGATTAAATTGACTCAGTCCGAGGGTCGCAGAAGTAATGATGATCAAGATGTACAATCATAGTGAAGAGCTGTCAAATAAACAAGTGATCATATATGTACGGAATCCTCTAGTTAATTCTGTTAGCCTTTGCAATGGCATTTATTTGCATTTAAATGCGTAGAGAGTCATTTTTCATGTACTTAAAATAGGCTTGAATGTTACTCTTGAGAAGCAGACTGTACACATCTGTGGGATCTGGAAAACGCCTTTGAAAAACCTGCAGGTTTAAGCATAAAAAATAACGTTTCAACGTCTCCCATGAGGTTTGTGCAGGAAACACTGAGTAAATCAGAGCGTGCAGATGTCACAGGTGGGGCTAACATTGCTGTTAAAGTCTTGCAATACGCCAAACTTATTTAAATATGGGTATTAATATGGTGCATTGAGAGTTAATGGTTCAAGCAACGATTTGCAGCGATAAAACCTTCATCAATGAACTCTTTATTGGTGTTGTATTTTATTTATTTCAGTTAAATGGGGCCTCAGGTTGATCAAGCATCCCTTGAGTTGGTTCAGTGATGTAGATTCAGGGCGTTTCTGAAAGCTTTTTCTCTTCCTGTCGGGGCTGTGAAGCTGCTGTTTGAGCTTGCCGTTGGGTGCTTTCCAGGCAGCTTTGTTTCTCGCTGTGTGACTGACTGCCTCTGCTCCAGCTGTTCTCTGTCATCAGACGCTGGCCAGCTGGGCCTTCAGAGGTGTATGTGAGTGCGTGCGTGTGTGTGTGTGTGTGTGAGGGGGAAGAACACGCAAAGGGGTAATAAAAAAGGTGAGTGGGAGGGGTGTGGGGAAATACAACAACCAGCTGTCTCGCTCCACACACTGCACCCCGGCTCTACTTCCGGCCCCATGTGTCACCAGAGTGTGATTTGTAGCGTCTCAACTGTTCGCTGCACACTGCGAGTCTCTCTGCTCTGACTTCTCTTTCCTTTTTAAGCATCTGCTTTCTGTCTCGTACGCACCGCATGAAGCCTGTGCACACTCTCTCTCTCACATCGACGCACGTATATTTCTCTCTGCGTCCGACTCGAGGTCTTCCCACGCACACACAGGCGTTAAACGCACCAGCCCTCTCACCTCCACCCACTCCCCCTCCTCTGGGACTGGTGGTCTGGACAGATTGACAGATTGTCTCTCTCGCCCCCTCCTCGCTCTGCCATATTGGTGCCAGTTTCCTTCAGGGCTTGATCTCTAAAAGCACATGGAGATGCCAGCAGGCTGATGACCCCAGCGAACCCCACGCCCACTCGGCAGCCAATTAAAAAGTTTCATTAAAGACTCTCTGACTACATCTGATATTAACTGAACACTGCTTGTCTCCCATCTTTTCTAGGTGGTAACAAAGTCATCGATGTGATAGATGTGGCACGGCAGGCTGACAGCAAGATGAAGCTCAGCGAGTTTATCAAGTATTACACCAAACCGCATCGACCGAAAGTCCTCAACCTCATCAGCCTGGAGTTCTCTGACACAAAGTAAGCTCGGCTTCAGTCTGTTTGCTCCTAAGGAATCTGAAGGAAGAACAGGTTCCTAAGAAACACAAGTAGAGCAAGTCTGTGTCTCATCTCAAAGTACTGTGAGCACACAGGCAGGGAAGCAAATCTGTCCATAACATTGTTATCCTTTTTTTTTTAAATAGCCTTTAAGCTTTTTCTGGAGCTTTAAATATGACCAAGATGACCTTTTGCATTAGGTTTTTTTTTTCAGTTGCAGTAACGGTTATCCAATTCCTGTGCACATGCAAATACAATTCAAATTAAAGTTGCAGCGTTTTATATGGGAACTTCCAGCTTCTTCTGGTCTGCAAAACATAGGTCCCCAACTCCGCGCTTAATATTTATTGTACGGCCCCTAAAGCATAGCTGATACCTGATGTCGGTTAGGGGTGGGGCAAATATCGATATGGAAATATATCGCCGTCCTGACTCGTCAATGAGGGTAATGTGCATGGAAATTAATTGGCAATGAAGTTGTTGACAGCAGGATAAAAGAAGAAGACAGCGGGATAATGTCGGACAGCGGTGAAAGAAGTTAAGAGATGCAGATGCATTTACAGACTGAAAACCCGAACATTGTCTCATCTCAGTTTGTGTCGAGTTCTGTGAAACTGACACCAAATTGTAGAAATAAAAGCATTATTCCTGCACTCTACCTTTTTAGGGGCATGTACTCGTATGTTAATCCGGTATCTTCTTGCAATATATATCAATTATTGCAGAATCGCTGTATCGTGATATTAATGTTATCGTGTCGTATGGCGAGTTACCCTGCGATTCCCACCCCGAAGGTTAATATTTTGAAAATTTTCTCCGATAGTAAGTGGAATGGTTTTGCATTTTTGTCTTACAATTTCTTGCTATTAATCAGCCCATAGCAAATACTGATATATCTGCAATTTATTTCGGGGGGCTTTTATGCCCTTTTTATTTGAAATAGAGGACAGTGGATAGAGTGGGGAAAAAGAGAGAGAGAGAATGGGGACAACACGCGGCAGGGGGACGACATGCGGCAGAAAGCCGAGGGTGGGAGTCGAACCCGGGGCCACCGCACACGGGACACGCGTGCCAACCACTGAGCCCAACACTTGCATTAAGCTTCTAAAAGAGGAATCGGAATCTTTATGCTTCAGTTTACTTAGCTGACAGTCGTGAAAAGTTTGATTTCCTGGAAAAAAATTAAAGGTCTTTTTGTTTGTTACTTTTGATGAGACAAAACAACTACTATGAAAATGTCACATAGGGCTCTGGGAAATAGTGAATGGCTTCTTTTCACTATTTTGTAATACAACATAAACTAAATTATTGCTCGATTAATGAATCGGTGACTCCGAAATGATAACAGGTCTTTCGAGAAGCACGCTTGGAAATCTTTTTGTTTTAAAAATAAAGATATGTTTTTGTTGTCTGACTCTAACTCGAATTCTTTTTCACTCTTTGCCTCGCTCCATCCACCCGATCAGGATGTCAGAGTTGGTGGAGGTTCCTGACGTGGCTCAGAAGATGTCCTGGGTAGAGAACTACTGGCCGGACGACTCCTTCTTCCCTAAGCCCTTCGTCCAGAAGTACTGCCTTATGGGGGTCAAAGACAGCTACACAGATTTCCACATAGACTTTGGGGGCACCTCTGTCTGGTACCATGTTCTCTGGGTAAGAATTGACCGAGACCTTTAAGGTCAGATTACAGCTTGTTTGTTGTTTAATCAAGACCATGCTGCCCTGTCACTGAGGTATCACAGCTGATTGGCTAGCACTCGCTTAAAGGTCATGAAGCATCTTTAGACTAAAGCTGACTTTAACTTCAGTGTGTTCGTGAGTGTCGACGACAGCAGCGTCGCCACAGCTGTCATGTTCAAACACTCACAACTTCTATGTGTCATGAAAGTGTTGCGACTGTTTTTCTCAAACTCCTCCTCATATGCATCACAGGGTGAGAAGATCTTCTACTTGATCAAGCCCACTCCCGCCAACCTTGCACTATATGAGGCATGGAGCTCCTCGCCCAATCAGAGTGAAGTGTTCTTTGGGGAAAAAGTGGACAAGTGCTACAAGTGTATTGTGCCCCAAGGAACCACCCTGCTCATCCCCACAGGTCTGTACTCTGTTTATGCTTTTGTGTGACATGAGCCCCTTTTACACTGCCGGTTCAATGCCGTATTATTACGCCTCTGTTACATTTCGGCTTTCATGTAAAACGCACAGAGCCGGAATGGTGGGCCGAAGGTTGATCGGTTGAAATACATTTTTTCAATGGTAATTTAAACAAAAATTATTGTTCCAGAATAATCTATGTTTATACTACATACGTGAAAACACAAATCACATGACCATACACAAATACTGGTGTACACAGAGGGCTGATGGGTACTGTGGTTGGTTACATAGGTGAAGAAAATAGAAAGTAAGAGCACTTGTTTGGGCCAACGACTAAGTGGAACTATGAAAGAAAGTTACGTGTACAATTGGATTAACGTGGCGACTCACAAACTGAAAAGTGGGTGTCAGCAGGTCAGTGTTTTCAAAGGTTTCTGTTTCTGCCTGAACACGTTCAAGCTAACAAAGTGTTCGCAGCATCTTCAAAAGTCTCTTCAGGGGTTTGAAAAAGCAAGATATATTCTGGGCTCTGGGCGTACACATAGAAAAAGTTATTTGTTTTCAAATCAAATTATATTTTGGTCCTTTTGAATAAAGGGTGATCACCTTCTCTGTGGTTTCCCAGCACAATAGATATCCCACACAAAGCCATCCGTCACGCTAATGTTATGTCATTGTAGTCGCCTGACTAACTGTTCCACATCAAACCCAGCTGACCTGTAGTCTGGATTTGTTTGTCTTTTCACATGCAATCAAAAGTTAAGATAATCAGGCTTCCCATGGCTGCTGCCAGGAAAATACAGGCCTGTTCAAGGTCACCCGTCATTGCCAAGAGAAAATAACAGAGAGGGAATTTCCTCCTCAGCATCAGCCCAAACATTTCTTAATGATCATGATTACAATGGAAAAGTGAAGAGAAACAGTTATATAATACGATGCTGCTGCACGTGACTCTGCAGTCTTACAGTCCTTTAGCTAGGAGTGCTGTTAGAAGTAGCAGTGGAGCTAATGTCTCCAGTCATACCATTATCCATCCATCAGTCTCTCAATAGAGTTTTTAAGCTGGCGGAGCTCCTTTCGCAGCCACACAGTCGACGCTCAGTTCAGCCCGTCAACTGCTGGACGTCCTCAATCAGCCTCGTAGCGGCGCTTTCTCAGCGGGCTGAAGCAGCGTTGTAAAGGAGAGCTTTTGGCAGAGAGGGTGCGGAGAGGTGGGAATTAAGTGGGGGTCAGAGAGCTCAGTAGGTCAGTCAAGCAGTGCATTATCAGGCCTGTCTGTCAGACTTACAACAACCCCCCCCTGACTCTGCTTTCTCTCACTTTGTGTTGTGACGAGGGCACTGTTTATCTGAGCGGGAACACGTCGTTAATAGACAATCTTATCTTTGTTTAAGTCTCTTTCTGTGAGGATAAGAAGTTTGTTTTTGTTTGGATCTTCTGTGCGTGCTCGTGTATAAAAGTGCCGTATATTATGCAGGCAGTTGACTCTAACTTTCACATTAGAGGTGCCTTGATTTGAGGTGTCAATTGCCCTCTCTAAGTTTGTTATTGTTGTAGGTTAAAGCGTGGTTAAGTTGTGTAAACTGTTGTGCTCTGGCGCCCCCTGCAGGCTGGATCCACGCTGTTCTCACCTCTCAGGATTGCATGGCGTTTGGAGGGAACTTCCTTCACAACCTCAATATTGGCATGCAGCTCAGGTAAGCAGCTCAGATGAAACAAAATGGCTTTATTTAATCCAGTAGATTATTAAACTTGATGTTTGCTTTAACACTGAACTTGTTTGTATTCTATTGGTTACGTTGTTGTAGGTGTTATGAAATGGAGCGCCGTCTGAAAACCCCAGACCTCTTTAAGTTTCCCTACTTCGAGGCCATCTGTTGGTATGTGGCCAAAAACCTCTTGGAAACACTAAAAGGTGAGAATTAAATGTTAATATGTTCTGCAAATGAGATGGAATAGATATCATGATAATATATAGAAGTGCCACTATAGCCGGTGTTATAGAAACCACTCAGTCATTACAATGTCCCAGCTTTAAAGACCAGCTCCAGTCATGTTTTAAGACATATAAAATGCTCTGCTTTTTTCTGTAACATCCATTTAATCAAAATCCTCCCAAGGCATGAAGGACCCCCTTATTAAAAATTCTCCTGTTGTAAAATTACAGCTGAAAACAAAACACGTCTCCGCCATCGTTTAGCGGCAACTTGTTAAACTTAGCTAGCTTGAAATGTAGTAATTAGTAGTAGTAACGTTAACGTTAGTAGTCATTAGTGAGTTTGCAAAAATTACGATGACGGTTACAGCTGGCTCGTGCATCGCCGAAGTGGTTGCCATATGTTACACATAATGATGAAACGTGTTGTTCAGCCTGTCCTTGATACACTGCAGTTTAAAAGCAGACAGGCCCAGCCATTGAGACGACTGCTTATGTTGTCCCTGATATGTCTTGTAGCACATGAGGAATGTTTACAAGCTTAAAAACGTGGAGGGGGTCTTTTAATGCCACTTTTAGGAGTGCATGCACCTCCAACCTCACTGTCCTGTGGATGCCTTGTATGTCCACAATGTTTACTTCAAATAACCAGGATAAAAGCAGTTATAACTTTTGTTGCAATGCATTGATTTTATGATGAAGGAGATTTTTAATGGGTTTATTTAGGAAAATAAGTAATTTTATTAATTAACAAACAGCTGCAGTGGAAAATATTTTACATCTCATCAGCACTATTTTAACATTCAGTTTTCTCTGTGGGATTTATAGATGTTTTTATTATTATAATTTCCTTTTCCCCCTCAGAGCTACGAGAGGACAACTGTCCGCCTCCAACCTACCTAGTGGAGGGAGTCAAGGCTTTAATCAGTGCACTGAGGACCTGGCTGAAAAGAGAGGTGAGACTCTGCCTCTGTTTTCTCACGGTCATCTCCGTGTTCCTGCACCCGACTCTGCCGTGAATATCTGCAGTCCAGCTGGTTATTGTTACTCAGCCGTTATCTCCTGGATGTGTGTCAGCGGACAACAACAGACTTCTTTCTGTTCACTTCTCCTGTCTGAATGTGCTCTGTCGCTGCTTTGCAGGTGACCGAGCCCAGCAGCGAGGTACCAGACAATATCAGGCCCAACCATCTCATTAAAGAGCTGACTAAGGAAATCCGCTACCTGGAGGTAAGACAGAGAAGGAAAGGACGTAGGAGAGGGTTTAAGACATTTTAAACTTCATGCAGGTGTTGATGTCAGGCTCTGAGAAGAGCTACAGTCCTGAAATGTTGCATTGGTGCTGGTTTAAAATATCCTTAACCCTTAACGTGCTGCAAAAAAAGGAGCATCTAAAATGTTGGCAAATAACACACACAGGAAAGACACTAAAATCTGATGAGAATTAAAAACTGGATCTAAATGTGGAAGAATCTTGACTCCATGATGTGTTTGTTTGCATCTACAGGAGGAACCAGTCAATGGTAGCAAACCAGTGAAATCTCAGGGAAGTGGGAGTGGGTGTGGACTACCCTCTGGATCAAACGGCTGCCCGGCCACTCGCTCCACACTGGAGAGGCTGTGCCAGGCCCGGCGGGCGAGGAGGGCCGCCAGGAGGCTGAGGGAGCAGCAGCGGCAGGCCCCCAAACTGCCTTCCAACCTGGACATCTTAGAGCAGCACACCAGGGAGGTGCTGAAGAGGCTGGAGGTGGGACCGCTGGAGGAGGTGAGCACAGTGATACCATATCCCATTGTAGATTTATCCTACGAAAGAGAAACTAGCTCCATGTAGCTGCTTGAGAACTGAAAATATAATGGACTATGTTTGACTGTCTGTGTTTGTTAGGATGCGGCGTTCTGTGCCAAGGTTCATGGGAAGCTCAACAAAGTGTCAACTGCATCAGCTGCTGCTGCAGAGTCTTTAGACGACAACCACCTGCGGCTAATGTTGGTCAACGGCAGGATTATCAGGTGAGAGCTCACCTCTCTTTGGTCAACACAGCAATGTTTGTGCTTCTTATTAAAGGGCCAGTTCACCAACTATCATGCTATTATAGAGAGCTAATGCTTTTGGGGTTGAAAAAGAATGCAATTTCGCTCTGTGCCTTTGGAGGACGCTATCCGCTTCTCCAATGGGCCCTGGAAAACCTCGGACAGACGTAAAACACGTCATCTGGCGGAGGCCAGGCAGCTCGCTAAACTACACTTCCTCAATCTAGGACGCCTGCCTCCGTTGTCATGCCTTGTTCAAAATCGTCAGGTTTGAAATGTAGACTGCAGACCTGAAGATTTTTTTGACAATCCACCGGTATATTCTCGTCATATTTCAGATTCTCTACCTCTCTGAGTCATTGCCTGCAGCGAAAACGGTAGTATTTCACTCCAGCGTCTCTCGCTGGGTCGTTCCTTTCAGAGGCAGGGGCGCAATGCATTCTGGGTGTTGTAGGAATGTAGAATGGGCGAAACCACGAGCTGTTTGTACAACTTTATCCACAGCTATGGCGCCAGTTTCAAATATTATTGCGTCTATCGATTACAGAGAACACCAGCTTTGACTGACAGCTCCTGCTTCTTTAGTGAAGAACCACATACCAGGACATTTGTGTTTAATTTCTGTGCTGACAGACTTTTATGGAGAAGTTATTATTGATATAAATGATTCAAACATGTATCTGTGTGTGCAGAGATTTAAGGCGGCCAGCCAGCAGCCCAGTGAAGACGGACGGTGAAGGGTCATCAGATGGTCACTGCTCACCAAAGTGTTGTGTGGAGGTGAAGTCAGAGAGGACAGAGGACGGTGGAGAGCAGCACAGCATGGGCGAGAAACCCGCACTCCTCAGTAAGTCACAAGTTGCTGTTATTAATATAATAATTACTGAACATATTTTAGCTGAAAAATATAAATCATGATTATGTCTATTTTAACCTGGTGGTTTGTTCTTGTGTTTGTCAGGGGGTCTGGAGAGGGTGAAGACTGAACTCAGGGAAGAAGTCTCAGGACACTCAAGTGTGTCGGACGTGGAGTCAGACAGCGACTCTCCCACAGAGGTAAATCTTATAAGTCACATGATCATCAAACGGTTTTATCATTACTTGGAACAGTAACACATTGTATATTATTAATAATGTTTAAAACATATACTTTTTTGGCTACTTTTTAAGCTGTGATTACTGATGCATCCTCTCTAAATCCCTTTGTCAATGTAGCATAAAGCATCATCGTCATCGTCATCGTCGTCGTCGTCGTCGTCGTCATCCTCTTCTGGGGAGGATTCCGAGAGTTCCGAGGAGGAGGAAGAGGAGGAGAGGGGCTCAACTCAGCAGAAAGGCTCAGGGCACACCATAGAGCTGGACCAGTCTGGCCAGAAACTCAGGCACAAACACAAACCACTCAAACGGTGAGAAACACGAGCAAATCAGGGCCCTCTTCAAAGCTCAAATTTCATGTGCTCTGTAAATACTAAAGTCCTGTCTTCCTCCTGCAGAGAACGTCCTACCTCACCCAGCACAGAAGAGGCCATTCAGGGGATGCTGTCTATGGCTGGTCTGCTGTGCTCCTCCAAGCCGGAGAAGGTAGCCTCGTCCCAGGAGCCCTGGTGGTCCGGCTCCGCCCAGTGCTCGCCGCTGGAGCAGAGGGAGGCGGCGCCGCACCCGCACCGTCTGCAGGGCGACAAGAGCCCGATGGACAGCCAGGGCAACAGCAGCGAGGCCTGGGACAATCAGGGGCTCCCCAGCCCGGAGACGGACTACCAGTACTGTGACCCCTCAATGTCTCCACCGCTGCACCCCTCCAAGAGGCACGCCCCCAACCCCCCACCTATCAGCAATCAGGCCACCAAAGGTTTGGAAATTGGATTATTTATATTTAATATACATGATGTAATGTCAACCTACAGTGAAACCCTTTGTCTCCCCCTGCTGGCAAAGAGAGTAATTACACAAGCACTGTTGATGCCTGCTTCTGGCCTTCCACTGCCCTGAGTCCCTTCTTCTTTCAGGGCGTTTCAACAAGAAAAATTACATCTATGGTTATCCATGTTTGCCTTCAATTGCCTTCTTGTTTTTGACAGTTGCTCCTCCTTTGGGTCTGTAAAACGATTATTGATAGCTGACATAAAATGCAGCTACGACAACTTAAGTATATTGTAAAAAACGGAGAAATTGTGTGACGGTGTTGTGACGTTCACAGAAGATCCGATTCTTTTGAACGGCTCTTTAGTACAAACAACGGGAACCGAGTCGAAGGTGAAAGCTGTTCTTTTTAAATTTCACTGCCCTGGATCCGCTCCCCTTTATGCCGAATTACCACAGGCAGCTTTTTCCAACTGCAGCTCCCCTATGCTAGGTCGCGTGCAGTGGATTCATGTCACCACAACGTAGTGCCGACGGTGAGCAACATTATAACCGTCCACGAGGTTTGATAAGATAATCCTTTATTGATCCCCAGGGGGGAAATTCTGGATGTTTTTTGTTGACATCTCTGTAGTTACACAGATTTGTATCATAAATTATTGGCAAATTAATGACATTGATAAATTGTTCCTACATTATTCTGCCGTTTCCTTTAAAAGCGTGGAATTTTAAATATGCGTGTGTTGACACAGGAGAATACAGTGCAGGCACGTTCGCGAGTTTGACCACTCTCTACCTTGTAGGGTTCTAGCGATGAACGGCTCTCAGAAAGGAATGGAGGCATAAGATCCGGCTCCTTTCAAAGAGCCGTAATTCCAACACTATTTTGTGACCTTGTTTGGTAAACTCCTGGATGTATCAGACGTGCATTCCTATCAATAAGCCTCTCACGTTTATTTTACTATTTTACAAACAAACATTTTCTACATGTAAAAATATCACAGTTTATAGAACAAACTATTTAAGCCTGATTCTAATGCTGTTCTCTTTTAATTAGTACCGTAAACATTTGTTGTGTTTTCTCTTTTTTTCAGGCAAGCGGCCCAAAAAAGGAATGGCCACAGCCAAGCAGCGACTGGGGAAGATCCTGAAGCTCAACAGACACAGCCGCGTCTTTGTCTAACACTCCAAACCTTCAAAATCTGCAAAAATAACAAGTTGTGGTGCATTCTTGAAGAAAAAGAAAAGAAACATAAGTATTTGTTTCCAGACACTTTTGTGCTGTAGAAAAATGGAGGATGAAAAGAAGAAAAAAAAACAAACACACTGCCTGGAGACGACCGTAACTGAACGAATCTTGACAAAAAAACAACACGCTCACTGTGCATGCTTAGGAGACAGGGTATCGGATTTAAAGCAAGTGCACGAATTCACCACAAGCACACTAAGAACAAAAAAAACAAACAAAAGGAGCTACGGGAAGCGGAGAGGACAAGCTTGTTATAAAAGTTACTGCTGCAGGGAAAGATGGAGTGAATCTCCTGCGGGCATTTTTTTTTACGGACAAAGGATAATTAGGAGGTCTACCAAACAAACAAAGTGATTGCTTCTGATGCCAAGATCACACGCATCACATTTACTAACTTTTCCTCTCGTCGCTGAACGCACCACCTCCACACAACCGTCACTTGCGTCATGGCTTTCTGCAACAAGCTGAAGAGGACGGAGGAGCAGGTGAAACGGAGCTGTATCTTTCTAGCAGGGTGTTTTTGTTTTCCCTTTTGAGGGGGGGCGTCGGGCGGTTAACGAGGTGCTACGGAGGAGAACTGATATTTCAAAATGGTGCTTATTGTTTGTACTTTTCTCCACTCATGCTTGTCCCCCCCGATTCCCTGTTTTATCTCAATCACACCAGCAATAATGACTTTGAGGAGAGGACAGAGTGAGAGGCAGCACTTTGGTGCATTTTCACCCCTTTTTTTGATTTGTCTGTTTGTAGATGTCGGTGCATTACAGAGTTTCAGTGCAAAACATGCTCACAAATCTGCACTATGTTTGATGATTAGAGCAGTTTAAGTCGAGTTGCTCAAAGTGCTGCCTCTCTGTTTGAAATAGGAATTACGAGTCTTGCCACGACTCCTGCTTAATTTATTCTTGTTTATCTGTGATGTTGATTTTTTAATGTGTTATTTTTATGGATTCTGAATGATGTATTTATTAATTGAAAGAGATAATGATTTTATTATATTTTGACCCTACGACCTCGGCTATTCTGAGGGTTTTTTTTCCTTTTATGGGGTGTTCCTCTTCTTCTTTTTTTAACTTTAACACACTTTTTGTAAATGTGGATGTTTTAGAGTTCATGTGATCATCATCTGTTGAGTAGCAATTTACCTACGAATCTTTTTTCTTCTATTCTGTCACAACTCTTTTTTCCCCCCCTGGTTGAATAGATCCTGTGTTGATTCTTGTCTGTTCTGGTTTCCTCTTCTCCCTGTAGCCCGGAGCTGTTGGGCTATGTGCGAACAGAAACTAGGTTAGGTTGAGAAATGTCCAACTTCCACATCTACACTTGAGCTTCTTTCAACCAGTGCCACTTATCATTTAGCAAAAAAAAAAACAACCAAGTATTCTGAGCCACTGTGGTCGATCCAAAGTCGCTGATGCATTCAGAAGAAGTGAACGTTTGAGGAACTAAAATGGGATGAGTGACTTTTTTTAAAGAGAAAAAAAAACAATTACCTGTGCTGATGTGAGATGTGTGTTTTGCTCAGAGTGCGCAGTTCTTCACTCTCAGGGAATGATGCCATGGACATAACCTTCGATTAACCAGCAGCCACGCATGGATGCAAACAGGACGCTCTCAGCACTCACTCAAGACTTTCACCTTCGCCTCCTGCTTTGGAGATGCTGAGGTTTGTTTGTTTTTCATTGCTCAAAAAAAAAATTCACAATCAGTGTTCAACTTGTAAAGATGAGCTGTGCTTTAACCAGTCGATGCATCTTTTTAGGCCAGTTTTTACTACTTCTGTTCAGGTGAATTTGGTATTGTCCCCTTACTGCTTCTTAACACACTTTTTAAGCTAAGAGAAACACTTGTTATGTTGACTCACCCATGTAAACAACGCCCGGGCTAACTGTTGCCAAGTAGCTTTAAGACCACCCTTTGAACAGCGGGAAAGCTTTGCTCAGGTTTACTTGTAGTGCACATGACCTGCGAGTGACTGTGTGATCAATCATTCAACCCTGATCATGTTTTACATAATCCCAACACAAAGAACCAACTTAAAAAAAATTACCAGACTGATTTCCTTCTTTTTTTCTTACACTACACTTTAACCTTTAAACTCTTTGCATGTTACGTCATTGAACTCAGAGCTGGCCCGCAGGCAGGGTTTCTTTTAAGCTGTAAGTTTTCATCGTACAGGATCTGTCTCTTTGCTTTCTTATGCAGCTCTAAGCATTTGTTATGTGCGTTGGTTCTTGAGATGTTTTTTTCCCAGAGTTAAATGGCTTAGGATTTAAAATATACAAACACTGGCTAACTGTGACACTGTTGATGCGTTGCATTTTGTTTCTGCATTTCAAAAATTGCGTGTAAATAAAACTAATGAAATGAGATAATTGTGTTTTTGTTTAGCCCAGTTTAACTACTAACTCATGTAACCCGATTACAGCTTCCCGTTCTAATGCATAATTATACCACACTGCTGTTTCACATAAAAAGACAAATGCTTACATATTTAGATAATTTTATTAGTCTATGTACAACAACGACTTTCAGAACATCCTGAAGAATTCCACAAAGACTTGCCCAGCAACACGATTCCCTCATGGTGATCTACAAACAAAAAAGGGGATAACGTTCACTAACATAAATTCAACATATGCTATCAGTTAGCAGTTTATTAGAATCACCCATCTAAAACTAATGCACAGTTTCTCATTTAATACTCTTGCAGTAATACTAACAACATCTTCGAAAGGGGTTATAATTTTTTATAAAAACGACAAACATTCCCACAAAATGGTGCATTTAAAGACTTGCCATGTTAACGTGTATTATAGCTTTAGACTTACCGTACTCTACCTTTCTGAATTTAAAAGACTCATTAAGAGGGAGAGCAGGTTTCCAATTCTGTACTGACTTTTCGACAGTGTACTAACCTTTCTCGACATTTGGATTACATCTTGTGTTAGCAAAAATTGCTGCACTCATTGGCAGTTTAATTAGTGTAAATTTATAAAAAAAAATCACCTTATTCCTCGTCAACTGCTGGGATTCCCAACTCCTCATCTGTCCATTCAGAAGCGTCAGGCCAGGGGAAGTGACCCTACAGAAGAGCAAAAGGTTTAATTTAAAATGTCCTTTTTAAAGCCAACATACTGTAGATAAACACAAGCAGTAAAACTGCACACAAAATATATCTAAACAACCTGTTTTAGTCTGCTCTTTTGGGGGCTTTAGTCAGGTTTTCTCTATTACAAAGCTGCCCCACTGTTAATTAAAGAAGGTAACAGTCTACAAGCCTGACTATACAGTACATCATTCACAGAATCCTTTTGCTGTTTTAGACCGAATCTCTACAGATCTTCTAAAAAACGGAGGTTGAGTTACACTTACAATTATTTAAGGGTTTAAATTTAACAAAAATCGATTTAATTTGATAGTTTTCTTTACAGGATACGCACTTATACACCAATGTAATGTTTTGTGTTTTATCATAAAAATAATCAACCAAAACACCAAAGAAAAACAAATTGAATTAATATTTTCAGTCAGAATCATTAGTCAGACAGTAAATCACATATTCCTTACTAACCCTATAGTATATAAACGGGTAATAATTACCACATGTAGCTACAGAAGTATCTTTAATTTGTATTTTCAATTGTGTTTTTGCAGCGTCCTAGTCTATTTTAGCTACTGGAATTGATAACTCAGTTTTGCTGTAACTATAAGCATAAATTCCTACATCTATATCCCAGTTTTGTCTCATTTCCCATTACAACATCCCAGGATCCAATTTTACACACCAGTCTCTTCTAAACGTTTTCTTTCACACTTCAACCCCATCACAATTAAATATGGACAGTTGTACAATATGTTTACTTACCAAGACTGCGTCAGGGTCGTGCCAACAGTGCCACAGGATCCAAAACCACATGGCACCGCTGATGAGCTCGGACTCAAATATTTGTTTCTTCGTTACCTCAGGATATTGCCTGTACTGAGGCTCAATATGCGGTCCACCGCCGGCCCTTAAATATACAAATACAATAATTAACTAAACTATATTTAATCAATACAAGACAATGGGCATTTCAATGTGGATATTACATTAAATAATATTTCTGAGTTTTGACACTAAATTGCTTGTAATGTACGGTTGTGTTAGAAAGTCATTGCTAAAAGTAGCTAACGTGATAGCTAACATGCTAGCGGGTTTGACAATACTCACTTTCTGGTCGTTATTCTTTGCGGACCGCGTCTAATGAGCCGAGTTCCTGTCCGAAGGACTCCCAGAGCCCTTCCAAAAGAAGACATGGTTGTCTTGGCAAACAACAGTCTTCTTTTGGGCTAATATGTTCAGATTTATTCAGATACTGCTCTGCTCGACGAGAAGTCACCTTCTCCTCTTGTCAATAAACGACTTCCTAACAACGACAACTGTCATTGGACGGAGAGTGCCGTCGTTTTCTTTACGTCCGTTTTAAATGGCTGAATGAAAAATACAGCGTCCCCTTGTGTTCTGTAGGAGACCTGACTTTTTCGTGAGTTCGGCTCTTTGGGTCAGCTTTATATTGGTTGATAATCTTTGTATAATTTATATGCTTTTTAAAAAAACGTGAAAATGATTAAGATAGCATAATGTTGTAAAGAGAAATGGTGCCTTAATTGTATTGTATTAACCTTCTTCCTCTCCATTCTTTGACTCCTTAGTTGTTTTAATTTTCAAATAAAACATTACTATTGGGCTATTTTGAAATTAAAGGAACAACAAATCACACAGAATTATCAAGTTATCTCATCTTCATTTTTCGAAAATCAAACCGTTAAAATGACACCACTTCAAAGGTAGCATAACACTGAATTGCAGGGACGCATAGAAAATCACAACATTAATAAATGTGACTTAAAAGATAGATATAAACTATATTATTCAAACAAAAATGTTCATAAATAACCTAATGAAAGTTGTTTTCTCAGAATTACGAACGGTAAAACTGTCAGAAAGGGCAATAACTTGTCACCTAAGTTAATCCTCGTTTTAACCGCTAGATGGGGTCAAAAGCTAAACATAACTCGCAAGGGTGAACTCGCCTGGTGGATGTACTGTTTTTGATTTGCATCCTTCACGAGTTGAACAGTTTAAGTGTGTAAAAGGTGGCATTGAAAATTAAGGTGCTTATGTAACTGGGATATACACAGATCACCAAATCACTCAATTGGTGGAAATTTTAAAAGGCTTTTCTTTGGATGGTTCACGGCACATTTTCATGACAAATATGTGGTTTGTTGGGAACTAGAACACAGAAAACCACAAACAAATGTAAAACCACATACACACGGGTCACGGCTAGGTTTGATGTCGTGGTTGTATATTAAAGAAGAACGTCAACGTCTCAGGATATGAAAACAGGAAATAATAACAGTGGCGAGAACGCGCACGGCGCCGCCGCCCATGAGTGCTCGAGCCGTGCACTGGAAGAAAAGAATCCTTGACGCCATCTTGTTTCCAATTCACAACGACAACCAGCTTCGTTTGACGAAAGGAAGGCACTTTTCCCCCGCCCCGCTCAAAAGCTTGATTCTTCACTTCATGGAGAAAAGACATATTGTCGTGTCGCCCTCCGTAGCTTTATCCCATCGGGAAGCCTCTTCACTGTATTAAATGCACACAATGAAGTTGTTACCTAATGGCGCCTGGTCACAGTTGCTCTCCGGTTGCGCCCCTCTCCCCTCACAGCTCAGAGCCCGCCCACAAAATACTAGCTGCATGATGTCATCACAAACCAACCGTTTCTCAAAAATAACCCATTTTCATCACTTTCTTTTGGACAATTATTGATATCAAACCAAAACTGCGTCATTATCTTAACATTCAAGAGCTCAGAACAAAAACGCGATGGGCACAACGGTCTTAAATGTTCCGAAAAATCGACATAACCGTTTAGACGCAGTTTCCTCCACAGCCGTTCACGAACATTTCCGTTAAAAAGCAGGTGAGGGCGGCTCGATCTGCCCAACTTTTACCTCCGTCCTCCCTCAAGTTTATTTCAAACAACCTGGCTGCCCGTACGCCAGCATTTACAGCGGTCCTGTACAAATGCGCATGCGCGAGGGGATGCGGTTTAGGGTGGGGGAGGGTCAATAGATGGAAACGATGAGAACATCCTCTCTCAATATATGATGTCAAAGGGATTTCTACAGGAAGATTTCTAGGGGAGATGAAAGTAACCAATTTAACACAACAATAAAACTGTCAGAAAAAATGATTTGATTATTAATTCTTCAGTGGTAAAACATGTCTGACACCCATTGATGCTGTTGTAAAATTCTACAAAAGGGTTGTAAATTGTATGTAACTACTAGGTGATGATTAAAGGGCAAACAAATACACATTCTATACATTCTCCATTAAATCAAATGATGTTAAACAGTAAAATAAATGTGGTTACACCCAGTTAATTTAATATCTCTTTAAACCTAAAAGATGCGAGTGAATTGAGTCCGTTTACCCCCCTACCCCACCCAGCCTTTATTCTGATATTTACACTTTGCATAAAGTGAATTTGTTGACCTTCAGATAAAGGAGCATGCAGGCCTGAATGTGTGTGATTTATGACAAGTTCAATAATGTTGTATCCCTCTGAATACCTTCTGTAAGATGTGTTGTCTTTGTCCGTGATTTATTCTTATTGGTCACTATTTCATAGGCTACCTCTTCCTGACATCAGTTCAGTATACAAAACGCTGCTCTTGTGTAAGGGGTTACATAACAGCTTAGTTGCCTCCTACTGGGTTGTGTAGTGGATTTAGGTGCTCCTTTTCAGCCATGCCAGTGGTAAATTAAAGGATATTAGTCTAAAACACATTTTGTTTTAATACGCAGTTAATACACAATCTGCACTGGCCGACACAGCCAACCTTTTATGGATGGCCAAACTTTAAAAAAAATCACAGATATATTTTCTAAATCCAAAACACTGAGATTAAATGTAAAATGAACTGGCTATGTTGTTGCGTGTGGAGGCAAAATTCACTTTTCAAGGCTTTGATTGTATCATACCCCTTTCACCCTGAGAGGAAGGAGAGGAAGCAGGACGGGAAATAACAATTAGTATTAACAAAACCTCCTGATAAAAAAGCTACAGCTGACTTAACTTTCGCATGAAGATCATAAGATAGCACAGCCACTAATGTTAAGAGAACAAATTAGTGCTGCAAGATGTGTTTGATATGTTAAAATGACCCCCCAAAAAAGCATTATTAAACCATCTGTATATTTTAGATCTTCAGGCAGTTAAACATCTTGTATTGAACACACTGGGGTCCGTTCTTTCCGTTGCTTAATGTCCATTACGAGCATAGTCTAACGAGTGCAGCACGAGTTAAATCCAGATCGTTGACGACAGAAATAGCAGAGACCAGAGGAATCACAGTCGTGAACGCGCGTGGAGCACGGTCGCGGCGCCCCTGTGAAATCGGGAGTGAAGCCCCGCAGTATGTGGAGGCGGGGCTCGGGTTTAGTGATGGGGAGGGAGGGGGGCTCGTGGGGGAGGCGGAGTCTCGGCAGTCCTGGCAGGGCCGCCATTTTTGCAAAGGGAAAAGAGACTGGTTTGAGGGGATCTAATTTCTAAAAGTCGCCGTTGACTAGGGCACAGTTTTAACGGTTTCGTATTTAATTGAAGTCAAATTTAGGCCACCGCAAAGAAAAAGACTTCAAGTAATTTTCACAGGAAAGGACTCTTTAGAGGACACGTTTCAATACAAACATTTAAAGCTTTGCTAGGGATCCGCAGTGTGTGGACAGAAGTATTGTTTTGGTTGTGGAAGCTGTGTGGTAAGCGACGGGGGTCTTACCCAGGTCCCCTTATTCGCTATTCAGATCCTCCAGAGTGGACATAAAACGGTAAGTAAACTAAATTAATTGTGGTAGTTGTGGGCTGAGCACAAACCCGACCTGGAAGGCTATTGTTGGCTTTAGTTAGCTGGCTAGGCACATCATGCTTATGCTGGCTAACGTAGTTGTAGTATCAGCTGAGGTTAGCTTGCTAACTAGCTCATCGACATCGTTAGTTCAGGGTGTATATATGTTAAGGCATTTTTCGTTTGTATTTACCTTAATCAAGTCTTGAAAACCGCTAACTAGATGACGTAAGTTTCCAATGTAAGTGTCAAGTTGGCGAGCGTAACGCAAAGAGACCACTTGCTAGCTAGCGCATGCTACTAGCTCAAATTAGCTTGACTCAGATAGAACAGGGCTCTGACTTTTCGTTGATCTTGTGGCCAAAAACGAGACGTCATACAAAGTTATCTTGTAAATATTATGTACACGTCGTGTGTTAAAGCAGTTTTAACGCAAAATGCACATTAACATAATGGGCAACGTGATACTAAAGCGCTGCAATTAGATTAATGCTTGTCCGATGGTCTAACGCATACAACAACAGTGAAGATTGCCAGCATTGAACTTGTCCTTAAAACAAGCCATAATAATATCCTTCGCATGTTGACTCAGTAGAACTAGAGCTAGAGGGGGACTCACTCGATGTTTAGTTTGACACAGTGACACTGCGGGCCATATTGCGCACGGTTTCATCCGTTATAGTATAAATAATGTGACCTCCTAATATAACGCTACCCGCTCTATTTCAAAGCTGTTAATTTACTTTACATAAGCTACGGTCCTTGCAACTGCAGCTGTCAGCAATCGCGCCAGTTCCCTTTTGGACATCTTCTGTTTGAAACACTGTATCCGCCTGCACGAAAACAGTAGATGAAGCATTAGTTACAAACTTGAATTTGTCGTGGTGGCCCCCATCCTGCTCACTCAGAGCACGGGACATTATTTCCGTTCAGCGAAATATCATACAATGCCGCTGTTCAAAGACAGAGAACAATGAGCTTTTGCAAGCATGTACACAGATATATAGAGATGTTTAGTCTGTTATGTCCTCGCAAAACCAAAGCAGGACCAGCTGTTAAAATATCTTAAATGTCTGGCTACATTGCGCAGTAATCTCATAGGCTACTGGGCTTTTATAGAATCGTAGCGAAACCAGGATCTATTTAAGATTAGGTCAAATATCGAACTAGGAACAGACTGATATTTTGCTGTATTCTGACTTAAAAGTACATTTCGCGATCACTTAATTTAGATTCAGGGTGTAATGGGTTCAAATGCAGCAAGCGTGGGGGAGGGGATGTTCCATTTCCAGTCATACAATTTGTAACTCCATCTCTATCCCTGGCCATGCTGAACTAAACTGTCGCACTTGGTTGTTTTACCCTACCTAAAACAAATCACCGTATGACTGTACAATCGGCTTTGGTTTTTGCTTCGAACAGTTATCTCAGCGCTGATATAGTCTCTCTTTCCTGTTTGTGACGAGCCAAGTATTAATCCACTTCTTTCGTGTCGGTGCTAGCTTGCTTTGCTAACTTTAACCCCACTACGCATTATGCTGTTAGCAGCCGTTGATAACCGTTAGCTTGGAACGTTACTTTCAACGTGTTTTTGCCTATATTAACGGCTACAGTTTAACGTATATTCCAGGTATCATTGTGTTTAATGTTAATTCGTTCGCTTTTTGCTCAACGGTTAAAAAAGTCAAATTTAAGGCGGCTCGTGCGTCGAATGTCTCACTATTTCGAGTGCTGCTACAGTTCCAGAGGCCACAATTGCTAGCCGATTAGCTTACTGGCTTTGCTTTCGACGAATTCACAAAAAAACCCTAATCGTAACAACACAGAGACTGTACCGACAGGGTGATACTTAAGGTAGAGTGTATGAAAGAGGCGATTGAATGCTTTCTTGGGGATTTTCCTCCCATGGCGAGGCTCCCCTGGCCACACGGTTGTCTCGCCGTCCTGAGAAAAGCGCTATGAAAATGGCGACAGCACCAGGGTGTTGTGGTAACATAATAGCAACGTTGTACCCTCCACACCCCTATCGGCAGGACTGACTGCAGCGCCGACATACTCACTGGGAAGCAACTGCACAACACATGATTTTTATTTTAGTGGATGTCAGGCATAATAATAACGTCAAACAATCTAGATTATGCCTCGGTAATAACTGCGCTGTTTGGCGGCTCGTATTAATAGTCACTGAGGCTGTTGTGCCTATTCCCATAACGAATAGCATAGTACCCCTGTAACATGCGTCACGGCTTATGCTATTGCTTGTGTTTCGTGTTGTAATGTTTGATGTGGGGACACGAGATTTATTGTCAGAAAAATTAGACATGCTTATTTACAAATACAAAGAGCTCGCTGATATACAATAATAGGTTCATAAAGGTACACAAACACCGCTTCTTATCAATGTATGCAGGTTTGCTCCTTTGCTACATATCATCTCCCTGAGACTACCTTTACTAAGTTTGCATTTCCTATTTTCAGTTTATCTCACCTGTTTGTGAAAGAAATGCAGTTAGTATTTTTTAAACACCTAGGCATGTATGTTGGTTAGTTATGAGGGGTCATAATTAGTATTTCTGTTGCTTAAGAAGGATGTTTTGTTGCTCGGAGTGAAAAATCAATTGAATATACAATTTGCTTTAACTTAAGACTCACAAAAATATTAGATAAACCAGCTTTTGCAGTTTTATTGAACACCATAAAGTACTAGGGGTATCCCAGCCAACAGTTTCATGTGATATTTTCCAAGGTAATATTATAGCCTGCGGTTTACAGCTTATACTTCAATTGCATCATTATAAAAGAAACAGCCTGAATAAAGACACAGTTTTCTTACACATGGCCACAATACAATCCCATATAATATGATGTTTATACTGTACGGAGGCTTTTTGTTATTACTACCATATAATTGTATTTCTTCTTTTCGTCTAATAAATAAAGGGAAACAAATCAAAGCTCGTTTCCAGGAGAGGGTTTTGAAGCCTCTCAAAAATTACTGTGTGATGGTGTGGCACAGCTGTCCCATTCTCTATGCCACCCTGTGGGACAAACTTTGGCACACTCAGCTCAAATATGTTTATGAATATAGTCAAGTAGCATTTTGTTTTTATCTTTCCCTCCTGATAATTCTAATTTTGTAAAGTAAAAATTCAAAGCTGGCCTTTTAACCCCTGGAACCATACAAAAAGATCTGTTTCAGCTCGCTGTATCGTTTTTCATATAACAAACATCTTTATGCACTTGAATATTCTGTGTAGCTTTAGTCCACTGAGGGCCAGTATAATTAAGTTCAGCTGCCTTTGGTTATAGCAGTAAATGGCAAAGGGTCTTCTCTTCTGTGGAGGGTTTATATATACAGGAGGAGTGAGAGTGCTTAATCACTCTCTGCTTCATAATGCACAAAATCCCCAGCCATCTTGTTCTTCTTTGTAAATGAGCAGAGGCCCCTGTCCTGGCTAATACTCCTTTTATCTCCCTCTCTTTCCACATGATAATTGAGATGAAAGTGTTAAATACCTGAGTGGCTGTGTTTGTGCCTGGTTGCCTTGTGCAGTAAAGTGTGTGTTTGCTAGCAGTGTTGACAGAGACGTTGACTTGAGGTGAGCTGCCACTACCCCTCTGCCATAGGGACGGAGTACTCTCTCTGGCAGGCGGCAGGGAGTCAAAGCAGTGTCAGATGACACACCTTTCCTCTCACCCTTACCCCTAGACAGATTCTTAGACACACATATGATCTAATAGCCTCAAGCGGAGCACTAAACTCTTTCATTTTTCACCATGCTCGGCATAGAGAGACTATAAAGAACTGAAGCAGGTGCACCTGATGTCTATCAGTGTATTTGAAGGCCACAGCTACATCAGCTCTCTCTTTGACACTCTTCCCATACGTGAAAGACCTCCTCTTGTTATTGTGCATCCTCCATGTCTCCAGACAATAAACCTGAATCCCTGAAACAGTAGCACCTCTATGCAGGTGATGTACACACCTCACCATGTGGGGCTAAGCTGCAGCACAGTCTCCTGTGATCTCACTTGTGTGGAACCCAGACCCTGAGAGACCCAGAGACAAAGCCGCCAGGCTCGGAGGCCCAACATGGTCACATGGTACCCCAGCTGGGAGGAGAAGCCAGGGCTCAGGTGACCTGTTTTTGTGCTGCTAGCTGGGCCGTAACAGATCCCTCTTTAAACTAGCAAGCTGCCTCCCCGACAGGTGGCTTTATAGTTGAAGCAGCCCAGCTATACCTCCCTTACCTCCTTCCTGTTGCCGTGCCTGTGTTACAATAGCATTCATGGGTAGCAGGATGGGGTTGGATAAAGCGGGGATGTGCCATCAATGTTGGTGATGTAACGGCACTGCGGTCCAGGCGCGAAATTGATCCTCGAACGCTGCTGTAATGGGACCTGAGTGGCTCTTACTGTTATTTTGCCCTATGGATGCCGTGCAGCCCCGCACCATGCACATGTGTGGCTCACATTTTTAGTTAACTGCTCATTGCATTCCACAAATGCTGTAATTAGCTGCCAGCTGCATGTGCGCCTGCTTGTCAATCACTGATACACACACAGATAATGCAGCTTGATGGGGATTAATTTGTTTGCTGTGACGTAGGCTTGTCTAATGTACAAGTGTTTAAAGTAATTCACCCCTTGACCACACAGGGCCTGGCTGTGATACTCTAAAAGCAGGAGCAAGAGGGAGATGGAGATATTGTGCCCGGGGGGTTCTTTTGAACAGACATTACTCAGACTACAGGAGGGCTGCCCCAGCTTTGCTGCCAGATTCCTGTTCCTACTGATTTTAACTCACTCGCTCCCTGGCTGATTGAACTGAGCCCAGAGGATATTGTTTTATTTTTGCCCTGGGGATGCTGCATTAGGACTATATGACTCACTTCTTCTCCCATCAAACTGTTTTCTAACAGCAGAGATAAATGTGTGGCAGGTACTAGTCTTGTCATGATGTAGTTTGGAGTGTTAAACAGACCTCCTGAATCTACTTGTACTGTTGCTTCATTAGTCTTCTCTGCTGGGCCTTCTCCGAAGAGATGTTTGATAACACATTTCCTTTCCTGTAAGGCTGATGGAGAGTGCTGATCCAATACCAGTGCAATGCTGAAAAAAATAACACCTGCATAGTACTCACTGCATTGATGTGTTATGAATGCTTTTATTGTTGTATGGCCTGGCTCAGGGTAAACCCTTTGCAACAGAGAATGAGCGCCATAGAACTTTCCTTAATAATCTAGTTTGACAACAGTTGTAACAAAAAAGAACAAATAATAATATACATGTGCAAATATGATTCTTTTATATATGCATCTCTCTCTTTAGCATTAAAGAAACAGTTTTTTTTAACCTGAAAACCGCTTTATTCAGTGTTTTTACAGGTTTTACTCACTGGGACTGCTTTGTTAGGACAGGAGAAGGTTATTCGGCTCTCTCTAAAGCCTCTTGAAAGATGAACAAACAAAGCAAATAGAAACATGCTAAGCTAACGTAAGCAGCAGCTTGGCTCGCAGCCCTTCTGGCTGACTGTGAAACATGAATTGCTGACATATGCTAGGTCTGACTTATTCTATACTCTCTGCAAGCGCTTCAGTTTTTGTTTACTATCGTGTCATGAGAAATGACCCGAGTTCAGTTTTCAGCCGTAATAGTTGCTGTTTGGGCTAGTGTTTTGGAGTATAGCCTAACTGATGTCTGATTCTTCTCAAAGGCTAATTATTCATGGTGTCAGGTTAGTGTATTGACTGGCATTGAATGCTTTGGTATCAATACCAAAACAACTCTACTTTTATTGTTTACTAGTTGCTATGGCATGACTACTGCAACACTGCTGTCTCCTTATCATCTGACTCCTAAGTGGAAGGATCTTTAAAGGCTGCCAAGGTATTGGCGTCCACTCTCAGCAGCCCAGTTCCTATTGTGCCCTCAGAAGTTGCTTCCCTGTGCGCTCGCATCCATATCCCCTGCTGTATTGATGTATGACTTCACCTTCAGTGCTGGAGCGCAGAGCGAGCGCTGTGGGCACCCTGATTTATAAAGGACAGGGCAGATGCAATGTGTCCCACTGTGGGTACAATGAATAAAGAGGGCCAGGCCTACATTCCATGTGGGTCATGCTTCCTGTATTTGTATGAGTTTGTTTTAGTTTATGAGCTGAGTCATTGCAGCCAGCTACAAGGATGGTGTGAAGTCACATCAGCTTGGCAGGAAGGCTGTGGGATTCAGTCGGAATCCCTCATTTCCCTCTCGCTCCTCCTACTTATCGAAAAAGCATAATCTGCTGAGACTTGGCTGCGAAAAACAAGAATGAAAACACTTCCACACAGAGCAGTGGTAATAAACTGAGGAGAGAGGAAAGCTGTTGTCTGTAGCGGCATGGTTTTGAGTGTAATATGGTGTGGGTTTTCCCTCAGCGACTTGAGCGCCGTTCCGTCTTAAAAGGAGAGTTATTCCCCAACACAATGACGTGACTGTGTCCCCTCGCTGAGGGAGGGAAGGAGGAGAAAGGAGAGACTGGGCTACGCTATGCGCTCCACTCTGCCACCCAGAGTCCACCCAGGTCTTTGCTGTGTAGCGTCACTGTCAGACAGACCCCGTGTACACCTCCCCCACCCCGCTGCCCTCTGAAACGGAGGGGGCTGTGGATGATTTCTAAAGCTCCCTACAGCGCGAGGAAATCTGTTCAGAGAGCGCATGAAAGAAGACGCACTCCAAACCCAAACCACTTCCATCCTGTGGCTTTTTTTTTCACAATTGTCCACAAATGTTGCATATCTTTTTTACATCAATGCCTACTCGCCCTCCCCTGGGTGTGCATGTTAACCATTTTCCCCACCCCTCACTCCTCCTAATGTGTTTCCATAACAGCAGAGGATTTGGCCAAAGGTGGCTTTAAATGGTCTCTCCCTGCCTCCTTGTAATTAGGAACTGCGTCTGTGTGTGTTCGACACTCCCCTTCCCCTTCGCTCTGCGTTACTGTCTCAGGTTTATTTCGGAAATGCACCGAGGAGGGAGAGAAATCCGGCTGGGCGGGGTGACTGGGCACAGGAAAGGGGGGTTGATATGTATTTATTTTTTCTTTTTTTCCCCCCTTTCTTTGGCTGTGTTCTGCAGGGTGATGGACAACCCTGCTAGAGGAAGTAGGAGGAGCAGGCAGAGGCAGTCACAGCAGCTCAGATTTAGTCAGGAATGCAGCTGTACTGTACTTGTTTTTCTTTTTTCCACCCGCCTTTTGTTAGTCTTGACTGCGTCTGGCCGCAGCGCTGTGCACGTATGTTTGCGCTCCTTGTAGGGAGGAATGTTTGAAAGGACAGGGCCAGGGGTTATCTGCCTGGTTGTGTGTGTATGTGGGGGGGTTATATGTGAGCTTGTGTATGTGTGTGTGTGCATTCCTTGGTAGCGACAGCAGGATTCCCTGGGTGAAGTGGAGACCAACCTGGTGGACAGGGGACAAACAAGCTGATTTGTAGGGTAGCGATGTAAGAAAACGTAAAGTATTTACGCAAAGAAAAAACTATATAGCCTTACAAATATCGCAACATATTGAAGAGTAACCCCTGTATCAGATTCCCCAAACAGAGGGCGACAATTTAACATTCCTAAAACACAAAGGAGGTCTGGGCATTTCAGATGTTTGGAAATCTGTCTGGTTCTTTATGAAAGAGAGTCTTCTGGTTACACCAGCCTCTGTCGAGAAATGCCCCTGCCAGTGATCCAGCCCCGCAGTTTAACCCGGTCACCGCACACAGGATCAGAAGAGACTTTGGAAGGTGATCCCGTCAGTCGCCTTGGCTGACACACAGGCTCACAGGGGTCTTCTTCCTCCTATTAATTAGGCCTGGAGCTGACAGCTGCCGTGTCTGTGAGCATCTCTCCAGTCCCGCTGGCTCAAATAGTGCGTTCGGGGCAAATTAGTACCTGAAATTACTCTCATGGCTGCTCCTGTTGCTCGTGTCTCCCTGTGAGTTTCCTTGGTTTGACAGCTAATGACATACATGTTTCCTGGAGAGAGTGTGACGTGCATTTGTAAGAGTGCTTCAGAGGACATGCTCAGGCCGGGTACCTCAAAGGCATGCCGAGACAGGTCCCGGTGTGGCGGTGCGTTATTGCTCGCTAAGTGTATGAAGCACGCCCCTTTTACTGTATACACATACGCCATGCTTTGTAACCCCTCTCTCTCCCTTCTGCACCCCGAGCCGTGATCGGAGTCTTTGTTTGGCCCCCGTGTGCCCGAGCAGGCGGAGGTGTGACCTCCAGCCTATTTCGTCTCGGCATCTGTCCCTCCCACTAATCCCGCTTATCAACAGAGCTCTCTGTATCAGGGGCAGCCGCACTGACACATATGCTCCCGTCTGGATTCACATCAGCCAGTGTATTATTTATTAGTCCGAGCAGGCTCTTGCTTAGGGACCAAAGGGACGCTACATTCATTTCCTGACACCTAATGTTGTCAATTATTGATGTCACGGCCGCTTTTTCCACATCACTAGCTAAAGATCCTAACAGCAGCAATAAAAACATATGCTTAAACATCAATAAAATGTGTGGACGTGCACTTCCAGTGGTAAAGATTGTGTGTAATGCTTCGAGCAGAGCAGTCGAAGGGGGGAAAAATGGCCTCTGTGTGTTGTTGCGTTTTTTGCCTCCCTCCTTTCATGGCGGCCGGCTGCTCTGTGTTCTCTTGCTCCCCTTTGTGGGAGCTTTCTTGCAGTGCAGCAGCAGCCTTCTGCATTCCTGGCAGATAGTGTGTAGAGGTCGCTTTAGCGCAAGCTCACAAGCTTCACCTCACAAGCTTCACCTTACATCGCTTCACTCGCTTTTTATCAGTCAATACCTCAGGTTGGTTGCTTCATGTCAGAGGGGAAATTCCTGTCAAACTCTGGTCAGAAAGTATGAATCATCAACATGTGCTGGAAATACCCTGTTTTCACTATGATTTGTAATTTGCTCGATACTGCAGCCTTCCAAGTGCTTTGTTCTTGGTATCAAATAAATAACACACTGTTGAGCTGATCATCAATTTGTTCTTCTACACAACTAACAGACTTTTTTTTTCTCCCTTTCCCACTACATGTTCAGGCCTTGTGGATGCACTTAGATGTCTGCAATGACTGCTGTGGCTGGCATGCCTCAGTGTTTTGGACTCCCATTCTCTGGACTCAGTAGGACAAGAACTGATCAGCAGAGAACGTCATGAGCATAGTCATCCCAGTAGGGGTGGACACAGCAGACACCTCATACCTGGACATGGCTGCGGGCTCAGAGTGAGTAACACTGAAACACACCTCCTTATGCCCCCTCACTTCCTCATTTCCTCCCCTTGTTCATTCTTGTATACCATCTTTGGTTTGTCAAGTTCACTCTCAGTTTCACTCTTTTTTTTTTTTCTCCGTCACCTTCTCCTTCATCTCTTATTGTTCTTTTGTGTAGTTCACATGCATTTCACACTCTTTCCTTGTCACCTTCCCATCTGTATATGTCCCAACACGCCCTCTATAATGGCAACAACCCTGCTTTGTCATCTTTTTCTTACCTCAAAGGCTTGAGTCAATTCTCTCTTTACATATAGATTTCAAACCACGTTTGCTTCTGTTAATGGGAAAGGAATTTGCAGCAGGGCCCCTTTAGTGTCTGCTCTAATGGACGGTTCAGTCTTGCCATTGATTGTACTTGCACTCAACCATTGCTCGTCACATTGAATCCTCAGCCTTCAGTTATTAACTACAGCCACACATGTGAACCTGGCAGTGAGCCTAGAATAACACTAACAATGTGAAGCGTGCAGAATTACACATGATTGTCCCTGATCCTTTTCTAATGCTGGATTCATGCACACGTGTATACGCTGCATTGAGCCGCGTAAAGCAGAAATGGTGCATGGCGCCATGGCAACACGCCTCCTGTTGCCCCGCCCCCTCTGCTTCCTGTGGTCTTGTCAAGGACATTGCCGCGGCTTTTTCTGGTCAAATAAATGAAGCAAGAGGTTCTCGTATGACTAAAGAATAACACACGTCATCAACTTCTGGAGGGCCTCCTGTCTCTTTAAAGAGAGAGAGAGAGGGAGCGCTCCCCCTCCCCATCCGAGCCGTTGCCGTGACAGCTTGTGTTGCCATGGTATCTGCACCTCAGTCCCCCCCCTCCCTCTCCTCTGCACTGCGCAGGGCCTGTTGCCATGGCCACTGGCCTGAGTGACAGGTGGTCCTCACATAAACATGGCGTCTTAAACAGTCCCACAGCGTCCCCTCCCCTTCCTCCTCTTCTCCTCTTCAACCCCCCTCCTCCTCTTCCTTTACCCCCCCCCCCCCCCCCCCCCCCCCCCCCCCTCCTCTCCCTTTACCCCCCCCCCCCCCCCCCCCCCTTTCCCGGCACTCTGCCTCCACCGGGGGCAGGAGAAGACCCCTCGCCATGACTCTCACTCGCTCTTTGTCTGTCCGCGCTCTGCGTCCGATCGCCGGCTGCAGATTTATTCAAAAGCAGATAACAAGCTTGAAAGGGGGCTTCCACCTGCTGCTGTCCCATCCAGACCAGAGGGACACACACACACATAAACACATACACACCTCTCTGGAGTATCGTGCGTGTGCACGCCAGCCGAGTCTGAAATAGCGCGGCTGGCTACTCACCAGCGTCACGTCCTCTCCACATCCCCCTGTAGTCTGCAGCAGCGTGACCAGCTGTTGGCTAACGCAGTGTGTGCGTGTGTTTGTGTGTGTGTCCACAGTGACACACAGAACCTCGGCGTGCGCGCACACGCTGACCGAGTACGTCGTGTTGCCATGGCAGCAAGCGGGGAGCTCTTTAGGAGAGAAGGCGTTGCCTCTGGCTGCTCAGAGCTGCTCTCTTTCTCTCCTGCTGTTGATCCCTCCATCCTCCGTGCCCGTCCACTCTGCCTGTTCGCCCTCTCTCAGCAGGTGTTTGCATTTTAAAGGACATCTGTTCCTTGTTTGATACTCTTGACATTCATGAGCTATAAATACTTCTTACCTAGCTGCCACCTTACTTTAAAATTCAAATTTGCTTTCACTCTGTTATCTTTTCTTGGCGTTATATTTTTGTCTGTTTATCTGCAGCCCTCCCAAGTATGCGTACTCGCACATCTCTCTCTCTCGTGCCTCCGTTCCACCTCCCAGGAGTAAAGACATGAATGAAACTCACCCCCCAGCTATGCACACATGCATTCAAACACATTTACTTCCTTTCCAGCGTACAGGCAGGCTCACTTGTTTGCCTCCTGTCTGCCTTCGACTGTCGCTGCCTCTCTCACTTACTCACTTGTAGGTCAAACTACCAGAGTGGAAAAGTCCAATTCCAATGAATTCCCTTGAATCTCTAAAAAAACAATCAACTGAATGATACATGCCTTGGCCAGATCTTTGATGTCCGTATTATAAAGTGTAGACTTTGCTCTGGTTAATCATTACAGAAGAAAGTTACTGAGCCGACTTGAACTCTCTCAAGTACTAGATTATCTTTAATGTCTCTGCACACTTCAGTGTGTTGACCAAGTTTGTCTGTGTGGCAGTTAATCTAGTGTGCACACACCTTAGCCCGGGTCCGCCTCCAGACCTCATGCATACACTTACGTTTTCACTTTGACAGTGAACACTTGAGCGCCAGCACACACAGGAAGTGTTGCACATTGCTCTGTCGGCATGCAACCAGAGCAATAAGGCTGAGAAGGGCTCACACAGGTACCGTATAACCGCTTTACTTAGGGCTGAGTTTAGAAGGGAAAGGAGAGACGGGGGACAAATGTGTTCTTGTATACTTTCTCCAGCTTCATATTAAGTTTCTTTATCTCTAAATGGTGCTTGTTCAGGTTGTTAAAACGTGCCTGCTATGGAGTGGAAGCGTGAGTTTTACATGAGCAGAAATGCTGCATGGCCTGTTCCGAGTCCCTGTAGTCTTCAAGTCTTTTGTGCCCATCTGACTCGTTGTGTTCGAGGCTTTTACAGCGTGCTTTGTGAGCTTTTCTAAGTGTTTCTAACCTTTGTACACGTAAAGCTGTTGCCAGTGGCCCTCATGGAGTGTAAAGTGTACTTTTAGTTTCAGGAGATGGCTTCGACTGAGACTCATTGGTGGCTTTAATTTAAGTTTCTAACTTTTGAGCACAGTTCGAGAGGGAGAGAATCAAGTGGTGTTTTTGCATGACTGAACCTTTAACGCACGTGGATATCTGACTCTATCACATGAAGCGTCAAAGCAATTTCCCTTAAAGTCTCCTTTCATCTCAAATCTATCATGCTCCTCGTGTATCACCTCATATTTCCCTCTCTTCCCCTTTAATCTTCCCTCCTCACTCCTGATTATCTTGTCTCATGGCCACCCGTTTGGCCGCTTCCCTCTTCCCTTTAGAGCCACCCTCTCGGTAACCGAAGAATAGCTTAATTGTGTCATAATAAGGGTGGGTTGTTCTCAAACGCCCAAAACAGGCTCTGTGATCCTGGGTAAAGTGGATCTACTGGTTTGGTTTGAATGTAGTTGGAGAAAGAAAAATGGCTGCGTGTTTGTTGTTTCGCGTGAGTGAGAGTCAGCAGGTTTTTAGTGATTGTCTGCCTCGTAGATGTCGGTTCAGGGGTACAAGCATAAGTTATTTTGACGTATTTATTCCTGCTATTTGTCCGGCTCTGTTTCGCAGCAAAGTCAACCTGACAGGAGGCACGGTCAGCCAGTCAAGTAAAAGGATTGTCAGCAAAATGTACATAAAGTATAAAAGCAAGAATCTGCAGGGAAAGAAAAACTCTGTGACAGATATATGACTTTATTAAATTGCGTTATGTGTGACTGCTGTCGCATTTTACTGCTAATCAAAGTGTAGTTTTACAGATATGTCCAAGCCAATCTAGTAGAAGTTTTACTTGACAAATTTGTATTATTTTCCCAAAAAACAAAACTCTTTCCAATCCTTTCTTTACCGCTTCGGGTTATTGAATTTGAACCAGACTCTTAGGCGATACAAATAGTTTTCTGTAAGGGCTCACAAGCCAAACAAGACGACTAGCTGCTCCTCTAATCTTTATAGAGCAGCTGCAGTCATGTTCAGTCAGAGCAGCTGCTATGTTTTATCTGCTACATATGTTTAATTACCTTCTAAAAATCATGCCACGTCTCTGCCATCGTTTAGTGGCAACTTGTTGAAACTTAGCTAGCTTGAAATGTAGTAAATAGTAGTAACCAATGGCGGTTACAGCTGGCTCGCGCATCGCCTTAGTGGTTGCCATAGGTTGCACATAATGTGTCACCCTGTCCATTAACGGGACTGGCTCCTTAGGTTTGTGACGCTTCAAACCTGCCAATCTGAAAACATGTTGTTCGGCCTGTCCTTGGTACACTGCAGTTTAACAGCAGACAGGCCCAGCCATGGAGATGACTGCTTCTGTCGTCCCCTGTCTTGTAGCACGTGAAAAACATGGAGATGTTTACACGGTTAAACACTTGATTTTCACTGGAGGGGGTCTTTAGGTTTAATGTATGTTTATTTGTGTAATCATGAAGTATCGAGGGTTTGACAGTAACCCTGCCCGATTGGCATTTGGCCACAAGAAGTCACCCCAGGCTCACCAATATAGCACATGGGTACCCCACTGAGGTCACCAAATGAACCTAGGCAACTAAATTTACACGTTGCTTGAAAGCATTAGCGTCTAACCCTGCTGTCTCGTACTGTAACCTTCAGATATCTGCTAATGTGTTAAAAGTAAAGAGCACAAAATATACCCCTGAAACAGAGTGCAGATTCTAAGTATTTTCAGGCACTTGTAGTCTTGTGGCCTTTTACTGCCCCCGATCCCCTGACAGCGTTACAGTATTTTTGCCACTGCACCTCTGTGCTCACCAGAAGTAGCTTTCCTGCTAACCTCCACTGACGCACATGCACACTTCCTCACACTGTTTGAGGGGAAACAATCGCTCTGTGTAACCTTGTTATCTGACTTTTTCAGCGTTTATAGTAATGTCTGTTCTTTCCCTGTGTCGCCGCCCAGCAGACCAGAATCGGTGGAGGCCAGCCCTGTGGTGGTGGAAAAGTCCAGCTACCCACACCAGATCTACAGCAGCACTTCTCACCATTCCCACAGTTACATTGGCCTGCCTTACGCTGTGAGTACACACACTCTGCACACAACAGCCTTCATACCTTGAGCCCTCCTTCTCTGTTAATGATTCATGACTAGCTCCCATTTAGGCTGAAATGGAACCTTGACCTATAATGTACCGGTGTCCTCAGTCTTTTTATGACACAGGAAGCTTGAGACGGTTGACCGACAAAAAATTAATTAGTAACTAATCTGATCGATAGATCTCTTCGTCTATTGTTTAGGAAACGGCAAACATGTCATATTTTGTTGCCCTTTATTTTCTTACTTTATCGTAAATAGAACATTTAGTTTTTTTGGGTAACAGTTTTCTGCTGTGTTGACCAAATAATCAATGTCTATGAAACATACTATTTGCAGGTGAATCAATAATGAAAGTAATGAGTACTTGCGTCCCTGTAGGAAAAGTGTCTGTTCTCATGTGCTTCATTGAAATGCCATCACCTCAGAATCAGTATTACTTCAGTATAATATACTATACCTTTACTTTGTACACCTCTTGAATTTATATGTCTTATTTAGCTGGTTATTTCTTCCACAAATGGTTACATACTAGAGCTGCAACCTGTCGAAAAGTAGTCAATTATTAACCTAATGTCAAATATTTTGATTGTCTGTTTATTGGTTTGAGTAAAAAGTCAAAATATTTCTGATTCCAGCTTCCTAAATGATTATTTCCTTTTTTTCCCTTCCTTTTAAGATGGTAAAATGAATATTTTTAGGTTATGGAAAAAGCGTAATAATTTAAGGAAACATTTTTTTCTCATTCCCTGACATTTAATAGACAAAACAACTAACACATTTATTGAGAAAATACTGAAGTATGCGTCCGAAACAGACTGCGACTTATATTCCAAAAGGTTTTGCATTGCTATTTATTAATAAAAACATGTATGGAAGTTATTTCAACACTATTTCAATTTGAAACGCATTAAAAACACACATAAATTACAGCCTACTATCTGTTTTTACCATGTCGAGTTTGCAATCCTGCTAGCTACCGGTGCGGTAACTGGCAGCCTACGGTAACGTTGATTGTTGTGAGGGTGGCGGCTGCCATGACGATCATGACGGCGCATGTCCGCGACAAAGCGTTAACAGGAAGTAGGAGATGTGCGGAGATGTGACATCACCACTTGACGACTTTAGCTAGATTATACCGCCATTGTCAGGTTAAAATACCGTAACACAATAACATACCTCCCTCTGCATTTATACTGGTATATAGGAGGCAGCCCGCCTTTGTAGATGACATAAACAATATTAAAAGTGCGTCTTATACACTGAATTTTACGTTATTACTGTCCAAACTTTTACTTGCATTACATGACCTCCTTATCTTTTCCCTCCATCAGGACCATAACTATGGGGCGCGGCCCCCACCTACGCCACCGGCCTCCCCTCCCCCCTCCATGTTGATCCGACAAGGAGAGGGGGGGCTGTTTGTTCCAGGGGGTCAGGACGAAGCGTCGCGGGGCACCACGCTCAGCACCTCAGAGGATGGCAGCTACGGGGCTGACATCACCCGCTGCATTTGTGGCTTCACCCACGATGACGGCTACATGATCTGCTGTGACAAGTGCAGGCAAGAGATCTGTTTACGCTTCATTGTTTACAGGATCTTTAACGTGATGACTCACGGCTCCGTTCCTCCGCGGCCTGAACTTGTTGCTCACATTAACGCAACTTCAAACGGCGATTTAAAAGTGTTTTAACGATCTTTTCCGATTATTTTTTTAGTGCCTGGCAGCATATAGACTGCATGGGCATCGACAGGCAGAACATTCCTGAGACTTACCTGTGTGAACGCTGCCAACCACGACACCTGGACAGAGAGAGGGCCATCCTGCTGCAGACCAGGAAACGGGAATGTTTGTCTGGTAAGAAAAAGGCACAGATTTCTTTAAGAGCAAAATATTTCAGGTGAAAATCTCAACAAAGTTACATTTAGAGCAAGCAGGTTGTTATTTTGAGAGCTGCATTTTCCACTGCAGGTTATGCGGTGTTGTACGTTTTCTATGAGAGCCCACAGACACAGCTTTCAGTTCTGCTTTCACTGGTTTTCTTGCTGCAGTAAATAGCCAGCTTGTTAGCGAACAGAGCAGGTTGTAGGCTGTGTCAGGGTGCAGCCGCCTCCCCCCTGTGCAGACAACTCGGCCTGAGCCTGTGACACACTGACACCTGCTGGACAAGAAGCAAAATCACTTTGTAACCCGTGCCTCAGACTCCAGCATTGTGACTTGGCTGCAGCAGCTGTTGCTTTTTATAGATTTGAATAGCTAAAATGTGTTTGTTTGCTTATTCAGATGGGGATACCAGTGCTACAGAGAGTGGAGATGAAGTGCCGCTAGAGCTCTACTCCACCTTCCAACACACGCCCACCACCATCACCCTGACGACCGGGCGCCTTGGCAATAAGCAGGCTGATAAAAAACGCAAAAAGAGTGGTGATAAGGAGCCTCCAGCAGCCTCTGCCCGAGCTAAGAAGGTCCGATTTGACTTCTTGTTTAATAGGATAAAATGTTGGAGCACATTATGTATTTTTTGCTTGAATTCAAGTTAACATTTTGTTCTGATTTTGTTCCTCCTGTGACAGGCCTTTAGAGAAGGGTCCAGAAAGTCCTCCAGAGTAAAGGTAAACTTTCAGGAGCCCCTGTTGACACAGTCCTTTGTCTTGTCTTGAACCATGTGCACTCACAACTTTACTTTTTTGTGCGTTTTCTTCTTAGGGCGCAGCTCCCGAGCAGGAGCCGACAGAGCAGTCGTCTCTGTGGGAGAACAAGATCAAGACGTGGATGGAGCGCTATGAGGAGGCCAGCAGCAATCAGTACAGCGAGGACGTGCAGGTCCTGTTGCGTGTTAAAGAGCAAGGCGACGGCAAGAGCCTGGCGTACAACACGCACCCTGCTTCCTTCAAACCCCCTGTGGAGGTATAAACCTGATTACACTCTGTAGAGTAAAGTCAGATGCCTAAATTCACCCACCCTAAAAATCTCTAACACAGACATATGCACCTTGCCTAGATATTTAAGCATGTACACAGTCTACTGCACTACTGTAGTCTTGAATTTTAGAGTCATTTAATGGAGCAGTTCGCCCCTGGAAAAAGTCACTGTCAGTCAAAGCTGGTGTTCTCTGTAATCAATAGAAGCAATAGAAGCAAGAAATTTGCGCCACAGCTGTGGAGCTCATGGTTTCGTCCATTCTACATTCCTAAAACACCCAGCGTGCATTGCGCCCCTCCCTCTGAAAGGAATGGCCCAGCGAGAGACGCTGGAGTGAAATACTACCGCTTCGTTGCAGGCAACGGCTCAGAGCGGTAGAGAATCTGAAATTCGATGAAAAAATACTGGTGTATCGTCTAAAAAAAATCTTCAGGTCTGCAGTCTACATTTCAAACCTGAAGATTCTGAACGAGTCATGACATCGGAGGCGGGCGTCCTTGATAGAGGAAGTGTAGTTTTATGTAGTTTTATGTAGTTTTATGTAGTCTGGGGGAGGTTTTCCAGGGCTCATTGGAGAAGCGGATAGCGTCCTCCAAAGTCACAGAGTGAAATTGCCTTTTTTCTTCTACCATAACGGCATTAGCTCCCCATAATAGCATGATACGACTGAGGTTGAAAATCGGTGAACTGGCCCTTTAAACTGTGGTCTGTCCTGTATGCATACTTGTGTCTTACTGTCTCTCTCTCTCTCTCTGTCTCTCTCTTTCAGAGTCAAGTTCAGAAGAACAAAAAGATTTTAAAGGCGGTGCGAGACTTGGCCCCAGACTCCCTCATCATTGAGTACAGGGGAAAGTTCATGCTGCGACAGCAGTTTGAGGCCAACGGATACTTCTTCAAGAGGTCAGCAGGCTAGTCGCTTATAAAGAGGGATTCCTCCTCGGAGTTGTTTCTTATGAATGTAAATTGAATATCGCTGCATTTTTATTATGAAGGTCAAACAAATTAAAAAGTATTAATAACTCTGGGAACTTGGGATGGATCGCTGTGCAGTGTTGTTCATTCCATTGTGGTGTTTTTGTGTTAACACTCATGCATTGTTTCCCTCCGTCAGGCCGTACCCATTTGTGTTATTTTATTCGAAATTTGACGGACTGGAGATGTGTGTGGACGCCCGCAGCTTTGGCAACGAAGCACGCTTCATCCGTCGATCCTGCACCCCCAATTCTGAAGTAAGTCCCATTAAAACTAAATGAATTTCCTTTTTCAGTCTCTATTTTAATTAAATTAGGCCTTCACTCTGTATTCATGAACCATATTATTCTCTAATGTGCTGCTTAACCTTCCTCAGGTGCGGCATGTCATTGAGGACGGCATGCTGCATTTGTACATCTACTCACTGAGGCCTATCACAAAGGGCACAGAGATCACCATCGGTTTTGATTACGATTATGGCAGCTGGTGAGTTATAAGGAGTGAACATATCAGGTAAAACCACAGGATGCTTTCGAACGGCGTCTAACGCCATGTTTTTCTTTCTTCCTTTATCTTCAAAATAGTAAATACAAGGTGGACTGTGCCTGCATCAAGGGGAACCAGGAGTGCCCGGTGCTCAAGCACAACCTAGAGCCCACGGAGAACATGGGCGCGGGAGGCCGGCGCAGAGGGAGCCGCAAGGACAAGGAGATGGTCCGGGACGACCTGGGCCAGAACCAGAACGTGGGTCTGGACGGCGAGGGGAAGAGCAAGAGCGTCGGCGACGGCAAGCAGAGGAAACTGTCTCCTCTCCGCCTCTCCATCTCAAACAACCAGGTAAGATTACACTCTCATAAACATCACAATCTCACCCTTCTTTAACTCTCCTCATATGTTGAGTCTGCTGTTGCATATTTTTTTTGTTAATTTATGACTCATGCATGTAATTTCATTTGATCTCTGTGAAATGTTGTATGCATGTGTTTTGTTACTTTACATCCTTTTTAGTTCCCTCTTTTTCCCATCATCCCTTTTGGCATTCACCTTTGCCCCCTCAGCTCATAATTTGGACGCCATAGTTTAGCTCGTTGCACAAGACACTTTGAGTTGTTTGCCGTGTACTATCCTTTTTTCAATGTAGGTGCACATCAGGGAACGGTGTTTTCTCTTGTTTGTGTTAATAGAATCAGGATTTGGAAAATCTCCTCTGTTGCTTGTTTTAGAATCAATTTTCACTTGCGATGACTACGCCAAATTGTCTTCTAGATTTGGTTCCTTTTGGAATCAGAAGTGTTGGTGTTGAGGTGTTTTTATTTTTTAAATTTGGTGCTTGACTATTTAGTAATGAGGCCAGTGTGAGCCTCACATTGTTACAGTAGGTGAAAGTACAGTTTTGCAGAGTTGTTTCAGAGCATAAAGATGAGACCCCAACAGAGGAGATGAAAAACCTAAAAGCCATTGGCCCTTTTTATACTGCCAGTTGAAGGCGGGATTATGAAACCTTGTTACGCCTCTGAGCCGGCATCGGAGGTAGTAACAGAGGCGAAGCGGCGTCAGTGTTAACTGTTGTGTGTGTATTTGAAGCAAACACTGTTTGTTTACACGACGTGTACGTTTTGCTTCTGCAAAGGCGCAACGCTATACAAACACACACTGGGGCGGCTTCGTTACGGCGCTGAGGTGGAACCGCAGTGTAAAAAGGGCTAATGCTATTAGCGGATAATGCTTACACTGAAGGCAGGACGCAGTATGTCAGTTGCTACATGGTTCGTTTTAGGATGCAGGTGGTGTAAGCTCAAGGTGGAACAGATCCCGAGGATCGGAGCAATTCGTGGGTTCAGAGACGAGTTCTGAGCAGGTGTGTTTTGTGCACAAACTCTCACAGACCTCTAAAAACAAGTAGATACTCCCTTTGTACTTTTAAGGTAATCTCCCCCACCCTCCTCCCTCACCTCCCCTCTCCCCCACTCTTACCTGTCTTCCTCTAGTCTGTAGCCAGACTGACTGATCAGCTCATGATAAAGCGCCATACCCCGCTCTCCCCTCCTCTTACAGGATCCTGAGTTATATGAGGATCTAGAAGACAAAACCTCCGTTAGCAATGAAGTAGAGATGGAGTCAGAGGAGCAGATTGCAGAGAGGAGGAGGAAGATGGTAAGTGTACCAAGCTAGGGGCTACAGCTTTGTGTTGTTTTTTTCTCACCATGCAGCCACCCTGCAAAAAGAGCCAAAATAAAACTGTCCCCTTTTTGCTCTGGGTGTGAACTGTCTGCAGAAGGGGCCTGTGTGCTTGGATAGAAGCAGCTGTCCTCTACGTCCCTTCCATAAAACCTCCCTCCTCTTCATCGCTCATCTTCTGCTCGCGCTCCCCCGTCACTGTCAACGCCCCTGTTGCTGTTTTTGCTCCGTTATTTCCCTCCCTCCTGCAGCTTTGACTTCCCTCCTCTCTTGTCTATCAGTTTATTTCTCCTCATTTGTGCCTCTTTTTTTTCCCTTCAGCATAAGAGAAAATTAATAGGCCTCCAGAGCTACTTTCCCATTAACAGTCCCATCTCCTGTCAGTGGGAACAAACCAGTATCATGCGAGCTGGAAATGTCCCCCCCAGCGTGCGTTATACTTTGAGATTATACCTCTCCTCTCACCTTCACTGCAGCTAGTGGTTTGAAATGGCCAATTACTGATTCAAGCGCTCTTTTCCCTGCCAAACAGCCGTATGTCCCACAGAGATGTGATCAAACACACACATAAGCGCGTGATACACACACACACACATACACACAACCTCTTTGGAAATTACCCCGCAGTCAGCTTCATTTCACACGGTCGACCCAAGGTGCAAAGTGCTGACTCATCTTTGGCCAACGTACAGTTCTGCTAATCGGCCAGAGAGAGAGAGAGAGAGAGATAGATAGTTGAAGAGCAAGGGAGGGATAGAGGAGGGGCTGCAGAGGGTAGAGCCTTGTTGCCAGGGCCATATTGACTTTGGGTGATCCAATAGGCTGCTTTCTATGGAACGTGGCCCAGGAGAGAGAGGGAGAGCTCTGCTGCAAAAAAAAGAGGAGAGTGCATTCACAAACTGACGATCAGTGGACGCGTGTGGGTGTTGTAAATCCAGGCCGCGACAACGGTGCGGAGGAGATAACATCGGCGTGTGTTGGCATGATATCTTGCCTACTTACAAAAGAGCCCCCATTGTTTGAAAAGGCAACCTGGCTGTTTTGTCCTCTAGCTGTGGGTTGGACTGTGTAGACTAAATTCTGGGTTACTTGGTGAACCTGTTTTATGTAGGAGACTGAAAAGTTAGTCATCCTTTAGCTGTCATTATTCCAGTATGCCTATCACTGAGGGTCAAAGGAGGCTAGAGTACGAAGCACTAGTGACAATGTGAGAATTAGGTCCCATTGAATATTTTTTCTGTGTTTGATCCCCAAAAATCTTCTCTTTTTAGACATGTTTCACAGTGCAGACTAGTCCCCCTGTTTGGATCTAAGGCCGAAGATTTCCCTCATTATTATCAACTTTTTGTGTTTGCTAGTTCGTTATAAAGAGGCTGTTACTTGCAATATGAACACAGAGGTTATCAGGATAGAAACAGTATAAGTAGTGTAACAGGTGGGAACTATAAGGTTTAAAAACATACATTTACCAAAGTACCCTTAAAGTAGGGATGCACGATATTGGATTTTTTGCCGATATCCGATATACTGATATTTTACAACTCATTTAGCCGATTACCGATACCGATATTTTTTTCCCGCACACCTCATTGCAGAGATCATCAACTCTCTTCTGTATTGGAATTAGCGTACAGTATAATGGTGATACTCTTATCACATTTGTTACAACGGTCGGGGTGACGGGTCTTGAGATGGTTAATCAAGTTTGTAGTGTTGAAAGACTTTGCCTTGGCTCCTCCTCGCATCACCGAAGCTGAGCAGTCATTGCAAATAGCAGTTTTGCTATCTATTTCGGACACTTTGAAAAACTTCCACACCACAGACATTTTGGCTTCTAACTCTCTCATGCTGCAGGTTGACACACGTGACGTCTTCTTCGCGTCGGGGACATTGCACCGAGGTTGGGCATTTAGTCAAGTATGCAGCAGCCCATTATTTTATCGGTTAATTATATCGGCGGATATCGGCGTGTTGGCTGATATCTGATAGTTAATTTTTAAGCCAATATCGGCCGATACCGATAACGTGCCGATAATATCGTGCATCCCTACCTTAAAGTAATAATCTCTATTTTCATTTAAATAAATCTGGGAGGTGTGCTCCCGCGTTTACCGTTTAACGCCATAGGTGCCGCCAAAGAGAACCAAAATGAGATCTTTGAGATTACAACTTGAAGGTAGGGTTACAATCGAATATTTAAGGATCAGGGAGAAACACACGGCTAAAGCTTTCATCTGTCAAATATAAATAAGGAGGTGAGGCAGAACGGAAGGGAAGGGTGCTTGTGGCGCAAAAAAAACAAACTTTTTCCTAAACTTAAATATTTCCAGTTTACTTCCACAGCTGAAAAAAAGAAACACAAACCAGTAGCCATCCTTAAATCCTTGTGTCTAAATAGACACTCTGATTACGTGCATGTGATAAGAAATAATTAAAGAAATAAACCTAATGCATTCAAGTAAACTTTGATTCTCTTACATGAAGTTACCAACAGAGCTAACTATGACACCGTGAAGATCAGGGAGTCTCTAGTCTAGCTCTGTCCAGTGTCTGTGAAGCCTTGTTTAGGGGGGACATGTCTCTTCTAAACTGGGCTGTCTCTTTATTGAACACTCAGGCCAACCCAGCGGAGCAGTCCCATCTCCCTGTCGGGGCGGCTTCCAGCTGGAAGGGACTGAAACACAAGGAGGTAAACTTGACCCATACATAGCCAACCCTACTCCACCCATCCAACAGCCTCCCCACCCCTCCCCCCCAAAACAAATCTCCCAGAGGTGATTGACTGACAAGCGTACTAACTGTCCCGACTTTGCAATGTGTCTGTCGTCAGTATGAATATCTTTTCAGAGGGGTTTTCTGAATGAAGGTGGCGCTCTTTGTTTGGGTTTTCGTGGTGGAGGTAGAGCTGGGGACACAGGAACACATTCGACACGCGATCACAAACAGGCTCGGTTTTTGCTCTAGAGCTCTTTGTCTGTTAAATAAATGCAGAACATGTAGCATTTACATCCTCACAGCATTTCTCCTGTCGCTTCTGTCTGACCTTGTTTGTCTTTCTGCAAAAGCGAGGGGTCACTTTTACACCTTTCTCTTCATTCGGCACTCAGCTAAATCGGCTTCCGCTATGTAGCACACATAAACCACTTGTACCGCTGCCTGTAGGACTCAATGGACTAATGCCTCCGAACCCCCACTTCTATCTCTCTGCAGACGCGAGAGGAGAGGAAGATGGAGGCCATCCTGCAAGCCTTTGCCCGCATGGAGAAGAGAGAGAAACGCAGGGAGCAGGCGCTGGAGAGGATCGGGAGCGTCAAGACGGAAGGCGGGTGCCGCAGTGACATCAAGGAGGAGCCTCCGGCCACGCCGGAGACCGCGGATTCTCCAACTTTAATGCAGGTGAGAATATGGAGGGGATGGGGATGTAAAACCCGGCCTGTGAGTGGCACGTTTGTTTGTATACACATCTTCATCTCTCTATTGTCTAAATACGCTACTGTCTTTCTTACAGCCGCTTCTGGAGGTGAAAGAGGAGCCCGGATTAAAGCCAGCCAAAGTCAAAGGCTCAAGGAACAGAAAAAGTTTCTCAAGGAACCGCACGCATATCGGCCAGCAGCGCCGGCGAGCTCGCACCATCAGCGCCTGCTCTGACTTACCGCCCGGCTCTCCCATCGAGTCTGTGGAGCCTCTGACCAACGAAGCACCCGAAGGAGAGACGCCCACTGCCCCGGAGCCAGAGGCCATCACCGCTCAAGCACCGGACACCAGCCCTCCGCACAGCAGCTCACCTGCGCCTGACAGAATCCGCACCGGGAGCAAGAACTTCAAAACTAAAAAGGTACAATCGCACTTCTGCCTAGCAACAGACACTATCACCATTATTGGGAATTGTTATACCTCCGTTATTCACATCATAATCATTGAAAACCTACTCAATTTCAAACCCTTTTCCCTACAGCACTTTGTGAGTGAGTGGGTGGGAGAGAAGCAGCAGGACAGCGGCGCAGTACGAACCCCGGAGCCGACCCCGGAGAGGCCGCTGAGAATAAGCAGCGACCCCGAAGTGCTCGCCACGCAGCTGAACGCCCTCCCCGGCATGGCCTGCTCCCCACAGGTGTACAGCACGCCCAAACACTACGTCCGCTTCTCGTCCCCGTTCCTGGCAAACCGCAGCCCCACCACTCCCGGAGTCCCCACCGGGAGGCGGCGCTCCAGAGAACTGCCGGAAACGCCACCGACCACCGGCTCTTGCAAGAAGGTACAGAGACCTGCTTCAGAAATATTCCAGTTTTGTATCAGTCCTAAGAATAAAATGCTGCCTTTTAGAGCTGTTTTCATATTTGGTTTATTGAACCTCTGCTCTATCTTACAGCGATGGTTGAAGCAGGCTCTGGAGGAGGAGGGCTCCACCAGCCCAGCCAGGCGACCGAGCCTCCTCATGCCCTGCGAGGGTCCTCTAAGCCCCTCCATTAATGGAGACTCTGACAGCCCTCTACCTTACAACGGCATCTGCTCTCTACCAGGTAGGTCTTTGTGATAACTGCACAGCCTGGTGCAACATTAACCGCTCTGACGTTGAAGTTGAAAACATCTCAAATTGAATAAATTCCTCCTACAGAGTTGCCCACGCCTTTGAAAAAGCGACGGTTGAGTCCGTTAGATGCCTGCATGTCTGAGAGTTCGACTCCCTACGGCTCCCCTTGTGCCACGCCCACCAGGTCCGACCAATCGGAGACACCCGCAACCCCCATCTTACTGGCTACCCCACCGCGTCCCCGTACAGAGGAGCCAAGTACGGAGCCCCTGCCCTGCACCCCAACACAGACACTTAATGACCCTCAGGAGGTAAGATCATCTATTTGTACTACTGGTCTGTGCACATTTGTTTACATGAGGTAAAGAACTATACTGATTAAGTCTGTTTTCGGGTACAGAGTGAATCTTCGGCGGAAAGCTCGCCTGAGGTCAGCCGTAAACCCAGCGTACAAGAGGTGAGTGCAGGACGCAGAAGTAGTCACTCATGCTGCATGTCATGATATTTTTATTCGACATCGTGCGATTGTCAACAAGAGGAAAGAGTGACATTGATTTTGCCGTCCTCTCCTAGGCCGATCGTCCTCCTTCGTTGGTCTCCTCTCCGTGCGTCCGGGCACCCAGTTCTGACGGACTCCAGACAGAAACCAAGCTTTTGGTTCCTGAGAGTCCACAGCCTCCAGCTGCTGAGCCTCTGGACCTAGGGGAAGACCGTGCTGATAGTGGGGTCGTAGAAAGCAGCGGCGAGGCTCCCTCATCTGCAGAAACTTGTGCTTCCTCTTTTCCCGGCTGGATAAAAAGCCCGGACAGAGGCCCGACTGGACCAGCTGGCCTGAACTTCTCTCCAGTCAACTCAAACTTGCGGGACCTCACCCCCTCACACACCCTGGAGCCTCTGGTGGCTCCGTTCAGGCCTGAAGCTGCAGCTGGAGCTGCAGCGGGGTCCACAGCAGGGACGGGTTCTTTGGTTGTTTCACAGGCTCCCTTCAGTGAAGGACAGGGGCAGCTTTTCTACCCCTGCTCTGAGGAGGGCGGTGCCCTTGGCTTCTCGCGCTCACTGAGCGGAGACGGCAGCGGCGAGGGAGGAGGGTCAGCGCAAAATCCCCCACAGAAGAAAAAGGTGAGCAGTGATAATAACTGTATCAGTTCCTGTCTAAAAGCTGACCTCTAGTGGTGAAACACAAGAAATGCTCTTTGTTCTGAAATTACATTTTGGTTCCTGCCTCTTCCCAGGTTTCCCTGCTAGAATACAGGAAACGTCAGCGTGAAGCTCGTCGCAGCGGCTCCAAAACTGAGTGCAGCTCTCCCGTTTCCACCGTGCCACCTCTGACCGTGGACGCCTTCCCCATCGCGCTAGAGCCCGCCAGTGAGCCTCCTCCACCCCCTGCTCCTGCAGCGCCCTGCAACACCAACACCCCCACTGTAAAGGAGCCGCAGACATGTGAGGAGATGGACACATCGGGAGAGAAAGGGGAGAGGGAAGGAGGAGAAGGACAGTGGTAAGAACAACATTTTATTTACAACATTAAAGACCCTTTGTTGTTATGGAGTTCTCATGCAGGTTTGCTGTGGAATTCTTGTATTTCAAGGCTTTAAATGACGATGCTTCTTGATGTTTGTTTTCAGGACGTCGTCCACTTCTGTAGAACAGGCCCGAGAACGCAGCTACCACAGAGCTCTGCTGCTCAGCAAGGACAAAGATACAGGTGAGAACTGTAACAGTGAGTCTGAATCATCTGCCTTAAAGGAATAGTTCATAAGTTTGTGCAAGAAAGCAAATAAGCTTCTTTCTCCAGAGTTAGGTGACAGTGGTACCTCACTACAATCCAAAATTAATCATTGAATATTAAGCTAACAGGCTTTAACTTAATGTTTCATCTACACATCTCAGTTGTATCAAACTCTCAGCAACAAATTAATTTCCCAAAATCCCCAAAATATTGTAGCTTTTTAACAAAACTGTATCTTCCTCTTTTAGACGGTGAAGCAGAAGGGGAAGACACACCTGCGCTCAGAGATTGCCCATCTCCAAGTCTTCAAAAGACCCCCACCCACGCAGTAAGTCAATATTACCCACATGAGGGAGATCTGACTCATCTCCGCTGGTTAAGTGTCTGACTCCTCTTCTCTCCTCCTCACAGCCCGGCTCTCCTGGTCCTCTCCCCCAGCCTCCCACCCGGCCAGCGAAGGAGGAAGAGGCCGACAGTCAGCCTCGGACGCCGAATCCGACCAGCCAGCCTCCGAGCAAGCCTGCAGGACCCAAGCCGGCTCCTCTCACCCCCACCAAGCTGCATCCGACCCCCTTACCCTCCTCTCCTGTCCACTACCCCGGACCCTCCCTCCTGCACTCCCCCAAACCTCAGCCGCAGGGCTCCCCATACCGCAGCCAGAGGGCGCTGTTCACTGCTCAGCCTCCAAACCAGCCCCAGGCTCAGACCAGCCCTGCTCCTTTTCCTCAGTACAACGCACAGAATGCTCCTCCACCGCCTCCCCCTCCTCCACCAGCACCACCCGTCTCCTCAGCATATTTCCCCACCCAGAGCCCCTCACCTGCCGGACCTTTTCCTGGGTTCAAACCCACCGTCACCCCCCCTTACCCTCCTGGTTCTCAACCCATGATGCAGACTCTCCCCCACAGCGTGCACTATCAGACCTCGGCCGCTCCACCGCCGCCTCCTCCTCCGCCCCCACACCCGATGCCCGGCCCTGCTCTCCTGCACCTGCAGCCTCCTCCCATCCAGCAGCACCAGCTCATGCTGACCACTGCGCCTCCTCCGCCTCCTCCCCCGCAGGGTCAGACTTCCCAGCAGCAACAGCAGCCACCTCCTGCTGGCAGCACCCTGCTGTCACTCACCCCTCCTCCGCCTCCTCCTCCACCTCCCCCCGCTCCCTCGTCTAACGCCCAGATGCAGCCCCACCACTTTCAGAACTTAGCGGGTTTTCAGCCGGCGTTGCTGCACCCAGGTGCTGCCACCAACCAATCAGTGCCCCCATCCTCGTACCCCCCGCCCCTCCAGCAGACCGGACTGCCTCCGCCTCCCCCTCCTCCCCCACAACAGACTCAACAAGGCCAGGCTCAGGCCGCCGCCTCCCAGATGCCTTCTGGGACTCGTGGAGCTCCTGCGTCCTCGACCCCCTTCCACAGCTCGGGGTACCTGAGCACGGGGTGGCACTGACCCCCCTCCCCCACCGCCCCTGAGAACTCAACCTGAGGAGGGCGCTGTACCATAAGCTGTAGATATGTTTTCTATGTACCTGAACACACGGCCAGTGGAAAAACAGCGGATTGTGGGAGAAAAGGATGCTTTTTAAAAAACAAGAAAAAACACGGACAGAAAAATTTTAGAAAAGGACAAAATAATCTTCAAAATAAACTGTAAAAAATGAAGATGGACGATCCCCCCGGTGCTCATAGCTCCCTCTCTCTGGCCTCTGTTTGTTTTTATATAACCTCCCTGTGATGGAGAGAAAGCTCTCTGTTCTGTGTCTTGTTTGGACTCCCGTTGTAAGGCCCCGCACTTTGTTTATCAATGGACATTCCAGCCTATACCCCCCCTTCCTCCTACTCCTCCTCCTCTTCCTCCTTTGTCAGTTATTCCTTTTACTTCCTCTCCTCTCTCGTCTGTTGTCGTCTCTCTACACCATTTTATTTGTTTTAATCTAGTGGCTCATTATAGCAGAAGAAGAAAGCTTTTTGTATAGAGAAAAAAAACACAATTATTTTTTTTATTCCTCTCTAACAACGAATATCTGTTCACCGCTGCAGATTCAGAAAAGACCCCCGTTTCCGGGAGCCTGCCTCACCAACCCCTGGGAGGCTGCACTCGTGTATGTGTGTGTGTGTGAGTGTGTATGCCTGTGTGTGTGTTTGTGGAAAGGTATGGCTGCTCAGAGGAGGTGTGAGATTTCGTGTAACGAGTGCTCGTAGTCCTCTGAGGTAGGCAGAGTGGTCTTGCCCGCAGGTAGGACGTTAGCGGTTTATTTTTGAATATCAATGGTTATTTGTAGAAAGTGTAATTTAATGTATAGGTGGTTACTCCAGCTTTCACCAGGAACAGGTTGTAAATATTCGCTTCTTTTCTTTTCTATGCTTGTACAATTTGCCTCCCATCCCATTTTGAAATATGGTTGTACATATGAACGCTCTTCTTGGCAAAGCTGAATGTTTCTGTGACTGTAGCATTATTTTTATTTTATCCCCCCCCCCCCCCCCTCTCTCTCTCTTTCTCTCTCTCTCTCTGGACTCTTCAACTTTGTCTTTTTTTTTTTATTATTTGTGTGTGTGAGTGTATGTTTGTGTGGAGGGGAGAGACTCACAGACACTGCACTGGTTGGCTATTTTCATGGTTCATTATAATAAATCACTGTAATGACAGTTTTATACAACTTGTGGTGACATGTGTCTCTGGGAGAATTTGTGCTGCTGTCTCGGCTGCTTTGACAAACATCCGCTGCCTTCAGGAGAGAAGACGGGAAACATTTATATCAGATACACCTGAGTGAAGTGCTGACAAATCAATAGAGTGCATACACATCTGAAAATACCCGCACCCTCCTATCTCATTCTAAATTCTTCGGTTGTCTTTCAGACAACATAAGAAGGAAAGACCATTTGGGGTTTTAAAATGAATTGAAAGTAGAATTGGGAACGAGATAGCAGTGTGTCTATCACAGATTAAATTATAATATTAATCATAGGAAGGTTTTTTCTCTTTACAAAGTAAAGGGAATATTAATAAGCCGAGAGAAGAGGGCAGGAGGAAGAACTTTAATAATGTAGCTGACAATTAATGTTGGAAAACCTGACAGAATTATGAATAGTCCAGAAAAAACAGTTTGAAGTAACCAAACTAGAGCTGAAATAGAAAGTTGATTATTTAATCTTCTGAATAACAGAATATTACTTAAGCTTTAAAAATAACGAATAATGATTAAAATAACATTCCCAAGTTGAAGCCCCTAACTTTTAATAATTATATAATTGTAACCTGATAAACCTGGACTAAAGACATTTAAAGCTATGCTCAGAGGAATTTTAACTGGGTGTTTTCATAATGTTATGTATTAACTCATCTAAAAGATAATAGATAAATCAATATTAATATTGGTTGACGCCCCAAATCACATTTCTATGTTCGTATCTGTCAGTGAGCTAAGTGCTAACGCCCGGGTTACAGCAATGTTTACTTTAGCACCGATTTAATTTTTAGCCAGGAATTATAACGTCCTAAAAAGGCCACCGTACAGAGGACCGCATCTGCTAATTTGGATGCTAACGTGCCCTTTTCGCTGGCACCGCCCACACTCTAAACTTGACATTTCTGCCCTGCTAGCTGTTATAATCTAAGAATAGGAAAGTTTTGTCATCTTGATTTTGCAATCCATCCGTCATAAAAGCGTTTTATACTCTTTGGTCCTCTAAAACAAAATGACTGTAGCCTTTATCTAACAAAGAGAATGATTTCTCCTGTTCGCCATGCACAGCCTCCCTGCAGGCCCGTTTCGAATCATGTGAGCAGATGGCCTCTCACACCTCCGCCTCTGATCCAGTATCCTGCTTGCATGTCAAATCTGATATTTCCATCTTGGCTGGCGATGGTCAATCCATCAGGTCTTTGATGATTATGATGCTGCTCCGCTCCTGCCCTTCACTGTGGACAAGCATCACACAACCACCACTCACCATGTAAGAGTCTTTTCTCTCATTTTTCAGCAGTTACCTTCAGCCCTCTCTGTTGTTGTAAACTGCTCTTCAATTATTTTACCAAACAGCCCTGTTTGGTACACTGACGCTTTTATGTGACTTAAAAGCTTATCTTCTAAGTCATTTTGTAAATTAATTGAAAGACGGTGAATTAGCTAGATTTATTGTTGGGCTAAAATTGTTCCCTCAGCCAAACAAAGATGATAAATCTGGTATTTGTCATTATTATTATCTGAAACTTTGATTCCATATTAGAAGTTATTCATCTTGACAGACCGGCACAGGTAAGGTACTTTGGGATCAGAAATGTGATTGATAATGAGGCAGGAGTGTACAATGAGTCCTTTTAGGTTCTAGTAAAGAAATCTTGGTATCTTGGTCTGTATATGTGCCAAAGAAGACAAACACGGGAATTTCCACTGGGAAGTTCTCGGGTTCCCAATTGTCTTCAACGCAGCATCAACTCGACATGAACTGAACTAACAGGAATAGTTTCAAAGGAGGCAAGTTCAAACGCATAATGTCGCTGTGTGATATTCTAAACCGTTTTCATGGTTAAAAAAAAAAAAGATGCTGTAGGAATAGATAATATATTTTTAACACATTTCAGGCGGAGATTTAGCAATTAATTGTTAGCCGGTTAGCTTAGCTAATTATCACAATATGGAGATAGGGAAAAACACCAAACCTCGCTTTGTCAAACGGTGAGGGAAAAAATCGTTTCACCAATTTATACGTTTGATCAAATTTGTTCAAGCAAGGAAATTAAAGTGTTAATGCAACAATTTCTATAGTTTAGGGTTAGCTGCCTATTTGCCCCTTAGCTGCTGCCAGTCAGTTGGCCAGTTTTGTTGCCTAGCAACTGCTGTAAGATAAGTAATAGCCCAGACACAAAACCCTCAACAAAACGGCTAGCTTTAGTTGTTGAATTTTGTTTGAACAGTATTAACAAACAAAATATGTTAATATGAAAGCTTGAAATGTGCGTAGAGGTAAATTTTGCAACCTGCAAATAAAGTAAGGCTAGCTGTTTTCAGTCTTTATGCTAGCTTAAGCTAAGTTTAGCGGCTACTGGCTAAATCGATATCAGTGGTATTAACTAACGTCCTTATCCGGCTAGCTAACACTAACTCTCTGCCATAAAGCAAATAAGCCCATTTAGCAAAATGTCAACCTCATATTTTTAAAGTGTTACTCTTTTATTCCACCATAGTCAAAATAACAATTTAATGTAAGAGAGACTCAGTCTTTGTGTGTTTTACTAGCTCTTCAAACTTGAAGACAGGACAAAAAGATGCAACAAAAAGTCAAATGTATTAAGCCTCATTGCATGTCCACTTTTTTTTCTTCACCCTTTAAGTGCTCATAAAAACTGTCAGATTACAAGATACTGTATGGCACACACTAATAATGGACAAATAGCTTGACATTTAAAAATGTACATTTCAAAGTCAAGACAAAGTACAGGGGTGTTATCAACATTTAGCAATACACAGATTACAGACTTCACAATTGATGTTTTGTCATTTTTAAATATGGTTTTTGCAAAGTTGTCACCAGTAAAACCCCTAATTACTACATTTGATTCTATCACATCAAACATTTAATTATAAAAAACAATTGGTGTTCTTTCTGTTTGTTTGTCCAGCGGATATTTTATTTAGTCCTCACTTTGCTAACTTCGCTCTCCTTGAAATCAAAGGTCTCCGAGCCAAACTCCGTTTCAGGGAGTTTGTTGACTTGATGCAAAAGAAGATCTGACAGCTCTGACCTCCAGTCTGTTAAGTCCTTATTTGTGTCGGTCAAAGTCTGGGTAATTTGTGTTGATTTAATTCGATTTGAGCAGCCGTCGCTCACAGTGTTTGTCCAACGTGTGTCCTGGAGCTGAATTACAACATGAAGAGTCTTTCTGATGTTTTTTCTTTTTTTTTTTTTAGCTGAACCTGGGCACCGGAAGAGTCCTTCCTCACATCCACAAGTAGACGATTCAGTTCGAACAGCTGGGGTTAGATGATGCAACATACCAAAACACAGGTAAACTTTGTAAAGTCTTTTTAAATTCATCCTGCACAAAACAAGCAGTTTGAGATGAATGAGAAGGCTATTTTACAGAGGGAGCGTTCAGAGAGGACAATATACATCTCCGTAAAGGTTGTATGGCCTCTTCCAGACCTCCTCCTCTTCTTCGATCTGTTCTTTCCCATCAGCTCTGCATCCCAGTCACATGTTAGACTTGGGGAAAGAAGCTGGATCCTGAAGTAACATCTAGGCATCAACACCTGCAGACAAGACAAACAGCACAGTAGGATCTGCAGGTTTGCACGACTGATTAGCAAATAAACAGTCTAAAACTTTGTTGCGTTGCATAGTAGTTGCTCTCGAATCATTCAATAATTTAACAACATCATTAATCCAGCATTATCTAATTGTAGAAAGATGCATTAATCAATACAAATATTCAAATTATAAATAGTTTGATATTTTTCATGATTTAAATGATTATAATTACAGGCGTGTTTATTTTGATTTTGAATATTTTACGCACTGATTTATGTAAAAATATTTCAGTAAAACATTTAAATAAACAAGTCATTACATGATGATGATATTTATCTGATGATGAATCTCATTAATGTGATTACTGCACTTTTTAGGTAATTTTATTGATGATGACAGAGTGCTTGAGGAGCCTGTGGTTTCAGTAAAAACACTGTGTTAAGCTGTGGTGGGTCAGTGATTAGAAAGTCATGCCGTGCAGCCAAAGTTTGTTCCAACTCATCAAACTTTTGCAATTTTTAGTGAAGAAAAATTATACAACAATTAGCTCCAACCAAGTAATCTGATTGGATAAGAGACGTTCCATAAGTGCTGATACAGAGAACAACATTACTGGGAGAATGTTTGGGTTGCTTGGCAACAAAAGTCAAGTTTCTGTTAAGTTGTAAAAATAATCTCATTGATTGTTACTTTTACTACTATTCTTGATTCCTCCTTTAAATTTGACAAACAAATCAACTCTGTGGTGAGAGCCTGCTTCCTCCAACTGAGAGCCCTAGCCAAAGTGAGGCCATTCTTAACACCCGATGACTCGACAAACTCATTCATGCTTTTATTACTTCCCGTTTGGACTACTGCAACTCTCTATATGTGGGGGTCAGTCAGTCCTCCGTCTCACGTCTGCAGTATGTGTAGAACGCTGCTGCCAGATTTTTACAGGTACGGGAAAGCGCAATCATATTTCCCCTGTACTCGCCTCTCTCCACTGGCTCCCTGTTAGTTTTAGTGTTTTACTTGTTTTTAAGTCGCTCCATGGACTGGCTCCCTCTTACCTAGCAGACCTTTTAACCCCCAATACCCCACCACGGGCACTCAGATCTTCTGAGCAGTCCCTGCTGGCCGTCCCTCGGGCTCAGCGGAAACTTCAGGGTGACTGCGCCTTTTCAGTTGTTGGCCCCGACCTGTGGAACTTATTGCCTCCTCTTATTAGAAGTGTAGACTCAATTTGGTCAGCAGTTTTAAATGTGCTATACAAATAAATTTGACTTGACTATTTGCCGCTTGTATAACTGTTGTATAAGAGCAATATCACACTGAGGTCGTGATGTTGTACTGGATATCAGCACGGCTGTGATTATCTGCAGCCTACGACCGAATCACAGCCGTGATGATATTCAGTCCATCACTCCCTCTCGTGTGATATTGCTTAAATAAAATTGACTGAAAATACAAACAGTCAAACATTAGACCTTTTTTTTTTTTAAACTTGAAAGCTAAGTGGCTAAAACAAATTTAATAGCTTAAAGTTTTGTGATCTGTTTAAAGTATAAATGAAGTTAAAAGTATGCAAAAACATTCTTAAAAGTGGAGTGGGTTTGAAAAAAACTTCTTCCCACACACATATAGTTTAAAAATGCTAAAACTCGCTTATATTTTATTTTAAAAAGGTTAAATAATCTGAATACAAGCAAGTTTGTCCTACAAAAAGGTGAACTTTAGCCCTTTAATTGTTTCTTTAGCTGAAAGAGTGCAGACGTGGTAGTCCAAAAAAAGTACAGGAGTAATGAAGATTTAAGGAACATAAATGCGTGATGATTACTTCAAAGACATCATTACACACAAATATGAATCTTACCTTTGCGTGCTTTACATTTCCACATATTATATGGCGTTGTTGCCAGTCTCTGTGGGGAGAGAAGAGAGTAAGAAACCAGCTCAGTATGAAGTCGTAACAATAGCTTACATTTTCCAACCAGCAGGTGGCAGTATGACATCAAACTTCTCCTCCCAGGGAACTACAGCTGCATCAATTCAACTCTTCCGTATGTTTCTAACTTGGACAGGTGTCACTATCCATCCTCCTGAGTGACAAGACGGGGAAACATCCCATTTAAACTTCATCTGCTGTTTGATGAATCTCCCTATTTCCTATTCCACTCTCATATTTCACGTACATCTGCCTCTCTCGCCCTCTCATCCTCTTCCTCGGCTCATTATCCCTCTCTGCCTCGTCCTTCCTCTCCGCTCTCTCGTTTGATAATAGCTTCTTCCTTCCAGTCTTTTTTTCTTTTTGCCTCTAACAGGCGACTGTGTCCCGGCTGATAGGGTGTCTGTGATTCATTTAGACAGGCTGGCAGCAAGCTGTGTAAACAGCCATTAGTAATTCATGACTCTGTCCAGCATCCCCAGGCTTCAATTAACCCCTGCTATTGGTGCATTCTTCCTCCCAGTCACCCATCTTTCTCTCTTTTGATCTTCGTCCTCCTTCATCTGCATTCTCCTCTTCCTCCTCCTGCCCTCCTCGCCGTTTAAATCGTTCGCTCCGGGTCCGAGTGCAGTTGTCATCTCGCCCAATCAAGAGAGAAAAATCTGAGCGGTAACAGAAGCGAGCGAAAGCAGCCGAGCAGGTGGTGTAAAACTTCCATCTAATGTATGCAGATGAATAGCTCGAGCAGGGGAAATTATGCAAAGAGGAAATAAGGGATGTTTTTTATTTCCAGCTGCTGATGGGATGAGTAGTATTGAAGCAGGAATAAGATTCTGTCTTATTATTGTACACTGCTTTAATGGAAAGCACAAAAACTTAGCAGAGGTGAGGATACGAGTAAAAAATAAGACTTGAAACTCACTTTGACTTTGCTTAGACTTGAAAACTTAATAAAAGTCCCCGAGCCAAAAGTGGAATTAAATCTTGGCTGGACAAGCTGCTTATGTATTTGCATACACAGACACTCAGGCCAAGGTTCATTCATTTTTTAATGAGTTTATTGGCACTTGCTTTGTTTTGATGTGAAAATAACCTTGATATCGCACCAAATTATTGCTAAAACTGAAACATTAACTGTTGTTGTTTTGAATTGAAATGTCAAACTTGATGAAAAATCAATTATGACTTTGATAGGGCTTGCTGATTAACTTTGGGCTTGAGTGCAAAGTCTACTGCCAAAGAAATTAGGAAATAAATGGATCAGTTCATTTTGGCACCTTAAAGGGGGGGGGCTTCATATTTCACTCTGAGTTGCTTAGCATAATTGACAGTCACAAAAACTCCTAATTTTTCTCACACTGGTGCTCTGTGTGGGCCGTCACACAGCCTCTGCCTGAAACGACTCAGTCAGCTCTGTCTCTTTAAGAAACCCCGCCTTCTGATTGGCCAGCTCTCCGAAGCCTGCTGAGGCGACACATTGTGACGTCACAAAGTGCAGCATGTAGAAAAAACTGTGTGAGGCCTGGCGTTCACAGCAGCCTGCAGACTGACAGTTTTTGTAACAGGGGATTACTCCAACAGATTACCTACAGATTTGAAACTTCACCTGCGTTTAGTTTGGACATGCAACATTGTGACATTACATATAGGTGTCTTAAAATATTTTTACCACTTTGAGGTAAATTGCCACAGGTTGCATCTACAAGTCTTGGAGAGTTCAACCAAAAAGCTCCAATTAGATTCACTTAAAGCCTAATGCTGTAAGTTAAGTGTCCAGTGTTCCCCCCATTAAACAAAGATAAGAGAAAAGTCAGAAAATAATCTCACTATGTGTTTTGCAAAACAAATGTTTGTGCAAAGAGGCATAAAAGCTACCTTCCACAAACTGTTTCCATAAGTTCCTAAGATCCTTAATATTCAATCTAAGAGTCCTAGCCTTGACCTGGAAAACTTTCTCCAATCTAAGTAAACAAAAGCATCCGAACCTTTTTTCTTCTCTCCTTGACCAACCGCATCATTCCTAAAAAGTACAACCCATAGTCTCACATGTCTGCCCACGTCTACTCAATGTATTCTCCCCTTACTGTCTCCCAGCAGCTCCTCAGACATCAGGCTGTCCTGACGGTTCCCCAGCACGAAGGCCAGGAAGGACAGGATGAGAGCGTCCATGATGCCCATGATGGCGAGGATGTAGGCCCAGCGCACCGAGCACGCCCCGAGCGTGTACTTGTCCGTCTGCTCGCCGCACATCCGCTTCACCTCGTCGCTGTCCCAACCGTCCGGGTAGATCATGCAGCCCAGAATCAGACATGTACCTGGATCAGGAAAACAAAGAGGTGGGTCAGGGCTTAAAGGCTTAATTTGTTAACAAGGGAGGACTTTGTGTTGGATTTAGGACACTGTGAATCTCAGTCTGTAAAAATACACAATGAAGTGCACAGAAGTCAAAAAAAGGGAAAAGAAAGTTCAATCTGGAAATTGGAGAGTGCAGAGGAAAGGGAGGACAAGGAAAGGAGGTGACAGCAGAGCAGAAAGTGGACAGAGAGGTGAGGAAGGTGGCAGAGAGAGAGAGAGAATATGTTACCACATGTCACAGCACCATGTGGGGAGTCGGGCTGCATTCATTATCCGTCTGCTGCATGGCTGACAAAGACAGACTGAGCTGTTTGAGAGCAGAGTCATCTAACAACCCTTCAGCCGGCTGAGTTGTTTTCACATTCACTCGCTCACTCTCTCTCTCTATTACTCACTCATAAAGTCAGTCGAGTCAATCGGATGATTTACAGGTCGGAGTGGGCGGTGCGTCTTTGTTGACAACGCTGCCAAATATCTGAATGTTGTTAGTTTTTGTGTGCATGTGCATATTTTCTTCTTAAAGTTCTGTCTGTCAGTTTTAGATGATGAGAATCAGGGAGATTTTGGAAAGTGTTGTTTTATATTTTACACATTTGAACAGAAACACTGCGTTATAAATGGAGTTTAAAGGACTTTACCAGGAAGTGAGAGTTTATGGGAAATGTAGTATTTAGTGTTTTTGGAACTTGACCTTTTTGAGTTTTATAATCCCGAAGATTTTCATGTAAATAAATGTCTGTTAAGTCACTATCTATCGCCGAATGAGGAAACACCATGGTGATTAAGCCTATGACCCACTGATGAAAGCCTTTGCATTTGCAGTATTACGGACAGGTTGTCTGTGGCGACGTTCGTGGAAAAATCACGCCCAGTTAGTGACGCGTTTTCCATCACCCAGCAATGGTTGGTCTGCCAGAGAGGGTAGGCGGAGCTAAGCGGCTGCTTTTCCGGTCTCTGCAAGTGTTGTGAGTAAACAGTAATCTACTATGGCTGAACAAACAAAGAAAAGATGGATGACTACAGATACAACTTCAACAAGAAGTGAAAATCCAAAGAAAAAGAAACAAACTCGACGCTCAGATGAAGCAAACAGTCTGAAAAGGAAAGCGACCGTCAGCCAGGAAAATCAAGAGTTACAACCGGAGCCAACCGCGGACGTCTGGTTATCTGGGATGTGTGCTCCTGCAATGCCGTTTATCACCATAAGGTGCCGCCAAAGAAACGAAACTGAGATCTTCGAGATGATCACTTTAAGGCATTCATTCTAATCTAATCCTGTGCAGCCACAAAACCATAGAATTCCACCAAAATCTATTTTAAATTCTAGTACAGATGAGACTCAGAAGCTGAGTTAAATAAGGCTCAGGGTCTCGAGAACATCTACCTTAATATTTTGATGCGATGGTGCAGCCACATGACGGTGAAGTCTTAGGTATGAATATTTAAACATGATTGAGCTTGAATGGAGAACCAGAATAAGCACACAGCGTTCAGAAGGTACATGAAACTGTCAGACAGCGTGGAACAAGATCCATTTTTTAAACCTCGAAGCTGCAAATGAAGGATTTCTGCGCCGATGTGATGAAGCGTCCTGATATGTTGTCATTCAATTCAAGTCAGTGACGAGAACAAACATCACCATATCGTCCTTTTTCAACGACTTCCAGAGAATGAATTCAATCAGCACATAGTGATTAATTAGTAAAGTAAAAGCACCACAGATGTATACTTAAGCACTGAACGCAAGTTAATGTACTTAGTTTACATTCCACTCCTTGTCTTCCTGGTCTTCACAAGTGTGCGTGTCAGGCTAGCACAGAAACGTGAGCCGCCAGCTGATTAAGCTAAAGGATGATCTGGAAATGTCAGAGACTCGCATCGCTCCTTTCCTCCCTCTGCTCCCCTTTCTTATCTCCCCCCTCTTGCTCTCTTTATGGCCACCATAAAGAGAAAAGAGCGAGCGGTGCAGTGGTGAGATAGGGACGTCTATACAGTCTGTGATGGAGACGGAGGATGAGTGGAGAGGACATGGGGGTCTGGGTGTGCCCGCACTCCCCTCTCTCGTCTGTTACAATTTGTTTCATAGCTGCAACAATAAGAAGCAATCAGCTCCTGTAATAATAACTAGTATTGATGCAAAAGCGCTTTAATCCACATCCTTTGCCTACATTTCCCAGGAGGCACGCTGCCTATTGATTTTCCTGCAGACTGCCTGAGTTTGGAGATCGATTTTCTCAGAGCAAAATACAGCAGGGTGTTGTATTTATTAACTTCTTTATATTATTTTTATTAGACAAAACATGTTTCCTGTTACAATGTGTGTTTTTTTACTCTGTCCTGGCAGAGAAAGTGCTCTAAAGAGCTTTAATTATCCCTGTATTTACAAGTAACAGTTTCAGAACTTGTACCTCTTATGAATCAAATAACATTTTCCGATTACAGTTTTGTTTTTGAGTCTAAACTTTCCTTAAACAAAGCTTAAAAAGGAAACAGACAGGAATGTTATCTGTAAAATTGACAGAGAAACGTTTGGTGTTTCTGTGTTGACGGTGAGAGAGGATGACCGTGTTCCTGTCACAGTAAAATAGGTCGTTATTGCGATACTAGCGTTAGCAATATTTAATTTATCGAAACAAAGAAGATATAATTATTTAATGTAAACAAGGTGTGCTTTCTCACTGAGCTTACAAAACGTCAATTGGTGTCAATTTAGTCATGAAAAAAGCTGCTTTTATTTTCTTATTTACTTTGGAATCAGGAGGGACATGTTGCAAACACAGGTATTGTGTAAAACAGAACAGCAGATAGACACATAAACTAAGAGTTGACTCACCTGATATCATCATTGCAATATTGAACAACGTAATAGCACATCACAGCTTTCTTGTATCCTGCAGGCCTAAAGTGAAAACAACTTATTTTAGTCCAAACTATGATTTTATCTCAACCCAACCAAGTTGTTTGTGTCAATTTAACCAACCAAACTGTGACTGTTTCATAATGTTAACCACATGTAAGAAACATTTTAGAACAGTGTAAAGATAATTTTTGTTTTGGGCTTAAACAATAACCCAATGTTAAGTTTGAATTCACGTGGGACTAAAACCTCATTACTAGAGATGCACGATATTGGATTTTTTGCCGATATCCGATATGCCGATATTTTACAACTCATTTAGCCAATTACCTATACTGATAGCGATATTTTTGTCCCGCACACCTAATTGCAGAGATCATCAACTCTCTTCTGTATTGGAATTAGCGCACAGTATAATGGTGTACACAACGCTGTGCCTCGCAGGTCTTCTTCGCGCCGGGGACATTGCGCCGAGTATCAAGTATGCAGCAGCCCATTATTTTATCGGTTAATTATACCGCCGGATATCGGCGTGATGGCCGATATCCAATGGGTTCATTTTTAAGCAAATATCGGCCGATACCGATCGCGTGCCAATAATATTGTGCATCCCTACTCATTACCATAGAAAAGTGTGGTTTTTATTCCATTTATCAGCTCGCCTTCAAGGACTTTGTTGCTCTTCAGACTAAAGGACACAAAAACATACTTTGCGCGTGATAACGAAACAAAGCCCGACAAACATGTCTTGCATCAATTTTGCAAATCTAGTGTTACCATCCAGCAATAACCATCTTTTCTGTTTGTTAATTCAGCTCTACTTGTTTTTTGCACAGCATGCGAAACACTGTGACACTATCAACAAAGCTTGAGAGACAGAAATTGAGAATGTAATCTGTGAAATTAGCAAGACAACATTTGCAGGGTCTCTGTGAAGCTCTAACAATCTAAACCCACAGATTTATCCCGTCATTTTGAAGTATAAATATAACTGCTTAAAACGTGTCACGTAACGATTCATTCCTGACTTTTCTGATCTTTAAGAAATGCTTTTTCGTGTTCACAAAACTCTAAACTTTTGCCATTTCTTCCACGCCATATTAGCTTTGAATTTTCCCTCTATGCATATTAGAGGATTCGGTACAGTGCACACAGTTCTCTCCTGTGTAAACAACCTGCTCCTGCAGGCTCTTTCAGCTGTAATATTAATAGAATGAGTTGAACTGCATGGTGTCTCGGCAGCAAATCTTAAACATCCCACCGAGCTCGAGTAGTAGAGGAAGACGGGAGATCAAAGAGACGACTGGTTTGTGTTTTGAGACTCTCATCTGAAGGCTGTTAGATGTCCATTTCTGTGCCGTGGCTCGGGATAGTGTATGCTACCTACAGCTGAATATGCATGTTTTAAGTACAAAAGAGATGTAATGTAAATCCCTCTTTCTTTAATGTTTGAAATTTTATCTTTAAAACCCAAACGAAAACTGCAAAAACACAATTTTCCTGTTTTCAAAATGTACCGATTCTCTTTGATTTATTTTTTATCTGCTACACAAATCGTTTCCATCCCCAAAAACTGCATCCGAATGTCTGTGAAGTAGGCTTTTATCTCTGGCAAAATTGTGTTCGTGTTTGGCTTGTGCAGAAATGTGTCGCTACATGTGTCGCAGCTACAAACAATCCCACAAATGGCACGCAGCGACAGAATAGCATGCAGCGACGAAAGGGGTCAGCCGCTTCTTTTCCAGATAAATAAACTCTCCTCTTCTGCACGTCCCCGCAGCCGAGGGAAAGAAGGCAGCCTGCGCACAATCCCTGCCATAAATAATGAAAGATATTATGAAACCCCTCAGACGAGCCGTTCTGTCGGCTCATTTCGAGACTTCAAATGAGAGATGTTTGAGTGAAATGGCCCGAAAGCTGCAGAGAGCGTTTGGACTCACAGGCAGAAAACAGATGAGTGATCCGGGTTTGAGTCGTTTGAGGACGACTGGAAAATGGAGCGAACATCACAGGCCGTTCAGACATTCTTAAATGAAGGCTTCATTCAGCGGGGTAGGACTCCAACTCTGCAGGAGGCGGAAAGTAATGAGCAAAAACTCACTCTGGACTCCAGAGAACAACTCTTCATCTCAGAGGGAGCGGAGGGAGAGGAGGTCAATTATTGAGAAAGGCTCCAGCTCACTCTCTTATCTCTGGTTATTAGAGAGTTTAGTCAGGCATGTCTATCGCTTTGGTCAAGTGTTGTTGTAGTTTTTCATATATTACTGTTCTTTTCTGTTCGGACATAGGGGGCCTTTCTGTGTGGAGCATGTTCTCCCCGTGCATGCATGAGTTCCTTCTGTCTTCCTCTCACAGTCCAAACACATGCTCGTTAGGCTAACTGGTGACTCTAAATTGCCCGTAGGTGTGAGTGTGAAAGTTTGTCTGTCTCTGTGTGTCAGCCCTGTGATTGACTGGCGATCAGTCCAGGGTGTAACCCCGCCTCTCGCCTAATGACAGCTGGGATAGGCTCCAGCCCCAGCGCCACTCTGAACAGGATAAGCAGTATAGATGATGGATGGATAAAATGTAGGTGTATAGAACCTTTAATACCAAAAATAAAGCAGTGAGTGCTTTACAAAGAGAGAAATGAACTGTGTTTTTAACATGATAATCGAGAAAATTGAACGTAAAACAAGGATAGAGAAAAAATGCTTTGAATTCATAGCAAAAGAAAGTTTAAAACGTATACATAGAATGTGTTAAATCTGTCTTAGAGTCTGTTTTTATTTCAGTGCTTTTTCTACTGAAATCCACTGAACTAAAGCTGAATCAATGTTAAATCAATACGTTGATTTACTCCAATCTCATTAATCATTTATAGAGTAACTTGAAAGGCAACAGAGCAGAGTCTTAATATCTGCTCGGCTGCAGCTGTAGCCGGGCCCAGCAGTGATGTCACGGTGTATTTAGTGATGTGCTAAGAAACTCTTGAGTGCACTTCTACATCACAGGAGGTCAGCAAAAACAAGCTTTTCAGGTTGTTTAAAGTTATTTATCAGGTGAAAATACCAAAAGTGTTCCTCCTTCCGCTTCTTTAAATGTGGGATTTACTGTTTTCTTTCTTTTGGATTATTTGCCAGGATAAAAAGCCATTTGAAGGTCTGTTTTTTACTTTTGCCAGCCAAAGAGGGACAGGAAATGTGGGGAGTAGAGTGGGGGATGACATGCACCAATCGATCGACGGATCGGGAGTTGAGCCTGCGATCAGTGCGTCGAGGTCTGTAGCCTTCTTCTCCTTGACTACATGGGGCACCAACTGAGCTAAACCAGCGTAAGATGGACATTTGTAAGTATTTTGTGACATTTTATAGACTTTTAACTGAAAATTTTAGCTTCCAAAAACATTTTCTTACAGCGAGTTATTGCACTTGAAACAATCTGATTATTTATTAATACTCAAAGGGAGATTGTCTTTCCAAATGGAGGTCACACGGAATAAATTTGACGCTGAAAAGTTTCTCAAACATCCCCTTAACGATGTCGTTGATTCCTCTCTTAAAGACGCACACACACTTGCTCTCCCCTTGAAGGCCTCCCAGCTGACAGCTGTTGGCAGCGACACGCGGACAATCAGAGGAGAGGGTGTGGTAATCTAGACCTCAGTCTCCAATCGCCACATGCTATCACACACACACACACACACACACACACACACACATAAATCAAGCCACTTATTTTGGTGCACTTCACAGGCCCAGCTGTAGCCGTCTATGTTCTGCAATGCATGCTTCTTTAACTGTGATGATTATTGGAGTGTGTGTGTGTGAATGTGCAGGTGTGTGTGTGTGGACGTTGGCTGGAACTCATACTGTATTCACACTGCATCAGCGTCAAGGTGGACTGTGGCAAATGATATTAATGGGAGTTAATTGGGGCAGAAACTGGCACCTTCTCCTCCCCCTGACCTCATCCTGTCTGCTCCACAGGGGGGCTGAGTGAGCATATGTGTGTGTTCGGTGTGTGTGTGTGTGCGCAGAGAGATAAGGAAGAGGAAAGGGAGCATGATATGCAACATGAATCCCCACTCCTCATTATCACCTCTTATATTAGGTTCAGTGACTCACAGGGTTTGTCTGCGTATCGACCGCTGCTGCAGCAGATTAACAAGCTGCTCTGAAGTCGCTGCACGTTTCACATGTTGCACGAAACACAACATGTAAAAAATATGTATGAACAACCTGCATACATCATGTCATCATTTCTCCTTATTTGTCTTATATTGACATTAGGAAAATAGAAATAAAAATGTTCTTTTGAGCATCTTTTTCAACATTTACGGTAAATCTTTTACCAACGCAGTAGGAGAAACTTGATAATATTTACCCAAACACAACTGAATTATATAAAATAGCAAAATAGGCTATAAGAAGAAGTAGAAAAACTGACGGTGCATAAAAATCTTTACGACCAGGAATCTTTAATGAACTTTGGCAGGAGCAGAACACTTTGTTCAGCACTCACCAGGCTCATGAAAAGACAAAACTACTCACTTATTAAAATGTAGAAAATAATTGTCTTGACTGATCTCATCATCGTCCTTTCAGCTGCTTCAAAACTGCGAAAACACAATTTTCCTGTTTTCCAAAATGTACAGATTCTAATCTTTTGGCTTCAGCAGACGTGTAATTTCTTTTTTCCTGCGACAAAAATCGTTCCCATCACCCAAAAACTGCATCTAAATGTCTCTAAAGTAGGCTTTCATCTCTGGCAACATTGTTTTCTTGTGTGAAAATCTTCGAGATTATACCTGTAATGTGAATATGTGTACCTAAAGGTAAAGTCACTTTTATGTTCTTATTTGATATAAAACTTTCCACACTTTGTCTTTGAGTTCCCACAAGTGCTGTTTGTTAATGGCTCACTTTATTGTTTCAAAGCTCTCTCCACACTGACGGAAATAAAATCTAAGAGAGAAATATTATATCAATTATTTATTGGCTTAAAAATATTAGAATTTAAACACAAAGTGGGTTCAGAAATACTGAAAAAGTCTATAAAATAGAATCCTTAAGCGCCCAATTTCAGCTCTTGTTCCCACATTGCATATACACCCAACAGAGGATCCTCAAAGGAAAATACTATTAATATTTCATCAATGGATGGCCCAATATTAAGAATACCAGCACCACTAGCTATTCTTGTTACAGAACCCAAAGGATAAGGATTAGAACAGAAACAGACCAGCAGAAGGCAATGTAGCAACGAAACTAAACTAAACTTTCCTGCTTTAATCCCCCAAAGGAGCTGTCCAAACCCTGTGGTGCTGAAATCTGAAAGAAGAGACACTCTGGCAGCTGTTTTCAGCTTTTTTTAGCTGCTCTACTCTTCGGCGCACAGCTTTAACAACTCCCTGTGATTTAGACACTGACTCGGGGTCAGTCTGTGCCGCTCTGTATGCATGTCAGCACTCAGGCGTCGGAAACAAAAGACCATTAGCTTGCCCACTTTTCTGTTCCCTCCGCACCTCTCACAACAACTGACATCGTGCTTGTGTTGTCGCTGGTGGGGGATGAAGGGAAAGGAGGGGGGGGTAGATAAACTAAAGAGTAAAGATGAAGAGACAAGAGAATGGAGGAGAGAAAGAAAGACGACAGGAAGTAGAGAGGTGCTTAATGCAGCTTAAAATAACATTAGCGGCTGCAGGCGTTTACTTGTCAGGAGGTAGGCAGACAATGACGGGGAAATCAGGAAGTGTAACATGAAAGGAACACTGAGTAACTAGAATACGATTATTGGAATCATTAGGTATCAGGAAATGATCTAAAAGCCTGGTAATAATGCGTAAAAGTGTGTAATTTCATGTTGTTTTCAGGTGTGGTTTCAAGGCAGTGCTGGGAGCATTGAAGAGTGGAGGGAAAACGGCAGGAACAAGGGTTACAGGATTGGAATCCCAATGCACCTCATGTGAGACACGGAGGGAATGAAAGTGGCTGTTTAAAAATGCAGCGCCAGACGGAGCATGCTCCGACATCAGAGAGAGACACACAGACGGACACAAAGACGCCAAACAAACACACGTCCATCAAGCCAGGTAAGAACGAAGGTCCCCTAATACACTCTTTATTTTACTCCTACAGCAAATCCACCGTCTCCTTTTTCCGTGATTGAAAAGCGAAACAAAATTTTACGCTGTGTCAAAGACAAGCTAATTTTGGGACGGCCCCTTAATGAGCCATAAAATTGATTGAGGATCAAATTTACAATCTAATCATCTCTGGGCGAACAAAAAGCTGAGGTCTGTACTGAGTGCAGGCCAAGCTGTCTGAGAGTTATTGTTATATTAGAGCTTTATCATTTATCAAAGGAAAAACTGCCGACCTTGGTTCAAGGGTACACACGCCTTTAGTTAAACCTAATGTGATGATAGAAACTGAGCTGAGGCTAACTGACAGTTTGTTGTTCTCCTGTGTAGCTGCAGTGTATAAAAACAAGGATGTATTGAAATTCTTCTCAAACAAAGAAAACTAGAAGAAAGCAGCTTTTTAAAGCGCCTGAGTAGCCGAACAGTTATGGCAGCAGGTTCGATTCCAGCCAGTGACCTTTGTCGCTCTACTATCTAATAAAGATGACCCTTCCAAAAAAGATATACTCACAACAAAACAACAACAACAAAAGCAGCGGCTTATTTTGGAAGATTTAATCTGCTACCTAATTAAGCTAATGTAAGCTCCTTGAGTTCTTTAAAGACCCCCTACAGTGAAAATCAAGTGTTTAACCTTGTAAACATCTTCATGTGGTGTTTTTCATGTGCTGCAAGACATATCAGGGACAACATGAGGCTGGGCCTTTTAAACTGCAGTGTTACAAGGACAGGCTGAACAACACGTTTTCAGATTGGCAGGTTTGTGACGTCACAAACGTAAGGAGCCAATCCCGTTAATGGACGGGGTGACGCTATGCGTATCATTATGTGCAACCTATGGCAACCACTTTGGCGATGCGCGAGCCAGCTGTAACCGTCATCGTAATTTTTGCAAACTGACTACTGACTGCTAACGTTAGCGTTACTACTACTAATCACTACATTTCAAGCTAGCTAAGTAGTAGCTCTAAGTAGTTCTGCAAATGTATTTTGCAGAAAAAACATATCAGACACAATTTATTATTTCAAGCAGAGCATTTTATACGTCTTAAAACATGACTGGACCTGGTCTTTAAATTCTGCTAACCTCTGTTCCCACAACTCAACATGTGTGGCAAATACTGACAGACTCACCAAGCAAAGTTGCAAAGCTATGATCGGACAGGTGATGTTAAGAGAAGATGAATGGTGCTACTCAAGACAGGGACAAGACAAGGTTGCTATGTAACCAAAATAGCCCAAAACCCCTGAAGGTGATGCTGTGAGAGCAACTTCTGCACTAATTTGGTGCTAACAACTGTGCGTTAGCATGTTAGGAAGATTTCTAGAAACCTCCTGAGGCCCCTTTTTGAAGCCCTCTCGGCACAGCGGAAACAAAGCCTTCATCTGTTGGTGATAATCTGCATAAAAGTTACTACGATAATCCTCCAGGGCGGAGTATTGTTTCCCTCCTTCAGATGCTTCCTGTGATGCGTGCCGCCCCCTGCTGCCTCACAGCCCAGAGGAGAAACATGAGACCGTCTCAGAAGTTCCATCCAAACACCGACGCTGCCTCAGATTCTGTTTCCTGTCTCGTTTGAAGTCGGTCCTAGTTGGAACGCTCTTCTTCTTCTCCTTGTGAGTTTTCAAACGTGCTTTAATCAAGGCGTCCTCTGATTTCTTCTGAGCACAAAACATGTCGGGGAGTGGGAGGTCGCTCCCTGCGCCGAGGATCCAATCAAGTGGGATGAGGGAGATGCTGCATCGCGATGGAGTGGGCTGCCTGCTGTCCCCGCTCCAAACTGAGAAGTGGGTTTTGTGTTGGAGAGAAAAGCAGCAACACCTCGATGCTGTGGTGTGAACGTGACACAAAAAGCTGCTGCGCACTCACATGAGCAACGTTCTCTCACATGTGAGAAGCTTTTGTTCTCTGGAAGAACAAGAGGACTTTATTTTTTACCCACAAACCTATGGGAGAGGTAGTGGATTGAACGTGACTTAAACAGGTGTCCTATTAATTACAAGCTCCCACAGGTGAACCTAAAGAGTGAAACTGCCAAACAGGATCCGAACTGCAAGTAAAACATGTGTTCAGGCTTTTATTCTCGCTTACAGTAAAGCTTCTTTATAGTGACAGTGTTTGTGAAGTTCAGTATTGTCACTGCGCAGGTATGTTCCGTGTTTGATACATCCTCGGTTCATTTAAGTTCTCTGTCTCTGTCTCTCTCTGCTTCCTCAGTTGTGGTGACAGCACTTCTTGAAGTGGCAGACAACTTCTTCTGCAGCTCTGAATCTTTAACGCTTGTCCTTATTTTCTCTCCAAAACCCCGGCTGCCTTTGAAGTCGGGCCGAGGGGATTGCTTCAGTCCCGTTTCAGTAACTTCTAATGTGTCTCTGATCTGCGGTGATGGCACAGAGTACATGTGCTCCTCTTTTTTTGTACTTACTTCAATCCTTCCCCGCCTTCTCTACCTCTCCTGTTCTGTTTCTGCACTGCTGAGCTCCGGTGATGCGAGGGGAGGAAAAATGACAGAACACCGGTGTTACAATTACCCGACTCCTCTTGTAAGATCTTGTGTTGACCCCTCAATTCACCCTAACATCCGCCACTAGAGGGTACAGCTCTGGGTCAAAATAAGCTGCTGGCAGGACAGTCTGGTCCCAGCTTGTGTCCACATTTATTATGGATTTTATTTCATTGCAGGTGTAGGCGCTAAGAAAACCTGTAATACCATCCATCCATCCATCTATCATCTTCCACTTGGCTCGCACTCCACAGGGGGCAGCAGGCTAAGCAAGGTGACCCAGACGTCCCTCTCTTCAGCAACGTTTTCCAGCTCCTCCTGGGTGATTCCGAGGCGTTCCCAGGCCAGACGGGATATATAATCTCTCCAGCGAGTTCTGGGTCTGCCCCCGGGTCTCCTCCCAGTTTGGTTGCCCGGAAAACCTCCAAAGGGAGGCACCCAGGAAGCATCCTAATCAGAAGCCCGAACCACCTCAACTGGCTCCTTTCGATGCGAAGGAGTAGCAGCTCTACTCCGAGCTCCAACCCGATGTCCGAGCTCCTATCTCTAAGGCTGAGCCCAGACACCCTCCGAAGGAAACTGCAGGACTCTTTGAAAGAGCTCAACTAGTAGGTAAGTTAAATTTTATCTTCAATATATCATGCTCTTTTTTTTTAGCTCCACTTTTGGTCTCCACCATCTCCCGTGGAAAATATCTGGTTCTTTAGCTGCTCCACTTTGTTCACCAGCAGAACGTTAACTTTGTCTTTCTTCAGTTTGGTGCCGAGCGGGTGGTGCAGGTTGGTTTTTAGATCTTTTTCCACCACATAAATAAGCTGCCTGCTATGGTAGAAAATGACAGGAATGACAGCAAACCAAAAATATTAAAGCTGCGGGTAAAAAACCAAACAAAAACAAGGAGCTTAAAGATGCTAAAACGCCCTGTAGAAGTGGGGGAACTTCAGAGTCTTTACAGTCTTAATAGGAAAAAATTAATCATAGCAGCTTAAGGAGACTTAAAGGAAAATAATATTTAAGCAGCTTTAAGTGTTGCTACTCTCACACTGATTTAACAAGAATGAAACCCTCATCCAGCCTCTTATCACGCAGCTGTAACACTCAACATGCTCTCCTGACCTGCCGCTGTGACCTGAAGCAAACGGCAACGTTAAGGAGCGGCGGAGTGCACGTCTTCCTAAAGTACCCCGCTGATAGCCGAACAGCTCACCTTGGCCATCTCTAGGAGAGGAGAGTGAGAGGAGGAGGAGTGAAAGGATGTAGAAAAAAGCACGGGAGAGCCGTTTCCATGGCAACCGGCAAGCTCGGAGGGGTGTCGGGGAAGGAAGGAAGAGCATTAACGGGTGGCTGTGAAACATCACTGAAACAACACACGTCGCATTGAACTCAGAGTCTGTGATCCGTGACCTTTGAAAAACGGCGACTGTAAACACACCTCAGAGCGGAAGCAACTGTTAACCCGCACACACACACACACACACACACACACACACACACCTGGGAAAACACTCCACTGAGACCTAGTGACTGTAGCTAAAGATGGACGACGCAGCTCCATCTCCTCTAGTCTGAAAAGAAGCCAAGTCTGCGCAGCAGAGATCAATCGCTGGTGGAGCAGCATTGACTCCTCTCCTCTTCCGCCAACCAAAACACACCTGAAAAAATGGGAAACATCCCTCAGGTGGGCTCAGTCTGCAGCAGAAGAGCGTCTTGTGTTGGTCTGAAGCAGATATTCACGGCTATGTAAAGTTCAATGACTGTTGTGATTGTTTTAGTTGCGTCTCCTCTCGCCGTTCCTCCTCTACTCTGCTAATCCGGGAAGAGTAGCTGTATTTGTCAACAGAGCTGTCAATCATGATGCCCCACCCCTCGTTTGACAGCATCAAATAACTAATTAAAAGTAAACATGCGAGAAAAATGAACACTTGGACATAAATCAGTGTGATTAAAAACTAACTATAATGACAGAAACCATGATTGAGACGTGTATTTTGATTTTATGGTTTGACTCATGTCCCATCTGTTAACATGGAGGAGGCGGGCTTTATGACCTTTACTGCAGCCAGTCAGCAGGGGGCGCTAGAGATGTTTTGGCTTCACTTTAAGGGAGCTGTCATGTCGTCCATCTTTTTATACAGTCTATGCTCGGACCTTAAAATGATAATCTCAAAGATTTTCATTTAAATAAACGTATGTTAAGTCACTATTTATCGCTGAAAAAATCACAAGCGACACCCAGTTAGTGACGCGTTTTCCATCAGCCAGCAGTGGTTGGTCTGCCAGAGAGGGTAGGCGGAGCTAAGCGGCTGCTTTTCCGCTCTCTGCAAGTGTTGCGAGTAAACAGTAATCTACTATGGCTGAACAAACAAAGAAAAGATGGATGACTACAGATACAACTTCAACAAGAAGTGAAAATCCAAAGAAAAAGAAACAAACTCGACGCTCAGATGAAGCAAACAGTCTGAAAAGGAAAGCGACCGTCAGCGAGGAAAATCAAGAGTTACAGCCAGAGCCAACCGTGGACGTCACACATGCAGCACTGTCTGGATATCTGGGAGGTGTGCTCCCGCAATTACCGCCATAGGTGCTGCCAAAGAGAACGCAACTGAGATCTTCAAGATTACGTCTTTAAAGAGCCTTCTCTGCCTGCAGCGACGAGTATCGTTCCCCTGTTATCTCCCCCGGTGTGATCACAAGTACGTCCACAGGGATTCAAACCCTCCCTCAGCTCACACGTCTTTACCTCCAGTTTATCAAATAAGAACCCTCGCTGAGCTCTTTGATGTCCTCTCCAAGCTCCAACTTCATTTGTATTCTTCTCGTGCCCCCAGTTTCCACTAAGCCTTCTTTGATTCAATCCCCCCGCCAACATGTTTTCCAATGTTAACATTGTTAGTCATGTTTTCCACACAGCGTGCAGCAATTTCCTCATTCGCAGCTCAATACTTGCGGCTTTTACAATCGTCGATGGATGATTACGGTAATTAGGCGGCTATCTTGGAGGAAAGCCAGCAGGAGAAGTTTTTTAACCTCTCAGACTGGATTTCCGCTCCTCATTTATTTGGACGTCAGGAAAACATCAGGTAAAAATCTCAAATCCTCCGGGGCAACAAAGAGAGCACCAGAGTATTTTATTCTCCATTTCATGTCCCGGTTTTTGCTAAAAGGCTGCAGTCAGCATCCTGGTCCGATTTGAACGTATTGATTGATGAGATGATGGGATTGTGGAGATGAAATGTCTCGCTGCAGAAGCTATTTGTGGAAAAGAAGAGCTAAGGGAGCTGAGCTTTGTTGTGGCTCCTCGAGGAGGAAATGCGGTTGCACTTAAGACCTGCAGAGACGACCAGAACACGGGAGTTGTGGGGCCATAAAATTGGATGTAAAGAAGACAGAGAAAGCACAGAGAGAGTAAAGTACAAAGGGATGAAAAACTGGGATGACAAAAGTGCAAAGTTTTATATATCTTTTATGTTAATTTAAAGAGTTTGTGAGAAAAGCAAAGGGGAAATACTGAAGTTTGGGGCTGACAGATGTATTAAATTAGCTATCTGCTCTCATTGGCTGGCTTTTGTGTGTTATTTAAGCTCTCATTGGTCCCTGAAATAGTTTTGCCTGAACACCTCCGTCTTCCTTTAAGCGACAGAGCACTGCGTCTTCGGCATCACTCAGGTGCCCCATGAATTGAGGCCACAGTCCTCAACGCACTGATCGCAGGTTCAACTGCCGGTCTACCGATCCTTTGGTGCATGTCCCCATCCCTACTCCCCACATTTCTCGTCTCTCTTCAGTAGCGATAGACCGATATGGTTTTTTCAGGGCCGATAACGATACCGATTATTAGTAGTCAAGGAGGCCGATAACCGATATTTGGAGCCAATATTCATTTGCAGTAAAAGTTAAAATATTGGCGTCAAAATTTTGAAGAATACAAACTCCAACACTTAACTTAGTTTAAATGCCTTTAAGCATATGTTTATTAAACAAACAAACAAAAAGCGCAGGGAGTTCCCAGGGTCAGCAGCATCTCTTATAAAGTTAACTGAAAATTTAAATAAATAAATAAATAACTTCCTGAAGTTTTATGAAGTAAATAAAACAAAGTTAAATAAAATTTGCAAAGAAAATAACTCTTATCGGCTGTCAGATTAAAAAAAAAAAAAAAAAAGGCCGATGCCGATATGTGTCAAAATGCAGAATATTGGCGCCAATAATCGGCCCGGCCGATAATTGGTCTATCCCTACTCTTCAGCTATCCGATCAAAATAAAGGCAGAAGCCCAAAAAAAAAGGCATCCCATAAAGAGTCAGACATTTAAAAGCCTCAAGTTGGTTTGTTTGGAGCCAAAAGGGACCATATGTGGACGAGAAGGTGGACACTAAATTGCTTTGTCTCTATGTTAGGTAGCCGCTCCCTAAAGCATACCTTGCTTTATCCTGTATTTTATTCATCATGCTATATTGAAGAAGAGTTAAAGCTACTTATTGAGACCATAAACTCAACCGAGTGAGAAATACGGTCATTTTCTCATCTCATGGTGGAGTCGCCCCCTGCTGGTCATTAGAAAGAATGCAGGTTTAAGGCACTTCTGCATTGGCTTCACTTTTATCTACTTTTTATAAGCTTCTATATTCTTCATATTACAATTACAGTAGGAAAACATCAAGCTTCTTTACACAGAGTTTAATGCTTTTTTTCCAGGCTTGAAAACTGGGCCATGTAGTGCAACCTTCACCAAAGTTTCTTCTGTATAAATCAAGGAGCATCTGGACATCATTCACCCTGTAAACAATGACAGCCAGGTGTCATAACAGTCCTCTCCGAGACTCTGATATATGATGAAGACCCGCAGCTGAGCGTCAGTCTCCTCCGCACCAGCAGACAGCGGCAAACACTCACACGTCAAAATGAGCATCACTCAGACAGACGGACACACACAGGCTCATCCCAGGCAGAGTTTCAAACGGGTCACCTTGTCCTTGTCCTGCTGCCTGACTCTGGAGGAGGGGGATAAATCAAACCTGTCGTCTCCTCCATCCCGGCCCAGTGATCAAGAAGATAAACCCACGATGGGAAATCTATAAAGCTTCCTGCTCCTTCCTCCTCTGGGCTCGTGTGAGACGGAACGGCACCGTGCCGCCGTACAGGGATGCGAATAATGGATCAGACAGAAGCGTGATGAAGCAGGCGTCTGCCGGTCAGTCATTTGTTAACAACGAGGGGAAAAGATGGCTGCCGTGTCAAGTGTGGAGGAGAGGGATCATTCTTTAATCTCAGTTGTTTTATGGCCCTTCTTTCTCAGTCAATAACTCAACGGAAGAAACACAAGACTGACAAGAATGTAATAACTGGTAACTTCTAGTTCATGCTGTAAGATTTCTTCAAAGCACTCTGATATCAACAATCTTATTATTCAAACAGTATTTTCTCCAGATTTTCTGTGTTCAGAAGGAGACAGAGTGAAACACCACACAGGGACAACCAGGGGACTTTTGCTTCAGTGTTTTCCTGCCAACACTAAAATAGCCGAAACCAGCCCACAGACATGCTGCTGAATTCAAATGCAGTCAACAGAAATATGATTAATTTGCAAGGAATATATCATTCTTAGAGTTAAACTCCAGTTTGATGGATTAGCTGGGTTACTTTGTGGGGTTTTGACAACTGCAGTCACACCAACTCTCAAAGCGTTATAAGTGGTTTAATATCATATTGTAAATAACGCAAGTTTCCGTCACACTTGCAGGTTTAAATTGAGGTGAAGTTTATGTTACATGTTAGAGAAGAGTCGCTCCATAAAAGGGCGGAGGGATTGTTGAACTTTGAGGGCATCATCAGGAGCAGGTAGAGGTGTCAGGAAACATGACTGAAGATTCTGGGGATGGTTTGGGGCTTCTGGAGCTCTTATAGTTCATTACATAATAGTGTGTACTCTTTGCCGTGCGATGTCTTCTTAATGTATCACAGCTACATATTTACTGTAGGGGCGAATAAATACAGCACCCTGTTGTTGCCCTCAGGCTGAGATTAAATGTGTGAATTTATTCTCTCGCTCTCTGCGCCCTCAGGTCCTCATTAGGAGGAATCCGAGTTGCTTCATCAGGTAATTAAGAAGCCGGGAGGGGAGCTGCCGTGGACTGAGAGGATATACAAACAGAGCGAGGAGGAGGAGGAGGAGGAGGAGAGGATGGTCGGATGTCTTTGCTGCAGGTTTGTGTTGATACTTTTACTGTACCTGATTCCAGTAAAGCCAGAAGATGTTAAAAAATATTTGCTATGATTATTTATTTTGGTAAGACTGACATCTGCATCACTGAAGAGACTCGACACACCTTCATTCATGTCTAAAAGAGTGATGATGTATTCACAATCGAGCAGAACAGTTATGTTTGCGTTTATAATTCATGTTGAAGTGACCTGGGAGTCAACAACAACAGCATTTTAATCTGCAAGGTCGTAACAACTAGCTGTGATGTCCAAAATATCTCGTCTGTGAACTCACGATTGAGATCGCCCGAGGGATCAAGAAGCAACAAAGTCATTTGCCGGTCGATTTGGCCAACGGTTGGTTTGGGGTCTCGTTTTCTCGCGCTCAGGCCTGTCACATCTCATCACAGCGAACGCAGCCTCAAAGCTCCGTCTTGTTTTTAACTGGGAAAAGGAAAACGTTTGTAGAGGTTGTTTGAAGTCACACAGAGTTGTTGCTTTTGGTTAGAGAAGGTCAGAAGGGAAGGGATGCAATGAGCCCTTCTTCTTACCCCACCCCTCCAACATCCTGTTTATATTACTGACATCAGTCCTATGGAGACGGGATCAAATCTTAAAGTAGTAATCTTGATGTAAATAAATGTTTGTTAAGTCACTATCTATTGCCGAATGAGGTAACACAAAGGTGATTGAGCTTATGGCCCACTGATGGAAGCCTTTGCATTTGCAGTAGTACAGACTGGGTGTCCAATCCCAAGAGGCGCCCAGTTAGTGACGCGTTTTCCATCAGCCAGCAGTGGTCGGTCTGCCAGAGAGGGTAGGCGGAGCTAAGCGGCTGCTTTTCCGCTCTCTGCAAGTGTTGTGAGTAAACAGTAATCTACTATGGCTGCACAAACAAAGAAAAGATCGATGACTACAGATACAACTTCAACAATAAGTGAAAATTCAAAGAAAAAGAAACAAACTCAACGCTCAGATGAAGGCAAACTCTAAAAAGGAAAGCGACCGTCAGCGAGGAAAATCAAGACTTGAATTGTCTGGTTGAATTCGGAAGTGTCCTCCTGCAATTACCGTTTATCGCCAAAGGTGTCGCCAAAGAGAACGAAACTGAGATCTGCGAGATTGAATCTTTAGTGTTGAACACTGGACACTGTGCTGATTGTAACCGTTGGAACATTACATCCTTATTTATAGATTTTGCTGCATTCATTTTTGACAATCAGCTCAATAATAAAATGTTTCCATTTCAAAAAATAACATCAGCTCAGACAGGAGCCTGAATAATGGAGGCTTTCCCGTTCAAACTCTGCAAACTGGTCTGACTGGAAGAGTTTCAGCAATCACTTAATAGCATGGAGTCAATCAGGAAACAGCTGTGATTGATTGAGTGGAGTTTGTCCAGAACTGTCTGAATGATTGAATGGATGAATTCTTATAAACACAAATTTAAATTCAGCCACTCAATCAAAAACGACATTTTACGATGTCTTAGAGAAACAGATGCGTTGTATTTATATTAATATATGATGATTTAATTCACTTGTGTATGAATACTTTCTGCAACAACTGGGAGGATAAAATCTACCACCATTGTACCCTTTGATATGCAGAACAGACTTGTACAAGCGCAACTGTGCAGAATAAGTTAGTTAGTCTTATTCTGTTGCTTCCCGTGTCTTTAAAGGCAGCGGGGAAAACAGAGGCAGAGTATTTTGTCCTCCTCTGGGACAAGCTTATGCTCCTCGAGATTATCACTTTCCCCTGCTGGGGGATTTGTCACTGATCCCTCGTGTAGAAGGGAGCGGGCTATTTAGCGACGCTCCCTCAGGGACACATAATACAATAGGATAATACAACAGCAGAGTGGAAACATTTTCTTTTGCAGGGAGAAATAACACAACATCGACGGCTGCTGCTCGCATCACTGATACTCCCACTCAGCCGGTCTGAAACATGCACTCTGCTGAATAAATCTCTTGTCTTTCCTGTTGCTGTTCAACAACACACGGGGGATGTCTGACGCGGAGTTGCCAATCACTCCTCTTCCTCTACTCGTGCCGTTCAGAGCTCTCATTTCCTCCTAAATCCCCTGCTGTTAGCCCTCCTGCTGCTCCATAACAAGCACCTGATTAGGAGTGTTATTAAGCTCTATAACTTCAGCACACGTCCACATCCTGCAGAGACTCCCGGAGACACCTCGTTATCCACCCATCAGGCTTCAACGCTGTCTCTCAATGTCTGGGAACTGGACACTCTGCCATCATCTTCCCACCGATTTAAAGGGCAACACAGCTTCGGAAAATGCCAACAGACTTCCAAAGCTGCAGTTTCTTTCTTTGGCTTCGGCGAAACGTAGGAGAACCAGGCAGATCTCATGTTCTGGATCCAGAAATCAGGGCTGCCTCTTCAGGAAGTGTGCTGTGTCATGTTAGCAAAATGTGGGTGTAATTAGAGGTTCAACTGATATTTCTTAATAGAAGCAATGCTCAAAAGTGTCCTTAAGCAACCTCGAAACAACAAGAACATAAACCATCTTCCCTGTAGTTGGTTTAAAAACGAGCTAACGGAGCCTAATAGGTTTTTAATCTTGTCCCAAATGGAGCAACCGTCCAAATTAGTGCAATAAAAGCGTGATTTAGAGTAAAATAAGGACCAATAGAAAGCACCCAGAGAGGACATATATCCACAAAAGCAACACCATTCTGATAGCAGAAACTGTTTGCAGGTTTTTAATCGTGCATCGTGACAGACACAGTGATGGACACGGGCGGCCATCATTGTCTGTCTTGTCCCTCGGGTTTGATAGATTTTCCATGACAGTTTTGATATGACAGCCGTAACACCAACTCGCATTTACATTTCGCAGCATAGCTCGGAGTAAATGTGGGCACATGTTGCTTACATTTGCATGACTTGTCAAACAGACTACAGCAGTTTGGCAGCTGAATATAGGGAAGCAAGCACGGCATGTCAAAAAAATCAACTTTTTCTGTCATAAACGTCAAAATATCTCGTCTGACTTTTAGATGAAGTGTATCTAACGGTTTAAAGCTGCAATTATTGATTTTTCTGCCACTAGAGAGCAGAGCAACAACCTGTAAACATAAGCTGTAACTCAATTCGGGGGCCGCATCCTTTTAAGGACGTGGTCTACAAAGGATGAGTCATTCGTCGCCTGTGTAGACCACTGAAGCCGAACTGACAGCCTGGTCTACGGAGGATTTCCTGTTTGTGTCACCAGCTTTAACCTTGCGTCACTAAACGTTGCTCCTGTCGCCTAGCAACAGGCAGTTGGTGGGCTAACTAGCTATCATAACTAACGTCTTGAACTTAACCAATTATTTTAAAGAAAAGTTGTTTCAAGGCCCTTTTCGTTATTTTTTAACATTTGTAGCGTTAGCTGTTCGATTGAGTTGAAATTGAACATTTTTACTAAGTGTTTTCCTCTGACATTTAAAAGTCCGCCATCTCGTTTGAATTGGCGCTATAGAATCCTGGGATATGTTGGGCTGCGAAGGATGCACCTCCGTGGCCTGGGAAAAGGAGGACGCATTTGTCGGCCGCATCTGAGGGAGCCTTTGACGCGCCGCTGTGATGCAATCGACCTTCTAATACGTCCTTCGAAGGATGCAGCCCCTGAATTATCACCTTTCACTGTTGTAGCTAACATGCTAACGTATATTTACAGCTCCAGCACACATGGAGCAACATGAATATTCATTAACTGTCTGGCCACCAGATGAAAGCAACTCAAATACTAGCTCATCTTTTAGCTATATTTGTCTGAGAAAAATGTCCAAGCTAACTGCTAACTTGCCCGCTAGAAATTAGTGTAATGAGAGGCATGAGAGAACTGAAACAGTAAATTTGTAGTCTAAAACAAACCAAACAATGAGCTAAAAGACGCTAAATCGCTACGTAGAGCAGAGGGAGCTTCAACGTCGGGTCATCATTTGTAACTGCAGCTAAAACTTTCACAATAAACATCATGTGATTAATTTTCAGTGTAGAAGTTGGTTAGAGTAGCTTTAATCATTAACTGAAACTTGTACAAACATATTCGTCAGTCAGTCAGTGTTTTCATGCTTGAATTGGTTCTCTTGGTCTCATTTTCCTCTCGCTGGCAGCCCTGACGGTCTCCTCCACCTCTCCTCCGTCTCACATAATCTCCATCTCTCTGCTCATTCCACGTCCTAACTACTCTCAAATCAAAACTGTCACTCACACTTAAGGCTCTAAATACCTTACGATTCCCCAATCAGACACACCAACCGTGCCTCACCTCAGACAGGCTGCAGCCGCTCCCGCAGCCTCGTCTGTCCATCACAACTCGGCTAATTTTTCAAGACAAATATATCGCCTCAGGATGACATGTTACTCATCAACAAGCTGCAGCAAATATCTCGAAATAAAGTGACCTTGATAATATCAGTGCAGCTTTTTTCTGCTTCTCATTAACTGCATCAACTGTGGTTTGGTCTTGAATATTTAAAGTACTATTGGATGGATTTCCATCGGCATAAATTCATGTTTCTCAGATTGTCTCCTAACCCTAAGTTTTAATGTTGCACCATCACTTGGTCAAAATGTCTCTAATACTTTGTTTTCCTACCAATACCTTCAAAACTAACAATACTCCCATTAGCTTACTTTGTCCACATTGCCGATTAGCGTTTTTTAGCATGTTAACTTGCTAAATGAAGATGGTAAACATACTGCAGTTAACATTATACTCGCTAAACATCACAGTGCTGCTTTGAGCTACAAGCTAATGCCAGCAGGCTCACAGTAAGAATGCTATCATGCCTCACAGAGCTGCTAGCTGTAAACTTAGCTCAGGATTATTTATGGAAATAAATCAATTTACACATTTTAATCTGCAATAGTCCTTTAAAGATCCGTTTAAAGTCAATTTGGTCCGTCAAGACTAAGTAGGTTAATCTACACACTTACAGTTCTGAGTTATTTTCTGTACCTTAATTGCTAACTACCAAATGTTAGCATGCTAAGGCCGAGTTACAGGGTTCCCACTCTTTTTACGAAATTATTTTCCAGTACATTTTCCAGGAGTTTTTCCTGACAATACGGGACAGCTCTCAAATATATCATTTACAGGTAGGCCTAGTACTGACACTTTTAACCCCAGTTTTATTCCTCCTTTTTTTGATGATGCAGGGTTCACGATGAAGTGTCTCAAGCCAATTTTACACTGCCAGTTCGAGGTGGGATTATTACACCTGTCATGTTCTGTCTTCTGTGTAAAAACGCACGGAGGCGCAATGATGGAGCGAAGTCGTTCATTAAGCTTATATCTATCCAAGTTACACCTGAAAGGACATAACAATGTATTGAAAAAAAAAAGATGATAAAATTTAAGTGTCATACTTTTCTTTCGTGTTTCAGTTTGTTAGAAAGCGTCTAAAGGCGGCGATCTAACATCGCTCGCAGGACTCGATTGTGAATGTGACAGCTCTGGGAGCCCCGACCGGTATTGAGGCGGCAAATGGCAAACTGCTGAGAGTGAGGCTAAATTATATTTAAATTTTCCAGGACAACATGAAATATTTCCAGGATATTTGGTCATTTTAATCAATTTCCAGGTGTTTCCAGGACTGGAAAACTAGTCTCTAAATTTCCAGATTTTCCAGGTTTTCCAGGACGCGTGGGAACCCTGAGTTAGCATCATTATACCTGATAACTGCTAGCATGCTAGCATCTGTTTTTGCGTATGTTAGCATGTTGGCGTTGGTATTTAGCTTAAAGTGCCGCTGAGCAGCGGCTGTAGACTTTTACCGGTGTATATTTATGTTCTCGTTAGCTCGTTAGCAATAGAGTTGCCATGTATATATGCATTTGTCTTCTTTTTTTAATTGTCTTTATCAGTTGGAATAAAAAGTTCAACATATGTTATTATTTTTTTAAGCTCACATGTAAGTTAAACCATTAAAGACCGTGTGATACGTGTTGGGGAAAGCTCATTGCTGTATGAGCTAGCAGCACTGACTCCACTGGTAGCCGTGAAATTGTTAGCGCACATTAATGTCACATTCCTCCCCTGGCTGCAGCAGATTTATGAGCAGCTGACAGGCTGATATGACGACTTTAAAGTCTGGCTGTGATTGTACCATCGTGAACACAATGTTCAGTCTCACCTCTCCACCAGACCGCACACGTCATAAAACACCTCGCTCTCTGAGACACCTTAACTATCTGCAGGTTGACAGCTGTGTTAAAAAGGTCGCTGATCACCTGGGTGGTAGACTTTAAAAGACACAGTGTCAAATTTTGGGACTGTGTTGATGACAATCATTTTATTTATAAAGATTTAAAAAAAGATTAATTCTCAAGCGACCAAAGAAAGACACTGATGAAATGCTTTATGAATGTTATTTTGGCAGAACTTTCTGAAATGTTTATCTAAGATCATGGCTGTCTTTAAAAGCGCTCCTTCAAGTGAACCTTTATTTTATTTTGATGGGACAGGGGCATATAGAGGTCGCAAATGGGTCACTGTCCCTTTAAATCCTCATTAGCTATAGGAGGCAATCCACTTTCTTAATCCTTGGACTCAGATAGTAGTCCGAGATCTCAGAGCTTCAGCTGACTTGGCTGGCTTTTAATTTAGCTGATTCACTCTTTGTGTGTGTTGCCATCTTTCTTTCCTTTGTGCTCCTGTTGTGTTGTTTTGACCCAGTGTTAAGTCATCATCCGTCCACAGAGACCTCACTGAGCTGAAGTGTTTTTCTTTCCCAGCAGCAAGAGGGCGACCTGCTGAGCACTTCACTGAGAGGAGTAAAAAGGGGGCAGAGGGGTTTCATCTGAAAACACCTTCAGGTGAAGACACCACTCAGAGTCTCTTTCTTCTGCCCTGTTAATAGCCTCCTCTTTGTGCGTTCATGTCATGTGTGGTCATGTTACATCACTGTAAAGCCTCTCAGACTCTTCCTGTCCTTTATTATATGTGTGAGAGGATAATGACCAGGCTGATGTCATTAGCTGTTCTGCTTTAAAGCTAGACCCGTGCAGCTTCTCTGGACAGGTTCACATTTAGAGATGACCAACAGCAAATTAGTGCCAGAAAATTCATGCCTTTATTTATTTAATGGCTAATTTTTACAGAATTCATAGCATTTATATTCACAAGCGAGTCAAGTGAATTCAGCTAAGACATCGTTGAAAGTGCTTACATGGTTTCACCACATGTATTTATCAGATTTTTCCTGTATTAATTTAAAGACTATAAAATCTGGAGTGTAAAAGGATTAAAACTGTTCTTGAAGTTGGAAACTGCAGTTAACTTACAACCTGGAGCTGGTCATACGATCTTTGTCATTAGATGGAGTCGCCCAGTTTTTGGAGATTGTTTTCTTAAGCTTATCAGAATTATTTATATTATAAGAAAATATAAACTGTAGTAAATTTAAGGCAACATTTCACCTTATTTTTGGCAGTTTTAGTCATTTTATGAGCTGGATCTCTTTTAATTTTTGGCAAATCTTTGCAATTTTATGACACATGAACACATGTTTTTTTTAAAGACTAACAACACTAAAAAAAATTCCTTGACTGGTTTTAGTTTGGGGGCTGCATGCGGGTGCAGTGGTTAGCGCCGTCGCCTCACAGCTAGAAGGTTACAAGTTCGAATCCCGGTTAGTAGGCCTTCCTGCGTGGAGTTTGCATGTTCTCCCTGTGCATACGTGGGCTTCCTCCGGGTACTTCCTCCCACGCTCCAAAGACATGCTCGTTAGGACTCTCAAATTGCCAGGAGGTGTGAATGTGAGCATGAAAGGTTGTCTGTCTCTCGCCCAGTGACGGCTGGGATAGGCTCCAGAAAGGGATTAGCGATATAGATAATGGATGGATGGTTTCAGTTTGATTATTGATTGATAAATGCCCTGATGCTCTTTATTAATACGTGAATGCCTTTGATTAATGCTCAGGTGGTTTGTGCGATGGGAGTTTTTATCCATCATTTGACTTTTGTTTGCATTGTCAGACTTTTGTAAAGTTCGGACACTTGTAAAAGACATCTCTCTAAATACATCAAAAGAGTGATTCACAAGTCTTAAGCGTCTATTTCCTGTAAGAAAAGTGGGGAAGAAATTGAATTTATATAATACACGTGGATCTCTAACTTATTAAGGAGCGAATGTGACTTCTCATTGGATTGTCATATGGATAGAAATAACACGGGGAGTCTGTCATTATAAAGACTTCAGCTTTCAAACCCTCCCTGCATCACTCCTCATTATCCACCTCCCTCTCTCCTCTGCAGCGTGATATCGTCTCTGCGTATCTCTCCCTCTCTCCTCTCCCACACGCAATGTGACGGTGATAAGCAGCACGCCCCGCTTCCACTTGACATCTTTCTGAACAGGTGTAAAATTGAATGCGAGGCAAGACACCGAGCGCTCGTATAATAACACCATGTCAGTCAGACGCCGTTATCAGAGTGTGTTATCATGCATCAAACATGAGGAACCGGAGCTTTTGTGTTGTCTTAGGCACACTGTGATACGTGCAGCTGTCCCCTGTGATTCAGGGAGGCAACATTTGGAACAGTAAGCGTCCAAGAAGCAAATGGAGTGTGAATGTGTCGGAAAAGCTTCAACGACCCGCCTCTAAATGTATAGATTACTATGGATTTACAGCCAGAAAATGGCAGCTGTTTGCCCTATTTCAGTCTTTATGTGTGTGTATGTGTGTGTGTGTGATCCAGATGGCCATCAGAGCTCTGGAGGCCGCCCAGGTTATTGAGCAGCAACATGCAGCCTCACGTCGGCTGCTCCGCACTGAGCGCGCTCACCTCTTCCCGTTTTCATCACCGCTCACGCTTTAAAGCAAGGCATGCTTTTAAAAGGTTTTAAGTCGAGACTAATGGATGTGGTAATGGCAAATACATCACTTTTTTATGGCTTTATACATAAATAATAAGCAGTTATTAACCTTTCAGGTCAGCAGGTTGCGTACATCCCTGAAGATTTGTGAAAAACTAACGAGTTGGACTAGTTTCAATGCTCCTTGGCAGAGATTACACAAGTCTCTGTTGGATTACACTCATTTTTTACAAAAGATATGTAGTGTTTTTATAATAAAATCTCTCATATGTGCAACTTGTGTGAGATTTAGTGACTCCAGAAGGCCATCATTGACAACGTTTTCATGCAGTGTTTAAAGTAATAATGATTTTTATCTAAATAAATGTCTTCTAAGTTACTATTTATCATGGAATTAGCTATGACAAACAGGACCGAACCTTTGACCCACTGTAGAAAACCCTTAAATGTGCAGGATTCCGAATTCTTGGTGGCAAAATTCCAGGAAAAAAATACTTTTAAAATTTAAAAAAGGTACTGATTTATTCCGGTCTCTGACAATGTTGCAAGTATACACTTAATAACAAAGAAAATATGACTATGACTATAGACAAAGAAAGAAAAAAGAAAAAGACACAAAAAAAAAACTGATACAGTTTACTGCAATTACAGCTAATCGCCACAGGTGTCGCCAAAGAGAACAAAAATGATCTACGAGATTGTTACTTTAAGTTTTTCCATCATACCGCATCATCTGGTCTACTTTAAAATAATAATGAAGCAGCTCACAAAATGAGGTTTCATCTCCTGGTGGACTGGTGTGCGGCCAACTACATGGAGCAGAATGTTTCCAAAAGAAAAGGAAGTGGCAGAGGTGGGCTGACTTTTTATGGAGAAATTCAGCAACTGGAAATCTTTTCTGTACTCAAAAATTGTCGCATATCAACTCTTCTTTTAAGTCGGAACATCTCGGCAGTTGTTCGTGCAAGTTTTTACTTGAACTCATCACCTGTCTCTACTCCTGTGTGAATGTCAAAAATTAAAGAGCCAATTTTTGTCTTGACTAAGCTCAATTGGACCAAGCAACGCCGCCTCAGTGTTTTTTTTACGTAGCGATCCGGCGTTGCGGAAGCAAATGATTCTCAGTCAACTCCGCCGTTTACACTGACGCTATTCTGCTTGTGTTACTACCTCCGATGCTGACTCAGAGGCGGAACCACTTTGCCCCACCGCTCAGCCTCCGTGCATTTTACATTAAAGAGGAGGCGTAACAGAGGCGTAATAATCCCGCCTCGAACTGCCAGTTTAAAAAGGGCTAAAGTAAAGCTGAGAAGCAAAATAAAGTTATGTTTCTTTATTGTGCCTCCAGGCAAGTGATGAAGATCAAATTAAAGTTCAAAAGTATGTTTTAAGCTTTACCGAGTTAAACGGTAATTATCTCATTACTTCATGGGGCGTACAGAGAGTAAATAATCAGCATAAGTTAATCAGCTGATTAGAGAATGGAGATCGAAGAAACATTAATAAAGAGAGAAACTCATGAAAGGTCAAAGTGGTGAAAATTTTAACTCTGTAATCTGTATCACGCCTAAAACACTTGGGATTCTGCTCTGACTTTAATCATGTATTTAAAAAGGATTTCTGAATCATAAGTTACTTTTAGCAGAGGATTTAAACCTGCTTGGGACTGTTCAGCCCGAACCATTAGCCTTTTTTACACTGCGGTTCCGCCTCAGCGCCGTAACGAAGCTCTGTCCTCATGCCACCTTTGTCATTCTACACTGGACCAGGCAACGCCGGCGTAAAGCCGCCCCAGTGTGAGCGAAATGTGTGCGAGGTGCAGAGCAGCGCATGCTTCAAATACACACGCAGCGCTGTTCCGCCCTGCCGGCTCTGCAGTTTACACAGACGCCGTTTCGCCTCTGTTACTACCTCCAATGCCGCCCCACCATTCCGCCTTTGTGCGTTCTACATAGAAGGAGCATAACAGAGGCGTAATAACCCCGCCTTAAACTGGCAGTGTAAAAAGCCCTCTTGACTCACACTGATAGTGAGAGACCCAAATCAGAAGCCTTTTTAATAGCAGTATGAACACAACCCAAATATCTTCTTCTCTACTCGGCAAGCAAGACGTTGTCCTTCTTAAAAGCCTTAAATTACAGATGAATAAACATCTATGATGATTAACTAATCAATACACCTTTATAGGAAGTAGTAGCTCAGTAATGAGTGTGTCATAGTTGACTGTTAAGAGTTCAGTGAGTGAGTTTCTTGTGCCTAAAAGTTGTGTCTCTGTTTGGGCCAGGTGCCAGCTCTCTCTGCCAACTTGTGTGCAAAAGACTATAAAGTCAGACCATCGAACCAGACTGTGTTTTTGAGTCAAAGAAAACAGCTACATCATTAGCTATTTTGCTAAAAGGTCTTCATCTAGTGGAGGCAGAGCTCATCAAACATTCAGGACGTGGTTGGAGAGCAGGTCGGCCTCTGAGCTGCACGGCGCTGCCTTTGATACAATATCACAGCAGAGCCGCAGACCACCTGAAATCACATCTGACAGGATCTTTTCACAATCACGGAGGGATTTCAGACTTTCAGGCGGAGAAAGAAGCTCCTAATCTTTTAATGGCAGGTTTCAGAGCGGCCTCGGTGAGACATTTGTGAGTAAATGGGACAAAAGAGCAGAGACGATATGAAACTGAGAGAGGAAGCAGCGAGGTAGAAGTTTAGCAAGAAAAAGGGGCCCTTCCTTACAGTTTCATTCTGGTGCATTAATGTATCTTTAGTGTTCTCCTTTTTATCAGCTTCATCAAACTGTCTGCCCTTCTCCTTGAGGGGATGTTTCCTGTGGATGTACCAGAGTTTCACCGTGTTTTCTGGACCTTGCAAGTTTCCTCTTGGATGTTTATTTCCACCCGCTCCCCTTGGACTCTCCAACCGTCAGCCTTTTGATTTTCTTTTTTGTGTTTCATTGAATTCTTCTTGCCATCGGGTCCTCTCCCTTGACACCCACATTCACTACGTCTCCCTGCTCCCACTTGACACCAATGTTTGCCACATTTAAGGGTCGGGCGTACTCGGAAAGGTCACAGGGTCAATCTGCGAAACAGTCCATCTCACAGCTGCAGGGTTAGCAACTCTAGCTGCAGAGAGGTTTTTATACAATGAAATGGGAACATAGTGTTTATATTCGGCCTTCCAGCTGGCCAATGGCTCTGCAGACCTCTATATTTATAATGAATGTTTTGTCTAATGTGGAATTATAAGGCAGTTTCTGGTTCCTGTTTTACAATGAAACTGGTGCTCAGTGCACTTTTGGGACACGTGTTCGAACTGAATGGATACTCTCCGTGACTGTGAGCGTAATTGGTGATGACATTCAATGTCCGTTTGAGAACATGCGGTGTTTTACAGCAGGCATATATGAGAGAGAGATTTATGAGAATATTTTATTTTTTTTAACAGTTGTTTGTCATATGTTCTCTGTCGAGACGTAAACTGGTGTGATGCTGCTCATTTCTCATTTTTTGACAGCTGAAGAGGGACAGGAAACGTGGGGAGGAGGGAGTGGGGGATGGCGTGCACCAAAAGATCACAGGCCAGGAGTTATAGGTAAGTTTTAATGCTGACAGCACTTTTATGAGGATGTTTTATTGAATCTGTTCTTACCTTTTCTTTTACCTGCTGGTACGGCTCGCTTTCCCGCAAAAACAAAAACAGGCTGCAGGGTATTGTAAAAAGTGTGCGGCAGAATTGCAGGTGTTAACCTGAACGACCTCACAGACCTGCACAAGGTCAGAACTCTAAGAAAGGCCCGTTCGGTTTTAGCTGATCCGAGCCACCCCTTGGCCGGTGAGCGTCAGGCCACAGATACATGCAGGACACACTCCTTTGTCCCTGCTGCCAGTGGCTTTTTAAATGGTTAAACAACATTTGTACTTACTGTCGTTCTTGAGGTGTGTTTATACTACTTATTATCTATTGTTGTTTGTGTGGTATGCTGTGTTGATTGTTGTGTGGTCACTGCTGGCTGTGCAGTAAATTGCCCCTCTGGGATAATAAAGTTGAACCCTCGATCAGTGCGTCGCAGACTGCTGCCCATGCACACGAGCCAAACCAGTGCCCTGGCCTTAACATTTTACACCCTGTAACCAGCTCTCTGCATGCTTAAACCAAACCAACCAAAGGTCTGTCAGGAATGTTTGTTAAGCCAAGTTGCATTTTGGGTAATGTAGGTGCCAGGTTTTGACGAGGACGAAAATGCGTGGAATAAAAAAAGACAATATCGCAGACAATGTCACAAGAACGTCGTTAAATTGGTGGTAAATGCAAACAACATGTGGCAAATATGTGCAATAATGACAAGTCGGGAAATTCAAACCATCATATTTAACTCAAAGTGTAAATTGCACGCACAGTTGGACAAATTGCAAGCTCTATTTTTTTCTAGCTCTCATTGCTGTGCAGTCCAGTCCGATGAAGCTCAGATATATCTGAACAAATTGCATTAAAATAAGGCAGGAATTAATGATCTTCAGAAGATTAGAAAGCCAATAAGCATTCTGGAAATCTGCTACGCGTAAGTAGCAAACATAAAGCTAATAGGGGTCAAATCAACACATACTACAGAGGAAAAAACTGAGTTTACAATCCATTATTTTGATATAAGTACATGTATAATAGAGATCCAAACAAACCAAAAGAATCTAGAAACTTCTCTCCAAAGTGCTGAGAGGTGAGCTCGGGGTAACTGGAGCTCCAGCCCCTCCTCTGCTGCTCTACATCTAATCCACTAAAATAAAAATGTCTGGGAGGGGGGAGAGGAAGTTGTTTCTTTTGACATTTACGGTTGATTCCCCTCGTGTGCTGAAATAGTTGGCTGAGTTTTAAAGCCCGAGCTGCACCAGTTATTTGATTGGAAGGGAATCAAGATCTGTGCACATGCAGGGAAATAATTTAGCTGTGCGCTTCGGAGGGGAGGGCTGGAAGTTTGACAGGAAATCATTAAAATTCACTACATATCCCCGCTCCTTTGAGTTTGTTCTCTCGCTGCCTTTATGTGCGTTGTTTTTGTGCAAGAGGGCTGGGTTTAAATTTGTTACAGAGGCTCTTATTATTCTCATAATTTGCATGTTTCCAATTTTTTATGCTCCAAGTTGAAAGGAACGTACAATGTAAACCACAAGAAACACTGAGGACTTACCTGTATCTATTTTAATAACACGAGACACTGACAGATTTCAGTTTTTATGGTTGATATGGGAAAACTTTGGACGCACTGATAAACCCAAGGAAGAAAACAATTAATATCAGTGCTTTGATGTAAAAAATAATGCATTTTTCAGACATTTATGTCCCACAACTGGAAGAAAATGATGCATCACTGTTTGGTTCCGATTCATCTCTATGTGTAGGTTTAACCACAGAGTCTAGTTGTGATCAGAGGCGCAACCTACACACAAGATGCACTAGTAAAAGAAAAAGCCTGTATCTTTTCATTATTTAACTCTAAAAACATGCAGAGTAGTTTTTCCTTTGTTCAGCCTGAGCTCTTTCAGTCCCGCAAGGCTTTTGTCTCTACACCTACACTTCAGACGGTTACATAATGTTTTATCAGGGCTGTAGTAACAAAAAAAAAAGCTTGACAACACGAGAAAATGTACTAACAGAGGACTCTGTGGCCAAATATTTTAGAGACCTTGACCTTAAATAAGCAGGAAACATCTGGATTCACATGTACATTTGGACTCTGGTCATTATTTTACAATCAGAGTGGGGAAATTAGTCATTTTAGGCAATTTCCATTAAATTATGTATGGTTTTACTCATTTAATAGATAAGTAATCCAAAGAAAGCTCCAATAAGTATCAACTGGAGTCTGTGATTTGAAATAGGAGTATAACATCTGGATTTTTAAGGTGCACACTGCACATTTTAGCTGTTTTACCAAACTTTGTACAACCTTTCACTTTGGACATTTTACTGTAAGCCTAAATTGTGCTTCATTAGAGCACCCCTGGACCCCCACTGAACTCCCACCTGTAGTCAGAGTCTCCTACCTGCCGCCAGCTGCATCCAGCCGCAGATCTTGTACACGGTTCCGGTGCTGCAGAAGAAGAAGAGCGCGAAGCAGCCGATGCAGGTGAGCACCAGCAACATGGACATGCCGATGAAGAAGGAGGCGGCCTTGAACGCACCGGAGGGGATGGCGCTGAACTCCGTGAAGCTACCCTGGCAGGTCAAGTCCCGGGACAGCCCGTTACCGATGCAGTAGTGGAAGAGACCGAAGTAGCCCGCCTGCGGGGTGTCCACGCCGTCCCCGATCCAGTACGGCTGGATGAAGCACACCACGTTGACGATGGCGAAGAGGATGGTGAAGATGGCCCACAGGACGCCGATGGCGCGGGAGTTACGCACGTAGTTGGTCTGGTAGATCTTGGCAGCCTCGGAGGCGGGGAGCATGGTGGTGGTTGTGATGGGGGCCCCGGGGACCATCCTCCGGTCTGTGTGAATGGTGGGTCTGCTCGTTCCTCCGGATCAATGAACCTGTCCTCGGAACATCTGCAGCGTCTGATCCGGAAAAAGCACAATCACAGCGAGCAGCAGAACTTATTCACACCGCTGTTGTCGGTATTATTTGTTTGTGTTGTCAGACTTTATTCAGTCACAGTCGCACCATCAGCATCACTGCATCCATGGCACGGTCGGATTTGTTGTTTTCTTCTTGATTTTCATTCATCACTCTGCAACAAAACACGAAACGAGCGCTCCGGGAAAACAGGCATCAGGAATCCATCCTCCGTTCAAAAGCCTGATTTATCCTACCTCTGTCCTCGTATTTTAATTAAAAAATTCCCTACCAGAGTCGCGTCCAAAGCCAGAGACTGTTATTCCGATAAGCAGGTTCGTCTCTCTGAGATTCACTGTGAGAGATCTCGCTGAAAAGATCCGTCTCTGCTCGACGACAGACATCGACCGCAGCTGAGATCCTACTGAAGCAGAGTGAGAGGATAGCCTTGGATATTACAGGGCCAGCCCACATCCCTTAATCCCAGTCTGACGTATTATTCAAGTAATAGGCGCGAAATCCTAAACATTCACTGTAGCTACAAGATTAAAAAAAATAAAGTTGACAACAAAACTAAATAGTCTTCAATTTAACGCTCATATAATAAAACTCTAATCACAATAATACCCTTATTGGAGTCGGGCATAGGCACAAGGAATTATTACATACAAATCATTTTGAAGCTCAATCAATTAAAATTATAGCCTAATTATTTAAACTAGCATGCAATATCTGTATGCTAGTTGAAATTACCTAATGGTGCTCGTTTCAAATCTTTCCAGATGGTGAGATTGTAAATGAGAAATGTATAAACAGGTCTCTGTGCAAAAGCAATTAATCATCTGCAGTTCTGAATTATTTTTTTATAAAACACATTACTGTTTTAGTTTTTGCCAAACAAATAAAAAATATCTTAAGGTCAATAAATAATCTTTTAGGGCTGTTTCCATTAATAAGATAATGACATCATTAGGCCATGTAAAAGAATAAGGCTAGATATGTTTTAAAAGTAAGGTATATAAAAAATATTCTAACAATTTGGCAGCATTTGTCATATTTGAGATCAAGATTCAGTCCAAATGTAGCAAACCAAGTGTATTAATATTATATAATACTGTATATTATAATTCAATTTGTGATATTTTACTTTTCATTGAAGATTTTCCTTTATTTTACGAGTACAAGTGTAAGAGCCATAAACTCCATTACCCATAATTCTGTTGGTGGTTTGTAATTGGCTGATGACTGAAGCTCGTCATTTGACGTAATCTGAAGGCGCGCGCGAAACACCAGTGAGTCTTTTCGCCCAGTAGTTTGTTTGTAACTTTAAATAACCTTCTATTCGCATTTTAAGTTTGTTAGACATTTTATTTTTAGATATAGACGTTCAAATACTACCCTGTTGTCTTCACAGTAAATCATTTCCAACAATTTTCGTCGTTTTGCTCGCAATTTGACTGAATACGTTAGTTCGTCGTCTCCTGTCTCGTGCATGTTCTGTAACTGAACGTTAAGCTAACCGTTCAACAGCTTGTTTGTAGCCGTCACTGGCCTCTTCACTGTGTGACATACACGGTGCAGTGGTCGTTAGTACGAAGATGACAGCGCTGTTACAGCATCCAGGATATGAGGAGGAGAGGCTGCAGAAGGTCGCAGAGCAGCTGCCCTGCAGAGAGGTTCAGGCTGGTATGCTGCTGTCGCTCATGGGACAGGTATGTCAGCTGGTGTTAGCACCTTAAAGCGCTCCAGGAGTCCAACAGCGTTTATCTTTAGTTAGCAACCTCTTTTGAGGATATGAATAACAATTATGTGCCCTATGTCAATTTAGGTGTCCAGTTAGAACCAGTGACCACAAGGTTATATTTTAATACAACTTTTGTTATCAACAGTTGTTGTTTTTATGAGAATGAGCTGTTTTTCATTAGTGTCAGAATTTTATTAATAAATAAGCCTGAGAGATCCATCTGCGGTCATCATCTCAAGATACACGGCCTTGGTCTCTCAAATAAATTACCTCATCAATTTGTCTAAGTGACTAAGAGAGCAGGAAGAATAACTAGCAAGGATTAGGTCATTTAACAACAGTGCGAGACAGGGACATAGAGGGAGAACTTGTTGTTTAGATTATTATTCATTATAAAACAAAAAAAAAAGTTTTTTGTTCTTACAGCCACAGCAGTACAGCTACCCCTCCATCTTCATCTACGGTCACCGTGCTGCAGGGAAAAGTCATGTGATGCAAGTTTTGCTGAATGAACTTGAGGTGAGAAAGAGACACTTGCTGACAGTTCAGTTAAAACAGGGGCTGAATGCTGTTTTTTTGTGCAAATAAAGGAGTTTTGAGGTCCAGATTTATGGGACGTCTGCTTAATACCTTATTCTGCAATCACACAGAGAATGCTTTATCCTTGGAAAAATACAGAATTTAACTGCAAGTACAAAGAGTTCAGTATTGCAGCTTGATTCTGTAATTAGATTTTATTACATTTCAGATAAATCTAATTTCTCAATTCTCATAAAGGTTTGTGTGCGTACCACAGTGTGTGCTAAGGTTCATTTATCCTTTCTTGATTCAGAAATTCTGGATAGAATCAGTACATTTCTGATTTAGACCCGAACATGACATCTTTGATCACACCTTTATAGCTCACTAAGAATGAAACTATTACTAGAAATTACAACTATGATGACAACTACTTCTATTACAAATAACAGCACAGGAGAGCTGATACAATACTGTATGTAAATTCTTTGAGGTGTGATTATTTTGTCTGCAACAAAAACAAAGAAGAGAACAACAGCAATATGTGTCTGTTTACTCCTCACTATCAAACTGATTGTCTTCCTCTTCCCCCTCCTCTCTGCAGCTGCCTCACGCTACAGTCAGCTGTGTCGAATGTGTTTCTGTCGCGTTGCTCTTTGAACAAGTGCTGCTGTCCTTCTTTGGCTGCGATGCCGCCTCGCTGCTCCCCCGCAGTCCCTCCCTGTCTGACTTTGTGCGCATCTACAGGCAGCAGAGCTCCCAGTCTCCTGCCAAGCAGACGCGATACATTGTGAGTGCCGTGCAATTTTACACTCAACCGGAAAATCGCTTCTCACTTGGCACAGCAAAATACTATAATCCATGACACGTCAGATTACTTATTCTTTGGATGTGTCAGTTAAATGTTTGTATGATTGTGTGATTAGCAGTGATAACATATGCAAATAGATGCTAAACAAAGCTTCAGATGCATCAGCGTGAAGAAAATAAGTTTGATTTACAGCCAGCACAGGCGCAGGTTTAATCTTCTATTTTGGCTTCATTGTTGTTTTATATTTGGCAGTGAGCTTGCAGCATATTAAACAGTAATGTGCTGTGATAAAACACCCTTTCACTACCTCTATTAAAGACAGACTAAACCTACATGTGTATTTTTCAGGTAATAGAGAAAGCCGAGCTTCTGAGAGACGCCGATGCCAATCTCCTCCCTGCTCTCCTGCGTCTTCAGGAATTGGTGAGAAAGTGCAGCACCCTCTTCTTTGTGTTATTTATCAAGCGAGCCACTTTTTTATGTAGTTACACTGTGAGGATGATGAAGAGGGGCTGGAAGAGCTTCTTTTTTAATGAATGACCTTGAGCTGAGTGTGTGGAGCTCTTTCATATTGCTGTCAAGAAGGAAGGATGACAAACGCTCAGAGTTTTAATTAAAGACATCAAGTAGACAAAGATGACACGTTATTAATCGTGTTTTATTCCTTTGAAGGGAAATATATTTTTTGGTGGTCTGTGAGTGTTAAAGGGCCAGTTTGCCCGCCTCCGATGTCATGTCTCGTTCAAAGTCGTCAGGTTTGAAATGTAGACTGCAGACCTGAAGATTTTTTAGACGATCCACCAGTATATTCTTATCGTATTTCGGATTTTGTACCGCTCTGAGCCATTTCACTCCAGCGTCTCTCGCAATGCACGCTGGGTGTTGTAGGAATGTAGAACGGGCAAAACCACAAACTGTTTGTACAATTTTCTCCACAGCTGTGCTGCCAGTTTCAAATATTATTGCTTCAATTGATTACAGAGAACACCAGCTTTAACTGACAGTGGCTTTTTCCAGGGGGCGAACTGCTCCTTTAAGAAGAATCTGTGTTTAAAGTGTCATGCAGATTCAGTGATGCAGATGTGCGTGTATACAAGATTACAGGATAATGTAGGACTGCAGTGTTTTTAATGTGTAATATTATTTTTATGGCCTCTGGAAAAAAGGTTCACATGAAGGATTCACAGAAGAGATGCACAGGCAGAGGTTAGAGTGTGTTTGCACGTATCTGATCAGAATCAAACTTTCTAGTTACACTGTATGGCCAAAATTAAGTTAAAGTCTCACTAGTTTGACCCCCTCTTGCTCCTATAAAAGTCGCCACTCTTCTGGGAAGGCTTTCCACTAAATATTGAAGTGTGACTGAAGGAATATGTCCTCATTTGTGATGTCAGCAGTAAAGTTTATCTTGAAGGCCTGGCCTAGATTGAATGGATTTAATGCACCTGTAAGCGATGGCTGCAGCTTGAACCTGAACTCTGTAATAGGAAGGGTAGTCAGCTGCCTATTGGCAATACAGTTTATTTACAAAGTCCGAAGTGCTGCAGTGTTATTTTCCTCTGCATTGGTGTAGCCTGTCAAACGTTTGATCTTTGAATGTGTTATTGTGTCAACACAATATCTCATCATACCCGGCATGTTGTGCACGGGTGCACCAAACCAGCTTGTCCCTCAATATAAGGATTCTTGGGTACCTCAGTCCAAAAATAACGATGCTTTCTTTTTCTCAAACTTAAAATATAATTGAGATCATTTTATATTTAAGGAAACTTGAACTTGGGCTGCACGGTGGTGCAGTGGTTAGCGCTGTTGCCTCACAGCTAGAAGGTCAATGGTTCAAACCCCAGTGTTTGCATGTTCTTCTTGTGCATGCTTGGGTTCCCTCCGGGGTCTCCGGCTTCCTCCCACAGTCCAAAGACATGCTTGTAAGGTTAATTGGTGACTCTAAATTGCCCATAGGTGTGGGTGTGAGTGCGAAAGGTTGTCTGTCTCTTTGTGTCAGCCCTGTGATTGACTGGCGACCAGTCCAGGGTGTACCCCGTCCTTCGCCCAATGACAGCTGGGATAGGCTCCAGCCCCCCACGACCCTGAACAGGATAAGCGGTATAGATAATGGATGGAATGGATGGAAACTTAAACTTGCTTAGTAAATGATTAAAATGATGAATTAGAATTTTTGCATATTCATTCTCTTTCAATTGACAGTTCAGTGTCGTTAAAAATACATTAAACATGAGATATAAATACATGACACATAAAAAGCAGGCAGCAGTGTCTGTAGCCATGGAGACGTACTCTCAATGACCTGCTCAAACTAGCGTTGTACAACACAACTGTTACATGACACATTTGTACACATGTGTCCCTTTCAGGTCGAGGACAACGTCAGCGTCATCCTGCTCAGTGAAATCGTCTGGGACAAGTTCAGACCGAACACGGGCTGTTTCGAGCCGCTTCTGCTCCATTTCCCCGACTACAGCAAAGGTAGAGCCGTTCACACACACACGCTACATCAGCCTGTAATATGAATAACTCTCAGCACACTGCATAATGATGACACACTCGGCGGCTGCAGAGCGAGATGTTAGATGTGTACCTGTGAACACTTTATGCAGTGGAGGAATATTGCATTATAAAAACAGCGCTGTATATATTCAGCACGTAGAGGGAGTGAATCATTGCACTTGATATGTGAGAATCTGTTTCAGGAGAGACATTGCTTTTTATAATATCTATTATTTATGTGAGCCTGAGGATAGTGACAGTGGTTTTGTGTGTTTGTCTGTTTGTAGGTGAGCTGCAGCAGATTTTGTCCCATGACAGACATCCTTCATATTCGGCCGAGTTTTACTCCTCTTACATCAACATCCTGCTGGGGGTCTTTTACTCGGTCTGTCGGGACCTCAGGGAGCTGCGCCACCTGGTCAGACACACACACGCGTGCTATCATCAATCAGATAATTTATTGTTTTGATGTTCTTTCATCGTTGCTTTCTCTTCAACTAGGCCGCCCTCAACTTCTCAAAGTTCTGCGAGCCGCTGGCAGAAGGAAAAGGTAACGCATGAAGAGGTGTTTTCACTCCTCTGACAGTTAATCAATTTGTAAACACGACTTATTTCACCCTTCTCTTTGTGCTTATTTAAAGAGGCTTTTCTGTCATGTTGAGATGCCCTTCAGCTATTTGAACTTTTGAACTCTTTCATTTCTTCAAAGCTGAATTAAAAGATTATTTTGGCAACCTGGGGGAGGCAATACTGACATATTGTCACTGTTAAAAGTTGCAGTGGTGAATTTGTTAGCTCAAAGCTTAGAGGGAAAGAGTATTAGCTTACTGTGATGTGTTTTTGGCTGAAACAGCTGCCCGCTGTGAGGAGTTTATAGACTGTAAAACCAAAACATTGAGCTAAAATAGGTTACAATTTATTGATTGTGACGGAGTATAAGGGCCATATTAAAGACTTTTTTTTTTACGAGATTACAAAAAAAAAAACGAGAAGAAAGTTGTCGTAATTTTAGACCATTGTTAGCCTAAATATTATAAATATCAGAAGAGCTGCCTTCACTAAAATGAAGATCATGTGGAGTATAACTTCATGAACATCTTGTGAGGTTATGCTTGTAAATGATTGCACAGGAGGCTTAACACAACTTTAACCACAGCTGTATTTATTGAACACATCCGGTAGCATGGAAGCTTATAGCATACATGAACCTCGCAAGAACATGCGAGATCTCTTACCTAGTAATAATGGGCCATCACATCACACAGCTCTTTCGGAACATCAGCACCACTTTGTCGTAACTATCAGGACTCTGAAATACGGATAGACCGATTATTTATTTATTTATTATTTATATTCTGCATTTTGACGCATATCGGCATCTGTCTTTTTTTTTTTTTTTTTTTTTTTTTAATCCGACGGCCGATAAGAGATCAAATTAAAACTGGGTTATTTTGGCTCTGATGCATATGCTTAAAGGCATTTAAACAAAGTTAAGTGTTGGAGTTTGTATTATTAAAAATTTTGACGCCAATATTTTCACTTTTACTGCAAATGAATATCGGCTCCAAATATCGGTTAACGGCCTCCTTGACTACTAATAATCGGTATCGGTATCGGCCCTGAAAAAGCCATATCGGTCTATCTCTGCTCTGAAAAGTGATTTTATTTGAAAATGACTCGTGATTTTAGTCACTTTAGCGCAGGCTGGCTGCTCTTCTGATATTACCCTTCAAAATAAGATAATAAGAAGAAGAATTACGACTTAATTATCGTAATATTATGACTTTTATTCTCATAAAATTACGACTTTATTCTCATAATCTTAGGCCCTAATACTCCGCCGTAATTGATATATGCAGCTTTAAGCTTTTTTTCCAGAGCTTTCTTGTTTCCTTACCTTTCTGATTACATCCTTTGTCTTCATGAAACCTGACACAACTGGGGCTTTTTCATCAACGTTGGTCTGTTTTGTGTCTTCAGTGAAAGACACGGACACACACAAGCTGTGGAGAAACATCGAGCCTCATTTGAAAAAAGCCATGCAGACTGTTTACCTGCGAGAAGTCTCCAGGTGTGTGTTCTTTACATCAGTCTGTTAATGAACCATGCCCGCATTGATTCATTGAAGTACGCTTGTTTGTTGTGTTTTCCTTTTATCACTGTGTGTCCTTTCTTGTCTCTGCTCTTCAGCCTTCAGTGGGAGCAGATGCAGCAAATGGAGGAGAAGGAGTCTGGAGCTGTGAGAGGTACCGACACACACCGAGCGCTGCTGCACTGAGTGACGTAACACGAGTGCAAAGCAGATGTTTAACTGGGAAACTGCTAATAGGGTGCAGTGAGACTTGATTCATGCAGAAACGGAACACCATGTACTGATGGCGTATGTTGTGAATGTATATTAGGATCTTCTGGCACTTTTGTTTCTAGATAAATATAGTGCTTCTGACTCATGCGTTTATTTCCCCCAAGGTTTATCGGCTCACACTCATGTTGAACTTCCTTATTACTCCAAGTTCCTGCTGATTGCTGCCTACCTGGCGTCCTACAACCCTGCCCGCACAGATAAACGCTTCTTTCTAAAGGTACAGGAATTAAGTCTTAAAAGATTTGACACCAGGAAATCTCCTGTTGAAATTATGCTTCTGAAGTTTTTTATCCAGACTCAAGGTCTAAAGATGGAGGGTGTCGTATATTCAACAGACTGTTAAGCCCTTTGGTAGTCCGTGATCAGTACGAATTAAATTGTCCAGACTTGTGTAAATTACAGAGTTTGAAGTCCTTCTGTTTGCTCCCAACAGCACCACGGTAAAATACGGAAAACAAACTTCTTGAAGAAAAATGAAAAGGTGAGCATCGTAACAAAACGCCAGTATAGATCTCCACTTGTTTTAATCATAAACTGTGAATTTAATGTAAATATATTCTGATTCTTTTCTAGACAAGTAACCATCTTCTGGGACCAAAGCCCTTCCCTCTGGACCGCCTGCTCGCCATTTTCTACAGCGTGGTGGACAGCAGAGTCGCCCCCACTGCCAGCATCTTCTCCCAGGTCAGAGACCAGTTGGATGCTGCAGTCACATTTAGCCACTTCACAGTTAGATGGCTGCATCATTTTCACTTAAAGATGTAACCTCAAAGATCTCAGTTTTGTTGTCTTTGGCGGCACCTATGGCGACCAGTAAATGCAGGAGCACACTTCCCAGATATCCAGACAGTGCTGCATGTGTGACGTCCACGGTTGGCTCAGTTTGTAACTCTTGATTTTCCTCGCTGTCGGTCGCTTTCCTTTTCAGACTGTTTGCTTCATCTGAGCGTCGAATTTGTTTATTTTTTTTGGATTTTCACTTATTGTTGAAGTTGTATCTGTAGTCATCCATCTTTTCTTTGTTTGTTCAGCCATAGTAGATTACTGTTTACTCGCAACACTTGCAGAGACCGAAAAAGCAGCCGCTTAGCTCCGCCTACCCTCTCTGGCAGACCAACCACTGCTGGGTGATGGAAAACGCGTCACTAACTGGGCGCTGCTTGTGATTTTTTCCATGAATGTCAGCACAGACAGTCTATAATACTGCAAATGCAAAGGCTTTCATCAGTGGGCCATAGGCTCAATCACCATTGTGTTACCTCATTCGGCGATAGATAGAGACTTAACTGACATTTATTTAAATGGAAATGTTCGAGGTTATTACTTTAATATTAAGATCAAATTGCACAGATGAGGTTGAAATGTCCTGCACACTGACAAAAGCACTAGAAGAGGCTCCTCTGATGCAACAGAAGTTGTGCTAATGCTATTGCAGATGTGCCTTCAATTTGCATGTTATCCAAGGCCAGCAGGGGGCGACTGCATTGGTTGCAAAAATAAGTGTAATTGTATGAAACCCTCAGGAGAAAAGGACGGTACTTCATCATTGCAGCATGGTGTTTATTTTGTAAATGATGGGGCCATTTAGAGTAAAATAGAAGCAGGGTATGTTTTAGGGCCTTGCTGCAAATGATTAGAGGCTGGTTGTGTCTAGTTCAATTTCAATTTTCACAAGTTAAATTGAGCTCTGCAGCGTTTTCACCTTGCCTTCCCTTGTCCTGCAGTGTTGTAATCTTTCTCCAATGCGTGTGAGTCCCAAAGTTAGCTGGCACTCTAAAGTGGCTCTTACAGTACTTGAAAAATAATTTAATTTCTTGCAGTATTTCCAAATTTCCAGATAAGCAAACAAAAGGGAATTTCCACTATAATAATAAAGGGATTCTAAAGGATCATTTGTCCCTTTCTAGGTGCAATTGGGACATTATTTTATGTTAAATGAAGCCGAACAGCCACAGCGTTTCAGATACGTTTTCATGAGTTTTGGGATCGGCGGCCAAATGCTGATCTATTTACGGCCCTGAGCATGAAATGGTGTGAGAAAATTAAGCTCGACCCATATCTGCGCAACGGGCTCCAGTCATTTAGGGCCTCTTCATCAAAGTGTGGAAAAAAAGTGGAACAGAGAGTCATTTCAGTTTCCCTCTTCTCCCTTCAGATCTCCTCTCTGGTGACTTTACAGCTGTTGACTCAGGTCAGCCACGACGACCAGCTCGATGCCCCGAAGTACAAATGTGCCGTGTCTATGGACTTCATCTGCGCCATATCCAGGTGTGTGTGTCTGTTCATACACGTGACTGAGGCCGACAGCAGAATTATTCAAGGGAATTGACCTTTTAGAGTGTTATTCACAGAAGATGTGTTGGTGTTATTTATCTTCCAGGACGGTGAATTTCGACATTGTCAAGTACCTGTATGACTTCCTGTGAGCGTGCTGTGAAGAAAGAAGAGGTGGTTACAGTAAGACAAAAGAGGGATTAAGCAAAACGAGGAGCTCAGACTGTTGTTGGGAATCACATGGAAGAAATCCAATTATGTCGCTGCCCCCTTGTGGCTAGAAGTCTGTGTGCATCAGAATGTGAGACAGCTTGACTTGAACACTTCTCCATGTTTAATATTTGCATTTGTATAAAATAAAAGCCATGTTGGCAGTGTTGCTTTAGTTTTGTTCCACTATGTTTAATGTAAAAGAAAATATCCAGAGATTCTTACTTTAGTTACTAAAAAGCAAAAAGAGCCAGTTTGTAATTTAGTTAATTCTGCTCGAAATAATGCAGAAAAAAAGATCAAAGTGATGCGAACATTTTCTGTAAGCCTTTGTGTTTTTAGCGGTCTTAAAAAGGTCTTAAATGTCGACACATGTCCAGTAATTCAAAAGAACAAAAGCAAAGATTAGACACAGAAGCAGACGATTGCAGTATAAACATTTTAATACATAGTTTATAACACACTATAATGTACTCTTGTTTGAGCCCGTTAGCAGAGGCTGCTGTACAGACAGGTAATGAAAGATAATCAAGTCAAACACGGGTCTAAAAATATAAAATATGGCTTCACAGAAAAAGTTATAATTGTTGAAAAATACTGTACATTGAACACTTACATATCCATATAAATATTCTGCATAAAACTACATTTGAACCTCACTGGAGCCTGACCGATATATCAGCTGGCCGATATTATCGAGTGGCTTATCACAGGTGTATATATTGATATCGGTTTATACGTTTTCCAGTATGTGCCGACCATGAAAGCTTTTTAAAGCTCCTGTGAGGAGTTTTTTGCTGGTTATGAAGCAGATTAAAAATAATTCTTATTACTTTAAATGACCTACTAAAGCAAACCAGACCATCAGCGACAAGATTGATTATTTCTATATAGTTATTTTAATGCCTGAAACTGCTGGCCGGGGGTTAGGTGTCAGATGAAGCGATTAACTGCACGCTGCCTTTGTTTATATTTTCAAGGGCAAAAGTTTAAAGTGAGTGATACATATGACTGAAAGAAAGCAAGATGTGTTTTTTGTTAAAAGGACAAAATCAGCAAAGAGATAAGAGGTACGGCTTTGTCTACAGGGGGCGCCAAAATCAACACACACTCATAGGAGCTTTAAACAGAACATGTAATGCGGAAGACAATGCTTTGGTTGATTCAGAAATGGCGTCATCATGTAATTTGTCCAGCAAACCGTGCTCCGACTCCAAGGTTTACAACACTCTCAGCACCGTCTGCAGCACACGTGGCAGAGCTTCACAGTGGAGCCGACAGTCGGCAGAATAGTTGATAATGTTCAATTATTTTGTTTTAATTATTAGTTTTAGTAAAAGTAGCCATCTCAGTACCTTTTCATGTTGGTGCATAAAACATTCCAGCTTAAAAATTCTCTGTATCCAGCAACAAATTAATAATTGGCAATATTTTCCCCCTCTGAAATCTGTATCGCATAGGTCTTAAGAATCCAATATCGGTCAGGCTCTACACCATACCTAGTCAGATATCGTTATACTTTAATAGAATACCTCCAATATAATACTGTGTAAGATGTTGTATGAAATAAGCTCGACTGCTTTGTTTGAATATTGTTTATATGTCATGACTAAACAGTTTGTCTCAGACTAATGCCGATGTTAAAGGAAAAAAACATCACATCTAAGTCCAGTACATGTGATCGAGACAGTCCACAGTAGACTCAATTGTTATTTTATAAATAAGCAAAAGCTGGGAGAAAAAAAAAATCTCATTCTGCCATCTTCCAACAGAAGGCACCAGTCGTGCAAAGCCAACAAACATAACAAAGGGAATCTATATCTGTATTTAAGCTGCAGCAAATCATTCAGCCAACAGACACCCACACACAAACCGCTACAGAACCAAGGGCCAGTATCTCGCCTGTTGTTTCAAATTAATTTGAAAAATCATAAAAGGTTAAAAACATTTAAAAAAGGCCAAACATTTGAGATCCTGCATAGGTTTTTCAAAAACTTGTACCTGTTTCTGTATTAGAGCGTTAGACTTAATCACATTAGCAGGGATGTTAAGGGCGATGCAGAGTGCTATCTTCCTCCTGTGGAGCCTCGGAGGCAAGAACGGGTGAACGAAGAGTTGAGCAACTTGATGCAGAGGAACTCAGACTTGAGGAAAAAACGTTGGATTTTGAAAGCATTGAGGGCTTGTACTCGCCACCCTCCTCCCAATATCGACCTCTTTTATCTGTCGTGGTATCTTTGGGTGAGTGGAAAGTCTGTGAGATCATCCCTGAGGCCACCGTGGCCTTGGGAGAGCTCAGCAGCATTAAACAAGGGCAATCAGCAGTTGGCAGAGGTTGACGAAGTCATCCAAATGCATTTAAAGTGCATGCGTGTCACTCTTTTAGAGATTAAAAAGGAACAAATGTCAATGTTTGCAGTACACTGGCACCATATTAAACTAGACTGAATCTTAGTAGAATCTCTAGAGTATATAAATGACCTTTTTGTTTTGTTTTGAGGCAGTGTGCTGAAGGTCTCGGCTTATATTGCAAATGAGGGCGAGGTAGTCGGATTGGGCAGATCCTAAATGCTGTGCCTCCGGTTGTGGATCATGGCCACGATGTGGGTGAGGTCCAGACTTTTGATCATCACTTCCATGAAATCCTGGTCGCTGCGGGCACCAGCCACAAACTCCTCCAAGGACAGCTCGCCTGTTAGAGGAAGAGATTGTATTTGATTTTCATGTTACGTGTTACGGAAGTAATTTGACGGATGTTATTGTTAAGTCACAATATGTGATTGACCCTTTGGCTCACGACTACAAGCCGATAAAAAGAACTGAATGGGCCGTGAAAGAGAAGGAAACAGACTTTCATTCATTTGAATACGTGTCAAAGCATTCTCTTTCCTCTTCCTGTAATCAACACTCTGACCTTAGGGGACAGTTACATAAATATATCAATGACGTGTGATTTGAAGTAGCGAGCTTACCTTGCTCGTCATTACAAGCAATTCTAAAACTGGCAGTCTAGTGAGTCAAAGAGCAAATCTGTTACATTAGCTCAGTTACCACTCACTGACGGACCAACGTATGTCAGGGGATGTGATTAACTGTGCCCTGTCTGTGATGTTCCTCTGAAATATAACCCGATTTGTAACACTGCAAGGGCTTGGTCGATAGATCCTTAACAGACATTAATTTACTGAACATTATTACTTTAAATCACTAAAACCCCGATGACAACAAATGCAAACAAACCCTGCACGTACACACGCCAAAACACGTCTCTTAAAAACTTTTAGTAGTTGAGTTTCGTCATGTTCAGTCCCAGCCACCCTTTAATCAAACTTTTGCAGCTCCCTCTGAGCCATAAGAGGCGTTATAAAAGTTTGGCCACAAACGTAGCAGAACTCCCCAACATCTGCGAACAGACTTTGATGTGAAAATCGATGGCATTTCCATTTAAAATCTAACTCATAATTGAATAAGAATCTTTTGTAAAAGGTTTAAGGATAGTTATTGTGTTCATCAGCCACCTACAGAACTTCCTCTTGTTGTGCTTGTTGTGTTTCCTGACTCAAGGCAGCTCGGAGCTGATGGATGTCTAAAAACTGTCCACCCACGATCGATTCCTTCTCAAATTTTTATCTCTGCATTCAGTTGCCAGAACGCACTCACCATCTCCGTTTATATCAATCCTTTCAAACACGCGGTTTGTGAAATCCTCGGCCTCCTCCTGATTTTCATTCCCATTGATTGCGCGGATTGCCTGCGGGAACAGAATTGAATCAGTATGTAGACTTGCCAGAACAATCCGGCGTTTCAGCTGAATGAAACTGTGATGCTTTATTTTACCCTTATGATGTTGAGCAGCTCGTGCCTGTCGATGCAGCCGTTGCCATCCACATCATAAAGTTTGAAATACCAGCGCAGCTTGTGCTCCATCTTTCCTCGCATCACCAGACTGAGAGCCGCCACATACTCCATGAAGTCGATGTAGCCGTCCTGCAAAAACCAGGAGTGGATAATCCTTAAACATCAATAAATTATTATGCACAACTCATCTTATAATTGCACTTCATTCAGCCATTCAACGTGATACATCAGTCTCCTAGCCCTTGTCTCAACTCTGAAAGCTATATGTGTGAAATGAAGCGTGCCAAGGCGGAGGATTATCTCCGGGGAGTGCCCGGACAATCTTAGCAACAGGGCATTGTCTCGCTGATAATCTCATAGTTTAAATCATGCATAAAGATTACCATTGCCTTTTGTAGGCTGACTGGGACGCTAAATTTAGATGTCCAGCTTTCCAGACAGCCACATCCTGCGGTGACCCTGTTGGGCGCTCCAAGACGCCTAATTAGGCCGTTAGGGATGGAAAAGGTTTGTAGGTTTGTTGCATTGACGTCATTGGATCGCCTGAGCGTTTAAATGCTGCAGATGTTTTTCCATGTGGGAACCGTGTCGGAAGTTTTAGCAACTTTTCTACTCTGGTTATATAAAAAGGCGACTGGCTGATCATGTTACTCAAGCGCTTTTATTGGTTTTACGCTGAAACAATTAGTCAATTAATCAATTGACCTTGATTCGTCGCCAAATTTGATTCGAAAGAACAACTTCTAAAAGTTTTTTCCGACAAACAGACAAAAATTTACGCTGTAACTTACAAAGGCATCGAAGGATCCGATATCTTTGCGTTAATTTGAACAAAGATTCAGATCAGAATGTCACCTTGGGCTGGGATTGGCTTCTTACACTGGGCTACGTTTACGCTGCAGTTACTAGACCAAGTCATCAATAATTAAATAATTAATTAGCCGATAGAAATAGCAGTTGCAAGCGTAACCAGGCTCCTAAAATATTGCCTCCTAATTGATTGCGTACTCACTTTAGTGATGCTGTAATTTCTTATTTCTAATCAATCTAAAATTGTAATTACAGCTGAAACCTACAGACCTAATCAATGTATCTTTTCAGTTCATTTACTCAAGAAAACTGCCACGAAAATGTCATCAATTTAAATGTCTTTGATATTTTAGATAAGAAAAAACAGGCATGGAGATGTTTTTCACTTCTTATTTCCAGTCTTTTCCAGACGAGTAAAATGCAAATAACAACATCTGTGAACTGCAGGACTTATTACTATCACATCCCTCACAGAGACTCACTTTTTATAAACATGCTGAAAATACTTAATAGTTATAGTTGGCCTCAATCAGAATGATTTGTTGTACTACACATAAACTAAAGAAGCTGTTTAATTAGCAGATTATCAGAAATAGGATATAGGACACTTTCTTTACCATAGCTTTAAATGGTTAAATATTCAGGCAGGAGAATCCAACATTGATGTTCTTGCATTTAAACATGACACACTTTAAAGAAACCTAATGTTGTAAAAAGCATTGACCTGATATTCAATATTACTGATGTTATAAAGTTAAACCAGAAGGAAACATTTATTTATGCATGTCATCCTCCAAACTAGACTTTGTTTTAACGTGCATTTCAAGCCTCCAGTGTAGGTTTTATACTCCTACTGATAACAAATGTATCACTTCATGTCTTTATATTCATATGCTCTTTATTTTGTTTGTTCTACATTCAAAAGTGCAATCAAGCAAGACCCTTCCTGCTCTAAAAAGGTTCCTCTCTTTGCAGCGTGGATCTTACCTTGTTCATGTCGAACGTCCGAAACATCTGCTCAATGTACGCGTTGGCCTCGGGGTCCAAACCTCGCAGGCCGAAAAACTGCTTAAATTCGTGCAGGGTGAGCTGCCCAGACGGGCACTCAGTCATGAACTTCTTGTACCAGAGGTGCATCTCCACCGCCTGCAAGTCGTCCACGGTGCTCCCATTTGCGTTACCCATTGCTCTCAGACGCCTAAGTGTGACTGTGTCAGTAATATGCAGCGCGAGCCTTTAAACAGCCGGTCCAGGATCCTCTCCGCCCAATTGGTCTACTGTGAAGTGGAGGAAATCCTACTTCACAGTCACACAACAATGGGACTTAGGGTGAGAATAGCAGCTGGCAGGGGGGCCCTTTTGTATCTGTTTGTCTCCTCTGTGTCCTCCATGGCTCTAATCACAAGCTGTAATCCAGGCGAACATGCAGCTAATCGGCTTAATCGGCCAATTAAAAGGGCAGCCTGATTGTTCCGTTTCCATCCATGTTAACCTGAGAAGTGCTGACAAACATAATGCAGAGTTCATCCCTCATATGGAGACACGTGCGTCCATGTATATGAGCTGATGGGACTTGGCTCAGCATGAGCACCCAAGTATGAGTGGTGGAAGAATAACTTATTTTGACAGGGTGTTTCCTGTTGGGCCCTAAACTCTGACTCAAATTAGCTCCTTACCCTCATTTAAACTCTCTAAAAAACATGTTTTTATGTGTGCCTTCTAGTGGTTTGTGGTCTGAATTAGTGTCTGTTTTTAAAGCCTATTATTATACAAAGACATTATGTTCCCTCTTTTCATATTTATTTTAATTATTTTTATCGTTTTATTTTAATCTCTCATATGTAGCTCTTTATACGGAAGAGGATAAGGGCTACTGAAAAAATAAATAAATAAATAAATTTTTATTGGACCTTAGAAAAAAAGTTAGAATTCTGAGATTAAAGTCAGAATTCTGAGAATTTTTCTCCGAATAAAAAATAAATAAATTTATTGGACTTTAATTTTTTTTTTCCAGTGGCCTTAATCCTCTTCTGTATCTTTTTTTGTACAGTTTTTAAACTCATCTTATAATTGTTGTTTAGCCTTTTTATTTGGTTTGATGAAGCACTTTGTCACTATTTCTGTAAAGTGCTCTATAAATAAAGTGAATTGTTATTAATTAAAAAGTTAAGTAAGAATACCTAAATGTAAAAATGCTTTACCACAAACCTTAAAGTTCTGAATGTCAAGTCCCACTTAAAGAAGGGAAGTACTGTCAGCAGCCAGATCTACTTAGAGTATCAAAAGTAAAATTAATTGTTGTATAACAAAAGGTCGTCCCGGATGTATTATTATATATATCACACAATTAGATTAAGACTGTTATATCGACAAAACAAGACGACACAATTTAAAGATTTTAAGTTGTACAATGGAAAACTGTTTTGTAATATCTTACCTTTTAATAGATAATTAATTGATTAATCATCCATCAAAGTTCTTCTTAGTTGATGCTCTACTTGTGTTTAATTATTAACAAGATTACACAACAGTACTTGGTAGAGACTTTTATTTGGATACCACAGTTTAAAGCCAAGAAGCCATGAGTCATGGCTGATCGATGCCGTAACCTAATAATTAACATTACAGCTTAAAAATTAATATCAGAACACAGAAATAAGCTTTTTGATGTCCACTAAACAAGAAACATAATACAACGGTTTTTGTAGTAAGTAGTGTTTTTGAATGAAATTATGTCTCTTTGAAAGCAGGTGTGGTCCATGTTTCCAACAGTGCATTCTTGTAACAACTCATCAGTAACCAAAAAAAGACAAATACAACAGATTTTTTACATGTTAGTGGTTAAACTTAAGTGTAAACATGCTATCAGTTAAAATACAAGTATTAGTACAATAGTAAAAATAATAACTTCTTACAAAAATCAGCTGCTGGTCGTTTTAAAGCAACACTTAACTGTTCATTGTTATTTCTCACATTGACATTCCAGGAAATAGTTAAAGTCATGCCTCCAGAATACATTCAGCAGAGTGTTAGTGTTTCTTTCTTGCCATAAAAACTTGCAAAACAGAAATTTCACGCTGTCACATGATATCCACAGGAAGCAGCATCTCCACAGGTGAGTGGTGCACTCGTTCAATGCGTATTAATCATGTCATACAAGGACTGCCAAAAAAACACAGATGCTGCAGCAAAATAAAAAAACTGTTTGTTTCAGACAGGCACAGATGTCAATATAAAATACATTTGGCTGTTGATATTTTGAAGAATTCATCATGTAGCTTTCAATCAAAAATCCTCTGCTGTAGTGCAATGATATAGTGTCCTACATATTTAACACTAGTTTGCATCACCCTGTATCGTATTTGCATTTATAGTCCCCATCGTGTCTCACAACTAGCCTGAAGAGCTTTTCCTGATGATAGCAATACATGGAATAAACACATCATGTAAGTACGGATACAAATATAACACTTTTAAGACTATGTAACAAATAGCTATGTTTTAAGAGCTTACAAAAGTAAAAAGCTATATTTTTTCAGACTTCAGTAAGGCCTCATTTTCCTTCCTTCATCCAGCATCATTAAAACTTCCAAATGTTCCTTCAGCATCAGTCACAGTCTTTGCCTTGATTTGGCTTCCAAAACAGTTAGTCAAAGTTATGACAGACAGGAAAGTCACTGTGGCTCCATGTCAGAGCTCGAGCAGATCTCTCTGGCACCTCCACCTTTCCTCTTCCCCCAGTGCAGGTGTCTGTAGATGGAGTCAAACACTGACACTGTATAGCGTGCAAACAGGCTGGTCCACTTTACTGCATCCACTATCCACTGCACGGTGCGCCCAACAAATGCCACAAACACTGTTGTGTAGTGTGCCAGCAGCAGCAGACTCCTCCCCAGCTGCCTGCCGTGGTTGATGATCAGGTTGACTCTTTGGTCGTGTCCTGCCATTTTTATAATTTCTTTTATATGCTTTCAGATATTGAAATTAAATTGTTGTAATTGTTTGTGTTTTTTTTTTGCTTAAGTGCTCATTTTTCGTTTTTTGAGATGTACACGTTGATGCAGCTACTCCCTAGAAAGGACGCCTTGAAAATTGCGGACGGTCCCTTACACGCGCAGATCCCAGTTGTCCAATCAGAGCAGAGGAAGTTTTGTTTCCGGGAATGTTTGGTGATGTGGCTATGCTCTGACATCCATCCGAGGAAATATACCAAATAAAAAGCTTTACCTGGGAAGCACTCTCACAGGTGAGTCAAAGGTCCTTTCTTTTAAAAAATACACCTCTTACTGGGCTGCATCACAGCGCTGTCATGCACTGCGGAGAGAAACTCCACGAAGCAGGTTTAAAAGAATCCGTCCTTATTTACGAGTGATGAGCGTTAGCTAGCTAAGTAGCCTCTGCTAACTTACTGTATCGTGGAAACTAGAGTCAGAGTAAACATCCGGATGTTTTCACGGAGTATCCTGTTCAGACCACCGTTTCTTAATCTTCAAATGTGTCTACTGCTTTTTGAAGACATCGCTGTCCAGCCGCTTGGAAAGTTTGCCGTCCATTTTTGTGTTAGCTAGCTATAATCTTTGCTGTTCACATAAAGAGTGACGCAGCCGCAGTGGAGTGTCCGGTAGGTTCGGGGGAAGTCGGTTCCATCCGGTCCTGCTCGGAGCTAATAGGTTGGGGGGCGTCTGACAATGTGTTGCTTTGGCCCAGGGGGAAAATAAAAATTAAAACGTCTGGTTATGGTTGGATCTAAACCCAGTTTTAACAGTGTATTTAAGTAGACATGACTATGACAATATCTATCGTTATTTTATCCTAGGTCATGAAATAAATATGTAAATTACAACCACTTAGTCTGCACTAACAACACTAATAACGGGTTAATCAACAGAATATTTTCTTGATTATTTGATTAATCACTTTTGTCTATAAAACATGTAAAGTTGTGAAATATGCCCAATATGCCATGTCAGTTTCCTAGAGACCAAGATGATTATACCACCACTCCAAAGCCTTAAGATTATTATCACACAGGAGAAAAGAAAACGGCTAATTCTCCGCAATTCTCGCTTGAAAAACTACTTGTAAAACAATCAATATATTGTCAGAGTTGTTGCTAATTATTTTTCTATCCATTAATTAATCTCCTTACAGTTTCAGCTCTGGTGTAATGTCACTTAACAGTGCCTGCACACACTATCTGCATCCAAAAGTAAAACAGAGAGAATATTGCTCGATAATTTGTCTGTTTTCACACCTTCAGGGGACATGTCATTCATCGTCAGTGTCAGGAAGCGCTTTAAGCTGCTCTCGGCAAACACAATAGACATGTTGTACATTATATTCTGTGCATAAGAACAGGTTTAAGCATAGGCTGCATTTATGCTTCAGTGAATATAATTAAAATGTATGCTTGCAGCTGAATTTATAATGGCTTAAAATTTATGGAAGACATTATTACAGATAAGTGTCATTTATAGGTCTGGCATTGATAGTGTTAGCTTGCCCTCTAAACAGTGATATTCTTCCCCTCACAGTGCCATCTCTATGTTCAGCCGTCTGGCCACAGTCCTCCAGGAGCTCTCTGGAGAGGAGGGCCAAGATGGAGACCCACAGGTGAGAAAGGAGCACATAAATTATAACGATTAATCAACTATTGCTAACTTATTATCTTCTGTTTTTGCTAATTGAGGTGAACTCCTGCTGTGACAAATACACTAATCTTCTCTGTTGCTTTGAGCAGGGTATGCTTGTGCCTCAGCTCCCTGCCAACGAGGGCCAGGCTTCAGTGGAGGCTGAGGTCCCTGAGGAGGCCATGGAGAGGCTGGCTCACCTGGAACAACTGGTGGTCCAGCTGAAGGAGCTCATCCGAGACAGAGACACCCAGCTCGTCCAGAAGGACACTGAGCTGTCGAGCAAAGATGCACAGCTCAAGGTAAACAACCTGTGGGTGTTTGATGTAAAGACTCTAAATTTGGTTTTGTTTTATGCCAATTACTTTTTTTTCTTCTTTACATCCACAGAGCGAGAAAGAGGAAGCTGAGGCTCGCTTCACCAAGCTCAAACTGCAGGCCAAAGCCAAGATGGCGTCACTCAACAAACAGATATCTGGTCTGAAGGGACAAGAAGGAGCAACAGTAAGTTTGAATGAGCTAGAATCAAACATTACAAATCATCCTCCATTTGACTCTACAACAAAGGTCTTATACAGACAAAGATATGCCACTCCTTAACCACAAACTTTCAATAGAGCTCAAGCACTTTGCTCTTTATCTGAGTTGAACGTCTGTTTTGTTTCCTCAGCAGAGTCCAGACAGCTCTTTTACAGGAGCCAGTGCTGCAGTCGAGGAGGAGCTCCAGGAGCTTAAGAAGAAGCTGAGCGAGGAGGAAGCCAACAGCAGAGAGCTTCAGGAGCGACTCCAGACCACAGAGCAGCTCCTCCAAGAGAAGGAATCTGTCCATGCTGAACAGGTGAATTGCATGTAGACCTACTCTGCCAATAAATACTGATCTTAAATGTGATGAGAGAATTCTGAATACTCTCTTGTGTTTCTGTTTGCAGTTGCAGAAGCTGCAGGCTGTGGTCTGTGAGAAGGATGTGCGTTTCCAGGAGCAGATCCAGAAGCATGAAGAAGAGCTGCTGAGGGTCACAACACAGCCGAACCATGACGGCGAGCTTCAGCAGGTAAAGGATCTTAAAGTTCTTCAAACATTACCCTGAATGTTTGACTTTTTCCGTGTTTGGTTTATAAGATCTATAGAGCCATAGCTGACACATTTAAATATGTTTACTTTACTATCATAGAAGACATAAGACAAAAACTAGCTAATATTTATTTAAGAAGCTGGCAACACTATGTTTTAGTGTTTTTGCTCTTAAAGGGCCAGTTCGCCGATTTTCAACCTCAGTCCTATCATGCTATTATGAGGAGCTAATGCCATTATGGTAGGAAAAACTGCAATTTCGCTCTGTGCCTTTGGAGGACGCTATCGGCTCCTCCAATGGGCCCTGGAAAACCTCCGCCAGATGAAGTATTTTACGTAGTCCGTCCAGGGAGCTTGCTAAATTACACTTCCTCAGTCTTGGTTGCCCGCCTCTGATGTCATGTCTCGTTCAAAATCGTCAAGTTTGAAATGTAGTCTGCAGACCTGAAGATTTTTAAAACGATCCACCGGTATATTCTCGTCGTATTTCGGATGCTGTACCGCTCTGAGCCGTTGCCTGCCGCAAAAACGGTAGTATTTCAATTCAGCGTCTCTCGCTGGGCCGTTCCTTTCAGAGGGAGGGGCGCAATGCACTCTGGGTGTTGTAGGAATGTAGAATGGGCGAAACCACAAGCTGTTTGAACAACTTTCTCCACAGCTATGGCGCCAATTTCAAATATTATTGCTTCTATTGATTACAGAGAACACCAGCTTTGACTGACGGTGGCTTTTTCCAGGGGCCAATTGCTCTAAATCTTCTCTCTATTAAAATCTATACAAAATCACACAAATGTGTCTCAGGGGGGCTGTGCTATGTGCAAACCTTTTATCCTCGGTCCCTCAACTGACTTAGAAAGAAAGTGGGAACAGACAATCATAGTACTGTAACTTTAAACTTTATTTTGAAAGTAACTCAAGCTAAAAAAAAAAGAGCGTGCCTGTTTTGGAGTAGGACAGTTTTATAACTTGCTAATAAATTGAATTCATTTTCAGGGAAATAAACGCAAGTCTATTTCAGTTTATTCACCAGTAGACGAGCAGATAATGACCCCACCTCAAAGATACATTAGTGGTTTAAAGCATATCTCTTTGTGTCACCTTCTCATAGGCCCTGCATGCTGCACAGAGGCGATGCGAGGAGCTCGAGGAGGCCTTAAACTCTCGATCGCAGGTGCTGGAGATGCTGCAGCAGGAAGTGAGCAGCGCTGATCAGCAGAAACAGGTACAGATCCTGTTGTCCTGGATGCCATTTGTGCAGCCACTGAATGTTGATCTAGAAGTTGTTCCAGGTATTAGCAGATATTTGCAGATACAGTGGTAATGATTGCTGCCATGTTTGATGAAAAGAGAACTGTACAAACAGACACACCCTACATATGTCATCATTAAGCATTGTTTAGCTGAGCCACACGACACACACCCACTTACATCCTCCTTCTCTTGCTGCTCAGATCTTGACAGCTCAATTCCGGCAGATGGAGCAAGAGCTTTCTGAGGCCGTCAAACGGAGAGAGGAGGAGAGGCAGCACTGGGCCGAACAGGCAAGCAGGGCTGATGCAGAAGTTACGTCCCTCCGAAGCAGCCTGGAGGCCTTTGAAAGAACGAGCATGGAGGTGGCGAGGCAGGAGAGCGAGCTGGCCTCACTGAGGGAGGCGGAGCTTATCAGTCAGGAGGCTCTGGGGAATGAGAAGATGGAAGTTGCCAGATTGGAGAGAGAGCTGGCTGTGATGAAAGAGGCCGAGCTTGCAGCCTGCCAAGCGAGCCGCGATGCTTCAGAGAGAGACAGGGCAGAAATAGTTCGGCTGGAAAGTGAACTTGCAACGATGAGAGAGGCGGGCGACCACGCCAGCCAGGAGAGGTCAGAAGTGGAAAAACTAGAGGGAGAGCTGGCTTCACTTAAAGAGGAACATGAAGACGCTCAGAAGAAGGGTGAGATGTTGGCTGAAATCTGGAGACATCTACGATCTCTGGCTGTAGTAGATGTAGAAGCAACAGAGGAAACAACCTTCCCTGCTGACCTCTCCCTGTTTGTGGACGCTGTGCAGTCTATTGAAACACAGCTGACGAGGATGAAAGACGAACGCAGTCAGAGTGAGGAACACTGTGCAGAGCTCACCCACACCATGGAAACCCTTCAGGGTAAAAACATTTATCTGGTTGTTTCTGTTTTGGGATTTTTTTAGTGTTTTATCAGATATTTGAATATGAATCTCTGATTTTCAGAAAAACTCAACAGGAAAGAGGAAGAAACCACAGTCAAGATACAAGAGCTGGAGCAGCAGATAATAACGGTCAGTGCAGAACCCATTTACTCTTTTTCCTCTTTTAACAACCGCAATTGCGACGTGCACGTTGCAGGACATGCAGGATATTGAAGGAAATTAAGGGAATACTTTTTTGTTGCTCGGTGCAAAACAAAATCTCGCCAGTTTCTCGTTTTCAATGACTTATCCACAAGGTAAGTCCGTCTGATGTCACATTAGTGCAGCTCTTCAACAGAGCACAGAGTGAACTGACCGCTGTGCAGCAGATACTTGTTCGTCACCTGCCTGTAAGCACAGAAACTCACGTCTCCTGCTTCCTGTCGGCACACACAACCTCAGGCGGTGTGTGTGCTGCAGGTGTAGCCGCAGCAAGTGTCCGTTTGTGTAAGCACAGCGTTAACCAGCACCGGGACGAGGTGACGCTGTTAACGGGAATACACTCACATATAAGCCACCCCGCGGAGTCTCAATTTTGAGTGAGATTATTAAACCAAGACGGCAACTCGTCTCGGTGCTGGTTAACGCTGTGTTTGCTTAAACGGACAGTTCACAGAGCGGACGTGCTGTTTACTTTTAGCAGCTACACCTGCAGCACACACACCACCTGAGGTTGTGTGTGCCGACAGGAACGACGGGAAGCAGGAGACGTGATTTCATAAAGTGACTGTCACGGGGCTGATCACGCTGATTAAACATACGTTGGATCATCATTAGCAATGGTTGATGACATACGGTATTAATAACACAGCTGCAGCCCACAGGTCTGTTTTATAAAGAACGTGTCGCTCCAACAGTACTCTCTACTTTGTCATGCGGGTGTGTGCAGGAGGGGGTTTTGTTTCATTTTAAGTAGAGATAGACCGATATGGTTTTTTCAGGGCCGATACCGATACCGATTATTAGTAGCCAAGGAGGCCGATAACCGATATTTGGAGCCGATATTCATTTGCAGTAAAAGTGAAAATATTGCTGTCAAAATTTTGAATAATACAAACTCCAACACTTAACTTTGTTTAAATGCCTTTAAGCATATGTTTATTAAACAAACAAACAAAAAGTGCAGGGAGTTCCCAGGGTCAGCAGCATCTCTTATAAAGTTAACTGAAAATTTAAATAAATAAATAAATAACTTCCTGAAGTTTTATTAAGTAAAACAAAGTTAAATAAAATTTGCAAAGAAATTTTCTCTGCCGTGTTTGTGAGCACTCTGCATGCACAGCTTTCACTGCTGATTGGCTGTTACCCGTGCCATGGCTCTGCGTGTAACCAATCAGTGCTGTGGGTGGGACAATGCTGGAGACAGAGTAGTGACTGCAGACAGAAGGCGCGGCTGTATCAGAGCCAAAATAACCCAGTTTTAAATTGATCTCTTACCGGCCGTCGGATTTAAAAAAAAAAGGCCGATGCCGATATGCGTCAAAATGCCGAATATCGGCGCCGATACTCAGTCTATCCCTAATTTTAAGCAAATAGAATGTGATTGTTAATTGTTTATATAAACATGAAAACACACTGCGTTTATCTGGTATCATTTCCTGTATTTTTTAAAACCGCAATAAATATCGCAGAACAAAGATATATCGCAGTGCATGTTTTATCCGATATCGTGCAGCCCTACTTGGTAGTAAGAATTAAATGTAATTACATTTTATTATACTTTACTACTACTACTTTATTATACTAAACGGCCATGAAAGCATCAAGGAAAATACAACTGAGATACGTTGGATATGAGAAAAAGGAAATTAAAAAAAATTAGATATTTACAAAAGGCAGAAAGCTGTAAATATAAATACATCGCATGGCAACAGGTGAGATTGCATTTGCATAACTTAATTTTTTTCCTTATTCAGAAACAGGTCACATTAATGCAAAGTGTAAACAAGATTCCAAACAGAGAGTGCTTAAAAAATAACAGAAGCAAGTTGTGGTAATCATCACCTGCAGCTTGTTTTTCTTGAGATGTTAACTTCAAAAGAAAATCTTTAATAAGCTGAGAGATACTTTTATCAACCCTCCCAAGCCATAACTTCTCTGTGCCTTTGTAAAGAGTTTCTGTGATGCTGTGTCTCTGTTTATATGATTAAAAACAGGTGGCAGAAGTGTGGCTGGGAGCTTAGTATAAGCTGGGGTGAAAGAAGTTCAAGTAGTTCCATCTACAAAGTGAGACAACGTGTCATGTGCACTTTTCCCCCCTGTCTCTTAAATACAGTTTGCAGAGTCAACTTTTATTTAGAGAGCAGGGCAGTGTGTCTTGTCTTATCCTCGTCACCTGGTCCAGGGACACGCATGGGTTTGGCCTGGTAATGTAAGTCGGTCCCAGACAGGAGAGAAGCTGGGTCATAGACAGACAATACTTGCACTCGGTGTGGGGAGGTGTTCCTAATCCCTCCTGCACATATCCACTGTAATGACCGACTTTCTTACCTGACCTTCACCTCATGCTGCAGGTTAACGTGCTGCAAATCTAGATTGTAAAATAAATCATACAGGTCATAAAGAGGTTAATTAACTACTTTTGCTACAGCTACTTTTTACTGAGAGTGTTCCCTCTAGAAAATGATTGATCGTACAGTTTTATTGTTCAATTACACGTCTCTGTCTGTTCCAGATGTCTGAAAGAGATGATATGACCGAACCATCAGCACAGGATTCACCTGAAGCTAAAACAGGTAAAGTGACTTGATTGGTTGATATCACTCCAAACATTAATTATAAATATACTAAAGGAATTTTCTCCTGCAAACAAAGAAATAGAGCTTTTATGCACAAGACAAGAAATGTATAAATAGAAACAAACTAGGGGCCATAAAGAAAAGTGTCAGGTGTTGATAAAATATATAAAAGTTCAAAGCACATTTACTCATTTACTGTATTTAGGTACAGACAGCTACTTGTTGCACCTCCTTTTAAACCTGTTCTGTGCTCCTCTGAAGATCTAATCCACAGCTATAGTCCCCTGGTTATTTGTAGACTTAGATTATTGATATGGAATACAATCAACAAATGAATTATGATACTTTAGAGCTAAATAATCAATAAGTAAACTGACATTTAATTGTGCAACTATTTTGATGAGATTTAACATTAAAGTCATTTTATAAGCAAAAAAGCCCCAAATGCTCTGGAAGCAGTTTTAGTGATTTTCTCTGTTATCCTTAATCAAAGGATTTACTGGTGAGTTTGGGTTAAGACTGTTTAATTGTTTTGTCATAAAGATGCAAATAGTGATTTAGCTTCTGGGGTATTGATTCATGAACGACCTTGTGAACTTTGAACAGCAATAACACTTAAATAGCACGCACATTTGTTTGTTTTTAGACACTTTATTCACAGTCATAACTCCTTAAAGCAATAATCTCGAAGATTTTAATTTAAATAAATGTCTGTTAAGTCACTATTTATCACAGAATGAGGTAACACAATGGTGATTGAGCCTATGGCCCACTGATGAAAGCCTTTGCATTTGCAGTATATAGTATTATTAAGGACCGGGTGCTGGTGGCGACATTCGCAGTTAGTGACGCGTTTTCATCCAGCAGTGGTTGGTCTGCCAGAGAGGGTAGGCGGAGTTAAGCGGCTGCTTCTCCGCTCTCTGCAAGTGTTGCGAGTAAACAGTAATCTACTATGGCTGAACAAACAAAGAAAAGATGTATGACTTCAGATACAACTTCAAAAATAAGTGAAAATCCAAAGAAAAAGAAACAAATTCGACTTCCTATAACAAAGGCAGCCAGCCGTAGACGACTTGAAACTGGGAAGTGTGCTCCTGCAATTACAGTTTATTGCCAAAGGTGTCGCCAAAGAGAACGCAACCGAAATCTTCGAGATTATAGCTTTAAACCGAATGTATTTCTGACATAAAAAATGTGAAGTTTCTTAAATGACCTTTGTTGACTTTTGCAGAGCACGTACTGGAATTAGAGCAGCAGCTACTAGAAAAAGACAATGAGCTGGAAGCCTTGCAGGAGTCTCTCAAACTGGCTAAAGAGCAAAACTCTGTCGGGGTTTCATCATGTGAAAAATGTGATCACAATCCAGATCAGGTTCATGATGACAGTACGGTCCTCCACGATACGTCTGCAGCCCTTCCTGATTTCACAGTGGACGCACAGGAAGAGGAGACCACCTTAGTTGCCGGGGACACCTCAGTCCTCTCCATCTCTGCCGATAATGAGAGCAGCCCAGAGCTTATCGGACACCAGTCTGACTCCCCAGAAGAGTCCAAAGCGACCTCCTCGGATGAGATGGTGGCCAGTAGTGACTCAGAGGTGGCCCACAGCAGCTGGACCCTCTTGGAAGCTGTGAATCAAGACGGAGGCCAGGAGTGGCCCTCCATGCTGCAGGACTTCAGCCAGATGCAGCTGCAGTCATGGGAGGCGACTAGCATGGAGTCTGAAACCTCCACTGTTCAAGTTGAGTCGTCTTCTGTCATTATCAGAGAAACAGTGCAAGTTCATCTCTCTCAGCAGAGTTCTTTGACCACAGATGGTAGCGGGTCTTCTGGCCAGGTCTTTGCTCAGGCCCTGGCTGACGAACTTCAGAAGAGGTACAGTGAGCTTTTGGCTGAGCTTCAGAGGCTCAAAGATGCAGCTGCAGAGTCACAGGAGAAAATCAAGAGCCTGGAAGAAGAAACAGCGTCCCTAACTGCTGCAAAAGAAGAAGCAGAGTCCCAGACTAATAGTTTTGCTGAGGAACTTAAGTCAGCCAGGGAGGAATTGGACAAGCTTTCTCAGGAAAGCAGCTCTGGGGTGGAGAAACACAGTGTTGAAATGCAGCTTCTAGAAGAACAGATAGAAATTTTAACCGCTGACAGGACAACCAAGGACGAGATGATCCAGGCCCTGCAGACAGATCTGCAAACTGCTCGTCAAGCTTTCTCCGAGCAGGAGGGGCAGGTCAGGATGCTCAATGCTCAGCTGGAGGACAGGGAGCTCCTCTCATCCGAGCTTGAAAAGAGGCTGCAAGATATGGAAAACAGCATGTTGGAAAACTGTCAGACATCAGAGCTCAACAATGTGACTCTGACAATGAAGGACTCTGAGATCAGCGAGCTGCACCTCAGACTCAGCCAAAAAGAGCAAGAGGTGATGGAGCTCAACGACAGTATGTCGGCTAAACTCCTGCAGGCAGAAGAAGAGAAGTTCCAGATAGACGGTGAGGTCAACAAACTGAAGGAGCAGATAACGGAGCTAGAGAAAGTCAAAGAGGAGAAACAGAAAGTGAGTCATGAAGATTCAGAAGCTAGCGAAGAAGATGAACTTGCGACTTTGCGAAAGGAGAAAGGAGTGATGGAAACCCATCTGACAAACGCAAAGAAGAAGTTGCAGGCTGCACTGGTGCAACGCAAGGAGCTTCTGAAGAAGGTTGCTGATTTTGAGGCAGAAAAAGAAAAATGGAAAGAGCAAGGGGAAACTGCAAAGGGAGAAACGCTGACAGACATTCCAGAGGCGGAACAATCTAGAGGACATGAGATTCAGGAAATGGAGGCGAAACTCATCAAACTGGAGGAAGCTTTAAGATCAAAAGAGGAGGCAGTTGAGACTCTTGAGCAGAAAATTAGCGAGCAGGACCAGGTACTCACTGAAACGCTTGCTTTGAATAACAAGCTAAGTAAGGAACTTGAAAACTCTCAGCAGGCAGCAGAGGTTTCTTCTGAAACAACCGTGTTACAATCTAAAGTGGCTTCTCTGGAAGCAGAGTGCGAGACTCTTCAGAAGAAAGTTCAGGAGGCCCAAGAATCCCGCAAGGAAACGATCCGCAAAGCAAAAGAGAAAGACCGGCACCACCGCGAGCAGCTGAAGCAGCAGAAAGAGGAATACACAGAGTTGATGCAACGTTTTGAGGTGCAGAGCGGCGAGCAAGATGTTCTGCAGACTAAATTGAGAGAATTAGAAGAAAAAGCAAGTTCTGAAAGAGAAGATGAGTCTCACAAAGAGACCAAGCAAGTTGCTGAAAATGTGGGAAAGCCGGCAGCAGGCGATTGGGTCCAAGAAGATTGGGTTGATTTTGCCACGTCTGATACGGATGCATCACAACCGCAATCCAGCGATCCAGTAAAACAACCTGCAGAGCAATCCGAAGTCCTTTCTGCACAGGTGGAAGAATCTCTGGAAGCTCTCAAAGCAGAGATCCAAACTGTGCGGATGGCCAACACAGAGCTAGAGAAGCAGCTGCAGGAAACCCAGGAGGGTCTGTCACTGAAAGAGGCTGATTTATTAGAACTGGGCAAAGAGCTGCAAGCATTAAGAGAGAAGGAAAGACAGATTGATGTTCTCTCAGAGGAAATGGATGATCTAAGAGAAAAGTATCACCAAGCTGAGTCTTACGCTGAAACTCTAAAAGCAGAGATGGAAGCTGCAGCCAAAGCAGCATCTGCAGACGCTACATCCTCCATTGTTGCTCTACAGGCTGAAGTGGACGACTTCAAGCAGTTCCTCGACAACAAGAACCGTGAAATCTTGGAGCTCGGTCAGCAGCTTAGCGAACAGAACTCTCTTATACACTCAATGCAGGACACTGTGTCTCAGAAGGATCAGCTAATATCGTCTTTACAGGAAGAACTGAAGGCTGAGCAAGAGAAAACCCAACGGCTTGAAGTTGAGGTTCCTCTGAAGCAAGAGGAAGAAAAAGACAGCGAGGCAAAGATCCAACAGCTTCAGCGGAAACTCCAGGCTGCTCTGATCTCTCGCAAAGATGCCTTGAAGGAAAATAAAACACAGAAGGAACAACTGGCTTCAACTGAGAAACTCATCGCTGAACTGCAACGGAAAATGGAGGCAGCAGAAGACGAGCTGGAGAAGCTGAGAGCAGAGAGAGCTAGACTGATTGACGAGGTTGACCGAACCTTACTTGAAAACCAAAGCCTAGGATCATCCTGCGAGAGCCTCAAACTGGTCATGGAGGGTGTACTGAGTGAGAAGAATGCTTATAAGAATGAAGTGGAGTTGGCAAAGGAAGAAGCTGCCAGAATATGTAAGGAATGGGAAGAAAAGGTTCAAGGCATGAAGGACGAGTATGAGACTCTGCTCAAGTCGTATGAAAATGTGAGCGACGAGGCGGAGCGGGTGAGACGAGTCCTGGAAGCAGCCAGGCAGGAGAGACAGGAGCTCGCAGCCAAGGTGAGAACCCATGAGTCTGCGAGGCAGGAATCTGAAAGACAGGCAGAAGAGGCGCAGAAAGAGGTCGACACAGTGAAGGACAAAATGAGAAAGTTCGCTAAAACAAAGCAGCAGAAAATACACGAGTTAGAGGAGGAGAACGAGAGACTCAGAGAGATGCAGGAAAAGAGCGGAATAAAACGAGAGGGCAGGGCTCTCAAAGCTGAGGTTGAAACCCTTCAAGATGAGCTGGACGCTACAGTGGCAGAAAGAGACTCTTTAGGGCGGCAGGTCGAAGAGTTGAAGGAGCAACTTGCACAAGCAGGAGGGAAAGAGGACGATGTCATTCAGACTGTTGTAGAAGAGGTTGTCACTGCCCAGCAATCAGATGTAATCAGGACCAAAGCTGAGCCTGTTGAGAGTCAGAACGAAGACAAAGACAAACCCCTCGCCCAAGAGGAGACACCAGATGACCAAATATCTGCAGTTGAAGTTCAAGCTACACATTTACAACCTACTGAGGAAAAAGACAAAGAAGAAATGACTGAAAGTGATCAAGCAGGAATGACTGAAAGTAATCAAGCTTTATTGGAGGACAAAATGAAGGAGATGGAGGCCGCTGTTACCGCTGAACGGGAACTTTGGCATGAACAGGAAGCTAAACTCAAAGCTGAACTGGCCTCTCTTGAGCAAGATCTTCAGGAGAGTAAAGACAAGGAGAGCCTCGTGGCTTCCCTAGAAAAGTGTCTTCAAGAATGCAAAGAGAGGGAAAAGAGCCTGATTGAAGAGGGTACAAAGAGGGAAGCCCAGTTCAAAGAGCTCCTAAAATGCCTTGAAACTGAGAAAGATAACCTGGAGGAGCGTCTGATGAACCAGCTGGCTCAGCTGAACGGGAGCATCGCCGGGTACCAGCAAGAGGCAACAGACAACCGGGATAACCTTGTGGTTTTACAGCGGGAAGCGGAGAGGTTAGAGAGGGAGCGAGCAGAACTTGAAGCCGAGGCTCAGAGCGAGAGGGACCGGGCTGCCAGGCTGGAGGAGGACATGAGGCAAGCTCAGAGGGAGAGAGCTGAAGCCGAGGCTGAGTCTGGTAAGCAAAGGGAGCTGGAGCAACAGCTCAAGTCTGTTCAGAGGGTGAAAGAAGGCAGCCAGAGCAGAGCGCGTCAGCTGGAAGAACTGCTCAGGGAGAAGCAGATGGAAGTCCGTCAGCTGCAGAAGGACGCCATCCAGTACCAGGAGAGGATCAGCGAACTGGGCAGGGAAGCTAAGGCGCTGCAGCTAGGCCACAGTGAGCTCAAAAACAAACTAGAACAATCCCAGCTGGAGACTTCCAAAACAGTATCAGACCTCAAAAGGACTGAAGAAGAGTTTTCTACCTGCAAATCCCAGCTGGATGAAGCCCAGAAGCAGGCAAAAGAGGCTTTAGCTGAGAAAACAGCCCTTGAAAAGAATGCTCAACAGAAAGAGGCCTTGATGAAAGCCGAGGCAGAGCAAACCCTCGACTCTGTGAGGTTCAGGCTGGGTGCCGAACTGAAGGAGATGGAGCTGAGACTGGAAGAGGCGTACACAGATAGGGAAAAGGAAGAAGAAGCCACTCTGGAGGCCAGAGAGATGGCAGAAGGAGCAGAGAGACGTGCCCGGGAGATGCAGGCCCGCCTCGACGAGTCTCTGGCCAGGTTAGCTGCCTTCTCGCGCTGCATGTCCTCACTGCAAGACGACCGGGACAGAGTTTTGGACGAGGCCAAACAATGGGAGACTCGGTTTAATGATGCTCTGCAGGGTAAGGAGGCTGGAGTTCGAGAGGCAGAAACACGAGCCAAAGATCTGTCAGAGCAGCTTCAGAGAGAATCTGCTCTGAAAGAGGAACTTCAGCTTTCAGTGGACAGGTACAACCTTTGTTCCTTTATTTGTCTTATTGTCACTGTTACGTTGGATTGATTCTGCTCTGCATTTTTGCTCAAAACTCATATGTCTCTTTCAGACTTGAGAAGGCAGACAAAGATTGGCAGCTGCGACTGGAAGCAGAGGAAAAGAAAGTTACTGAGATCCAGTCTGCTCTTGAGGAGGAGACTAGCAAGCTTCAGAAGGCTACATCTGAGCTGCAGTCTGCACAGGCTGAGATCCAAGCCCTGAAGAATGAGCTGGAGAGTCTCCAACAGAGGGCCAGAGCCCTGGAGGAGGCTGTAGGTCAGCTGCAGGGGGAAGTCGACCAGGCCAGGACCGAGCTGAGGGAGAGGGAGGAAGAAGAGAGGCGACTGTGTCTGAACGTGGAACACCTGGAGACAGACCTGCGTTCCTCGAAGGCCTTGACAGAGAATCTGCAGACTGAGCTGCATGAGAAGGAAAAACGAGAAGTGGAAATGCTGGAGGAGAAGGAGCAAGCTGTTACTGAGGTATCAACATGTTGTATCTAGAGTACATACTATATATTGTTTATTGTTTATATATTGGATATTTACTGTTAAACATCATCATTTTTACAAGGTGCTCACCATTTATGTGCGTTTTATTTTCCAGGCTGCGGAGGAGGCTAGAAAGGAGGCTGACAGCAGGGCAAGAGAAGCTGAGGAGGAGCTGGAGCAGAGGAGAGGGGAGCTGCGGGATCTGGAAGAAAAACTGCGAAAGGCAGAGGAAGAGAGCAACTCGAGAAAAGCAAAACTGGACTCTTTCACAAAGGCAATGGGCTCCTTGCAGGATGACCGAGACCGAGTCCTCACCACGTACAAGCAGCTAGAGGAGAAACACCTGCAGGTAACTCTAAAACCAAAAGGTTACTGTATGTGAAGCTTAATTAAGTGCCCAACTTAAAATATTGCATTGTGTCACAGGTGATGATGGAGAAGGACGGTCTGATCCAAGAGGCAGCAGGGGAGAATAACAGCCTGAAGGAAGAGCTGCGCTCTCTGCTGGTCCAGAGAGACGACCTGTATGCTGAAAAGGCCCACCTGTCCGCTCAGCTTCACGGCTACCGTGATGAACTGAACCAAGTCCTGAGCATGAAGGACTCCCAACAGAAAAAGCTTCTGGCAGGTCAGCGAGAGCACATCGCCTCTCTGGAAAAGGAGCGGAAGGAATTAGAAAGTCAGTTACAGAGTTTGAGCAGAGCCAGAGAGGCAGAAGTAGAAGCAGAGAGAGTGGAAAGAGAGACGCTCAGCGAGGCTGTTGAAGTTACAACAGCATCTCAGGTGATTGATGCTCCCGGTGCAGAGGTGGAGAAGCTAAGGGAGCAGCTTCAAGCAGCGAGAGAACAAGTTGAGACTTTGGAGGAGACTCTACAGAAGGAGAGAAAAGAGCAGGAGAGTGAGAGCAAAGAGCTGGCCGAGCTGCGATGGGAGGGAGGCGTGATGAGGACAGAGTCAGAGAGTGCTCAGGAGAGGGTGGCGGAGCTCGCCCGAGACCTGCTGGCTGTCGAACAGAAGCTGCTGGAGGAGAAAGAGGCGACGACGCAGCTGAAAGCAGAGAACCAGTCGTTTTCAAAAGCCATGGCCTCGCTCCAGGACAGCAGGGACGAAGCATTGAACAAGGCCCAGGAACTGAGCCTGAAGCTGGAAGAGATGAGCACGGCAGGTGGCCACGCAGCACACAGCAGCCCCGGTGGCTCCACAGGAGAAGTGTGGGGGCTGAAGAACGCACTACAAGCCCTGCAGAATGACAGGGAGAGACTGGTGAGTAACGTGTCTGACATTTAATATAAATATTTCCACACAGAGAGTACAACTCTCCTGGCACTATTATGTATTTCAACGTATATTTTTTTAATCTTTCCCTCTCTTTGTGCACAGCTGGAGCAGCTTCAAAAACAGACGTCAGAGCTCAACAAGCAGAAGTCGGAGCTGGCTCGGCTGGGAGCAGGAGAGCTGATTAAAGTCAGCCAGGAGCTGTTTGAGGAGAAAAAGAAGAACGAAGACATGCTGAGTGTCTTAATGCAGCTGGAGAATGTGGTGGAAATGGGCAAGCAGGAAATAGAAACTCTCAGGTGAGGCACAGAACCAGCGTTTTCTCACCTCTTTAATCAAAGCAAATGGCTTTAAAGTCATTTGATTGTGATTCTGTTTGTCTTGTGTTTCTCAGATTGGAGCGTATTGACTGGATGGCTCAAGCAGAGCAGCTGAAGCAGCAGACCCTCGCCACGCTCTCAGAGAGGGACCAACAACTGCGGCAACTCACCGCTATGCTGGAGGAGGCCCGCACACATAAACCCAAAATTCAGCAGGAACACTATCAGAGAGAGGTAAACATTGGCTATTACCTCTGACTGTAAAGTATTCTGTGGATATATGTTATCAAATGTTTCAAGTCAGTGTGTTTCTTTGGCTTCTTTTTGGCTTTTTACCCCCTAAAGTGGATCAAAATCTGCGTTTGAGCCCTTGTGAAAGGTTATAGACTTAAGCTAACAGGGATATCTTCTTCTTTTAGTTACACGTCTCACTCCACTGTGGTATTTTGAATATATTGTTGAATATGTTGAACATGAAGTGAATTCTCTACAATGTCGTTATCTTCCACAGGGCTCAGAGGAAGTGGACAGTGCTCCTGGAGCCCCACAGGAGCGCAGCAGCCTGCTTGACAGCCACGCCTACCTGGCTGAGGTCAAAGAGCTACAGAGAAGGTACAGCATATTACCCCTTCCCCGACAAAATTAGTTGACGCAGGTTTTTCAGACCCGGGAAGACCTTATTTCTTCTTCCCCTCTGATCAGAAGAAGCTCTCTCACCTCGCTGTCTTGCCAGTGTGGCTGCATCTTGCACAATTTGTAGTTGTATGTTCTGTTTTTACGCGACAGCAGCACGAACGTCAATGCATCATGCGTCATAGCATCGCGGCGGAAAGGGGGCTGAGATTAGTGTGTTGACACAGGTTTTGTGTTCCCATCAATGCCGATCAGAGCCGAGGCGATAAATACCCGGGTCGACTGCAGAGTCATTTAACCCGGGTCTGAATGCCCCTAAACAAAAAAGCCAGGTGTTAAGGTTAGGTGTCAGAGATACTGTCTTAATTGATATCTAACTCCTTTACACCAGGCTGGATGAAGAGATGCAGCAGAGGGTGGCTGCTGAAGAGCAGCTAATGGCCACACAGGATCGACTCAAACGGTATGAAATGTGATACATGGTAGGGGGATTTTATGTCCAGGCAGGTAATTTAAACTTGGTAAAATGTCTGTAATGTGAAAGGGCTTGAAGTAACAAATCCACAGAGAGTTAACGTCTGACTGCACAAAGCTTTTAGCATCTTTCAGTGTTGTTTCTTTGGCTCACTTTACTTTATGATTCATCTCGTCCTTTTTTTAGAATGGATACATTTGTTCAATCATCACAATACGACAGCTAACATCTGTTATTATTATTATTATTATTATTAGTCACAGCCAGGCTAAATGGCACCAGGCACAAGAAGAGGACCACTCAGAGACTGCGGTTTTCATAGAGCCGTCGGAAGGAGCTGTCACTCGAGTAAGGCTCCACTGATGTCCTGCACCACCTCATTTGTCAGCTTAATAATAATGATAATAAAGACAAATGAGCTGAATGCTGATGTAACCTTGTTTTCCTTGCCTTGCAGTCTCGGAGAGGTGGCCCGGGTTTGATGCGCATGCTGCGCGTGGCCTTCTGCTCCCGTCAGCGTACTCCTCTGCTGCTCGGCCTCTATCTGCTCACTGTGCACGTCCTGCTGCTGATGTGTCTGGGCGGATACCTCTGAAAACCAGCTTCCTTCAACAAACCTGACAGATAAGAGAAAGAGAGACGGAGAGGAGGGGAGGGGAGAGAAAATGGAAATGTGACACTGACCTAACCCAAGCCATCCATATGTTTTATATTGTTACATGTAATAAATCATAGAAGACACAAACATTGCACTTTAAGGGACTTAATCTTTTAGCCAAAGTATGTAGATTTATGTAGAAAGTTATCATTGATTTTTAACTGTTTCCTCTTGTAATTCTTTATGGGTGTATTATAAGTTTAAACCAAGGCAGACAGGGAAATGAAGGGAAACGGTTCTTTCTAGAAATAGAAAAGAGGATTCATAATCAAGTATTTTGGCAGGTGGTGTTTACGTGCCTTTAGACAATGGATAAAAAAGGGTTACTTTACATTAGAGAAAAAAAGTTGAACATTTTGTGGACTAGTTTACATGAGATTGATATCACTCAAACCTGTCATTTAAACATCTACTTACTGTGGCGTCACATATAACCAAGTGTCCAAACAGAGGGAAGCAGCTAGCACGACGGTCCAATGGCAATAAAATCTGACGAGAAGCAAGTCCTGCGGTCAATTATCAACAACGTATGTCTTGTTGTTTGTAGAAATTGCACAGAAACCAAAGGATAAAACGTTGAGTCGCCATTTTTCAGGTTCACGGTGTTGGGCAGTATTTTGTGACTGGACTTTATGGCCTCCACGATGTTGCCAGCCAACTGTCTGAGATTCCTGTGCCTGTCGCGGACAGAAAGGGTTCGACTTTTAATGACCTGTTTTGCGACAAAGCTTAAACGAGTTAATAAGTGAGATTTTCCAAAAGTCGTACTGAGTAATCTGTATCCCCGTTTCCAGTCTTTGTGCTAAGCTAACTGCCCAGTCTTATCCGACATGCATCCATACATTTTATTTACTCAGTTTTCCCGAGATTACGAGTTATTTCTGGTTGTTTTCTCGAGATCTCAACATTTCAGGAAAACAACGATTAATTTGGCCCATTATCTCAAGATGATAAAGCAAATTTTCTCGTGATAACGGGATCATTTTCTAGATCTAGAAATCTAGAAAACAAAACAACAGGCTGGTCTCAGTGATATTACAGACCAGGACATGCCATGCTGCCGTTGCCCACACTAATGAGGTAAGTTAAGCCTGTTTCTGTGTTTGTTTTGTGCTTTTACAGCTCTGGGGATACGAGTTATGATCATCTGACGTTATGGTGGTGCCGCGTCGTTATGTCGTGATAACGGGATGAGTTGAGATCTCGAGAAAACAACCAGAAATAACTGGTTATCACTGGAAAACAGAGTAAATATAATGTATGGATGCATGTCCGCTATGGGCTTCCGTAGCTTTCCCTGTTTCGAGGTTAACAGTCTTCGTGGAGAGCTAACCGTCTGCTTGTTCGAACATTAGCCTTCTTTTTAGTGCGCAGATAGAGATGAGAGTGACGGTGGTATCAAACCCTTGCTGGAAGGCGCATACGATATTTCCCAAAATGTTGAACTTTCCTTTTAAGATGGCTTGCGGATCAGGATGTGCTCTTGTAGTCCAGTCTCTTCCTCTTCTACTCGTATCGTGCACAAAATCGGAGCACAGTGCAATTTCTGTTCTTACACATTCCTGTCGTATCTTTTCCATTTCTGTTTTTATTTTCCTCTTTTAATTGTCACACTTGCCGAGAGGAGCGTTATATAGATATTTGTACATTATGTACATTATGTACGTTGTGGGGTTTCCCTCTTACATATCAGATAAGATTCCCTGTCCTTGCTACTGTTGCACACATTCAATTTTTTAAGGCAGATGGTGATGACTGCTGTGTTTTCCAATGATATCCATCCTTTTACAGACTACTCTGATGTAGCATAATTTATTGTCTAACAACTACCTACATATATTATCTTCTTAATTCATTTATTTACTCACTGTTGGTGAAATAAGGCCTCTGTAGTGATCTTCTGATCTTTTCACAGTCATTTTCTTCACATCTCACACACACTGAAATATACTTTAACTGTAAATAACTGTTAAAAAAGGGCTGTAAAGAGAAATAATATGTAATAAAAGTGTTGGTGGTTTAGATCAGGGACCGATATTGTCACTAATTAATTATTTGCTTAACTGTGTCTGCAGAAAAAACAGACTTTGGGAGTTTTGTAGGCCTTTTGTTTACTTTTTGTTTGGGCGTAGTTACTTTCAAATCAGCAAATTGGAGCATTAATTGTTTACAACGTAATTAACAATAAAATGTTTATTCATATTTCATATTTCTGTCAGCAAACAGTTATGAATGAAAATCATGTCGACCTGGCCATGTACTCAGTTAAGCTTGAAATGTTAAGAGATTTGCTCATTACAACTTCTGAAGGTGAATATGAATGATGTTGTGACATACTCTGACGTTTTGATAGTACACAATTAAATGCTGGTCTGGGAAACACTAGAATCCTTCTCTCTACAGGAAGAACAATGATATAAACAGTTTTTTTTTCTGACACACTTGATCCCACTATCACTCTAAAACTTTGAATAAAAGACTTTATTCTAATTTTCAATGTCTTTAATTTACATTTTTATAGCTTTCCTAAATGGGGGAAGTTTTTTATGTCATGGCAAAAGTGAGTGTGAATTGTGCTAACTATTATGTTTACAGCTTTTATCATTGACTAAATGCCTTCCTAAAATGCAACTCAAAACCAACAACACAATTTGATTTTGGTTTTTAGTCTCGGTAGTCCTTCAGTCACCGCTTATAAATCTGTTAGGTTTTTTCTCTCTGTAGACTTGATTGTAATCTGTGCGAGTCTGCCCCCAAGTGTTGTAATGTCGCTACAACTGGCTAAATCACAGCTGTAACCTGTTCCACCTTTATGTTCTGCTCATACAAAAATAATTGAAGTTAGAAACTGTACACGTTTAAGCTTATAATTGCCAAGTCATGAAACTAAGGTAGCAGCTCCTGTATTCTTTAACTGTCCGTTTACTATTTTCAACACTTTGTCTGGCTTGTCATATTTCCGTATGCACTTGAATGCAACATTTCTTCCACTTTAGAGACTGTATATTTAGACTTTAAATTATTTTTATTCCACCACAATTTCCCGTGCGACTTAGTAGTTTTCCGTAATTTTTAATAAGACATATTTACGCCATTTCTATTTCTTTCTTTTTTTTGGCACAAACGCGCGTTCACGAGCGCTACATGCGCGTTCACTCAGCCATCGTCCATCGAACTGTCACAACTTGTGTGAAGACCTTCAAGAACACTTTGTCGGTGAAATATCCACCTTAAACACGGATATATTTCGTTGACAACTAAAGGTAATGTTACTTTTTTACTTAAAGTTAGCAAATTAACATACCCATGTGTTCTTATTTAATTCCTCTTTAAAGAAACATTAAGGAAGTAAATCTTGTCGGACGAAGTCTAAGCTACTCGTACAGAAAACCGTTAGCAAAATATTAACTAACTGTCGTACTAACATTAGCATCATACTATTAGCAAGACTGACGGTTATAAATATATTATAAAGTGCTTTGAAAATTAATTAAGATGGTTTTAGGTGATATTTACCTTTATTTACAATATTGAAAATGTATATTAATAGTTTGTAACATATTTCTAACACAATTATGATCCTACAAATATCACTTGTTATTGAAATTGTAGTCAAACTTAATACGTGACATTAATTTGACAAAATGGAAAAAATAGATGTTTACCTTCCTCAATAATTGTTGTTTGCAGGTTTTACAAAACATTTCTAATAGTTGTAAATGTGTTATTGTCACTCTGATAAGTATTTTAGTACATTTGTTTTTTATGTATCGTGTATTATTTTCACATTATGCCCTAAAGTGTGTTTCACGATGGGGAAATGAAGCTTCATGCTGCAAATAACTTTACTTCCTTTTTGGTACTTCAGCAAATGGTGGTCAGAGCTTGTGGTTGCACATCAGTATTTTAGTCATAACAATAAACGCACAACAGTTTGAAATATTAGCAGTTGTGAATTCATAATTATATCATTAAACAGATTGTCTTCAGAGTGGCTCATGCTGTTTTTCTTCCCCAGATGTGGAAGTCTGTCGTGGGCCACGATGTGAGCATGAAGGTGGCTGCAGAGGGGGACGACTGGGAGACGGACCCTGACTTTGAGGTAGTCTACACTCTCTGGAGAATTTGTCACTGCGCTGGAAAGGTTGTTTTGTCAGTCAACTTGTCTTTTTAATATTTGTTTTGTTTTTTCAGAATGACGTTTCAGAGCAGGAGCAGAGGTGGGGAGCAAAGACCATCGAGGGCTCGGGCCGCAAAGAGCACATCAGGTAAACATATACAGCTTTTTGTCTGGAAATTCTTCAGAAGATGTAGAGAAAAGCAGGTCAGAGTGGGTGCTGTGTAGCAACAGGAAGAGGAAGTGAGAGCAGAGCAGGAGCTGCTACTCTGCAAGTCTGTCCTAATATGGGTAATATATGATGATGACACTTTGACAGAGAGATTTAAACGGCTCTGGATTCTCACTGCCAACATTGTGATTTGATACAAATAGTTTCATGAAGGAACATTGGATGTAAGAATAGAACTACACAGATTTAGGTACCGCTTTCTTTTAAGTCACACTTTCAGATTTCCAACATTCACAGCTGCGTTCTTTCTAAAAAGATTTCTTAATCCTGGCAACCAAAGTGCAGCTCTTATTAATGACTTATTATAGATCTAAATGTATGTATGGTGCATTCTTCTTATATTCTTATAACTGTGAACATGAATGCTAATAAACTCACTGTACTGGTATCCATTTCAGTGGCTGTATGTTTGATGTCTGTCTGGCCTGTCAGTGTTGCAGAGCTCAGGAACAAAGTGGCTGTGGAGCACGAGCAGGTGAAGCAGAAGGATCACACTCCAAAAGCGTCGTACGGATATGGAGGGAAATTTGGCGTGGAGAAGGACAGAATGGACAAGGTTGACAATTTGTTGTTTTTGTGATAAACACCTTCTTATGTATCCCTAGTTATCTCCAATAAATCATCTGCTGTGGGCTGTTCATAAATGCATCTCTATCCTTCAGGCGGCTTTGGGGCACGACTATGTGGCGCAAGTCGAGCAGCACTCTTCACAGAAAGATGCGGCTAAAGGGTTCGGAGGAAAATTTGGCGTTCAGAAAGACCGTGTTGATAAGGTGAGAACTCTTATTTTGGTAAATCCCTCTCTTCTTAAAGATTTGATTACTTCACTGATACCCCTTTCCCACCAAGATTAGCGTGTTGACGCGGGTTTTTCAGACCCGGGAAGACCCACTAATAAATACCGATTGTCTCTTTTCCCATTGCCAGTGGAGTATACTCCTCTTTTCTGCTGCGTCACCGTCTGACATCACAAACGCGCCGGAGACAGTGTTAGTAAACAATAGACGCACAAAGAACTTATACTCTACTCTTTGGTAAGCAGCATGGAGGCCATGATCGAGCACTGCAGGTTTTGTGTTCTTATCAATGCCGTTTGGAGCCGAGGCGATAATTACCCGGGTCTACTGCTGAGTCATTTGACCCGGGTCTTAATGCCGAGTCATCTTGTGTCTGTTAGTTAAACTTTTTGAATATGAAATACTTGTGGCGATAAAAGGCGATCGTGGGTGCATATGTCCTATATAACCAGACGTCTTCGGTTGGCTCCAGTTGGTTCCTCGCTGACGGTCGCTTTCCTTTTTACACTGTTTGCCTTCATCTGAGGGTCGAATTTGCTTCTTTTTCTTTGGATTTTCACTTGATTTTGAAGTTGTATCTGTAGTCATCGATCTTTTCTTTGCTTGTTCAGACATAGTATTAAATCAGTCAATCAAATTTTATTTGCATAGCGCCAAATCATAACCAGAGTTATCTCGAAACACTTTACAAAAAGAGCAGGTCTAGACCGACTGTTTGTTATATTATCTAGAGAGAGACCCAACATGAATCCACCATGAGAAGCACTTTGGCAAGGAAAAGTTTCCTCTTAACAGGCAGAAACCTCGAGCAGAACCAGACTCATGTTGAACAGCCGCCTGCCCTTTCTGGCAGACCAACCACTGCTGGCTGATGGAAAACGCGTCACTAACTGGGCGCCGCTTGTGATTTTTTTCCGCAAAGGTCGCCACAGACACCCAGTCCATAATAATACCATATACTGCAAATGCAAAGGCTTTCATCAGTGGGCCATAGGCTCAATCACCATTGTGTTACCTCATTCGGAGATAGATAGAGACTTAACAGACATTTATGTACATGAAAATCTTCAAGATTATATCTTTAAGCAGTGTATGAACCTTAAATGTGATCTCCTTGTCTGTGCAGTCGGCCATGGGCTTCGAGTACAAAGGAGAGGTGCAGCAACACACGTCTCAGAAGGGTAAGTCACCTATCAAGCTACAAAAATGACTTCACACTTTTGGAGGCTGATATCCAACAGAACTATCTCTTTTTTATAATCCATATATATTTAGATTACTCAAAGGGATTTGGTGGAAAGTACGGGGTGGAGAAGGAAAAAGTGGACAAGGCTGCTATGGGGTACGACTATAAAGGCCAGACAGAGAAGCACCAGTCACAAAAAGGTAAGTGTTAGTATGGTAATGTCAGTTTGTACAGCCTGTGCGTGACATTTGCTTTATTAAGCGTTGTATTTTCACCAGACTACGCGAAGGGATTTGGAGGAAAGTACGGTGTGGAGAAGGAGAAGGTGGACAAAGCTGCTTTAGGGTACGACTATAAGGGAGAAACAGAGAAGCACCAGTCTCAGAAAGGTGAGTTAAAGTTATAGCATTTGTCACTTCTGACATCTTTTCGCCTGATTTTATGCTGCTATACGATTATTATTCAGATTACTCAAAGGGATTCGGAGGGAAGTACGGTGTTGAGAAGGAGAAGGTGGACAAAGCTGCTTTAGGGTACGACTATAAAGGAGAAACAGAGAAGCACCAGTCTCAGAAAGGTGAGTTAAAGTTGTAGCATTTGTCACTTCTGACATCTTTTCGTCTGATTTTCTGCTGCTATACGATTATTATTCAGATTACTCAAAGGGATTCGGAGGGAAGTACGGTGTTGAGAAGGAGAAGGTGGACAAAGCTGCATTGGGCTACGATTATAAGAGCGAGACGGAGAAACATCAGTCACAAAAAGGTGAAGAAACAACCACGTGTATATTTGAACATGGCATAGTGCATTAGATTGATTAGATTTATCTCTTTTGTTAGATTATTCAGCAGGTTTTGGAGGTCGTTATGGAGTACAAGCAGACCGCATGGATAAGGTCAGTATTAGAGCTGCAACTTTTCTATGTTTTCATTGATCTGGAGGTATTTCTCTGATTCATTGATTAAAGTAAATGTAACCAAATGGTATAAAATCCCTTTTAAATGTTCCCATAGCCTGACTGTTATGTTAATGGGTTGATGCTACATTATTAGTATTAATATCAGTTCTTTTTTGTTTTGTTGTGCCGGTTCTAGCCCCCTCTTTCAACTAACTGTTACACATGAAATCCAAGAAATTAAGGCTTTGTTGTATGACTGATCTTTCCTGCCTTTCTTAACCTTTGACCTTAAAGGAGCAGTACTCCCCTGGAAAAAGTCACTGTCAGTCAAAGCTGGTGTTCTCTGTAATCGATAGAAGCAAAAATATTTGGAATTGTTATACAAACAGCTCGTGGTTTCGCCCGTTCTACATTCCTACAACACCCAGCGTGCATTGCGCCCCTCCCTCTAAAAGGAACGGCCCAGCGAGAGACGCTGGAGTGAAATACTACCGCTTCGCTGCAGGCTACGGCTCAGAGCGGTGCAGAATCTGAAATATTACGAGAATATACCGGTGGATCGTTTTAAAAATCTTCAGGTCTGCAGTCTACATTTCAAACCTGACGATTTTGAACGAGACATGACATCAGAGGCGGGCGTCCTAGATTGAGGAAGTGTAGTTTAGCAAGCTCCCTGTCCTCCGCCAGATTATGCGTTTTACATAGTCTGGTGGAGGTTTTCCAGGGCCCGTTGGACAAGCGGATAGCGTCCTCCAAAGGCACAGAGCTAAATTGAATTTCTTCCTACCATAATGGCATTAGCTCCCCATAATAGCATGATAGTGCTGAGGCTGAGAATCAGCGAACAGGCCCTTTAACCTTTCTGTTTTCTGTTTTAGAGTGCAGCCGGCTTCTCAGACATCGACTCCCCTTCCTCTGCTTATGAAAAGACACAACCGCTTGAGGCCTGTAAGTTTGTATTTTTTTGTCTCCTACTAGAATCAAACTGCTTGCGCCATCTTTCTTATCATTGCGTTTGCATACATTTCTCTGGATTATTCAGCAAGTGCAGGAGCAGGAAAACTGAAGGCACGGTTCGAGAACATGGCCAAGGCTTCAGACGAAGAGAGCAAGAAGAAAGCAGAGGAAGAGAGAGCGAGGAGACAAGCCAGAGAGAGCAGAGAGCGAGAGGCAGCCAAACGCAGACAGGAGGTAACACATACACTGCACTGTTAAACATGTTCAAATGTCAAAATCAAGCGTGGTTCAATTTGTGTCATATAGATTTTTTTCGTTTTCTACAGGAGGAGAGCAGAAGAGAGGAGGAAATTCCTCCACCACCTGTTCCAAATGTGGCTACAGAGTCCACCATGCCAGAACTAGAGACACACGAGTACATGCCAGAGATAGAAGAAATGCCCGAGCCAGAACCACAGGTAAGAGAGGTCCTGTTTTTGACCCCTTGTGTATTACCATTAGGATTGATTCGAAGAGCATCTGTTTTCTTATTACCCGACATTCAACATTATCAAACTAATAAGCCAACAAAACCAAGATTAAAAACCCAAGAGGTGGTTAAAAACACTCTTCAACACTCTCTATTTATTCTTGGATGAAAAATGCACATTAATGATTTATAACTTGTTTCTTCAGTTGTGGCAATATTTATTCAGGTAGAATAAATTGTATTTTCTTAAAGGGATTCAATATTTTTCGCTGAACATCTGGGTCTGAATTTTCTAATATCAATTCCAGGATTTGACTTTGCGAAATTAAGATGTTCTGTGATGTTCCCAGGAGGAACCAGAGTACGAAGGATGTTCCCAGGAGGAACCAGAGTACGAAGAGCCCCCAGATTTGCCTCCACGAGCCGACGACTTCCTGGATGAGGACCAGGATGCTCCGCCGCTCCCTATCAGATCGGCAGATGTGGAGGAGGACGTCGATGGAGGAGAGTATGAGGAACTTGCTGAACCACCTCCTGCGCCGACAGGTTTGTGTCTGTCAAATCTCTAATCCTTTGCGTATGAACTATTATTCGTTTTAATGCTATATTTTACAGTGACAGATGACGACTATGAAGACCTGACGTGTGGCCTGGAGGCTGTAGCACTTTACGACTATGAAGGAGGTGAGACTCTTTTTCAAATCTTTCCTGACGTTTAATAACCATCCCTCAACATTTATGAGGACAAATCCTCTTGTCTCTTTCTCCACAGAGGCTGATGATGAGATCTCCTTCAACCCTGATGACATCATCACCAACATCGAGATGATTGACGAGGGTTGGTGGAAGGGACAGTGTCGTGGACGCATCGGCCTGTTCCCGGCCGCTTATGTTCAGCTGAAGGACTGAACGGCACCTTCAGGGGGTTCCTTGCACTGTATTTATAGCACAAATCACAGCAAACTTTTACCAAAATGACTTGTAATGACATTTACTTTTTATTGTCAAACCCATACGAGCAACAACATCATGTGTCTTCAGAGATCTGGTCGGAGATAATAAAATGTTCTACTGGGAAACTTCTATTTGCTGTCTGTATGCCAAAAACTTTTAGACTATTTATAAGTCTCAGTTACATTATGGCCATTATTGTTTAAAATGTTACCGACATTGATCATATTGTCTTTATTACACATTATTTTTCTCTCTAAATGATTAATTCAAAGCAAAGTGGGCCAAGAAAATTCAAACAAAACTGTTATTTCAATTATTGTTTATTAAGTCAGGTGATTCATCTACCAACACTTAAAATACATCTTCTATAGCAGTGTATTCAGTGATATCAATAAATCAAATAATCAATGCATTTAGAGATTTTGACATCAGAGCGAGAACTGGAAAGAGGGAAGAAAAGTGTGGAATGACTTGCAAAAACAGTCTGACAAAAAGATTGAATTGTAGTAGAGAACACATGACAACCACCTGCTTTTCTTTGATGTACTAAGACACGCTAAAAGCGAGACGTCTGTTGCACAAGTCTTACTTTCTTCAAATTTTTCTTACACAATATGAAGCCGCTGTTCCAAAGAACAAACATGTTCCTGCAGCGAGTTACTTTGCAATATCTACAGCCTCTGTGGCACAACAATGAACCTGGTAATCCACTTAACAGAGTGAGATTAATAGCAGAACTGTCACAGTTATCATGTATAAAAGAATACTTGATGACATGATCCTGTGTTTCTGCGTCTTAAGTCTTTAAGGCAACAAGTTCTTTTGTTTTTCCTCCTGCTCACCAGGAGATCCCCTTCTTCTTCTTGCCCTGTCCACTTTTCTTTGCCACCCGTTTGCCTTTCAGTTTCTTGGCCTGCCGTTGGCTCATCCATGCAGGGTACTGGCCATTTTCATCCAGCAGAGTCTTCTTGTTGCGCTTGCTGTCCATGTCCATCTTGCCATCTGTAACACGAAAGAGAAACATTTACTAAGCAACAAAATAACAATAAATTAACATTTTCAATTGTTAATTTGTACACTTTGCATTGTTTTCCAAAAGCATAAGGAAAATACATTGTTAATACTAGTATTCATACTTTAAATACACTTTTAGCAGCAGCTGAAAATGACATTTTCGTCTAAACAATCCTGGCACTTAAAAGCCTAGACGGTACAAATATAAATGCCATTAAATCCCTGTGAACTTAATCCTTCTCTCACTTACCATCACCCTCACCTTCTGCCATCTCCAAATCAGACTGCTTCTTGATCTTGGCAGCTGGCACCACAGTGGCAATCTCCTGCACATCGGCCATGACAGCTTCTCCTTTCTTATCCAGACTCAAAGCTTGTTTCAGACGAGCCAGCTCCTTTGGGGCATTTTTCTTCCTCTTCTCTGCACGCATCTTCCTCTTCCATTTGCTCCTGAGGCTTTTTGCCATTTCAAGGATGATCTGGAGGAACACAAACACATTAGTCAAACTGACTGGCTTTCACATTAATATCCAATCATTTTTGTCGACAGATAGCAGGACCAAACTATTGCAATCTATATCAGTATATTTTATCTTAATACAACTTTCTTAGAAAACTATTACACACGGCTCAACTTGTAATACAAGTAGTAATTATTATCTGTATTTTTGGGGAAAGATTTAACACAAAATAGGCCTGAAATAGTAGCATTTAGTTATCGTAAGCAAGGGGGCCTGGTGGCTACAAACGAGGTAAGATTTTTTTTAATAGTTAGTTTTCAATATGTCGAGGTAGTTATACTACTAGATCGGATATTACAAATATACAGTAATTACACTTATTAGCTTTATGACCAAGTTATACCTTAGCAAGCTAAGTAAACAGTTGGCTAGCTTGTTAGCTATCAAATTGCTATATATATATATAACACTTCGCTTTAAAGAATACACTTCAAAGCTAGCTGGTATTGTTAGCTTATTAACCATAGAGTGTTAGCATTATTCCGCATATAAAAAAAATAAGCGTTGACTTACAATAAAGTAGTTTAGCTGCTGAAATTTCCTCTGTATATAGTCAGGGACACACTCCGCTCAGTGCACGTGTTTACAGTTGGAAAAAACCGATGACGCGTCTCTGAAGAAGCGGACAGATGATTGGCTGCTTTTGTCAATCTGAAGAGCGTGACATCTGATTGGCTAGCGATTTCAAACCCGGAAGTTAGAAGGATTATGGATGGTAAACAACATAGAAGTGTGCAATTAAGACCTCTAAACAGGTTTATTTGGCGTCCAGCTTAAAATTAACGCCTTTCTCGTTGCGTTGATAATAGTTTGTATTTTGTTTTATCGATCTTAAATAGATACATAGTCATGAGCAGCTGTGCAACCAGCCTGAATTCGGCTCGCAACTTGGACTCAGTCTGTAGCCCTTCGCTAACGCCTCCTTTAACACAGATTACTAACATGTTGGACTCTGCTGCAGAGCAAATGATGGTCCACATTGATTTCCAGGCAGCTTTTCACACATGTGAAAGAGGCCTGGAGTGTCTCGCCAACATGGACCAAGAGGACAGCAGGTGCACGTCTAAATGCACTTTGTTTTATCAGTTTAATGTTCCTCTGCAGCCTGAATGTGTAACTTCACTGTGTGTTTCTGTGGTTTGTCTCATCAGATGTGGAGAGTTAAAGGCTGGCTTCTGCATCTTAGGGATTCAAGCACTGGCTGAGCTGAATCAGTGGCATGGTGTCTTCTCCTGGGTCCTTCAGCAGTATGAACATCAAGAGAAAATACCAGCAAAAATCATGCAGATGTGGTGAGTACACCTGAAACATTTTGTCGAATGAAGTGCCAATAAGTGAAGATTTTCTAACTCTAACTCAAAATGTTCTTTTTCAAATTCTCCTGTTCCAGCATCTTAAAATTAAGTTTGGCCTATTCTATCTGTTTTATAGCATTATAAATTGAATATATTTAGATTTAGGAAAATATATAAAAACAGCAATCAGTTAAAAAATATTATGATGTGCTACTTTCTGATGTTTTATGCACATGAATTACAGATTAAACTCTGTAATAGTTGATCATTATATTATCTTGCTTTTTTGCAGCATTCTTCTTTACTCTAAGGTAGAAGAGCCAGCCGTGATGCAGGAAGCAGCCAGAGTTTGGTTAAGCTGCTTGACCAACAGCAGAGTGACGGGGTTCGGGACAGTGGCGGAGCTGTACCTGCTGCATGTCCTCGTGCCTCTCGGCCACAGAGACGAGGCTCTGGAGCTGATCGACGGTGAAGTTGGAAGCATAGCGTTCACAGAGGACCAGAGGCAGGCAGCGCTGGAAGTCTTAGAGGAAAAAGATCAACAGATTGAAGAACCAATTCTAAATCCCAGAATCAGTTCAGACTCTGAGACTGCTGCAAATTCTGTCTCAACTCAAGGTTTGACATTTAAGTTTGGCCCTTGTGAAATGCACTATAATAAATCATAAAAGTACAAAAAATGTGTGCTTTCTGATCGTGTTTGTCTTCTACAGGACCTGTCATCCATAAACTTGAAGCCATTGTCCGGTTTTTGTACAGAAAACTCTTCGTGACTGCCTCTGGCTCATTCCCTCTCCGGAGAGTCTTTCTGGCTGCTGTTCTTCTCTACATGCTTTTTCTACGGTTGGATCCAGGTTGGCTTAAATTTTCATTGTACCTCAGTTTCATCACATGACTTGTTGCAGTACAATACATTAGTGAAAACAAATGTTCTCTCTCTGCAGCTCTTCCGTCTTCATTCATGTGGATTTCCAAACTTCTCCAACTGCTCAAACAGATGTGGAGAGCCATTTTTGCATCGTACTATCAGGCTCTACCTCAGAGCAAAGGACTGTAAATGACTGAAAATGAATTATTTTTCTCTGTAAGAGAATATGATTTCATCACCTTTTAAACCTGTTTCAAGTCATTTTAACAACTTTTCTTCCTCCAAAAACATTGCCAGGACAATATGCTGTTTTCTGATGAAGCAACCACCAGATTTTTGATGCCTCCTAGATGCTCTACAGACAGAGGTCATGAGTTTTTTTCCCCTCTAACTCACCGCAGGCTCTCACCAACACGTCTGCTAAGTCATAGGTCCAAATTGTTCATCCATAAGCGACTCCTGCTTCAAAATAACTTTTATTAACTGGAAAAGTGCATTGCTGAGATTATATCTCTATAAATAGCAACAGCACATAAACATATGTACAACAAAGTAAAACACATACTAATAATAAAAACTATAAACCCAAAACATGAAATGAATCATTAAGGACAAACAAAACAGATTGGATCTTAGAAATGATGGAAAATTGAGAAAGCAGAAGTCTTAAGTTATTCTACTTAAGTAAAAAGCTATTTAACAGTAGTACTCCAACTGTCAGTGAACTTATTTTTATTCTACTTCAAATGCCTTGTATGTGTAAACCTACTTAGCGATAAACTTGATTCTGATTCTGAATTACAAGGAAAATAAATTTCTTATATGAAGTTTTGATTGTGTGTCTGGCTGGTAAATTTAATTCAGCCTTCAAGATTTAAAATCTACAAATATTATGGCAAAAACAGAACATATTTAATTTTATTGAAACAATTGCCAGACAAAAGCACAGTTAAGCCACTAATTATAAATTGCATCATTGAGATTTCTTTCTACAGTATCACTACAGGTGAGATGACAAACTTGAACTTGTATAAAACTGTTCAAGAGCCTGATCAGTCGTATCAGCTTAAAGTATCAAAAGTAAAAGTACCCATTGTGCAGAAAGAATGTCCCTCAGTGTTTTACTATTATATGTGATGTTTTTGGATCAATGTTAGAGCTGCATTAAAGCTCCTGTGAGGAGTTTTTCACTGGTCATGAAATGGACTGAAATTAATTCTGATTACTCTATATGACCTAAGAAAGCAAACCAGACCATCAGCGAAGCGACAGCACGAAACAAAAAGTGTGAAACAAAGTGAACCTGAAGCTGTTGACGTGACAGAGATGTTTTCTCTGAGGTGAGTACTTACTAGAACAGACTAAATTCTGTAAGATAAATCGTTTGCCTCCTCTTCTCTAAGATAGCCGTAGCCGTTACATGCTGAGTAAACCCTGGAGTGATGTGGTTTCTGCAAGCTTCTCACTGTGAGGGACGTCGTCTACAGTGAGTAGACTACATACAGACTGTCTGATTAGGATGTTTTTAGATATGACCCGTGCTGGGATGTCAATAAGTTTATTTACTTTAGTACTTTTACTTCACTTGAGTACTTCCATTTTTATCCATACTTCTCCACCACTAATATCCTTGCCTGTTGTAATATATTGGGGTTTTTTTTATCAGGATGTTTATATGTTTATAACATTGTCACTCTGAAAGATAAAACTCAACTTTGTTATGGAAATGTTTGCTAAATCTGGTACATTCTCTGTAGCCCTCAGTCAAAATATTGTTACACGTTAATGCTCTAGACAACAAATTTAAAAATACTTAAAGGTCATTAGTCAATTTATATAAAAGTAAAAGAGAATAATTAACAATAAAACTACTTTTGAGAAAGTCAAACTTCAAAGTTTATTCTTGACCTCGGAAACAGTCCATCAACATCTTTCTAGCTTTTACAATGTTCTTACTGCACTTTAAGTATAAACCACTTTGTCTAATAAGAGTCATGACATTTTTTTTTTATTATGATTTTATTATTATTTTTTCAGATTTATTTTTATTCAAATTTTTACATACAGGCAATTTAGAGTAGCAAATTAACCTAAATTGCATGTATTTGGATTGTGGGAGGAAACCGGAGCATCCCGGAGTCAACCCACACTGCTATGGGGTGACAATACCACCGTGCAGTGGCTAGCACATGAAATTTGGATTGGGATCAAATTAACTTGGGTTATGTTGTGTCAGTTATGCTAAATATTGTGTTTAAGGATTTAAAGCATCTGACTGGATGATTGAGGATCTTTAGGGATGAGTCATTGTGTGTTTCGGAGGGCTAGGTTCACCTTTTGTACAGCTCAGCCTCTCATATTTGAGCTTGAGGGCAAAGTGATCTTGCATTAGCTCGCGATGCACAGACTGAAAGTCATTGTGCTTCTTCCCTAGAGCTATGTATTCCTCTTGCATTTGGTGTAGATCCTTTCTGCTTTGGTGCAGAGCAACTCTCTGCTGTTCGAGCCTGATTTCAGCGTCACTGACTTGTTTAATCCTAATGTCGGACTCTTTCAGGTGTTGTCTCTGATACATGCAGAAGGTTTCCTGAGCTGTCTGGAGAGCCACAGCTAATTTCTGACTTTCCGCTTTCCGCTTGTAATAAGCTTCTAGTAGCTCAGCCCGATACATGTCACACATGGAACTTTCTTTTTCAGCAGCAGAGGCAATTGAATCAGCTCTTGTAGTAGAATCAAATTTAGACCTAATATGTGCATTCTCCATCCTTAAGGTCTGCATGTCATGCATGAGCCTTTTGATCTTAGAAGCCATTCCTTGGTTTTCCTGAATCAGGCGATTCAGTTCTTCTGATTCATGCTGCTGCTGGGAGACAGCAGCCTCATGGTCTATCTTATTTTTGCCTTTAATTTCACTTTGAAGGGTCTGAATATCGAGGTGCAGGGATTCTATTTCGTGGCATTTCTCTAGAGTTTTCTCCTGCTGCCCAGTGAGGCGGTCTTTCAGTTCCTTAATTTCAGCAGAGTTCTGATGACGGTCACTCGTTGCTGATTCTTCTTGTTGACTTTGGAAAACCCTCAGATTCCTCTTAAGCTGCTGGATCATAGTCTCATTCTTCTTAAGCTCAGTGTTCGTTTCACTGAGTTGGTTTTCAAGCTTTGCATTGGACTGCTTCAGCTCATTGTGTGACTTCGTCAAATCCGCCACTTGAGCTTCCAGAAGAGCCTCATTTCTGCTGCAACCGTCTCTTTCTTCCTTAAAGTGTTTTCGAGCAAGCTTGTACTTATTAATGGTAGCATGAAGTTTACCCTTCAGCCCCATGATCTCAGAAGCCAATTCTTGGTTTTCCTGAGTCAGGCAGTTTAGTTGTTCTGATTCATGCTGCTGCTGCTGGAAGACAGCAGCTTCATGGTCTATCTTGCTCTTTTCTTCAAATTCACTTTGAAGGGTCTGAATATCGAGGCGCAGGGATTCTATTTCGTGGCATTTCTCACGAATTTTCTCCTGCTGCTCAATGAGGCGGTCTTTCAGTTCCTTCATTTCAGCTGAGTTCTGATGATGGTCTCTCTTGAATCTCGCTGATTCTTCTTGTTGACTTTGGATCTTAGAAAGCAGTTTTTGTTTTTCCTGAGTTAACAGGTGCAGTTTTTCTGCTTGTTGCTGCCGCTGGGAGACAGCAGCCTCATGTTCCCTCTGGAGTGAACAGTTTTTTGCTTTTTCCTCTGTGAGGTCTGAGGCCCATTGCTTCACTTCCCTCTCGAGTGAGGAAACAATGTTGTACTTACCTTCAGTTTCAGTTTTAAGAGCCTGAATACTGAAGCCCATGGATTCAATTGCCTTGTCCTTCATCATACCTTGCTCCTCCGCCTCAAGGAGGCGGTCTTCTAGCGTCTCAATGTCAGAGCAAATAATGTCAAGATCATGTTTTTTAGACTCCTCAAAGTCATTGACGAGCTTAGACAGCATCTTGGTTTTCTCTTCAAGCCCAGTATTTGTTGTACTGAGTTTTGCATTGGACTGTTTCAGCTCTTTCATAGACTTCTTCAGATCATCCACTTGAGCTTTTAGAAGATCCTCATTTCTGCTGAAACCATCTCTTTCTTCCTGAAAGTGTTTTAGTGCAAGCTTGGACTCATTAACGGTAGCCTGAAGTTCACTCTGCAGCCTTTTGTTCAAAGAGGCCAGTTCTTGGTTTTCCTGAGTCAACCGGTGCAGTTTTCCTGCTTCCTGCTGCAAGTGGGAGATAGCAGCCTCATGTTCCCTCTGGAAGTTACCATTTTTTGCTTTTGAGGGCCATGCGTTCACATTCTTCTGGCGCGGGGAAAGAACGCTGTCCTCTTCTTTAATTTTAAGTTCAAGAGCCTTAATTTTGGAGTGCAGTTTTTCTTCTTCAGTTTCTACATCTTTCTTCAGACCTTCCTCCTGCTGCTTATTGGTGAGTTGGTCTGTCTGTGCTCTGACGTCAGAATAATTCATCCTGTCATTCTTTGCTGTGTCCTCTTTAGGATTATTAAACCTCTTAGCTACCGCGCACCAATCGAACATCTCTTGGTTCTCTTCAACCTTAGTTTTAATATAACTACTTTTGTTTAAAGGCTTTAGCTTCAGCTCACTTTTGGTCATTGCGTTCATCTCTTCAACCTTAGGGACCTTTTTAAGAATACTCCTTCTAGTCTTTTCTTTGGACTTCTTCGGCTTCTGCAAATCAGCCCCCTGTGCCGTCATGGAGGCACAGGGGGCTGATTTGAGATAAGATCTTGTGTAGAGATAAGATGTGTGTAGCCCAATGTAACGGAGTAGAAGTAGAAATTTACTCGAGTAAAAGTAAAAAGTATTTTACAAAACAAGTACTCTTACAAGTAAAAATGTTTGAAAAAATGACTTAAGTACATGTAACTGAGTAAGTGTAATGCGTTACGACTCACCGCTGGATTTGTCTCCTCAGATGTGATTTAAAGGCTGGCTTCTGCATCTTAGGGATTCAATCACTGGCTGAGATGAATCAGTGGCACGGTGTCTTCTCCTGTGTTCTTATGAGCATCAAGAGAAAATACCAGCAAAAATCATGCAGATGCGATGAGTACACCTGAAGCATTTTGTCGAATGAAGTGCCAACAATTCCAATAAAGTGAAGATTTTCTAACTCCATTTTCTTCTCCAAATTCTCCTGTTCCATCATGATTTTATAGTTTGACTCATGTCCCATCTGATAACATGGAGGAGGTGGGCTTAATGAGTTGGGACCCTCTCCAGACTGAAGATGTGCAGACAGACAGACACAGAGGGACACAAACAGAGACATACAGACTGACCTTATTGATCCTGAAGGACATTTAGGCATCCAGTAGCTTGCAAGACATATTAAATCTCACATCTGTCAACCCATCCTCTTATGCCCCCATAAGCCTGTACGAAAATAATAAAAATTAGAGAAACACCTGACAGAGCTGGTCTGCACAGTCCTTCAGGAGTCTGGAGCTGATGCCATCAGGGCTTGCGGCCTTTCTCGTCCTGATCTTTCTCAGCTCACTTCTCACCTGGGGCCTCATTTATAAACGCAGCGTACGCACAAAAGAAATCCCAAAGTTTGCTTTGAAAGTGGCATACGCCTTCTTTTATGCGTACGCTGCATTTATAAATGCCTGCCTCAGTGCCTTTGCTGTGACCTGAGATGTTCTGTTGTAGCTGCTCCTCCATCTTAGCCTTGAAGCTGGCCTTGCCTTCCCTGATTTTCTTTTTTAACTCTTCCTACACCCTCCTCAGCTCCCTTTTGTCCCCAGATCAAAAAAACCCTCTTCTTTTCAATCAGCAGGGCTTTTAATTCAGGGGTCACCCAGGGTTTGTTATTTGAGAAACACTGTACCTTCCTGGTGGGCACAGTATTGTCTACACAGAAGTTTATATCGTCTGTTACGAATCAGGTCAAAGTGTCAATATCCTCTCTGTGTGGCCGCACAGCACTTCCCAGCAGGGGGTGTCAAAGCAGCCCTGCAGCGCCTCAGCTGCCTCCTGAGACCACTTCTTCACAAACCTTGCGGTGGGGGGTTGTTTCTTCACCATAGGTATACCGTAAATGGACTGCAGTCTCACCAGGTTGTAATGTCAGCGGCCCAGCAGGGGGCAGGGTGCAGAGCTTTATCCGTCTTTGTTGTTGCATTTAAGTGCGCAAGTCCAAAGTTTTATTGTCTCTGATGTGGCAGTCAACATACTGGCAGAATGTAGAGAGAGTGGCAGACAGGTAAGCATGGTTGAATATGCCCCCTGATATGAGAATGAGAGACTGAGGGTGTGATGTTTGCAGCTGAGACACTACATTGTGGATGAACTCACAGGCTGCAGCTGCATCGGCTGACGTCGCGTCTTACGAATGTTACTTTACTTTTAACGTTTACTTGACGTTTCTTCAGCGCCTAGCAACCGTTAAGTTTCGATTCCATTAAAGCGAAGCGACGCCACGAAGCGAAAAGTGTAAAACGAAAGTGAACCTGAAGCTGTCGACGTGACGGAGGTGTTTTCTCTGAGGTGAGAAGAGCCTTTGTATTCGAACAGACTTAATTCTGTAAAATAAACCAAAACGTCTACCTCCTCTTCTCTTAGTTAGCAGTTACATGCTGATAAACAGGACGACCTGCGTTCCGGCGACCTGCTGTTTGTCTGCGGACCTTAAGGTCGTTCACTGACCCAGTGTGAAGTAAACCCAGGACTGATGTATTCAGGTTTCTACCGGCTTTTCTCAAGACTCACCGTGAGGGACCTCGACGACAGTGAGTAGACTACATGCAGACTGTCTCATTAGGATGTATGTTTTTAGATATGACCAGTGCTGGACTGTCAATAAGTTCATATACTCAAGTAGGCTTCTTTACTTGAGTAGTCTACTTCCCTATTATCCTACTGTATAGCCTGCTTTTACTCTATTGCATGTCAGAGGGTAACATTGTAATTGCATTTCTATCCATTACGTTTATTTATTATAATTTTGTAAAATAGGAGCCATTGATAGTAAAGGATCTAACAGTAAAGTTATAGCCTAATAACTAATTAGCTTCAACATAAAAATACTGCATACATTTTAATGAATCAGTACCACGTTTTTAGATATTATCTACATAATATCTAAATATACATATTCTTCTGAAATGGGCCATTGAACTTCAATACTTAAAGTACATTATGATTCAGATTCTTATTAAACGGTTTATTAATGGATAGCCCCTTGAGATGAAGCATCTCGTTTTCAAGGGGGTCCTACTTAAAACATACAATACAACAGATACAGTCGCATACATACAAACAGACATACATTGAGGCTCAAGATTACCCACCCACACATCACCCTCCTCGACCACACCACGAGACAGTAAGTGCCAACAAACAGCTTCAAGTCCGACCGGACACTGGTGCCGACAGGCAGTGCACAGGGCGGTTTTTTTTTATATAGTAATCAGCAGCAGCATCAACAAGATCCTCAATATCATCATCAATAGCATCAATATCATTAGGTGCAGAGGTGTTCATTTAAGAGCTGCGTCTTTAGCTTCTTCTTAAAGGTGGAAAGAGACTGACCGAATAGAGTTTGGTTACTCACTTCAGGTAGGCAGGAGCCATTTTTGTTGTTGTTTTGTAAGCAGGGTTTTGAATTTGATGCGAGCGGTGACTGGGAGCCAGTGGAGGGATATGAACAGTGGGGTGACATGTGCCATTTTGGGTTGATTGAAGACCAGTCGCGCTGCTGCGTTCTGGATCATCTGCAGAGGTTTGAATGTGCATGCAGGAAGGCCTGCCAGTATGTTGCAGTAGTCAATGCGTGAATCCATGTGGTTCTCTACGTTATAACAATATGGCCGAATTAAGACTCTAGCACAGCCTTTAACAATTCAGTTTGTGACGTATTCTGTCCGGGTCCAACTTGACTTTTCTACTATGACTTCATCTCACACAATTATTTTTCTCTTCACAACCAATAAATCCCTCATGTGTGCTGCAATGACATAGAAAACAAAACACTGACCTCAGATCTGTGTAAAATAAACATCTCCTATATGCAGGACCTTAAACCAATAAACCAAACACTTTCTTTCTCTGTTTTCTGTAAGATGATTGATTTGTTGCTTTTATTAAAATATACACATAAGGTGTGTGTTCCTACAGCAAAATGGACTATTGTACCCAAACCAGTTAGCATCTGGATTTTTGCATTTGCCCCACTGGCAGTCTGGGCCCCTCAGTGGGCACCTGGTGGTGGACCCGGCCATGGATAACGTGCTCGCTTCAAGGTTTCTTGAAAAGAGTTATTTTAACTTTTCTGTTGGTCTGTCACAGGAATGAGAGGCCTCAGAAACCACCATCTGTCCTGCTGTGTGAACACATTGCTGCAGAGCTTCTCTGCTACCTGGGAACTGACCGACCTACTGGACAAGTAAGAAAATGAAATTGCATGTTCATGGTGATCCTGACTGAAAAAACAACAATACGTTATCACTGGGTCTCTGTGAGGGACCGGGGACGTCAGGCACAAGAAACATGTTTAAAGGTTTTATACACTGCTCAAAAAATTAAGGGAACACTTAAATCAAACATCAGATCTCGATGAACGTATCAGGAGAGAGCAACTGTCTGTGGCCACCACATGCAAAACCATTCCCTTTTTGGGGGTTGTCTTGCTTTTGCCTCTCCATTGCACCTGTTGTCTCTATAATTTGCACCACAGCAGGTGTAACTGATTCACAATCACTTGTGCTTCCTAAATGGACACATTGATATCCCTGAAGTTTAACTGACTTGGTGTTATAATGTGACGATTAAGTGTTCCCTTAATTTGTATGAGTAGTGTATATTCCAGACCTTTTGTAAAGATTATTAAAATATATACAGCTAGCTGGCAAGAAAGCTGATTTACTCATGTGATAAAACATTTACATTAATGGGGGTTTATCATCTGCTAAAAGGTGGGAATCATCTAGTGTGAGAGCAGAGGATCGTAACGTCCCCCTGCAGCTGAAGAGGATCCTCGCTGCCATGAGGAGCGACCTCCCTCAGCCTGCTCCCCATCATGACTTCCTCCAATGTCTGGATAAAAACTGCGTGCGACGTAAGGAGGAGCAAAGTTTTAAAATAAATGTCTCAACTTCTGACAATATGACTTGTATAATGATTAAACAGTATAATATGTTTTACAGTTAATGTGCAGCATGATGCCGATGAGGTGTTTCTCTCCATCCTGAACTTCATGCAACAGCAGATGGACGACAGAGCTCTGGTTGGTCTTTAATCATTGATATTCTTAATATTTCACCTGTAAGTGCTTCATTTATATTTGCTTACACATTTATTCTCTGCCAGGCTCTTGAGATCCAGAATCTGTACAAGATTTCTGTGGAGTCACACCTGCAGTGTTTGGAGTGTACATCCGTCCAGACTCAGACCAGCTTCCTGCTCAGCCTGCCGCTGTATATAAAGGAAGATCACAATTCTCTGGTGCCGCTTTGTTTTGGGTTTTTTTACAAATATTGATTGTTTTTAAGGAATATTTCAACATTATTTGGAATGCACTTATTGGCTTTTTTTTTGCTGAAAGTCAGATGAAAGGATCGGTCCATTCTTATGCCACAGACAGCTAGCAGCCAATTAGCATAGCTTGGCATAAAGACTGGAGCTTATCTCATATTATAATATACTTCTATACTAGCTCGAAGCAGTTCCGAAGAAAAAGTTCAGAACATAACCTCTAGAAAAACAGCAAAAAATGTGTTTTTAAATGAGATATAACTTTTTGATAACTGAGCTTTAGTGTTGCTGTCGTGTGGATTTTGCCGTTGGACTGAGCTGGGCTAGCTGTTTCCCCCTGTTTCCAGTCTATGTGCTAAGCTAAGCTAAATGGCTGCATTTACAAATTTACTCTAAACATGAAAGTGGTCCAGATTTTCTCATCTAGCTCTTGTCAGGAAAACAAAAAACAACTATTAATCGAACATACCTGACTTCAGTTTTTCAAGTTTACCTTTCATGAACCTTTTCAGGAAAGCTGCATGACCTCTTTCTTCGAGCAGCATGAGCTAAGGGGCAGAAATTGCTGCTATTGTGCACAATGTGAAACAAAGACTCCATCCAAACAGGTGAGGCTTGTGTTATATGCTCCCTAGGAATAGTGTCTAGTATGAACGAAACATATGGAAACATCTTTTATCTTTCCCAGGGCGTCAAACTGCTCTCCCTGCCTCGTGTCTTGTGCTTCCATATGAAAAGGTTTCGGAATAACCGTGGCAGCGCCAGAAAACTTGATTGCAGTGTCACCTTTCCAGAAACCTTTGACTTCTCTGAGATTGTAAAGGAAGCGTTCTCCTCAGATTTCTCTCAGGTATTTGGATTTCACCTTTTATATCAATGTTATCAAGTATTTTATCTTTTTTCTTTTTCCACAAGTTTTTTTGTTCTTTCAGAATGATTGCAAGTACACGTTGTATGCAGTGGTAGTGCACTCTGGATATGCAGCGTTTGGACACTATACTGCCTACGTTCGTCACCGGGTGAACCAGCGCTGGTACTACGCCGATGATAGCCACGTACACCAGGTACTTCAATCTTTTAAAATATGTCTCACTTACATGCAATTTTTTCTGGCTTATACTTTACCCTCATAATTTCACTTTTGTATTGTGCTTTTATTACGTTTGCTTTTTTTAAAATAAATTGTGCCTGATTTGCATTCCATAACATAGGCGTCCTGGGAAGAAGTAAAGAACACATACGGAGGACACAACAGGTAAATTGCATGAACTTGTCTGTTCTTTTTTGTTGACTGTTTGAATATCAAGTCATGAGGTTTATGGAGTCCTCTTAAATAACTCAAAGTTGCTTTCTTGGCAAGACAAGAGAAGAAGGAAACCACTCTTTTATCTGTATACAAATATTAAACTACTTAAAGCATGCAGTTAGCTTAGCTTGCAATATCACTGGAGACATGGAAACAGCTAGCCTGGCTCTGTTCAAAAGAGGATCATTTTTTACCCTGCAGATTTTTGCAGATAAAACAAACTTAACACTGCAGACTAAAGTAAAACGTGTCATTCTTTCTAGCCCTGGCGCAACTTGATTGAGGTATTCCTCAGGGCTCTATTATGGTTCACCTGTCAATTCACAACTACCGTTTCCCATTTTGTCACACTATTTAGAGATTGTGGTCATCTTCTCATGCATCAATAAGGATAATCTGGTGACAACTTCTTCGCTAAATGCAGAGAGCTATTCAGAATTGTATTTGTCTTATTATCAAATATATATAAATTATAAACTGTGTTTAAAAAAAGTTATAACAAATAAAAAATCCTCTTTTACCTAAAAAAAATAATTGATTGCTTCAAACATGCCCTCAGCAAAAGTTAGAAAAAAAGCACGTGACTCCTCTTTCCTCCTGCTTTAACCAGCAACAAGTTGCTTAGTTAAATTTAATTTTTTTTATTAATAACATTTAAAGTCTTAAATGCTTGACTCCCACTGGCATCATGCAGCTTTTATCTTCCTACTTGCGGAAGCGGCTTCAGATCTTTACACAAAGCCCTATTGTGAGTTCCGCTGTGATGATTAAAGACTAAAGGTTTCCAAAGGTTTGAACTCTTAAACAGAGGAAATCCATCCTGTCTGGGATGTTGTCTTATTTTTCAACACCTGGTAGTTGTGTTTTCACTTTTTATTCCTGAAACATTCTTTTATGTGTGACTTTTATCCCTTTCCTCTCTCTCTCTCTGTCTTAGAGGCATTACTTTGTTAATTTCTGTGTAAAAATGTAAAATGCTGTTACTTTTGCAGACACACAGCATACATGTTAATGTACAGAAGAGGCTTGAAAGAAGAAGGACAACAACCCGAGTTCTCCGGCTGAGTGGGTGGATGCAGATGAACTAACCTGGGATACGGTGCAATAAAGGGTGAACATGGGAATATAACATAACATTTTCTTAAAAGATTTTATTCTAATTTTTAATCGCACTTGTTGAATCATTTAATATTTAATTATTTTTCTGACCTCATAGAGCTCATTCAGATTGTACATCAGCACACTAATTCCCGGCAATCACCAGTAGGTGGTGATAAAGACTCAATTGGTGATGGGTTTTCCACTCTCAGACCACACACACTGTGAACACACTCAATCATAGTAGGGGGTTGGTTTGAAGAGAATGCTTAGCTTAGATATTCACTGTTTGTGGGGAAATACCTGTTATTGGACTCATTTTCCTGACTCTGTTTTTATGCTGTATGAGTCACCATTGAGGAACAATGAATTTAAGGTTTTTCTTCATTTTGGCTGCTAAAAACAAAAACACAAAAAAGCTCCTTCAGCATTTTTCTTCTATTGTAAGCATTACATTTTCTTAATACCGCCAAAACTCATTAGCAATAACACTGATGATTTTTCACTCTTATTGATGCATCATCAGTTGCACACCCGAGCTTGTAATGTATGCACTTAAGGTACGAAAAACTGCCTCTTTTGTATGTACTAGTTTTGAAACCATTGTACAATAAAAAAAAAAAAGGTTAAATGTTGCAGTCACAGCCAACGTGCATAAATGCTCGGTATTGGCTGTCAGGAGAGCCTCTAAAGTTCCCACTCGCTCCGCCAAGAGTCGGGGGACCGTGTGAAATGGTGCCTATGTGCTGCAGAGCGCTGACAGAATGGAACATGTCTGCACTGTGCCACAGGCAGCAGCCCTCATGCTTAGTCATCTCACTGCCATGTAGCACAGGCACAGCTTTTTGTATAGGGGGTATAGTCCTCCTACGTTCAGACCACTGACGAGCGCTGGATGTGCAATGTATTTGTATGGTTAGGGGGTTTGCATTCTCTACTGAGAAGCTGAAATTACTCATAATAAAAAAAAAACTTGATACTGAGAGGACTGTTGTTCAATCTAATTCAAACATACCAATCAGTTGGCAAAATAATGCATATTTATGTATAATAGTGGTGTAAGAAGTGATATGATTGTTCAATTTAAGAAGCTGTAATCAGTATTTTATAAAAACTGTGGATTAAATAAGTTTGTGCATGAACTCACAGAGAATTAACACTTTTTTTTGTGTGTGTCTCTAAGCTCACTGTTTTTTTGTCCGGGCCCCACCTAATGTTTTGGTTCACTCTCACTGTTGTGTGTTTTTCAGCTTAATTTGGCAGCTATTTTCAGAGAAAAAAAACGATAAATATACAGTGTAATTCTACCTGTGCAGCATCTAACGGCAGACAAAGTTAGCAACTATTGTAGTTGGTGAGCATAGTGGCTAGATTAGCAGCTAAGGAGCCGAATATTTCCGTTATGAGCTGGTAGAGCCCAAAAACAGCGAAAAAGAAAGTGAATATTGTAATAATATACTGTGTGATGACAGTAGTTAAACTAACTACAACACAGTTTATCATTCAAATGACCTTTTAGCTAAGCCAGCTACAACATAAAAATACTTAATAAATGAGGCGCCGTTTTAGCTCGGGCGGTTAAATCACCCGTCCCATGCACAGAGGCTACAGTCCTTGATGCGGCGCCCCTGGGCTCGACTCCCTTCCTCTGCCCTTTGCCCCGCATTGTCCCCAGTGTCTCCTCCCCTGTGTCCAACGCTATCCACTGTCCTCTCTCTCAATTAAAGGTATAAAAAGCAAGAAAATAATCTTTAAAAAACATGAAGTTTGCAATAATAAAATATTAACATTATGATTAAATAACTCAGAAAGGGACCATTGTGCATGTTGAGTACTTTTGCTTTTGATTCCGTCCATCGTGCTGATAACACTTGTCTACTTTAACCTGATAACATTTTTGAGTGCAGCATTTTGTCGCTGGTTCAGTTGGACTTAACTTACAATATGAAAATATACTATTAACTTAAGCCGATGGCTACATGTGATGGAGTAAAAAGCACAATATTTCTTCCTGAAATGTGGTGGAGCAGAAATATATAGTAGCAGAAAATGGAAAATTAAAGTAAAATACAAGGACATCAGCATTGTGCTTCCTGCTCTGTACTTTATGACACCTGTTGTTGCTCACTGTTTGAATAAAGACATTTGGTCGATGCATCCTCATCAAGCAGCCTGTTTTTCTTGAGAATACGATAACTCAGTTCCAAAGAACTGATTCTCCCCTTTGTCGGCTTTTAATCAATAATTCATGTCGTAACACCATGTGTGAAGTAGATGTAAGACGAGCAGCTGTCCAGCACCACCCTGACATTGAACGCATCACAGACACTTACAATGTGATCATAGGTGGTATCACCCTTGAGACCACATGAACAAAGTCAGGACTTCTTAGTTTCTTTTTTAGCACGTGTGGCACATGCTTGTGGTCTTTGTCTCTATTGTTTGAAGTTGAGCTCTGGCCCCTGGATGTGGTTGCTCAGACACTTTATAGCAGATCATAATCTCTGCTATTTAGCTCTTTATCTTGGTCAGGTGTTACCCAGTCAGCCAAGGACACCTTATGTTGTATTGTTTTGGCAGTTGATTTCTCCTGCAGTGATAGTGATTGACACAATAAGTTAGTAAAACCACAAAAGCGAGGAAGATATATTGTGTGAACAAAGTCCTGATAAGCACGTAGGCACAGCAGCAGGGATGGTATTTTTCATCCTCCGCAGTGTGGCAACACTTAAACTGTTTTCTTTGGAGAACAAATCTATGTTCATTAATGCTTTTTTAGTCATTGTTGATGTGTGTTTACCAGTTACTAGGTGAGCACACCACTGTGATGCGTCGAGGAGAAAATGGAATTTGAGAACCACTCTTAAATTTTCCCTTTTTTGTGTGGAGGATTTCACAGGCTTAGATAGATGCCTGCGTCTGACTTAAATGTTTTCAAGAGCGACAGCCAGCCAGCAAGTGTTCCAGCCCCCTGTCTGTTTGAAAGTGATCACCAATAATTTCATCTCATATCACTTGTCAAAGTTATTAAGTTACTTTCCTTCGTGCTTTCATGCCATAAAAAGGCAGAGAAGCAGTAAAGACAGGAGCATTGGCGGCAAACAATAGAATGGATACAAAGGTTGTGATGCCTTAATATTATGTCTTATTGTTGGCCTGTTGTTTGCTGCACCAGAATAGTCCGGACGCTTTCAGGCTTTTATCTAGCGTCAATACCTTTTATACATAGGCCCTACCTGCTAAGCTAGCAAAACGTCCATTAGCCTTAGCTGTACTTTGAGCTTATTGCTAATTAGTAAGGAAAACTAGAGGTGAACATGGTACATTATACCTGCTAAGCATCAGCATTAAAGTCAGTTAACGTTAGCATTCAGCACAAAGCACTGCTGTGTCTAGGTACCAACTTACAGCTGCTAACGTGGCTAAATAATGCACACTTGTATTTTGTTAATTTCCATGGCTTGGCGGTGTTATGGTTTAAGAATGTAAGCTTGGTGTCTGTCAGTGTATTCATACTGAAGTCAGTACATACTGTGATTTCACTGTAGCTTGCAGCGCAGGCAGTTACTACTTCTCTGCTATGCTGGTTAGCTTTAGCAGGAGGTTAGCGAGGATTTCTTCTCACGTACAAAGCCTTACAAAGTTATTTGATATAAATATTACCAAATCTAAGTTTATCAAAATGAATACATTTCAATTGCTTTGGAAAAGTGTAGTAGTAAATTTAGATATAGCTAACCAGCGCTAACTCACCGGCTAGCTTTCCCTTGTTACTCATGACTACACAGCATTAACTGTGGTTGAGTTTGGCTTCTAGCTCAGTTAACTTTTGTAGTTACTGCATCATTTACATGCTGTTTCATATAAATTAAACACTTCTATAGCAACATGACATGTTAAAAAACAGATTTCTAAAAGCTGATGTCAGGATGCTGTTTTGGCTCTGTAGTGCAGAGCTGTCTGTGTCATTCAGAGCTTGCAGGTTTCATCTGGTTTTATTTATAACATCTTAAAAAAAGGAACTAATTCATGCGCTGTCTCTACACAGTTCCCCTTTCCTGCACAGGACAAGGATTGTGAGTGGTGGCTGTTCTTGCCTATGCTCTCCCCCTGTGAGATGACTGTGTATGGGAGGATGTTTCCCCTGTAGCGTCAAAACCGAGACCCTCTAACAAGCCCCGTCCTGACTCCCCCTCGTCTGCTCTAATCCTGTATAACCTATTTAACAGCCAATCTCACAGCTATCCTTTGGTTATATAATGAGGTTTCAAATAGGAAATGATTCTCTTTTGCTCTTTGCATGTCCAAGGCCTGGTGACCATGGTGAAGTCTGCTTTTGTAAATATCACAAAAAAATGTCCACTGTGTGACTTGGATTTTCCCCCTCATTTAAAAAAGTAAATCAGATAAAGGAGCACATAACTGAAAAAGAATTTCATCATGAAAGGAAAATCCTTCATTTGTCAAATGACTCAAATCCAGAAGTAGAACCTTAATTGTAGGCATCATGGAAGGTTTGTCTTGTATCTTTATTGATTTGTGACCTGTGACACTCATCTCTAATTTTAACTCAGCTGCTCTTGGCTCATATTTAGGTCGTAGCAAGGAAGTGTTCCTAAGCTTTAGGTGTTAGCGCATACATCGCGGATACGCCATTGGGATTGCACTGGAATTTGTAGTATGAGCGATCATGTCGAGGAAGAGGCCTTATCATTCCCCTGTGAGTTTATAAAGTTTCCTCTGTTGGTGGGAGAAGGGGAGGCTGGTCCACGCAAATTTTGCATGTTGAAGTCGTCCTCCCTGAGATTCTTGGCAGTCTGAGCATAATAAATAGAACATCTGCTGGATTTTCTAGGAAAAGGGATGTCGAGCAGTCAAAGTGCTATAAGGGAACAGACAAGGGAAAGTGCGGTTCGAATTCGGGCTGGATTGGACCAGAACTGAGGTTGAGGTTGATTCACTTTTATTTTGGTCGGCTCTAAATGCAAGTTGCTCTACTATTTACCAGCTAATGATACATATTTTAGAGTTATATATATTTATTATGAAGCGGACTTCCAACTGAGAGAACTTGGTGGTATGTTACAGATGTTTGTTCTCACAGGAGGTGAGCGCAGGCCCCCTCGCTAATTGCAGTCATGACATGCGTGGTTATATGATGCCCCACCCATGTCTTCATAGCTCTGTCGTTACCCTTCAGTTAGCACCTTATCTCACCTCCTTATCATCAGACCCAGGATCCACAGAAGATCAGCCGTCGTCTCTCAGATGCTGCTCAGGTTTCAGGTGAAATGGCTTTACTGACGTGCACGGGAAACTGTCTGGGTCTGTGAGCGTCCTGCTCTGACATGCACACCACCATGTTTGTGCACCTTCACACTGCTGGCCCTTGCACTAATCTCTCCAGTGTGAATGTTTTTTTTTTGTTTTTGATGTGATATGTTTTCGTGTTGGTTTTGCAGCTGCTGAATCACAATTGAATTTCATTCAAATTAAGCGAGAATTACCTCTTGTTGTGACATGCCTGGAGAAGAACACATCTAAAAATGATCAGACGTATCATAATAAATCCTCCTCTTCACTTGGCATCCCTTCAATTAAAAATCCTCCTTCGCTGGTCTCTCACTATACAGGAATGAATGGAATTGCACCTTGAGGCTAACCGCTGCCTCAACGTTCCAGCTCTCAGCTAGTGATAAGCCCAAAACAACCTGTTAACTGCTGCAGACACGCATTTCAACTGTGCTTGTGTATGCATGCCAATCAGTTGCTACATCAGCGCTCCAGTTAATGATTTGTACAGTGGAAGAAAAACCTGACAGGGGGAGAACTAACAGCGAAACTGGCCTACATGCAAACAATGTCGTTTTTTCACTTCTTGCAATGTTTAAGAGATTTGACCTGCGTTCTGCTGCTCATTTGCTCTGTGATATGGGCTGGGCACCTTGAGAAGTGAGCTATCCTTTGTCAAACCTCTTTGACCTGCTCTCTCCTTCTGCCTCTCCTATTTCCGCACAAAGACTCTCTAATGCCAGGTAGTTGGCGCTGGCATTCCTGTTGCATTCCACCATGGGGAAGTTGCTGGGATCAGGATGAAAAATGCCTGAAACAAAGGCCTACTCTCATTCATAGGGTTTAGGGTTCTGTGGGAAAGTCCAGGCTGGACAGAGGTTGGATGGCAGAGGAATGCGAAGCGGGGCATAGCTCACACAGTCTCTGCGGCACAGACGCAAAGACACATTGATAAGGTGGAGGTCTTCTTACACAGGGGAGCCATGAAAGAGGATGATAGTATATCCCTGTTGTATCACGTTTGCAGACAAACATCCATGCTGCTGCAAGGATGGGTAAGACTTTGATGGAAGCTAAGTCTTCATCCGCCCAAACCTGACTCGCATTATCTACATTCATTCGATAGCGACAGTAGAGAGAGAGGCATGCTATAAAGCACTGGTTCCTAGCGCTTCATAGAGGAAAGTTTGATAAGAGGATTGACACCACTTAAATGAATCTGTTAGGTAAGAAGCTATGGCTAGCAAGACGTTAGCTTAGCTAAGGACTAAAACATGAAACGGTTAGCGGAAAAGCTTGCCAAAAATGTCCCAAAATACAACTACCAGCACCTCCAACGTTCATTAATTACCCAATTTTAAGTAAGTGTTTTATCTTGTTTGTTAAATTTGTACAAAAGTGGAAGTTAAAAACGCATCTTTTTGTGCTAAGCTAAGATTTTAAGCTCATCTTAACATTCATCAATCATGAATTATTACACCAACCCTTTTTTCATTTGTAAAGGTATGACGTCCATTCCTTTAGCACCTCATGCTGAGGTTAAGTGCCTGACCCTCATTCACCCAACCTCCCCTGAGTCGTATCTGAACCTCGGCTTGTAAAGATTTAGAGAGGAATTTACTGTCAAAGCTTTTTCTCTCTCCCACAACAAATACCAGCAGATATTCTTGATAGTACATCTTCAGCTATGGGAACGAGAATGGCCATTAGAAGAAGAAAACTTAAGGTTACTATTTAATGACAGTTGACACTTTTGCAGGCCAGATCTTACATATTTATATAGTTTGATATTATAAGAATAAAGTTGTAGAATTGTGAGAATAAAGACGTTATATTACGAGTATGAAGACGTTATTTTATGAGAATAAAGTCGTAATTTTAGACTATTGTTAGCCTAAAGATACCGGCTAAAATTACAACTTTATTCTCGTAATATTATGACTTAAATTTTTTGTCCTCAGTGTGGCCCTAATACTCTGTCATATCAAAGACTACATGTAGTATAACCAAAAACCTACAATTATAAGATTGCCATCAATCTCAACTGTTAGACAGTTAGCATGCTAACTTGCCAAAATAAGATCCTAAACATGAGAAACATCAAACCTGCTCAACACAATTTTGCTAGCATTGCCAATATTAGAATGTTAGCATGCTGATGTTTGCTCGAAGTAGCGCTGTGCCTTCATTCAGCCTCACAGAACTGTTAGCATAGCTGTAGCCTCTTTGTCATGTTAACCAAAAATTGCTATATTAAATTTGGAAATAAAACTCTTCCTTCACTTTTATCATCATATAACCCACACAAACTGGCTTACAGTACATTTCTGAATGTATACACAGCAGAAAACATTGCTAACCTCTGTGGTTAGCATCTTGCTAAGTACGTAACCACAGACTACAACGGCTTGCAGATGATACTCAAAGCTCTGCTGTCGAACAGGAAGACTTCCTTAGTATTGTCGGCATCCACATTTCACACATAACTTGCAGCTTGATTTACCTGTAAACAATGTGTATCTGCATGTGAATGAACGGTGACACTTGTTGATAAATCTCTTTCCTCAAAGGTTTTGTTTGACTCGATTCTTTTTCTCATGAAGATACAATCTCAGTTGAGCACACCTAAACAGTTAAAGCTGCCATTTGTTTATACTCTGAGCTGTGGCGGGCTATCAACTCAGGTTATATATCATCTCCAGAGCCTATACGTAGTATGTGGTTGCGGGGGCGTTGGATATTGAGAATGTGGAGAAATGAGAGATCTGTTGCAGCCCACATGCCCCTTCAGATTCTCTGATGTGGCTGCAAGACTTCCGAGGAAATGCAAGGCCTTCTGGGATAGCACTTAAGCAGTCCCTCGAGTTTAAGGACTAGCGTGTGCTTGAGTGTGTGTGATGTGCATGAGCCTGCGTCTTAGTGTTTCTCAGTGTCTTTTCCGCGTTATTGTTAAACCTCACTCCTCCTTTGATATGCGAGGACGTGGGTTGGCTGACAGCGGCTTTCCAAAGAATAAGGGAGTGTCGCTTTAAAGCAACGGGCATGGCAAGCTTTATCACACAGGCAGGTGATTTTCATATGAATGTAGCACGTTCATAACAAACCTCACAATCAAACGACCACCTCTTTCTCATGGGTTGTTATCAGTCTTATTCAAACAAGGTGCTCTGGCTCATGAGATAAACAGAGCTTTGCTATCAGCAGTATGTTGCCCTCCTAACAGGCTGTGATGCATTACAGACTACTTTAATGCATAATAGGTGAGTTAAGTTGAGGAAAAATGTTAATGTTCGGGGATATTTAATACCATTTTTTACGCTTTCCTGCTTTTTGTTAAGTGAATAAGGCTGCTGAGAGGCCCGGCCCCTCTCATCTGCAGCCTGTTATGGCGGAGCGGGAGGATGACATCATATTGGTCTCGGAGCGGCGGCTGGTAATTGGCCCGCTCTCCTCCTCCAGCGGCACGGGCCAAACAGAACACACAAGTGGAGCCAGGCAATGCAAGTCAGATGCACCGGGTTTTTCCAGAGTGGCTGGTGGGGCCTCAGTGCAGACTGAGAGCCAAGAGGCCTCAGAGAGGGGTGCAACGATCCAACTGTAAATGTCAGAAATGAATGAAGGGCCTCAACTCGAAATGAAATCTGATATAACGCGCCCCAGGCAAGTCTGTTTGATCTGCAGCACAATCCACCGCTGTAGTCGTCTGGATAACTGCGCCTATTCTCCATGATATGACACTGCAAAAGCGTTTTCATGTGGAAGTTTTGTGAGAACCGACGTCAGCAAGCTCTCAGCCCACACAAAGTTCCATTACAGGGAGACTGAACTGCTGCACCTCTGGGCTGCAGAGGAGCCACAGCCAGTGATTGTTTGTATTATTAAAATAAGTGTGCAATTTCTCAGCTCTGAAGACGCTCACATTCCTCGCAATGCGGATGCATTACTGATGCAAGATGATGTAAAGCTCCATAAGGCATTATTCTGAAATTCCTTGCACATGTGAATAATAGCCAGAGGATGAAACATCTGGAAATAACATTTAACCTCTGCAGCTTCAGATGTGTGTCTTGTAGACGAAAATCTCATCAGCAGGACAATAACAGGCAGAAACAACTAATCCCATTAGTTTTTAAGCAGCTATTTGATGTGGCAGCGTGAGTAAAACCTAATTGGTTGCAGTGGATGTGTGAACAAGACCTGGTTCTGCCCTGTGGCCAGTCTCACACACAGAGCTGTTGGATACCTCTGTTCCAATAAAGCACAGGCTTTATCTTTTATAGAGGCTGCTCAGTCATACCACCATGTTTCCTGCTATGTGGTGGTTGAAGAACAAAACAGAGGTGCGCTGATCTTGTGATTACATAGGCAGAGGATTACGTAAACCTCTCTGTTATCATCCAAAGGAACAGTTGTGAGAACACGTTTGGTGTCTAAAGCCTGTGTGGGAAAACATGCGTTCCTGCTATGTCAAAAGAGGGTGCAGTGCTCAGCATGTTGGCACGTGCCCGTCCGCCTGTCTGTTGCCCATTGTTGTTTCCCCACATCAGTGACAGATAAATGGGTGTCAGTTGTGAACAGAAGGTCACATTGAGCTTGTAGGTGGTGAGAACATCAGAGTTCCTGTCGCAGCCAAGAAGCAACTCAGCGTCTGTGGGCAAAAATTACTGACTGAGCAGAAAAACGGCTCTCACTGAAATGAGTGTTTGAATGCTCTCGCTCTCAGTGCTCTGTCAGGTACTGCACTGAACTGTGAGGTTAGGCAGTGTTATCACTCACTGTGGGTGTTGTTACCATAACGATTATAAATTCCATTTCAGTTGTGTGTTTGGTTATGCATGGGGCTTTTCACAGCCCCTATTTTAAAAGGCAGTTAGAGAAAATCAAGTTGTGTTTACAGTCAATAAAAGCTACATCAATGAATTTTAGGGCACATGAGGTATCATCAATGTTGATTGTCATTGTCTTGTAAGGTTTTTGTGAAGAGCAAACAGTTGTCATTTTACATATTCAGCAGCAACACTGTTATTGTGTCACTGTCATATATGTAAGTGACGTTCACTCTCCTTTTAGCTCCATTTATGGTCTCCACCATCTTGGAAATGCAAATAAGACCCAATTCGAAGGCTCCTTCAGATGCGGCCGACAAAAACATCCTTTTCCGGGGCCACAATTGATCCATCGGGTGCATCCTACGCGGCCCACCGTATCCCGAGACTCATTGCGCGCCCATTCAATTGAGACTGTGGATTCTTAAATGGCCAAGGAATACACTAAAATGTAAAAGTTTTGGTTCCCAAACCAGAACAAAAGGGGCCTTGAAACAAATTATCTTCAATTTAACAAGTTATGTGACGTTAGTTTGCCCGCTAACTACCTCTTGCTAGGTGACAGGGGCAGCGTTTGGTGACGCAAGGTGAGGGCGGGAACAGCTGGTGACGCAAACAGGAAATCCTCCGTAGACCAGACTGTCTTTTCAGTTCGTTTTAGCCGTCAACGCAGGCAATGAATGGTGCATCCTCCGTAGACCGCCTCCTTCGAAGGCTGCAGCCCCTTAGTTTAACACAATACAGATTTGTTTAGTATATCATAATCTAGTAGCCAACACTTCTACATAAAGTAAACTACAATTTAAACACAGTTTCTTTATTACTGGTACAATAGCAGGTTAAGAATTATCCACATCAGTGGCGGCCATCTTGGTTGTTTACAAAATTGCCTCTACAGAGCTTAAATCCGCCCCACGTTAGTTACAGTTGGGATTGGCCCAAATGGAATCAGGCCTGATGGAAATCTGTCTGAGCTTGCAGATTCATCTGGTTCTCATGCTATGTCCCGACAAGCTCCTGAGGGAAATATTTAGCTCTCAGTAGGTAAATGCTCATGAGCTAGGAGCTAACTTTTCTGTAGATGCTATTTGGTGATTGGCAGGATGTGTGAAATGGGTTTATAGGAGCACAGTTTGAAACAAGGCTGCAATTTAACCTAGATTTATTAATTGCAGGCTGTATGACTAACTTCTGATTTCTGATTAGCTATTAACGCACTTTTAACGTGGCATATTTTCAAGTTAACCAGAACATAATGAGGCAAAGCTAAAACTGGAATTTGAATAAAGTCTTAAAGAGTTGGAAGGCTTGCTCAAAAGTGGGCGTACATTACAGAACTGATGGCTGTCACCCATAACTTTCTCCTCCACCTGTATTGTTAGATCAGGAGGAGGAAGAGAAATAACTAAGCTACCAAAACCAAGAGAGGGACATACGGTCTCATATTGTCCTAATAAGTAATAAGTTTTGTTTCCTGTACTAAATAAGGTCTTGTTGGTGTGAAACCATAATGACTTAGCCTTTCTTACTTCCTGTGATAAGTCATCTGAGGACAGAAAACTCCTTTCCAATGTACAGCTGGCTGTGTAAACTCCACTCAAAGTGCTGGTCAAAGCTTGTTTTTAAATGTGAACTTAAGAGGAAAACGTTGTCATTAGCCTTTCATTCCTTTTTTGTTGCTGCAGATGCACATTTCTCAGCACATCCTCTCTGCATCTCAGCTGGTGAGCTAGCTGTCGAGGCAGAAACTGCGCCGGAGGGAGGAAATGATTATAGCATAAGGGAATGTGTTATCACTTTCTCTTTCTTGTGCATGCTCTCTCACAACCAGTTGAATGTCATATATTTGTGTTTCTTATCTGTAAGATGAGAAAGAAGCACATTTCAAAACTTTAGAAAAATGACACGTGTCCTCTGCATTTTTTAGATTTTAACGCTTCCTTGTGTCATGTCAAGTTGACTAGTCCAGACTGGACTTGTGCAGTGAAATATCAAATGTCATGTAGGCTGTTGTGTGGCTGCACAGTGGAAAAGTCTGTATCGTGTTCCCCATCCATCAAACGCTGCTCTTTGGAGGAAGCAGACCCAGCTGTCCCTGGCCATTGATACCTTTGTTGTTCCTCTCAGTCAACTACAATAGTCTGCAGTCGCAACCCTCAGCTGCTGTTAGCTCACTTCATATTCTGCATGTCTGTCTTAAAAATTCCTGCCTCATTCTTTCTCTCACAGCTGTGTTTAACTTGAACCTGTCAGGTTGACTTCTGATTGTCAACTCAGGCGTTCATCTGAGAAATGTCAACTAACTAGCAGGTATGGCTAACTACAGAAGCAGTGAAGAAAACTGGCCTGATATTGGGACCAAACAGTGAAACAGACATAGCAAAACCTTAACTTAATATATTTATAAACTGCACTCAATATTGGACAACCAAAACGGACCAATTTCACCAGAGTATGAGGCTACAGAGATGGCTAGCAGGCTAACGTTATGCTAGAATAGATAGCAGGATGATGTGATGCAAGTATTTTTCTCGACAATTTCACTCAGCTCAAACATTATTACTAAGATTACTAAGAGTATCTAAATTTACTTTTTATTGACTGTATTGAGAGGGAAAGTACTCTGGTTTAGCCAAGCTCACTAGCTAGCCAATGCTAGCTAAAATACATTCAAGGCACTTTTGTTGTACGTGCTGTTAACCTGCATTCATGTGGTGTGGTAAAATAGGTTCTTATAGACTTAGACATGGTGGAGAGAAGTATATTCAGTGGGTTGATTTTAAGCAAGTACTAGATTAAAATTTTTCGCTCACATGTAATTTGTAATTTAGGTTCTAACGGTTAGCTGCTTTCTGCATAGTTACCTATACTAGTGTTTTAAATGTTGATTATTAGCATTAACCTTGATAAAAAGTCAGGTAAAGCAAACAAACTATGTTGTTTCCACATTACGACTTAAATCTCATGAATACATCAAACTCGGAAGAGCAACTTCCCCACGCACAACCATCCAAGAGCATGTGAATGCAGCATTAGTCTTAGATCTCCCCACCTTATTACTATGGCGCAGGGTAAAGGACCAGGACGGCAAGTCATACGTCTAACATAGCAACCTATTGGATCGGCTACTGGCTGGGTTGGTAATTAGCTTCCCAGGCTAGCGACTAGCAGGGAAAAGCTATCAACCTGGCAGCTTCTCATTTACCACCACTGGCCTCTCAGTTATCAGCGCTGGCTTATAGCCTCCTTCGGCCTCTCAGTAGTCTTAATTTTGTCCTTTATCCTGTGCCATATATAACACATTACAATGCATAATAATAATTTTTATATATATTGTATGTACAATGTCAAAATAGCATTACAGATGATTAATGTTTTGATGTGGGAATACAGTCACTGTCCTTGTATTAGCCACAGACTGAACTTAGGAAACCCTACAGAATGCAAACATATACAGACCCCTTCAGATCTGAGAACACATATCAATTTGACAGCCGTGACTGCAAAGGTGCATAGAGGAGCCGCACCTTGAAAGCCCTGGCAACTTTTCATGTCGAGCAAACAGCCACATGTGTCAAACTTCTCCTCCCACGCTGCACATTTCACACATTCCTCAAGAATGTTTGCTTTTTTACCAGGTCAAGAGAACGAATCCTGTGTTGCATTGTGTGTCTCGCTGGCTTTGTACAGTTTTTTGAGATCATTCTATTAGATCATTCATCTTTTGCAATTCCTTCTTTGCACAGTCATCAGTTTTTTTGCTGTTCAATTGAAACTCTTCCTTCTGAGTAGTTATGTCTTCATCAGCTCTCCATAAAGAGTGCCTCCTCGTGCTTTCATTTCCTCAGTGACAGTGGGAATCCTGACCAAGGGCTTGAGCTCTGGCCGTGTCTCCAACCATAACATATGCCCCGCTACTTCCTGTTATCAATGATTACATAAGCTTTCGGAAACAGAGACATCCTAGGTTGTCAGGGAAATTTCCATGAGAATAGAAATTACAACTTGCACAACATCATTCTCTATTGTTGCCTGTTAATGGGGGACATACTGTTCTTCTTGTGTCCTTGATTAAAACAACTAGTTTACAGCCATGCTATCATTGCTTAGGCTTTACTTTGGCACAGCTACAAGCTAATGTTAGCATGCCAACATGCTCACAATGGCAATGCTAACATGTTGGTGTGTTTAGGGTGCTTAGCTGGTATAATGTTAACCATGCTCACAGTCTTAGTTTAGTGATAGCATGCTAACATTAGCTAATTAGCACTTCAAACAAAGTACACCTGAGGCCTATGGAAATGTCACTGGTTTTGCAGGTATCCAGTGATTGAGCAAGTATTAGACATAATGAATTTTTGACATGATCTTGGTTCAACATGAAAGGCCAGGATACCAGCGTTTATTAATTCATCCTCTGGGGACCATGAACCTGTGTACCAAATGTCACGGCAATCCATCACAGTTGTCAATCAATCATCACCCATCAAGTTGTTGATATTTTTAATAATCAAGAAGTCAAATAATCACCATAAATAATTGAATAACACGTAACCACTTTAACTCATAAATTGTATCCTGTAGGAATCATGAACATACGCAGTAAATTTAATGGCAGTGCATTGCACAGAAGAATATTTATTTCTGGACCTACATGTTGGATCGACTTTAGCATGGCTGAAAAATGGGGCCAAGACAAACAAACAACAGAACAGGTACAGGTCTACTGCATAATATGATGTCTAACATGCACACTTTTGTGTACAAACAGTACAGAGGTCACTACAGTGTGATAGGTTCCCATTAGGGACAATGCTGAGGAAGCAGAGTGATATAGCCGGAACTTTGACAGATCTCCCCAGGGACGAGGCCTCGGTCCTGGGAAGCAGTCGCCAAGGATCAACTGGTCTATCGCTGCTTCAGGCCGCAGCAGCACTGTGAACCTCGTTCTTTCCCAGCGTGGGCCGGCCCACGGCTGACATCTGAACAACTACTAGAATAAGTCTTGTTCCTCCCAGACTTTCGGTGGGAAGAATTGATGAGTTTCTCTTGGTTGACTCCAGGCAAAGAGGAAAAAGTTTCCTCCTGGGCGGTAACTATTATTAACAGTCCTGGTAGACTGCTTAACATGGCAGTCCTTGTGGGAATGTTTTTTGTTTGGATCACATGTCATGTTTCAAGGAGTGTGAAATAATTTGGTCTGTGCCTAGCATGTTGTGTCATGATTAGTCTGATCCACCTCTCATAGCTCAGGGGGGGCTCTTAGCTTGGTAACAAAGCCCTGGTATCTGGTTCTGCAAGGTTGTTATTTGATTAAGACTAATCTCATGGTTTTGATTTCAACTGGTTTTGTCTGCAGAGGAAGTACTTTTTGCTCTCTTTCTGTGTCTGAACTAAAGCTCAGCCTGCTCAACTGGATTTTGAGTTCTGTGAGCTAAGAAGGGCTGCACCCACAGTAATGTGTGAAGGGGAATCAACATGGGAAAATGCTGACCAAACTGTTTTAGCATGAACAATTACTGTTTTTTTTTTTTAAAGGAATTACCTGACACAGGGAAAAATGTATTCCCATTATTTCTAAGCATTGAATAATAAGATCAATACCACTCTGATGTCTGCGTTGCTGGAGCCAGCAGCTAATTAGTTAGCATGACAACTGAAGACAGGGGAAACAGCTAGCCAAGCTCTGTGCTAAGTGAGCAAAATCTACCTACCAGTATCTTAAAAGCTCACATGTGAACATTTTACATTTTAGTTTAATCAGTTCAAGAACTATTGTGAAAAAAAATTCAATTTGTCACTTTATTTGCTATGAAGTAGCACTATATCTTAGCTAAGACATAGCACTGTTTCTAAGGAAATGCTGGCAACTGCTAGAGGCCCAGAGAGTCAGACACTTAGCGCCCCATTAAACTATAACTTGATGTTTTTTAACTTTGTCTTAGTTTACAAACTTTTAAGATGCTAGTAACCAGATTTGTTCCTTTTGGGTTGAGCAAGGCTAGCTGTTTCCCTTGTTTCCTTATGCTAAGCTACACTAACCAACTTAGACAGACAAAGATGAGAGTGGTGTCAATCTTCTCAGCTAATTCTCAGCAAGAACAAGTCTTTTTCCCAAATTGTAATTTGTAGTAAGAGGCTTGCAGATGTCATCTTTAAATCAGAGGATGGGGCACTTGAGATAGACATGAGTTGATTTTAGCAATGTTGCCTGGTATGTGAAATCCCCCGGCATGGTCAGAGACAGGAACGCCCTGCTGGATAAAGATTCAAGCTGATGGTCTGGGCGCCACCAGGCAGGTTAGCCCCTCTGCTCCGCTGGACCTCTACTGGACCCCCCACCCATAAGAAGATCAAAGGCAGGCTGGACGTCAGGGGATAGCGGAACACGATGTTGTCATCCACCCCTGACTACGCCATCACCATGCTTGCTCATAGCATGGTATTTCCTGCAGATAGGCCTGGTATGCTGTTTTTTGTCTTGTTTTTTTGTATACTTAGGTTATCTGGAATGCCAATTACACAACATGTGAGGGAAACATTGAATTTCACCATCAGTAAAAATGTTTGCTTGGTTGCATCGCAGACTGGTGGTAAGCTCAGCGCGAGCCAGAGATTGACCAAAAATTGCTTTGTGGTTAAAGTGAAGTGGTCGTTTCAGGACTATATCATGCTATATGGGCTTTGCTTCGTGTAATTCACACACCCCTGCTTTGTCTTCTATGCTTAATTGGAAAAATGTAGTCTGTTTTGCAATGCCATAGTCAGCCAAGAATGCTAGAATGGTTTCAATTTTAAGACAAAGTCATTACCTCACAGAAACAATATTTCCCACTCCCACTTCGATCTATTAAACTGACAATACTTCTCAGTTTGCATCTGGTCTGGCAACAGTTCATGTCCTGTTTCTCTGTCTACAATACATGGGGATCATTGTTGTTTCAGGCAACAGCTCTCACGCTGATAACAGGTTGATTTCCTATCCTTCTTTTTGAATGCATGAGATGTTTTGGGGGGGAAATTGAGGCCTTCTGAGTCCCCCTGCTGAATTTAATCAAGCAATGAGAGCAATGAGGTGAATTAAGACAGGAGCTGACTCAGCCTTACAGAGGCCTCTTTATGCCGCTGCTGAAGTCGAGGGGGCCCAGGGTTAGCATGCATCACACACAGGAAAACACCAGGCAGCTCCCAGACAGTCGAGGCCCCAGCAGTCCACGTTTGAATCCCTCCCCGCTCGCCGTTTATAAGGAGCATATCGCCTCGCTGCAGCCACTTTCAAAGAGCTTTCCTTCACATTGCGAGGCCCCCCATTTCCTCCCCTCTCTCAGGAGGGAAATGTAAGTGTGCAGGAGTGGAAATGTTGCAGTCGGAGGGAAGTGAATGGACGAAGAAAGCAATGTTATTTGTGGAACAGTGAGGCCCATTGGCTTAAAATAAACTCACAAAATGACTTACTGGAAACTGCTCAGTCTTCTGCTCCTGATTAATGCCCTATTTTTCGATGGGTACGGAGAGTGTTCGAGAGAAGGAAATAAGAGAAAGACTAACTTTTGTTTGATCCAAGGTCATTTAGTGGCCAGCTGCAAGGCCTTCTATCTACCCCATGGGATCTGTCTTTCTATTGGACATCCTGTCGCTGATGAATTGTCACTCTTCTCATTTAAGATCACACAGAGGAAGCAGGCAACTGCCAGGACACACCCACACATCCTCACTGACCAATCAGCTCGCTCCAGTTGTCCAGCATCCTTTGCACTCAGAAAACCACAGCTGCCACAGGAGCTCCTCCGCCGGAATTTTAGTTTGTGTCCTTCCTTCCCTAATCTCTGACCACACACACTTGTTCACTTGTGACGGGCAACCGCTGCCTCTTGGCCCCGGCACGGTCCCCCCCTCGTCCTCTGCACCGCCCTGAGACATCTGTGTGTCGTGAAGCAAATGAGCAGGAAAGCTGGGGGAACTTCAGAGTCGACTGCTGGAACAGAACAAGGGGGCCCCCACAGATGAGTTATGACAGAAATCTAGCTGTATGCTCACATGAAGAACATGATTCTCTTGCAGATGCATGCCGTGCTCTCATACCATGAACGTGGACATTACTTTGCATGCATGTTATCTGAGTCTAGACTGACGCAAAACTCATCTTATCCAGACAGTTATCTAAGTGATTATCTCTAGACATGAGGTTTGTTCACTGTGAAATGGAGAGGATGTGATCTCACCCAATTAAAATCTTACCAATGTCGCTTGCTGATTATGACTTAATCCAGGCTTCCCGTTTGTGACCCTACCAACCCTCACATGTTGAAACATAAATGCTCTTGAAGGGCTTTGTTGAAAGGGTTAATAGATCTATAGAGTCTTTAAAAATACATCATACATTTAAACCCATGAAGAAGTTTAAAGACAATCTCGTATTGGCCCAATAAATGTGATGTTATAGCCTGCGGCGATTTAGTTTAGCTAAGTACACAAGGAAACAAGAAATAGCTAGCAAATAGTTGCCCTTTTGTACAGATTAAAAAATATTATATTAATTAGTGAGCTTGAATATGGATTCAAGGATAGCCATCTTCCTCTGATGCCGTGCTCAGGGTAGGAAGCTGTTATAATGTTATACTCCATGTGGTATTCCAGGTTTTCGATTCGTATAAATGTAGGGAAAAGGAAAAATCATTTAACTGCTTCTCGATTGATCAGCAACTAAAAAAACAACGGATAGTGAAATCCAGAGGGACATTGAGCCATAGCGGAAGGTGAGTCAACATATTTGGTACCAAGAGCTAAGTCAGAAAAGCTAATGTTAGCTTTCAACAACTTAAGCTAGCTAGCTAAGATGACCATTTGTTGGGAATTTACAGCATGTTATGTGTAACATCATCAAATGCTAATGTTAGCTAGGAAGTGGTTGCATGCTAACGATACCTGCTGTCTTAGGGTTTAATTTGGCCTAATGTCCCTGTGTATTTTAAAGATCCATCCAGTTGCAGATCAATCGGGGAGCAGATGAAATGAGGATTTGCAAAACTGACACACAGCAGTCCAACATTATAACGGCATTCGAAGGTCCCACTTTGAGTGTGACGTCAAAGGATAACTGCCTCTGATAGAAAATAGGGAATTGGACAGAGCCAGGCTAGCACTATCCCCTGGCTTAAAGTCTTTGCGCTATGCTAGGCTAACTGGCTGCTCGCTAAAGCCTCATAACAATCATACATGAGAGTAGTGTCTATCTTCTCATCTAGCTCTCACCAGAATGTATTACTTAAAAGAATTCTTTGTGTGTAGAGCAGTAAAAGCCTTGTTCTAGCACCTTATAGACCCTCTTTTGTTTAAAGTGTACCCTCTTCCTCTCCCCTCCTCTGTCTGCTATTACTCCTGAGTGCTTGGTGGAGAATAGGGCAATGTTCTCAGAGGCTCTTGTAGGAGTGAGGGATGCAAGCTGCCGGACGTCAGACTTGTATACAGACTTATTGGAGGAGGGGGGAGAGACAGCAGTGACCGGGGCCCAAACTGTAGAAAAGAAACCCCCTTGTGTTCACGACCCAGACGACTACAGACCAGGCCCGGATGTTGCAATCTGTCCCGTCATTGTCTCCTCAAATGTTGGCATTTTAGTTTGAATGATTGCTTTCAGTTTAGCCAAAACATTCCTGAGACACAGTGTGGAAAACACCCTCTTTTTCCTGCGCTGATTTGACGACACTCCATTTGTTTTCTAATCTTGATGCGTAGTTGAGTGCAAATTAGCTAGTTGCACCACAGTGGCTCCAATCACATCCTAAGGATTGATGATGGGATTACTCAAGCATTAAGGGAGTAGGATTTACACATCCAAATAAATATAATTATGAGATGCTGGGTAGAGGAACTGTTGGGGGAGTGTTATATCTCAGATCCTGCACATGTTTTTGCTGAACTTCTTCTGGAAAGCACCTTCTCTCCCACTTTCCCCCTCTGCCACTCTGCAGCGAGTGGCAGTGACAGGACGGCTTTGATGTGTGACAGTCGCAATAGAGAGGCGCGCTCCACGCTGCTGATAGCCTGACCAGAATAGCATGTGAAAGAGCAAGAACATGCGACTACCCATGATCATGTATGTCGCTTACTTTTCATGTTTGGGAACGGGTGTTTAGTCCGCTTCCAGGGGGGTGTAATCAGTTGATGTGAAAGCATAGAGTATGCAACCATGTGACGGACAGAAGCCACTTTATCTCCTCCGCTGCCTGAGCTACACCAGCTATCACTCAGCACTGGGAGGAGTGTTGACCACTGTTCACACCACAGCATTCCAGCCATAGCATCCTCTTCTCTACTGTCAGTAAACCCAAACAGCCAGCTTGAGTCAGAGCACATGGGCAACCTGTAATCAAGCTTGGCCCTGATACTGGCATGTTAAAGTAAATCCTCTGTTTATATCCGAGAAAGGCCTCCCTCATGGAGCGACTTACTTGATCTCGCACAGGAAATACATAAGATGATGTTAAGCTTCAAAACCGATCCCCGGGATTAAAGATCTTGACTATCACCCTCCACCTATTCTCTTTTTGTCTCTTTCTCTTGATCTGTGGCAGTCTGCCCATCTCCGGGCCCCAGTGCTCTGGTGGGTTCAGTGGACTGGTATGCAGCAGGAATCTTTGGATCAAGGTGATTTCACGCTCCTCCACGTTTTCCCAGGGCTTTGGGCGCTCTCTTTTACCTCTGTGCAGCCCTGAGTGTGTGATAGCGGCTGACATGTGTTATCATAGGACACATGCACTAACAGCAGCAGCAGGGTAAGGCTGCTTTATCTGTCTAACACCTCTGTTTCCCTCAAGTGTCATTCTTTGACTGTCTGGTACGGTCGGCTTCTTTGGCCTCTTGCGGCGAGACCCCCTTTGGACAAAAACACTGACCCGAGGATTTGTCGGCCTCTCCATGAACAGACAAAGGGATAACCCCCCGACATGAAATCTCAATTCTAAGATGAATCCTCTCAAACATACAACCCCCTCCTTTGAAGTAGAACTAATCTTGCTAACCTTGACATTCCCTCCGAGACAGTTCCCACTCTCACTTCACAGTCTGGTCTCATAATAGCTCCACAGTGCTCTTTTTTTTCTCTCAATGAAACTCCATATCTCATTCAGCTCTCTGGTGGCGACTGAGAAAGGAGGAAGTTTGTGGCTCGGTTAGCGCTTATCATTCAGCCTGACAAAAAGTTCGCCCTGTCTTTAAATATGCTTACACATGATCGGAAGCAGCAAATTTAGATGCGTGAAAAGATTTTTTGTGCATGTATTGATGCCTTTGATAAGAATTTAGCACATACTGCTGCACAGAGAAAACAGACCGAACAGAAATGGCCTTCAGACATCAAAAGCGATAGGGAGTTGACAAACCCATGACTTCCTCTTCCTCTTCTTCTATAATCCTACCTTTTTCAGATTAGTTCTTGTCTTAGTAGGGGAAAAAAAGAAACACTTTTAGACATCCTGGAGACACCACAAGCACTCTCTGCAGATTTACTCGTCCATCCTCATACTTTCATCCTTTGGCATGCCATCATGCTGAAGGAAGTCCTAGACGGAAAACTTTTCCCTGGAAAGGGATCAACATGCCGTCCACACCCTCCGCCGTAAGGATGTCTGCAGCATCACACTAAGTCCCATGGATCCCAGCACATGTGGCAGGACTGTGAACTGATTAAAAGCACCAATGTTAGAGAGAGGCAGTGTACTGACTTTAAGCATTCACAAATTATGACATAGTCTATCTGTCGTCACAGAACGAGACATCAACACAGGACCATGCTAGCGTCTCTCTGATGCTTTGAGGCTTTGAACTAAATGCTAACTCTGTATGCTAACATGCCCACAATGACATCGCTAACATGCTAATGCTTCACAGGCTATGTTGAACATAGCTCAGGACGTTAGCATGTTAATTTGCAAATTTGCTATGTATTTACTCACTCCCACAAATGTCAACATCACACTTGTGCTAGCGTGAAACTCAGGGTGACCAAGTCAAAAAGATAGATCCTCTGGTGAGCATGATGGCCTGTACAAAATTTCCCGACAGTCCATTCAGTAGTTGTTGAAATATTTCAATCTTGATGGAATTAGTTGGCCAGATGACATTTCTACAGTCATGCAGCTAGCATGGCTAAAATGTTGAAAATCATGCACAGGAATCATTAATGTCACTAATTTCCCCCCAGAAAAATGTTTAAATAAAAATAAATCCAAGCTTAGACCACCCCGAAAATATATACCAGCTTCACTCTTCAGGTGATTCGCCTTTATTTGGACCACTACAGCTGCACAACAAAGCTAGCTAGCAGACATCAGGGTCAGCTAGTTAGCTAGCTAACTGGCCAGCTAGTTAGCTAAATAACTTCCCAGCTAAATTCCAACACTGTTCAGATTAAGTCACTTTGACTGCTCAAAAAGACTAAAAGGCCATTGGAAAAAAGGACAAAATGTAGAATAGAACACATGAAATGAGTGTTAGGAGCAAAATATTTGTTGAATGAGATTTAATTTTTAGTGAGAGACATTAAAACTGAGTAGCATTGAACTTCATTGCAGATATTGAGATTAGCCTGTAAGCTAGCACAAGAGAACTAAATGATTGAAAACACTTAATAAACTTATGTCTTACACCAGTACTGAACTTTTAATGCACAGTTAGCTTGCTAGTTTTTTTAGGGAGCAAATTAATAAGACGTGTAATTTTTTTTTATCCCTTGTTCATATAAATGTCGGGACATCTGGATTGGAGATATACAGTCCTAATAGCGGACATTGCAATGTTTTTTTTGTACCATAACAATGTAAACTATCTATGTTTTGTAAACTTGCAACGTGGCATTTGTCCAGCTTTCAATAAAGCAGTGTTGATATTCACTCTTACGCTGCCTTTATCCAAGTTAACATAATTTTTTTTATTTCGTACGATAGCCTAAACACATGGTACATTTTAATAGTTTTTATATGGCAAGACACGAATTTCAAAAGTGTTTTTCATAATTTAAAAATCGAACTTTATTGCTGTTTCACTTTTTGTTCCTCATTGTTTAAAGATGGAACTTTATGAAATGTATTAACTAATTTCTTTGGTTAGTTAAATAAGAAAGCAACACTAAATAAATACGTTTAAGATCAATCAAACCAGTTTGCATGTTAGTTTTTGTTTTATTGATTTAATCATTTATAATTTTATTATGATAATAATGCTGTTGAATATTTTCATCATCAATATTCATTCTGGAAACTCATTCCGAAAAGGTATGCATATTTTTCATAGTATTAACATATATTTTTATGGATTCCTTTTTTTTTATTCTTAATATATGATTGTGTTTGTTTTTCTTTTTTGGTCTCTGTTGTTTTGTTAATTGTTATCAACTAAAGTATATTTCTTCTATGTGTAAACCTACTTGGTAATAAACATGATTCTGATTAGATGTACTTATTATCAGAATAAGAATCAGCTTTATTGGCCAGGTATGTACACATACAAGGAATTTGACTCTGGTTTAACTTTGCTCACTATGTGTAAATATGAGGCATGCAACGATTCTCAAATATATAATATGATTTTTTTTTTTTTTAATAATTCACACGAGGTAGATAGTTTCCAGTATTTACAGTAAAAAAAAATAAATAACAGAGTAGATTCATGCCAGATGACGGATGATATTTACATGAATAAAATGTGAAAAAAACAAAACAAATAAGAATAAAATATAAATATGGATACATATAATATAAAATAATAATAATAAAAACATTATTTTCAATGCAGGGACATCCTTGGAAGAAGGTTTTAGTCCAAAAACCTACGTCATGATCGGCGTGTCCGCCTCTTATAAAGTATTGTTAAGAAAGTATAGCAGATAAAGGCTGAATAAAAAGACCGGAAATCAAACAAACACTTCCTTGAAGAGCACGTAGTTAGAGGAGTCGGGTCTTTACCACAGCGGCTTTTATTTTGAAAGCTGTAGCCGGATGGTGCCTCTGTCGTTGTGTCCGCTTTGACGCCGTTCTGGGAGAGTAGAGGAAGAAGCACACAGAGGCAGCAGGACTGGAGCAAACCCAGCAGTCTCAGCCTCATGCTTCATCCTGGGCACTTCTCCTCCTCCTGTCCGGCGTCGACAATATTGTGACAATATTTATTTTTATTATTTAGCCAAAGACATATAGAATAAAAACAGGAGAGGAGGGGGAGAAGGGTGGCCGAGTCATGGAGCTCTACTGCCTGGAGTCGGACATACCCGTGAAAGCCCAGCCTGACCCAAACATCCTCTATGATGACAGAGTGTTGCAAAGTTTATTAACTATTGAGGACAGGTTTTTACCTCAATGCTCGTATTTCCAGCGGGTCCAGAAGGATATTCAGCCTTATATGAGACGAATGGTTACAGGTTGGATGCACGAGGTTTGTGGGCATTTTATGCATTGATGAGCTAACGTGACTGCTTAAGCTAATTTGCGTTATTTTGCATGTTTAACCCCTCTTTTTGCCTCATAAACTTTGTCTTTTAGTTCATAGAGAGTTGTCATGGATGTTGACCTATCTGACAATTGAATGAGAATGACTCACCAAAGGCGTGGGAGAGTCGGAAATTCCAGGACGAAGTTAACTCGGCTTCAAAGAAATAGCCTAGCTTGATATTTACACATGTTAACAGCTGCAAAGTTGGTATTTATGCTCACAAGCTAGCCCAGGCGTCAGAGGGGAAGGTTATCTTAATTTACATGATCGAAAAACCGACAATTTATCTTTATTGTAATTATTATTAATTTTCTAAAATGACTCAAGCTCGGTGCTTTAGCCTGGCAACGTGCATGCAAAACCACTTTCATTTTTGAGGATAAAAAACACGTCATGTTAACAAAATATTCCGTTTTCTAACCGTCGGAAACTATTCTAACACGCATTTTGAACATTTTGCACACGTTTTAAAGCTTCCTCATGATATATGTAGATTTTTAAATATTTTTCAAAGTCGGCAAAGCCCCAACAAGGAAGAGGAGTTCACTGGTAAGGGGGTTTTGCTGAGCGACTTCCTATTGAACTAATTTGTCTCTGCCTTGCCTCTGAGTTTGCAGACTTTGACTGATTAAAGACATATGATAAAATAGTGATTTAACCTTTAACCCATAGACCACACTGTCGTGGAAAAATCCCAGCAAAACCACCCTCATCTTCAACTACTCTTCTGCTTTAAAGCACAAAGAAAAAAATCTTTAATATTCTTGTTTTACATTTAATCATTAATATGCTTTTCTCTGTCATCTTTGTGTTTCATTTTAGGTGTGTGAAGAGGAGAAAAGTAATGAGGACGTCTTCCCTTTAGCCATTAATTATTTGGACAGATTTTTAGCAGTGGTGGCCACAAGAAAGAGTTATCTGCAGCTTCTGGGAGCTGTGTGCATTTTTCTGGCTTCAAAGTTAAAGGACTGCAGGCCGCTATCAGCAGAAAAACTCTGCATGTACACAGACAACTCCATCACGCCACGGGAATTGCTGGTAAGAGCCGGGATTTCAAACGCCCCATTCATTCATGAGAGCATACAAATACGCAATGTCATATTTTGGGATGATTTTATAATGCTAATGGCTGTATTGGTTCCACAGGAAGTATCCCATTTTCCTTATAAGTGGATCCGTGCACAATACAGCCACATCCTTTCTTTGAGTCCATGTGGTCTGGAGGAGCATGTGATGCCATCTAGTGACAGTTATGCAGTACAGAATTGGGATATGTTGCACTTCATGGAGTTTTTCAATCACTTGTAGAAGAGTCGAAAAGGAAAAAGCCAGAATGCTTTACTTTATCTTACCTTCCTACATCTGTATGAAGTGTTTAAAAGGATATCTCTTCATGGCATTTACAAGAATACTTTTAATTCTTTCCTACTTACATGCAGCTTTTTAAACAATCTTTAAGACCAGTGAGTCAGCAGTTAACCCGCAATCTTTGAGCTTCTTTTTGAGAGCAAAACTGACAATATTTTTACCTATTTCTAGTCATCTTAATCATTTTTTCCCCAACAAATGAGCAGATTTTTTTAAAAAGCAATCACCATTTTCTCAAGCCCAAGTTGATGTCTCTAAATCACTTGTTCTGTCTTATCAAAAGTCCAAAAACAAAGGTGTTTTTTACGATGATAAACCATTTCCACTTAAGGTCTTCATGCAAGCTTTTTCACCGAGTCATAAACAATAAAAGTAGAGCTGATTTGATCTGTTGGTTGACAGAAATATAAGGCGATTTAGCCGTTTTTCAAGGAAAGAAATGCCCCAAATTCTCCGGTTTCAGGCGTTGCAATGTGAGCATTTGTAGATCTGTTTCTTACATGATGGTTTACTTTAATATCTTTTAGGTTAGGACTCTTGGTAAGACAAAACAAGGAATTAAAAGACAACAAATACTCAATTGATTTAGCCCTAAAAAAGCAGCAAATTATGGAAACCAGTGCTTTACAAAAAGCTCCTGATGATTGACTAAGCTGTAACTCATCGAGTTTTAAACCACTTTATAGTTTACGCTTAGACCCGCTTCAGCGATACAGCTCCACAACCTCTCGAAACATCCTCTTGTGTCGCCAGTAGCTGTTGAGGGAAATTATATTTGTCCCATTTGATGCTCCATATTGTCTGAACACTCCAGATTCCTGGATATCCTGTCAGGATGCTCCGAGAAGGCAGCAGGAGACAGGGAACGATGTTGCAGCTCTTCCTTGTAATGAACCCTCCGCTGCTGCTTCAGCTGGAAGTTTGAGAGGAAGGAGGGGTGGGGGTTAGCTGTACGGGAAGTGAGCGCATGCACCGACAGCAAACCTCCGCCCTGCTCATCTCACAGTCTCGACACGGGCTACAATAGGTGAAACCCAAGGGGGCACGTGTGGTTGGTTATGTGCAGGAAATCCACGTAAATGTAGATTTTGAGTGATGGTGAGGGGCTGTCCCTGCCGGCGACTTGGTTTGGGTGTTTAATACGTTAGCTTTTTTTGGTGACACTTCTCCTCAGAGGAAGTGAGAAGTTGAGTTCATCAGCATTTATTCAACAGAGCATAACGGTGTCTCACTGTTACAGAAGCAGCTGTTATTTTCCTGCAGTTGATAATCACTACAGTTGATCAGCGTAGTTGTTTGTCCTTTATTTTCTGCTTAAAATGAAAGGAAATGCATTAATCTCCACCCTGTAATGTTTTAATGTCATCTTCTAGAAGGTTTTTTAGTGGGGAGCAAAGCGGCTCTGAAGGAAATGATATCTTTGATATAATTTTAGAACAGCCTGAAGGTGTCAAATCTGGTCATGGTGTCATCTGACGGCATGGTTTTGGTTTTTCATACTGTGAGGCGACAATAGATTACTTTATTAAAAGGGTATCAAGATGAGAAGTGTCCGGAAATGCTGCAAACTTTAATAGACCTGCAGGGATGCTTCACGGTAGCAGGGCTTTCATTATGAGTGGGCCAATGGGAAAGACTTTGTGCGTAGATATATTCTGCTAAATCTCTTGTGTCGTTGAGGTCCAGAGTAAACAAGACTCATTCAAACCCTGGAGCTGCCATTTGATTTGCCTGACCCTGAAAATGGTGTCACTGACTTTTTTGACAGCTTGGTCACAAGTTCTCCATGGATGTTTTTATTGGTTCGGATAGTGGCAGGAGAACACTTCCCAAATTCGACGTCCACGGTTGGCTCCGGTTGTAACTGATTTCCCTCGCGGTTGCTTTCCTCTCTAGTCTGTTTGCCTTCATCTGAGCGTCGAGTGTGTTCAGCCGTAGTAGATTACTGTTTACTCGCAACACTTGCAGAGACCGGAAAAGCAGCTGCTTAGCTCCGCCTACCCTCTCTGGCAGACCAACCATTGCTGGGTGATGGAAAATGCGTCATTAACTGGGCGCCGCTTGAGTTTTTTCCCACAAATATCACCACTGACACCCGGTCTGTAATAATACTATATACTGCAAAGGCTTTCATCAGTGGGCCATAGGCTCAATCACCACTGTGTTACCTCATTCTGCTTTATTTAAATGAAAATCTGTAAGTTACCTCCTTCTTGCTATTCTTACTCAGAGCACTGCAGGCCAAACAGGAAAACATTAAACCTTCAGAGGAATCGGTGAAAAGATCGACTCAACACACAGGAAATTAAATCATGAAACGCGTCCACCTCCCTCGCTTGTGCACAAGCTCGACTGCATGAAGAGTCGGCTCTGTACTGCCGCTCGCTCGTGCAGTTGCAAACTCACTGTAGCTGTTTGAGGCTTGTGACAGGAAGGAAAGGGGCTTGCTGTCTCATTGGCAGGGCTTCTGAGCGGGGCAAAGCTTGTCACATGCCGGCGATATGAACACAAAGGATGCGAGGAATGAGAAAGGCATGCAGATAATAAGATACAGCGAGGAGAGATAAAGTGAAGAAATGTTACTCGTCTTGCAGAGCCATTTCCGCTGGGAGAAGGGACGGGCTGTGATCTTTTTCACGGTCAATGGAGGCATGGCAGCGCGCCATTTAACCCTCTGACTAAGTGGAAGAAAATGAACATGAGCTGCCTCTTTTTATCGTCCTTTCCTCTTTCCTCTTAGGACTGGGAGCTGGTCGTGCTGGGGAAGTTGAAGTGGAACATGGCCTCAGTGATCCCAAATGATTTTATAGAGCACATCATGCGCAGGCTGCCCCTTCCCAAAGACAAGCTGGTGATGGTCCGCAAACACACGCAGACATTCATCGCCCTCTGCGCCACAGGTAACGCAGCGGCGTGTCATTTCATGTGCCCTTTTTTTCCCTTCTTACATATTCGCTTGCTCACTTCGCTGCCTTCCACCAGAATATTCCCACACACACAAACATTCTCTCATCGTGAGTCATCTGTGACCTCTTTCTTCTCTCTGCATACTCCACTGACTGCTTATCCACTCTCTAGTCTCTCCACAGCTTGTAGCGGGGTGTTTTTTTTTTTTTCTCCACAGCTGCTTGAAGTGGTAATTTCCATACTTCTCTGCTAAGTTCCTGGGAAAACGCCTATCAGCGCCGTATTTAGATAAGCCACGTACACCGTTAAGGGTGGTGATTGTATCATCTTGTATCTTGTTCTTTCTTTACACATGACTCAGGTGCAGCTGAACTCCCGCGCTCCTCGCCCTGTATTGTTTGTTGACAGGAAAGCTTCCAGGTTTTTAAAACCTCAGGGCAGTGATCCAGTGATCTTCCTTCCTCCTTGGCCTAATGTCCAAAATAAGCACAAACTCAGATGTCCCCCTCGGCCTCTCCGTAGGTGAATTTTCAAGGCATTCCTTTGCTAGGAATCCCTCTAATAGTTTCATATCCTGGGCAGAAACACGACTGCGATAATGCACATAAAATATGTCACAAGGCTGCCTTTCATCTGCTACCTCCTTTCAACTAATTTAATGAAGGAAATAATAGAAAGAAGGTCACTTTAGTGCATTAAAATCCCCCGCTAACGCATATGTGGTCCAGTCAGGCCGTTAACCACTTGTTAACTAGAGCCCGCTATGTGAGCGCTGGGCCTGTGCTTCAATGAATCTCATGCCTCGTTTAGCGCAGTTTTAGTGTCACACTTTTTTTTTTTATATTTGGGTGTGTTTCAGTGGTCGCCTCTGCTATTCATAAGCAGCTGGTTCTACCCGAGCACAAAGCAGCCGCAGTGGAGGAAAAAAGCGAGGCCTGCTGTGGTCGTGCAGTAATGTAAATGTTTGGAGTTTTATATGGAGTCGAGATGTTATTCTTATGATGGAGGAGCTCCTCCTATGGACAGCTGGTCCCTGAAGGAGAAGATGGGCGTAGTGAGGCCGGGCCGCTCTCCAGGGTCTAATCAAAGCTATCAGGCCACCACGGCTGGTTTCACTGGGCTAGGACTATGTGCTGGGTTGCAGCTCTAAACAGTTGCCTTTGAGATCAGTGCCGGTCACGTCCATGTGCTGAGACCGGAAGAAGCTTGTGTATTGTATCAGTGGAAAAACCTCCAGGGGCTGTTTTCAGAAAACATCATGACACTGAAAGTCTCTCCTAACTTTAGGACTCCTACATTTTTGGTGGGTAAGTCACGAAAACCTCACTAAAAAAACAGTCAGCTGGGCCTTGTTGTGTCAGACTGTTGGAAAAGTACAAAGACAATGAACTTTTAAAGCATATTTAGAGAGTTACTACCCAACAAATGGAAACCATCCAGGAGTGTCTGGTTATGCTCAGACAGACGTGTGAAGGGGGAGTTAGCATAAAGAAGGTTGAGATACTTGTATTAATATGTGGATTAAGGTTCCTATTGTCAGTCTATCCTTTAAAGATGTTCATAATGTTGTCCTCACACAAGAAGGACGATCCAGTAACAAAGAGAAAAGGTTTAAACCTTGGCTTCCTGCTCATCGCGCAAAGTGTGCAAATTGCTACATGAAGCGGCTACTAATGTCTAGTTATCGGCTGAGACTTTCACTACGTTTACATTAGCGATAGGACCACTGACTGTATATAAAGATGGACGACACATCTCCATCTGCTCTCGTTGTACGAAACTGATGCCAAACTAGCCCCTGTGACGGGCGCTGCTATCTTGCGATGGTGACGTCATTCGGAGACGTCCTGTAGCCACTTCCGCTAACCAAACCACGTTTAACTTGCCGGCGTGTTTAAAAGCAGAACAGCTTCTCTGTGTTGGTCTGAGGTTAACGTTCACAGATATGTAAGCTTCAACGACTGCAGTGATTGTTTTAGTTACGTTTCCTGTCGCCGTTCCTCCTCCACTCTGCTAATCCGGAACAGCTCGCTGCAGGAGACAGAACAGAGCTGTCAATCATCCTTTTGACAGCATCAAGTAACTGATTAAAACTAAAGTTGTCAGAAAAATGAACACTTGGACGTAAATCAGCATGATAAGAACTAGCTATCATGACAGAAACCATGTTTGAGAAAAATGTATTTGACGTGTATTTTGATTTTATAGTTTGACTAATTTCCCACCTGTTTACATGGAGGAGGCGGGCTTTATGAGCTATACTGCAGCCAGTCAGCAGGGGGCGGTAGAGAGGGTTTGGCTTCACTTTTAGGGTGTTGGCATATCGTCCATCTTTTTATACAGTCTATGGGAGGGACAAAATATAGATACAGTAATATATCGCCGTTCTGACTAGTTCAAAACAATTATTGATAGGCTTTGTGATTTAGACTCACCGCATCACTCCTACGTAAACAGAAATTAATTGGCCAAAGAAGTAAATCAGATATCGTGATGCATCATTCTATGATTCTCTTGCAATATATCAGTTATCACAGAATCGCTGTATCGTGATGTTATCGTTATCGTGAGCCACGCATCGCGTATCGTATTGTGAGTTACCCTGTGATTCCCACGCCTAGTTTACCTCGAGCGTCCACGCTTGTTTGCTGTTTTTCAAAACACTAAAACAGAGACTTGAATAAAACTGCATACCCCGTTTTAATTTGATCGCCAGTCTTTGTTTTCCACCCCCTTGCCCACCTTGTGCTCGTGTTGCACTCAGTTACAGCACCACCTCATCCTACGTCCGACAGACAAATCTCTGGCTTTAGCCTACTTCTCGTGTTGCTGTTCTACGCTCGTTGGGATTTCCTGCACCTTGGTTACTAACCACAGAGTTGACAATCTGCTTCCTGCTTATAGGAAAAGTTAAATTATACTTGTATAACGACTCAGACTGGCTCCTCTCAAACAAACATCACTGTAGAAATTCTAAGTTCGTCCATTCATAAAATATGATGTCAGTCGTAGGGATGGGGTCAACCACGCCTCTTCTCTCAGCTTACGAGTTCTCGTACTTCCTCTGTGAAAGTTTCTGTGAAAATGTTTTAAGAGACCACTGTCCTTTAGGAAGACTTCTGGTGGTCAGACAAGATACTTTAGGGTTACTGCCCCAGGGTTTCCCATTGAAAAGAAATAAACTGTCGAGGCTAAAAGAAGCTTTCATTCGCAGCCACATCATGAGCTGTTTAAAAGCAGCTCCAGCTCGGTGCTTGCGGAGGTGTACTCTCCTCTTCCGCCTCCTCCATCCAGGCCTGTTGTCGCTTAAGCCTTTAGACTTGGACGTGTACCGGAGGGGGGTGTTCCTGGAACTCATTGTGGCGCGAGTAGGAGGATTCCTACTCTGCTTTTCTAATCAGAGCTGAAGTTTCTATGTTGGAAACCACGCAGGTTACACGGTGCAGCTCCGTCTGTTGCAGCTCAGACTGTGGGAACCTGAGGTCCAGCTCTGGTTTGTGCATACTGGGGAGGATTCAGATGTCTGCTCGTCTCATGCATCTCTCAAACTTCCTGTGGGCTGATTTAAGTGTTACAGCTATAAATGTGATTTCCGTTTGCCACAATGGCCTAAAGCGTCTGCTTGACTAATTGCACATTAATACTGTTTCCCCACCAGATGACCGCCTTGCCATGAACCCTCCTTCCATGATCGCCACAGGCAGCATGGGAGCCGCTGTCTGCGGCCTGCAGCTGGACCACGCTGACCAGAGGCTGAGTCGAGATAACCTTACAGACCTGCTGGCTAAGATCACCAACACAGAGGTGGTGAGTGCAACAGTGAAGGAAATGAATACCTGCCAGAAGCAATCACTCAATAGTTTTAGTGCTACACAACAATGCATTGTTAATATTCATTGCAACATCTCACGACAGCAGCATAAAAGGCCTTTTAGTAAACAACTGTGATGACTTCAGTAGTGGCAGATTGAAGCGATTTTCTCTTCATGGAGAGAGAGAGAGAGAGAGAGAGAGGGAGAGCGAGCTTTTGGCTCTTGGCTGTGGAGCCAGACTGCTGCTATAAAGAGCAGCGGCAGAGGGAATGGCTTCTTAAACTCAGAGCCCACATTCTTGTGGTAGGACACATGCAATTTTTTAGCATGGCTCCGACATTAGCTGCGTGCCCCTCCTGGTGGAGGAATATGTTCGTAATGAAGACGAAGGAGCGTCTTTTCCAGAGCAAAGGCCAGCGTAGAAACAGAAAGTTATTCAAGATGTTTGATTTTTTTTTAATGTTTTGGATGACTGTCTAAAGATATGAAAACTTCTCGCCTTTTAATGTTTTGGCTGAATTATTGACGCAGTGGGAGTCAATGGAGCTTTTGAATACTTTGACGTCATTTTCATCCTAAAAAGGTTTCCACATTTGTTCAGCGTACAATACTGAGAAGTTTGAATGGGGTTTTAACTGTAGAGCGATACTGAATTATAAGTATAAAGGGAGTGAATGGACTTAAAATTATCAAGTAAGTTAAGAGACTGTGCATCGCATCATATTAAGCCTTTGTACAGTTTCCTTTGGTGGTATTATGAACATAAAATTTTGCAAATTGAATGGATTTTGTTCTGTAAAAAGGTGCTGTGTCGTAAATACAGTTGGAGTGAATGGGCCTCAATAGATTTAGATTCATTATTTAGGTCATAAAATGTTGTGTATACTGATGAGTGTAGATTATTTAAATGGAGTTTGAAAGCCGGCTGTTTACGGATGCTTAGTGTTAAATACAATGGGAGTGACTGGGCGTCCACATACTTAAATGTAAAACTCCCAGTCATAATAAGTCCTATTCTGTGCCTGCTGTCATAATAAGGTTTTATAAAGTTGGTCATTGTGCAATTATGAACTATAAATACAATGAAAGTGAAAGGGACTGCTTTGACTTTAAATGTATTATTAAAGTCAAAAATGTTAAAGATATAATTTCAAAGATTAAGTCTGTTAAATCACTGTCGCTGAATGAGGTAACACAATGGTGATCGAGCCTATGGCCCCACTGATTAGCAGTATTACAGACTGGGTGTCTGTGGCGACTTTAGTGGAAAAAATCACCATCAGCGCCCAGTTAGTGACGCGATTTCCATCAGCCAGCTGTGGTTGGTCTGCCAGAGAGGGTAGGCGGAGCTAAGCGGCTGCTTTTCAGTTCTCTGCAAGTGTTGCGAGTAAACAGTAATCAACTATGGCTGAACAAACAAAGGAAAGATCGATGACTACAGATAGAACTTATACAAACTCGACGCTCAGATGAAGGCAAACAGTCGGAAAAGGAAAGCGACCGTCAGCGAGGAAAATCAAGAGTTACAATCGTGACAAAGGGAGCTGGCCGTAGACGTCCGAAACTGAGAACTTTGAAATTATATCTTTGAGCTATAAATGTAATTATAATGAGATTATGTATAATTGATCAGTGGGCAATACTGAGTATTTTTGTTGTGTTCACTCTAGCTGGCTGAGATTTAAAGATATATTTCTATACATTTTGAGTTAAATATTTATAACTCATTAAGTATGATAGATGTCAATGAGGAAAACAATTGTATTGTTTTTTTTCTGCATCAAAGCATCTCACTTACTTAAATGATACCACATAGACAATATTAGTTCCAGTGCTTTTATTGTTAATGAGAGTCACTGTTAAATCAGAGAACCAGTTCAGACCCCTAAATGTCCACAGTCAGTGGGCCGCAGGAACAACACGGTTGCCTCTTTAGCTTGTGGTTACGTTCCCATGGCGACGAGGGCCCCGCAACCCAGCCGTCACAACAGGCGCTCCGACTGCAGCCCATCGGGTTCCAATTATCCGTACATTTCAAAGGAATGTTGGCCTCTTTGCGAGCCTCGCTTCATTCTTTTAAGAGTCCTGCAGCCGGCTCAGTGAGGCAGACCTCCCACATCTTCCTCTCAGACCTGCAGAGCGACCGAGACGGACAGACAGGGAGAGAGACGGGGAGAGAGGATCCCCTTTCACAAGACAAGTTGTCCAAAAACATCCGGTCCCACTGTCCTATATTCTGTTTTACACCCAAACTCAGAGGGTCAGGGTGCAGTAGGTCAAAGCCATTTCCTCTAGACCTCCACATGGGACTGACCGTGCTGTAAACCCAAAGGGGGGCTGCAGGAAGGGAGTTTCAGAGCTGCTTTATCTGTTCTCCGGGAGACCACAGAGCTCTTTTCTCGGCCCCTGCACATTCCCTCTGCATTCATACCTCAGACATGCAAAGGTCTCGTGTCAGAGAGGATTCCTGTGCCCACCGTGCAGCTCTCTGCTCTGTGTTGTTGGTCGGCGGTGTGCTGGTACCCATTGTTCTGGTCATGATGCAGACAGGACCACCTACCTCTCAAGACACATAATTCCCGGCTGGTATGCCACGCATGTGACCAAAGCTGTTAAACAACTTGCGCATCAAATGAGATGAAATTCCAGATTTTTTTTAGTGTCTGCATACAGGTGCACAAATTACACCCTTGGGAGTCTGTCTTTTGATTGGTTGATAGACTGAGCGTGTTTTATCTGTATTAACTTTAACTCTGAAATTAACAGACTCTAAAGGGAGACGGCGCAAGAAGGTGTTGTGATATAAATTACTGTACATGTAAATGGACTCTAGTGTATGTTTCAGCTGTTTTCCTGTGTATGAAAAGCAAAAAAATGCATGCATGTGGCTAAGGTACTTAAGACAAACGTCTTATCAGGAAATGTATAGAAAGTCTGCAAAAATGAGCCTGAAGTCCTGAGCATTATTTGGTGTTTTTTAAATGGCCAACCTGTCTAAAAAAGCATTTAACGCCAGCAAAGCTGTAACCGAAGTGTGTGCATGTGTAATGACGTCTGACCCTTTTTGTTCCAGGACTGTTTGAGGGCTTGCCAGGAGCAAATAGAGCGTGTGCTGGCCACCAGCCTGCAGCAGGGCCAGCAGTGCCGGCAGGAGTCTGCGGTCAGAGCAGGCAACAAGGCGAGGGAGCAGCAGGACCAGTCCAGCACCCCCACAGACGTACGGGATGTCAACTTATGAACCCACCCGACGCACACACACACCACTCATGCCTGTCTACGGATGAACTAAGCGGAGCGAGGGGAGGCACGCGCTGCCAGTATCAAGACGCCACATGAGCGATGGTGTGACAATCTATGAACTTTTAGAAAATAAGAAATTCCTAGTTTTTCTCCTTTTTTGCCCCGTTCAGACCTGGCTGGGTGAACTTTGACCTTTTTGTATGGGCGACATTTAATCCGACAAGCTATTTAAAAACGGTAGAAAACTTGATAGTGCCTAAGGTCTCCCAGAATGGAAACCTGAATATATATTTTCATACTTGAAAAAAAAAAAACAGCATAATTATATGAACTATTCGTATTTCGTTTGATACAACCTAGCAAAAATAATTATTATAAATATTGTATATTTAGCTAGCATTTAGTTATGTTACTCTTTTATCATCTTTAGCGAGTTATCAATTCACAGTTGGATTGTTTTCTTCCTCACCTCTGATTCAGACTCACTCGTGCAAGAAAGTTCATATAGCAGCGATTGAAGTGTTGATGATACAGTACATGGCATTTAAACCAAGCTGATTACCAGCCAGAGGAGTGCTACTGTAGTAAGCTGCTCTCTCTCTCTATCTATCATACTGTGCACCTGTAGCACTGCTTCCTATTTATGCTGAAAAGTGGGGGCCAGGAGTGGGCTGGGCCTGCTCACAGAGGACGGTCATGAGGGGCTTTGAGGTCTGGAGCAGTGAATACTACCAGTTCAACAGAGGACTTTATTAAGGTCTTGATTTCACTGCTACATCCACAGTTTGTTAATAGGATCATATGTACATGTATTATAATTCAGATAGGCAACATTATTATTATTCTGTTCTTGGTCTGGCTTGTAAGAAAGCAGTTAAGACTGTTAAGTAGATGGTTTGAGGAGTTTAGCCTCCGCTGGGCTGTACTGATGTTATGATGTTGGATGAAAAGGATGTTTTGCAAGTTTTTACCAGGTCTGAGAGGAGTCAAGCGCAGTTCTAAGGGTTCGTTGTGAGGTTCTTTTTGAAACGTTGAGAAAGTCTGGATTGATTGAATGATGGCGACACCGCGAGGGAAGTTAACTTAAGCTATAAAATGTTTCTGCAGATGCAAGATACTTGAGTGACACACAGGAGGAGAAAGAATCCCTGGTGATGTCCGGGGCATCAGTTTAGCTGTGCTGCAGTTTCTCCTGTTATCAATTTTTACCATTTTTTATTTGAGAGTGGGCGACTTGGAACAATATCGATGCACTTTTAAAAACGCACTCCTTAAGATTGGTAAGGGGATGATGGTTGAGGAGAGTTCAGTGGGTTTTAGGGTCATTTTTTTTTTTTTTATTATTTTACTTTAAGTTATTTGATTTTTTTTCTGGGCTGGATTCCCACGGGGTTAGGCACATTGTCTTGAAAGCTACGCCCCGACAGGTGAGTAGACGTAGGATAATCGGTGTAAAAGTATATAAACTAAGGAAAGCCAAGTCACTTGTAGACTTTGATTTTTTTTATTTTTGATTCAGTGCGATTATTTAACCTTGAACTTGAATTTTTGTTTATTCATAGCCAAAACCTTCCAATAGTTCTTTAAAGAGTTAAACACATACTGTCTCCTAAATATTCTCTCTCTTGTTTTGCTCTTTTCATGTAAACTGCTCTCTGATCTGAAGTTTTATGAGTTTTCTCTATTGTAGACATTTCTGGGGTTTACAAGGTGGGAAAGTGTGACTGTATATTACCTATTTCTCCATTAGCAGAAATGCTAGAAATCCTCAATACATTTTATAACAGAAATGTAGTTTCTAAATTGTTTTCGTGCATGTTCTGTTGTGCAAAAAGCCAAATGTTTTTTCCAAAAAAAAAGTGCTTTAAACAGAAAAAAATGTTTATGCTTTTAAGGGTTTGTGTATAATTCAAAAGATATAATTCCAAAGTGAGAAAACTAGATTATACACATCATTCTCTTGCTGCTATGAAGCTTTTCTTTTCTAGTCTTACACAAAGATGCCTTATTGTGATTCACGTGTGCTGCTATATTATGAAATGTTGGATATGTAACAAGTCTTCTTTGCTTTTCTGTTGTTTGTGTACTGGAGGGAACGTAACAGTTTGATGCGGGACTGGAAGTACTTGTGTTTATTGATCTTTTTGATTAGCATGTTTTATTCTTTTTTTGTTTCATTTGTATCTTTATATTCTATCATATTCTTGCTGCTTCTTTGTATTGTTTGTGTACCTCAGGTTAATTTGGACGGATAGAGCGAGAGCCCATCTCGCATTACCTCATCAAACTTCACATCACACACACATTGTTTTCACTCTGAGTTTGTTGGACGGGTTTCACTATTTTTTTTTTCTGTCTGGATGAGAGGAAGGACGGTGCTTCTTCTCTTTAAATCAAGAAATGTCTTCCACTGAGCAGTTATAAGTGCCTATACTAGGTTATTTCACATATGTAAGTCAAAAAGCAGCCTGTGCTGTTTGTTATACTCGTATCTGAAAGACAAAAAAAAGTTTGGTTTTTTTTTTCTTCATGGTTTCATTGGCATGTTTCAACCAGTTCATTGGAGTAAAAATTAAGTGTTTATTTTTGAGGTACCCATTTGGTCGAATTTTAAACCACAAGAATGTTTAGTCATTGTTCAGTGTGGTTGTTATTCTAAACTCCTCTCCCACTATCCCCATGTGCAACCACACAGCGTACCTCAAATTTCTCATCAATAAAATTGGCCAAAATCATCTGACTGGTGTATTTGTCTTCCTTTACCCCTATGAAGACTAATAATTCAATTGAAGTGCACAATTTTTAAGATATTTCCTTTCTTTTTCCACTAGAGGGCGACTAAACCTCTGAAAAAATGCACTATTGGCAAAATACGAAGAGATACTTCTTTACAAATCATATGCAAATCAATACAACACAGGCCCATTGACATACCAGTAAATATAAATAATATATACATATATATATTTAGTTCAAAATATTCCAAAGTGTTTTATTGGAACATTATCCAACATAAAATAATGAGTGCACTAAAAATGAATGTATCACCTTATGTGCAAAATATAGCAATATACATGACAAAAAATAGTTTTCTTTAATATATATGTAATAAAAAGAATAGTTTTAAATAGGAAGAAAATTGTTGATTGATTTGATCTGCGTCATGACGCAGTGTGCTACGTAACACAATTGCGTGCCTATGTATATCAGCTGCGGACGAACTAACCAGGAAGTAGCACAAGACCCACTGCGGAAAATGTTTACATTCAGTCTGACACTCGTGCGACAGTAAGTGATTATTTTCAGGTCTATTTTTTCTTTATTTGTTAAAAGGGCTTGAACACGAAGGGACTGATGTTATGACAGTATTCCACAGAAGAGGTCTTTCCTGCCAGTTTGGTCATGAAGCATAGCGTCTGAATGTGCCCCTGTACTGTTAGAGTTGACAGAGGCAAGACTTCAGTAACTTTGCTAACTAAGCTAGCTGTATATTTGAAAACACTATTACTAGCTTGCTGTCTTCTGTAAAAAAAAAAAAAAGCTGTGGAGGTTAAACTATTTAATGGCATTGCTGTATTTTCACACAGTGGGGAAACACCGTACAACAGGGAAAAGCTGCTGCAAGGTACGTTATCTGAAAGCTGCACCTCTTTAGTCTTACATTTTCTACTCCAGCATTAATACAACTTTGTATTTATATCCAAACGAGTGTTTTATAGCGGTAAAGATATTCTAACGTGTTAAGGAAAGCTAACGCTTAACTGGATTTAATTAATCTGCCCTCTACACAGTCTGAAAACCATAGTTGTATATGGATAAATCGCAGACATAGCTATTCATACTGACATCCTGTCTGTGTTTTTTAAGGACAAGGTGTGGACACGTCCTTGTCAGAGACGGGTATGCAGCAGGGGGAGGCGGTAGGACGATACCTCAGAGACATCCCCTTTAACAATGTGTTCTCCAGTAATTTACAACGAGCTGTACAGGTAAGAAGGTTATTAATGTTTGTTTACCGTCCTATTTAAGTGCAGTTGGATTACTGAGGCAACTGGCTGTGGCAGAAGCAGCTGTCAACTGGGCCGTATCAAGTTTCTTCCATGTGGATATCAATCACTGTTTAGTGGACGGTGAAATGAGAATCACTGCCACCTGTGGGTAAACTCCATGAAAAGACCAAGACCAAAAATTGCAACTTGAAGTGCAAATGTTAGACCTTTCATGCAACGCTCTTTCGTCCCACCATGTGAAGCTCCTGTACCACCAGTACCACAGTGTAGGAACCGCTGCACTAGAGCTTGAAACGTGTCTTAATCCAGAGCTAAATATAGTCCCTGAAAATGTACTATTAAATCCTGTTTAAGTGATGCTTGCTTAATGACATGCTCCACACATAGCAAACATCCTCCTGCCACTCCTAGCACTTCTTTTTTCCTTAGCTAACTGTCAACATCTTAGCTAACTTTGATACCTCTCTATCATTACACTCAAGAAACAGAACAGGCTTAATCTTCTGATAGCACCTTCAGAGTACAATCACATTGTGCCATAAATTTATGATTGTCATTAAAGCCTAAAGATTAAAGATTACATTAACCTACATTTAGCTCATAGGCAGTGTTAATAATTGCAACTGAATCTGCAGACTCTTGTATCTGTCTTTAACATACACATACTGTATAAATGGAAATCTGTTCAGCCTTAAATATGTGTAGCTCTACTTTATTTTCCATTAGGGACATATACCTGTGTCAAACCAGTGAAACTCTCTCATGGTTTTTTCCTAATTGTGTAGGAAAAAGAGAAAAACAGGATGCATGTAAAAGACTTCCCGTTATGAAATAGTTGTTTGAGCACTCATGTCTCTGTGGTCTTTGACTCACAGATGCTGACAAAGGATTAATGGCACCTTAGTTTGAACATGGCACATTCTTTTAACACTTACAAACGTTTTCAGTCAGTAATTCCAGTATTCATTTCCTCTGTTAGACAGCTGAACTCATTCTGAGAAACAACACTCACTGCTCTGGCATGGAGATGGTTTTGGAACCGCTACTCAGAGAGAGGGTAAGTAAATAATAAATATAGTGTTGTAACATTTTTATTTCAGAGCTTTAAATTGTGGTTGTGTTGTCAATGCAGGGTTTTGGTGTTTGTGAAGGGCATCCCAAAGAGGACATGAAGAACATGGCAAACGCTGCTGGCCAGTCATGTCGTGACTTCACCCCTCCAGGAGGAGAGACTTTGAACCAGGTGAGTCAGTCGGTCACTTTGAAACTCAAGGTCAAGAGAGTATTGCTTGTGCAACAGCGCCATGCAGTGTCCATTTTGGATATTGCATTTAAAACTGTTTCTTGAAATAAAAGTATGAATGTTGTTTTACTATAATAAAATACTCCTACTACTCAAATTTAAAGGCCCAGTATCACATCTTCAAACGTCTTGTTTCGTTTAACCAACATTTCAAAACCCAAACATATTCCCTTTAAAATTAAGGAATAAACAAACAATATAATGGAGCGTAAGAAAGACAGTAGAAATTGATGATTATGGCACATTTTTGTCACTTTATAATTTATTTTAATGCTATTTTGTGTTGCTATTCTTATTACTGTACAATAATACTATAGGATTATAAATAAAGTGAAACAAGCCACAAATCCTCGCACTGAAAAATCTTCCACCAGACAATTGTTTTTAATAAACGGCATGCAAAAAGACAAAATAGTTTAAAGGAAACAAAAGATTTATTAAGCTCAGTCATTGTCTGAAAGGCTATTCGCGCTGTCAAAACTGCTTTGATTTGAGGAACCTCTGGAAGCTCTGGTTAACTGTCACCCTGCTTCCAGGTGAGGCTGCGGTTCAAAAAATTCCTCAAAGTTCTTTTCAAGCAAATGGTTGATGTGCACGGCTGGTCAGGACCAGATGCTTCACCTGGAGACGCTACAAACGGGACCTCAGCCGCTGCCTCGGACGTTGCTCCCGATGGTTCTGCTGATGACGGTCTCCAGGGAGTGTCGGTCCATGCTCTGGTCGTGAGCCACGGCGCTTACATCCGTATAGCCAACAAGCACCTTGTGGAGGACTTAAACAGCTCTCTGCCTGCCGGGGTGAAGATGTCCCATCTGTTTGCACCCTGTCCCAATACAGGCATCGGCCGCTTCGTTCTCACTCTAAGCCAGTCTGAATCCGGTTCTCCCGTCCTCTCTGCTGCTCGCTGCGTCTTTACAAACAGGAAGGATCACCTGGAAGAGCTCACGGCTGCTGAATAATGTAAAGGGAGAGAATGGGATGGAAAGTAAGTAAGTAAGCATACTGTCTGTGACGGGAACAATCATGAACACTAAAGGGAAATGAGGGTCAAAGACCTCACAGTTACCACAGGTAACTGAATACAACAATGCACATTTAAAATTATGTAGTAAGAATAAGCAATAGTGTTTTAAAGTGAATCAATATTCAAGTCATTGTGAAGTACTGTACTTTTAAACACTCCTCATCCTTCGACAGTGGGCCAGTAGGCACTTGGTTCATACTTTATTTTTAATATTAAGTATATTGCCTCTTTTATCATGTTATACCAAAGTCAGAACTATTTAATGTGTTATTGAGCACTGTAAGTGTGGCATTTTACCTTGATGTGTTTCCTGTGTTGCTGCTCATTTTACTTGTGCAATACAACATGACAACACTGAATCTTTGTTGAGTTTCATACATATTTATAGATGACAGAAAATAATACAGGGTTTCATATATGACAAAATACTGCAAAGTGACACTTTTGACATTCGTCTTTGTATTTGTGTCTGGGTGCTACATATTTATCTGTTTCAGGCTCATTGGTATTCAGTTGAAGTTTTATTCTTTTCTATTTTTAGACTTTTATTCCCGACTGAATGACTGAGCCTCACAGCCCATCATGGCCTCAGTAGTTTAAAAACAGTGGGATCTATTTATGTTAATACTGCAAGGTAAAACCTAAAAATAATACAAATGCACATTTACCATTCTGTCCCTGACAAAATACAACCAGTAATAGAGGAAGAAGCCCCATTAGATTGCTATGTTTAAAAGCATTTGTAGAAGAGATTTGATGTTTATGCCATTATTGTATTGACAATTCATTTCCTACTGGTTGGTACAAGTGGGGTAATCCATCATCTCTGGTTTTGTGCTGCTTATTTTACTTGTGCAATATAACATAACAACACTGATTTATGATGTTGAGTGCAATTGTTTGTGTCATTTTGTCTAAACTAGTCAATAAATGGCCATGCAACCTATAAAGCAACAATATTTTAAACAGAATGTGATTTATTTATGCTTATGACACAAAGACACACCTTTAAAAACCAGAAGACCTTCTCATTAACACAGCTACTTAAGCATTCTGACACATAGAAATTATTGCATACAAGGAATACCGTCCAACTTGATATAACAGGCTGTTAAAAAATTTGTTTAGTAAAGTAAAAGTATCAAAGCTTATTTGTTCCCTGGCGATACCGCTCTATTACCTGTCTATTAATGCTACTGCTAGCATTAGGTTAGCTTAGCAAAAAGACTAGAAACAGGGGGAAACAGCTAGCCATACTAGTTACTAAAAGTAACTAAATCAGTCCACCAGCTCTCTATTTGTGTTATTGTGTGTTATTTATTTATTACATAACAAAAGGAAGCGTTAAATTGACAATGCGCCATTTAAAGCAGATAGTTGATTTTTTTCTAGCTGAGAGCAGGAACTTCCTGGAATCTCCAGTGGTCGCCTGGCAACAGCAATAACGGAAGTGGTGTTTCCCAGTGTCGAACCGTTCCGCTGAAGGGTTAAGGGTTAATGGTTGACTTCGTGCGTTTTAACAGTCAGTTTGAGTAAAAAATGGCACCACGTTTATTTTTAGAGTAAAGTGACTCAGCTGCAACTCATGTACCTTTTTGTTAATTAGGCGGAAGAGGTGTGAAAGTGCGGGGTATGAAGCAAACGAGTGGTACTGCTCTGTAACTGGGTCAATGTTTAACATATACATGACTTCCTTTGGACACTAGAACACCAAAGCCTAAACAAATCACAGCTATATTATATATTTGTTTGCATAAATAACACAACATTTAACATGTTTTCTTATAAGCTTAGTTTATTTTATCCCAAATTCTGGCAACACGTCATCCACAAATCCAACTTTTACATTCAAAAACAAACCATGATTTCTTTTATGTACATTTAAGAGTAAAGCATTCTTATAAATACCATAAATAACAATAAAGGAATTGGCTTAAATAAATAAATACTCTTTGGGACTGGTTTGTCTGTTTGCTTGTGGTGCCCGCCACCTGTAATATCACATAAGAGTTCAAATTTATAGCTGACGCCATGTAAAGGTTGTTTACCCTGTACTTATATTACTTCAAGTCATGAATTAGATTGTACAAATACAGACACATAAAGACAACATATAATACAGATATAGCCTTAAGGTTTTTGGAATAGCTGTTCTGGGTTCAAAATCTAACAATAAAATAAACTTTGTTTATATCCAACTCAAGCTAAGGACCTTAAGAAACCTAACCTAACTCTACTAAATGCAGCTCCTTAAGTATATTTTATGTATATATTATAGTTTTAAATCCTGTCTGCCTTGTTTATATCAATAGACAGGACCTTCAGACTTCCAGAAACTTCTGTCTTGCAATAAAATTAATGTCACTTTGAAATATGGGTTTCTCAGACCAGCTGTAAAAACCTCACTCCAAAAAAAGGGACAAAAGACTAGATTTAACTTAAATCTGCAGTGGACTGAAATGAAGCGATGTACAGAGTTTTGGCACTATAAAATGTGCAAGTCAAGTCAAATATGTTGTACATACATTATAGAAACACTGTTGTTTCTTAATGACTGATGACTAAAAAATACACTCTTTGCTCAGAGTGGAGAGAAGGAACTACCTGAAGAGTTTTTCAAATTAAAATACCATGGAAATGCTTTCCCCCCCTCACATGATATCAAACTACAAAGTTCAACTTGGATTTACTCAGACTAGCTCAAATATATCCGCATCAGTCACCACTAAAATCAGCCCATGATCCCGGAGCTCCGGGGGCTGGCCGCGTTGGAAGAGTGCACGTTCCAGGGGTCGTGGGCGGACGGAGCCAGTGGCGTCTCCCGGGACACGTTGCGACCATCGTCCCCGGCCTCAAACTCCACCTCCACCTCCAGCTCCAGGTCGGTGTCTTCCTCCGGCACCGCCCGGGAGTCCGAGCCCTCCTCGGTCCTACTCAAGAGGACGTTATGCGGGTCGGAGGGATCCACCACCTGGTTCCTCTTCTCCCGGTGCAGCAGGAGGCGCTCCAGCGGCACCGTGTTCTTTCTGGGCAGGAAGATGGAGGTCTGCGGCACGTTCTGGCCCGCTGTGAACACCTGCCGGGAGCCCTCCAGGTTAAACAGGATGCCGGTCCGGCTGGAGTAATACACGTCCCGGTTGTTCTCCAGAAGTTTATGGTTGAACAGACACTCGTCCCTGAGGCAGATGGGCTGAAAGAAGGAGGGAGAGAAGTAGAACATTTAACTACAGTATCGGTATATTGCACCTTTTTCAAGATGTAAGATATTTGTTTTGTCTTTTTGGCTTTTTAACTGTAATTTACGTCAGAGTATCAGAGCTCATCTCAAAAATGGCTACAGCACTGGACAGGCCCGTAGCTTTGTAAAAAGGCGTTTAATTCCCTTTCAGATGTCATGACTAAATCACGCCAAAACTTTACGACGCCACTCATTAGACTAAATGAAGCAAAATGTATTGAAATATAAAAAACACTCAAGAATTTGGACAAAGATAATCAGTTATTTACTTCTCTTAGTTCTGTACATTGTTTCTGTTTTAAGAAGCACATCTTGGAGTGAAATCACCTCGCCAGTGTTGTCAACTTGTTTACTTGATATCAATGAAATAATAAACAAAAATCTAAATGAGAAAACTTACTTGTATACGGCCGGCATTTCAACTAATTTTGTGCGTAAAAGTGCGTAAAATGGAAGACATCTAAGCCTTAAACCCCACATTGGTGTGAAATTTACTTAATTAACGTAGGTGTTAAAATATACTAAGTTAAAAGTAACAATCAGTCGGATTCAGGAATTAAAGAATGATCAGTTATATTGATGTTAGGACGTCGTAGCGTTGTGCGTAAGATGGAAACTCCTAGAAAGCGATGTTAAAAACGATGCGTAAAACAGTTTCAAGGATGCCGAATTCGATGAACTGAAAACTAAAAGCTTAGAAAAGCGAATCGATAGAATTAAAAGTAAAAATAAATCAAACTAAAAGCAGGTCTTTACTTACAGAGCTGAATGGGTTTCCCTCCAAATCCATGCACAGGTAACGGCTGCTTTTGACGCCGAGGATGGCCATGCGCTCCCTCGTTTCAGCTTTCAGCAAAATCACACCTGCAGGAAACAAAATGGATTAAACATTGTTAAAGACGGAACTACTTTTATCTATATAACAAGCATTAAAATGATATTTCTAAAAACTTAGAAAACAAATCTTACTGTATGAACTCCTGACGGTGGTTTTGCGCACGGTGCCATCCAATTTGATCTCCAAGTAGAAGTTGTTGAGGTCTGTGGATGTCTGCAGGTGAACGTATCTCCTCGGGTTCCCCCAGTTGGATCCAACAAGCGGGGACGGGTTCGCTGCCGTTTCCCCGAGAGGAAATCCCTGAAGGACTGCGAGGATGAGCGCCAGCACGGTGTCCCTCATCCCCAGTCTCCTGTTGACGTCCATCCTGGAGCAAAAAAAAATACCCGACGCTTTCCACTGCGAGCTGCTGGAGGTTTTCAGATGCTCTGTTGTCCCAAAGTTTGGAGACAGTTCCTATTTAAAGCCCCCCGAGTGCCACTCCTGCTCACATCCTATGCGTAAAAAAACAGAAACTCGCCCCCAAAGCAGATGTGCGGGTTTGCTGCAGCGGAAGGGCCACTTCCACCTCTGTCTGTTTATCCTGATGCTCTCGGTCAGACAGGAGTCTTATTTTTGGTGACACGTCTTGACTCATCCACCTTAAACTTTATTCTGAGACTGTTTCCTAATGGTCCAAAGTCCACTGGTTCAGTTTTGTTTTGACTGGACACTTGTTGCATTGGGTAATATGAAGAAGAACGCATAAAGAAAGGACAAACGTGAAGACCTGTGTTAAAACGATTTAATTGTATCAATAGGAATAAAATACACTTTGATTTAGTTGACTAAAATCGACGTTTCCAATTCGCGCAAAATCCCGAATTATTAATTATTTAAGCGACATATTAAAAATCTTACAGTTTCATTGAACCAAGATGGTCTAGCTGTTTACTTATTATTTGAAGTTCAGTTTGCAGCTTTTTACGCACCAACTGAGAACCAACATGTTCAGCATGCCACCAGCAGAGGGAGCCACTCCCTAGTTTAGTTCTGTTTCACTTTTCAAACTTGCATTTTAACTGGCCAAACTATTTTTGGATGCTGAAGCTTCGGCTTTGGACTGTTTACCAATTTAAAGAAAAGACTCCTTAAAGTCAAATTTCTCCAGTTAATAAATAATAGAAAATCATAATAATTTAATAGAATTAAATCGTAAAATGAAAATACTTATTTAGGATTGGACATTTGCTCAAGTCCTGTGAGCCGTTTGCACTTTACTTGAGCATTTTTATTAAATGCTTCCTTTACAGGTTGCTTTCATTAGAATAAAGATGTATGAGCTACAGTGACAAAAAACACCCCAAACCAGTGGCCTCCAAACTTTTTGGTTTTTGACCCCTCAAAGCATTGTGTAGTTGTGTCCTTCCCCCAAGCCGTCAGATTCTTACACTCACAATAATCCCTCAGCCACCCTCATACACAAGCACTTACACTGAGCTACAAGTGTAAGAACATTATGTGCCATATTCTGTGAATCACCCATTTATGGGCAATATGTAATATACACTCACTTTTATATTTATTCTGCTTGTAGCGATAGAGTGCTCCTGCTCTGAAGCATTTTAGACACATTGATTTTTACTGTGAGCATTTTGTTGTTTATATAGGACAGTATATATTTATATTACTATTGTAGCTGTAGAGAACTCCTGCTCTATCCACTTTTATTAATGCGGTGAGCCAATGCAGCGTCATTCCGCTCCAATGTGCACGGTTGTGTATAGATTGAATGACAATGAAGATCATCCAAGTCTAAGTGTTTTTTTACTCCAACAAGACAGACTTCAACTCTTAACCTCTCACGTGGTTACATTAAGATACTTATTATCCAAAGAGTCGAGCTGTTTGTTTATTTCTTATTGTCTCTATCCTGCAGAGCCGTCCTCGTGGCGGCTGTGGCTTCACCCCAAATTGCTCCTGGTGGCATAGCCAATGGTGTGATGACTGACTGACCGTTGGGCACTTCACAGCCTCTGCTATCAGTGTATGAAGGTGTGTGTGTGTGAATGTGACATGCGCTTTGAGTGCTCGCAAGACTAGAAAAGCTCTTTTTACCATTTTTCCTCCACCTCTAGGTTGAGAACCACTAGAGCAAACTAGCCAACAGTATCTGCAGCTCAAGCTAGCTCCACCTAAAGCAGCTACAACCTTTAAAAAATCAATAACAATCTGATCATTGTGCTTGAGTGTTTTTATATTGCTGTAGTGGTTGTTTTTTTATGCGACCTGTAAATACACAGAGAACGACACTTTACCCGCAACCAGTTAAAAAAAAACTTTTATTGTTATCTCAGGAATACAGTAGACTGCTGTGCACAGCACATACGTACAAAAATAAAAGGAAAAAACTTTAATATCCTTACTTAGCATCGTCTGTTTTTCAGAAACAAATGACTGAAGTTTGTTTCGTCTTAATTTACAGTCATCAGCAAACCAAAACTAAGGCAGAGGGTGAGGTATATGAGAACAGAGATGAGAGGAATAGAGCGGAGCCTCACTCCCTTTCAGAGCAGGAGTAAAAAAAAACCACTTGAAACACACACCCCTGTTTCAGCTCGGGGCTCCGGCCTGCTAAAAGATCATTAAACATTATTAAAAAAGAGAATCCTCACCTTCAGTTAAGTCAAATTTGATCTATGAGAAGCTGCAGAAAGAAAAAAAAAGACGACAGAAATCTGGATAGAAATTTTTGGTCAAAGCTTAAAGGTGAGCTTTAATAGTTTTCGACACAGACCTTCACTCTTTTAGGGATCCAGCGCTCGTTTTAACGGAGAAATAGCTTATGAGCAAGATGTCGTTAATAAGGTGCTGCGAGAGACGTCAGACATCTTGTCTGTGAGGTGGCACGAGAAGTCATTGCTGCTGTGCATGCGCAAAGTTCCCTTCAACACCCTTTAAGCTGAAAATGCTTAAAGTTTTTTTGTCGCTTTTTCATCCAAAATTATTTCAATTTACTCCCAACAAGAAACGTACGTCCGTGTACTTCATGCAGCCTCGCCTACAGCAGCAACAAGTCCTTTTGTCTGAGCTAAGCTCCTGAATAACCTGAAAAACAAAATGTCCTTGGAACAAAAAAAGCAAGATTTATCCGTGACAGAAATACTGTTATGAATCGATCTGTGCGTGACAGACAAACGAGCAGCAGGTGATACTGTGTCAGTGTGTTGGGACGACGTGTTTGAGGTCGGGCCGTGCCCAGCAGCAGCAGCAGAGGAAACCTCCTGAGGTTGGCTGTGGTGCCGTCCTGCAGGATTGTAGTGCAGCAGCAGAGGTGAGGCTCTGCGTGACTGTGCTCCTCACACACTGCATTAACTCTGCAGATGTCCCCTCCCCAGAATATCCCAACACTAGTGCTTGGAAAAGGGAGGGGAGGGTGTGGTGTGGAGCTGCATTTTAAAGAGGTGGAGCTCTGGAATCAGAAAAAGAAATGGGATTGTTTTAAAAAATAGTTGCAGATCTGAAGCAGGAGTCCTGGGAGATCTACCACTTAATGATTGCTTTGAATTTTGTGCATCAAAAAGATGATTTAAATTCCTATTTCATGGAAACAGTGAGACCCATATAGCCCAAGACCGCGACCATTAGGGTCGGGGCCAAGGCCGGTCCATGACTCTGACCTTGAACTAAAAAAGGCTGAAAGGAGAGGAGGAAGCTCCTGGGTTACAGCCGGAATCCCAAGGTCCCTGCCTGCAGCGGGTGAGGGGGGTAAGGGATGGGTAGAGCTCTGAGGGAGGAGGATGGGGGAGTCACTCAGGTATGTGGGAGGCTGCCTGTCATCCTGGCAGATCCACATTCCTGCAGGGGGTCTGACGAACAACAAAGACAGCAGGCCGGCTCCCCAGCATACGTCTTTTCCTGGATTTAAATAGTCCTGCTTCCTCTCTGAAGGCAAGAGCGGACGGAGGCGAGATTCAGGTGTTCAAGTAAACAGCTGCAGGAGATATTCGGGGAGACGCACGCTATAAAGATTCTCAGAGACTGTGCAAAGCAAGAACAGAATCCTAAGAATATGCAACAAGATATTTACTGCCACCAATACTTTTATTTTGTACTATAAAGTTTCTCTCTTTAATAATTCAAAATAACCAAATGAAGCTAAAACTCAACAGAAATGAGGACACGTTTTACAGCGTGCGTCCCGTCCTCCATCTGCACTGTCCTTCAGTCCTTCAGGGCACACCATTGACTCATCCATAATTGCATTTCAATCTGCCTCAGGCTCCCAACACCTCGCTGCCACTGCAGTGCTGCTGCAGAGCACACAGGCAGGCCGGAGGAGGCGTCCCAGCGGGCGCACAAACTCCACCACAAAGATAAATCAAAAGGAGATCAAAACTTACGGGAACGACTCTTACCAAAAACATTTAATCACCATCATCAACGGTTCAACTGTGCAACCTGAACTCTTCTTGCCTCATTCAGGCAACTGCGACAAAGCAGCGTAAAAAAGCTCCTGAATTCTTCTTCTTTTAACATTTGCGACTATTTACATCGTTTTTCGTGGACATCGTGTTTAACAGCAGCTAAAGCTCTAAAAAAAAAACAGCAGCCCACTTTACTGGAGGAGCTCTGTCCAAGACAATGTGCAGTTTCTACTGTGTGCTCGCAAATCTATCCGCTCAGTCCGTTTCTTGTGCAAGCCAGGTCCAAAAAAAAAAAAGTTCTCCATGCTCCGATAGATAAGTATTCCACCCTGTTTATTAGCCGGCGATGGCACACAGTCAAACTTATGGCCTCCCGCCAGCCTCCATGGCCGACCGCTCTCTGGTCTCGACCACAGATTGTATATTACTTAATCGATCTAATTACAGAAAAGAAAATAAACCAGAGATAGTCCAACCCCCCCTCCTCTGAGGCCCTCTGCGGAGTGTCAGCCCTATTTCTGACTCCAGCGGGTGTCTCTTACATGCAAGTTTAAGGGGGCCACAAGTGGGAACACCAAGGCACCTTTAAATCGTGCAGCAAAGGTAGTGCATTTAAGTTTTTACCCCCACTGCCGGACGTTGATAATCGAGCAGGGAGCCTTCAAGCGCTTTCAAAAGTTTGAAAGAAACGATAAACTCAGCAGATATTTCAGCAAAAGTCCATGCATCCCTTATTCTAGTAAAGTGGTTCTTTGAGGTAATAAAAAGTATTCATTTCACTCTTTAAAAGCACAGGATACAGCTCATCCTTCATCTCAAAAAAGGAAGTGACACGTCGTTCGGTTACAGCAAGCACCAAGGTAAAGTGAGACAGGCAAAGGCTTCAGCTCTCCCTGCCATAAAAACAATAAGCAGCACGGTACATATACAAAGATAGCTATCCAAATATACAGATATATAAACAGAATAAATATTTGTAGTCCGTCCATGTGTATATCATAACTATGCGTTTCTGTGTTACCTGGAAGAACATCCACATGTGCAAATTAGTGAGTTATTGCCGGTTTCTCTCATAGCCGCGGGAGGAAATGTGTGACAGTCATGGCGGTGGTGGCCTTGTTGCCTCTCTTTACGCGGCCATGCTTGCTGAGGGCGATATAGAAGCCCTTGTAAACAAAAGACTCGTAGGCGTTGTAGTTGTTGGGCAGCAAAGTCTCCTTGAACTTGCACTCATCCACGAAGACTCTCTGAAAAAAAAAATCCCCCAAAAAGAAAAGAAGAGAGAGAAAGAGAGACAGACAGAGGGGAGGGTGAGTGAATCTCATGACAGCACAGGATGATCATCACAACATATGCATGGTTTCTGCGTGACCTTTACTTTGGCAGACAGCCGGCCTACAACGCATGCTTTGAGGGAAACTGGAGGAGGTGGCATGTTGTTGCAAAAAGAAATGCCCCTTTCCAATGCAGATATCCGCCTCCTGCTTTAACTCACAGATAATCCCGACTGATTAAAATAAGATACGATCGACTGCTCGGCGATTTGTGCAGCGCTAGGAAACAGGGACACTTGTTTTTTGACGTATAATGTGACAAACTTTCAAACGTAAACTATATTTAACAATTGGACGAAGTGATTAAAGCTGTGTACCCTTTATTATTTAACCAATGACTTCTCACAGCAAAACAAAAGCTGACAATCATAAACCGTCTTATTAAATAGTGAGGAAAAAGTCTGAGCGCGTACAGTTTAAATGTTTAAATGTTTGTAGCCAAGTCTACATAACCTTTTTGGATCTTTTACTGTACAATTAAAATGAAACTTAAAAACATGCACGATGTATTGCACTTTAAGAAAGCTAAAGGCATCACACAAGAGGCTCATCACAATTCAACAGGACTGTTAACCATTAATACTAAGTACAGTGTTTCCACTGCAGTATACACACTTTAATACTATTTACTGTTAGATCTGAGTTTATATAGTTGCTGCTACATTTATTCTCCTGAAAAACATATTTAGTTTAAGTTTTAAAGAGTGCAGATTTTAAAAATCAATCATAGAAAACCTGAATTGACATTAATCTTACATTAATATTGCGTACATTTGTGAATATCACATAAAACATGCCTTTTGGTCTGTATGTTGGAACTTTTGTGGACAGGCCACAGATACAGTTTGTTAAATATTCAACGGTTCTGATCATGAAATGTTGGATTGTTAAAGCTCCTTTGCTCACTTTCTGTTTGTGTTGCTTTTGGCGCCCCCTGTGGACAAAGCCGTACCTCTTATCTCTTTGCTGATTTTGTCCTGTATGTTCTTAAGTGGTGTTATCCTGCCATATGTATCACTCACTTTAAATGTTTACCCTGGAAAATGTAAACAAAGGCAGGCAAACTCTGACACCTACCCCCCCACCAGCCATTAAAAAGATCTATATAGAAATAATCAATCTTGTCGCTGATGGTCTGGTTTGCTTTTGTAGCTCATATAGAGTCATCAGAATTAATTTCACTCTGTTTCATAACCGGTGAAAAACTCCTCACAGGAGCTTTAAGTGGCAGCCATGACAGTTTAATGTTCACTGTAAGTTTATCATCTGCTGTGATTTAAACACAAACGCTAAGTAAGGATACTTAATCATACCATACTATCCTGTTTATGATGTATAGTAGATTGTATCCTATTACTCTACATTTATAGTACTCTGCTGCCTTAGCTGCTACTATCACTCCATTGCTTTGCGTAAGACACCACTGCAGTAGTGACTTTAAGGACAACTCCGAGTGCTGTATGTGTTTATCTTTATTTTGTCCTTGTGGCTCGTCTTATCTTTGTGCTCAAGTATTTTTATCACTACTTATTACATTCCAGAGGGAACTTCCTACTACATTTATCTGGGTTACGAGTGACTTAGCAGATTTGACATAAATTTGTTGCATTGATGGATATTTAACAACCGAAATGTGTGTAATAATATTCAAATAATGCTTATTGATATACACAGACAGGGGCCTCTTCTGTTAAATGACACTCATTTCATAATCTGATGTACTTCAGTGCAGTTTTGAGTACAAGACTTGTACACGAGTACTTTTACACTGTAGTAGAGCGACTTTGACTTGGATCTGAATCCTCCTGAGCCGGAGCAGAACATTTTGACATTAAAGCATTCTCCATTGGGACTGTGGTGAACCCCCCCTATCATCAGAGCGTATTAATAAACACAACAGTGCTCATAAACCCACAGGATGCAGCAGCTCCATGAACTCATCTTACACTGAGAAGGATGTGTGTGTGTATGTGTGTCTGTGTGTGTGTGTGTGTGTGTGTGTGTGCGTACCGTTCCGTATAACCTTCCCCTGCTGTTCATTGCGACAAACAGCTGACTCCTCACTCCGAACAGGCTGATGACTCCTCGGTCCACGGTGGAGATCTCTATTAGACCTAAAGGAGACACAGAGTTAGGGTGTCACACAGAGAGGTGGCCTCTGCAGCACTGATGGGTGGAACCCTGCAGGTGCACTGCGACTGGATGATGCTCTCTCCTGAACATGCACCTTTGTGCAGTTTAAGCATTAAGATGCCCTGTGAGTGCGGTTTACTGCCTGCTGAGTGCGTGCGTTTCTGTGTGTGTGTGTGTTTGTGTGTGTGTCCTGCAGCAGGGTAAAAATAAGTGAGCGTCTAAACTGGGTCCAAGCATTCATGTCATGTTTTTGGCTTGGGAGGATATTTCGCACTGCACGGATGCGAGGCTCAGTACACTGTTTTTGCTTTCGGAAACTTTCAACCACGCCGACACCTCTTATTAAATATCATGCAGGACAAGTCACCCGCTCTAACTTTCACACAGCCATGCACGCGCGCACAGGGTTACGCTCTTTTTTTTTCTCGGCTCCCAGAGCTTTGCCGGATGCAAACTCACTGTATTGGTTCTCATTGTGTGCACCGCTTATCCTGCCGTCCGGGAGCACCTGCAGGTGAAACCCAATGCCCACGTTGCAGTACAGTCGCCGCACTCTTTTGATGCCCTGCAAATAGTCACTCTCCCAGTTCAGCTCCGATTTCCCCCCGGCTATGCCCAGATAGGAGCGGGAGAAGAGCGTCTCCCACTTCTTTTCCAATAAAGTCGCATTAGTCCTGCTCGGAATCGGATAAGAAGAAGCGATCCCCCAGAGAGAAGTCCACAGTACAAGAACTGCTGCCAGCGTCCAGTGCGTCCTGGCCCCGCTGGACATGCTGTAGAGGCACCTTTGCGCAACGGCCATCCAGTTCACCTTTGGGGCACGTGGTCAAAGTTACCTGCCCTAAAAATGCAACTCTTCTTATGTTTTGTCCTTTGGCATGGTGGCGGTAAAGGCTGATTTGGGGATCAAGGCAGATCAAGGCCCCATAGCCCGAGATGTGAGCAGCAGTAGAGGCACGGAGCGCAGCGGAGCTTGATTCGGTGCCGGTGGCGATGATCATCTTTCGCCGCTCCGCGCCTCTGATCAGGCAACGCTGGCCGTGGAGGGGACACACCACTCACCGCAAAACCAGCTCACCTTGCCCGACTCTCACATCCTAAAATGACATCACTGTGACTTCACCGCTGCGCCCCCCCATCAAAAGTAGGAGAGGGGAGGAGGAGGAGGAGCAGAGAGAGAGGGAGAGAGTTACAGGACCCCAGCAGCAGCAGTTCTGATAGGAATGATGGGGGGTGCAGCACCTTCACATCAGCGGCAAACAAGCCAGACGGAGTAGGAAGAAGCGTTTCCTGTCGTACTTTTCAGAATAAAACCCTCATTAGCTTGATTTTGTTGCAAGTCATACAAGGTGTCAAACCCTACAGTCACTCACTGCGTCACCTTGTGACTCTGAATTCACCCTTTGTCCTATAATTTGTAACCAATCTTAATATTTTGAAGGAAAGCCAGCAATACAAGTACATTTAACAGGAGATAAAAAGGTCATAAAAACAGGCTGATGTTTGCGTGAGCTCGATTTAAAATCATAAAAAAACATGTTGGACTGCTTCCAAGCTGATATCTACATTTAAATAAGAGTTCAGTCATCTCTAAAACCCTTTGGCTATTGCCTGATCAAAATGTAACAGATATCCTGATGACTGATAACAGATATCCAGGCCAAGTCTTGCTCTCTCTTGAGCTGGTCATTGTTTACAGTCCAACTAACAACTGGAGACAGAATTCACTTTTATTTTATTTTATTTTTTTACCCGAAAACAGCCAAGGGGTTCCCAGATTGCATTTCGGGCAATGGGTTCCACCTGTTTTACGCCCCACATGGCCTGTTCTTCAGCATGCAACCAAAGACCTCTCAAACTTTATCGGTAGATTCTAACTCGGGCAACAAATTACCTAATGTCAAAAAATGTATGTACATGACAGACTATAACCTATGAATTAACATAAAATATAATGTCAAAGGATTTAAAGCTCCTGTGAGGAACTCTCTGTTTGTGTTGATTCTGGCGCCCCCTGTGGACAAAGCTGCACCTCTTATCTCTTTGCCGATTTTCTCCTGTACATGCTTAAGTGGTGGTTTTTAACACAAAATCTCATCCTGCTTTCTTTAATAGTCATATGTATCACTCACTTAAAATTTTGCCCTGAAAAATGTAAACAAAGTCAGCGTGCAGGTAATCGTTTGACACCTAGCCCCCCGCCAGCAGTTTCAGCCATTAAAAAAAGCTTCATAGAAACAATCAAGCTTGTTGCTGATGGTCTGGTTTGCTTTCATAGCTCATATAAAGTCATCAGAATTAATTTCAGTCTCTTTCAAAACCAGCAAAAAAATCTTCACGGGAGCTTTAAGCTACACAAAAGTTGCAATATGTTGCGCTTTTATTGTGAAGGTAAACTAACCTAGTTTGTCTGTCTTCCTGTGGCTAGTTGTAGCTGACCTTACAGAGCTCTTCCTCACATGGGAGACCTGCAGGAGGGGAGGGGGTGTGTGTGTGTGTGTGTGTGTGTGTGTGTGTGTGTGTGTGCGTGAGTTTCATTGGCGTTGAGCAATCATGGGATGGATGGATGGATACTGTGTCCAGAACCCAAATCGGGACGGTGGTCATATGTCCTGGCAGCCTGCTGCCTTATTTAGAAGGAAGGTGTAAAAACAGTCACAGCCAGTCACAGGAGAGCAAGTGGCAATCCTGTCTGACACTTCCTTAGCTGTTTGTTCAGGAAGTTTACATAACCACATATTTTGCCTGGTCAGATTGCGCTTTTATTATTGTAAGTAACACACCTGCTGACCAACAGAATAAAGTGATAATATATGGTGATTGCTTTGAGTTCAGGTCAAGAAGTACAGCAGTAAAGGAGATGTGCAGTTGATGAGCATGATTAAGCAAAAATCACAGTTTTACCACAAATTTTTGCTTAATTTACCCCAAAAAAGTAAATAACCCGAGAGCACTGGGTTCACCCTCCTTTACATCCCTGTTTGCATCCCGTCCTGCAGGGTGCTGGTAAAGGCGATAAAGACCCTGGGGAATTCCCAGTGCGTCACAGAGCACCCGGCTCTGGGGCCCAAAGGTGCTCTCGGCTGCCAGGGAGCCTCAGGCCCACCTTAGCAACCAGAGAGGCCTTGTTGCTGGTAAACAGCAGAGGCAAGACGACCCATGATGGAAAACTAACAAACAAACAAAACATCTCATGAAGGCGCTAATGTGGAGATACATAAACAGCAACATTAATATACACGTTGACAGTCATTAAAAATACATTGTAAGTATGATTTCAAGTAAAAGAGAAAACCAGGACGTCGTGGTGCCGCTGGAGCAGACAGACTGGACCTCACTGAATAGCAAATTAATGAGACAGCCTCTTGATTTGCTGAGTAAGCACACGGCCATGCAATCCAAGGCAACCAACAGCCTGAATAGACAAAACTACCGGGTTATTGACAGAGCGTAACTTCAATCAATGGAGAGTGGGCACCGTTAATGAGACGCTGCTGAGCTCTTGAGATTAATTCAGCTAATACTGTTATACAGGCGTCACGCTGAGGCTGCTGTTTGCTAATAACACCTTTAAAACGCTAAAATCAGAAGTAAATGCACCACATGAAACAACCTATCCTGATATATTCAATTGTATATTTACATTTGTATTAAGTATATTCATTTGATTTCTCTATTGTATTATGGAATGATAACAAGTAAAAAGCCACCTACATATAAACAAAGCACTTCTTTTTTCTTCTTTTAGCTTCTTCCACACAGTCTGCACTTTTTTGCATTATTGATTAAAGTGATAATCTTAAAGATTATTTGAGTCACTATCTATCGCTGAATGAGGTAACACAATGGTGATGGTTTGCATTTGCAGTATTACAGACTGGGTGTCTGTGTCCAGTTAGTGACCTGTTTTCCATCAGCCAGCAGTGGTTGGTCTGCCAGAGAGGGTAGGCGGAGCTAAGCGGCTGCTTTTCCGCTCTCTGCAAGTGTTGCGAGTAAACAGTAATCTACTATATAAAGATGGATGACTACAGATACAACTTCAACAATAAGTGAGTCTAACAGTCTAAAAAGGAAAGCGACCGTCAGCGAGGAAAATCAAGAGTTACAACCGGAGCCAACTGTCGACGTCACACATGCAACACTGTCTGGATATCTGGGAAGTGTGCTCCCGCAATTACCGCTTATCACCATAGCTGCCTCCAAAGAGAACAAAACTGAGATTACCACTAATATGCCATTTTCGTGATTACTTGTTTGGCCGATAAAATGCCTGACAATTTCGAAAAAAGCCCAGCACACTCCAAGGTGACTTCTTTTATATGTTGGATTTGTCCAACTAGCACTCCGAAACCAAAAGGTATTTAATTCACTATGATGTAAGACAAATGAAAACAGGCAAATTCTCACCGTAGAGCGACTGAAACCATCACATAGTGTGTTTTTGCTCAAAATAAAATTTAAAGGGTGACTCCTGTGATTCAGTATTTCACTTCCATTAAGTCAGGGAACTCACAAGAGACTCATTAAAACAGAAATGGTCAAAATTGAAGCAGTAGAGGTCGAGTTATGCTGATTTTGAACGCCTAATACAAGAGAAGTTTAAATATAACTGGATCCTACATTTCCCACGATGCAACTCAAGCTTAATTTGTATTACTCCGCCCCTGCCTTCTAAGTGCTCACTTCTTTTAAACGCCACACCTGCTGTTAATATATAATTCAAATGCTGCATTCCAGACAACTTTTCCGAAATTTCCGACTTCGGAAGTCGGGGTAGATGAATCTGCTCCAAGTTTACAAGTAGGAACTCCATCGCAATTTTTCTAGTCGGAGGTCGGAAAAACCAACCAATATAACCCAGATGACATAACTATGACATCATCAGAACTTGGAAAGATTCCTCCAGAGCCTCAGAAGCTATTACGCCAATTAATTCAATAGCTGAGTAGATTTCAGATACATGTTCTGTTGATCAAATTATTAATCAAATAATTATTTTTCAGACTGAAGAAAAACTAAAAAACAAATAACGAAGACAACTGCAACTGAGTCCCAGTGGAGCAACAAGCAGACAGAGGCATGTAGAGATGGAAACTTGGCCACATTACACAGTAAATTGATTTCGCCTATAGACTCGCCCTGACTGAATATATTACAGCTAAAGAGGAAGACCAGAAACTCGAGCAAGAGAAATGTGTCTGCAGTTTACTATTGACACGTCAGCTGTCTTTGTTGCAATTATAGGATCTATTTAGTGCACACACACACATCAATCAGAAAATGGACCGGAGGGAATAGCCATACAAACAGCATTTGTGCATATTACCAAAGTGTAAGTAACTGGATACAGGAGGACGAAAAGCTCTTTCAATTACTGTTTTATTAATGTGGGGTTTAAAAGACAATATTGAAACAACAGCTGTGGAGAGCCAGAGCTGGACGGGGGATTTCTCTGGAATGACATCAGAATCTCTGGCATAGACGAGTAATAATACTCAGCCCAAGTGTTTAGGCACTGATGACACACCAAGGGCTGCACAGGCTTCTGCATGAAGACACAGGATTGTTTGTTACAGTTATTGGAACATTTATGTAGTTTATAGTTTTGGATGACAAAATAAGAATCATGCACCGTTCTTAATACAGACTCAGAAACAGAAGCATGAAATATCATCCTTATTAAAACAGTTGTCACAGGTATAATCACAGGTAGCCGCACCCTAACTATGAAGTAAAGCAATTTTCTTATCTGGTTACATAAAATCAGACCAGAGGAGTCGCCCCCTGCTGGCCATTAGAAAAAAATGCAAGCTTAAGGTGGTATTAGCTTGACGTTTGAAACCAAGAGGCTGCTTCCACTTCTTTAATTCAGTCTATTGCTGTGTCCCAATCCAGGGGCCGCATCCTTCAAAGGGCTTATTTGAAGGCGTCAAAGGCTGTCCCATTTCTGGCCCACAAATGCGTCCTCCTTTTCACGGGCTACGAAGGATCCATCGGGTGCGTCCTTCGCGGCCTAACGTATCCTGAGATTCATTGTGCGCCTATTCAAACGAGATGGCGGACTCTTACGCAGCCGAGGAATACACTTTAAAATGTTTTTGGTTTTAACTCAATCGAATAGGCAGTGTTACACATTTAACAAAATGAACGGGCCCTTGAATCAAATTATCTTTAAAATAATAGGTTAAGTTACGTGACGTTAGTTATGCTGGCTAGTTAGCCTGCTAGCTACTTGTTGCTAGTTGACAAGAGCGGCGTTTGGTGACGCAAGGGTAAGGGCGGGAACAGCCGGTGACGCAAACAATCGTCTCATTACAGTTCAGCTTTAGCGGTCTATGCAAGGTACAAATTACTCATCCTTCATAGACCGCGTCCTTCAAAGGCTGCAGCCTCTGAATTAAGACTCAGCGTAAGGTTGGCCGACATGCTAACAAGGACGATGCTAACATCCAAATGTTTAGCAGGGACAAAGTCTTTACCATTTAGTGTTGCCGGTTAATGTGCTTACTGGGTAAAGATGCGACCACAGCTGAGAAGAGGATGCATTAAGTTCTTTAAGGGTCATTAGGATTCATCCTCCAGAAACCATGAACATCAGTGCAAAATCTGATGCTAATCCTTTTAACTTATGAGTGAAGATTCTGACCTGCTGGTGGCGCTACAGAAAGTCAGGAGATTAGCAAAACCAGTAGTCATCCTCTGGGGACATGATTTCATGGCAATCCATCCGATTGTTTTCAAGATGTTTCAGTTAAGATAAAAGTTGCGGACCAACGAACTTTGACATCGATGTAGCCACGATGCTAGCCTTGCTAATGTGCACATCATATTTGCATTACAGGACACATCCCTGATTATTCACTGCTGATCCTCGGCTTTGTGAGACACCATTCATCTCCAAGCCTCTGCACAGTTCTAAGATCTTTTGCTGAAATCAGAAAACTTTAGATTATTGAGCCGATGGCAGTAATGTGGCAATCAATGGAAAGTGGATTTTATTCGAAGGGAGCGTGGGCTTGTAAAATAGTAACAGTGCCATCCTGAATGGAGCTTGGAGTTCAGATTTTTGCTGAGCCAGCTCATGTATAATTCAACAGCCCCAAACTGCACTGGGTTCTGCTCTTTTCCACTGCTGCCTTGTAAAATCGTGACACAGAGCGTAGCAGCGAGTCATCTGGGAGCCTGATACAAACCAACGTGCCTTGTTACTAGAACATATGCGGAAGCTGAACGATATTAGGAGATCTGCTCTACTTCTTGCGTCATTATCGTGTCGAGTTGTGAGCTGACAAAGTGCAGCCTGTCAGAAGGGAGTGTTCCCAGTAAAAATATCTTTTCAAGGGTAAAGAGTGTGCACCTTGCACAGAAAGATGTGTGTGTTGCTAAATTGGGCGTAGAGTGACTAAGGGGAAAACAGTGAGGCAGAGGTGACTTCAATGCTAGTTACATATCACAACCAGTGACACAGCAAATTTGAATTTCTTGTCTGTAAGATATACTGTTCTTACACAAAAAAGAGCCGTCCATCATTCGGAAGGCTATCAGCAAGGCATTCAGTTAACACTCAGAGTAGTTAAAGTAAGGAAATACAGCAGCTACCACAGCATCCAAACTGTTACTGCATTATTTAATCCACAACTCCATGCAGGACAGAGAGTTCCTTTCCTGCAGGACCAATAGAGTTTGATCTCGTCAGAAAGGAGCTCTGAGCTCGAACAAAACAGACAATATCACCGTCATGTTTGAAGACCCAATGGATACAGAAGTACGTACTAAAACTTGCAGCGGAAAGAGAAGAAGTCGTAAAACCAGCGTGCACTCTGGATGATGGCGAAAGCCTCACATCAGGGCCATTGATCTCCATTTAAGCCCAGTAATCACATTGCATCCCAAGAGGGCTGAAAGATGTGGAAAGAAGCGTCTGTTTAACAAGATGTGATCAAACAGCTGTCTGAGCCTCACACGGTCAGGTCTGTTGCCTTTAAATGTGCTAACTAAGCAGGGCTGTCGATTCTTACCATGAGGTCCTAAAAACTAGTCAGCAGAGCTGCAGACGAGGCCACGGAACGGAGACCAAGTCATGACCGAGAATAGAGTATACCAAGGCCGGGTCAAGACCAAGTCCAGTCCAACCTTGAGTCCTGTTTTGGTGTTCGGGACACTCTTAGAATAAAATGTGGAACATGGAAACCCTAGGCACTCCTCATATGGATTGGAAAGATCCACGGTCTCATAAAAACACTCAGAAAACAAAGATTCCCCTTCATTCACTTTTTTCAGATTGGCTTAAGAGTACTATTTTCGGTTGCATTTGACATTTTGCATCCAATCCAAGCAATGATGTTATAAATAAGACAATGAACATGCTACTTAGAGTTGTAATCTCGAAGATCCCAGCTTCGTTGTCTTTGGCGGCACGATAAACGGTAATTGCGGGAGCACACTTCCCAGATATCCAGACAGTGTCGCATGTGTCACGTCCACGGTTGGCTCCGGTTGTAACTCTTGATATTGTCCTGGTACTTCGGTTTCGACATCAACACCATCTCCTGTACTTCAACACCACTGGTCAGGGTGCGATTTGCTGAGCAGTTAACTGCTTTTATCTTGTTTATTTGTCATCTGAATCCTGAGGATCATATTTAAGGCCTGTTGCTTCTCGGTCCATTTAGACCATTAATGGAATAAAACTTGCCAACAAACCCATTATATCAATGATGTTTCTAATCCTGTAAAGAAGTAGACCGAAGATTGATTGGATATTTTATTAAATATGAGATTCATGGCTTTAAGCGTGCTACCTTCAGGAAAGATCCAATGAAGTTATTTTCTTGGAAGACTTCCAGACTTCGACAAACAAATTTGTCGTCTTTTCCCCTCCACTTAACCTCATATTAGTTATGGGAACATTGCGGCAAACGTCTTTTTCAGTGCTTTCTAGTCATCGCAAACTTCTCTTTCGAGGCAAAAACTGGCAGTCTTACTGGAGGCCACGAGGAAAGCTTTGTTTACGTGGCTGCCGTGCTGAAGAGTCAGGCAGTTTGGTTTATGGCTGCAGGAAGAGATAGAGATCAGAGGAGGTGTCAGCTGCTGAGTCGGCTGCCGATTCCCCCTGGCTCCTCTTCCCTCTCTCCCAGGAACCCAACACCGGGCCAGGCCACCAGGACCCGAGCAGGAGAATGTGAGGAATTCTCTCAACACATTTGCTCACTGCTTTGCACGTTCTCACCCCTACGGGATGTGAGGAGTGCCGCCGGCCATGAGGATGCGACCACCTTGCTCCGAAGTGTCTGAGCGCGAGGGTGGGCGTGAGGCGGCAATGAGCAGAGGATCAATGCAATTTGGCTGATGGGAAGAGGAGAGCGTCAGGAATGGCACACCGCTGAGAGAGTGAGTCATCCTGGACGGAGCTGCTGTCATTCGGCCAGCACAACAAAGATCCGATCGTTTATTTTCGTCACGGCCCCTGCTGGATGAAATCTAAACCCGCAAGGAGTTGATCAAAGGTTCTGGCATGTTGCCGGTCCTGGAGAGCAACTTATGAAACAATGATATTCAAGAATTATCCAGGAGAGGCAGAGGCAGGTTGTGGTTTATCTAGATTAGTCAGCAAATTCTGCCTAACCAGTTGAGCCACTGTAAAAGAAAAAGTACAAATACAGATTTTTTTTATCAAGGCCCTGGGAAAGCAAATATTTTCTTAATCAAATAATTGATTGATAATTCCAATAAGCAGATTGGTCAGTAGATGATTGGATTACAGTGACAAATGCCCATCATCCAATGTCTTCTTAAAAAGCACATTTTGGCTATTCTGGGCGTCCGTTTTAACGTCTGTAACACTCCGAAACCGAAAAGCAGACATTTTTAATGTTGAATATTTTGACTGTCGTAGCACAAAAAGCAGTTCCATCTCGCTGCTTCACTTTCAGGGTCCTTGTTTTGTTTGCTCACAGCGTGTTTACATCCACATTTTTTTATGCAGCTTTTCTGAGCAACATGTTGTCATCCTGGATGACAGCCTGAGCGACAAAATAAAAAATCATTCAACGCTGTATAAGTGCTTCTGCTGCACCCCTCTCACATGAGGACACCGCCCTCTGCTGTCCAACAGACGTCAAGACAACCCTTCCATGCCTGTCCGAGGGATGACAACTCACTGCATTGCAGCAGTGGGATGCTGGCATGTGGGTTCGACTAAGATTGATGTCGCTGAACTTTTTATAACTTGGAGAAGTGTATCTGTATTTTAAAAGGAATCCACTGTGTAACTTGGGAGCACAAAGCTTAACAGAACGAGTGTTTACAAAACCACATCTGAAGCTTCGTGTGCTGCCAAGATTCTCAGCTAAACATAGTAAAGAAAACTGTGTCATCCCCTGCATTGCAGCTAGTGTGTCTCTAGAGTATCAAAATAAGATACAGTAAGGTCAGAGCATTATATTATGACTAAAGGACCACTGAGCCTCGGCCATAGATTACAACAAGTCTCCTCAGTTGTTTGGCTCATGTCTTAATTTTTCAGTGAAAGTTGTGACTATTTTCTACTGACCGACACAGGCTACATGTTAATCAAGCAGCACAGCTCCTCAAGAGGAAACCAGAGTCCCTGCTGCTGTCAAGTGTGTGCACGCTTGTTGGTTATCAAACTGGGCCCTACGTTCTGTGCAGAGTACTCCCAACAGAGAATCTGATACAGCGGATCCATCAACAAATGAGGCAGCAGTGAGCGCAGTGCATCCCAGGCACGACGAGTCATGAGTCACCGAGGTCTCATGTGCCCGCGTCCTTCTGCCCGTGACCTCCCCGTTGAAAGGTCACACTAATGAGACTGCTCCCCGTGTGCCCTTCAAGTGCCACGCCGGAGCGCAGGAAACAATGCTGCGTTACAGATGCTATTTTGAATGGTGTCACGGTGTAAAACTGGCAGCCTTGAATTATTGTCGGCCCCTTTGATGCTGTTTATATCCCTGCAGTCTTGTCAACACACAAAATCATTGTGCAGATTCCTGATCCAGGGCCTGATATTGACAATAATGCTGCAAAAAACACAAGCAGCATCGCCGTGTCATGATGAGTCAGCACAAAGGAATTTGTTACAGTCTTTGCTTTACTCTTGCAAAGTGTCTTTTGCTGTAGCCAGGCAGTTGTCAAATTGGGGTCAGGTCCCTACAGGGGTCCCTAGACAAATCTGGAGGATCACCAAATGATTAAAAAAACTAATTTTGATGCAGTAGAAGCAGAGATGTCGTCATTTTTTAATCCCCTGCAGTTTCCTTTGCTTTAAAACCTGGTGCCTACATTACCCATAGTGCAACTCAGCCTCTGAAAGTTCATTTAGAGATAGCAGAATGTTATGCTAGTATCGGACGATGTAATAAGTACCACACATCTAAAAATTAAACACGACTTTTTACGACTCCTGCACATAAGACTTTATGCAACTTTTTTTCACGTATGTAATAATTCTCAGGACCTACAAAACAAACTTGATGTGTAAAAAAATAAAAAAGTTTCTAAAGTGTTTTGAAAATATTTATTTTTATCTTGAATTAATAATCTGGAAGATTTTCATGTAAATAAATGTCTGTTAAGTCTCTATCTATCGCCGAATGAGGTAACACAATGGTGACTGAGCCTGTGGCCCGCTGATGAAAGCCTTTGCATTTGCAGTATTACAGACTGGGTGTCTGTGGCCACTTTAGCAGAAAAAATCACAAGCGGCGCCCAGTTAGTGACGCGTTTTCCATCAGCCAGCAGTGGTTGGTCTGCCAGAGAGGGTAGGCGGAGCTAAGCGGCTGCCTTTCCGGTCTTTGCAAGTGTTGCGAGTAAACAGTAATCTACTATGGCTGAACAAACAAAGAAAAGATCGATGACTACAGATACAACTTCAAAAATAAGTGACAATCCAAAGAAAAAGAAACAAATTGGACGCTCAGATGAAGCAAACAGTCTAAAAAGGAAAGCGACCGTCAGCAAAGAAAATCAGGAGCCAACCGTGGACGTCACACATGCAACACTGTCTGGATATCTGGGAAGTGTGCTCCCGCAATTACTGTTAATCGCCATAGATGCCGCCAGAGAGAACGAAACTGAGATCTTCGAGATTACATCTTTAAAAACGTTGAAAATACAGGAAATTTCACCACTTTAGACCTCAAAATCATTCAAATGGACAACTTGCAATGGATGTAACTTGTAATTACGACTTCCGTATGTCCAACAAGCCAATTAATAGTACAGAAGTGCCTGAAAATCAAACAAATATGGACGCCTTATATCAGCCCCAAATCCTTGTTAAGTGTAGTAAAGCTAGAATTCGGTAAGTAATGTTAAATTGCCACTACGTAGCATTTAAAGTCTAACATGACTATGTCTTAACCATGTGAACTCTCACAACATTCAACATGACATGAACGCAGCATTAGGCCATCACCTGTGACAAGGGGTCACAAGCCAGAGACCTCGCAAACAACTGTTTGAGCATGCTCGGAATAGAACACTCCCTTTGATTGTCAGTCACCTGAAAGCTGTTAAACAATCCCCATTAATGATGCGAAAGTTAGATGTTTGACTAAATATCAATGTTTGTTCGACTGTCTTCCTCATAAGCATGTCAACAGAAGTTTGTGCAGTCACAAGCCCACACTTCCCTAAATCTCTTTGTGATTGTTCCTCTCTCCGGTCTCTCATCTCCCTTGCAATTAGCTTTGCGGCTGCCGCGTGTGTACTCCAAAAAAAAAAAAAGACAGTCAGTGAAAGCATGCACTTAAGAAGACGAGGTCTCAGAAAACAAACTCCGGAAGCCACTGATTGACAGATCTGTCTGCCCACTCTGGTTCCCTGGCTGAGGCCGCGGCTGCTGTGGCTGTGCTGTGGTTGCCACTGGTCCATGTCTGAAGACTTCTGAGGCAGGGCCATTTCTAGGTTACAATAACACCACCGCAGTGACACTGCAACGCCGGATATCCGAAACACTTAGGAACTCATCGAGACATATTTAGTTTGAGGCTGGTATATAACTGGTGCCCCCTACAGAACGACGATGCATCTTCTCACTGACAGAGCGTTTTGTCTTTGCGAGGAGCTAAAAATACTTCACAAAACTCAAAGTTTAAGAGCAGCAAATTGCAACAAATATTCTCTACTGGGCTTTATTTATAATTACAGCATTCTTGCGAATATTTTAGTCATCTTACCTAAAATATGTCAATAGTAAAAGAAGCGGTCTATTTTTTCTTTGCTCTGCGTGGAATGTAAATAACAACACTGCAGCGTCCGCCTGCGGAACAACCATACAAGGTCAACGGCGTCTGACTGAGAGAGCCCCACACAAAGTACCACTCTGAGAGGCTGTACCGTACATAATGATGGCATTCACATCAGTGGTTGAGGGGGAAAACTGCCTCCTGACCACTTCCAACTAACAAACTCAAATTAAGACCGATGATGACCTCACGGCTGCCGACTAGGCGAGTAAATCCAGCTGGATGTTTAACTCCAAAATACGGCCTGCTGGTGCGATGGTTTGACAGTTATGGGTTTGTTAATATCTTGAAATACAACAGGTGTATATACTCTATTTTTTTATCTAACAGTGCAGTAAAAATGTTTAAAAACGACTAAACCTTCGTTGTGTATTTTGTTAGGGTTGTGCAGTTAAATTAACCGAAATGTGTGACCTTTTGACCTTTTGAAGATTTGCCCTTTTTTAACATTATAATGTTTTCAGCTATTTCTTTAGAAAGAAGTGGTTTAATACTGCTAAACTACATATTTAAAAATCATACGTGTACTTAGACTAAGTCAGATTTCTATGGTATACTTCTCATTATACTACAGTTAGTTCTGACCAAGTATTCTGATTGGACAAGAGGCATTCCATGAGTTGGCCATACATACATACATACAACATCACCGAGACTTTTCACTTTGTGTATCACTCCGCATCAGCCAGGTGTTCTGAATACTGCATTTAACATTATAGCAGGACGTGTGTGTCTGCAGTGATCAGGCTGGTACCTCTGAATCACACAGCAGACTCTTCTCACTGGTATAATAAAATAAAACCTACAGATGAATGTACATGATAAAAAAAACAGCTGATGTGTAACCTGTAGACACAAGCTGTGTCCCAATCCAGGGCCTGCAGCTTTTGAAGGAGGCGGTCTACAGAGAACGCGTAATTCGTAGCCTGTGTAGACCGTAAAAGCCGAACTGAAATGAGACGGTCTGATCTATGGAGGACTTCCTGTTTGCGTCACCAGCTGTTCTTACCCTTACCCTTGCGTCACAAAACGCAGCTCCTGTCGCGTAGCAACAGGTAGCTAGTGGGCTAACTAGCTAGCAAAACTAACGTCTAGTAAGTTAACCTATTATTTTAAATATAATTTGTTTCAAGGGCCCTTTCGTTCTTTTTAACATCTGTAATGCTAGCTTTTCGATTGAGTAGAAACCAAAACCTTTCACATTTAAAGTGTATTTGTCGGCGTAGAAGAGTCCGCCATCTCGTTGAATTGGCAAGGAATGCATCTCGGGATAGGTTGGGCAGTGAAGGATGCACCCGATGGATTGTTTGAGGCGCATTTTTTCGTCCGCATCTGAAGGAGCAAATTGGGACGGCCTGTGACGCAATCGGCCTAAAAACACGTCCTTCGAAGGCTGCAGCCCCTGGACTGGGACACAGAGTGCAGGAGAATGCTTGGGTTGCTTGGCAACAAAACAAAATCTGTTGCTGCCATTATAACTGCTGTATAAAAGCAATATCACACTTGAGGTCGTGATGTACTGAATATCATCATGGCTGTGATTATCCGCACCACAAGGTCAACGACCAAATCACAGCCGGCATAGCCAGCATAACATTTGCTTGATTTGTTGTTGCTCATTGTAATTTATCACCTTTTTGTTAGTTATTCTATTTTTAAGAACATAGATTAATATTGTATGCTATGTATTTATGTTATGTTATGTTATAATGTGCTTAAAGTAAGATTGAAGACAATTCAAATCTTGTTTTATTGCTCGTTATATGACGATTTAAGTGCTACTCTATAAATTGAAGTTTATTTAAGAGTTTTGTTTTAGTTTTGTTGCAGTTTGACTAATCAGGCTGAGGACAGAAGAAGAAAATCTTTGTTCGCAATGTATATTATATGTTAGAAGTTCTGGTCTTTTGGTATTTTTGGTGTAAGCATGGGCTGTTCACCTGTGCTCGCATGATGCAGTCAGCTAACCAGCTAGTTCTTTAAGTTTAACAAAATTAAATTTAAATTAAATTCAGTTAAAGTGTAGTAAAAAAAAAAGTTCAGTATGTTTTATATGAGATTTAAAAGGAGGTAAAACATATAGAAAGTGCCTCATTATTTTCTTACTAAACTGATTTTATGCATCCAGAGTACCACAGTACAAGTTACTTGATCCAAATGTAAAATAAAATATACTTTCCTAAATAATTTTAACTCAGGATCATTTTCAGTATGTGCTACCTAATCTAGCAGGATATTTCTACTTTTAGTTAAGGGAAGCATATATATAATCCACTCTGTTCTCCACCAGCAGTCACGTGCATTTGTTTGGGAACATGCAGTGAAGTATAGGAGTGGAGGCAGCGCAATTTTCACTCCAACATAAATCTAAATCACTTCCTGTGCTGAGTTAAAATGAAATGTGTACATGGAGGAGAGCCAGATGAACTGGATTGTCATCTCATGGTAAAGTTTAGGATTCCTCAGGTGTTTCACAAGTCACCTTTGCTACCACAGCTGTTGTAATGTTGTCTGGAACACAACATAAACATCTATATGTGTGGCTGGAAGCGTGATGTTGTGACCGCAGTGTTTGCATGGCTGGATCTGATATTTTGGTCACGGCTGTAGGCAGTGCTGGAGGAGTTCAGGAATGTGTGACCACAAGGCCCCACGGCTGCACGTCTTCCTCCCTTGTCTGGGAGCGAAGACATGGACCATCACACTCCTGAACGTCTCCTCCAGGTCCACTGTGTGACAAACCGCAGCCGACTGCCACCCACTCACAAGCTGGAAAATGACAACCCTCAACTCCAGACGGCTGCTGCTGCCTTAGAAGTGCAGTAAAAACGGAGCAATTTCCCTTTTTGCTGCACTTCAGAGGGAGTCGTGATTGTTTCCGCCCCGAGTGTGGGCGACTGCGCGGCTGAGGACATGTCATGTTCATGTCAATCAACAGGTCGGACTCTGTACCTCTGTGATCGGAGGCCCTGAAGCATCAGACTCCTGCTGCCATCTGCAGGACTGCTTGGCTGAACTCACGCACTTAAGTCACTCACATGGCTTGCAGATAGAGGAACAGAAATGTCCTCATAAAGTCAGCAAAATACACTGATGTTATTTATTACTTTTCTGTTTGACTTATCTGAAATACTCATGATTAGATGATAAGTAAAATGTTAATTCAACGTTCAGTTCAATGATTAAATCTGTATAAGATTCAATCACATTTTTGAGATTTTCTTAGAAACATATTTTTAAGAACTTGATGTTTACTTTTCTACACACCTACATGTCTGGCAGCCTGTTACTGTAGGTGTAGGATGATTAGTAATTACATTAAACTCTTTGGCATGAACTGTCTCAAAATGTCTTGCAAAAGGAAATATTTACTCAGAAGAACAGGAAGCACAGGGACACCACATGGCAGGGGGCATATGTTGTCCTCAACACTAATTTCCTGAAATAAATCAGATGAATCATGTATAAAAAATATAACTTGTGTGGGCTCTCTGCTGGACAAATTGTGCAATGAAAACACATAAAATGTAAAGTAAGTTTTAATCATGCAAATTCTTCAAAATATGCTACGGAATGTCTAAGAAGACTTTCAACTGCTACGCCAACATTTTTTAACTGAGAGCTTAACTTTTTAATGATTATTCACTTCACCAACAACATTTATTTAAAAACTGAAGGTAAATAATAAAATTTTTGTTACATAATCAATGTAAAAGTGCTGTACAACGGCAGGTGAAATAATGCATACGAAAGAGGTGATAATAAATTCTTTAGAAGTAAAATATTTTATACATAATAAATATATTTCAGTAAGGTATTTTTTGTGATTGTATTGGTATATTTGATTTATGAATCACTGTTCTGTAGCTGCTGTTTTCCTATGTTGCTAATTTGTTTTAAACTGTTAGGATGTTTGAGGGCAAATTAAAGTGTTTGCTAGCTTAACAATCTGTATTCTTGCCCTGCTAGCTGTTAACAGTCAGACTCAGAACACCGGAACATTAATGATATTATTTTATATGTACTATTTGAAGTCTGTTTACCTATATATCTTGTATTTATTTGAAAAATACAAGTTACCAGATTTGAGCACAGTTTGTCACTTATTTATCCGTTAATATGACAAGACCTGGCAAGAACTTGGAGACCGGAAGCAGATTCGACACATTTTCTTTTCTGTAAAAATAAAATAGATGCCACTTGAGTAACATAATTCTCTAGAAACAAAAAGTGAAAATTGATTCTGCTTCGGTCTTTATTATTTTAATCTACTTTTTCCTGAATTACCGATAAGATGTATAAGATGTTTTTAACAAACGAATCAGCTTCCGTTGTTTGTCAAATTCGTCAACAAAACGTAACGTCCGGTTACGTTTCCTCGGTTCTGGCGGGCTGCTTGAAAGCACAGCAAGTTCTTCAGTTGTTCAGTTGTCCAACAAAAGTAACATTATTACATAGTTTTGTCGTATCAATAGGCTAAAGAAAACATTTCATTCCGCGACTGATCGGATACGATCTGTAACTATTGTTGATTTAAGCTAGGTTAGCTAAATTTTGCTTGAGTTTTTGTCCTTGTCGGTCATCTGTCTGACGCTAGCTACCTGCTAGCTACCTGAACGTTAATGCTGTTTATGTTAGCTGGCTGAATGAAAAGCGCTTCATAAGCAATGGACAGACCAGCAAGGTTTGTAAAGCGCTTTTTGAACCCCAAGTATGATTTTAAGTCCCACTTTGCCTGATTTTGTTGAAGTTTGCTGTGAAGCTAACACGTTGTCTACTGTTGACACAGGAAGTCAAAGGTTGTGAATTACTGTGAAGCGAAGGACTTTGATGATGGTAAGTTCTCACTTTCGCTCCCTAAACAGCAGTATTTCTGTAGTCTGAGACAATGTATATCTGCTGCAAAACGCAGACAAGGTAACACAGACACTGAAAACTACTATATATTTATATATAATTTAAATAATTAAAAAACACAACAACACTTATAGACAGGAGACAATTGTGCAAAGGTGCAGAGATAAATATTGTTATGAATCAGGTTGTTATATACAAGAGGTAGATGGTTGTAGTATTTTCAGTACATACAGAGAATGTGAATTGACACTAAGTTAACTGTTCATCAGAGTGACAGCCTGGGGGGATGTTTTGGCGTACAGTGTTCTGTAACGCCCGCTGGGGGGAAGAAGTTTGAATTGTTTGTGTCTGGGGTGTGATGGGTCAGCAGTGATGTTAGAAGCAGTATACTAAACTGCAATTTTAAATGATTGATCTTAGTTTAGGCAGTATTGGTTTGTGTTGTTTTGACTAGAAACCCAATCATTACAGTATTCTTGTCTTTTTATTATCTTAGCTGGACTAGTCTGAATCTATCCTGACTAGTCTAGCCCACCTTTATCAGCACTAACCATGTCCTGTCTCCATGTTGTGTCAGATGAAGATTTTTCCTGTGCGAAGGCTCCACCCAGCAAAAAGGCCAGGGAGGATGTGAGTCAAGAGCACAAGAAATCATCTAGCAAGACCTCCAGTCAAGAGTCAAACTCCCAATCCTCAGTGAGCCAGAAAAGCAGGTAATTGACAAGATGATGTGACACAGCATACCATGTACACAACAAGATGAGGATAGTGAAGATCTTTAACGTGTAAGAGAAAAGATGTACAACAAAATCAGTCTGTTTTGTGAACATGTGAGTCTGGAATTAGAGTTGGCTGATTGTCAGCTTGTCAACTTTGCTGTTCACAAAGAACAACATACCCTACAAATAATGGGAAAGAAATTCTTAGTACTTATTATATGGAACAAAGAAATACAAACAGTCAATATTTGAGATCAGTTAGGGCAGCTTAATGGATGTGTGTTGGTTTTTGGATTAAAGCCTCGCCCTTGTAGATAAACAGTATTGCATCGCCGTTCATTATCTGACTGCCTTGAATCGACTACAAACAAGGCTACATTAATCTTGTATCTTGTAATCTTGTATATATGACTTACACGATCCTTAATAAACAATCACATTTAAAAGAGTAACATGATTCATTCTTGAGACATAAAAATGTCCATAAAGTCATTAGTGTTTGGTTGTTTTTAAGGTGTCTTAATTATTGCTTGAATCTTCTCAACACTGATTCTATTCTTCACAGAAGACCATTGGATGAACGGTTGCAAGAGAGAGATCTAGAAGCAGCAATTACGCTATCCTTACTCAATAACGCCGATGGGGGAAAAGACCAGACTCCCATCAGTAGAGGTAGTCCTTTCGCTTTTGGAAATCTAAATGTATTAGTCTGTTGTTAAAGAGTTGCATACTTATTAAATTCCTGTTTAATTTCTCCAGGAGTTCACAAAGTTCTAGTAGATGAAAACACGGATCCAACTTCTCTGATCCTGTCCAACTGCAGTGTGGACGTTACAGTTTTGGGTATGTTTCCTTTCTTTCACCTTCTTTGCACACTTACTTTCAACATTTTTGTTGAAGAGCCGATTTTCAACCTCAGTCCTATCATGCTATGATGGGGAGCTAATGCCATTATGGTAGAAACATTTTTTTGCTCTGTGCGTTTGGAGGACGCTATCCACTTCTCCAATGGGCCCTGGAAAACCTCCGCCAGACTATGTAAAACGTGTCATCTGGCGGAGGCCAGGGAGCTCGCTAAACTACACTTCCTCAATCTAGGACACCCGCCTCCGATGTCATGTCTCATTCAAAATTTTCAGGTTTGAAACGTGACTGCAGACCTGAAGATTTTTTAGACGATCCACCAGTATATTCTTGTTGTATTTCGAATTCTGTCCCACTCTGAGCCATTGCCTGCAGCGAAAACGGTCATATTTCACTCCAGCGTCTCTCACTGGGCCGTTCCTTTCAGAGGGAGGGGCGCAATGCACGCTGGGTGTTGCAGGAATGTAGAATGGGCGAAACCACGAACTGTTTGTACAACTTTCTCCACAGCTATGGCGCCAGTTTCAAATATTTTTGCAACACCAGCTTTGACTGACGGTGGCTTTTTCCAGGGGCAAATTGCTCCTTTAAATAAAATGCACTGAATTAAACTGTATTGAGGATAGAAATGGTATGAAAATGTTCTGTATGTAATATGTTGTTTTTTTAGGCCTGGATGGAATAACATCAGAAAAAGCGTCACATGTAACTCCGAAACAGAGGAAGGCTCCCACTGAGGAACCGAGGAAAAAGCCAAATGATGAGGATGAAGACTATGAGCCTAAACTGACACCAGGTTGTCCCCCTGTCGTCCTTCCTTAAATATTTTGTCTGTTTTTCACCAGTAAAATAGAAAAAAAATGTTTTTTCAGATTCAGAAAGTGATGAAGACTTCAGTGAACCAGCTGAGAGTGAGGATGAGGAATTCAAAGTAAAGAAAGACAGCAAAGCAAGAAAGAAAGAGAAAGTAAGAAAGAGCGAGAAGATCAAACAGCCTCGTCCCGCCATGAAAAAAGAAAAGGAACCTTTGAAACCATCAAAGTCCAAATCACAGGCAGCAGGTACGTTCTTCAAGTTCACCTGAGCGATTCAAGCTGTAATATTATGTAATGATACCATTGTAATGAGAAGTACTTTGTCTCTCAGCAGCTTCCACACCCGTGAGAAGTCCCCCAAAAGCCAAACCTGCAATCAAAACAACGGCTTTAGCACCTGTGGTTCCCAAGTCTAAACCTTCAGTGTCTCTCAGTCCAGCAGGGGGCAGAGTTCCTAAGTGGAACCCACCAGGTGCAGTGAAAGGATAATTTTAGAGATGTTTAAAGTACAATTCACAGAATTGAATGCTCATGTTATTATGTTTTCTTCCCTAGGTCAAATTGGTAGAAGTCCCAATTCATCTCAGAGTCCAGCGGGGAGGTCTCCAGGTCAGGGTCTGCGGCTGGGACTGTCACGTCGGGTTCGAGTCAAACCGCTGCACCCAAGCGTTACGAGCCACTGACTGAGTGATCACCTGACTGTGGCTTCACCTGTATGCGTCACCGAAGGCATGTTCTTTTTGTCCTTTCAGCGTTATCTCTTTTTTTTAAAAAGGGTTATTGTGAATTCCCTTCTTCACTACTTTACACAAAAAGAGATTCCCAGGATGCATCTTCACATGCTGCTCTTTAAGCACATATCAACCTTCAGCTTTTATCTGGCCATACATGATAAAAAGGTAAAACAACAGTCAGGTGTGCTCTGCTGACCCTTGTGATTTAAATCACTTCCTTAGTCAGTATCAGTATTGTAATAGTGTCTGTGGCTTTTCTTTGCTGCTCCTCATCTGAGTTCACATCTCAGATTCATGAACACTGTTGTCTGTTGTCCCTTTTTAAAAAAACAAATCTCTTATTTTTTTTCCTTATTTTGTGCAAATCTTTATATTATGTACATATTTATATATAAAAAATAAAATTTAAAAGCAGTTTAATGTATCTTTGTTTTTCTACGAGGTTTAACTTTAATTGTCAAACTTGCAGAGAGCGGAAAAGCAGCCGCTCAGCTCCGCCTACCCTCTCTGGCAGACCAACCACTGCTGGCTGATGGAACCTTGGTTGATCTCATGGTAGGAGGAGCTTCTGGGTAATTTATTTTTAATGACAGGAATTTATTGGCCTTCTTCCAAACATGCTGTAGATACTGTGGACACATTGCATGTGACACAAATGTCACTGGTGTCGGAACATTTGAATCCTGCCCATATGTATGGTGATTACCTGTTTACATATTTGTCCCTTCTGACATGCAGACAGATGGTTGACGTAGCTTCAGATAGCAGGAGGATGCAGGTTCCTGTAAGTGCTCTCGATAAGAGAAAAACCATGAGGCCACAGCTTTAATTAAAGTTTATAATGGCAATAAACACGTCTGTGTCCATGTGCTACATTATGATGTTATAACGCAATTGAATCATCATAAAAAGGGTACGTCTTCACTAAAATATAAAGTACAATCGCATCGTTTATTCTCTTTCATGAAAGACAATGGATGTCCCAAATTCTACAAGACATATTTCCTTATATTTGGTGTTTGGATGATGTAAATGTTCATCAATAAATGTTCTTTATTTATACAGCCCTTTACAACAACCCTTTCGGTGGACCAAAGTGCTTTACAATAGATAGTAAATAAAAAGGAATAAATAAAAACACAATAAAAACAATAAAATAGAATAAAATACAATACGATACAATAAAATAAAAATAACAGTAAAAGTGTCACCACACTACTGGGTATTAAAAGCCATCCTAAATAAATAGGTTTTCAGTCTAGATTTGAAGAGGCCCAGGTCAGAAATAAGACGCATTTCGGCGGGGAGCTTATTCCAGAGCCTGGGAGCAGCAACAGAAAAGGCTTGTTCACCCCAGTGTTTCTATTTTGACCTGGGCACTTCCAACAAGTTGGTTAGACGACCTCAAAGCTCTACCAGGCTCACGAACAGTTAAAAGCTCAGATAAATAAGATGGAGCAAGGCCATTAAGAGCCTTAAAGACAAACATTAAAAGTTTAAAATAAATTCTATAATGGACAGGAAGGGAGTTAAGAACAGGAGTGATGTGCTCTCGTCTGTTAGTGTTGGTTAAGAGACGAGCAGCAGCGTTTTGCACAAGTTGAAGGTGACTAAGAGAAGACTGATTAGAGCATGGATGGCTTTCTCAAGGTCGTGACGGCTTAAAAACATTTTTACTTTGGCTAGGAGACGTAGCTGGAAAAACTAGTCCTGACAACATTGTCGATTTTTTTGTTAAGCTTCAGATGTCTGTCGAAAACCACTCCCAGATTTCTGATGGTTGGACTGAGCTTGGAAACCAAGGTGCCAAAGCCAGCTGTCACAGTATCCCCAAACATAATACATTCCGTCTTATCATCGTTTAAACGAAGACAATTTTGGTGGTGATGATGGTTTTTGAATTACGGTCATGCTCAAATCGTTCATTGACTCATAATTGTGTTATTTTTTCCCACCTTAGTGGGAAATTAATGTGCATGATTATTCAGCCGACGTTCCAGATATTTCTATTAGTGAGTATCTGCCATGCAGAGTTTTACGATTGATTTTGGTGCAAATATTTGGAAATTATGATTGTGATACGATCAATATTTATCTCTTGATTAACTGTTTGCTTAGACTAAGAACAGTAGTAATAGGGACGATACCAGAGCTGCATACATTTAAGATGATAAAAATGTAATATACTTAAGTTTTATATATTATCTAAAAGCAACAATCTGCATGTGCCTTATTCAGATGTAGAATGAGAAACTCCATGTTATTTTCTTTCTCTTGTCCTTTTTTACTTCTATCTCAGAATGAGGTAACACAATGGTGACTGAGCATATGGCCCACTGATGAAAGCCTTTGCATTTGCAGTATTACAGACTGGGTGTCTGTGGTGACTTTCACGGAAAAAACCGTTAAATTACCGTTCAACCCCATAGGTGGCGCCAAAGAGAACAAACTGAGGTCTTTGAGATTATTCTTATTCTTTAATAATGGTGCACACCTTCCCGCCCCAGGTGGAATACAATGAAACTGGAAAATATGTGTCAAACAAATCTGAACTGAACGTCAGGATATCAGATAACACCGATAGAGTGCATCAGTGTGTGGGTGGGTGGAGTGGGTTGGGAGAGAGAGAGAGAGAGAGAGAGGGAGGGAGAGCACCTGAATCAGGAGGATGCTTCCTCCTCTTGCTTTCAAGGCATGCACCGGAGCAGCAGGATGAGATCTGGCTGGGTTAAAGGATCACTTCTCGTCTTAGCCGGGATCGCTGGTCTGTCATACCTCAGCTCCATCAAGAGAGAGGTCCACACCCACTCCGAGAGACTCCAGAGGGCCCACCACAATGACTCCATCAGGGGTCAGGGGATGCTCAAGAGGATGGAGAAGATGGAAGAAGACATCAACAGGCTGCGTGAGTGCAACAGATGATTCTTTTCGCTTTTATTTTGAAATCACAAAATAGGTTTGAATTGGATTTTAAGTTACTGACAAGCCAGAGAGCCCTCATCTGTTGATTCAAATGTCAAAGTACCCAGATGGTGGAAAGCAGCTACATCAACTCAAGTATCGCACTTCAGTGCAATTTTGATGTACTTGCAAGTACTTTACCTGATTATTTCCATTTTGTGCTGATAAATACCTCTACTCTACTACATTAGGGGGGTAAATATATATGTATATATGTTTTCTTTTATTCTGCCAGCTTTATTTTGTTTATTCACACTTTAAAGTAAAAAATATAGTCGACTAATTATTAGCTGGCTATAGGAATAAGAACATTTGCACCACCTGTCCTAGCTGTAATCCAATGATATGATATATTCTAAAATAAACACTTTCACATATTACAGTAACTAAAATGCTGGCTAGTCTTTTGATTGCTTGTTTATAAAAATCAGATTCAAGCAACAGTTCAAAACCCCAGTTAACCAGCTGGTGTCGTGGCTTTCAATAATGACCACACCAAAAACAACACTTAATAAGATGCGCTTCAAACATCAGGGAGGAGTCAATGTTTGCTCAGGCATCTGTCGTTCCCCGGCTTAAGAAAACCAAGTAACTACAAACACTAAAACTCTCCTGTGTCAACAGTGTCTCTGATGAATAAGATTGAAAAGAAGGAACTGGTTGCAGAAAAGGACACAGAGGTGAAGGAGGAGGAGAAGAAGGTGGTGAGGAAGCTGTACCCCAACTCGCCTCTGTTCAGAAAGTGGGGTGACGGGCTGTCGGAGGAGGAGCAGAAGGAGGCTGAGAAGTTGTTTCAGAGCTACGGCTACAACGCCTTCCTCAGCGACAGGCTGCCCCTCAACAGACAGATCCCCGACACCAGGCCAAAAAGGTGATTCTAGCTTCCGGTAATAACTGGAAAGACAGATCTCCACCTCCACGATGTTACTCATACAAACTGCAAGGCATAGTTTGGTGGGGGTTCACTGAACCTCCTAGTTGCTGTAGACCCAATCTCTATTTACAGATTCTAAATAGAAATGTAGAATCTGTAGGTAGGGACGTGGATTTTCACGAAGGCAAGTGTTCTGTTTGAACTACGCTTGTAGTCCGAGTAATATTGACCAATCAGGTATCAGCAGGCTGCTGCGTATGCAGGAAAAAAAGTGCGTGTGGAGAGAGAAAGCAGGCGGAAGGTAATCGGCCATAACGACATCCTGGCTCCCATCAGCGTGATCTGACGACAATTTAGCTTCTTATTAATCTCGATAAACAGACATCTGCGTGCTAACGGCTAACAATCTGTTCTAGATATAAAATGGGGCTCAGTTGCTAATTTGAACCACTCCCACACTCACCTGTACGCTGTGATTGGCTCAGGGAACCACAACAGCGCCCCTCCTGAAAACGTTCTGTGCAAAGCAAAACAACAGAACAGATGCAGAGGGAAGGGTCTCACAAGGGTCTGCACACACACTCACCAACACACACGTATAGAGGCCCGTAAGTGATGATTTATATTAGATTATATTTGTAAAAGTGTATATTTTATTTAGCTAGTTAGCCCGCTAGCCACCTGTTGCTAGGCGACTGGAGCAATGTTTGGTGACCCAAGAGTAAGCCAGACCGTCTCACTTCAGTTCGGCTTTAACTGTGAATGAATGTGTGTAATATATGTTTTATATATATGTCATTTTTTACAATATGTTTAACGATAAAAAAAGATGTTAAATGTTAATTCTAAATATTAAATCTAAACGTAGCTCCTGTAAGGAACTTTCATTTTGGTTCAGTTTTCAGTTCAGTTTGCCCCCTGTGGACAAAGCCGTACGTCTTATCTCTTTGTTGATTTTGTCCTGTACATGCTTAAGTGGTGGTTTTCATCAGTCATATGTACCACACACTGAAAATGTTTCCCCTTGAAAGTGTAAACAAAGGCAGCGTGCAGTTTAGCGCTTCATCTGACACCTCCCCCCCGCCAGTGGTTTCAGGCATTAAAAATAACTATACTGAAATAATCAATCTTGTCGCTGATGGTCTGGTTTGCTTTTGTAGCTCATATAGAGAATTAATTTGAGTCTGTTTCATAACCAGCTAAAAACTCCTCACAGGAGCTTTAAGTGTATGTGTTAAGTCGAAATCTAAATGTTAAAGGTTAAAGGTTAAAGCTAAATCTAAAGGTAAATGTCGAACAGTTGTGCATGGGCGCGGCTTATGAGTCAATTGTACACAGACGTTATGCTGGTCTTTATTATTGAGACTGCTGTTCCAGCATGAACGCTGTTCTTTATTTTTCCTTCTTATCATTCTTCTTTTTGGACCGCTACTACTTCTGCATACTTTCAGCTACAGAAACCGTTAAACTATTAAACTGTTCATCATCTTCAGCACATGATGGCTTATGATTTTAACATTTCTACTCTTTATACTTTCTAAAATATTAAAGAAAACAGGTCAGGACAATCTTCAACTTCAACTCCTTCAACTTGGAAAAGCTACTGCTTCACTCACAGACACATTTTTAACATAAGTGTGTATAGCGCAGAATGTTTTCGGGGCTAGAGTGGATGATTAAAAATACGTTTTAAAAATTTTCAGAGAAACATCTGCAACCTAAGTTTCCCTCTGAAAATTGATTTCCTCTTTTGATGTAGAAAAAATGCCACAACTCTTTTAAAATCACTCAAGTACTTTGTTTTTCCTCCTGACAGGTGTGCCGAGAAAAAGTACCCAGAGGATCTGCCCAGCATCAGCGTTGTCTTAATCTACCTGAACGAGGCTCTGTCAATTATCAAAAGAGCGATCCGCAGTATCATAGACAAGACACCAGCGCGGCTGCTGAAAGAAATCATACTGGTGGATGATCACAGCAGTGATGGTGGGTCCATTCATGAGAGTTCAATGAGATAATAACACTTATATTTCATTACGTTAAAGGAGACAGTTAGCCTAGCCTAGCATAACGACCAGTGACAGAAAGACAGATCTATAATGGCGCTTATGAGCACATATAAAGCTCTCTAAGTAATACGTTCAAAAACTAAAGTCTTCCATTTATGCTAGGCTACGCTAAAATTCTCCTACAACATTCATACGAGGAGAGTCTTGTTTTAATACTTTTAAAACTGACTTCAGTTCATAAAATCTTCCCTCCAGAGGATTTAAAGGACAAACTAGATGAATACATAAACTCCATCCACGAGGAGCATCCAGGCCTGGTGAAGAGGGTCCGACACCAGGAGCAGCTCGGCCTAACCCAGGCCAGACTGTCCGGATGGAAGGTTGCTGTCGGGGACGTGGTGGCTATCCTGGATGCTCACATAGAAGTCCATGAGCAATGGTTGGTTTAAGTTGTCTGAGTTGCCACAGCTCCGTTTTCTTTGATGGTTGCTGTGTGACAGCGGCGATACACCTGCGATTACCCTTTTTGTTTTGTTTGTGTTTCCAGGGCAGAGCCATTGTTAGCTCGCATTAAGGAGGATCGCACTGTAATACTGACACCAGTGTTTGACAAGGTCAGCTATGATGACCTGACACTGACGCCATACAAGACATATGCTCATGCCTTCGATTGGGGTCTGTGGTGCATGTACGAGTCCTTCAAACCCGAGTGGTATGCTTTGAAAGACGAGTCACAACCTGGCAAGTAAGTTCCTGCACAACCTGTGAATTTTAGAGGTGCTGGTAGGCAGGTTTGGTTTCAACCTTCTGAGAAAGCTTGGCCAGCTGTTTCCCTGTTGCAGCCTTGCTAATGCTAATTTGGGCTATGGGACTCTTGTACATACATTTTTAACTGACATATAAGAATTGGATTGATTTTTTTTTTACCTAAGTAAGCTAGAAAGCAAATCAGCACATTATTATCTATTCATCAAATATTTTTTTGAAATAATGTTTTGGTTTACATCATTTAAGCCACAGAAGTCCAGTTTCATTGTGAATAATATGTGACTGAAGGTAAAAAATCTCCAAAATATTTCTCTTTAGTAGAGTTTGTTTTAGCTTTCAGCCTCCACTTAGGGACTTTAGTATTTACAGATGTCGCAATGGTGGATGTTTGCATAATATAGCGGTGTAATAGGATAATTTATGACTTGGGAGTTGGCAGCTTGTGGTGCGGTAAAAAGAACAAACAAAGTGCTTGATATAATAATATATTGTCACAGTCAAATTCTCTTTAATAGGGATGCACGAAATTATTGGCACGTTATCGGTCTCGGCCAATATTGGCTTAAAAATGATATCGGCCAACACGCTGATATCCGCCGATATAATTAACCGATTAAAATAATGGGTTGCTGCATACTTGATTAAATGCCCGACCTCGGTGCAATGTCCCCGGCGCGAAGACGAGCATGAGAGAGTTAGGAGCCAAAATGTCCGTGGTGTGGAAGTTTTTCAAAGTGTCCGAAATAGATAGCAAAACTGCTATTTGCAATGACTGCTCAGCTTCGGTGATGAGAGGAGGAGCCGAGGCAAAGTCTTTCAACACTACAAACTTGATTAACCATCTCAAGACCCGTCACCCCGACCGTTGTAACAAATGTGATAAGAGTATCACCATTATACTGTACGCTAATTCCAATACAGAAGAGAGTTGATGATCTCTGCAATGAGGTGTGCGGGAACAAAATATCGGTATCGGTATGAGTTGTAAAATATCGGCATATCGGATATCGGCAAAAAATCCAATATCGTGCATCCCTACTCTTTAAGTGTTTGGTTTTTACAACACCACTGATCGGCATAAAACAATATTGTAAGTGTGTACCACTTTGTTTATCCATAATCGTAGCTCTTATTTTGAAAGTCTGTTATTACCAGCATGTAAGGGATCTCTTTTATGCTTTAAAAAAAGAATTCCTAACCCCTTACTTTCAGTATTTATAAGGCCATAAAATCAGGAAATTCAGGCTTTTCATGTCCTCTGCAACTGAAAACACATCTATACAGTATGTAAGATTTTTTTAGGCTTTTGTGATTAATTATTCTCTCAAAAGTTTTTCATTCATTGTAAATTCTCTGACGAGTCCTACCCTGTCCTCAGGAGCCCCTCCGTCATGGGGATTCTTGTAGCTGATCGCAAGTTCTTCGGAGAGATCGGAAGTCTTGATGGTGGAATGAAAATATATGGTGGGGAAAATGTGGAGCTGGGCATACGGGTAAGGTTAAATATTTCATAGTGACTAAAACATAGTTCTTAAAGTCTAAAAACAACACTCTGAAATGAGCTGTAGATGTGGAAGTTCAGAAGTAACCTGTTTCTATCCAGTATATACACGTACTGTATAAACATAGCATGTAATAGTTGTGTGTGTTCTCCATGTGTTTAAACTGGTTTCTTTACAGAGTATGTTGCTGCAGGATCTTAAATAGCAGTGTACTCACCTGTTTTTGATGTAGATTTGTTTAGGATGTTTATCTGCCCTTTTTTTATTAGGCACCTCCTGTTTCTCTGGTAATCCACAACAGGCTCTTTGATCTCGCTAATATTGAACTTACGCTGATGATGATTGCATCATGTGTCAAAGCTCTGTATCAGTACTCCCTCCTCCTCTGGAAAAATAGTCTCTGAGTGAGGGCAGCATATTTCTCACTGGAATCAAACATGTCGCGATAGTATTAACTTCCATTTCGCCAAAACATACACTTAACACCTTTTGTTTAATAACTCCAACATCTAGAGTCTACACAGACAGAAATGTAACTTCACCTTGACTAGTTGGCAGAGACATACAACGGCAAGACGGCAATTCTAGTTCCTTTTAAATACCTGTGCTAGAAATAGTCTAATTGCATAAATCATGTGTATGTGTGTGTGTCCCTTAAAAAATGCTCTTTATATATTTCCAACCGTTTGTGTTTTGGCAGGTGTGGCTATGTGGCGGAAGCATAGAAGTTATACCTTGCTCTAAAATTGCACACATTGAACGTGCAAGGAAGCCTTACCTCCCTAACTTTAGTTCAATGGTAAGACGCAATGCACTGAGGGTGGCAGAGGTTTGGCTGGATGAATATAAACATAATGTGAACCTTTACTGGGGCATTCCCCTAGAGGTAAGGAAGACACTTTATTACTCATATAAATTAAAACTTCTTCCATCCAGTTACACACCTATGGCCTTGTAAAAGAGTGTTCTGAAGGTTGTGACTGACAGTTCGAACACTCTAGTTCCTCCTCCTGATCAAAATCTTTTCTTTATTACCTTTTTACCCTGCGGTTTCCCACAGAATCATGGGATAGACATCGGGGATGTGTCCGAGAGGAAAAAGCTGAGAGAGAAGCTGAACTGCAAACCCTTTAAGTGGTATATGGATAATGTCTACCCTGCGCTGGAGCCTCTGCAGGACCTCCTAGCTTATGGAGTGGTGAGTAGAAGTAATACCAGACATGACTGCATTTAAAATCTGAATCTACAGTTGTCTTTGGGACACTTTTCTCTAGAAACATAGCCTTTATGAAGTCAAAGAAAAGCAAGTCAGTTGGTTCAGGATAATCAGTAAAAGCTACAGTGCCACGCTTTTTGGGGAAATACCTTAACCATTATTTTATAACAAGACTTTGTATGTTAGAGCTGAAAGATTTACGTGTTCATAAGAAACAAATAACCTAAATTTATGAAGAACATTTTGTCACCTGTCTGTGTCTGCAAAGATCAACAATGAACCCTTGTTGACTTTGGCTTTATAAAGACATTTCATGACAACAACAACAAAAATCGTGTTGGAGCCGCTCAAGTTACATCATTAGATTTCTTTGTATGTTATGTATGTAGTGCCATAATTTACAATGGATGCTTTTAATGCATGCCTTTTCTTCTGCTTCCCTTTGCAGCTGATAAATGGACTGACACCGAATTACTGTGTTGACCAAGGCCCAGTGCCCGGGAACACGCCCGTTTTATACCAATGCCATACATACACCCCTCAGGTTTGTTCAGAGATTCAAGAGCATGCAAAGAGTGGCTTTTTCTTTTCTTTTTTTATTATAAATACTGTGCTTCTGTGCAGCATTGTTTCTATCGCACTGATGGACAACTCTTCATTGGTGGAATCAAATCTCACAAGTACAACACTAACCGCTGTCTGGTGGATCTCGACACTGGAGTCGACCCGGGACTGTACGAGTGCATACTGCAGAAGAAGCTACACCTGCTGTGGGATTTTAAACAGGTACGTAAAACAGTTTTAAATTAAAGCGGACAGACAGGAGGAGAAGGAATGTTTTAGTGTTGTGTTTTTTATTCCCAGGGTGGACAAATCCAGAACAAAGAAACAAAGAGATGTCTTGAAGTCGCGAAGGGTGATGATGGCTATTACAAACTAGTTGTTCAGCAGTGCACGGGTCAAAGCTGGAAGATTCAACATGTCATTAAAAAATCCTGGGAGACTGGCGGGGAAAAGATGAGATAGTAAATGAGCCACAGATGTAGAATGACTGCTTGCCTTTGGGGCGAGTTCACTTTCTGCTCTGGACAACTTGGAGCCACAAGACTCGAAATGTGAAAGAGCAAAGTTGTGAACCGGATCACTGTGACGGAAAGTAATTACGTTGGAAAACAAACGTGTCCTTCAGAACATTTTCTCTTACAGTTTTTTGTGTGAAACTTCTGTTTTTATGATGACGAAAGATTGAAAAATTGACAACTTTGAATACTCCGCAGAGGCAACTAAAAGAAAAGTTAATTGCTTTTCTCAATGGCAGCCTTATTTATTGTTCTTGTGTTTATTTTACAGTAGTTGATCAGAAAGTCAAATGTCTGACCAGGAGATCGTCTGAAAAGTACCTGACAGCTTGTTAAGCTGTTTTCTCCCATGTTTTCCAAAGAGGAGTTCAAATAAAGACTGCTAACCACCTCTAGATGTTTGCTTTAGATTAAACCTTTAAACACGTGTCAAGGTCAACAGGATCCAAAGGATTTGCTCATCAAGGATGATCAGTGATGAAGGCGTCCCATTTTTTCTGCCACATGGTGAGACCTGTGTCCTTCAGATGAGCTGGCAGGGAGCTGAACCTGCAATTAGAATAATCATTAATAATTAATGCAAATAATTTAAAAGCTTAATTGCCATTTTAACACTGACTACCCATGTTTTACACGTTTTTTGTTGTTTGCTCAAAACTGTCTGTCTCTCCTCTCTCTGTAACCAAATGATTTAATTTTTATTAAATGATATCGATCAGTAAATTGTCTCCTGAATCTCCTGGGGACTATTTTCAGCTTTGAATGATTACACAAGTGGCTATAGTTATTTACAGCACCAGTGACTGTGCCCATGCTTATCATAAATAATGAATCAACATCAGAGAACCAATCCAAGAACAAACTCTTAGTAAATATGGAAAAGAAAAAAGCTGACTCACCTGATGGAGTTCGCAGCCAGCTCTTTCAGAGTGCCCAGGTTTGCTTTTAACCCTCCAATGCCAACAAAGGCTTCATAAAAGTCGTAGGAGAGGCCTGTGGTGCCAAACATTGACGGGTCGTCAGAGCTGATCACCAGTGGGTGGCCCTCTGACATCAGCACAGCTGCAGGGTGGTTCCTGAGGTCTGACACCAGCTTCAACACCTGGAGGTAAAACACAGCAAGGTAATTGATATATGAAGACAATCAGACAGGGTAAATGCAAATTTCCAGGCTTTAAAACTTCTTAAATGCTTAAGTCCATCCAAATCAACTAGAGACCTCAAGCATTGACTTCACTAGACCTAATGCAACAGAATATGAAAAGGCTATTTGCAGGATTTGATTGTGTTTATTCTGATGAGCTTTAAATGCAAACGTTTTGTCCCTCTAAGGTCGGAGGGTCCTCGTTTGGCGCTTGCACCTTCTGACCATGTGACTGCAATTCAACAGATGCCTGCAGGTAAAAGTTGTCAATAACAAAAAGTAAATATACTTTGCAATAACTTGGGTTGGGAATTTCAATTTATCTCACATCAGCTCAAGAGATTCATCTCATCGCACATCTATACCCGTCGTCTTCCAGCACCCTTGCAGCCTCGATGCGGTGACGGTTAACACGGAACAAAACGTATGAAAAATGTCTATGAGAGTTCAATCTGCAAGTCCAGATGATTGGCAATTGGATGCAGCCATATAGCTTTTATTGTTTGAATCCTAATAGGTTATCTGACCTGGTTTGAGATGGGGCACAGCTCCACAGCCACGTTTCTTTTCCTAGAAAGTTCTTTGGCGAGTGGATGGTGCGCCAAAGAATAGCCGTGCCCGATGCGTGTGGTGTTGAAGAGTAGGGCGTCAAGAATGTTTTGATCTACGTCAGTGCCTTCATCATCTACAAACAGACAAAGAAGTAGGAGTTAAAGTATTTCTTTAAAAGTTATAACGTATTTTGCAGTTTTCATCCACCCACCAGTCTCCCCTGCGTGAAAGAAGTACGGCAGCGTGACACCCAGTTCAGCCGGCAGAGAAAGAGCCTCCCTGAAGTACCAAAGAGTCCTCCCACTGTCCTCCCTACCAACCTGCAAACCATAACGACATCAAACTCTCATAAGGGACTAGACAAAACATTACCACTTAACAAGAGCTTATTGTTATCATCAAATAAGAGCTTCAACAAGACTGATCACTTCCGACCATGTCAAATCCTGCCACAAGATCCGGGAATTCCTTTTGGAGCTGAATGGCCTCTTTCACTGCTGCTTTGACCTCAGATACACCCAGAGCCCTAAAGAAAAAAGCAGTGATGACACAAAGTTAAACGAGCAAACAAGGCACAGCAAGACTCGCAAACAAGGCATCTAATGTGCAGTTTTACATGTCACATTTACAGAATGAGATGCTTAGCTTATGTGAAAGTCCTTCAGATAATACAATGACAACTTTGGTGTTTTTTTTCATTTATAGCTGTTGGCCTTTGTTTAAGTGTAGCTGTTGTATCAATTGCAAACACATTAAAAGCAACATACAGTATGCTACGCTCTTCTAAAGTACAATTTTTAATACTTTCAACATAAGTATTTCAGTTTTCTTCTACTTTTACGGCCTTTCTTTAGAGCGCCGACAAATTTGGAGCGATGTTCGAGCGTGCTTGGACGGAGAAGGGCAGAATTTGTAGCTGAGATGACATGAGTCGCAGAAGTTACTGACGGAGCATAGCATCGCGCCGGAAAGGGGGTGGAGATTAGTGTGTCGACATGGGTTTTGTTTTCCCATCATTGCCGATCGGAGCCGATGCGATAATTACCCGGGTCTACTGCAGAGCCATTTGACCAGGGTCTGAATGCTGATTGTAATCTTTCCCACGAAGCAAAAGCAAAGCCGAGTGTCAGCAGTTGTTAGCGGGTTTTTTGACCAGTGGGAAAGAGGCTATACTGACTAAAGTATGCCTCAATACATCGATTTGATACCTTAAATTTTTTGGCGGTTAAAAAACAGTAACAAAAATATATAATGAGGCTGCCAGTGGCACCTACTGATTTAGAGCAGCAAGAGGAACAGGGCTGTGCTAGTGGCGAGTGTAACGTTAAAGCTAATGTCAAAGCTAGCACATTGTAGGCAATCACTGTTTTCACACACTTAGTTTTTTTTTATTTTGAGTTTCTTTAAATCTAAAGTGAAGATCAAGAATTAAAATTAATGAAAAAAATTTAACAGTTTTATGTTAAAATCAGGGTTTCTCCAACAATCTTTAGCTGACACGGGATGTTAGAACATAGCCACTAGCCAAGGGGCTGCTAGCTTGTCTCTAGGTGTTTAGCTTGTTTTTAGCATAGTCTATACAGAGTTAGTAGGGTTACTAGTGTGACCTATGACTTAAATAATAATAATGTATTTAGTTATAGAAGTGGTATTTGAAGGGTACTTGGTAATGGCCAAGCTTAAGTATGAGAATCACTTTCTGGAAGTAAACAAGGCTATTGGAACATCTCGTACAAGTACATTTAGCTGTTTTTGAATTCAGGACCTCAACTTGAAATTAATAATTATTCAATTGTGTTAATGATAATTTCTCTCAAATTTAACAAATAATAAGGAATTAAGCATTCATATAAGAGGGAACATGTCTTATTGAAGTGTCTTTCCTGTGGAATTTTTTTGAACCAATAGATACAGTACCTGTGTACAGAGATTATGATACGCGCCCCAAAAAAGTCTGGATGATCTGCTCTAAATTTCTTTGTGACTTCTTGAAACATTTTGACAGTCCAGACTTTGTCGTGAATTGTTCCATCAAGCTCATAGGTCTGAAACAAATACAAAGGTTTGGTTGGGTTACACAAATCTAACATTTGCACTACGCTATCACAGTCAACAAATGCTGAAATATCAGATCTACCACTATTACTGATGCTGCTGCTATGACTCTTACAGTGCTGGGAATCAGGTGTGAACAACCGCATACCCTTGAGAGGCCGCTCCTAAGTTCCAGATACATGATGTTGTCATGCTGAAGCTCTCCTAGGCCCTTGTAGAGGTAGTCCCTCAGCACAGGGGAATGTGTGATTAGCCCAGCAGCTGCAATAAAGGCTTTCTCAAACTTCTCCCAAACAACATCCTGGTTTGGATACTCCCCATCTGGATCCTCGGTAAACAGTGTAAGGTGTTGCATTAAACTGAAAAGCACCCAAAAAAATATTGTGGGTCATTTTTCCCCATTATATATATATATATATATATATTCTTGATTTAAAATGTGAAACAAGAAGGTGGCTTACTCCACCTGTTATCAAAGCCTGTAGGGTCTCCTATTTTAGTTCTCAAGGTCTCTAGAAGCTGCCAAAAGAAGCAGTCCCATCGTGGGAAGGGCTGGCGGTCAGAGAACAAGAAGCGTACGGAGTTGTCCCATGTGAAGCAAATGTAGCAGTTTGGCCTGTAAGTGACATTTTTTACCAGCCATTCAACACCGACCAGAGTAGAGCTGTGGATGTGGAGGGCTGCACCTGACAGTAAAACAGCAGGATATAAACTCAAATTCAGGCTGATGTATGAACCTAAACAGTAACATTAAGATAAAGATTTTGTTTGATAATGTATGCTAAAGTACATAGTGAAGTAACATTTATACTGACTTTTTTATGACATGCTAAACTGACGTTTCTTTTAACATGCTTTACTATGATTTTTTTAAGACATCCTATACTATGACTTTTTTATGATATGCTATACTATGACTTTTTTTGACATGCTATACTATGACTTTTTTTATGACATCCTATACTATGACTTTATGACATACTAAACTGACATTTTTCATGACATGCTACACTGTGACTTTTGTTGACATGCTATACTATTACTGTTTAATGACATGCTATACTACAACTTTTGTATGACATGCTATACTATGACTTTTTTTATGACATGCTGTACTATGACTTCTTCATGATATGCTATACTGTGACGTTTCTTTCGACATGCTATACTATGACTTTTTTTATGACATGCTATACTATGACTTCTTCATGATATGCTATACTGTGACGTTTTTTATTACATGCTATACTATGACTTTTTTTATGACATACTATACTATGACTGTTTTATGACATGCTATACTATGACTTTTTCATGACATGCTTTACTATGATTTTTTTTTACATGCTATACTATGACTTTTTTTATGACATGCTATACTATGACTTTTTTATGACATGCTATACTATGACTTTTTATGATATGCTATACTATGAGTTTTTAATGACATGCTATACCATGACTTTTTTTGACATGCTATACTATGACTTTTTTGACATGCTATACTATGACTTTTTTATGGCATGCAATATTATGACTTTTTTATGACATACTAAACTGACATTTTTTATGATATGCTATACTATGATTTTTTTATGATATCCTATACTATGACTTTATGACATACTAAACTGACATTTTTTATGATATGCTATACTATGATTTTTTTATGACATCCTATACTATGACTTTATTACATACTAAAATGACATTTTTCATGACATCCTATACTATGACTTTATGACATACTAAACTGACATTTTCCATGATATACTATGATTTTTTTTATGACAAGCTATACTATGACTTTTTATGACATTCTATACTATGACTTCTTCATGATATGCTATACTGTGACGTTTTTTATTACATGCTATACTATGACTTTTTTTATGACATACTATACTATGACTGTTTTATGACATGCTATACTATGACTTTTTCATGACATGCTTTACTATGATTTTTTTTTTACATGCTATACTATGACTTTTTTTATGACATGCTATACTATGACTTTTTTTGACATGCTATACTATGACTTTTTTATGACATGCTATACTATGACTTTTTATGATATGCTATACTATGAGTTTTTAATGACATGCTATACCATGACTTTTTTTGACATGCTATACTATGACTTTTTTGACATGCTATACTATGACTTTTTTATGGCATGCAATATTATGACTTTTTTATGACATACTAAACTGACATTTTTTATGATATGCTATACTATGATTTTTTTATGATATCCTATACTATGACTTTATGACACACTAAACTGACATTTCTTATGATATGCTATACTATGATTTTTTTATGACATCCTATACTATGACTTTATTACATACTAAAATGACATTTTTCATGACATCCTATACTATGACTTTATGACATACTAAACTGACATTTTCCATGATATACTATGATTTTTTTTATGACAAGCTATACTATGACTTTTTATGACATTCTATACCATGACTTTTTTATAACATGCTATACTATGACTTTTTATGATATGCTATACTATGAGTTTTTAATGACATGCTATACCATGACTTTTTTTGACATGCTATACTATGACTTTTTTGACATGCTATACTATGACTTTTTTATGGCATGCAATATTATGACTTTTTTATGACATACTAAACTGACATTTTTTATGATATGCTATACTATGATTTTTTTATGATATCCTATACTATGACTTTATGACATACTAAACTGACATTTTTTATGATATGCTATGCTATGATTTTTTTATGACATCCTATACTATGACTTTATTACATACTAAAATGACATTTTTCATGACATCCTATACTATGACATTATGACATACTGAACTGACATTTTCCATGATATACTATGATTTTTTTTATGACAAGCTACACTATGACTTTTTATGACATTCTATGACATGACTTTTTTATAACATGCTATACTATGACTTTTTATGATATGCTATACTATGAGTTTTTAATGACATGCTATACCATGACTTTTTTTGACATGCTATACTATGACTTTTTTGACATGCTATACTATGACTTTTTTATGGCATGCAATATTATGACTTTTTTATGACATACTAAACTGACATTTTTTATGATATGCTATACTATGATTTTTTTATGATATCCTATACTATGACTTTATGACATACTAAACTGACATTTTTCATGACATGCTATACTATGACTTTTTATGACATACTATACTATGACTTTTTATGACATACTATACTATGCCTTTTTAATTACATGCTTTACTATGACTTTTTTATGACATGCTATACTATGAATTTTTATGATATGCTATACTATGACTTTTTCATGACATGCTATACTATGACTTTTTATGACATGCTATACTGTGACCTTTTTTATGACATGCTATTCTATGACTTTTTTATGAAATGCCATATTATGACATGCTATACTATGACTTTTTATGACATGCTATACTATGACTTTTTTATGACATGTTGTACTATGTCTTTTTATGACATGTTATACTATGACTTTTTTATGACATACTAAACTGATATTTTTTATGATATGCTATGATTTTTTTATGACATCCTATACTATGACTTTATGACATACTAAACTGACATTTTTCATGAAATGCTATACTATGACTTTTTTATGACATGCTATACTATTACTTTTTCATGACATGCTATGCCATTACTTTTTTTTGAAATGCTGTACCATGATTTTTTTGACATGCTATACTATTACTTTTTTATGACATGCTATATTATGATTTTTTTATGAAATGCCATATTGTGACATGCTATAGTATGACTTTTTATGACATTCTATACCATGACTTTTTTATGACATGCTATACTATGACTTTTTTTGACATGCTATACAATGACTTTTTTATGACATGCTATAGTATGACTTTTTTATGACATGCTAAAACTATTTAAGTAAATACATAGGTAAGCACATACACAGTTACGTAGATCTATTGTATGTAAGTATGTATGACAGTAAGTATATAACGAAATATGCACCTGTGTATGTACTTAACTAAGTGTGTACCTGAGAATGTATGCTCATAAAATACTTAACTATGTGTGTACAAACATGTTTTTTGTATAACGTACCGATGTATGACCTATATGTACTTATCTATGTTTGTATAAAATGTCTATGAACATAACTATATATTTACTTAACCATGTATTAAGTATGAACTTAATTATGTACCTATGTATGTACTTCAAGATGTACCTATGTGACTATGCATGTACCTAACTATGTATGTACCTAACTTTGTATGAACTATGTATTGGTTAACTATGTAACTCAGTATGTACCTGGTATGTATGTATTAAAATATCTATGTCCTTAACTATGTTTCATAGAATATGTACCCTAGTATGTACTATATGCACTTAACTACTGATATATTTGGACTCAACGTTGTATGTATTTAACTACGTATTATGTATGTATGCATGTCCAGAACTATATTTGTACTCAACCATAAATGTACTTAACCATGAATTAAGTGTGTACTAAATTATGTCTGTACTGTCTGTCATGAAAAAAAAGCATTAGGATAGCATGTCAAAAAATATGCCATAGTACAGCATGTCGAAAAATATGCCATAAAAAGTCATACTATAGCATGTTGAAAAATATGCCCTAAAATACGCCATGTATAGCATGTCGAAAAATATGCCCTAAAAAGTCATACTATAGCATGTCGAAAAATATGTCCTAAAATATGTCATAGTATAGCATGTCGAAAAATATGCCATAAAATATGCCATAAAAAGTCATACTATAGCATGTCGAAAAATATGCCCTAAAATATGCCATAAAAAGTCATACTATAGCATGTCGAAAAAAGTGCCCTAAAACATGTCATAGTATATAGCATGTCGAAAAATATGCCTTAAAATATGCCATAAAAACTCTTACTGTAGCACGTCGAAAAAGTGCCCTAAAATATACCATAGTATAGCATCTCGAAAAATATGCCATAAAAAGTCATACTATAGCATGTCGAAAAATATGCCCTAAAATATGTCATAGTATAGCATGTCGAAAAATATGCCCCAAAATATGTCATAGTATAGGATGTCGAAAAATATGCCCTAAAAAGTCATACTATAGCATGTCGAATAATATGGCCTAAAATATGTCATAGCATAGCATGTCGAAAAATATGCCATAAAAAGTCATACTATAGCATGTCGAAAAATATGCCCTAAAATATGTCATAGTATAGGATGTTGAAAAATATGCCATAAAATATGCCATAAAAAGTCATACTATAGCATGTCGAAAAATATGCCCTAAAATATGTCATAGTATAGGATGTCGAAAAATATGCCCTAAAATATGTCATAGTATAGCATGTCGAAAAATATGCCAATAAAAGTTATACTATAGCATGTCGAAAAATATGCCCTTAAATATGTCATAGTATAGCATGTTGAAAAATATGCCCCAAAATATGTCATAGTATAGCATGTCGAAAAATATGCCATAAAATATGGCATAAAAAGTCATAGTATAGCATGTCGAAAAAAATGCCCTAAAATATTTCATAGTATAGCATGTTGAAAAATATGCCATAAAAAGTCATACTATAGCATGTCGAAAAATATGCCCTTAAATATGTCATAGTATAGCATGTCGAAAAATATGCCCGAAAATATGTCATAGTATAGCATGTCGAAAAATATGCCATAAAATATGGCATAAAAAGTCATACTATAGCATGTCGAAAAATATGCCCTAAAATATTTCATAGTATAGCATGTCGAAAAATATACCCGAAAATATGTCATAGTATAGCATGTCGCAAAAATATGCCATAAAAAGTCATACTTTAGCATGTCGAAAAATATGCCCTAAAATATGTCATAGTATAGCATGTCGAAAAATATGCCATAAAAAGTCATACTATAGCATGTCGAAAAATATGCCCCAAAATATGTCATAGTATAGCATGTCGAAAAATATGCCATAAAAAGTCATACTATAGCATGTCGAAAAATATGCCCCAAAATATGTCATAGTATAGCATGTCGAAAAATATGCCCCAAAATATGTCATAGTATAGCATGTCGAAAAATATGCCATAAACTATGGCATAAAAAGTCATACTATAGCATGTCGAAAAATATGCCCCAAAATATGTCATAGTATAGCATGTTGAAAAATATGCACTAAAATATGTCATAGTATAGCATGTCGAAAAATATGCCATAAAAAGTCATACTATAGCATGTCAAATAATATGCACTAAAATAGGTTATAGTATAGCATGTCGAAAAATATGCCATAAAAAGTCATACTATAGCATGTTGAAAAATATGCCCTAAAATATGTCATAGTATAGCATGTCGAAAAATATGCCCTAAAATATGTCAAAGTATAGCATGTCGAAAAATATGCCATAAATTATGTCATAGTGTAGCATGTCGAAAAATATGCCATAAAAAGTCATACTATAGCATGTCGAAAAATATGCCCTAAAATATGTCATAGTATAGCATGTTGAAAAATATGCCCTTAAATATGTCATAGTATAGCATGTCGAAAAATATGCCCGAAAATATGTCATAATATAGCATGTCGAAAAATATGCCATAAAATATGGCATAAAAAGTCATACTATAGCATGTCGAAAAATATGCCCTAAAATATGTCATAGTATAGCATGTCGAAAAATATGCCATAAAAAGTCATACTATAGCATGTCGAAAAATATGCCCCAAAATATGTCATAGTATAGCATGTCGAAAAATATGCCATAAAAAGTCATACTATAGCATGTCGAAAAATATGCCCCAAAATATGTCATAGTATAGCATGTCGAAAAATATGCCCCAAAATATGTCATAGTATAGCATGTCGAAAAATATGCCATAAACTATGGCATAAAAAGTCATACTATAGCATGTCGAAAAATATGCCCCAAAATATGTCATAGTATAGCATGTTGAAAAATATGCACTAAAATATGTCATAGTATAGCATGTCGAAAAATATGCCATAAAAAGTCATACTATAGCATGTCAAATAATATGCACTAAAATAGGTTATAGTATAGCATGTCGAAAAATATGCCATAAAAAGTCATACTATAGCATGTTGAAAAATATGCCCTAAAATATGTCATAGTATAGCATGTCGAAAAATATGCCCTAAAATATGTCAAAGTATAGCATGTCGAAAAATATGCCATAAATTATGTCATAGTGTAGCATGTCGAAAAATATGCCATAAAAAGTCATACTATAGCATGTCGAAAAATATGCCCTAAAATATGTCATAGTATAGCATGTTGAAAAATATGCCCTTAAATATGTCATAGTATAGCATGTCGAAAAATATGCCCGAAAATATGTCATAATATAGCATGTCGAAAAATATGCCATAAAATATGGCATAAAAAGTCATATTATAGCATGTCGAAAAATATGCTAAAATATTTCATAGTATAGCATGTCGAAAAATATACCCGAAAATATGTCATAGTATAGCATGTCGAAAAAAATGCCCTAAAATATTTCTTAGTATAGCATGTCGAAAAATATACCCGAAAATATGTCATAGTATAGCATGTCGAAAAATATACCCGAAAATATGTCATAGTATAGCATGTCGAAAAATATGCCATAAAATATGGCATAAAAAGTCATAGTATAGCATGTCGAAAAAAATGCCCTAAAATATTTCATAGTATAGCATGTTGAAAAATATACCCGAAAATATGTCATAGTATATCATGTCGAAAAATATGCCATAAAAAGTCATACTATAGCATGTCGAAAAATATGCCCTAAAATATGTCATAGTATAGCATGTCGCAAAAATTTACCATAAAAAGTCATACTTTAGCATGTCGAAAAATATGCCCTAAAATATGTCATAGTATAGCATGTCGAAAAATATGCCATAAAAAGTCATACTATAGCATGTCGAAAAATATGCCCTAAAATATGTCATAGTATAGCATGTCGAAAAATATGCCCTAAAATATGCCATAAAAAGTCATACTATAGCATGTCGAAAAATATGCCCTAAAATATGTCATAGTATAGCATGTTGAAAAATATGCCATAAAAAGTCATACTATAGCATGTCGAAAAATATGCCCTTAAATATGTCATAGTATAGCATGTCGAAAAATATGCCCGAAAATATGTCATAGTATAGCATGTCGAAAAATATGCCATAAAATATGGCATAAAAAGTCATACTATAGCATGTCGAAAAATATGCCCTAAAATATTTCATAGTATAGCATGTCGAAAAATATACCCGAAAATATGTCATGGTATAGCATGTCGAAAAAAATGCACTAAAATATTTCATAGTATAGCATGTCGAAAAATATACCCGAAAATATGTCATAGTATAGCATGTCGCAAAAATATGCCATAAAAAGTCATACTTTAGCATGTCGAAAAATATGCCCTAAAATATGTCATAGTATAGCATGTCGAAAAATATGCCATAAAAAGTCATACTATAGCATGTCGAAAAATATGCCCCAAAATATGTCATAGTATAGCATGTCGAAAAATATGCACTTAAATATGTCATAGTATAGCATGTTGAAAAATATGCCATAAATTATGTCATAGTGTAGCATGTCGAAAAATACGCCATAAAAAGTCATACTATAGCATGTCGAAAAATATGCCCTAAAATATGTCATAGTATAGCATGTCGTAAAATATGCCATAAAAAGTCATACTATAGCATGTCGAAAAATATGCCCTAAAATATGTCATAGTATAGCATGTCGAAAAATATGCCCTAAAATATGTCAAAGTATAGCATGTCGAAAAATATGCCATAAATTATGTCATAGTGTAGCATGTCGAAAAATACGCCATAAAAAGTCATACTATAGCATGTCGAAAAATATGCTAAAATATTTCATAGTATAGCATGTCGAAAAATATACCCGAAAATATGTCATAGTATAGCATGTCGAAAAAAATGCCCTAAAATATTTCTTAGTATAGCATGTCGAAAAATATACCCGAAAATATGTCATAGTATAGCATGTCGAAAAATATGCCATAAAAAGTCATACTGTAGCATGTCGAATAATATGCCCTAAAATATGTCATAGTATACCATGTCGCAAAAATATGCCATAAAAAGTCATACTTTAGCATGTCGAAAAATATGCCCTAAAATATGTCATAGTATAGCATGTCGAAAAATATGCCCGAAAATATGTCATAGTATAGCATGTCGAAAAATATGCCATAAACTATGGCATAAAAAGTCATACTATAGCATGTCGAAAAATATGCCCCAAAATATGTCATAGTATAGGATGTCGAAAAATATGCCCTAAAATATGTCATAGTATAGCATGTCGAAAAATATGCCCCAAAATATGTCATAGTATAGGATGTCGAAAAATATGCCCTAAAATATGTCATAGTATAGCATGTCGAAAAATATGCCCCAAAATATGTCATAGTATAGGATGTCGAAAAATATGCCCCAAAATATGTCATAGTATAGGATGTCGAAAAATATGCCATAAAGTATGTCATACTATAGCATGTCGAAAAATATGCCCTAAAATATGTCATAGTATAGCATGTCGAAAATATGCCATAAAAAGTCATACTATAGCATGTCGAAAAATATGCACTAAAATATGTCATAGTATAGCATGTCGAAAAATATGCCATAAAAAGTCATACTATAGCATGTTGAAAAATATGCCCTAAAATATGTCATAGCATAGCATGTCGAAAAATATGCCGAAAATATGTCATAGTATAGCATGTCGAAAAATATGCCCTAAAATATGTCATAGTGTAGCATGTCGAAAAATATGCCATAAAAAGTCATACTATAGCATGTCGAAAAATATGCCCTAAAATATGTCATAGTATAGCATGTCGAAAAATATGCCATAAAAAGTCATACCATAGCATGTCAAATAATATGCACTAAAATAGGTTATAGTATAGCATGTCGAAAAATATGCCATAAAAAGTCATACTATAGCATGTCGAAAAACATGCCCCAAAATATGTCATAGTATAGCATGTCGAAAAATATGCCCGAAAATATGTCATAGTATAGCATGTCGAAAAATATGCCCTAAAATATGTCAAAGTATAGCATGTCGAAAAATATGCCCTTAAATATGTCAAAGTATAGCATGTCGAAAAATATGCCCTAAAATATGTCATAGTATAGCATGTCGAAAAATATGCCATAAAGTATGTCATACTATAGCATGTCGAATAATATGCCCTCAAATATGTCATAGTATAGCATGTTGAAAAATATGCCCTTAAATATGTCATAGTATAGCATGTCGAAAAATATGCCTGAAAATATGTCATAATATAGCATGTCGAAAAATATGCCATAAAATATGGCATAAAAAGTCATACTATAGCATGTCGAAAAATATGCCCTAAAATATTTCATAGTATAGCATGTCGAAAAATATACCCGAAAATATGTCATAGTATAGCATGTCGAAAAAAATGCCCTAAAATATTTCTTAGTATAGAATGTCGAAAAATATACCCGAAAATATGTCATAGTATAGCATGTCGAAAAATATGCCCTAAAATATGTCATAGTATAGGATGTCGAAAAATATGCCATAAAGTATGTCATACTATAGCATGTCGAATAATATGCCCTAAAATATGTCATAGTATAGCATGTCGAAAAATATGCCCTAAAATATGTCATAGTATAGCATGTCGAAAAATATGCCATAAAAAGTCATACTATAGCATGTCGAAAAATATGCCCTAAAATATGTCATAGTGTAGCATGTTGAAAAATATGCCCTAAAATATGTCATAGCATAGCATGTCGAAAAATATGCCCGAAAATATGTCATAGTATAGCATGTCGAAAAATATGCCCTAAAATATGTCATAGTGTAGCATGTCGAAAAATATGCCATAAAAAGTCATACCATAGCATGTCAAATAATATGCACTAAAATAGGTTATAGTATAGCATGTCGAAAAATATGCCCAAAAATATGTCATAGTATAGCATGTCGAAAAATATGCCATAAAAAGTCATACTATAGCATGTCAAAAAACATGCCCCAAAATATGTCATAGTATAGCATGTCGAAAAATATGCCCCAAAATATGTCATAGTATAGCATGTCGAAAAATATGCCATAAACTATGGCATAAAAAGTCATACTATAGCATGTCGAAAAATATGCCCTAAAATATGTCATAGTATAGCATGTTGAAAAATATGCCCTAAAATATGTCATAGTATAGCATGTCGAAAAATATGCCATAAAAAGTCATACTATAGCATGTCGAAAAATATGCCCTAAAATATGTCATAGTATAGCATGTCGAAAAATATGCCCTAAAATATGTCATAGTGTAGCATGTCGAAAAATATGCCATAAAATATGCCATAAAAAGTCATACTATAGTATGTCGAAAAATATGCCCTAAAATATGTCATAGTATAGCATGTCGAAAAATATACCCGAAAATATGTCATAGTATAGCATGTCGAAAAATATGCCATAAAAAGTCATACTATAGCATGTTGAAAAATATGCCCTAAAATATGTCATAGTATAGCATGTTGAAAAATATGCCCTAAAATATGTCATAGTATAGCATGTCGAAAAATATGCCTTAAAATATGTCATAGTATAGCATGTCGAAAAATATGCCATAAAAAGTCATACTATAGCATGTCAAATAATATGCACTAAAATAGGTTATAGTATAGCATGTCGAAAAATATGCTCTAAAATATGTCCTAGTATAGCATGTCGAAAATATGCCATAAAAAGTCATACCATAGCATGTCGAAAAATATGCCATAAAAAAAGTCATAGTGAAGCAAGTCGAAAAATATGCCATAAAAAGTCATACTATAGTATGTCGAAAAATATGTCCTAAAATATGTCATAGTATAGCATGTCGAAAAATATGCCCGAAAGTATGTCATAGTATAGCATGTTGAATAATATGCCATAAAAAGTCATAGTATAGCATGTCGAAAAACATGCCGAAAAATATGTCATAGTATAGCATGTTGAAAAATATGCCCTAAAATATGTCATACTATAGCATGTCGAAATATATGCCCTAAAATATGTCAAAGTATAGCATGTCGAAAAATATGCCATAAATTATGTCATAGTATAGCATGTCGAAAAATATGCCCTAAAATATGTCATAGTATAGCATGTCGAAAATATGCCATAAAAAGTCATACTATAGCATGTCGAAAAATATGCACTAAAATATGTCATAGTATAGCATGTTGAAAAATATGCCCTAAAATATGTCATAGCATAGCATGTCGAAAAATATGCCCGAAAATATGTCATAGTATAGCATGTCGAAAAATATGCCCTAAAATATGTCATAGTGTAGCATGTCGAAAAATATGCCATAAAAAGTCATACTATAGCATGTCGAAATATATGCCCTAAAATATGTCAAAGTATAGCATGTCGAAAAATATGCCATAAAGTATGTCATAGTATAGCATGTCGAAAAATATGCCCTAAAATATGTCATAGTATAGCATGTCGAAAATATGCCATAAAAAGTCATACTATAGCATGTCGAAAAATATGCACTAAAATATGTCATAGTATAGCATGTCGAAAAATATGCCCGAAAATATGTCATAGCATAGCATGTCGAAAAATATGCCCGAAAATATGTCATAGTATAGCATGTCGAAAAATATGCCCGAAAATATGTCATAGTATAGCATGTCGAAAAATATGCCCTAAAATATGTCATAGTATAGCATGTCAAATAATATGCACTAAAATAGGTTATAGTATAGCATGTCGAAAAATATGCCCAAAAATATGTCATAGTATAGCATGTCGAAAAATATGCCATAAAAAGTCATACTATAGCATGTCAAAAAACATGCCCCAAAATATGTCATAGTATAGCATGTCGAAAAATATGCCCCAAAATATGTCATAGTATAGCATGTCGAAAAATATGCCATAAACTATGGCATAAAAAGTCATACTATAGCATGTCGAAAAATATGCCCTAAAATATGTCATAGTATAGCATGTTGAAAAATATGCCCTAAAATATGTCATAGTATAGCATGTCGAAAAATATGCCATAAAAAGTCATACTATAGCATGTCGAAAAATATGCCCTAAAATATGTCATAGTATAGCATGTCGAAAAATATGCCCTAAAATATGTCATAGTGTAGCATGTCGAAAAATATGCCATAAAATATGCCATAAAAAGTCATACTATAGTATGTCGAAAAATATGCCCTAAAATATGTCATAGTATAGCATGTCGAAAAATATACCCGAAAATATGTCATAGTATAGCATGTCGAAAAATATGCCATAAAAAGTCATACTATAGCATGTTGAAAAATATGCCCTAAAATATGTCATAGTATAGCATGTTGAAAAATATGCCCTAAAATATGTCATAGTATAGCATGTCGAAAAATATGCCTTAAAATATGTCATAGTATAGCATGTCGAAAAATATGCCATAAAAAGTCATACTATAGCATGTCAAATAATATGCACTAAAATAGGTTATAGTATAGCATGTCGAAAAATATGCTCTAAAATATGTCCTAGTATAGCATGTCGAAAATATGCCATAAAAAGTCATACCATAGCATGTCGAAAAATATGCCATAAAAAAAGTCATAGTATAGCATGTCAAAAAATATGTCCTAAAATATGTCATACTATAGCATGTCGAAAAATATGCCATAAAGTATGTCATAGTGAAGCAAGTCGAAAAATATGCCATAAAAAGTCATACTATAGTATGTCGAAAAATATGTCCTAAAATATGTCGTAGTATAGCATGTCGAAAAATATGCCCGAAAGTATGTCATAGTATAGCATGTTGAATAATATGCCATAAAAAGTCATAGTATAGCATGTCGAAAAACATGCCGAAAAATATGTCATAGTATAGCATGTTGAAAAATATGCCCTAAAATATGTCATACTATAGCATGTTGAAATATATGCCCTAAAATATGTCAAAGTATAGCATGTCGAAAAATATGCCATAAATTATGTCATAGTATAGCATGTCGAAAAATATACCCGAAAATATGTCATAGTATAGCATGTCGAAAAATATGCCATAAAAAGTCATACTATAGCATGTTGAAAAATATGCCCTAAAATATGTCATAGTATAGCATGTTGAAAAATATGCCCTAAAATATGTCATAGTATAGCATGTCGAAAAATATGCCTTAAAATATGTCATAGTATAGCATGTCGAAAAATATGCCATAAAAAGTCATACTATAGCATGTCAAATAATATGCACTAAAATAGGTTATAGTATAGCATGTCGAAAAATATGCTCTAAAATATGTCCTAGTATAGCATGTCGAAAATATGCCATAAAAAGTCATACTATAGCATGTCGAAAAATATGCACTAAAATATGTCATAGTATAGCATGTTGAAAAATATGCCCTAAAATATGTCATAGCATAGCATGTCGAAAAATATGCCCGAAAATATGTCATAGTATAGCATGTCGAAAAATATGCCCTAAAATATGTCATAGTGTAGCATGTCGAAAAATATGCCATAAAAAGTCATACCATAGCATGTCAAATAATATGCACTAAAATAGGTTATAGTATAGCATGTCGAAAAATATGCCCAAAAATATGTCATAGTATAGCATGTCGAAAAATATGCCATAAAAAGTCATACTATAGCATGTCAAAAAACATGCCCCAAAATATGTCATAGTATAGCATGTCGAAAAATATGCCCCAAAATATGTCATAGTATAGCATGTCGAAAAATATGCCATAAACTATGGCATAAAAAGTCATACTATAGCATGTCGAAAAATATGCCCTAAAATATGTCATAGTATAGCATGTTGAAAAATATGCCCTAAAATATGTCATAGTATAGCATGTCGAAAAATATGCCATAAAAAGTCATACTATAGCATGTCGAAAAATATGCCCTAAAATATGTCATAGTATAGCATGTCGAAAAATATGCCCTAAAATATGTCATAGTGTAGCATGTCGAAAAATATGCCATAAAATATGCCATAAAAAGTCATACTATAGTATGTCGAAAAATATGCCCTAAAATATGTCATAGTATAGCATGTCGAAAAATATACCCGAAAATATGTCATAGTATAGCATGTCGAAAAATATGCCATAAAAAGTCATACTATAGCATGTTGAAAAATATGCCCTAAAATATGTCATAGTATAGCATGTTGAAAAATATGCCCTAAAATATGTCATAGTATAGCATGTCGAAAAATATGCCTTAAAATATGTCATAGTATAGCATGTCGAAAAATATGCCATAAAAAGTCATACTATAGCATGTCAAATAATATGCACTAAAATAGGTTATAGTATAGCATGTCGAAAAATATGCTCTAAAATATGTCCTAGTATAGCATGTCGAAAATATGCCATAAAAAGTCATACCATAGCATGTCGAAAAATATGCCATAAAAAAAGTCATAGTATAGCATGTCAAAAAATATGTCCTAAAATATGTCATACTATAGCATGTCGAAAAATATGCCATAAAGTATGTCATAGTGAAGCAAGTCGAAAAATATGCCATAAAAAGTCATACTATAGTATGTCGAAAAATATGTCCTAAAATATGTCATAGTATAGCATGTCGAAAAATATGCCCGAAAGTATGTCATAGTATAGCATGTTGAATAATATGCCATAAAAAGTCATAGTATAGCATGTTGAAAAATATGCCCTAAAATATGTCATACTATAGCATGTCGAAATATATGCCCTAAAATATGTCAAAGTATAGCATGTCGAAAAATATGCCATAAATTATGTCATAGTATAGCATGTCGAAAAATATACCCGAAAATATGTCATAGTATAGCATGTCGAAAAATATGCCATAAAAAGTCATACTATAGCATGTTGAAAAATATGCCCTAAAATATGTCATAGTATAGCATGTTGAAAAATATGCCCTAAAATATGTCATAGTATAGCATGTCGAAAAATATGCCTTAAAATATGTCATAGTATAGCATGTCGAAAAATATGCCATAAAAAGTCATACTATAGCATGTCAAATAATATGCACTAAAATAGGTTATAGTATAGCATGTCGAAAAATATGCTCTAAAATATGTCCTAGTATAGCATGTCGAAAATATGCCATAAAAAGTCATACCATAGCATGTCGAAAAATATGCCATAAAAAAAGTCATAGTATAGCATGTCAAAAAATATGTCCTAAAATATGTCATACTATAGCATGTCGAAAAATATGCCATAAAGTATGTCATAGTGAAGCAAGTCGAAAAATATGCCATAAAAAGTCATACTATAGTATGTCGAAAAATATGTCCTAAAATATGTCATAGTATAGCATGTCGAAAAATATGCCCGAAAGTATGTCATAGTATAGCATGTTGAATAATATGCCATAAAAAGTCATAGTATAGCATGTCGAAAAACATGCCGAAAAATATGTCATAGTATAGCATGTTGAAAAATATGCCCTAAAATATGTCATACTATAGCATGTCGAAATATATGCCCTAAAATATGTCATAGTATACCATGTCGAAATATATGCCCTAAAATATGTCATAGAATAGCATGTCGAAAAATATGCCCGAAAGTATGTCATAGTATAGCATGTCGAAAAATATGCACTAAAATATGCCATAGTATAGCATGTCGAAAAATATGCCATAAAAAGTCATACTATAGCATGTCAAAAAATATGCTCTAAAATATGTCCTAGTATAGCATGTCGAAAATATGCCATAAAATATGTCATAGTATAGCATGTCGAATAATATGCCCTAAAATATGTCATTGTATAGCATGTCGAAAAATATGCCATAAAAAGTCATACTATAGCATGTCGAAAAATATGCACTAAAATATGTCATAGTATAGCATGTCGAAAAATATGCACTAAAATATGTCATAGTATAGCAGGTCGAAAAATATGCAATAAAGTATGCCATAGTATAGCATGTCGAAAAATATGCCATAAAAAGTCATACTATAGCATGTCGAAAAATATACCCTCAAATATGTCATAGTATAGTATGTTGAAAAATATGCCATAAAAAGTCATACTATAGCATGTCGAAAAATATGCCCTAAAATATGTCATAGTATAGCATGTTGAAAAATATGCCGTGAAATATGTCATAGTATATAGCATGTCGAATAATATGCCCTAAAATATGTCATAGTTTAGCATGTCGAAAATATGCCATAAAAAGTCATACTATAGAAGGTCGAATAATATGCCCAAAAATATGTCATACTATAGCATGTCGAAAAATATGCCATAAAAAGTCATACTATAGCATGTCGAAAAATATGCCAAAAAATATGTCACGGTATAGCATGTCGAAAAATATGCCCCAGAATATGCCACTGTATAGCATGTCGAAAAATATGCCATAAAAAGTCATACTATAGCATGTCGAAAAATATGCCCTAAGATATGTCATAGTATAGCATGTCGAAAAATATGCCATAAAATATGCCATAGTATAGCATGTTGAAAAATATGCCATAAAGAGTCATACTATAGCATGTCGATTAATATTTACTAAAATATGTCATAGTATATTATAGCATGTCGAAAAATATGCCCGATAATATGTCATACTATAGCATGTCGAAAAATATGCACTAAAATATGTCATAGTATAGCAGGTCGAAAAATATGCAATAAAGTATGCCATAGTATAGCATGTCGAAAAATATGCCATAAAAAGTCATACTATAGCATGTCGAAAAATATGCCCTAAAATATGTCATAGTATAGCATGTTGAAAAATATGCCATAAAAAGTCATACTACAGCAGTCGAAAAATATGCCCTAAAATATGTCATAGTATAGCATGTTGAAAAATATGCCGTGAAATATGTCATAGTATATAGCATGTCGAATAATATGCCCTAAAATATGTCATAGTATAGCATGTCGAAAATATGCCATAAAATATGCCATAGTATAGCATGTTGAATAATATGCCCTAAAATATGTCATAGTATAGCATGTCGAAAAATATGCCATAAAAAGTCATAGTATAGCATGTCGAAAAATATGGCATTAAATATGCCATAGTATAGCATGTCGAAAAATATGCCATAAAAAGTCATAGTATAGCATGTCGAAAAATATGCACTAAAATATGTCATAGTATAGCATGTCGAAAAATATGCCCGAAAATATGTCATACTATAGCATGTCGAAAAATATGCCCTAAAATATGTCATAGTATAGCATGTCGAAAAATATGCCATAAAAAGTCATACTATAGCATGTCGAAAAATATGTCCTAAAATATGTCATTGTAAAGCATGTCGAAAAATATGCCGTGAAATATGTCATAGTATATAGCATGTTGAATAATATGCCCTAAAATATGTCATAGTATAGCATGTCGAAAATATGCCATAAAAAGTCATACTATAGCATGTCGAAAAATATGCACTAAAATATGTCATAGTATAGCATGTTGAAAAATATGCCATAAAATATGCCATAGTATAGCATGTCGAAAAATATGCCATAAAAAGTCATACTATAGCATGTCGAAAAATATGCTCTCAAATATGTCATAGTATAGCATGTCGAAAATATGCCATAAAAAGTCATACTATAGCATGTCGAAAAATATGCCATAAAAAGTCATAGTATAGCATGTCGAAAAATATGGCATTAAATATGCCATAGTATAGCATGTCGAAAAATATGCCATAAAAAGTCATAGTATAGCATGTCGAAAAATATGCACTAAAATATGTCATAGTATAGCATGTCGAAAAATATGCCCGAAAATATGTCATACTATAGCATGTCGAAAAATATGCCATAAAAAGTCATACTATAGCATGTCAAAAATATGCCATAAAAAGTCATACTATAGCATGTCGAAAAATATGCACTAAAATATGTCATAGTATAGCATGTCGAAAAATATGCCATAAAATATGCCATAGTATAGCATGTCGAAAAATATGCCATAAAAAGTCATACTATAGCATGTCGAAAAATATGCTCTCAAATATGTCCTAGTATAGCATGTTGAAAAATATGCCCTAAAATATGTCATAGTATAGCATGTCGAAAAATATGCCATAAAAAAAGTCATAGTATAGCATGTCGAAAAAAGACAGTATCGCATGTCAAAAAAGTCATGGTATAGCATGTCCAAAATAATCAGTATATGTAAAAAAAGAGTTCATAGTATAGCCTGACAGAAAATGTCATAGTATAGCATGGCAAAAAAGACATAGTTTAGCATGGCAAAAAGTGATAGTATAGCATGTTAAAAAAAGTGATAGTATAGCATGTCATAAAAAGTCATAGTGTCTGACGCTGTTCACAGAAAAAAGTTTGTAAATATTCACAAATACTAACATCCTTAAATACCGTATGTATAAACATTTATACATACATACATACTAAGATACATACTGTACATGAGTACAAACTTACTTATATACTTCAGTCATACTAACATACGTACATACCATTGTACAAACTTTCATACTAACACAATAGCATGCATCCTTAAGTACAGAACAACATTCATACATGCGAACACACTTACTTACATGGATACATCCATCACACATACATTGTTAGTATTTTATCAAATCTTAATGTGTAGCTGTTATGCGAGACAAAAATAAAGAGGAACTTTGGATTTGATTTCTACCTTTAGGCATCTTCTGCAGCAGTTTGAATATGGAGCTCTTCTCAATGAGAGGCTTTGCTTTGAAGAAATGGATAGCAGGTGGGAACTGTGCAGCAGACATCTCCTGCTCCTTTAATCGATGGAGGTAAGCATCCAGTTTCTGTTCCGCCGGCGTCAGGGTCACTTGTCCTCCTGTCTGTCTGGACGCCTCCTGACGTATAAGCAGGTCCCTCTGAGTGGGGTCAGGCATCCCATCAGTCACTCTAACAAACCACAGGAGGGGCACATAAGTGACCACAGCCTGGGGGAGTGAGAGCACCATGTCCCTATGCGCCACAGGAGGGTGCTAGAACATGATCAGACAGCCTCCACAAGAGCAGACTTACTGTATATGAATCTGCAAAGAATAAATTCCATGTGTTAGACATAAAGTCTTTCTGCCTCAGAGTAAATGTTGCTTTAGTTTTTTGGTGGGTGAATACATTTAACAAACTTGTTTCAAGGTCATCAACATGATAACTTGCTTCTCAGCTTGCATTCCGGTTTTTACAGAGCCCATTCAGACGTTTAACCATGACTGCTTTGCTTTCTTGGTCAAAATTAGCCACGAGATAAGTGAATAAAGTGATAAACAACCCTAAAGTCTTTACGGAAACTGAACAAGGACAGGAAATCTCAAAGCTAAATCTAAGTACTTTAAATCCAAAAATACTTACAAGAAGAAGGAGCTCCGGGTGCCCTGTCTCACAGTCTCCAAAGACTCTGCTTGTTTTCCTCAAAAACTTCCACTTTCAGTCTGGCATGTCAGCAAAATACTCAGAGGAACTGGATAATTGGGGCATTTTTGTCTGACAAATACCATGTGATAAACTAATGAATAAAGCATGAATGGCCAGTGTAAACCGGACATGTCTTGGCAAAAGAAAAGGGCGGAAAATGATACTAATGATTTATATTTTATTAGGTTTTACATTTCCACAATATTACATTTTCAGTTTGAAACACAATCAACAAAAGAAAAGAACAGAAAACAAACAACAACCACACATACGTATAATTTAATCTGGAAACCTCATATACATACAGTGCACCCTTTGGAATGATATCGCCCACTTGTTTAATACATGACAGAACGATGTAACATCAATAAATTAACTCTGTGAGGTCACGTTCGGTCTGCAGTTTTCTAGGATGCCGGGTTTTTTTCTCTGTGATTGGTTGGAGCAGACACCCATTAGCAACACAATGCCCCATACAACTTATAATGCGGGGTAGAGGTTATTGAAACTGGGAAAACCGTGACAAAGACGCTGTGCTTGTAATAAAAACTGATCCAATTAGAGGACAACGTGTTAAACATCCAGCCAATCACGTTGCTCCTGAGTAATCGATGTAAACCGAGACCCTCAAAATGGGAAGCAGCAGAGTAAACCATTATAACAACAGTGCAGAACGCATGACGCACATCTGCAGTGTTGAGTTGCAACCTCTTTGATGTCCCTTGATGCACAGAAAAATACAGCAAATACATCACACAACAACAATGCGGCTCTTTCGCATCGGGAATTCATTTCACAGACAGAGGAATGACGCCTTTCATATGACAAAATAAAAAAGAAAAAGGTGGAGTTTTTTTTTTCTCTAATACAGCGGAGATACTCAGTCCATAAACTTGCGGTTCGGGTTGGCACCGAAGAGAGCCACTCGGATTTCAGGCATCATCTGCAAACACAGAAATACGTGGCTTAGAAGTGGGGCTGTATCTAATGATTTATCTGATCAGCTTATAATTTTCTCCATTAATCAATTGGTCTATAAATGTTAAAAAAAATGTGAAACTGTAGCAGTATTTTTGTGGACAAAAGAGAAGCAAAGACGTTAAAAAAATAGGACAATTACTAAAATCAATTATCAAAAAAGTGGCTTATTTTTCTGTCAATTAATTTATAAAACCATCGTTCAGCTGTATTTATTTTTACAATTCTGCGGAAATACAAAGAAAGCCTAGATATAGACACATTTAGAATATGGCCTACGGTCAGAATTTCACTGAAGTTAATTGTAAAGTAATAATGTAAATGAATGCGACACGTTAAATATCAAACATTTAAGAGTTCAGGTAACATGAGAGCAAATGTATCTTTTATTATACATATATGTCATTATACATATTTAAAAAGACCAACAGTTGTTTGTTCTTAAAGCAATTCTTGTATTTGTACGACCTTAATAAATGAGGAAAGACAAAATTTTGTACGAACGGCCTTTTCAATACGTATCTATCATATGCTTCAATATGTTGGACAAAAGCAAGACATATGTATTGGTCAGTTGCATCCCTGGAATACGAAGGAGCACATGAGCTTCAACAATCTTATTACCGTCATGTATAGTTTATTAAATTGAAAGAAGACTGCACTGCTCATTAAACAGGGAATTCTGTTATGGAGAGCATTGACATCAAACAATGACCGTACAACTTTCTGTGCAGAAAAATAACCCCTGTGAATCTTTCAACAAGGAGAAATGTGTACATAGTGTGAATGGTTTTAATTATTTTGTTTCATCTTTACTTGAGTACTTTATTTCATTTGCCTGTTTTGTGAGCTGCTGTAACGAGTACATTTCAATAAAGCTTATCTTATTATATTTTATCTGATCAAAACCTTTTTAAAAAGCATTGAGATAAAAAAGGGAGATTAAAAATAGATAAAGACAATATACAAAAGGCTAAAAAGTACACTATGAGGATTGTTTATGAAACATATTTCAAATAATCTGATAACATGACATGTTTCTGTCTCCTACCTGCTGAGCCATCAGGTCCAGTCTGCTCTCCAGGGTGTTGGCCACCTTGATCTTCCCGTCAGCGTTGTAGATCTCAACACCTCCAGACCTAACGGGAGACAAAACACCAAAACATGAGGACTCAAATTCAAGTCATTGTGGAGTTTGATTCATGTTACAAATGTGAAGCTGCTTACACATCCGCGGGGATGAAGTTGTCCTGGTCGATGCGGACCTCCAGGTTAGTCTTTACAGCTGCTTTATAGATGGGAATATTCCTCTGGATGGATGCCTGAAAGTCAGAAGTAGATTTTAACAAGGGTTCTAGCCCGCAGAATCCACCTTCTTTCTCTTAAAACACTAAATAAGTAGTGGTTCGGATAAGAAAAATAGCTTTGAAGCTTGATTTTTCCTCATTTGTACATCTCTTTGGACCAAAGAACCTGCCATGAGCATGCTCTTGCGAATTTACTCACCTGTACCACTTGCATGTCCTGTTTACGGCAGCGAATGGTCACTTTTTGCTCCAGAAGCTGATAGAATCCCTGTTAGAATAAGAGATATGGAAAGATTATGGTTATCAAACCTATTACAATACAGCCCTTCTCGTACACAACCTGTTTCCAGTTTATTAAATACACTAAGCTAATACTAACACAGTCTAATACAAAATGTAATTAATCTTCATACTGTTGGAATAATGCTTCCCTAAAACAACAAATATTTTACATTATAACCTTCTTGAAGGTAGGATTCATTTCAGTGCTGCTGTATTAGAAGTATGAAATTGTTGTATTAGTACAGGCGAGAGACTTATTGAAGACCTCATTAAGAAAAGCGCCTGGTTTAACAGTGACAAATGGTCTCTTTTTTATTAAAAGCAAATCAGAATACATTAAGACAGCATTATTTTATTCTTGGTTTACCTGATGAATCAGCAACTGAGGTCACAAACTAACCTGTAAGATCAATCCGTCCAGCAGAGCTGGATACCTGGCTGGATCTTTTGAGACGTTAGCGAGCCGCTGGCGGGCCTCGTTCAGCATTTCCTGGGGGCGCAAACACACACAGGCTTTCTGTAACAATCCAGCTTTCATATGAACATCCAGGATAATATGACAAAAGGGTTCATTGCTGCTCACCGAGATCATGTCATCACGAGCCTTCAGCACCTTCAGTCGAGCCTGGTTCATCAGGTTTGACATTTGACTGTTAAGCAGATAAATCACAAACACATTGGTTCAATTACGAGTTTGTTTGTGCGGAAACACTGGAGACTGTTTGGCACCAGGTTACAATAAGAGTCATTGTGAGACGAATCAACTAAATAAAATTAGGGAAACTGTGTCACACACACAGATTTGTTTGTTCTTAAAGGGGCACAATTCAGGAAAGGAAGGACTGTCCTGTGATTTCTCGCCATGACTCACATTTTCTTCTGCTGCTCGATCTGCTTCTCTTTCTTCTCGTAGTACTCCATTATCTTCAGCCTCTGAGTCTGCACCAGACGGCCCTTCTCGATGTTGAACTCTTCCTCAGCCTGCAGGAGGAGACACAGTTCACTCAAGAGACAAATCCTCAGCCCCCAATGTGTCAGAAAGTTTAAAGGTCACTTCAAAGGTTCAATTCAAGATATTAAATACTTTTTTTTTTTATGTGAAAAGAGAAGAGATTTTGTAACAGTGTTATGTGTTGTTCAACGATTACACTGCTTGGTCTTATTGTAGTGATGTGCGTGAAAGTAAACATTTGAAAGGCCTTAAACTTACTACAACACTACACCAATACTGCTACATAGCATATAACTAGGGCTGCAAAAGAGGACTCTTTTTCTATTGATGTGGGAATACAGAAAAATGCTCACACTTCCCAACCACAGGGGTGATGACATAGGCATTTTAATCCAACAGTCATAAGAGATTCAATTTCAAAAGTCCCATATTAAAAAAGAGGGGTTATAATTTGACATTTCATGGAGAGGCTAGTTATTACTTTCTCTCAAATTACTAATCACTTGATAAACTCATCATTTCAGCCTCATAAGTATCGTATACTGATGTAGTGGGACCGCTTGAATCGAGATTCTCATCAAAACCTTCCCTGGTAATCTCCTTTGGCTCAGCTTTTAGCGACTAATAATGAAAAGTTTGTACTACTAATACATTTAACTGATAGTGAACACTCATTGAGATTTTAAATATCTTATTTATGGATCCGTTTAAAGTTAAAAAGAACTTCAATCATTTGGAATGTGTATAAAACTTTTACATTTCATAATCAAATAAATAAAACCTATTCTAGTAGAGAAGGTTGAATAAAAAAATATATAACCTTAAATACCATATGATGTAGTCTACTATGACGCTATAGTCCTCTTTTTGTTTCATCAAAATAAGGCCAATCAGCCATGTTCATATTTTTATTTATTGATGTTTTAGTGCCCCCAAGTGGTTAGCCTCACACAGAAAACTCTCAGAAATCTCATGAACACGTCTCTTTTGTGTGGAATCAGTGTCTGTAATGTATGTAAATTGTGTTTATAATTTGATGTTTATTGTTTTGCACAGGCCTCAGGGATTGTAGTATAAATGAATCCTGTTAAAATAAAGGATTACATAAATACATACATATAAGTCTCTTCATGTCCTAAGGAATGATCCTGATTGAATCTTGAGCAAAGACATGAGATTATTTTTTCACCCATACTTGAAACTCTTTCAAACACTACTGAATTCACAACATGTTTATACCTTTGCATCAATTTCTTCTGCTTTCTCATTGGCCTCCTGTTCAATGAAGGCCATCATGTGCTTGATCTGCAAACAGGAAGAAGAAACATCAAACACAAGTGTAAGATTTAAATTCCCTCATAGCATTTTAAGGGCTTAGTGTGCGCAGAACTTCCTCCTCCTGGAACCTTATTCCTTCTTAAGTGTGAGCTTGTCATCTCTGTCATAACGAAACCCTGAAATGTTTCCTCACCCTGCTGTGAACTCATTCTCTCACCATGGTGAGGAATGTTTATGACTATTTAGCCTAAGAACACGAGCCACAAACTTATAACATACACATCTTTCACTTCTGCAGCTTTAATGAGCCCTTTTTTTGGGAAGTTATTTCCAGTGTTTGCTAAGATGATCCTTTAACTGAAGTGTCCAGACAGTGGCTCACACTAGTTCCTCATCTGGCCCTGGCATGTGTTCATCATGTGATCATTTGGAAATATGACCCTATCCATCACAGCCATAAGTCCCACACAGCACTAGCTCCAAAATGGCTGCTTATATTGCTAAAAGTAGCATTCTTACGTACAAAATCCCCAATCAAAAACGCCCTGAATTAGGTATTTTAGCTTGTGTTTGTGTCACATTTCATGCTAACCTACTGCAGCTCTTTCAATGTCATTCTCCTCGACACACACACACTTCAAGGAGATATTACAGCCACTGGAGGCGTTTCCAAAAAATTTAATAAGACAATCAGCCACGTTAAAAGTCCTTCTACAATTATATATGAAAAACAGATGAATGGTTTCATTTTTGAAGGTTAAAGCGGTTCATTACCTGCTTCTGAACATCGGCATCGCTGAGCGCCATGGTTGCAGCTGTCAAAGATCCGCTCGGGCCTTCGAGGAACAAATAACGAAAAACACAATTATTTAAAATTCAGAAGAAAAAACATACTGTCGTTAACAACATGGAGGTTTGAGTTATGCAATTAGAGCTTAAAGTGGATGATTATTTACCCGAAAATCAAAGACGAAGAGGTATGAATTAATCGCCGCAGTCGTGACTCGTAAAGATGTCTACGGAGGATCAGCTGATTTGCAACGTCACATGATGTTTACTTCCGGTCGAGCAGCCAGTCAGGTGCGAGAATGAGAGACGAGCTTATCCTGCTGTAGAAAAGAGGAAAATAGGGAAATTGTGGTTTATTTAGTGTACTAGTTATTATTTTTATGGCTCGTTAACATGTATACATAATATATGTATGAATACCACTTCCGTATTAATATAAAATTTAGATTAAAAAAACAACTATAACTATAAACCGAACTTCCGTATTTATAATCGTGTTCCTCTTTTTGCGTTTGCAAGTTTTTATGTTTTCTGTCGTTTCCCAGTTGATCATTTTGCAACTATGATCGGAAAAGTGCTATACAATAAAAAAAATAATGTTTGTTTGTTTTTTACTATTCATACATTCACAACTGTTATATATAATTCAGTAAAATATTGGTTTTTATAGAGGAGTATGAAAAAAAAAAAAAAGTTATATTTTATATACTGAACAAACTAGGTTTCATTTAAAGTGTAGTTTTTACAATCAAAACAACAAATAAAATACATTATCAATAAAAACGCTATAACATTTTATTTGGTGTAAAATGTTCCTGTAGGGATGTAGCAATGGTTCATTAGGATTTTCAACAATCAGCTTACAGCAACCATTTTTCTTTATTTATATTTAACAACTTCTCATTTATTAAAATTATATTCTTTGTTTAGCAATAATAGGAGTATAAGTATAACATTGCACACACTATTATCAGTCACCTGAAAATACTTTGAGATTTGATAACTAGCTCCAGAAAATGGCAGAGTGAACCGTAGAATAATTGATCAGAGACTTGGCATGAACTTTTGCATCTTATATGTAATATGTTTTTTTATTTGCTTGCATAGATATAATTAATTTTACTGTTGTATCCGCACACTTTAAATCCAATGGTATCACTCAGCAGATGGCAGCAGGTCAGGTTAAAGGTTTTAAGCTGGCTGGTGGTTGGTGCTGTGTCAGTGTGCCTCATTAAACCCTCCTGGCATAGTTTCCAGTCTGGTAACGTGTCTCTCCAGCAGAGGGAAGTAGAACTTGGAAAGTTCAGCTTTAGAAATAGCTCTTCACCCAATCTGACGTGCGTTTCCACTCGGTGTCACCGACTCACAGCACACCGGGGACTGACTGATAATCTGCTGTTTGGAGGGAGAACATAAAACTCCACAGATTGTTTGCACGATGAAATACAAACTCACTGACCCCTGTTGACCCTGAACACACAGAGTAAAGTCTGATCAAGAAACTAGATAATTTCTTCTTTTTTATTTACATTATTCAAAGCCTTTCTCACTGTGAACAGACAGCAAAGTCACCACTGACTGCTCCCCAGCCAAGTGTTATGTCATGGATTTGGGAAGTGGGGTGGGTGAGAGCGAGGGAGAGAGGGAGAGGGAGGGAGGGAGAGATTTTTTGCACAGCTTGTCCACCTTGTTACTCCTGTGCCAGCTCCAGCATGCTTGTCTGCCTTCCTGTTGTTTCGTGGCTTCGTGTCTGAACGCAAATCTCACTTTGATCTTCTCATCTAGCAGCTCCTTCAGCCCCGCGCCAGGAGGACACAGGTATGCTAGGACGTTTTATTTCTCTTTATTTACGTGGCAGAAGGTTGGAAAGGAAAGGAAGGTAGAATGAAGAATGTAGACTTTTTTAGATCAAGAATGTGATCTAATTTTGTGGCCTCTGTGTGCCATGCTTTGTTAAAAGGGTAATCTGTGAACATGTCAGTGCTACAGGGGTCATTGAGGGTCAGTCTGATGTCGTCAAGGGCAAAATCTCACCTTGCACAAGCACAAGAAACTTCTACAAATGGCTGCTTTTGTCTTATCAACCAATCCCCTCGCACTTTGACATTGAAGTCTGACCTTTTCTAAAAATCTGGCCTCTGATATCAGATTTTTCCTCCTCACACATTAGCACAGAAACAGTGCCCTAAATCTCCCTGATCATTCACCTCAGCAGGAGTCTGTTATGACTGGGATCGGATCAATGGAAATCCAATTACTCAAGTAGGCCAGTAAGTACAGGAGGATCACACACAGTGTGGAAAAGATTGATTTATTTCTTCGAGGGTGCAAACACAGATCAGTGTCTGGGTATGACAGGTTTAAACGTTAATGTGTTCACCGTCAATGTTTCACTGAGTCAGTGTGGGAGAGAGGGCGGCACAGGTCACAGGACGCACAGCAGGGGGCAGACAATATGGCAGCTACTGTCATTAAATTAGTGACGTCTGGGAGGCGGCTGTTTCATTCTGCTCACGCTGGAGGAGCTGGAATGACATGACCTTAAGGATTTTAGAAGTAAAACATGTGAAATGTTTTAATTATTAGGAATAAAAAGCAGAGCTGATTATGTAAAAACAAAATAATGAGGCTGTTTGGCTCTTTAAAGGCAACACTGTGTTCTGCAAATGTTCATTCAAGGCCTCATAAGCCTTTTTATTGATTTTGTCCAGCTGCGGGTTTTATTGCACAAATAGTTGTTGCATAACAGAGAGGTGTGGGGTTTGCTTTCCCTTGTGAGGCAGCACAAAATAAATACTGTTTTAGACATCAAGAATAAACACTAATAATTTTTAACTTCCATTATTCTTAGAGGCCGGGACAAAGGGACATTTTATGGAGCAGAAATATGTCTCTGTTGCAGCTTTGATTCCACCTTTTGACCCTTTGATGGGTCCCAACCCAAACATCTGCAGGTGATGCTGTACTCCAGTGATGGGTGTAAATGTAAACAACACTGCAATGCAAAATCCAAACCTTAGCCAATATGTACAGTACATTTGTATAATTGTAATTCTCAAATGATATTTTCAGTCATTTCATCTTGTATAGGTTAATAATGATAGAGAGCAAGACAGGGAATGTGGTAAAAGAAAGAGAAGATCAGGTACTGGCCAGAAACAGACAGGGGTCACTGCCGGCACCTCAGGCCCCAGACCACCAGAAGGCCTCGGTGTTTTTTAAACTGTTTCACTTAAAAAAAAAAAATCAAACACACATTTAGATGTCCATGTTATTTATTTTTTGCAAAATCCAACTTACAGTAAAACCAAACATTTGACCTAATGCTGCAGCTACAGTAAAAAGCAACATCTCAGATGTTAAAGCTCTGGAAAGGCTGCTAAATGATTTGTCCTCTCCAATTAATTTGATACAGAACATGCATTGCAACAAAAGATGCTGGAGCAAACTGGATTAAATGGGAGATTACTTAAGTACACAAGATGTACTTTGAACCAAACAAAACTCCCAGCATGCATTGTGCTACAGGAATGCATCCATCCACTAGGCTTTACAAGTTACGGTTGGGGTTCAAAACCTTGTTAGGAAACACTTGTCTGAAACCGGAGGAAACACAGACAGGCCCCGTGTCTGACTGTGATACAACATTACAGATAGTGACGAGCGAGTGTCGAGAGTATCTATTCTGGGCCTGGCGTGGGGGTGAATACTTTCTGCAATCAATGCTGAGACATGGCACAAGGGGTGAAGAGGGTCACCTTGAGAGTCACCAATAATATGGAAAGTGGGTTTTGATTCAGATTTCTAACTCTGGTGGTCAAATTATGATTTGTCAGTATTTGCGAGACTGAGTTTAACTGTTGGGATTAGGTGCCTCAGACAATACTAATAATATGTCACTTCCATTTCATGTTCCTGCTCCCACGTCATGTGAAATCACTGGAATAGCTTCCACTCCTGGGTGACAGATGGAGATGTATATGGTGCCTAAACATAGTAAGATATGCAGGTCGAGGCTATAGATAGTCACAGCCGCTGCAATACAGAGCAGCCAGTGAGCAACTTTTTCCAACCACAGCCCCTCTGATGTCACTGAGATCACAGACATGTTGACAAAATAAGCATGTCGCTTATTGTTACTAAGCCACTGTTTGTGTCCAAATTATTCTGATATTCTGAAGTTATTGTTTGCAGAAAATTGTAATAATTCTTGATGTGTTGCCGGATGGTATTTTCTTTTGGTACCACAAAGGAATGCAAAAGTCACAGCCGAGGAAATTGGTTTAAACTGAAGTCCCGCCCCTGACTTGGCAGATAGCCAATCAAAGTTTCTGATTATAGGGTGGCACCTGGGGTGGTCAATCAGTTTTCAAGAGGGGCCCTTGCCACCCCTAGGCCACCCTGCGGACACGCCCCTGAGAAGATTTAAATTTATACTTGTTTTTGTGACTAACTTAAACATTAAAAATCGAATCAAAGTTATTCTGAAAATTTTAATCAGGTTGCATCAGATGATGAAAAAAACTTAAAAGTAAGCGTGTTACAAAATGTTTGATAAATACGATTATTAGCTTTCTTGTCAAGTGTACAATGAGGAATCGATTCCCCTCCCATGTCTGTCTGCTAAATCTAAAGCTGGTTAGCTTAGCTTAGCATAAAGACTGGGGTCACAACTAACCAGTCTATTTATTAGCTTACCAGGCAAGTTAATGAGCTTTACATATGATGGTAGCTGGATTTTGCTACCTTTTTGACAGTGCCATGCTAGCTGTTCCCCATTGTTCTTGCCATTGTGCTAAGCAAAGCTAACCAACCAGCTATAGCTAACACCCATATCATTCTTCTTATCTTTGCAAGCTCAAATATGTGTAAGCATTCGTTTAACATCAATGATTGGTGACTTTGCACCAACTTCAGCTCTTGTTTTAGTTTTTACAAATATACTTTGAATCAGTCCACAGTAGCTATTTAAACTGTGTATGTTTGAAGCAATAGCAGGTTAGACAGTGCAGATATTTCAGATACAGAAACAAAAAGTTTAGACACAACTTTGTCCTCAGTAAAAGATGCAAAAGCGTACTCTACAAATAGCACATAGTTGAGCTCTTTTTGACTGCTTTATACTTCGTCTCTGCAGGTCCCAGCCTTCACTCTGGAGGGTAAGGACCCAGCCGAGTCCAGGAGGGGGGAGGGAGGCGGCAGGGAGGCCAGCTCCCTCAGCCCCAGCCCTGCTGCTCTTCCTCTGACCCATACAGAGAGCCCCGGACCCTGGCAGAGTGAGAGCCTGCTGGCAGAGTCCTGGTCGACGATGGGAGACATGGACCCCGAGGACACTAAGAGCCTGGACAGCAGTGACGGGGCGGTTCAGGCCGGAGAGGAGAACCACTCCTCCAACTCTGACATGGTCCACCTGGAGCGAGAGGAGGCCGAGATGCTCGAGGAGGCCGAGGAGGAGGAGGAGAGGGAAGAGGGGGAAGAAGATGATGAGCTGCAGTCGAGCGTGTTGAGTGTTTTGGGTGGGGAGAGGGAGCTGGTTGAGCTGAGGGAGGAGGAGCAGGAGCTCCAAGCCCCAGAAACTGAAGGGCTCCTGGTGTCAGCAGAGGAGCCTCGACTGGAAAGGGGGCGTGCAGGGTTCATGCAGGTGGTTCCGCCGATGGCCCTGCCTCCTCTGCCTATCGTCAGGCTCCATCCGCCATCCACTACGTCTACACCGATCCCCTCAACCACAGCCTCTGAAGCTGAGGAGCCTTATATTACTGAAGGGCTCCACCCTCCGTTCATCTTTGCACCGATGGAAGTGGAGCCTCCTATAGAGAGCCTTGAGCAACTAAAATTCTCACCGATTCCCCTCTCGGATGTGGAGGAACATTCAGTTGAAACCTCTCAAGAGGGGCCGGAAAAGCCGGAGCCAAAGCCCACCACTCTACCAAAGACTACCAAAAAACGGAGCTCCACTGAGCTGCTGTTTGGAGGCGCTGCTTTAGTAGCTGTTGTAGGAGTAGTAGCATATGGTGCTGTTGCCTACTGCAAAAAGTAGAACGTCTCCCCTCTAACCCCGCATTACACATTCAACACAGGTCTTTTGTAAATCTATTCCAAATGAAATATTCCACTTCAATCTTGAATTCTGGATTTTAATCTCTGACAACCTTTGTATCATAGTTAAAATGAGACACATTCATTAGATTTTTGGGATTTTGTGCTACCTCAGCTCACAGCAGAGCTCATGGCCTTTGTTTGTTCTGTATGCAGTAGATCTCTGAGGAAACTTAGCCATGTAATGTAAATCTGGAATGTTAACTCAATCATGTAAGTTACAATGTTAAAGGATCCTGAAACTTGATGATGTGTGTTTAATGTTTCTTTGTGTGATTGTGTCTCTTGTTACTTCACCAGACAGTACAGAATGAGACAGATAGTTCCTCTTGGTGCAACTCTACGCTTGACGAAAGAACTGCGGCTCGGATGTTCAGCCAACTAGGGCAGCTTTCTGTATCGTGAGGATGACATTAAATAAATTGTCTTGGCTGTCCAAATCGTGGTTTAAAGATTTGAAAGGGAATATTTGTGCGTTTCAGCTCTCGAGATAATGAAAAGCGTTTCATTAACAAAACTGATACACTATTTGACTGTAGCATTGGTTCAATTTCGTTATAAACATGTTTTTTAAGGAGGTTTAATGATAGCTGTGAAGGAGAGTGGCAGCTTGAATAGAATAACGAGAATGAAGTAAACAGTGGTCCAAGAATAGAACCTTGAGGAACTCCCTTTGTTATGGGAACTAAAAAGGACTTTACATCACCTATTTTTAGACACCTTTAGTAACCTATACGAAATCACATACATCTATTGTTATCAAAAGCTACATTAGAAAGTCAGTGTTTAAGCAGTGGTCATCCAATTAAATATCAGGGGACCTGCTGCACCTGAATTCTAATGAACTGCTGTTTTATGGTGTTATGAACATCTGTTCTGTATTTTCTGCTATCTGAAAGGCATTTAAAGTCAAACATATGCACCTGATATGAACCTAAACAGAGACTTAACCCTTCTATCTGGACTGACCTTTGACCCCACTGTGTTAGGAGAGCAAGAGATTCGAATACAAACGCACAGAGTGATCAAACAAACCTGAAAGCAGCAAAGCAGGTTACTTCCTTTTTAGACTTTTTACATAGAAGTTTTGGCCTTTCTAAGTTCTGCTTAAGTTTCACCACGTAATCCCTTTATCAACATTGCTAACTTCCCCTGTGGACATTATATCATGGGACAGGGGACAGGGGTCAAAAATGCCAGGTAACTTCTGCTCTCCTCCTGAGGGAAGGAATTTAGAAGATATGTGCCATGTGTTTGGTTTGCTGCTCCATCCTGCCATCTGCTGGTCAGGCAGCAACATTTCAGTCATTTAGCCATTTAGGACAAAAGGAGCAAGAACACAGTGATTAAATATTCGGCATCTTTTCTGTGTGATGGGATTCTTCAAAACTTTAATTTTCCTTTGGATATGGAAGCAACCTGCTGCAAAATAGATTTTTTTTAAAAGCAATGTTTGCATCCTTTTTCACTGCATACAACGCTTAAATATAAAATGCAGCTAAAACACAATGAAGCAGCCGGCAGCAGCCATGTTTATCTCTTTTCTTCTGATGCTCTATCCCAGCACACGAACATGATCTCATATAAAGATTATAACTCTGCGGTCACACCAGCATGCAGCCTGATATAGACCAATTATGTGCCAGAAGCTTTGACACTTCTTGATTTTCATCGAGTACCAGTAAATAAAGAAGAACAATAGTGTTGACTGTGCTGCGGTCAGCCTGCCGTTCCCACATTGGAGCCGGCAAACACGCAGCTATTGAATCGAGAAGGGGAAGGAAAGTGCTTCTTTGTTTGGAGAGATAAAGCTGCAGCATGTCTGCTCTGCCTGAAAGTATACTGCTACTCTTTCATAGACAAACATGAGTCTCTTTAGCTCCACGGCTTTCTTCCCTCTCCACACACACACACACACACACACACACTCCTAACCACATAATAAACATGGCTTTACTGACACACTCAACATTATAATACTCAGATAATAGCAGTAAAGGTACTGCAGTGAAACAAATGATAATGTGAGGTTGGCAACATAGTGTCAGAACTTGAAAATTGAAAACGTGAAAATTATTCTTTAAAGAGGTTAAATATATATAAAAATATATAATATGGATAATATTATAGATAATTAAAACACAATAGAACACAACAAGAACAACAGAATGTCACAGAACTGAATAGTAGAGAACTCAACCGAATACAATTAAATAGACCCTAAAAGAAAAGAATGGTTTACTTAAAAAAACACAACAGAAAAGTAAGTAAAATAATTTAACTGTGTCGAGTCATGTGAAATGATTCTGTGTTTACAGTGAATGAGAGTAAGCTGTACGTTTTTATAGATGTGAGGGCTTAATGTCTCCAAGTGAACTGTAAAACCTGATGAGTTTAACTCAAACCATTTGAGGAAACCAACTCTTTTATTTATTGTAAAGGTCCATCCATCCATCCATTATCTATACCACTTATCCCGTTCAGGGTCGCGGGGGGGCTGGAGCCTATCCCGGCTGTCATTGGGAAACGGCGGGGTACACCCTGGACTGGTCGCCAGTCAATCACAGGGCCGACACATAGAGACAGACAAACTTTCGCACTCACACCCACACCTATGGGCAATTTAGAGTCACCAATTAACCTTACAAGCATGTCTTTGGACTGTGGGAGGAAGCCGGAGACCCCGGAGGGAACCAACGCATGCACGAGGAGAACATGCAAACTCCACACAGAAAGGCCCACCTTGCCCAAACCAGGGTTTGAACCGGGGACCTTCTAGCTGTGAGCGCTAACCACTGCACCACCGTGCAGCCCCTTATTGTAAAGGTAACTTAAATAAATGAAGTACACAGTACCCATTACATTCAGTGTATTGAACTTAAAATGAGTGAGTATTTTGAACTTATCAATGAAGTAAGATGAACTTAGTGAAGTAGTTTATCTCGACTTTAAACTCTCCTGTGTCGACTCATTCCAATTGAGGAAACTGATTACCTTAAACCTTTCAAGTTGCATTAACACAAAATAAATACTTTAAAATTCAATGTATAAGACGCATTTTTGATGCATTTTTTTCTATCTAAAAAATGCCACAGGGGCGGCTGTGGAAGGTTGGGGGTTCGATCCCTGACTGCTACAGGCTACATGTCGAAGTGTCCTTGGGCGAGACACTGAACCCTGAATTGCTCCCGGCATAGCCATCGGATATGAATGCATAGATCATTAACTTATAGATGTATGTTGTTTTGGGCAAAAGCGTCTGCTAAATGAAATTGTAACATTGTAACCAGTCATGTGACCCAGTGTCTCGAGTCAAACACTCACTTGGACAAATGAGACACACCTCATTACATTGGATTTAATTGCTGCTAATATTTTATATTAATATTATTACTATTATATATAATAGTTTTATTTCAATTTTTTTCAGCAGACATGCACCATCATGATGCAGCTGCCACCCTTACAGCAATCAGTGTTACCGTAGGCTGCCAGCTACCGCTTTGCGTCAAATTTTACATCTGAACCGGGAAAAACTGGATCAGAGCCGCCGGTGGCGGCGGGCCAATAGAGGGCGCTAGGGCGCTAATATTAACAAAATTACTTATTTAAATATGTAATATATATAAATCGCTCTTCGGGTAAATTTAGTTAGTCTCTGTGGTTGAAGTCTGATCAGTCTATGAGTGATGGAAATGACAATGATGGACGCTGACAACCGCAAACAAATCTGTACACTCTCGACTTCAAAATCCGTTCGAGAGAAGAAGTTTTTTTTTTTTTTTTAAAGATTATTTTTTTGGCTTTTTTTGCCTTTATTCATAGGATAGCTGAAGACAGACAGGAAATGTGGGGAGCAGAGAGTAGGGGATGACATGCACCAAATGGATCGGCAGACCGGGAGTCGAACCTGCGATCAGTGCGACGAGGACTGTAGCCTCTATACATGGGGCGCCTGCTCTACCAACCGAGCCAAACCAGCGCCCCGGAGAGAAGAAGTTTAAGTGAAAAATTACGGATTAAAGAAACTGGACCGGATCAGCCAGATCAACCAACAAGCGAGTGAAAAAGGTAAAACCTACACCAGAGGATTTTCTCACAACTGGTACACCAGAAAGGCTTGGCTAGCTGGATGTAGCCGTGTAAATGCACTATTTTGCTTCCAGTGTTTACTTTTTAAAACTGTTGGCCTTGCATGGACTTGTTAAAAACTGAGTATGGCACAGCACAGCCCCACCTAGAATATTTTTTTACCAGCCGCCACTGAGAGCAGCCCTGTTTAAAAATGCTATGACCTCAATTAAGACTAAATAAGTTAATGTAACTTAACTGTAATCAACTGTAATCCCAACTTAAAGTGTTCCAAAAATTACCACAATAATCATTTTTAAGTTACTGCTAATTCATTAGGATGAGTTACGTCAAATTTCCTTGAAGACTGAGGTTAGTTACTTCTTTTATTAACGAAAGAAGTAACTTTAGTTTTACAGTGTAGAATAGGACAGAAGAACTATGACTGGTGATTATATCACTCTACAGTACACAGTCAACTGTTGAAAGCAACTTTCCTGAGACCCCCACAGACCACCCTGCTGAGGGAGCCAACTCTTCGTCCCACACAGCCCAAACAGCAGCACACATCTGTCAGGCCACCGCTGCAGGCCGACAGGCTGCGGTCTGAAATTTACGGTGTTGATTTGTTTCACCAAAAGTTTCACCCGGAATGGAACGAAGGAGAGACGGAGAGGGTGAGAGGACGAGGTTTGTGGTTCTTTGTTTTTTATCAGCGTGCTGCACAGGGAGGAAACACACACACACACACATGCACACATGCATATTTGCATGCATGCACCCACAGACACTCCTTCCTCCCCTATACACGCACATTCACACTAAAACACACACACACACAATGGTGATTTACTGTGACAAGGTGTTTTTCTTTGGGAAAAACACTGTTGGTGAGTAAAAACAAAATCATCATGACACTAATCTGGTCACATGACATCAAATAAAGTCATCAGACTGCTCCTGTGATCTAATAGTGTCACTTTTGTCCTCGCTATAATCTGTGCGTCTCCATTTCTTTGTTTCCATAGTGGTTCCAGCTCAGGGCTCAGGCCTGACTGCCGCCGCACTACAAGCGGGCTGAAAGGGGAACTTCAGGCGCGAGTCGGTTGATATTTAAAACTGCACGCCTGAGATAAATGGACTTCTCAAAAAAAGCTTGTGTTTATTTGAACAGGGAGGGGGGGGGTCGGCGTCAACGCGAGACAAAACAAGCGGCGGCTGAGTTTAACAGTAATGACCACATTATTAACCATTAACCTTTATTGTCACGTTTATCTGAACCAGTGTTTATGGGGTTCTGGTCAATTGCAAATTCAAATTGTCACAGTTATTGTTTTGATTTCGCTTCAGCTTCACACCAGTGGAACTTGTTTTCAGTGCACTCTGTTATAACAGGATTTAATAAATGGACAAAAAAACAGTTAAAACTATGTTTTAAAACTGTAGCAGATCATTGTAATTTTTACAGCAACTTTTAAAGACGGTACAATAAACATCTCTTAAAAACAAAGCAAGCGGAAGTAAGAAAAAGAAAGCAAAAACTTTATTATGTAAAAAAAAAGTTTGCTATGTCTCTTTATTGATGGAGAGGAGGATTTAGTTTGCAGGGTCTCAGATGATTTACAAATGCAAATGTTTTAAACTTTTAAAATTGCATGGAAAATGTAACTTTTTATTTCTTTTTTTGCAAAGTAATGCCAGATTTTCAAAATAAAAGCTTTTTTAAAAAGTGCAATTATTACTTTTTAATTGAAGGTTTAATCCAAAAGGCGACTGGACTTCTGAAATTCTTGAATACGAAAAAGCTTCTTCAGTTCTGAACAGACGGATTAAACAATGAGCTGGACGACTGAGAACCTTCACAGACATTACTTTTTAAACATTCACAGTAAAGATTTTGATATTAAAGAGATGACATGACTTGCTAATTTATAATGTAAACATTTATTCATTGTCTCTACCAGCAACAATGTATAAATGTCCTGAGGTGTATTGGAAGTTAGTGGTTTTCCATTGTTTGCCCAGCCCCGGTCTCACTGGCAGCTTCACTCATTTAATGCAAATATTCACTCATTTACTTTTTTTATTTGCCAGAAAACAAAGGACCACAGTGAAACACTTCCTGCATTTCTATAAGCTCAAATTTCAACTTACAGAAAAATGTATTACTGAACAGCACAGATAATAAGCGCGCATGTTTGATGCGTATCTCGCCCTGTATGCAAATTCTCAGGTCAGCCAGAGAATCGGTGGTATTCCAGGGTCGAGCGCGCAATAAAAGAGTTTTTTTGTTGTCCGCAGATTGTGATCTGCTCCATGAGACGAGAGAGTGATCCTCAGATGTGTATCTGATCCGCGCTTCCAAAAAAGAAGAAGTGAACGGGACATTTAAATTGACCGGCCTCTCTTGCCTGTGAGCAGGTGGGGGGGGGGGGGGGTCTGCAGAATATAAATACCTGTCCTGTGTGAATCCTGCACACCTGCACTAATTTAGACAGACAGTCCTTAGACAGGCCGCAATAGGAGGAACAATCAGAGTTCAAAGATGGTGAGTTGTAAGGATGCTAAGAATTCAGTTTTATAATCTCAGGTGCTTCATTTTATATCTATTAAAAGGAAAAAAGTGCATTATGTTAGAGATTTTTCAAGAGTGAAATTTAGTTGATTTCTTACTGTATCTTTTCGATTCTAGACCTCCTTGGACAGCGACATGAACCAACACTTCCAGGATGCGATTGATGTGATTCAACAGCATTCAAATCACTCATATTACGACTCAGGTACAGACAAAATATCTGCATAATTTGCTGCAAAAATATGTGATTTTAAATGTATATTTTTGTTTTCATTTTTTGTGCTCAAAAATTTGCCTTTTTTTTCTTATTTGAAAGCTGTTCTGATTGATTGTATCTCTCAAATTAACTTTATATTTGATGTTTTCCTTTTATCTCTTCAGAGTACACGTATTATGAGTCTCTGGCCTTGCAGCAGACATCGCTGCAGTGTCAGATCTCCTGCTGCCTCGTCACACACCCGTCTGATGTAGCCGCTCCTGGGTATGACTGGAATGACATGGCTGTAAGTAGTGGAAATAAATACTGATGATAAAGCAATGTGTATTTTAATATCTGTAAAAACAGACACAAATTCATGGAACATCCTGCATTAAAGCAACATAAGTAATTAATCTTATACCCTTATTGTAAAGTATTACAAAGGAAAACTTTTTATTATATTTATATGTTTCTCTCTCAGCAGCAGTCTTGGCCTCAGGTCATGCCTGATGTCTCGTTGGGTCACTCTGTGCAAAATGAAGTACCTCAATTCTACTCAGTTTTACCTCCACCGAGGAGCAGCAAAGGTAAACACATTTAAGTGTTCTTTATTTCACCAGTTCATGTTTTTTCTTTCATCTCTAAAACAAGATTTATCGTCCTCAGGCCGTAAGAAGCTCAGACTCTACGAGTACCTCCACGAGGCTCTGAACGACCCCAACATGGGCGACTCCATCCAGTGGACGGACAGCGGCAGCGGCACCTTCCACTTCATCTCCAAGAACAAGGAGAAGCTGGCCGAGTGCTGGGGCCAACGCAAGGGCAACCGCAAGACCATGACCTATCAGAAGATGGCCCGAGCTCTGAGGAACTACAGCCGCACTGGGGAGATCATGAAGGTGCGACGCAAACTCACGTACCAGTTCAACGCGGACATCCTGCACAGGCTGGGCTCGGGCGCACAGGTGAGCATGCACCTGCCGGGACACCACGCACAGGAGGACGTCAGCAGCTGGCAGCAGACGCCGGCCGAGCAGGGCTACTGCAGCCCTGCACTTGTGGAGCGGCACAGGCACAGCTGTTTCAGACACTACCAGCTGCAGGAAGACTACGACCTGGCCTCCAGCCTCACTTCACACAGCATCACACAACTCTGAAGGATCACAGACGGGAACATCCAGCAGCAAGACTTTTACTGCTCTGAAACCTTCAGGGTTCAGTCCCTGCACGTTAACATGCGTTAGAGTGGGCCTAGTCCCTTTAAATTAGCATTTTATATTCCATTTAGCGGAGTATTAGAGAAAATTAGATTTTTAAAGAAGATTTTGAAAATTAAAAGAAAACAACCTGAAACTAAAATCTATGATCCTTTAAATTTGATTTGATTTTATGAATAACATACTTATATTTGTCTGGCAGCTAATGCCAGGGCATTTTAAACATAAAGCGTCGACTTAACAGGTTGACCATTCCAGTTAGCACACCTGTATTAAAAATAAGCACTTATACAGAGTCCAGTTACGATCAGAGAGCCAGTTAACAGATGTGTCATAAATCACTATTTTGGACATTAAATGTAACAGTCATTGTGGATTTATACACTGCCAGCTGTTTGAATACACTATGCTATCACTGTAAATAAGTTGTAAATACTTGTAAACTACAACATACGAACAAGAATACTTCAGTTTGGTTCTCTTTGGCGGCACCTTTGGCGATAAACAGTATCCAGACAGTGTCGCATGTGTGACGTCCACGGTTGGCTCCGGTTGTAACTCTTGATTTTCCTGGCTGACGGTCGCTTTCCTTTTCAGACTGTTTGCCTTCATCTGAGCGTCGAGTTTGTTTCTTTTTCTTTGGATTTTCACTTATTTTTGAAATTGTATCTGTAGTCATCCATCTTTTCTTTGTGTGTTCAGCCATAGTAGATTACTGTTTTCTCGCACTTGCAGAGAAAAGCAGCCGCTTAGCTCCGCCTACCCTCTCTGGCAGATCAACCACTGCTGGCTGATGGAAAACGCGTCACTTACTGGGCGCTGCTTGGGATTTATTCTGCGAAAGCCGCACCAGACAGCCAGTCTGTAATACTGCAAATGCAAAGGCTTTCATCAGTGGGCCATAGACTCAATCACCATTGTGTTATCTCATTTGGAGACATTTATTTAAATGAAAATCTAAGAGATTATCACTTTAAAAGTGATCTAACTAACAGTACAAACTGACAAGATTTTGATCCCTTGGAAATCTTTAAGCAACAAGATACAGTCATATTTGACATTTGGCATTTTGATCTCTCTGAAAGAGTTTAAAATTCATTACCTTTCAGTTTTGCAGCTTACACTATGACACTACCGTATATTACTTACTGAAAAGGGTTGAACAACATTAGTTAAACATTGCTTTCTGCTAAAGGTGTCAATTTGAAAGAATTCAGCCATTGCTGTGAAATAGCGCGTCACTATCTCTTCCTACATTTTCTAATGTCGAGGATTAAAAATCAAAAAACATCTACATTATGTGAGATTTATCCCCAAATGTAACTAGGGAAACGAGGATGTAAAGACGTCTCATCAAGGATAAAGATGATACATTTTTTTAACAACAAGCAACCAGTAATAAGCATTCTATTTAATGATGATTTTCTATATAAATGTAATAAAAATGGGTGTTTGTGTTCTTCTTAAATTTATATTGTATAACTTAATGTCTGTCATAATTCAAGTCTTCATTTTCTGTCTGTAATTTATCAAAAGAAACCAATAAATGTATCCGTGCACTCTTTTCCTGACTTGAGAACAACAAACTGCAGCCTTTGTGCGGAAAAATAAAGCAACATTATTCTGCAGGATTTATCAAGACTGTGTCGAAAGATTTGGCACCGTCTCCATTGTAGTGAAATATTACATCCAGCGCACTACAAAATGTGAAATTAAGACACATCCTGTGAGGAAAAATGTGGCAGCAAGTGTGTTTTTCCTGAAAAGAGCACCAGGCCGGGTCTTATCTGCTGCAGCGGGGAGGATGTGGTCAGTGCTTGGAGGCTTTGTTGATGGGTTGACTGGTGCTGGTGTCGGGGGTTTTGTGGGATGGAGGTCATTGTTCCTGTGAGTCCGGGGAGTAGAAAACGTCTGGTGTGATGCAGAAAGCACGCTCCTGTTGGGGGGGTATAATAAGAGTCGGGGCGCTTGAGCGTGTCAAAGTCAGTTTGGTGAAATTCTCCCAAACTGAAAGGACTCGACTGCACTGGATTCAGCCTCTTCAGTGATGGTAAACAGCAGACTCGTTGAGACTTTCTTTAAGGTTGAACACTGAAAAATGTGCAGAATTTAAAGCTGATTTTGTTGTTTTTTATCAGAATTCTTTCCAGGAGACTCAAACTGACTTGGAGGTGATCTTAGAGTTTCTAGAGGAGTACTACAGACAGAGCACAGGAGAAAATGGTAAGAGGAAATAAAACTTAAACACTTATTATTTTGAATTTTTGAGCAACTTTTTCCCTTCTTTTTTTTTTACAGTGGACAAATTGAGCGAGGGGACATGCGAGCAGTGCTGGACGTACAACGAGCCACCTGTAAGCTTCAACGTGTTTCTATTAGTCCTTGTTTTCCCGTTGTATACCGCTGATTTAAAAGTGCATGTGCGACCTATAGCGTTCAAATCTGTTCAGGATTATGCAACCTGTTTATTTACTTCTTTTTTTCCATTTTTAAGATCATTAAACCTGCGCTGCAGCCTCTGCTGGCACACGACGTCCCACCATCTCTCAGCCAAAACACAACAGCATCATTGTCTGAGCCAAACTTTGTATCAACAAGACAACAGAGCAAAGCAGCGGGGAGTGGTGAGTTCTCCTTTTTCTGGTCACTAAATACTGTTATTGCTCTGGTTGCTAGTAGCCTGAGGGAAACAATACCAAGAGTGCAAATAAGAGACCTTCCCTTTACTGTAAAACACAATGGAGCCGTGCATGGCGTAGCTAAATAGCAGTTTTTACATATCTATCAGATAACCACAGTGTTTACAGCTCTACCCTCTCCGCTAAATGGCATCCCATCAGTGAAGAGATTTTCTGGGAATTGCTGCATTTGAGGAAATGATCAACTGTAACAAGCGCTGACTGTTTTAAACTGGCACAGCTGCTTAAAGTTTCCTGGTTAAATCCCTGTAAAGTGTTCAGCGTTCCACTTTCCGTCACAGGTAAAAAGGTGCGACTCTTTCACTTTCTCTTTGAGATGTTGGAGGATCCAAACATGGCCCATTGTGTTTCCTGGGTGCCAGCAGCTGCGGGCGTCTTCCGCTTTTCCTCCACAAATAAGGACCAGGTGGCGGCGCTGTGGGGGCAGAGGAAGGGCAACAAGAGGCCCATGACGTACCAGAAGATGTCCCGCGCCCTCAGGAACTACGCACGCTCCGGAGAGATCTTCAAGGTGAAGAGGAAGCTCACCTACAGGTTCAGCCATAACACGCTGACGCTACTGCAGAAGTGTCACAGAGGAGTAATGTAATCAGGATTATGTTATGTGTAGACTTTGTGTCAGATCACCTCATATAAAACTCTAATCTGATCTTTTCTAATCTACAAGCTTTTATTCAAACTTGTTCTCATTATTAGTGTGACAGAGTGTGTTCAGAAGAAGAAGAAGAGGTTTGTACATACGTTGAGTTTACAGTGTAAATAATTAAAAAGAAGTAAAGAAAAAATATTCTCACTGCTGTCATCATTTTGTTATATTTCTATTCTACTTATTGTTTTTTTGTACTGACACAATTCATTGTACATTTATAGCACTGGTACCTCTACCTAACTTGAGTTTTTTTTTTTGTACTTCTTTTGGTCACTTTTTTTTCAAATAGCTATAGTTTTTACGGTTACATTCAAATTGTAATCTGGAAGATCTCAGTTGCGTTCTCTTTGGCAGCACCTATGGCGATAAACTGTAACTGCGGGAGCACGTCCCAGATATCCAGACAGTGTTGCATGTGTGACGTCCACGGTTGGCTCCGGTTGTAACTCTTGATTTTCCTCGCTGATGGTCGCTTTCCTTCTTAGACTGTTTGCTTCATCTGAGCGTCGAATTTGTTTCCTTTTTCTTTGGATTTTCACTTATTTTTCGAAGTTGTATCTGTAGTCATCCATCTTTTCTTTGTTTGTTCAGCCATAGTAGATTACTGTTTACTCCCAACACTTGCAGAGAGCGCTTAGCTCCGCCTACCCTCTCTGGCAGACCAACCTCTTCTGGCTGATGGAAAACGTGTCACTAACTGGGCGCCGCTTGTGATTTGTTCTGTGAAAGTCGCCACAGACACCCAGTCTGTAATACTGCAAATGCAAAGGCTTTCATCAGTGGGCCATCGGCTCAATCACCATTGTGTTACCTCATTCGGTGACAGACAGTGACTTAACAGACATTTATTTAAATGAAAATCTAAGAGATTTTTACTTTAATCTATAATACAAAACATCTGATCAGCTTAATGTATTATAATTATGCTTGAGGCATAGCTGTATAGTAATAGCCACAGCTCACACAAACACACAGGAGGAAGGTTGGATGGCTGTGGGTCAGGAAATAGAGCAGGTCGTCTACTAATTGGAGGATCGGGGATACCATCCCCGGCTTCTCCAACCGCATGTCAAAGTGGCCTTGGGCAAGATACTGAACATTAACTTGCTCCTTAATGCGGAACCATCCGTTGGAACTTTGCATAGATGCCTTTGCAATAACACTAACAGCAGAAAGAGCCAGCTTCATGTAGATGCACACACAGTCCTCAAAAACATTGGGCCTCATGTTTTCTTATTTTTGCTCTTCTCTTAGGTAAGAGAAAAATGTACGATGGGTGGAGAGCACTCTTACCAAGTTTTCACAGTCCACAAATTGTTTGTCCAATGCACAATAATGTAAGTTTTATTAAAATGAGAAACAAAAAAGTGCATCATATAAACAAATTTAGATTATTATATGTTTTTAGTGGAATTATAATGATTGGACTGAGTCCCTGATGTGCCCGGCGTTGGATCTTCATCTGTCGGGCGCTTCAGAAAATGACTCACTGTCACTGCATCTGACTGCACACCTTAGGACCATGTTGGAAATAAGTGTTTTTCACTTTAACATGATATCCCTTGGACTTTTATTTGTCTTGATAATCAATAAATAAAATAAAAAATCAATTTCCTGTCACTGCCACCTCTCCAATTATTTCCTGGATTCTTTGGTCTGTTGGCGGGGTCACCACCTCCTCCTGTCCTCCTCCAGTGGTCATGGAGCTCTCGGCTTGAGCAATACGCTTTTTTGCTTCCATCTTCAAACCACTTTTTAAAATTTTAGTTCAGTAACCGTGCGTCCCTCGGCTGACACGGCGTTCACAGCATCACAGATCTTTTGCCATTGCTGCATTTTTGATGTACCTGTAACGCCACTACTCACAAGATCACATGTTCACTTTGCTTACATGGATTTAAAAGTTCTTTTGAGAGATTTTGGTGGCATTTCTTCTTCTCTTTGTGCCTGATTTGCACACGGCACAACATGCACCTGCCCTTATATAGTGTTTAAGGGGCGTTACCTATGCTAATTACAAAAAATGAACCATGAGCCTCCAATTTGAGATCAAGTGGGATTCATCATTCATAACCCTAACCCTAGAAACACTTAAGCCTTACTCTGAATACTTCTCCTAAAACTATAAGTATTGTATCTTTCTCCTGAGAGTCTCATTAAGCAGCCTAATGTGCCTCTTCCCCTGTTGACAAGCGTGTCTGTGCATGTGTTCTTTGTTTTTGATGGCTGTGAGGAACCAGAGGGTGTCACTGTAGTCCATCGCAAAGCCTCAGGCTGCTCCTTCCTTTCTTTTCCTGTGTGGCGTGACCTCATGGCTAAATCACCTCTGTGATGTGCACTCACGGCCGTCCAGGGTAATACCAAATGGTTTTGTGCTCTTTGTAGCGGACCCATGTGATACCCCCCCTAAGCCTAGTATTTACTGCTGGAGCCCACTCCAGGTTATAAATGGGCTAACTGATCTATGGGTGTCTGTTACCAAGAAAGGCCACATACTTTGAACAGAAGTAACAAAACAGTCATTTAAGGAAAGAGTTTGTCTTCATTAAAAGCATCAACATTGAATGATACGCTCAGGCTTGCAGTATAGATCCTATAGTGTAGTGATAGTCATTCATTTTGAGGATATCTGCATTCCTGTGCACTGACAGCATCCATCGCCCAAAAATAGGCCTTATGCTTTGTCTTGACTGACTTGTCTGCGTGTATGATGTAATAATTGTGCGTGTTCTAAGTGTATTTCCATGTTGAGATCTTTGCTCAAGTGGTTGTGAGTTTGTTGGGTTTTCTGCAGAGGCTTGGTCCTGGAAACGTTTAGAAGCTTCAACGTTCAAAGCAGCTTTAAGCTCAACAACCTTATCCCACCACAAATGATTTATCACTTCAGTTTGACATGCTAAAAAGATTGATTAGGATTCATTAAGACAAAAGCACATACGTCAATGACAGAATTCACAATGAAACCCTCTTTTCATGTCAGATACACATGTCAAATGTCAAGGTTTACAACAGCTTTCTAAGTATAGGCCACAGAACCACCGCCCAGGCATCTCCCCAGTATTTATTTGCCAGGTTGGAAAGCCGGCTGTCCATGGACAGCATTCCCCCTGGATTAAATTGATATCTGGCAACTGGCATAAAGTCCCTGCTTGTCATCTCAAACCTTTCATTTATGATAAATCGCCATTTTCTCTGAACATGTTGCATGTCATTTGTGATTGTCTGGGAGTATTACATCAGCCATAGACCTGAGAAAATGAGGACACATCTTCCTTTTATAGCTCACCTCCTGATATCCCAGCCTCCTCCTTCTTCACCTACTTCTGCAGTGCATTAAGGATACTCACCTCTGATGCCCCTCTGATAATCCTAATGCCGATACTGAGGGGGGAAATCTTGAAGGCAAATGCAGTGTTAAATAATTCGGCATTTTTCTTCTTGCCACAAGTTAGATGAGAAGATTGAAACCATTATCATGTTTGTACATTAAATATGAAGCTACGACAAGCCTACAATTAGCTTAGTTTAGCTAGACTAGAAGAATGGATACAGCAAGCTCTCTAGAACCTCTGAAGCTCACAGATTTAATACCTTTTTTTAAGGGGTGTTAAATGGCGGACTATTTCTTGGCCTGGAGCAGTGGCCATGATTTGTTACCTTTGGCGAGAGTTTGGCTTGCTGTTCCTCTTGCTTATCATCATTGAGCTAAGCTAAGCTAAGCAGCTGCTAGCTAGAGTTTTAGATTGATCTTCTAGCCACATTGTCAAGCATGTAAAAAGCTTAGTTTAATCAGAACATGACTTTGAATAAATACCCAGCCATTAAGAGCCAGCCTTTATCCAAAGTCTAGAAAGTCATATGTGCAATAAAGCATAAACTTCCAATCTATTTAATGTTTCCTATCTAAAAAGCTGGCACAATAGCCAATGTGTTGGTTGCAGTGATGCAACCGTAGGTCTAGGACCAGACTGCACTATCCACTACAGAGAGGAGGGGCATACCACCTGTCTATATAAGGCCTGAAAGCCTCTCCCTCCTGGATCTGTCACTGGTCCTCCTCTCTTCCCCCACTGAGATTTCCAACCGTATCCCTGTGCCCTCCTCATCTCCCATCACTCTGGTCCGAGGGGTCCGAGAGGTTCTTTGCTCTTCTGCTCTCCCATCATCATATCTCTCCCTCCTGGACCTCCTGGTCTCCTTACCTGGCCTCCTGTAGAGTCACAATACTCTGAAGGCACCTACCCACCTCAACCTTTTTGACTCCTTGACGCTTTCCTTGGGACACGGCTCAAGATGCCAGAGCCCACAAAGAAAGGTAGGAGTGTTGAAAGTGAGGATGGGATTAACATGTTGCCTCTTGCAGTAACAACAAAGCATGATATAACCACACAAAACATCCAAGATAAACTTGCTGAACTGCGTGATTTCATTAACTTGATAAATTGAAAAATTCCTAACTTTACAATGTTTAATGTCGATGAGCCATATTTGAGCTTTTTACAATCAAACATGTTCAAACCAATTCTGTTTTTATTCCATGTATGATAGTTTGCTGTCTTTGTTTGAGGGAAGCAAAGTCAGGCGATACTTGGTGCAGAGAGCTCCATCACTTTAGAGCTCATCTGCCAGCTTGTTCATAGGAATCCTCAAAGTGACTTTGACAGTGGTATTGTATTACTGATGCATGCGTTTCTACCATCCCGGAGGGGCAAGAGAAGATTTGAGGTTTATGAGCAGATACTATTGTTGCCAGGAGGGTTGGCATACTGGACTGTTCCCTGTGATCCGGCTGGAGAGAAGACACGATGATGAATCATTGTGGAGGAATGTTGATGAGTGCCCTGTCGGACACAAGTAAAGAGCTGTGAAGGATGATTTCATGTTGATGAACTGAGCATGAGGCGGGCTGTATGAGGATAAATAATAACCAGATTTTGTTTGTCTTCCCAATGATTGATGGGAACCATGAAGGAATAAACCCCTTAGACCTGCCCTTGCCCATAATTCAACTCCATATTCAACCACTCAGAGCAACCTAACCCATCCCCTGTCCCACCCTCATGTTGGATCTCTACTCTACACCAAAGCGTCAGTCATCTGTACCGCCACGTCCATCAACATTCCCTTTTAATCCCCTCTTGTCTGTCATTACGATATGGTATTACTCCCACCCTTCCCATTAGCTCAGCTCATTGGGGGTCTGCTTTCAACCCAGACATGACCATGTAGAGAAAATGGAACATTTTGTTTAGATCTTGGAAGCCTTCCTGATGAGAGCTGATACAAGTTGTTAATATACTCATTATCCTCTGGTGGGCCATTGATCCATCTTGGCAGTTCCGACAGGCCAGACATGACTTGCACACGGACACAATTATCTGTACACAAGACATCTATTTCTTGTCTGTCATTCCTGGAAGAGGAATCTTTCTGCTGTTGAACTAAAATGGGTTTCTTTCTTAGCTTTTTGTTGCATTTTTGAGTTTTTCCTTGTCCAACCAGAAAGGTACCAGACAAAATTCAAAAGTTCTTTGAGATGGGATTGTAAATTTGGGCATTATAATTATAAATGTTATGACTTGAAAAGGTTGAATAACCCGCGCCTTTCAGAAAGTAGACGCTTCCAAGAATTAATTTATGGTAGCTCTTTTACTGGCAATGGTATGGTTAGGGAGACAAACCTTGGAAACTTTACCAAGCCAGCTGCAGGTTCCAAAATCCTGTTCCTCGCATAAAATGTTGGGTCTTGTGTGGTCAAGAAAGAGTAAGAGTTCACAACTATCAGAGTTCCTTAAATAATATGAAGCTCTGCGTGGTCTTTATTGTTATGCCCCTTTGTACTGTTGATTGTGTACATCACAGTTGCCCCCAAAGTGTTCATCCAGTGCCATAAACGTCCCTGATCCCTTCAGAGACAAAGCTGAGAGGAAATAGAGGCAGCAGATTCCAGTCTGCTACAAACACTACCCATAAATAGCTCCATAGCCCAGAGCAGCAGATAAATGGGGGTAGAAAAGTATTGTTCTTAAAATGAGTCTGAACAGCTGAAGAGAATGAGGCCAACACTGTTGTTTTAGATACCCCACTCTCAAGCCTTTAAAAAGTCCGAACCAGAGATGACGGTCTGGCTGAGTTGCCCACAGATCTCTTGGGACCAGGATTCTTGTCCCTGGAATAGTTCAGAATGAGCGCACTTTTAATCCCCATCCCTTGTTCCCTGCCATCTCCCTCTAAAGCCACCCAACCCCTCCTCCTCCACTTGTGCCACACTCCAGAACAGACATCTCCCTGCCACCCTAACAGCAGGATGGATCACTCAGAGGTCAGGCACCTCATCATTAAACCTCTAACCCTGTGCCCAAAGGCCTTACGGTACTGTCCTCGCTGCTACCCAGTTTGGGGTTTCAGTCATGGACAAGCACATGTCTTCACCTCATGATATTTATTGTCACTAAGGCCCATCACTCTCCCTGGGCTCTGTCCTCTGTGGCTTTGTGTTACACAATACCACCTCATAAATCGGACCCATGGTCAGACACAGGGGGAAAGCCTGTCATCAGGTAATTGGCACCCAAGTGCAGCTCTCACCTCTCATCAGACACTTAAAGTCTTATGGAAGTTCCTTGTTAGAGTCCTTGTCTGACCAGGACAACCACAAACAAGGTATCAGGTTAAAATTAGGGACCACAACAACAGTATCATTAATGTAGGCTCGTGTTTGTTAAAGCAATAAAATCTCTATATTAGGAAAAATAAAGCTGCCGGCAGATTGTCTTAAATGGGACTCTGTATGAGCCCTTCTGTCTGCACGCCAGCAGGGGCAACAGCTGAAAATACCTGCAGCCCTGTCAGCTGCACTGGGAGTCCTCAGAGGTAAAACAAAACCTTTCTCCACTCTCATTATCTCTATGTTGATGAGACAGAGATGCAATTCTTGGGTGCATGATGTGACCCTACAGGATTGTGGCAGAGTGGCCGAGTGGCCAACGGCGCATTGTTTTGAAGTGAGGTGAGGAGTGTGGCTAATTTTGACAGGGAATGCTCAGTGGGAATCATTACAAATGGAGGGATATCAGAAGGGAAGAGACGATGGGAGAAAATTGCTGTCAAAAATGGTCGATGGACATATGTGGGATTAGGGTTGCAGTATTCATAGACTGGCTGCAAACAGCTGGCAGTGAGAAACAGAGGCTCTCTAAGAAGGGAACCAAGGTTTCTTTAAATCTAAAGGTACTGAATGAAAAGCTTCAAGTCTCAGAGCATAGGCTGAGTTTTGAAATTCCAAAAGCACATTAGGCAAGTTATGTCCTTATATATTTATTCCTTTTGGGATAAAATCTGAAACTTGCAATCAGCAATACTGAGTATTGACATTTAACTATGGTATTCATTTTGGAGAGACGCATCCTCCTTGTACAGACCTTTGTACTGACTCCAATAACAAACTGAAATATGAAAATGAAATATGAAAATGAAATATGAGCTTTCAAGTGTGGTCACTTTTATTTGGTACTCATACTTCCCATTGCCTTTCTTCTAACAAATGTTAATACCCCAAATTAGTAGTTGACTGAACATATGCCACTCATGCAGGCCTTGCCTAAAAATCAGTAACCTTGACTAGTTTTTCAACATCTCTAGACTTGTTTCCCTGTATTGTTTTCTACTTGACTGTTTGGGTAGGGCAGAACCAATTTCTGTTAATTACGTTTAACAAGTAGGTTTGTCAGTTAGTTGATTTCTAACTGCTGCAAATGTGATCAGACAATGGGGCAGTTGGCCTTGTTCATGTTCACCATTCACTGTACAGATATAGAGTAATGATCAAGGTGAGCAAAGGGTTTGCAGCGGAGATATTTCTCTTGGGTTCTAAGCTTACTCCAAAAGGCAACTGGACTTGGTTGAAGTTCTTGAAGATGTTACATCTCTCATCCGAAAGGCTTCTTCAATTCTCTTGGATGTGCATTGGCCTTTCCTCAGCTGGCTCAGTCTTGTCTTCATCATCAACAATTTTCACCAGACTTGGAAACTTAAGCTTAGTATTCAAGTTCTTGCATTTCGCACATGGTATTTTAATAGCCCCCGTTACTTGTAGTTTCATTTTTGTATGTTGTAATGTACTTTTTACTCTTCTGAACAAGGACAGTAAAAGATAAGGTCGCTCCAGATGTTACATGACTGAATTCCCATGAGTACTAGACAACCTGTCATGGCTCTGTGCTCCACTAACCCACTGATAATACATCAGGTTAATTTTTTAACCCCATCATGGCATGCCAAATGTTGTATGGATGCTTTGATCTGTTGAGGCCCTGCATTACGCCCTGTTGCAGGTCTTGAATGTCGTATCCAGACGTGTATCTGTCACCACCCCCCTTACATTAGCTTAAGTCTAGACGAGGCAGAGGGCAAACAAATGGTGTGTCATGGGGGCCTTCATCATAATCAGTTAAGACTTCATGTTGTCTAAGAATGAGGAGCCGGTCATCCAACGCAAAGATGATACGGCTTAGCAGTAAATGGACATCAATGAAGGGGTCGATGGGTACGAATGGAAAGAAAGGTTTGTGTGATGGCACTAAAGAAAGATCTCGTCATGTGTGACATTGATGTGTTTTGTTTTTCTTTCTTCAGATGAGACGCCAAATGGCCAGCCAGAAGGTGAGTGGACGGCAGTAGACATCTAATCTCCTCCTGTCACCTCAGAGTCTAGCAGATTAGAGCTGCTCAAAGGATGCACAAGAGCATACATACATTTGTCTACATTTTCTTTCGAAACAAGGGTAGTATAGTACTTGAGAAAAAACAAACATGCTCACTTTTGGAAAAGAATCTCTCAGTGCAAGTGTACCCATCAAACATCAAGCCATGTTTGCACTTAGGTGCACAGGGCAACACCATGCATGTCTACACATGTAACATGATGATAGCAACTCTTAACTCCGCGTGAATGCGCAAACAAAGCCGCATAGGAGTGTAAATGTGGAGCCAATAGTCGGCAGTATGGACATGCTGCTGTGGTCCGAAGTGATCTGCGGCGACAACCAAGCTGTCAGCATCTCTGACATTCCTCTCGCCAGCCAGCTGATCCCTCCGTGTTGATTCAGCTGACGCCCAGGCCGCCCCATGTGAGCACGTTGCTGGCATGCAATTGGCTTTTTGCCGGCACTGGGGTTTGACCTTGGAGCCACAGCATCTTGAGGCTCCAACATGGCCAAGGGGAGAGCTCGGCTTTTTTAGGGTCTTACTGAAAATATTCCTGTTGAAACTTGCTCTTAGTTATTAAAGAAGCCAGTAAGACCTTAGTGGTAGTGGCTCATGATTTCTAGTATCATCACAAGGGTTTGGCAGGTAAGTGTAAAACATGTAATCCATGCACATTACCTACTGAGTTATTTGATTATTCAATAACATCAAAAGCCTTGAGTTACATAACTTGTTACAACTTACTTGGCCAAAATCAGTCAATGGTACTTAATATACTTCAGAGCCATGACACAAAACATCATATATTCTTTGTTAAGCACGTTACCATGCAAATAATAGAAATTATTTGCTTACAATCAATACCTAGTTCTTCCCCACTCTTTCCTCTGCATACTGATTCAATCAAAATTCCTTTAGCACAGCAAACAACCCGGCCTTAGAAAAGTCAAAGCAACAGCATTATCCAACACTGGTCATAAGGTGTGTAACAACACATGGACATATGTGTGTTGTAGGGATGCACGATATTATCGGCACGTTACTGGTATCGGCCGATATTGGCTTAAAAATGAACTATTGGATATCGGCCAACACGCCGATATCCGCCGATATAATTAACCGATAAAATAATGGGCTGCTGGATAATTGATTAAATGCCCGACCTCGGCGCAATGTCCCCGGCGCGAATAAGACCTGCACGGCGTAGCGTGATGATGTCACGTGTGTCTACCTGCAGCATGAGAGAGTTAGAAGCCAAAATGTCCGTGGTGTGGAAGTTTTTCAAAGTGTCCAAAATAGATAGCAAAACTGCTATTTGCAATGACTGCGCAGCTTCGTGATGCGAGGAGGAGCCAAGGCAAAGTCTTTCAACACTACAAACTTGATTAACCATCTCAAGACCCGTCACCCCGACCGTTGTAACAAATGTGATAAGAGTATCACCATTATACTGTATGCTAATTCCAATACAGAAGAGAGTTGATGATCTCTGAAATTAGGTGTGGGGGAAAAAAATATCGGTATCGGTAATCGGCTAAATGAGTTGTAAAATATCGGCATATCGGATATCGGCAAAAAATCCAATATCGTGCATCCCTAGTGTGTTGGGAACTTGCATTACACGATCTGTTAAAGCCATTTTCAGTGCAAGTCCTCTTGTTGCCGATGCAAGCAGAAGTCATTTATAATACTTTAGACTGCACAACAATGACTGACAATGCACGACACTTTCAGCAAGTGTTGCGGTGGTGCTGCAACAATCAGCAGGTACATTTTTACCCGTTGATGCCTGCACCATTGACACCTACAGCAACCTGATGGAAGTTTAAAGTATGATTCAACCTTCAGCCTTGGTACTTTTTTTTAGCTTGGTGTGTTTATTAATGTGGATTTAATGACATTTGCATTATCCTAATCTTGACATATTAACAGCACATTTTATACATTTTATTAGCAGGAACAATGAGTTTATTCCTGTGTTTGTCAGTGTTGTATCAAATGTGAAAATGGTTTAAAAAATTGATTTTTGTGATAAAGTGTGAATGCCAACATCGTAGCCTTAATATAGAGTCAATGGCTTTCATGCAGGAAGGTGGGTGAATGCTGATATGTAAGTCAGAACATGCTTTTGTGTGTTTTATGTATGTCTGTTTGAGTGTGGGACTGAGAGAGGCATTGCAGATGCTGAAGCTTTGTGCTTTTGAAAAGCAGCTGTTCCATCGACAACTATATTTGTCACATGCTCAGAAAGTGTTGCCCCAGACAGTAACGCTGCCCTGCCCCTACCTGAGATTTCCCTGGAGGTATCTCCACCCCCAGGTGGGTAACCCTGATGCCCCCCTTTACTTGCGCTAGAATGTTTCATTCTTTTGCACATCACACTCACATCACGTGTTCGTTTGGTGTGTGTCATCACAATTTTTTTCTCACTTAATTCACACTGAGAGGCCTGAAACTGCACTTTTCTTGCGTAGGTATGACTGCTCAACACACCGTTTGTACACGAAAAAAAGCCAATGAGGTCAGCTGTTAGACAACCACCCCACTATAGTGCACATATCCACATGCCTGTATTGTTTAACCTGCATTTGCCTTAGCGCTAGGCTAGCTGTCACTAACCTGTGCTGTGGCTATCTTTTTATTTGTGAAACTGTATGACATATTGAGTCATCATACAGGAGGCTAGAGAGGGATGAGGGAAGTTGGGTTTCACTGACTCTGTTGGCTCTAGTGAAAGGCCGGGTGTCTAAATTTAATGGCACGAACAATCAGATCATTTCATTCATCCTAGTTGAGTCAGTACATCCCTGCATCCCTGATCACTTTACAGTATAGATATGCAATGACCAGATAGATGCTCCATTGGTGCAAGCGATCAAAAAATGAGACCATACCTTTGGTCCAGACTGAAATAACTCAAATATTAAATGGATTTCCATGAAATTTAAGAGCTAAGTGCTAAGAGAATGAAACTTGACTTGATTTTGGTGACAATCCAAGTGCCACATGGGAAAAAACTCACGGTCAAATACAGTTTAAACTAATTGGGTTCCCATGAGCCTCAAAAACATTACGACGGTGAAAATGGTAAACATCATTCTGCTAAACAAAAGCATGTTAGAAGGCACTTTTGCTTACTTGCGTTAGCATTTAGCTTAAAGAGTTGCTCTATCTGGGCCTCACAAAGATGATAAGGAAGTGAAAAGTCTTAATCTTTTTACTTTACTCATTTAAATATCATTGGGGCTCTCTGGTCATTAGCTATTGATACTTGCCTCGTTTGGGCAAGCATTGCTTGCAGGGCTGTTATGCTCGATGCTTGCTGCTCCAGCCTGGCGCTTTGTCTGCTGTACAGAAGCTGTAGCAGAGGGGCAAGAGCCAGTAGAGACTGATGGGAAGAAACCAGAGCCCACAGAGCCTGAGCCAGTTCAGGCTGTGGTGGCTCAGGAGCCGAGCCCCGCTGAGAACGGCTCAAACGAACCACAGCCTGTCGAGGTTGGGGTAAAAGAGCAAGCAGAGTCCGCTAACACTACTGAAAAGGAAGAGGGCCCTTGCTCTCCCCCACCTCCTGGTAAGTATACTTCCTAAACCTTAGTCTGTCCCATGTCTCTCTGAAAAAAAAGCATGCTTACCCCTACAGTTCTTAAAATGCCAGTGGAACAAGCCCTGACTGCCTTTCTACTCATTACAGCCACTACATGGCTCAGCAGCATGGCAAGACACTTTCTTTTACTTCCCTGCTAAAAATGCTATGGACTCCACTCTTGCCGTTTGAAGCCATGCATTGAAATATGTATTGCTTTTATGGCTTTGATTGCATGCAGACTTCAAAGAAATAAAAAAGTATACTTGCACCTGAGGACTTAATGGTGCAGTGTCTGAGTTTTCAGATGTCTAATATAGACTAATAAATAAGGACTAATAGATGAAGTACTGATTCAATCCTGAAATGGCAAACTGAAGGTGATGCAATTTGTTTGCAAGGTGAGTCATCAAACTCAATTCTTAATTAAATAATCCAGAAACATGAATGTAAAAGGCAATAGGAACAAACATACGTGCACTAATTACACATTAATTTCCTGGTTTCCTTGTATCAGTCCTGTTAATATAATATCTTCAGCTATAACAGCTGAGATTCTTTGAAGTTTCTTGGGATTTTTTAGCTTTCGTTGGCGTGCTTTTGAGCATCTTCTGCAAATATGTGTTGCAGCTACTGCTTCAAGGTTATCTTTTACGCTACGTCAGTGTGTGTGTGCGCTCTAGAGAGCTGGTGCTTTTCTTTTTGCAGCTTGAGAAGCTTGCGGCAATGAGCACAAAACCTTCATGACCCCACACTGTTTTAGCTCATACACACAGTATTTAGGGTCAACAGGGCACAAATCATCTTGAGATTCTGGTCTCACTCTTCCTTTCCGAGAGCTGCATGCCATGTCCCATTCTTTCAAGTCTTGTCTCGCATGTGATCGATGGCCTTGTTGGCCTGCCAGTCTTGTGTCTTGTTGGCTTGCCAGTGGAACTTGTTGATAGGTGGGTGTACTTGTCAATGACACCTTTATTGCAGATGATGATGAGGCTGCAGCCACTACCCCATCCCCAACACCCCAAGCAGGTTGGTATCCATAACAACCCTCACTAGTTCCTAATTTATTCCTTTCACCTCACCCTTCAAGGATGCTTCATCTTAAGTCGGACACAAATCTACCCCCATGGCCTCATTAGTCTTATGGAAGATTGCTAATGTACTCTTGAGCTACCAGTACGGCAAGTTGACAGCTGGTCAGTTACATTGTGGTATTAGTTAGGGATCTAAAAATAGCAGAATTAAATGTTTTATTCATTCGTCAATTTAGTTCTGGTTTGTAATGTGGAATTGAGGTTCACAGATTATGTCTTGTAATCTAGGTTTTTAATCTAGTAACACAAATACACTGGCTCAAAACTACTCCACAGCTTAAACGGTATTTTAATGTGAAATCTGTGCACGGACATACATGCTGTAAATGTGTGATATCTACATGCAAAATTACAAGCACATCAACCTTTATTAACTCATCTCAAATAAAGGTATGGATGTGAAATGTTATTTCACATCTATATATTATACACACAAAATAGATACATGGTTGCTTTCCGTGTATATGCATACAAACAGCACCATATTGTTTAAATCTTGTCTCTCTACTAAAAGGGAATGCTGCAAAATTTTGAATATGTTGTTTTTAAGTCCGAGGACAGTAAGTCATACATGTTGCTATAAATTATGGTAATGCTCCAAACTTAACAAGAGTAATTTGTTAATGAATTACACCTTATTATAACATTGAGCTCTGGTTTCAAACGTTAGCTATTGTTGCTGTATCGTTAGCTAATGCTGCGTTCCAAACTTTTCTGGGAATTGGCATTACCTTTTATGTTGATACACTTACTTTCTCTTTATATATATATTCATATGCTTTTTATAAAAAAAAAAAATACTCAAACATTTGGGAAATTCACTTATTTGCTGTCTTATTAATAATGCCATCTCTGTGCGCAAGCTAGCTACTTCAGTATTTAGCCTAGCTTAATGACTGGAAGCCATAGCTAGGAAAAAGCTAGCCTCTGTGTTTAATAAAAGACTTCCAACAACTTTTAAGCAGCACATACCACACGCTTTACCTTATTAACTTCCAAACTAGCCCCAAATACACCCAAGACTCAGCTAAGTTTTGTATAGCACTGGTATTGGTGTATTGTCCCCATTAGGACATCTGCTGGTCTACTTGCTGGTCAAAATTTCCTTAGTTTGTGAGGCAACTGCCAGTTAAACAACAATATTACACAATGTTATCAACCAAAAATATGTATTATATCAAGGTCTACATGCATGATAAACACAAAATTGCTTAAAGAAGACAGCTAAGAATTGGGAAGCGGCACCATTGTCAGAGCTAAGCTAACTTTCCCTCTGCCTTTAGTCCTCATGCTAAGCTAGGCTAGATGTTGTGTACTGTTTTGGAAGATACATTTGTTCTTCTAATCTAAATCTGGATAAGGCAGCTAATTAGTGAATTAACCAAAATGTCAGAGCATAAGAGTAGTACTGATTGCTTATATTTCTATTTCCCTTAAAGTTATCTGTGACCATTTCTGACTCTATTGAGACCAAACTATCGAAAGTAGTTCATCATTATCCTGATTAATTTCAATGATAACTGTGCTTTTTTCACAGAAGAGGCCAATACACTCAAGAAACTCTCAATTGAGCTGCCTAGTAAGATCTCTCTGTTAAATTCTACCACCATTTTAGTACCAGACCAGTAGCTTACTTAAAATTAGAATAAAAGACCGTCTGAATGTAGGAAACATGTTGAAGACATGTTTATTCCTAGATATGTTTTTGTGTGTTTAGAAGTTAGCTTTCAATAGGAGACAAATAAGATCAAATTAGCCATGCTAACATATTACCATACATTACACATCTTTATGTTTGTTAGGCTTTTGTCATGCTTTTTGTTTTGCGTACACATAAATAGCAATTTATGTGATTACATTTGGAATTCTGATCATCTGTTCATCTTAACAGTCATATCAAAGTTTAACACTCACAGAGGAACGAACAAAGCATTGTTTTTTTTTCAAATCAGACCTTTGATTCAGAATTCCTCGCGTAAACGCTTGCATATCTGTTATTGCTTTTAGCTTTCACTTTCTATGAGTGTGTGCTTGCTTCAGTGGACTTTACAGTACTATTTTTTACAATATGCTGTAAATTTCTCTCTGTCTTTGTTTAGATGATAGCGTCCCTTTGCCAGAAATGGGGAGAAAAGACTCAGGTAATAAAGTGGCAGTCTAAAAAAAGACTCGTGTGGTAACTTTGTACATATTTTTTCCACAGTCCAAGAGGAATTTCGACTGGTGTCCTGAAAATCAGAATGTGGCTCAACCAGTCAAACTGAGCCTTGGTAGCAGTTAAAAAGTATAATGTGGGATAACTTGTTCCAAGATTTCCTTTCTGTGCTTCATGTTGTCTCTGTCATGCTTTCAATGTTGCCCAAAGCTTAAATTGTGCTGCTGTATGAGTTGTGATTGCTGAAAGTGAGAAAACGTGTCTGTCTGTCTCTATAACTCTACTCGGGTACAATAAGACTAAAACTTTCAGATCTAAAGTGAAAGGTGGGTGTATGAATTCCTCACTGTTTTTTTCTCTTAATAAATGACGATGGAGAGCACTGTGTCATGTATGTGTTTCTCGTAACTAACCAGTGTGGTCTCTGGGAGAGGGCCAGGCGCCCGAGGACCTGGACAAGCCTATCGACACCCCGCCGCGGTCCACCCTGCTGATAGAGAGCCCCCAGAGTGCTTCGGTCCCTGTGGGTGAGTGACAGCACAACAAAAAAGGGTTACAGAAGAAATTCTGGACATTAATGTAATTTAAAGGATAAAATATTATCCCCTTGACGCACAGGAACTACAAGCTAGCTACCAATTATGGGTCATGACTGTGTTTGTGTTTGAGTGTCCTTGCATTTAGCACTCTTAGCTGCTTTTCACACCAACAAGTCCCTACCTAGCTTCTATTACTCTGCTAGCAAATTCATGGGGAATTAAAGGAAAGTGTTTGACATTTTGGGAAATACGCTTATTTGCTTTCCTGTCGGAAGTTAGATGAGAAAATTTACACCACTCTTATCTGTACAGTAAGTATGTAGCTGGAGCCAGGGGTCTGTTCGATTAGCTTAGTTTAGCTACCATTAGCTTAGTTTAAAGACTCACAACAGGGGACAACAGCTAGCCTCTAAATCTCACGTGAACACATTTGAACTCATTACTGCCTGTGAAACCCCAAACTGATCATTTTCGACTTTAGTCTTTGTATTTTATTTTGAAGGATGTGTATCTACAAAGCTATGTATTCCCCTAGTTCTGGTCTTTATGCTAAAGTTAGCTTACTGGCTGCTGGCTCTAGCCTCACTCATTATGATCCTTAAAGGCCAGATATGAGAGTGGTATTGATCTACTCATCTAATTATCCAATAAAGCTAATAAACAAATTAGCTTGAATGTTGAATCAACAAAGACATAGACATAGTGCCTCCATAATTGTAGGTTTTATTGCATCAATGGTGTATTGATTGTTCTTTTGGACTGTTTGATTACAAGGTGGAGATATAACCTTTGTTGCCAAAGTGGAGGCCAAAGATCTCCTCCGCAAACCCACTGTCAAGTGGTTTAAAGGAAAATGGATGGATCTGGCCAGCAAGACAGGAAAGCACTTACAGCTGAAGGAGACCTTTGAACGCCTCACAAAGGTACTGCACATCCAGGCACCAGCCTGTCTCAGCCCCGACGTGAGCACCACTTTACAGTCACAAGCCAATGGTGGTGTTATAACAATGCATATATATCACTCCCTGGCAGATCCACACATTTGAGATGCACATCATCAAAGCCAAAGATAACTATGCTGGAAACTACAGGTGTGAAGTCACCTACAAGGACAAGTTTGACAGCTGTTCCTTTGACTTGGAAGTTAAAGGTTTGTTAAAGCATCAAAGTGCATTATATTGATTCTAATATGTCAACAGAATACAGACAAATGTGTTTTTACTGTCTTACAGAAGTTGAACAGGGCTCACAGAATATTGATATTCGATCAGCTTTCAAAAGAAGGTAAAGAAAGGAGTGTGTGATGACATGTTGATATTGACAGGAAGTCAACAGTTTACTTTTTTACTTAGTAAGTTATTGATACTAATAAAAGATGCAGTAGAGAAATAAAAAGTGGGATGAATCTTCATCTACATGAACTAGTAAAGTGTGATGCGATGGTTGTAATAATGTCATTAACCTTTTCTTAAAGGTAATTACAAATCAACCAGCAAACTCAAAATGTAATCAAAGGCCAACTCTTGCCTTTTGAATCTCCCTTCAAACAATGTATTTGGAAAGCAATGCAAAGCATCCCAGTTTCACAATATTGCTACTCAGAAATGTTGCTTCAACATTTCTATGGCAATATTGCCTGGGAACGCTCCTGAAGTGTCTTACACAAAACACTTTGTTTCAAACTTTTATCTGGAAAAGACCAAAAAAGAGGTTTGTGTAAGCATCAATCGTGGGTTAGCTTAAAGCTAACGGATCGATTGACTTCAGAGACTTTGCTTTGTGTTGCTCTTTTAGCATTGTTTTGTAGTGTTACTGTTTCAGGTCTGATTAAATCTTTATTAATCTCTCCTTGTTAACAACAGCAGTGAAGGACAAGAAGATGCAGGGGAGCTTGACTTTAGTGGTCTCCTAAAACATAGGTGAGAATCACATCCCGACCCCGAATGGATTTTGTCCTTTCCAAGAGTTTTTTTTTTGGATGTGCTTCTTTTCTATTCTTTCAAAATTCTCCATCTGATTTGTAGCAGGCTTCTGTAAGAGTGGCAAGCACATATCTACAGATGATACATTATACTATACCAGGGGTTTTCAAAGTTTGGTAAAACAACTCCCATAGGTCTTTGGGGGATAAATACAGGATGTATAATTTTGCCAACTTTTGGTAAATTGACACCATTAGCAGTTCCTGTTTGCAATGTAGCCTCAAATTAACTAAAGTAAGACTAATTCTGTAGTCAAAAGACACATAATTGGTTCTTTCTTGTATTTATGGATGTTTGTTTGAGATAGACATTGGCTATAATGGTTCCCTCAGCATAATGTCCATGTAGACAGATTTGGGTTATGACTCTAAGAAAGAACTTGGGCAAAAATAGTACCTTCATTTTTTACATACACCTTGGTCAGTTTGAAAACCTCTGGGCTATACCGAAGCTACTAAGGCGGCCATGATGCTTTTTTTAGATGATACAGTGCAGCGTTTATTCGTCAGTGCAAATAGTCCTAGGCAGTGACACTGTTCCCCGGCTAAATTACACATTTATTTTGGGCTTGTCTCTTCTTCTCCCCTACATATTCAGAAATCAAAGGTTAGTAGAGAGAAACCAATAGGTTTTTAAACGATTAGACCTTACTGCGGGTGAGTACCGTAATCCTGTAGAGTTCCCAGCATGACATGTAGCTCTAGGAATTGGACGAGCAAGAGTGTTGGCCTACTGTAGTACGGTAACACTTCATTTGAAGGCAGCATTCCTAACTGCTCTGTCGGCAAACATTAATGATGGAAATGGGCCCTGCGTCATAAACACACAGGGGGCAGCTCTTCATCAAGCCGGTGAAGGCTAACGCCACCTTCATGAGGCAGAGTGCACAATTTTGAATCATTAATGACGTGCTCGTGGGCCATGGAGAAATGATGCTGTAAAATAGTGTTATCGCTACATTGTCGTTTTATTTCAGCTTAGAAATATGAGGCAAATACAACGTTTATTTCGTAATTGCCTGAAAATAAACACGAGAAATAAAATAGATTGAAATAATATTTACGCTATTCACCTCAAAACCTTTCGGACATTTGGGAAAATGTCTCTGAAAGAAAGGGCTGACTGAATGTTCTTCATATACGCTAATGGACACATTCATGTCAAGGGCGACGTGTTTATTAACTTGTTCCTCACAAATCTAACATCTCCTAAGGACAATGTCATTACCTAACAGTGTCGGAGCATCTCTGAAGTGATCACTCAAACCAACTACAAACAAAGGGATGGGCTAGTACAGACCGGGAATATGGAGGACGTTGTAATCCTTATTAAGTCTTTGTTGCAGGTTACCCTTGCATCCCTGCATGCTGCATAGCGACATGTTACTACACAAAAAATGTTAAGCATTGCATTGTGTTGACAGCAACTCCTTTATTGATCTGTGTATGCTCTTGTGTGCTATGTTAGCCCTACAACATGAATCAAACCCCCTTGTGTCATTTATACCTTAAGTTCTGGTTTAAGTGTCTTAACAGAAAGAAGTCAACCAATATAGTTTCCTTAATTCAGCTCCCCTTCCTTTCCTTTCATCGATCTATGCATGCTAGAATCCTTGAAAAGCCAATTGACAACCATCTTGTTTCCCCAGAATAACACTTGATCAATCAATCAATCAATCAAATTTTATTTGTATAGCGCCAAATCATAACCAGGGTTATCTCGAGACACTTTACAAAAAGAGCAGGTCTAGACCGACTCTTTGTTAAGTTATTTAAAGAGAGGCCCAACATCAATCCACCATGAGTAGCACTAAGCAATTCGGCACATTGGCAAGGAAAAACTTCCTTTTAACAGGCAGAAACCTCGAGCAGAACCAGACTCATGTTGAACAGCCATCTGCCTCGACTGGATGGGCCGAAAATGGGATAGAAGGAGATGCAGGATAGAGACAGGCAAAGAGAGCAACAACAACATATGTTCTTGTTACCACAACAACATATGTCCTTGTTACATGAACAACAACAGACACATACTTATGGTTGCAATGCCAATAATAGTGGTAGACTAGGGTGAAGATTAGCAAAATAAATAAATAAATTAGCGAGAGAAGCAGAGTAATGATAAAGGCTGAGGTAATCGTAATTGTAACAGTTGAAGTCAACAGGTCTACTATTAGCATTAGCAGCAACAATAATGATACTATGGGGAAGGCTGATGTTGATTATTGTTAGAAATACTCCAGCCATCGCTATTTCACTAAGTTGCTGACATCAGAACCGTAACTGGTACCTATAGTTGTGAAAAGCACGGCGCGTCCATCATGAACCCCTCCAAATAAACCACGATGAAGTGACAATTAACCATCTAAGCAAATTAGAGAACACCTCTGTGTTTTGTGTTAATTGTACTTCTACTCCTTTACAGCTAACGTTTGACGCCAGAGCTGACGCCAACACACAGGTGTACAGCTCAATACGCCCATCCCTTTGTGTGACATGTCTTGAGGAACGCTGTCCATGGAAATATGATATGCAAACACAAAATGGCCCAAACCAATGAAACATTAAGCACAATAAACAGCTTCTATAGTTCCCTTTTAGAGAGATTTATGAGTAGTTCCTCAAGACACGTTGCAAGCACCCGTCTATGAATCCTACGCTCACATCGCTCCCTTGTATCCGGCGCCAATAGGGAGCCTAAACAGCAGGACGATGCCCCAGATGTCGACGTTTGGGAGATTCTGAAGAACGCAAGACCAGATCAGTACGAGAAGATTGCCTTCATGTACGGCATCACAGATCTGAGGGGTCTGCTGAGGAGGATGAAGAAGATCCCCAAAGAGGAGAAGAAAAGCGAAGGTAAGTCAGTGTTTACCAAAGTTTGAAAGTGCTCCCTGGCTGCAGGTGAATATCTGGCCAGAAGGGAAATTCCAAACCGGTTTTGATCTTTTCTTTTTAAAGCTTTTGCAAAGAAGCTGGAACCAGCATATCAGGTGGATAAAGGTGGGAAGATCCGCTTGGTGGTCGATCTGGCCGACCCCACGGTTGACCTGAAGTGGTACAAGAATGGGCAGGAAATCAGACCCTCTCCAAAGTATGTAACGACATTTTCTTCAGTCGTCCTTCTGTGTCGTTTCCCCTTCAACAATACACAAATGAAATGTTTCATTTGTGGTATGTTCCTTCGTTACCAGTAGTCTGGTATGTGTTTTCATTTTGTCAATGAGAAACACAATGGTTCACATGTTCAAGCTAGAAAACATATCCATCATAGACCTATATTTTCAAATGTCCACATAGAGAGTGGCTTAGTAAGTATTTCATCACCTATTCCGTCTTGTGAACCATTGCCAGTAAACAAATAACATCCTCTCGACTCTAATGTGGCTCTATTCAGATACAACACAGACTCATGCACTCACACAGAGCTACATTTGGGTGTAAAAACGGTGTATAATGTCGATTACTGTCTTTAATTGTCATTGTCTACTCTATATGTCCTCCTCCATACAGGAAAAAGGTGGTACCTCCTTCACAGGTCTTTAACCTAAGTCTGGCTTTGGAGTAAATTAAAAAGATCTGTGTGATCTATAAAGCTGTTAAGTTATATTGACAATGAACAGAATAACGATGTGTAACATGAATGGAGGCGTCCTCCAGCTCCCTCTTTTGGTTTTACAGTCCACAACTTACGGCTATGGTTAGGTCTAACCACTCTGATCAGCTACATTTTAGAGATAAAGCTTAGATATACCTACTGTGTCTGCCTTCCCTGTGACAAACAGCCGACAGATAAAGTTAGCAGGTTGAGCATAATGGAGCATTAAGCAGCTAAAGAGACAGGTATTTCCAATCGTGGTTGGTGGAAACCAAAACGGAGTTTAAAAAAAGGGATAATTAAAACATTTATGAGGTGTGAAGAAACATTGTAAGTGTTGTAAACTAGATATAACTGTAAAGAAATAACTAACCTTACATACAGAACTTAAAACTTCAAAGCCATTCAAAGTTAAAGCCATCTGGGAGGTTATTGCTGTTTTCTGGTTTTGGTCTCCTGTCGCATTTTCTCCAGGGCTCCCTGTTCAGAAGACTTCACTATAAAACACTCTGTCTCTCTCTCTTGACATTACTGCTGACTGCTTAAACCCATCCAGGCATGATGTCTCTCTTTGTCTCGTCTTTGTCTACCTGTCTGTTGTATCACGGTGCTCCTTCCTGTCTACCATAACCCCTTCCTGTACACTCCCTGTGCTCCGGCCAAACTCTGGATCCACTGCTGACCTTAAGTCAAAGGAAGTAAGTTTGTTCGTCCAGACGATTCTCCCGTCTCCATGAGTTTCGGTGTGATCCCTCCCCACTGTCAAGCCTGACTCTTGAGTTTTTGAAGTGCACTTGATGCATGCTGAGTATAATAATGATGTCGCAATCCTGTACTTTGAAAACAGTGCTTTACATTTTGATATCTATAATAATACTCAGTGATTTTTGTTCTATCGTCTTTCTTTCACTTAATATCTTGGAATGATATCCATCCTTATGTAAAGATGACAGCAAATTGACTCAAACGTAGTGTGCTTGACCAGTTACATGACTAATGAACTTCCTGTTTAGGTATATTTTTGAGCACAAGGGCACACAGAGGATTATGGTCATCAACAACTGCTCCATGAATGACGATGCAGCTTATTCTGTGGCTGCTGGGGACGAGAAATGCGCCACAGAGCTGTTTGTCAAAGGTATCTGGATTAACCTTTATTTAACCTATAAAGAACTAATCAGATATGCTGCGTGAAGTGCTCAGTTTCTTCTTCCTCTCTTGTCTTATAGAGTTGCCAGTGAAGATAGTTAAAGGTATTGAGGCTGTGAAGACTACAGTGAATGAGAGGATTGAGCTGGAGTGCGAGGTGACAGAGGAAGGTGCTCAAGTCAAATGGTAAGGCTTTCTCAATGTGTCGCAAAATTACATATTTTTTAATAGCTTGGTGAGAGGCTTTGAGGCTTCTTTTGGCCTTCATAATTGAGTGGTTATTATATGTCACAAAGCATAAAATAAAAGTGGTAAGATACGATCGGATAAGATAGAACAGGATACGATCGATGATCCTTTATTAGCCCCAAAATAATTTGTACATTTCTGCCGCCCGCTTATCTACAGCTTGTGTTCTTTAATTGCTTCCCCTTCCTTTAGGATGAAGAATGGCGTTGAGGTACCAACGGGAGTTCGCTCCAGATACCGAGTTAAATCTGAAGGAACAAAACACTTCTTGGTTATAGATGACGCCTCCAGGGAGGACACTGGGACATACTCCATCATGGCTTCCGGTGGCACATCTGAGGCTCACGTACAGGTTGACTGTATGTACCAGTTTGACCTTTTTTCATCAGTTCTGTTTCTTTGAATGATTTCCAAAGGAATCAATATTAATAGTTTGCTCTGTTCTGTTCTGTACCCATTTCATTTAATCCCTTCATTAGTGAAACCATTGAAAGTGTACCAGGACCTGCAGGATGCGACGGTGATGCTTGGGCAACCCCTCAAGCTCCACTGTGAGATTTACCCAGGCAACGTCCCAGGCCGTTGGTATAGGAATGGACAGCTGATTCAGCCCAATGACCGCATCACCATCATACACAGAAACAAGTGTGTATTATGTGTCAGGCTCTGTTTAATGAAAACTGATTTCTTACTAGTGCTAGCTAACACTGTCTTGGTGTTTAAGGGTCCATCGTCTTGAAATTGAGGCCAGCTCCCTTCATGATGCCGGAGATTACACTTTTGTACCTGAGGGATATTCACAGAGTCTCTCTGCCAAAATTCACATCATTGGTACACAACCCATGCTTTATTTAACAGGACAATTTTGACATCTAATATAACATTTTCTTTTATAACATCATTTTTAAAATGACGTGCTTTGACTTTCTGCAGACCCACCAAGAGTGCACTTGGAGAGCTTGAACTTCCCAGACAACATGGTGACAATTGTGGCAGGAAACAAACTTCGCTTGGAGATTCCTATTAGTGGAGAACCAGCACCCAGGGTGGTGTGGATGAAGGGAGAAAGGGTGAGCTATAGTTAGTCTTAAAATTTTCTATAGGATAAGGCTAAAAATACCTCCTCCCTTTAATATCCTGTCTCTGGAGCTCTTTGGAAGAGAGGAATAAGATTTATCAGGCTTTGCATGCGCAGTAAAAAAAGTTGTTGGTTTATTGTTGGTTTTGGTCTTTGGACTTAGATCTAATTTTTCCAGCTTTTTTTGTCTCAGGTTATTCTTGAGTCGGGCCATCGTGTCCGAGCTGAAACGTACGGTGACCAGACCAGCCTTACAATTGACATCACAGAGCGGGAGGACTCGGGCAACTACAAGATAGTCCTGCAGAATGAGGCTGGTGAAGCCACGGCCAGTGTCAAAATCAAGGTTGTCGGTAGGTGATCATCATCAATCAGAAAACCAGATGGGGACTTGCATAAGTGATTCTTGAACCCTAAATCTGTGTCTTTGGCAGACATCCCTGACCCTCCAGAGGCTCCCTTGGTCCCCGTGGTGGGCGGAGATTGGTGCTCTATGACATGGGAACCTCCAAAATATGATGGCGGTTCACCAATACTAGGTAAACATTGCATCAGACTTATTGCCATAGGTTAAATGTTTGAGTTAGTGTTAAATTACAAAGTTCTGACTATGCTCTAAAGGCTACTTCATTGAGAGAAAGAAGAAACAGAGCTCCAGATGGATGAGACTGAACTTTGACCTGATCAAGGAAACAACATTCGAACCCAAGAAGATGATTGAAGGAGTTCCATATGAAGTGCGGATCTTTGCTGTCAATGCCATTGGTGTGTCCAAGCCCAGTGAACCATCCAAAGCCTTTACTCCCTTGGGTGAGTAGCTCGCAGAGTAGCCCTGAAATCTCCATGAGTAGCCATTTACCAGTCCAAACACTGGCCTTTAAGATGTTCCTGTCAATAATCTGTCCAGGAAAGCATTACACCAGGGTACACTTTATCTAACAATCGTTTCATAATAATGGAGGAAATTTTAAAGAGTTGGCCTCTGACTGTGCTTGTATGATCTGCCCTTGATACCCCCGTTCACACAGCTGTTCCTAACCCTACCTCACCATCCCAAGCATTCTGACTGTGACCTCCACCAGACACGCAAGAGCTTTAGACGATATTAAATATGTCTTTATAATGGCTGCCAAATCATCTGAGGATTAGAGGTTTAGGAGATCAGGTCTGTCACAGGGTTCAATAGGAGTTAGATATGATTCAGAATACAAGAATAGAAGGCAAGAGCTGGGACTAATGAGATCTGAAATGGAGATTGATAGCATACCAGCCAAAGAGAGAGAGGCGCCTTACCCCCGCGTTTGTGACTTGCCAAAATAGATGTTTTCCGATCTTACTCATATACATTGTTGGGAAATAACTGAGGAATGGTGGCGATGACCCTTCTGATCTCTAAAACCTTTATCTCCTCTCAGCTGTGACCAGTGAGCCCACCATGCTGGTTGTGGACGACGTCACTGACACCACAGTGACCGTTAAGTGGCGTCCTCCAGAAACTATCGGAGCTGCTGGTCTGGACGGATACTTGGTGGAGTACTGCATAGAAGGAGGTAAGACAACCTCGAACAGACTCTTCTGTTCCTGCGCTAGAAAGTTGTAAAATCAAACCCCTCATTCATGCTATCCTCGGATTTCCCCATTTTCAAAGTTAGGCTGTTTGTCCCTACAGGTAATGATTGGATAGTATCCAACACGGAGCTGACAGAGAAGACCAAGTACACCATCACTGGGCTGACTCCAGGGTCTAAAATCACAGTTCGAGTCAAAGCCATCAATGCTGCTGGAGCAAGTGCCCCACGGACTCTGCAACACTCCATCCTGGTCAAAGAAGTTATTGGTGAGCTCTGAAAACGCCTGTTGGGTCTGCTGTAACTTCTCCAACAAGTCGATTGTCGTGAAGGCAAAAATTGAAACAAACATTGATACTAACCAAATGATATCTAGAATCGTTCCTCACTCACAAACCTTATGGTCTATATTCTCTTCAGAACCACCCAAGATCCGCGTCCCCCGACACTTGAAGCAGACATACACTCGGAGAGTTGGTGAAGCAGTCAACCTTGTAGTGCCTTTCATGGTAAATACATCTCTGAATAGATCATCACTCTCTGCATTTGTGAGCTGAATAATGAACTTAGTTGGATGTCTGCAGGGTAAACCCAGGCCGAAGGTCACTTGGCTGAAGGAGGGCAAACCCATTGAGCCTACACATGTCAGCATCCGCAACACAGACTGTGACAGCATCATCTTTATCCGCAAAGCAGAACGCAGCCACTCTGGAAAGTATGAGATGACTGTGCAGGTTGAAAACCACATGGACACAGCGATTATTGACATCCAAATCGTAGGTGAGTGAATGGATTCTCTCACATCACAGTGTTTGGAAGTCTTGGAAACAGCATTGAATGAAAAGAAAAAAACCTTACATGGTATGAAATTTTTTGATTATTAGACCTACCTGGGCCTCCTCAGTGCATCACGATTGAAGATGTTTGGGGAGGAAATGTGGCTCTGGTCTGGACTCCACCAAAAGACAATGGCAACGCTCCAATTACAGGATACACTATTCAAAAAGCAGACAAGAAGACAATGGTAGATGATCAGTCGTACAAAATATACTAAACGGAAATTTGCAGATTAATTATATCCAATATTTACTGTAACATTCCTTGATCTGCTTTCTAGGAATGGTACACATGCATTGAGCACTACCATCGTACCTGCATCACCATCACAGAGCTGGTGGTGGGGAACGAGTACTTTTTCAGGATCTACGCAGAGAACATGTGTGGCTTAAGTGAATCTGCCACCCAAACCAAAAAAAGTGCCCTAATCGTCAAAGAAGGTAAAACTGACTGGTCTACTGGCGAGTGAATGTTTGTGTGGAAGAGTGAGAAAACATTGTTCTTGACTGTTAATGGTTACTAATAAATTCTGATGAGGGAAAATGTTTCCAAAGTGAAAACTTTGGAACAAATCACATAGGAGTCACATTGAAAATGTCCGTAATGTTTCATTTTCTGACCATTTCTCCACAGGTGTTACCTGAAAGGTACTGTCAGTGATCTTTACCACCCTTGAAATCTAACTGGGGTCGGGCAATGACTGACAGGCCCTTAAACCGTGGTGTCGTATACTCAGCCATTTATAAACCAAAACACGTTGTCTTTCCCTCATCACATAGGGATTTCCCCACATGATACCGCTCAGCACCAGTATCATGCAAAACCCCATTCCTTTACCCTTCCCCCCGCAGGCATGCAGGTGAAAACGCACGACTTCAACGACCACGACTTCAAGGAAGCGCCAAAGTTCACGCAGCCGCTGATCAACACTTTTGCTGTCGCCGGCTACAATGCTACGCTCAACTGTAGCGTCCGTGCCAACCCAAGGGTAGGTGGGAGGACCAGGTAAAAGTATAGATTATGCAAGACACAAAACAGGTAAATATACAAGCTGATCATGTTGGATTATGGCACTGATTCTCTTACTAGTGTACCAAAAAACAGTGTAAAACAGTATTGTATCAGCCACTAAAGGATGGATCGAATAGAGTGCAACTTTGTTTTCATTATTATATTTTCTGCCAACATTTATATTGGTCATTTTGATCATGTACTTCCAAATCCACCACAGATCAGGAAACATCCTTAAAAATGTAGAGCAGTTTAGACAACTGGATTATTTGCTATATCATAATTAACCTTTGTGAAGGACTCTATTCCAACATTATAACTGAGGGATGTCTGCCTGCTGGAACAACATTATCATGCTGCTGACATTTCTGTTGTCCGACTGCAGCCCAAAGTGATCTGGATGAAGAATAAGATAACCATCCTCGACGATCCACGCTACCGTATGTTTAGCAACCAGGGAGTATGTACTCTGGAGATCAGGAAGCCAAGTCCCTACGATGGCGGCATGTACACCTGCAAGGCCATAAATGACCTGGGAGAGGCCCAAGTGGACTGCAAGCTGGAGGTTAAAGGTCAGTGTGGACCCAGAAGCAAGCTCGATAACTGAATCTGGTTTCCCAAAGCCTTTGGGGGGTTTTGGGGGGGTAATTTCTTTGGCACTGCTTGTTTCCAGTGTCTCTACTGAAAATGTATCTCCTCCATTTTGAAGATCATTGCTTTTTCACCAAAAAAGACAAAAAGTTAGAGGCTAAAGTTACTTTGGGAAACCAGCTTCACTTGGGTACCATAGTGTTTGATCTGTACAGTCTACTGAAGGGCTCACGACATGGGCGGTGGACATGTAAGTATGTGGATTGGGTTGCACCAGCTATTCGTAAGTGGACTATAAGCTAATTTCTGGTGATTTACCAAATTGGGTGGCACCATTACGAGGTAAATAACGTCTTAGCTAGTGGAAACATTAGCAATGTAAAAATTGGTTGCTAGGAAATGTTTGAAGCTTCGCCTAATCACAAGCAATAAGCTATGAAAACAGGAAGTCACGGTAGCATCATGAGCTGTAACAAATATTAAAATGAAATTCAACAGCTTAAGCGGTACAAAGGATTGATAGGACTTATTCTATGTGTTTCAGAATAAGTAGTACTCATTTTTTGACATATGTGTGAATCTAGCTAACATTTATCAGTTGGGCTAACGCTGGGCAAATTTGAGCTACTTTGTGTTGTTTGTTGTTAAATGTAATTGTAAAGCATTTTAATCAATTGTCGTCCTTTTTCTCTTTTTTTCCCTTATTGAGTTAAAATTGGTAATTTAGCAAGCTAACGCTAACTCTGACAGTTAGCTTGATTTGCTATCCAACAATTAGACTTGGGAGTTATTTGGTACAAAGTTAGTAACTCATAATTTCTAGGTGGAAACATGACATGACATGTTTAGATTATTTAGGCGATGGGTCTATTTCCTTATGAGAAAACTTGGCAATGTTGGAACTTATGAACAGCTGGTGCAACTGGCTCCTGGACACCATTTTCGAAAAAGATAAAATAATGACATAATAATAATCTGTTCATTTGTGTGCGGTGCACATAATATCTGGTGACACTTTCCATCGCCACCACATGTACAGGTTTATCCCCCCATGTTCCAGCCATCTTGTTCATCATCACAACGCACCACATCAACACAGTCTGTCACTAGTCACATGTCAGTAGGCATAACATACAGACGTGTAATGTTTTTGTGTTGTCTTAAACTATTCTCCACAGATTCCAGTGCCACACAGTTAACTCCTCATATTAAAGAGATCAGTAATAACTCAACTGTATTCCCTGGTATACACATATAACTCCATGTAAACATTTTGTTAACCCCTCTTCTCTTCTCTCTCCCCCAGTCCAAACTCAAGAATTGTGAATGTATGTTCTCATATAAGGTAAGCTTTCATATGGTTTTGGCATATGAAGCTTATGTCATTCATTATGCATCATTCAGCCAGCTTGTGACATCGCTTTTCTCAGTCGGAAGTCAGCTTTTCTTCCTCAGACCCAGAGAACAAACGCGTGAAATCTGGCATTAATGAAACAAGGCTGGCATGACAGCTTCTCCCCAAATTATTCCACAGTTTTGCTCAGCTGGCTGAATTTAACAACCCTGTTTTGAATATTTTCTTTGACTGCCATATTTCTTTGTAATGGTGTGAATTCAAAGACTACCTCTCATGTATTTTGTGCCACTGATAAGGTGAGTAAAGCATTTTGCCAATTTGCTAACCTTTGCTGAGAAATACAGAGTAGCGTCTGTGAATTTAGTGCTATGTTGATATCTAGAAAGCCATTTTATGCTGTTATGAAAAAATATATAGGATCCAAGCAAAGCACACTAACACTGAATATTATCTATATTCTGTTTGATGCTGAGCGATGAGGTGTGAATGCACAATAGTAGAAAGTACAGTTCCTGTTGTATCCTTTAGCAAAACAGTGGTGGAAAAAAAGTACATTTACTGGACTATGTCTATTTCAAGAAAATTTGGATACTGTGGAAAGTACGCAGAGAGTCAGAAGAGATCATCGTGGCAACTCTGTTATCGGCCTATTAAATATGAAGCTTCAGCACGCAGACAGTTAGCCTAGCTTAGCACAAAGACTAGAGCCCTTTTTCCCACTGGTCAAAAAACCCACTAACACCCGGCTTTTTTGCTTAATGGGAAAGGTTACAATCGGCATTCAGACTTGAGTCAAATAACTCTGCAGTAGACCTGGGTAAAAATCGCCTCGGCTCCAATCGGCATTGATGGGAACACAAAACAAGGGGCGACAAGCTAATCTCCGCCCCCTTTCCGGCGCGATGCTATGCTCCATCGGAAACTTCTGCGACTCCTTGTCATCTCAGCTACAAATTCCACCCGTCTTCGTCCGAGCAGCGCTCGAACATCGTTCCAAATTTGTCGCCACTGAGTTTGACAAATAGACTGAATGAGATCCAACCACCGTAACATCTTCATTGTTTACTAACCCTGTCTCCGGCGCATTTGTGACGTCAGACGGTGACGCAGCACAAAAGAGACCGAAAGGAGTATACTCCACTGGCATTTATAAGCGGGTCTTCCCCTGACCAGGACCTCTTTTTTGTTTCTTTTTCTTAGCTAAAATGTAGAATGCATATCACTAGAGATTTACTTAAAAAAGTACCTGAATGCTTATTCCACCACTTGTGTATGCTTCATTAATCTGGAATTTGTCAAAGATTTCTGCCCTGCATTGTATTTTGGTGGAATCAACTTTGCTTCTGCAAGCCTGAGCAAATATAGATTTACAAACTGAATGTGCATTAGGTACATGAGCTACTCTCACAACCTGTCTTCTTTCCTCTCAGCCTCTCTTCTTTGCATCCTGTTTGCTCTGCTTGATCTCTTCTTCTCTTCTTCCTCTTTCCACATCTGCCTCTGTTTCCCCAACAATGCTGTAAAACATTTTTTCCTTTTGCCCCCCAGGAGGCTTCACCTTCTACGAACTCATGCAACGCGGAGTGCCCCTACACCTGATTGACAAGTACATGAACGAGCACAAGATTGTCGACCAGGAGAAGTAAAATTGGACAGAGTGCAATGAGACACTTTAGCTTTGCAGACAGCTGCCGCCACTACTGACGCTCTACTCTCACCTACTGAGGTCAGCGGCCTGAGGACGGATGATGGAGGGACGGCGGGACAGGCGGATGGGTGTTGGGGAGGGTGTACTGTCTGTGGTGTGGCATGCTGTGTGCAGATTTAAAGCTAGTTATCCAAAAAAAAATCAACTTTTTTGTCACCCTCTTGTGTTTAAAAGACTGTTTCAGCTCACAAGCATGTCAGCAGTGTTTTGGTTCAAACTTTGATGAGTACATGTAGCATGTAAAACACATATATAGCACAGTTATGCAAACCTACAGCATTTTCATGTTAATTCTTGTTGGGAGTGTCTGTTGAAGGTGATAAATCATTTCTGGGATCTGAAAGAAGGAGCAAAGTGAATGTATAAAAAAGGTTTAGTGTTTGATTGTTATGTCACAACTTCTATATGGCAGAAAAAATGAAACAAGGCCAGAGAAATGTTGGATAAATGTATGTGTAGACTCTTCTAACAAAATTCACATTAATATTTGTTTATTTCACTTATTATCTGTGAAATTTATTCATGTCTAATAAGTGATACATGATGAGGTTACATACAGTCCTTATGTTGCATGATGCATTATGCTTTTGGGATTCATGTTGGACTTGTGGATTGATTGATGCTCAGTCGTGTGCATGCCTTTACCTTTGTAATTATGACCCATGGATTACAATAAAAAAGTAATATAAAAAACTTTTGGACTGTTTTGTTTTTTTGTTTTAGATAAATAAAAGGTGTAAAATCTTGACTAAAACATGATAACAGTAGAACCTACATTTTAAAATGTTGCTTCCATAAATTCACAAATTATCTTCTTTATTTATTGTGGGTTTTTGCTAAAAGTCATAATTTATTCTGGGAATAAGGCGATAGCTCACATAAAACAGATAAATACATATACTAGGTATTTTGTTGGCTTATTTCAGTATAATTTGGCAAATTTTAGGTTAATAAATCAATAAACTAAGATACAATACGCCTTCACCAAGAAGTGAAGATGAGGCTTTGAAACAGCACTCTGACTTATATTTCAGGATATTCAATTTACAGAAAATATATCCATACAAAAAATAAAATAAAGCTAGTCAAATAATATAAAACTAAAAAATCCAAAATTAGAGGTGACTGGTGACAATTTTTAGAGGGGGTTTCAGGAGGGACTCACCACGCCCTTCATATCACACTACGTCCCTGAACAAACTTTACTACATGAGCGAAATTCAGATATAAATAATTGAATTTTTTTTGTACTTTAATTAAAAACTTACGGCCATTAAAATTTGTATGGAATTAGCTTGAATTTCTCGTGTTTGCTAACTTGTTTTATTTTCGTATTTTTTATGTACTAACTGACGAAATTAACTTTAAATGCCGGGAAATTACCGTGTTTCCGCTGCTATATTTGGCTCTAAGTGACCACACTACACTTTAAATACTGTAATACAGCATTTTATGGTTTATATTACCTGGAGTTGTTGCCATATGTGTACATTTTTCGTTTAAACTTCCCGGTGCACCGCTTTATCATTCCCTTCCGGGCCGTCGCTTCCTGCCGAGACGCGACTCGATCAGAAACGTACAGACTATCGACAACTCATGGTTCCGCTGTGAAAATGGCCTCGTCTAGTCGCCTAGCTATAAATGCCAAATGAGCTGCTATTTTTTGGAGTTGTCGGAGAGAAGATAGCCCCGTTTGAACCACTACCTGGGAGTATTGGGAAGTTTGTGACGGGAATTTGAGGAGTGACTAGGCAGAAACACAATGCCACATTTCCTGTGGCCAGAGCCGCTGTCACCCGCTCAACTCAAGCGGCTGGAGGAGCATAAATACAGCGCCTCTGGTCGATCCCTGTTTGAGCCACCGTGTCAAATCTACTGGAACTGGCTCATCCAACAAATCCCGACATGGATCGCACCAAACACCCTGACTATTGTTGGACTGATGGTCAATATTATCTCCACGATGGTGCTTGTGTATTATTGTCCTACGGCAACAGAGGAGGTGAGTAAAGCGACCTTGGCCAAAGTTTCTACACACAGGCTAGCCCCTATTACGTGCCCCTTTGCTGGTATGGAAAGAATGCGAAACCTCCATTCATAAATTGCGTAAGTTAAGTTGTGTAGCCACCTGTGTCAACTTTCCATTCCTCAACATCCACAATATTATACATTTCTTGAATCAGCAGAGTCTTCTTGTTAATTCGGCACATTTTTACATCAGAGCTACTCCTATTTTATTAATATTTGCTCTTCATTAATGGGGTCATGTTCAAGCTCCAGAACGCCCACGGTGGTTTATTTTGGGAGAAGGAGGTTCAGGCAATATCCTGCGAATGATGTCTGAAAGATGACGTTTTATTGAAGTATTTGTTTAGTAATACATAACATTACATGCCGAATTAAATACTGTGTCCTACGGATCCTGGAAAGATAATATACCACTAAGTGTTTTGCTGACATCCCCTCATACAAGCGAGGACGCTCTAAATTGTCAGAATTTTTAATCGGATTACGCGTGGCATCTTTCCCTCTGTCCGTCATGTGGTCTTTCGTGTGTGTTTTTGGAAAGTTGACAGCTTTGACAAGTTTTTGTGCGCCAAAGCTCACGTGATGCATTGTTGTTGACTGTAAAATAGAGCAATTTGATGGGAAATGATGCTGCTTTTGTTTAATTTACTATTAGAGAGTAAGTTAATGCTACTGAATTAATATAATTTACAAGGCTTTAACTTTTACTGTCTTAAAAATAACAAATTAAGCTTCATAACTGGCTGAAGATCGTCCTCTAATATAGTCTATGGTACATACGCGGGAAAACTCTCTATCTCAAATACACTAATAGGTCCTGAAACCAACAGTTGACCTTTGCTCCGGTTAATTCATGCCACCAGGTTCACTGTGATCCTGCAGGATATGCATAGGTGTGTGCGTTTATCATATTGCACCTTTGTTCAACCCAGCTATCAGAGCCTTGCAACGAAGTCCACAGTCCATGCACCATGCTGTTACTGTCAAATTCCACGAGTGCAAAGGCATTTCACTTTCCCTGATTAATTATTTAGCAGCGAATAAGGCAAAACTGGCCTGTGTCCACACTTCTTTATGCACTGTAGGCATGACAGTCTTATGCTTATGCAAACAAACACTTCCTGGAGGAATTCCTGCAAGTTCTGCCTAAAGTGACCTCTGAGATAACCCCAAACAGGCGAACTCTGTCCCCACCAGTCCATGAGGCATTTAGGCCTCAGACTTTGGAAGAAAACACAACAGGGTCACTGAACATTTAGGACAGCATGGGATTCTTGATCTTTTTGGAAACACAAGACCATCTTTGTCTCACAAGGACACCCCACACACACACATTGTAGTGGTAAACACACAGTGTTGGCCGGCTGGAGCGTCCAGATGGTCTCTAACCTCCACCCTAGTAAGAGGAACTGAGTCACTGCAGTCAGCAGGAATCCCTTCTTCTCTTTACTTAGAGTGCACACATATAGACGGTGTAAGTGGTTTCCAATTACAACATAGAAACATTTTTAACATCCACCAACCGCTATATCTTCATATATAAATATTTAAATTATGCAACAAAAACAAACAAACATGGTCAAATAAGGGAGTGAGCAAACAAACAAAGGAGCAAGGATCTGCAGGGATCTGGTTCGTAGTAAAATAACAATGTGTATACACTCTTTAATACACATCTTGAATCTTGAATCTAACCTAACCTGCCAACGCAACCCAAGCAGCATTGCCAACTTCAACAGACCAGGGCTCTGTTCATGCAAGCTCCAAGTATTGACAAAGCCGATACTACCTACCCTACCGCATGGCTTCTACTGGCCCCCACAGTGGCTGATTATTTTCTTTGATTTGAGATTATTGATTCAGGTTTTGGTTAAACAAAGTAGACTTACTGTTAAACCGAGTCTCTAAATGAAGTCTCTCTCTTCCTCCCCGGCCCTGCAGGCTCCATCATGGGCCTTCATCATGAGCGCTCTGGGCCTCTTCATGTACCAGTCTCTTGACGCCATCGATGGGAAGCAGGCGAGGAGGACCAACAGCAGCTCTCCGCTCGGGGAGCTCTTCGACCACGGCTGTGATGCCGTCTCAACAGGTGACTTTACCCCCCAATAAAAAAACCTAACCCGTGTTCTCTTCTGTTTTTAATATTTGCACTTATTCACTGTTTGTTTGTCTTTCTTCCTGCAGTCTTTGTTGCCATTGGAACATGCATTTCATGTGGAATAGGAAGATACCCAGACTGGATGTTCTTCTGCGGTTTCATTGGGATGTTTTTGTTCTTCTGCGCACACTGGCAGACCTACGTGTCCGGGACGCTCCGCTTCGGCCTGTAAGTCACGTGTTCAGAAGCCAATAATAATACAGTGTTGTTCTATCCCTGTCAAGTGTCATATAGTTTCATATTAATTAATTTTCTCACTGTTACTTGTTATTTTCCTTGCAGGATTGACGTGACAGAGGTGCAGTTCGCCATCATGATCATGTATGTGATGTCGGCTTTTGGAGGCGTCACCTTGTGGCAAACCAGGGTAACTAAGAATAATAAATTATGTTCAGATACTGAACACACAGGAAACACTTTCATTTCACCCTGAGTGTTTACTCCACTAGTTTTTCTTTTACACACAACGATTTATCTAATCAGTTCCTAGTTTTAGTCGTCCTTCTAGTCTTTCATAGACTTTGTGTTTTACTTTTACTCTGTGCTGCCTTTGGAGGCTTCACTTAACATCACATGAGAGAAGTGAGAAGGTAAATATGGGTAGCTAACGCCACGGCAACAGGTCATCTATTGGACATGATCTGGCTCAAAAAGCTGATGATGTCACGCTCATTGTTTTATTTTATTTTTTTGCTTCGCCCTCCCATCTCGCTCGGCATGCCTGCAGCTTTATTATAAGCACCTCTTTATGAGGAGAATGCGTTGTGTCTTCACCATATTTTGACCTTCATGTGTTTCCGTAGTTGCCCATCATTGGAGTGACGCTGTACATCTTCCCAATCATTGGCATCATCGGAGGGGCTCTCTTCTCCTGCTACAACTACTTCCATGTCATTTTAAATGGAGGGGTCGGAAAAAACGGCTCCACTGTCGCTGTAAGTCAACGCACACATTCACACTATAGAAAGAGATTTTCATAGCTGATTATATATCATGTAGCATGCTTATCACCTTTCTCTCTGTGCAGGACACCAGTGTGTTGAGTCCTGGTTTGCACGTCGGCCTCTTTCTCACGCTGGCCTTCATCATTTTCAAGAAGTCGTCCAGCCTCCTGTTTGAGAACCACCCCTGCCTGTACCTGCTCGCCTTCGGCATGGTCATCTCCAAGATCTCCAACAAGCTGGTGGTACGTTTATTAAGTCTTAAATCATCATGGTTTCTAACACCTGTGGTTATCCAATAGCAGGAAGTGAAGTTTTTTAGTACTGCAAAGACCTGTTGAGCAGCGACTTTGTGGTGTAACCGTTTACAATGCTGCCAAACTTTTGATGACAGATTGCTGCACTGGATGCCAACTTCTGAGAAAAACACGTTGAAGTTCCAGTAACTGCTTTGCACTTAATGCCAAACATTACAAACCACATACCGCATTGTTTTCTTGGAATCCCTTCTGCACGTTAAAGGAATTTTTGGGGCGTTTTCACATTAGATACGACTGCTTGGGGCCGTGCCTGAGTATAGTTGCCCCCCCCCCCTCTCCCCCGCCAGTCAGCTTTCACATTAATAATTTTGTTCTGTACCCGAGTACACTTGCAGTAGGACTCCGAAGCAGAAGGTGGCGGTAATGCAAAAACAAGGAGAAGAAGAAGAGTATCATCAACTACGTAACATTGTTTATGTTGTTGTTGTTCCAGTGTAGAAAAGCGTGCTAATCGCATGATCTTAAGCACATACAATGGAGCCAACCTTCTCACTATGCCTACTATTATTCATATTTTGGAGAAAATCTCAAGAACGACCCTCTCGTCTACATTCATCCGGTATCAGCCATGGCTGTGCAGTTCAGAGGAAGAGATTGCCGATGTTGTGTGCATACGCAGATTTCGGAGGAGATGTTCCATGTTAGCAGTCCACTTCCGTAGTTTGATACAGTAGCTTTCACACCTGATCATGAACCGTACTGGAGACCACATTTTCAAGTGGACTCGGGTACGGATCAACGAACTGTGCCCGAGTACGGTACACAGTGTTCAAACTAATCAAACGAACTGGACTGAGGGGTGAAGTGTACTCGGATCCAGACCCGGGTCACTAATGTGAAAGACCCCTTGATCTAGCAGGGATTGGCAGACTCAACTTGATACACAGATAATTTCAGAATAAAAGACATTACTCATACAAACAAATACATTCTGACAATAAATAGTATGAAAAACAGGGTTTGATTTCATGCTTTTTGTTTAAAGTGAAAATCTCGAAGATCTCAGTTTTGTTCTCTTTGGCGACACCTATGGTGATAAACAGTAATTGCGGGAGCACACTTCCCAGATATCCAGACAGTGCTGCATGTGTGACGTCCACGGTTGGCTCTGGTTGTAACTCTTGATTTTCCTCGCTGACGGTCGCTTTCCTTTTCAGACTGTTTGCCTTCATCTGAGCGTCGAGTTTGTTTCTTTTTCTTTGGATTTTCACTTACTTTTGAAGTTGTATCTGTAGTCATCCATCTTTTCTTTGTTTGTTCAGCCATTGTAGATTACTGTTTACTCGCAACACTTGCAGAGAGCGGAAAAGCAGCCACTTAGCTTTTGCCTACCCTCTCTGGCAGACCAACCACTGCTGGCTGATGGAAAACGCGTCACTAACTGGTAGCAGACGCCGAGTCTGTAATACTGCAAATGCAAAGGCTTTCATCAGTGGGCCATAGGCTCAATCACCATTGTGTTATCTCATTCGGCGATAGATAGAGACTTAACTGTCATTTATTTGCATGAAAATCTTCGAGATTGTTCCTTTAAATCAAGTAATTTACTGCATAATGTAATAATTAAGTGATGTATTTTCCCTGTGTGTATTTCTGTAGGTCGCACACATGACAAAGAGTGAGCTGCACCTCGCCGACACAGCCTTCGTGGGCCCCGGCCTCCTCTTCCTCAACCAGTACTTCAACAGCTTCATCGATGAGTACATAGTCCTCTGGATCGCCATGGTGAGAGTTTGACACAGTTACAGCAGCATTAACAATTCCTTCTTTTTGAAAGGGATACTCTAAAAATACAATATTATATTTCTATGAATTTGAAGGCCTTTAAATGGAGAGAAGTGTATTGGGGTCAAAATATAGTGGAAGATAGTGGAATATAAGCCAGGATATTTTAGCCTTGCATGCGTATCTGTTTGGTTACTGCAGTGTTATATAAACTTTACATCAATGCTCCAGGGGGCTGCACCCATGACTCAGCCTACTAACAGCAGCTAAAGTTTTTTTTAAGGCTGCTGAAAAATAATACAGAAAAAACTAGGGTTCAACCAAAAATAATAATAAACTCCATCTATTCTTTTCTTTGCACACTTGATTCTCATATGAGCTAGAAAAGGTGTGTGGGAAACTTGTAAAAACCTGCAGGACAGGGGAGTTTTGAGGACTAACAGGATGAACAGGTTGAGTCTCTGCACATTTACACAGATGGTTTCAGTTCTGTGCGTGGGACTCTGAGCTCTGACACCTGCAGTGCAAGGTTCAGTTCACTTTTCCTTTGAGACTTGAGATGACTTCAAGTAAACCCTCCTTTGACATCTGTGACACGCGTTATCTTCCCTTCTCATCAGGATTCAATGAGTCTCAGCTTTGATATGTAGCGACAAACGAGGGTTTATCTGCAGCAATAAAACGAATAGACCTGCTGTCGAGACGCGTGGGAAAAGGTGTAATAAGGACACAAGGGGAAGTTCTCAATATCTGATAATTGTAACTTTACTTTTTGAGTAAAATACCCTAAAATTGAATTGGTTATAAAGTGGTTAGTTAGATGGTTGGTCACAATAAAATTGCTGCAGGGGGGTATTATGCTAATTTCAAGCTTCATATTTCACTCTGTGATACCTGTGGAGTAGCTTAGTATAGTTTACAGTTAAAAAACTCTTACACTGCTGCTCTGTGCAGGCCCTCTGCCTCAAACGGCTCTGTCCCTTTAAGAAACCCCGCCCCTACAAGCCCGCTTTCTTCTTTGTGACGTCTCAAAGTGCAGCGTGTAGAAAAACTGTCTGAAACCTGAAGGGCATTGATGCGTCGCAAAAACAACAGGGCTGAGTTAACAGCTGGAACACAGTAAAGTTATGTGTGAGCAGGAAAGGATCTTGTCACTCATTGCTGGCGGTCTCGTAGGGCGCCGCTTTCTGGGGAGCGCTAGCTTGAGCCTCAAGCGTTTTGAATGAATGAAGTTTAACTTTGTCTCTGCTCCGCTCGTATTTACTGTCACTCTGTCGCTCTCTCTATCATACTTGCTCACTCAATATGCGCTTCACACAAGTTACAATGAGAGACGAGGAGAGGATGCGTTCAGGTCCACTTGGGAAAAACTCAAACTTGATCTTTCAATAGAGGGGGGGTTGCTATGATATAGAGAGATTAAATTCATCTATGTTTATGTAAAAAAAAAAACCTTCAATGAGATGTTAAATTAATCGAATAATCTTCAAATTAATCAATAAAAAAAGAATCGTTAGGTGCAGCCCTAGAAACCTGGCATTCACAGCAGCCTGCACACTGAGCTGAACTTTCTTTATACCAGCACAGTTTCAGATTACTCCATGTTCTTACTGCTGCTTTCCATCGCTCACATTCATTAATTAAACATCACCATTTATGGACTTGATGTTTGATCCACTCTCCCTCTCTCTCTTTAGGTCTTCTCTCTCGTGGACCTCGTACGCTACTGTACAGGCGTGTGCCTGCAGATCGCCTCCCACCTGCGCATACAAGTCTTCAGCATCACGCCGCCGAGCAGCGTCCACCGAGACTGACGGATTGCCCGGCGGGAGGAGGCGGGGGGAGACGCTGATCTCTCCCCGCTCCTGAAAGCAGACGACGGCGAGGGGAGACCCTCGAGCCCGAGCCACTGCAGCCTTGACAAAGTGACCACTTCTGAGTAAAACTGCCTCTCCCATCAGATGGAAAACAAAAACCAACTCGACACTACAAACCAAAAAAAAGGACATCAAAAAGTTTTGAAAAGCATGGATCTGTTGAATGGGGAAAAAGATGTAATTAAAACTAAAAAATAAAGGTTAGGGTTTAACGTTATCCTGCTTATTCAACTCAAATACCAAAATACTTCTTTTAACAGGTTTTTTTATAGCTTGGGCAAATATCAAAGCATTTTCATCTGCTTTAATCTCACCTGTAGGATTGTCATATATTTAAGAAACATAAATATACGACAATTAAAGCTGCAAAGTCTTTGATAAATGCCCAAACTATAAGGTGAACCTGTTAATATTTTTCTTAATCTTTTGTTTTTATTTATTAAATGAATGTGACTCAATCTGACACGAATCAGGGCCTCGAAAATCCAGATTTTAAAATGACCTTTAAAACCTCATAATTTCCAATGAAGTTTGCAATGTGGATTGGCAGGGTGTCAACGCGCTACGTGGAGGGTTAACAGTCTGTGTTAGTGCTGAAAACGACGACAGGTTTTCTATACGGCTTCTCCTATAAACGTTTTCTATTAATATTTTTATTCTCTGTCACTCATCTCATCCTGCAGTCCTGGAAAATAAAAATAAAGAACGCCACACCTCCGGCCTTTAGAGCGCCGTCGACTGATGAAGCATTAACACAAGACTTGTTCTGCTTTCTCTGTTCTTCTCCCTGAAGGGCTAATTGTTAATTTTTTTGTGATTGTACAGAATTCAACTGAAGACGCCTTAAATATTTCTGTTGTAATTACTGTTAAAACTTGTGAATATTTAAAACAGCTTTGTATGTTTTTTTGTTTTTCCACTGAAATCTCACACCACTTGCATCAACAGTAATAATACACTACTGGATTGTTTCTTTTTACTGTTCACGCATCAAGTTTCTTCACCCAAACAACACATGTTTTCTGTATCGGTGAGTGGTTCATTTTGTTCTTTAAGATTTGTTGCATTAGTAATTTTCTAATGATTTATTATGACTGAGAAGTTATCTGATGGACTCATTATTCAGGTTCAGTGGGATCAAAAGGGAAATAACTATAGTGCCGGTGAACAATTTAAGGGTAAAAAAAATATGTATTCTTAAAATGTTGTTTTGAAAAATTAAGTGATCTTCCTCTCATATTCTGCTCGTGCAGGATTGTGGACACTCTAGAGGGGCATGCCCTGAAAAGATGATTTTGCATAATTGACGATGGACTTTGGAAACTATGCATTGAAATGTTCAACTTTGATTTCAACACCATGTTGCACTGTATAATAACACAGAAACACACCTTTCTACTAACAGGTATGAGTGGAAAAGATTGTAATAAAGAAAATATTTTTCATGCGATGCATTGTCTGTTGAAAGAATATGCAGATGCTTAAAGTGTAACTCCACCTACTGCACAATTTTGTAAAATGCTCAAAGTGGGAGGGGGGCGGGTGACACATATGCCACAGAGGGCTCTTTAGAGGTGGAGGACTTGTCCCCTCCAGAGTTCCCTGTAGAGCATCTTAGTGTAGTGGACGACAGTGGTGGTGCCGAGCCCTATCAGTTCAAGCCGTTGGCTCCAGCCCCACTATTGCCTCAAGCCTGAGCGTTCGGAGCCGAGGCAATGCAAGTGCGCATGCGCTGACCGCGCGTTGATTGACGGGCGTTAACTTTTTTTTTTTTTTTTAAATAAATTTCATGATGTAATTTTGTCCCAAATGGTTGTCTCTACGTCACCATCGGCTTTATCTGTTCAATAAAGTTTATTAAAAATATATAAATAAATAATACGTCGCAATCGGCTGGCAAGGTCCAGGGCTGATTTAAAACAGTGGGAGCCGTGTTTGAGCCATTTCCAACCCATGAAATGCCGTTTTTTTATAAATTTGGTAAGAATTGTCAATACACCAGTATTGATGTGTGTCATCACAGTACAGCAATATAATTTAGATTACAGCTCAAAAAACATGTTAAAGTGTGCAGTTACTCTTTAATATGAGCGTGTTAGCATAGCCTCTTAGCCTGCTGGTGTAAGCTTATAGCTCAAAGTACCTCTGTGCAAGGTCGCATAATATCCCATATATATGATACATGACAAGATATAAACCGCTCATGCACAGACACCATAAAAGCGGAGTGGGTAAAAGAATTGGGTACTCGCATACAAAATTATATATGGGATGAAAGTCTAGGCTACATCCACACCTGTTCTATAAATGCACGATACTGCTGAGTCATACACAGTTTACACCATTTACAGTGGTTAAATTGGCGGCCCATGCAGAGGCTACAGTCCTCCATGTGGCAGCCCCGGGTTCAACTCCCACTCTCACTCCCTTGCCTTCTGCCATTGCCCATTCTCTCCTCCCCTGTTTCCAGCACTGTCCTCTCTCTCTCTCTGAAGACAAAAAATAATCTTTAAAAGAACTTCACAAAAATGACTGAACCAAATCCCATTTTATTTCAGTCTGACGAGCCATTCAACTGATGCAATCTTTCCAGAAGTGTTACTCATCGTCACGCCTGCGGACATCATCCTGTACATCACGTGATGTTTATGGCAGCCAAAGAATGCTCACAGTCTTTATTAGTCACTTCAATTTTTGTTGTTATCTTAAAGAACTTTGTAAAAGTGACACAGAGAGAGGAAACAGTTGACAAGGTGTCCGAGGCTGTGTTTACATTCTACATGAAATCAAATGCACCAGTCATCAAGCTGACCGACACAATAACAATCAAAATAAGTTACAGAACATGCTGAGGGGTCTGAATTTCAGACAGTAGCGAGCCTGTTGAGTCCCACAGGGACACACATACAGGTATATATGAAAGCTGTAGCATCACTTACATGTAGCTCCAACGATCAATTACATGTGTACCATTTTAAGAATGATAATCATATTATCCCTTATCCCAGTCATTCTCATTGTACCAGATTAGGGCGTGATGTGGCGGACGAAGAGGAGGTTAACAGAAATGTTCAAACAGGCAGGAATGAACAACGAAGGCACTTCAAGTTTTCATGTTTTCAGAGAGAAAGATATAAAAGCAAACACTTAGATTACTTATTCGATTCATCCTATATTTACTTTTCCTTCCTTTTCTTTAAAATAAAGTCATAGCAGTGAAAGCCAAAAACAAGCAGCGCTGCAAGAACGCACCACTTTTTCAATTAATGAAATAATCCTTATGTCTATAAACTCTTTCCCATCACCCACGGCGATGTCTTCAAGTGTTTTTGTCAGTTTTTTCCTTTCAACAAACAGTCAGAAACCCAAATATAATCAACCAACGATCACATAAAGAACAAAAAGTAGAAAATAATCACAATTAAGAAACTGGTACCAGCTAATGTTTGGCATTTTATCCTTGAAAAGTATCCCAAATAATAAAGCAGTTATGGAAATCATTGCAGATTGTTTTCTTTCTGTGGATGTTATGACAGAACGTGCTTGAGGCTTGATAAACACACACACACTTTGAGTCCTGACCTGCTGCTATCAAATGTTTAACACTTTAACAGCACATCAATCAGTGACACGGTGAGAGCAGGACATGAGGCGGGCGGTGCATTGTGAGGGAGTGTTTGTTTTTCTGTTACGAGTGTCGGTTGAACAAAAGTCTCACATGCCCCCAGCGGAGGCAAACAAGATTTACAGGCTTCTTCTCACTGGCTGCCATTCCTCTCAGCGGCCAGCCCCCATCCATCATCCTCTGGAAAAATGTTTCATCGCCATCTCTCATGAGTCACTATCCTCCTGTCCGTGCTGATGCAACACAAGCACCGGGAGGACTTCAGATCCGTGGTTCCACCCAGTCCCCCTGGTCTGAATCCTCTCTCGGTGTCTCAGCTGAGCAGGAGAGAGAGGGTGGAGAGGTGGAAGTGCAGAAAGGAGAGGAGAGGGAGATCTTCCTCTTTCACACCCGCTCGGGGTTGCTGTTCGTTCTGCGTCTGGGGAACAGCTTTCGCTTGAGCAGAATCAGCTGCAGAGGGAGGAGATGGCAGAATTAGAAACAGCACACAGAAAAGGGAAGTCAGATAAAAGTGATGCATGTTAGTGAGAGGATGACTGAAATATTGATGTCTGATGGAGAGTCGGACCTCCTGCTGCAACGATACATTTATTAATAAATCGAAAGAAAATCAATTGACAATTATCTTCATAATTGATTCATAGTTTTCGTCAAACATTTCCTGGTTGTAAAATATGCGGATTTGTTCCTTTTTCTTTGTCATTTATGACATAATAGTCTTTGGGTTTGGATGGGTGGGTAGGACATAAAAGAAGCAATTTGATGATGGCACTTTGGCTTCTTGGACATTAAGATGAGCTTCATTAAACATTTTTTATGGCTTTATTTGACAGGATAGCTGAAGAGAGACAGGAAGCATGGGGAGTAGTATAGAGAGGAGGATGACCTCCACTACATGTATACAGACGAGCCTGCGATCAGCACGTGTTGTGTATATGGGGCACCTGCTCTGCCAACAGAGCTAAACCAGCGGCCCTTAACCAATTTTTTGACGTTCTACAGACCAATATATTATTAATTGTGAAAATAGTTGGCAGATAAATCAATTACAAATGTAATTGTTAGTTTAAGCCCTAATTAGATCTGAATCAGGATCAGCTTTAAGGGTGTATCCGCACACAAGGAATTTAGCTTCGGTTTCTCAGTGCTCTCAGTGTACTCAACGTTTGTAGACAACAAGATTATAATCTGAGCCGAAATAATTATGGTACTTAAAATGATGTAACAGATTGCTTAATATAGATTAGGTCGGAGGAAAAGTATATACAGCGTGCACAGATTTGTAAAAAGAGGTCACTCTCATAGCTTGCAATCGTTGCGTTCTGTCTGCGCAGGTTTTCATTCTTAAAGATTGTTGGAAATCAAGGGATGCATCTTTCCAAAAGCGGTTACTCAAGCAGAGTCTTTTGACTGTGTCATGGCCAGTTTCAAAGTGTTTTAACTTTAACAGGGCTCCACTTCTTGACTCACACATTAGACGATCCGCAGAACTGCAGCCGCTTATTGTGTCGTCCTCATTTGCCAGATTCCTTCTCCATTTCAATACATTAACTTTTAATGTGAGGTCAAACACGAGGTCAAAAGACTGTGCTGATGCCGCATCTGCTTCCAAAGCGCCTACATGTTTGCTTAAACAAAAGAAACCGAGACTCAGTCCCACCATTTCCTTCTATCGCAGCAGCTGACTGTCAGCTGATTTCTGACCCACCGACAAATTCTTGTCCTCAGTGTCATGAAAATGTGACTTTGTGATATTCTGTGTAGGTTACCCTCTTTTATACAGGCTCTATGTGAAAAATGCAGATGATGGAGGGATGAAAAAAGGAGCGATGGCACATAGAACGCTACCATTGCTGCAATGCTATCATACATTTTCCAACACTAGGGACCTTTGAAAAAAAATCACTATGACACATGGTTGCTCCAAACTGGCATGACGTCCAAATTCTGGGCTCATGGATCATTTAACATAGCTGCCAAAATGAACACTGATCTATGATTCTATTAAACTCACCACAAGAAAACACATTTTCACAAAATATTGAATTTTTCCTTTCAGGTAATCAAAACTGTGTCACTAAAAAAAGAACTTTGACACCTCGGACCTTTCGTAACCCAAGAAAGCAAAGATAATCTTAGAAGCAGGGCAGCGGATCAGAATCGGCTCCCTCAGGAGTGAAAGCACTTTTGATCTCTCTAATCTAAACTGTACAAAGCTCCCTCAGATGTCTCTATCTTAAATAACTTGGGCAGCAGGACAGTGAGACTCTCGAGGTGCCAGGAGGACATCAAAAGTCTGTTTCTCTGTGGCAACGGAGACACTGGACCAGAGTGACACATGCCTAACTGGTAACACTGGTCCCACGGGTTTTTGAGGGGGGAATTCTCCGAAGGTCACTCCAACTATTAACCTTTCTTTAGATTCGCTGAAGAGAAACTGGAAACACATACACACACACACTTTGGATTAGGGATGTGCCTCACCACCACTCAATGTCAAACCAAGGGAGGAGGATTTGTTAATCGATTCCTGACATTTGTTTCTCTTTCCAGCACCAAATTTGACACTACTGACAGGAACATGTCCAAGAACACTATCCTGCTTTTTAAATCTGTGGCTTTAATCATGTTCGGACATTCCTTCAGCTGGAAATGTCGCTTTTCTGGCGACATTAAAAGAGCAACAAAGACAGACAAGTCTTGGGTTTCTGTAAAGTCAAATCCTGGCTCAGCAGGTTACACTAGCATGATACCTAATACAGCTGCACCTCGAGTGGAATATCAGAAGCGAAGGCCTGAATCATAGCTCAAGTGTGAATCATGGAAACGGAGAGGTGTGTGAGCGACATACTGAGTGTCTTTATCTGAATGTGTAAACAAAGCGTGCGTGGCCTGTGAGGTGGAAACACTGACCTGTTCGGCAAAGAACGACAGGACGGTGAAGATGACGAGCGTCACGAGGACGCAGTGCGTCCAAAACTTCAGCTTGTCCCGGTACACCCGCCTGTGGAAAGACATTTACATTATCACTCCGTCAAACACCAACCGGTACAGATGCTTCTTGATTGGGTGACAAATGTCAGAGGTCGCATGTCTGAAAGGGAGCTAGTTGTGCATTTATGTAACAAGAAGGAAACGTGCAGTATGCAGAGGGCAGCAGGGCAACAGGGTGACAAGGTGACACCATGTGCCTACCAACTATGAGACAGACGGGGGAGGTGGAGATGCTGGAGGCGCAGCTATGTGAGGGTCTTAAAAGCATCTTAAAGCTAGCGACTGATCTCAATCGGCTCGGTCTAATTTTAAAGTCTCTATGTGAGTCAGGCGTTCTCCAGCTGAAGCCCCCTTGAATTCAGGAGCAGGGTCCCTGACAAAAGCCCTCTTAAGCCCCCCGAGGGATTCCCACCGCTCCAACCTGGCAACACACAATCCTATGTGGTGAGAGAAACACATTCTTAAGGTAGGCTGCTGGAGGAGGGAAAAATGGATGAATTACCTGCTCACATGCAAATAGGACTGTGTGCAGTAGTGGTATGAGTGCATTTTCAACCTTTTTTAAAAATCACAATTGATTAGTTGACGGGAAATTAAGGGGTGAAAATTTTGCTAATTGTTTAAGTTACTTAATCTACAGCTATTTTTTCAGTTTTTGATCGTTGAAAAATGAATCTTTTGGGGTTTTGGGCTGTTATTGAGACAAAACAAGCATGTTGAAAACATCAACATGCTATCAGGGAAATTGTGACGAGCCTTATTTTGCTATTTTATCTACTTCTGATGAGTGTTTTTGGATTAATAAAAGAAAAAAAAACATCAGAAAAAGCAAGAATAAGTCAACTCTGTGGGGCTATACTTGGGCACAGCTGGGCTTTAAGCTAAATGCTAACATAAGGCTGCTAAAATGCTTTCAATGCACTATGAGGATGGCATGCTATTGAGCAGCAAAATGAAGTACAACTGAGGCTGACAGGTTATTTATCTTGCAGGTATTTATTCATAAAGCAAAGTATTGGATAAATCAGAATCACTGAATCCAGTGGGGCTTGGCCTCTGACTGTCTGTTCAAGATTTCAGGCCTATTCACCCAGTAACTGTTGATGGACAGTATATAAGCCTGGAGTCGTAGACCAGCCGACCAATATCCCTCGAGCCAAGCTAATAATAGTTTCAGCTTCAGCAGCAACTTTGCTAAAACAAATACAAAGACATGTGTTCAACTGATCCACATTATTTCTAAACTTCATATCCTACCATTCCTGGAGCTCCTCCATGTGCAGGAACCTGTTGCGATATTCCCTGGGGAGTTCAAACTGGGACGCCAGAGGGAACATGGACTCGTAGAAGTCTCTCAGCACGGCTTTCACCGTAGCGGCGTCCTTATGGCTGTGGTCGATGTTGTCATTCAGACAGATGAACTTCCTGTCAGGGATCAGTGATAATACAGATGTCACAACCACTATGGTAAACTTTGGTTGTTCAAGATAAATGAAATCGAACATCCTTCCCACCTCGGATTCTTCCTGATGTCATCTAACTGGCCGACCACATGAGACACGTTGGTGCGAACCATCTTGAAAGCTATCTCTTCCTCCCCCATGATCTCAAACCTGTCCAACAGAGGACATGTTAGCAGCAGTAACTCAGCAGAAAGACTGAACAAAATGTAAATAACCGGCATGTAAGATCATACTTGTACTTATTCTGGTCTCTGAAGGCTTTGTGGATGCGTTCTGTGATGGGCTTGCAGTGGAGGATGAGGCCTTTTGTGACAGGGGGCTGTGGATTAAAAACAGATCACTCAAATAATTAATAATATTCCTTCCGAGAAGTCTTATATTAAACATCAATTTAGTTTTTTCCCCTTTTCCAGGCTGTTTTTGTAAAGTGTGGCTCACCATGCTGGGGTCGTAGTAGGCCTCCTGAGTTGGGTTCACCAGGTGGAGCTGGGTCAGGTTAGTCGGGAGAGACTTGGAGCAGTTTATCAACATCTGCTCCAGGCCTGTCAGGTCCTAGAAAGTGCAATCAAAAGAAGACATGTTACACACATGTTCTTCAAAACAACAAGATTTATAGTAAAACTATTAATCTCATGTTTAGGAGAGAAGATATATCTAAGCCAGGACGGACCTGGAGGCTGAGTGGCAGCTCGTGTATCCTCGTAGCGAGAGTTCGGATCTCCCGGTCTGACAGGACGCCCGAGTGGTCCGTGTCGATCTCATCGAACACCTCGGACACGTTGAGCTGCTGCTGAGCGCTCATGAGGAAGTAGAAGTATGAGAAGGCGAACTGCATGTCCTCTGAGTGACGAACACGGTGGAATGATGTCTTGTCAAACTCGTCAGGGAATCTGACAAAAAAGGAAATTAGGATGTTGCCTCTTCTGTTAAACCTAAAGGTTTGTAAGAAGAATCAGTAACAAGCTTACGTGTCCTGCAGCTCCTGCATGATGAGCCGGTCGATCATGTGAGGCATGTGCGCCGGGACTTTGCGGGACGTGAATCCAAACTGGCTGTTGAGCAGCTTGTTGACGTAGCGCAGCGAGTCGGCAAAAGTGTCCTGCAGCCTTCGACCTGTGGCGGCGCCGTCACTCTCATAGGACAACTCTCTCTGCAGACGCTCCTCCTCCTGTAGCGGCATCGCAAACAAATCAATACCTACAAAAATCTCACTTGTCTAGAAGATTGGAAGTTGTTGCACCTTCTTACCTCAAGCAGCTCTTGGAAGTATTTCCTCCTCTCCCACGGCAGGAAGCCTCTGTCCGAGGAGATGAAGTGTTGGAGTCTCCTCCCAACTGGACCTCCTCCAGCAGCGTCGGCCAGGTCTGGCTGATTCTCGCCGCTCTTGGCTTTGGAGAGGCTGCTGAGCAGTTTGGACATAATAGGCCTCTCGATCGCAGCTTTCAGATTATGATGTTTGGGTATCACACGGTCCTTCACATGCTCATCATTGATGTGGACGGGAATAGGAGGAGTGACGGGCATTTTCTGCTCATTCACATCTTTCTCGGACATTTCTTTTTTTGCGTTTGGATTTTTCTGATTTAATTTTTCTTGCTCCAGCTCCTTCTTCGGCTTTCCCTGGACTTTGGCTCCACCTTCATTACCTGGATGTGAATCAATGGCCTGGTTCTGTGTCTCGTACGGTTTAAGAATCTCAGCCTTTGTGAGGTTGAAACCCTTTAAGGTAATGTCACCAATCAGAAGCTTCTCCTCCAGCTTTTGCAGCTCACTGCGCACAGCCGCTGGTAGAAGTGACACGTTCAGGGACGGGACCTCTATGACAACTTCAGGGTCATCGGGCTGCTTCTTCTGGATCTTAGGACCCAGTTTGTTCTCAGGAATGTCAGAGAACGGGAACACCGGCTCCGGAGTCGGGGTGGGCGTCGGCTCATTGCCGGCGTCTTTGCTCGCAGTTTGGGACACGTTAGCATGAGGTAGAACGCGGGTGTCGATGGCTACATTGAAGCTCATTGTGAACTCTGTGTCGTCTTCCCTCTGGAGCGTGAGGTTGTACTGGATCTGGGTGGCGTTGTGGCCGGGATGGAGCAGCAGGTGAATAGTCTTCCACTTGTTGGCGATGGAGGTGTGGCGAACCACCTGGTTGTCGCTCACGTGGGCCTGAGAGACTCTGCGAGCAAGTCTGTCGAAGGTGAAATACGGCCTGGTTTCACCTACAGGGAGGGTGTACAGGCTCTGATTCTTCAGCAGGGTCACACGGAGCAGCTCGCCAAAGTGCTCTGCAACAGAAATCAGAGAATTTTAAAGGATATGGCTGGAAACATTATAGAGGTTTGATAGAAGCAACTGTTCCCATGTGTAAAAATCTATATAACTCACCTGTGCCACAGTCTCCCACATCAAACCCACAGGTAAGCACATTGCAGGCTTGGTCACAGAACTTGTCTGCCAGCCAGGAGTTGGCACATCCCTGATTACAGTACGACGTCCCTCCAAGACCTCCGAGACCGCCTGCAAACTGCCACACCTGTGCGCCAGCTCTACCTGGTCCGCTGCCACCGACCCCGGCTGCAAATCGACTGCTCCCCGCCGCACCTGTTGGAGAAAAGGCATAACATAGTTAATGTTTGTTAAGCCTATTTATACAGAAGAGATGATGATTTGTTGATGTCTTTACCAAGGCAGTCTCCTCCGTCCCAATCACAGGCAGAGTTGTTGCAGGCTTTGTCACAGTACCCATCTTTGATCCAGGATCCAGGGCAGCCCTCCGCACAGTTTGGGACAGGCCAGGTGAGATACACCTGCAAAGAGACAAAGAAAATTAAAGCTTGAAGGCCAGTTTGTATTAAGAGACAATCTGACAATTTAATGTGTAATTATTTTAAAATACATTCATATAACAGCTGCACAAATGTTAACATGAACTCCTGGTGAGCTCTCAGGATGTAGCATTCACACCTTCTGTCCTTTCGAGTGGCTGTAGAAGTCGTCCGGCCAGACTTCTTTGCCAAACATCACATCATCGTTAAGGTAAATGAACTTTTGGGAGAGCCCTGGGATGCGGTGGATGTGAGTCTCTATGGCAGGGGAGCTGAAAGTGGGAAGGTGGCTGCTGTTCTGGAAGATATCCTAGGAGGTAAAAGAAAAACAAATGTGCGCCTTAAATGATGAATTAGATCACCGATTTGATAGAATGAGATATGGAAATTGTGCTTGAAAAAAACAGAATATTAGGTGCAAAATTAAGTCATAAAAGCTCATCAATATTTCACACTTTAGGATAAAGTTTGGTGTTTGTCATAACAGTTAAGACTCAAAAATAGGCTGACCACGGATCCCTGCAGTAACATGTGTGAGGTCGAGGCTTAAATATTACCTGATGTGTTATGACTGTAACTCTGGGGTTATCCAGGTTGAGCCAGGACGGAATCTGCCCGTTAGTGACAATGAAGATGTGCCGCACCCACGGGGCGTGTTTCTCCACAGAGCGCAGGGAGTAACGGAGCTCCTCGTTGTCCTCGAATCGGCTTGCTGACACATCTTCATCCTGTTTGGACTAGTAAGAAAATAAGAGTGAACAACATGAATTAGACTATAGCTCAAGGACACATGCATTCTGGTTTACCTGTCATTGTGGGGACTTAGACTAATACATACTCTCTGGGGACATTTCATGACACACACTTTCTTGTTTACCCATCATTGTTGAGAGGTGACATTTTGTGATTAACCTATTATTGCCGGGATTTTTTTTTCACCCACACTTTCTGGTTTACATGATGTTGTGGGGACTTTAAGAGACACACACTTTCTGGTGTACCTATAGTTGTGGGGACTTCTACAGACACACACGTTCTGGTTTACCTATCATTGTTGAGACCTTTACAGACACACACTTTCTGGTTTACCTATCATTGTTGGGACCTTTACAGACACACACTTTCTGATTTACCCATCATTGTATGAATGTTAACTCAAACACTTTGTGGTTTACCTATCGTTGTGGGGACTGTACCTCAAATACTTCCTGGTTTACCTATCATTGTCGGGACTTTTACAGACACACACATTCTAGTTTACCTATCATTATGGGGACTGTAACTCCAACACTTTCTGGTTTACAACAACAGGCAAACCAGAAAGCTAAAAATGTCATCAATAGTCCCCACAACTCTCAGCTGCTCTAAAACTTATTTTTAAAGTATGATTATGTTAACAAAGATAAGAGATAAAGAATACCAGTCATACCTGTGAGATGGCAGTGAGGTCCCAGAACAAATAGCCAGGGCTGATGGTTAACTCTTTTCCATCCAGGGTTAGGTTCTTTTTAGCCTGCTGGGTCAGGTCAGTGAAATCCTGTGGGGTTTTCAGGTGGAGCAGGGCGATGCTGGCCTCAGAGTACAACTCAAACTGAAAGAAAACAGAAAATTAAATTGTTAATTGTTTGGAAAAAGTACCTCAGAGTTTTGGACATTTTTATAAAGGTGTGTGGTTTAAATAAGAAAATGAAAACTGATGCAGTAGAAGTTGAGTCATCATGAATTCTAGTCCTTAAAATAGGTCTCCTGACAGACTGTCGTTCCTGTGTGTAGTAATCTCCATATCAATTGCAAAATCAGTGAAGTTCCCCTTTAAATGACAAAACTTAAATCACCACATACACTCTGGGAACTACCTAAAAAGCAATTTCTCAGATTTGAAGTCACATGTTCAGGGATGTGGTCTAACCACAGTGCCAAGCTTGTGACAGAGATCCTCAGTCTATCACTGCAACGAGAAGATATCTGATAAATACTTAAGAACGATATCACCTTTGACCCTTAAGCTGAAGAGGTAAAATAAAAGCAGCTATGATGTTTGTGTGGAGGCATCTGCTGGCTGCTTTAACCTCAGATAAACAGGAGTGTGTGTGCAGAAGTTCAAGTTTGGAAAATTCTGTGATGTCATTTTCTCCATGGAGGTCACTTGGAAGTGGCTCCCCCTCTGATCTCAGTACAGCTATGCGAGGCATTGTAGGACTCTCTGTGTGTGTGTGTGTGTGTTTGTTTATGATGAATGCGAGAGAGAGAATCCCCCGGCCTTGCCCATTTCAAACCATCTGCCCTCCAACCTCTCTCGTCTCTCAAACCGTAAGCATCCCAGGAAAAGACTCACCCCGCCTCACCCCCACCCATCGTCTGAAAATGAACCCAAACATCCCGCATGAACTCGTGCTGTGCCTCTTTTTTTTCTCTGCTCCTGTTTATAGGTGAGGAGGATTAGCTGTGTCTTAAAACCCAGCAGGGAGCAGCCAGGAGGGCAGCGAGCCTCGGATCACATTGCTCATCTTTGTTATAGCTCTCTTTATAGTCCTGATAATACTCTAACACATGCACACAAAGCAGAGGTGTGTGGTGGCCTCACACAAGCACGTGCCTGCCTGCAAGTAAGCGTAAACAACCATGCATATATATTACATAAGAATAATTAGTCACTAGGTCACAATGAAGCAATTTAATCTGTATTTGACTGATTGTAAAGTGAATATCTTTGGGTTTTAGGCTGATAAAATGGTCACTTACAGCCCCTGTTTAGCAGTCGTTAAATGGTCTTGCTTTAACATTGAACTGCTTGTAAACAAAAGTCGTGGATAACTTATATTTTTAGAGATTAAGATGTTCATAATCTCACCTATCATTAAAAATATGGAGCAGTATGTGAAGCACGAGGGCCAGAAGAGAGAGAGAGATCACCAGGCAGCAGCTGAAGTTGTTCCTCACCACATAGACATGTCCCACTGCGATCTCTGGTCACTGTGGCTTGCATTTAAATGCAGTGGCAGCAGGAAGTGTAATCAGTGTAGAAATAATTGAGTTGATCCTCTGGGTAAACCATTAAACTGTGTGGCGAGTGATGTTTTTCAGCAGATGGGTGGCGATTTTGCAGTGGGGTGTGGTGCAACAGAGGTCAAGAGGTCAGTCTGACAATCAGAAACTGGCTAGTGACCTACAGAGGAATCCGAAGCAAACTATCCATGGCTTCACTAAACTGACAAGATCATCCATACTCGAGGAAAAACAGAATGAGTTGCTTGAATTGCTATTTTTGCAAAGCAGAGAATTCTATGCGGAGCAAATTTAAGGCTGCTTTTATATTATGAGTTCACAATAAGGTAAAAGACAGAGAAGGAGCCGTTTTCCCATCCTACCTGCCGGAGAACAAACAAGGTGAACACCAGCCTTTCCTTCAAAGCCTCAAGTAGTAGTTCACCACTGCACATATTACGTGAGACACCAATCGGCAGTCATTACGATGGATTACATTCAGGAAAATGCTGAATCTACAGGGCCGTCAATTAGGTTTAGTAATTTTACAACCTGAATTTAAATGACGACCCTGTAGATTAAGTATTTCCTGTTCACGTCCAGTAGCTATTTATGTTTTTTTTAATGTTGGTTTTGCATCCTCTTGTCACTTATGTATTCTTAATTAATTCTATGTGTTTTAATGTTTTTTGTTGTGTCTACATGTCTGTGTTTTCTAAATGTTTTATTGTCTTACTTGGTGCAAAACAAACTTCCCCAAGGATTCAATAAAGCTGAAGTTGAAGTTAAAGAATCCTGCTTTTGCTCTCCACACAAACTGTTTTCCTGCATACTAGAGGTCTTCCCGGGTCTACTGGAACCCGAGGACCCGGGACCCGACTTGAGACCCCGGCCAAGTATTATGTGGTCATACGGGTCCGGGTCGGGACTCGTTCTCTAATCCTCAGTTCTGGGTCTGTTCAACATTGTGTGTAAAACCCGAATGGATCCGTGATTAGAAAGGGTTCATGATTAAAGTGCTGCGTGTATTTTAACTTGCAACAATGTATCATTCACATGAGAATGTGTGGTAAATAAAGTCAGGAAAGAAAGAAAGAGCAACAACGAGTTGAGTGACAGCAGATTCAGAGAAAAGCCAAAGCCGGTGATGATGGATACCTTCCTCGCTGATGTGGACAAAAAAGCTAAAATGAATATAAAGAGGTAAAACCTCGTTTATGCAAAGACGGACAAAGACGAGAAGAAAGCAAGCGGAGTTACGTCTAACACGTGTGTGTGGCTTCTAAAGGAGCCGCAGGTTTGAAAACTTGGATGTGTTTATGAACTTTCTTGGCAGAGGATGGATCATATGCACGGCCAGACACAGGGGAGAAGGCTGCGTCACACAGGTAGGATAAAAAGGTTTGTTTGACTGCTGACTAGCGGTAACTTGTTATAGTAATCAGCTGTGAAGTCGGTGCTGATCGGGTCTGTTTCGCCCACTTTTATGTAGAATCTGTAAACAGAGATTATATGAGACACTAAAACCTTTGCATCTTGCTTCATAGAGGAGAAGAGACACCATGTGGACGACCGCACATAACAATACAAGCTAACACATCAGCAGGACTCGACAGGCCACATCACGGGCAGATGATCGAGGTTGTGGGGCAGCTTTCATCACCATGGCGCTCGCTCTAACACCAGCTATAAATACTGAGCGTCTCTCACTGCTGAAGCTCTCCCTCCACACTATGCACATCATCCCTCTTTCACAGAATCGGCCTGACGACACCAGGAAACACCTTGAAATCCAAACTGTGCATTGTGTGGTGGCCTGTGTACCTAGAATCCCTCCAGCCAAACACTCACACACACACTTTCCATCCACTTTCCTGGACACACAAGTCCCAGTATCGCCACTTCTCCCACTACACACTCCATTTTGAGTCTCTCCTCCAGCTTGTTCCACCTATAAAACAATATAGGGACTCCAAACAGGTAATTAAAAGCGTAAATAAACATGTATGGGAAGGCAGGGGCGTGTCCAAGAGTGCAGGGAAGGTCAGTCAAATCCTTGTGCCCTTTAGCTTGCTGGCTGGCGCCGCGCCACTCCAAACAGTTGTTCTTATGTTAACCCCCTCACCGCCGGCTAAGGTTACAGGCCGAATGCCGCCGGTTATTATCACATGACCTGCCAGGCTGCACAGACCTGGAGACAGACGCAGGGATGGATGGGACAACTGGGTGCTATGATGATATGTAGGTTAAACAGAGTTAACCTACATCTCAACACTTACGGAGCTGCAGTGAGTCACCTGTTTCTGCTCACACATAAACAGTGGTATTATGAACAGACTATAATTGTGACATTTCAGATTATTCCAATTTTAGATCTATTAAAACTTTAAAAATGATAAGGAACCATTGCTAAAAAAATAAAAAGTCTAAACTTAAAGTTTATCAAAGTTATCAAGTTACCTCTTTGTGCCTAATGTGATCGAAAACTTCTTGGGATCATTCCTCTCAAAGGATTATTCCTTTGAACTGCTTTCTGAGAGTTGGTAATTCACATTTAAGAAAATCTAAATATACCACCTGTCTTATATCAAAAAAAGGATTCTTGGCCCTATTAAAATATATGGAATATTTTTAGGTAAAATGAAACTAAATGAAATGAAATCAATACTTTATTTACAATAATAGTCACTAAGTTACTAACTTTATTTAAGTTGTCTCAACATGATATAAAACCATTGCATTTAAGGTGACATTTTACCTTGAACTAATGTAATAAAATTACATGGAAAATTTACACGTAATTGAAATACTTAAAGTCCATGTTTTTGGTATAATTATTTTTTGAGTGCTTTCTTTCCAGAAAAAATGGCAACAGAAGGAAATCTTTATGAACTCAACGGAGGTTTACCCACATGAACTTTACCTGCTATAAAATACAAATAAATATTTAAGATATAAATAAACTATTTAAATAAGCATCTGTTTCAATAATTATTTTATTCACTTCTATTTTTACACATTTCCCTGCTTTTTTTCTATATTGTGTTTTTTTCCCCACTTAACTTTATTGATTCAAAATTCTTTAAAACTTCTTTTTGTATGATTATTATTGTAACACAACCCTTTTCTATGTAAAGGTAGGAACAGAGGCACTACAACTGCAATCATTGTTTTTATAAGATCATACTAGAAAACACTGTAATGAAGTGTATAAAGCAGGGCTGCAATTTTTTTAAGTTGACTGTTTGGTTTTTAAAATGTCACAAAAAAAGTGTCAATAAAGTTTCATAATTTTCCAAAACACAAGTTTGCTGTTTTTGTCGCAACTGAAGACCAAAACGAAAACATGTTCAGATTTCTCTTCTAGGAAACAGTAAAACAAATATTCACACTGGAGCTTGAACAAGTTATTTTGGATAATTTTTGCACAAACATTAACTTAAATTGATTTCGTCAACAAATTGATTGAACAAAGAGAAGAAGTTTTAAAGACCTTGGCTTCAGAACATTGTATTTCCAGGCTCCTGAAGAGCTCACCGAGACTGTAAAGCTTTTGTATTAAACTTCTGTTTTGTCTTTAAATATACAAAGGCTGTTACAAAAGATGTTATCTAATCAGTCACTCATTAATTCTATCAGCCATGTGAGTATATTATCGGAAGAAGGGCCGAACAGTTGACTCATGCCGTCCTGCCCGTCTGCCGGTGAGACGGGGTCACTCCGCTCCCTTTTGTTTTCTTTGATTATTTCAGAGTAATCCACGCTCGTTAGTGGCATTCCTCCCACTCAAAATATAAAGCAGAGTTCTGATTAGAGAAAATTATTAGATACACAAGTCGCCCGCCGCCAAGCTAAACAGAGGCCCTTTATCCACATCACAGCATAACTGTTTAAAATAGAAAAAGGCCGTGTTTAGCAGGACAGTGCAACCTCTTCAAGGAGGAGTTGACATTTGGATGTGACGCTAATGTGATGTATAAAAAGATCAAAAACCTCATTTGTGCAGACACGAATACACAGTATAGGTCTATTGTAATTATGATGTAGCAACATCCTTCAGCACTGTGATAGGACGCGGTGAGAGCGACATCTGGTGGCAGAGTTATGTTAAAGTCTTTCTTTAACCTTATCACTGACACCACTTATTTAGATAATAAATGCTGGTTTTGCTAAATCAACTGGGTAATACAATTAAGAAAAGAAAGCTAAGAGTCAGGAGTGTCTTCTGTATTTATCAAGTGTGCAACTCTGCCTCCTGCTGGTCTGAAAAGGAAATATCTTCCTCATTAGACACATTTAAAAATGTTTCCCAAACTAACAGGAAAGTAGAAGAAGGGTTTGAGGTCTCTAACAATGTCTTAGTATCTTTTTGGGGTATTTTCCCAGTATGCAATAGATGTAATACTTTAGAACAAAAGAATGATTTCAAAATAAAAGTCCCAAAGATGCAATATATGAATCTTGAAAATGTAAAAAGAAAGTCAATCAGACAAGCAGCTTTTTTCTATTTTGGATCTTTCTTTCCTTTTCCTCTTATTAACAACAATTACAGCACCATTAGGAGCTACTTAATATAGTAAAACTAATTCTCCAATTGCTGAGTAACAAATAATTCTTATAGTAAAATTTAACTCTTACAAAATCAGTCATTTGGGCTTATCAATCTTACAGTTTGGTACCTGGATGTCCACTATTTGGACCAATTAGCCAGTTTAAACGGAGGTGTGTCGCATTGAGAAGGATACAGCTGATATAATACTTTGCAAGATACATATTTAATCAACATTCAGGCAATCTCAGATCTAGGGATGCACGATATTATCGGCACGTTATCGGTATCGGCCGATATTGGCTTAAAAAGGAACTATCGGATATCGGCCAACACGCCGACATCCGCCGATATAATTAACCGATAAAATAATGGGCTGCTGCATACTTCATTAAATGCCCGACCTCGGCGCAATGTCCCCGGCGCGAAGAAGACCTGCACAGCGCAGCGTGATGACGTTAGGTGTGTCTACCTGCAGCATGACAGTTAGAAGCCAAAATGTCCGTGGTGTAGAAGTTTTTCAAAGTGTCCGAAATAGAAAGCAAAACTGCTATTTGCAATGACTGCTCAGCTTCGGTGATGAGAGGAGGAGCCAAGGCAAAGTCTTTCAACCCTACAAACTTGATTAACCATCTGAAGACCCGTCACCCCGACCGTTGTAACAAATGTGATAAGAGTATCACCATTATACTGTACGCTAATTCCAGTACAGAAGAGAGTTGATGATCTCTGCAATTAGGTGTGCGGGAAAAAAATATCGGTATCGGTATCAGTAATCGGCTAAATGAGTTAAAAAAATCCAATATCGTGCATCCCTACTCAGATCCCATCGGCTGTAGTCTGATGACTGCCGTGCGGTTGGCGATAAACGACTTCCAGTCACGACTTCCTTTTGCGCTTGCCGCTTTGTTCACAGAAATAGAAACCGTTTTTCTAACTTGTAATTAACGGGTCTTACCTTTGCCGAAATGTCAACATCATGATGCAGATTAGTAAAACAGAACAAATGAAGCTTTGTCAGGTCTGTCCTCAAGAGGAGAAGAAAACTACTTTTAAAATGCTCGTTTGTTGAACGGAGGTCAGATGATCATTTCTGATGCATTTGAGGAAGTTGGGAAATCTGAACGCTTTCGTGATACCGCGTCAAGGGAATTTATATCAGGTTGAATTTTAGATCTAGAACGGATTGTTAGTGGTTAGCATGCAGATGTCTGTTTATATAGATTAATAAGAAGCTAACTCATTGCTCTCCACACGGAGTGTTTTTCCGGTATACGCCGCAGCCTGCTGATACGTGATTGGTCAATATTACTCGGACTACAAGCGCACTACAAACGGAAACCAGAACACTTGCCATCCCTAAAATCCACGTCCCTGCCTGCAGATTCTACATTTCTGTGCATCTTCTGAGAGGTTAATATCCTGGTGAAAACACATATCGGAGCAGCCTCAGCAGACACCCAAAGACCACAAAAATATTCAATCGGGATGGTTGCTCCTGTTTTACCTGTTTGATTTTGTCAGTTATGACAGACGGCAGTTTGACTCTCAGCTGCTCCGTCTCCTTAAAGGTTGCTGGGAAGCCGCTAAGGTAGGCCAGAGACTGCATCCGGATCAGGCCCGGAGCCTCTTTATCTGTGGTCTGCAGGAAACACAACACACAGGTACAAATTAAAAAACACAGTCTGATGTTTGGTTAACACAGCCTGTCGTTCTGTGATCACAAAACGTTTGAGGGCTGTGTTATAACATTTAGAAATAGTCCAGTGGGTTATGTTGAGAATGGCATGTCTGATTAGGTTATGCATGTACAACAAAATATGCTATATACTCACCAGGTAACATCTGGAAACAGAGAACTTCTGGTCTTCTTTAGATACATCTGAATAGGCTTTATCAGCTGTAAAGAACAATGAAAAAGAAAGATATAACTTAGCTCCATAAGATCCAGTGTGTAAGATGTAGGGTCATCTGTGTGCAGAAATAAGATTCCTAATTATGTTTTCTTTAGTGTCTAATCACCTGAGAGTGTCTTTGTCTTAGAATGCGCCTTTATATACTTACAGATCTTATAAACACAGACCGCCTGAGCTGTGCCTCACTTGTTACTACAGTAGCCCAGAACAGACAAACTACACACTTGCCTTAGAGCGGGCTTTTGCATTTTTTCGCAGCCACTGTAGGCAAGTGGAGCAGTATCTGTTGGTTTTACTTTTGTTGTCTGCATTACACAGAGCAGAGTGATTATGGTTTTGAATGGTGCTTTATAAATAGATATAATTAACTCCTCATTAGATATCACTAAATCCTACTTGCTGCTCCTTAGACTAGACAACCAGAACGACTAAAGAAACAGCAGACTAATGAAACAAATGTCAACAACTAACAGCTAAGTGCCCTTGAAGGAGACACTGAACACAGGCACCACTTAGTGTACGCATGTACGTACTGTTTTTATCATGTGCCATGCTTCAATTTTAAGGATTACTCCAAGTTTGTGTTATTTTAATGGGGTTTTGCTGCATTGAATCTGTCTTTTATTTTGGTATTTGAATATTTGTCTGCAGACCTGCCAGACTCCACCTCTGTTGACATATCTAAAGACGTGTCTGTTTAGCCTCTCTTTAACTCAAGCTGCCCTGACATTTACTGCCTTTGTTATGAAGCCTTAATTATTTGTTTTGTACTCTTTTTATCTTTTCTGTTTTTATTTTTTGGGCTTTTTACAGTTTACATCTTATTATTGTTGTTTATTTAAAGACCCCCTCCAGTGACAATCAAGTGTAAACATCTCCACGTGGTGTTCTTCATGTGCTGCAAGACATATCTACTATGCTACAATTGCTACTTAATTCAGACAAAACTGAAGTTATTGTGCTCGGCCCAAAACACCTTAGAGATTCTTTCTCTAATGCTATAACTGCCCTAGATGGCATCAGCCTGGCATCCAGCACTACTGTTAGGAATCTGGGAGTTCTATTTGATCAGGATATGTCCTTCATCTCCCACATAAAACAAATATCAAGGACAGCCTTCTTTCATCTTCGCAACATAGCAAAAATCAGACACATCTTGTCTCAAAACGATGCAGAAAAACTAGTCGATGCATTCGTTACTTCCAGGTTGGATTATTGTAACTCGTTACTATCAGGCTGCCCTAATAAGTCACTAAAAACTCTGCAGCTGGTACAAAATGCTGCAGCACGTGTGCTGGCAAGAACTAGGAAGAGAGATCACATCTCTCCTGTATTAGCCTCTCTGCACTGGCTTCCTGTAAAATCTAGAATAGAATTTAAAATCCTTCTTCTTACTTACAAATCTCTTAATGGTCAGGCACCATCATATCTTAAAGAGCTCATAGTGCCATACATTAATATCAGGGACAACATCAGCAGTCATCTCCGTGGCTGGGCCTGTCTGCTTTTAAACTGCAGTGTACCAAGGACAGGCTGAACAACACGTTTTCACATTGGCAGGTTTGAGACGTCACAAACCTAAGGAGCCAATCCCGTTAATGGACGGGGTGACGCTATGCATATCATTATGATGTGCAACCTATGGCAACCACTTCGGCGATGCGCGAGCCAGCTGTAACCGCCACTGTAATGTTTGCAAACTCACTACTGACGACTAACATTAGCATTGCTACTACTAATCACTACATTTCAAGCTAGCTAAGTTTCAGCAAGTTGCCGCTAAACGATGGCAGGGACGAGTTTTGTTTTCGCAAAAGAGGGGGCGGTTGGAAATGTGCATAGTGGGTGGGGACTATGCAGATTCAGGAATTTTTAATGAGGCAGAAGGAGGAGATGCCTTGGGAGGATTTTTACAGGTAATTAAACATATTTTGCAGAATAAACATATCAGACAATTTATTATTTCATGCAGAGCATTTTAAATGTCTGAAAACATGACTGGAGCTGCTCTTTAATATCTATTTGGGCCAAACTGTTTGGCTGTGCTGTGACATCTTGTTCTGTGGGCTGCATTTTTGTACAAAAGGTGGTCTATAAATAAAGTTGTTGCTGAAAATCATCCAACCTTACCTTACTAACTGTTGCCCAAAAACGGCTAAATTCTCATGCCCTGGTTACTCATTAATCAAACTTCAAATAACATTTTTAACATTGTAAATAATGTTTCCTATCTCAGTGATAACCAGACTGCCGTGTTCAGCTCTGGGTGGTTATTAAGGCTCACATGATGCTTGGAAGTATTAACAAGCTTTTCTGCCAAATTTTAGGGGGGGGATTAATTTGTGTGTTTTTACCGTCAGCCTGCGAATGGAAGACGACCACGGAGGCGGTGGTAGACGGGTGGAAAGGTTTGTTCATCAGCAGCAGCTCTTTGGCAGCGGAGAAGGAGGGAGAGAGCGTCGGCAGCTCTTTGAGCGTAACGTTGGCTGGCAGAGCTGGGTCCAGAGCCAGCATGGGCGCCATGATGCAGTGAGACAGCAGGCATTCTGGTTTCACACTAAAAAAAACACACACACACAGAAACAGAGATAAAAATACTCAATTCAATGCATCGTGTGTCCTCCCTTTGGTGACCCCTTCCTCTTACTTTGTGGTTTTGCTGAGCAAATACTCATAGGCGAGAGATGAGAGAAGTTCACACCTTTAGCAAACAGTTTCCTTTGTGGAAATGTTGCATCGAGATCTTTGTGTCTGCGGTTAAAGTGCACAGATGGGTGTTTAAAGTCGACAGATATAGAGGAGGGATAAGACAAAAGAGGGGGGGATGCCTGTGAGGAAGTCTTATCTTCAGTGTGGTTCAGCGTTCTATGTGAGCTGTAAGATTCTCATGGCCCATCAAAGTTGACTGATTGATAGCCACTAGTTCTCTCATTTTACTAACAAATTTTGATTTTCTTGTATCCTCATATCTCAATTTTACTTCCTGGATCTCATTTAGCCTCCATCAAAAAGCCTCCTTTCTCTCCCTAACTGATTTGTCTGCTAGTTTGCCCTTGAAATATATTTCCTTGTGGTGTAATGTCACTCGACTTCCTGTTTCAACATCAAATTCAGTGGTCTCACAATGCTGTTACAGTGTGCCTTTCTTTGCAACTCCAACAGTTTGATTTGAAGGGCCAATCTTTCTGAGAGTGACATAATAATAAAGTTAGATGCTTTACTTAAGTACAGGTTTGGGAAATATGACAACATTAAAGCAGTGGCCAATTTATTATATACACATATTAATCCAATAAAACAGCTTAGCCATAACTTCTACCTTTAAAAAGATCATATTTTCCAGCTTTGATTCGCACTTATATTAGTATAACTATATGTTGATTTTTTGTCTATTATACAGTAACGTGTTTCAGTTATTTAGCCTAACTTAAAGGGCCAGTTCAACAATTTTCAACCTCAGTCCTAAATGCTATTTCGCTCTGTGCCTTTGGAAGACGCTATCTGCTAAAGTTGCTAAAGGCCAGGGAGCTCGCTAAATTACACTTTCTCAATCTAGGACGCCCGCCTCTGATGTCATGTCTCATTCAAGATTGTCAGGTTTGAAATGTAGACTGCAGACCTGAAGATTTTTTAGACGATCCTCCGGTATATTCTCGTCGTATTTCGGATTCTGTCCCGCTCTGAGCCGTTGCCTGCAGCGAAAACTGTAGTATTTCACTCCAGCGTCTCTCGCTGGCCCGTTCCTTTTAGAGGGAGGGACGCAATGCACACTGGGTGTTGTAGGAATGTAAAATGGGCGAAAACACGAGCTGTTTATACAACTTTCTCCACAGCTATGGCGCCAATTTCAAATATAATTGCTTCTATTGATTACAGAGAACACCAGCTTTGACTGACTGAAATGAGGGGGTCAACTACTGAGTCTGTTCTTTTTTTAAATGTGTTACAAAATGAAATGCACAATTGTTCAGGATTTTTTCCATTTTGCACACCACTTTTCAAGCTTATATTCTAACTCTGTGTTCAACACGACCCTTTAAACCCGCCACATCTTCCGCCTCACCTGTCTTTTGGCGCCTCAGTTGTCTCACTTGCATTTTTCCCCAGACGTTCCCTATAAGAAGAGGAAGAACAAAACATTAAATTCATGTTATTTTTTATTATAAACCTTCTACAGTTAATACTCTGAACAGCACGGCATGCTAGTAAAAAAATAACTACATAGTTTTAACCATCGTTTGCCGAGATAAGATAAGATGAGATAAGATAACTTTATTTTTCCCACACTGGGGAGAGAAGAGAGGAGCACTGATGAAACAGAGGAACGTTCTCAACCTTTGGTCTAAGATTCCCTCTTCCTCTGGGGCAATGTCTGAACAAGTTAATCAGAGTGAAAATGATAATGCTAACGTTCAAACTTGTATGCTAATTTTTACTGTATTCAGGTAAAAAAAACAGAAGGCACTTGAGGGTGTTTGCACTCCATGAACAAATATTGCAGGAGAACACTTTGTGCAGAAAAACAAATGTTTGTATTTAGTTAGTTACATCCTCTATTATTTCTCTCTAACCATCAAGCTTCACTGTTCCATTTCATTTGAACAAACATGGGAGCCACAGCTACCTCAGAGCTCTTTGTTCCTCCTCCAGTTGCTCTTTGACCGCCTTCAGTTCCTTCAGCAGTGCCGTGTCTGTGCCGTTCACCCATGTGTACACCACATCAATAGGCATGGGCAGGCAGAGCCTACGAAAATAAAACACTCATATCACTCAAGACAGTGCTCAAACTTAAAAGCTGTGACCCCATTTCCATCCCCGGTGCAAACTTTTCCTGTAGTCTGAATAGGATTTTGCTCATGCATGGTTGCACCCCGTCTAGTTCTTTCAGATTTCTCTCAAGGGAAGCATAGAAACGGTCTAAAGTGGTATGAAGAGAGGCTTTTGCAGAAAGTGGGCTCATTTTTTACTTCTGAACCCCACCAAAGAGAGGTGATATGAGTGTGTTTCTTTTGGTGCGATAGGTTAAAGACGCCCTTTACTTGGAGCACAAATGCTGTCTTTTGCTCACCTGCTTTGGAATGATTTCCCACCAACATTGTCCCTGTAGGAATCAAACAGTACATGATACTGGTCCCGACTCCACTCCACCACAACCTGTAGAAGAGGAGGGGGCATTAAATGATACAACCTTCTTGGATATGTTGTACAGCCTAAATATCACAGACAGCTAGGACAAGAACCCAACCAAACCACACTCAAAAATAAGACAGTATCTTTGTTTGCAAATTTTCTGCACAGGTCGACAGCCTGGGTCAGGAACAAATATTCCCACACAAGCAAATCATTGTAATACCAACCTACTTAAAGCCTGGCAAGATATTCACCCAACTTCCTCTACGGACGAAAATAAACTTGTGAAGTTGAGGGCGGTCAGTTTGCAAGCAATGGGACTCTAGTCTAAATAAAGGTTTTCTTTTAAATACGTAAGAATACGTGATTTATTGTTATGCCGAACTCTAATGAACACAGTAAAGATTCATAAACTGTTTCAACCAAAGCTCTTAAGATACGTAGGTTAACCAACAAGCTGGTTCACTTTTATCTGCTCAGTTTTTGAGAGGAATCTGGTTAGACGTTGCCTCAATTCATTTGGACAACACTATACTGGAAAAAGCTGCCGATTAACTATCGTTAGCTGATTCAGCAACAAAGCTAGTTGCCAGTAAGTGACTGGAGTGAAGTAAATAGAAGAACCTCACCTCTCCAAACTGAAAGGCGGAAACTATCATGAGGACGAGCCCCCCAAAGCAGAGGTAGAGCCCATATCGGTGGGACAGACAGGTGTACGTCTGCCGCTGTAACAGCTTCAACACTGAGTTGACGACTACCATGGTTCTCCTCGGCGACGCATACCGCTGCATTCATTCAAAAAAACGCGAGTTAGCGCACTACACAAAGAAAGTAAACATCACTGGCGACCCGAATATGTCAGCTGACCACCAGCCCGACTGCATGACACATGACAACCATACATTTCACGCTTCTTCGGCGTTGATGACGCTGCTTCATCGCAGCTGCTTCGAGCTTCGAGCTCGTTTGTCGCCCTCTGGTGAGCGGAGGGGTATTGGCCGTGATGCATTCAAGGTCTCTCCGCTTGGACCACGACTGCCCTGTTTACGGACTATAGTGGGCACTTGTGGGCCCTTTGGGTCGGGATGGCGGGATAGAGTTTGCTCTAGAAGCGAAAGTAACACTATTTCGCTGAAAAAGCAAACGAAACACCCACATAGTATGCCTTTGTGAAGTTGATATGGCCAGTGAATGAAGTTTTCTTTTCACCAGCACACATTTTAGGCCTGCTTTAAGTTGTGCAGCAACTCTTTAATTGCCAAGATACATGTCAGTTATTTATTTTGCTGCCAGGCAGGTTATCACCACCTTTTTAATGAAAATAAATGCAAATACAGTTGATTACAATGGCTTTAATCAAAATGGTAGGGTTTCGGCCCTAAAACTAAAACACTTAGACTCTGAAAAGACTCTGTAAAGAGCGCTGTACATCTTAGATGAACTGCATTATTGGTTAAGGGTCCGTTATTATGAGCCATGATTTCATACTCATAGTCATTTGATCCACTGTTTTTAGGATATTAAGTTGTATTTTTTGATATCATCATTGTCTTTTAAACCATAGCTTTAAGATTTCTCATTGCACAGTTAAAGAATATTGTGAGTTCTTTGGCAAAAAACGTTTATTTTTTACTTTATTTATTTCTGCATTCAACATCTCCAGCTATAAAAATAATACCGCATGTGCTCTGTCACTAAAGCTTTTTCCTGCAGCAGAAAAGCAGATATGATTTTTAAAAAGTGGAACTTGCTCAGATGCCATCACATGTTGTATTTGGTGGTCGTGGGATCATAACCTCTGACTCAGGTCAAGAATCGTTTCTGGTGCTGTGTGTCAAAATAAAATGTCAAAATGCTAGTATATATTGGGAAGAAAGTACAAGTGATAAAGCACTCAGAAAAAAGACCACCTGTCTTCTTGTAAACTCTGAGGTCAACAATCAGTCCAGCCCTGCTAAACAGCCTATTGTGTTTATGTTTTTGACTGTTTGTCTGCAGTTTTTCTGGCCTTCCAGTTGCTCTGCTGAGTCAAGAGCCCTCTGTGCTAACCAAGCCAGAGAGAAGGCCTTTTAAACCAACAATTTCTTATTGTCGCTGCCAAGTCAGACACTGGCAAGCCTCAGTACCCACATCAACAATTGAGGCTCTAAACTGGCTCCACTTGGACTCTGTGTCCCTTCACTTTCCTTATAATCTAAGAAAAGCTCCACAGAGGTAAGACTTCTGGGCATGAGCATACACCAGATGTTCCAGGTTCTTCCTGAATACCTCTGGCTTTGTCCCATTGGTTTCCGGCCCTTTAATCCAATCAAATCAAGACATCTTTCCCCCATATAAATATCCAACACATGCATCCACACTTATAAAGCTTGATCACCAAACAGGGAAAATGGGTTACTTCTTCAGGGCCTTAAATCATTAAAGAACCCCGTATTCTATTTGGTCATCTAAATGCACATTTGGTGTAAAGTTGCCCACAGGGTTTTTTAATCTGGAGAAAGGGGTAGCAAATTAAAAAATACATACATAGTACAAAACAGATACAACAAAGGAAACATGCTGCAAGTGAAAAAAAGTGCTGCGTAAAGGCTAATTAAATGTATTAACACTAAACACTCAGTAAATACATGCATGATGCAAAGTCAAAACACACAGTGGAAGTGTTCCAGGCCTGCAGGTAACCTAATCAGAGCAGTGTCAGATCATGGTTCATCATGAACAATGTAAAATAAATGGCTTAGCATACTAATTAGCATACTAGCATAACCCAGGAAGTAACAAAAGCCAGATGTATGTGAAAATGAACCTGGTGTATTTCACACAATTGTGTCTATTTTTGCACTTTGATCTTCAGAATCCCACGCAGAGCCAGCTAGAGTCTATCAATCTGAGACGAGCCTTTACAAAGCATGGCCTACATGTGGGCCTGTAAGTAGCCACCATATCCTGCTGATGTTGACTCATCGGCAACCTATGTATGTGAAACTGGTAGCGCACAAGCCCTGTCTGATAGGCCTACATTTTGTACTCTTGGATTGTTCATGCTGTAAATTTATAGAGGCGAAAAAGGCCTCATAAAGAAGGAGAGCAGTTTATGTTTTGTATTTAAAATCTGCAAACTAACCTTGCTGTAAGTTACTGGTAAATGTTTGGTTATGAATATGATGTATAAAATTGATATTGGCGTTTTCAAACTCGCTGAGCATACGTTTTTACAGAGAAATAGAAAGTTAACGTACCTCGCAACCTCGGTTATTAATTCCATAGACGTAATGACAGTTTTGTTCAAACAACATCGTCAAAATAACATTTATTTTCAAAACAGAAATACTTTACACATAAAAAAAAGATATTCAATCTTAAGGCCAAGGGCCCCCCATTGGCTCAGGGCCCTGGGCATGTGCCCACTTTGCCCATGCGATAATCCGTCTAACTCATAGGTATCAGAGATTTAAAAGAAAATGTGATTTCATATTGTCACAACTAAAATACCCAGCATAAAATAAAGCTGTTGATAAAACCTCCACCTAAACTATCCACAAAATGCAGACTGCATTATATATTAAAATTAAATAAAACAATAATAATCAAAGAACATGATCAAATCTGACTCTGAAAGGAGCCACTCTGCACTGTGATTACTTAAACGTTTGATGTGCCGAGTTAACGTGCAATTTTTTATATTGTTCACTGCTTTTAGGCTGCTTACTTCCTCTACTGTTATTACTGGCACAGACTTACTCAATGGGAATTCGTTATTTAGCGAGAAACGTAACACGAAAAAGAAAGCGTGTTAAAGTGAGTGAGGAAGCGGTGGATGATCATAACGGCTGGATTTGTTTGCGTGGGCCGGACTTTTCCGTAGGGAGTAGTTTTTAGGGAAGAGGTTACAGTATAGCCTACAGTAGATTGTCTTATTGGCAGAAGTTCTTTTTAGTTCACACCATCATGTGACTGTCAGTAACACACTTCTTTTCACTTGACAGCGACCGCAGCAGACTCAACCCTGTTCCTGGACATGCATTTAAACGTAGCTGTCATGTTATTCGGCACTATTTTACTGCGCACAGACGTCTGACAGCGTTTTCTGCCAGCTCCGCGTAACATACCACCAAAGATGTTTTGGTTCATGCAAGGACTCTGCTCTCTGCCAGCGTTTTTAGTCATCTGGTCCTCGAGCACTTTCATTGTTTCCTACCTTATCGCGCTTCTCAGGGGTGATGTCGACATAATCTTTCCATATATAAGGTAAGTTTTATTTCTGTATTTTACACGTTTTTTTTAGAAAAATAACAGAGAAACCACTTGTGCTGTAATCTTTAAGACGTAAAATCTGAGTGATAAAAGCGCATATCGATAGTTTACTTTCAGTGATTTCAGTGACGAACTATTTCAGCTGTGACAAACTTTAGTTTCGTTTTCCTCCACATTAACTTGGCTGGTACCCAAACTCCAGCTGCTCGTTCACATCTGCAGCCTTAGACCTCAACTTTTCACTTCCTCTTTTAAAATTAGACTTTCATATCAAGAAGAGAAGACTAATATATTAAATTTAACAAAATAAAACCTACATTTAATCCCAAATTAAGAAAAGTTCTGATACTATCATAACACTTGGGCTAAAATCTGTATCGTCCTTTTTCCTTTTCAGCGACACAGGCGCAAACCCCCCTGAGAGCTGCATTTTTGGCCTGATGACATTCATTTCAGCATGTGCAGGTATTTTTTAACCCCTTTTAGTATGACATTTTGCAATAACCCCTCTGTAAACTGCCTCTTTTAGGCAACCGTGGCCTTTCCCAAGGGAGGAAGCAAACTTTCCAAAGATATCACTCACATTTCCCCTTTTTTCTTGATAATGAAAGTAGACTTTATTTGAATGGATTCAAGAGGAATTTCGTTTTTTATACTAAACGTTTACACAAACTTGTGATAAGTTAACAATTTGACCTCTGCGCAGGAACAGCCACCATATATGCCAGGTACAAGTATGTGGAGAAGCTGAGTGAGGAAACGAGGGTGGTGAGCCCATGCCTCAATAAAAGTGCTCTTTACATTGGGATGTTGTCCTGCTTGGGCATGTGTATTGTTGCAACCTTTCAGGTATGTCTTCACATGTACCTACATAAGTGCACATTTTATTTGTATGTAAAAAATATAGCGTTTGATTGGATATTTTTCTACTTATTGGTTGCAGGAAACAACAGTGACGATAGCTCATGATTTTGGAGCTCTGCTTTTCTTTGTGTCTGGCGTCTCCTACATATGTCTACAGACCGCGATATCATATAAGGCCTATCCGTTTGGGTCCTCCATGACTGTGATCGGTGTACGTTTGTTTATCGCCACCCTTGCTACCGTGGCGTTTTTCCCCAGTATCCTTTTACAGAAATCAAATATGTTAACATCTAAAAATAGAGGCCTACTTGCTCTTGTTCCTTGATGTTCTTTCTACTTTGTAACACATTCATTTAATGCATGTCATCATCATTATACCCTAACAGTAAATGCACGTTTCCACTTTCAAGTGTTAACCATTATTAAATGTAATTTCCTTAATAATTCAGCTGTCATCTGTGCGTTCTTTGTGAAACAAACTAAACTTCACAGAGACCCTGAAGACAAGGTAGGCTTCTTTATCGCAATGTCATATTTATCAGAAAAACTGAAATTATTTGATTTAAGGAGATCAACACAAATGAAAATGAGGATGAGAAATGATGAGACTAAAAGCAGAACCAGATATGCTGACTACACAGTTGTACACAGGTCCCACCAACCTGAGTCAAGTGTTGCAGTTGAAAGGATGTGAAAAATAAGCAAGTCAAAAAGCTTGCTAACAGAAAATGGAAGTATGGTTTTACTTTGTACAGATAATAAAAAACAAACAAAGATATCTTGAATAATTAAAGGGATAAAATAGTATAAATAACGCATTACGTTCTATGTATAGTGTAGTATAAATTGTTGAAATAGTTAGCTAAAAGTATAAAAAATGTCAATAGTTTAAGTATAAACATTTTCAAAAAAGTGTGAGCAGAATTGTTAACTTAAAAGTATAAACATTTAAAATTGCTAGCTAAAAGTATAATAATTGGAAATTGTTAGCTTAAAGTGTCAACAGTTGGAATCGTTAGCTATAAGTATAAACATAGTTCAAACTGTAAACATTTGAAATTGATAGATTGGCAGATATGTTATTTTTCTGAACATAAAGTATATCATATCAAAATCGCCAAAAAGGGTTGGAAAATATCTGCAAAAAATCCAATATTGTGCGTCCCTAGCGTAAACAATTAAAGTTGTTAGCTTAAAGTGTCAACAGCTGGATTTGTTAGATTAAAGTGTCAACAGCTGGATTTGTTAGCTAAAATTACAAACCTTTAAATAGTTAAAACCAAACATTTGAAATAGTTGACGTTAGCCTAAAGGATACTCAGTTAAAATCGTGTGTTATATTGAATGATTTTACGTTTGTGGAGCGTTTGTTGAAACCAAAAAAGGAATTTGTAGTCGCCACCTTGGACCTCCTAAAATTTTAATGCTCTTTTTTTTCTGTTTGCAATTTTCACACTTTATATGCCAAACTTAAAGAAACTTATTTAGAAGATAAGAGCTTAATCAAAAAATTCTGTTTTTGTTGTCTTCATTATTTTGCATCAACACTCACATATTAAATTTAAACTAATTGCAGCATGTTTCCCTCTTTCAGGACTATCCCTACCATGTAGCCAGCGCTGTATGTGAGTGGACTGTTGCCTTCAGCTTCATTTGCTTCTTCCTCACGTATATCGACGATTTCAAAGTGAGTATCAAACCATTAAACTGAAACTTTTTTCCAAGAATCGTTGGGAGATGATCTCATTTCTCTTCCTAATTTCCCCCACAGCTGTTCACCTTAAAGGTGAAAACAGAGTACGAGGGTCATTCTTGATCAATCTGCAGCTGCCAGGAAGACTTTGTACAAATATCAGTATTTTCATGTGTAAAACATGTGCTGCATTTATTTTTGTAAAGCTGTTATGCTCGTGCATTTTGTATGATTTAGTGTTTTGTATCACCTGACTGAATTTTTTGGTAGAATATGGAAGGGACTTTTGACAGTTATTTTTACATACATACTGGCTGTGAGGTGTAAGGGAAAAAATAAACTGAGCACACCCTGTAACTTTATACTTTTTATACAATCACTTTGTAAGTGTCTTTATTGCTGCCTGTGTTCAGTCAGTCGTTACTTTGCACTTTGCTCCTGACTGTCAAACCAGCGTGACGTCCTGTCAGACCTGTGACCACTAATAAGAAAAGTTCATCACACAGTTAACCCATGACCCCTACGTGTTTTTATCAGACGCTGTATTTTAAATGGGAAAAATGGGATTATAATTCAAATGCTGCCACTTTCTTACGTACAAACTGGTTATATTTGTATAGCTGAATATTGTGACAAATTAAGAAGAGAGCGTCTTGTATTTTGCACTGTTTTATGTTCATTTGAAACTGCTGTTTTTCTGCAGTGCAGCTGTTGATATCTCTACAGCCTGGAGGCAGCTCATGTAACGGGAATTAGGCTATTAAGTAGATCCGTCTGCTCGGGCCAAATTGAATTGCTATAATATAATGAACAGGAATTAAAGTGATTAGCCTTAAAGACACATTTTCCCTATGCTTTCATGCCTTTATTCTTTGCTTTAGAGCAGCAAAGCTCACGTCTAGTTGTACTCACAAGTCAGTCTTTAGCAAATGTATCTATCGTTATCGCATTAAAGAATACTGCCAGTGCTTTGCTCTAATCTTGGAATGGTACGACTAACATGTGGTTAATAACCTAAATTGTTTCTATGTAGAAATTATGTACTCTGACATACTGACAGGTTGCTTGAGATATATTTATTTACAGTCATTCTCGCAAGGCTGTGGCAGCTGAGATTTTTGTTGCCAAAATGAACGATGATTCTGTAGATGTCACCCGCTCTCTTATCTTTAATCTTCTTGTTAAGAAGTTGAGACGAACGTATTGTAATCCAAAGAGACAATCCAGTGCTGTAATGTTCAAGTGGACATAATGGAGATCACGTGAACACAGATCATTAACTTGTTCACTACAGATTCTGTCTCAACGAGGGAATGTGTTTTTAATTTCATTAAAGTGTATTGGAAGCGTTTTCCTTATGATTATCATGTACTGTACAGACCGTGGTGCACTTCTGAGCTGAAGAATAAAGATACACTTTTTTAAGCACTCTGTTGAGAGTTTATTACAGAAGCAATTTCCAGAATTCTCCACTCTTTTTCACAATCATTATAGTGTAAAATCCATTCATAGAAAACTTCTACATGAATTTCACCATTTCTCAGGAGCTACAGTGTTCTTTAATTTCTCAACATTTAGATATTTTACATGTTTACAAGTAGCCACAAGTGATGAATGTAACGATAAGTTGGCACAAATAACAGAGTCGACACACACAAAAAACGCTGCTGATTTACATCTTAGTGCAAGTTTGTTTTTTACTCTTCATTCCAGCAGAGGTTAGTACATTGTTTTTTCTTGAAAAACATTAGAACTCTATAAATCTCAATGAAGATTAAGAGATGATCAGGAGTCAATCCAGAACCAGGTAACTGTGATTATGATCATAACCTTTAAACTTTCATTGGTGCCACATGAGGGAGTTTTTTCCTGTACATGCAGCAGCTTTGGAAAACCATTCAGATTTCATTCATTAGATTTGCACTGTCATCATTCTTAAATCTCTGACTCATTTAAAGGAGAGATTCTTCCCAGGAAAAAGCCACTGTCAGTCAAAGCTGATGCAATTTGTAATCGATAGATGCAATAATATTTGAAGTTGGCACCATAGCTGTGAGAAAGTTGTACAAGCAGTTTGTGGTTTCGCCCCATTCTAAAGTCCTACAACACCAAGTGTGCATTGCGCCTCTCCCTCTGAAAGGAACCGGGCAGCGAGAGACGCTGGAGTTAAATACTACTGTTTCTCTGCAGGCAACGGCACAGAGCGGTAAAGAATCTGGAATATGACGAGAATATACCGGTGGATCGTCTAAAAAATCTTCAGGTCTGCAGTCTACATTTTAAACCTGACGATTCTGAACGAGGCATGACATCGGAGGCGGGCGTCCTACATTGAGGAAGTGTAGTTTAGCGAGCTCCCTGGCCTCTGCCGTTTAACATAGTCTGATGGAGATTTTCCAGGGCCCATTGGAGAAGCGGATAGCGTCCTCCAAAGGCACAGAGCCAAATTGCTTCTTTTTTTTGTTCTACCATAACGGCATTAGCTCCCCATAATAGCATGATAGCACTGATGTTGAAAATCGGCGAACTGGCCCTTTAAGAGTGCAAAAAGGTCCCGGTGGTCTTAATGCTTTCCAAATTAACTTTATTTTGTTTAAAATTAGAAGTACAGATCCTTAGTAGCCTTATAATAAATTTGCTATAGTTTTTTCTCCCTCCAACATAACCACTCTGAACTTTTATAGTCACTTTTATAAGAAAATATCCACTTTTTGTCTTGTGACAAGATAGTCAAGTCTTGAACTTGTTTATAATATTCTGTGATTAGACATAAATTTGTTGCTTTTTTATGTTAACATTTGAAAACAAATCACAGTTTTTGATGCTCCAATGTACAAAAAAAACAGGCAGCATTAAGCCTTCAGTTAAAGGACAAATCGTCAAAATATTCCAGTAAATTCATTTAAATGACATTCTCCAGAAAAACAGAAGCTTTTTGGGAAGTGAAGTCATCACATGATGGAAGACGTGATCATACTGGTATTGTGACACACAGTATTTTGACACCGGCCTTAAAACAGAATTAGAAAGTACGTGTTCAACATTCAAAGTCCAACACAGATTTTGTGTCTGTTTTATCTTGACCCTGTACTTCTGTAGTATTTTAAAAAATTACTTGCTACTGCCATGTTCTAAGGACTACAGCTTACATAATTAACATTGCAAATGATTCCCTCTTGTTGGAAAGAATAACCGCATGTTAAAAATGCTGAATGTATCAAAATGAATGAGGTCACTGATGGACCATAATAAAACTATCTCAGCTCTTTGAAACTGAAATTACAATCACTCTGGTTTGATTCTCCTTTTTCAGGCACTTACATTTGCACCCTTGCAGTCTTTACAGGCACACTACTTCTTCTTCTCTTCATGAGTACAGGCCTACAGAGGCTCAGATGGGCTTTACAGGAAGCTTTTGAGGTGATGGGGACGGATGAGTGGCCTCAGTCGCTGAAAGATGATTCGCTGTCCGAGCTGGTGGCAGCAACATCTTGATCCTCTGTGCTGCCTGCTGCTCCGTTGGGCATGGGGGCATCGGGGGTGCTGGAATCAGGAGTGAAGGAAACGTTAGAGATTAGTTTGATTAAAAGTTGGACAACAAATCCACATGAATGTAGAGGGTTAAATATATTAACTCCTGAAAAACACTCACTCAAGCAAGTTAGGATCCAAACCCTCCAAGACCATTTTATTCCTTATAGCCATAACTGGAACTCCCTGTGATAGAAAAAACACTGGTCAAAAAACCCACTAACACACAGCTTTTTTGCTTAGTGGGTAACAATCGGCATTCAGAGTCAGGTGAAATGACTCTGCAGTAGACCCGGGTCATTATCGCCTCGGCTCCGATCGGCATTGATGGGAACACAAAACCCATGTCGACACGCTAATCTCCGCCCCCTTTCCGGCGCGATGCTATGCTCCATCGGTAACTTCTGAGACTCCTTGTCATCTCAGTTACAAATTGCGCCCGTCTCCGTCCAAGCAGCGCTCGAACATCGTTCCAAATGTCTCTGTCCCCGAGTTTGACACACAGACTGAATGTATCTGAATAGATACGATAAAGACCTAACCACCGTAACATCTTCACTGTTTACTAACCCTGTCTCTGGCGCGTTTGTGACGTCAGCTGGTGACGCAGCAGAAAAGAGACCGACAGGAGTATACTTCACTGGCAATGGGAAAAGAGACAATCAGCATCTATAAGCGGGTCTTCCCGGGTCTGAAAAACCTGCGTCAGCGCACTAATTTCGGTGGGAAAGGGACATTTTTGAGACACATAACCTATCCTATAAAAAAATTAGCAAATAATAGGTAGAACTTACCACTTGAACCATTTTCAGGTATCGGGCATATCGTGGATCCTTGGACACTGTCATGACATTCTCTGCAGCAACTTCTTCTATTTGTGTGGTTGTAGGCTCCGGTACAGTCTGAACAGGCTGCAACATGAAAAATACAACTGTATAAAACAGCGACAACAATTTAGACAGCCCAGGGTATGAAATGTGGTGCTCTGTAGATGGTACGTGTTTTAGGTTTAAGTCTTAAAGCTCCTGTGAGGAACTTTCAGTGTGTGTTGATTTTGGCGCCCCCTGTGTGTGACAAAGCAGTACCTCTTATCTCTTTGCTGATTTTGTTCTGTACATGCTTAAGTGGTGGCTTTTAACAAACAATCTCATGTGAGTGTGTCACTCACTTTAAACATTTTGCCCTCGAAAATGTAGCTGTTTCAGACATTAAAAATAACTATACAGAAATAATCAATGTTGTCGCTGATGGTCTGGTTTGCTTTTGAAGGTCATATAGTGTAATCAAAATTAATTTCAGTCCGATTCATAACCAGCTAAATAATCCTCACAGGAGCTTTAATACTAAGCATTGTCTGTAGCACTGGCTAGCTTAGCTTAGCATAGGAAATGGAGGCAACTATTCAGGCAAACTCTAAAGCTAAAAAAAACACCAAGCAGCACCTCCAAAGCTCACTTGCTAAATGTGTTTAACTGTACACAAACAGAAGTATTAAATTACCACTTGCAGTTTTACTTCTCTCTGAGCATGTTTGCTTCCTCGACACTTGTGGTCACAGTAAGTAAGCGCAGTAGAGACCTAATAAAAATATGTAAATAAGCGAGCTTTAGAGGTGCTGGTGGGTGGATCTTGTCACCTTTGGACAGAATTACCTTGTTTCTAGTCTTTATGCTAAGCTAAGCTAACCATTTACAGCATTTAGCTTTACAAAATACACATTTAGCAGACTTTTAATAAGTCTGTATTCGTAACAGGGCATCTACTGTGTATATAATTCATACACACGGCATGGTACAGTAGGGTACAATGTGGCTGAAAAACAGTTGTTTAATTGCATGTCTGTGTATTTACCTCCGGGGGAGGCAGGGTCGCTGCTGGTGGAACATTTGCCTGGCTCTGACAGACAGTAGTGGGTCCATTAGACTGAGCAGGTTGCTGCTGACTGGGTCCATCTATTGTGACGTCCTCCAGCCCAGGAATAGAGGATAGCTGCTCCAAGCATCACAATATTTGATACATGGTCAGTGAATGGACATGACATGCCTGTGGAGTGTCATAAACTGCAGGAGGAATGACTGAAAGACTCACCTTTGCCTCCAAAATGCACAGGGTTGTTTCAATCTGCTGTATGCGAAGGGATATGTTTGAAAGTTTCTGTGGGAAAGAAGTTTGAGAGTTCATGAAACATTAAGGAGGTTGTGTGTTAAAAGATAGTGGTCAGGAGTAAAAGTAGACATACAAACCTCTTCACAAACTGTAGAGAAACGATTGAGGAAGCGGACTGTGTGCACGACAAACTGATTGAGATAGGCAACCACTCTTCTCTGCTGAATGGCAGGGACCTGAAGGCAACACAGAAGAATATATTTAAGGAAGGAACTCAGTGCGTAATGTACCAAGGAAATTAAGTAATGAACAAAATAATGATATTTCTAGCCAATAGACTACAACAAACTATTGCATTGGTTCCATTTTAACACACTGAAAAAGAGAACAATTTAGCAAGTGTCAAAGTGTAGCTATGGTATAAGTATCTATGCTAAATGCAACATTTTTTAACCACATCTCAGCAACCTATAAAGTATTTTACTGGAGGAGGACTTTTATTATGAGGTAACAACAACGTGTTGTTTTATTATATAGTTATATTAAAGTTATATTTCTTTTGGTCTACAATGCTTTGTGCATTAAAGAGACTGTCGTATACAGGAACGTACCAGATCTGTATTTTAGCTTGATCATCTTACAAATAACAACATGACAAATGTAAGTGGCATCTGTGTATTTCTACAATTAACACGGTGAAAATGCCTAAGTGAAAATGTAGTATCTGTGCATTTACTATGTGGCTGATAAAGGGGAAATATGTGACACAGAGGGATATACTACAGGGGAAAATAGGCAACTGTTTATAGTTAAGGATGTAGTGCTTTATGGAGAGACATATATCCATACTACTGACTATGCAACTAACCCTTTGAAAATTGCAGAAATTCAATGGAAAACTTGAACAATTGCGCCCTGTTCGCTACGTAATATCTGCTAATGCTAAACAAATAATGGGGGATTTTTTTTCAGTACGGTAACCGTCACTGTCTGACTTGTTAAACAGCCTAACAACCTTCAGCTGTCAGTTTTGCTTTGCTCTGTTTCGTCTCATTTCATCAATACGTAGCAGAACGTAAGACAGCTAGCTTACGGTTTGTGTCAGCTAGCCACTAAATACAAACCTTTGTAAGATCAACGCCAGAACCCACAATCGGCAGCCCGTCCTCGTCCATGTTGGATTTTTAAACTTCCAGCAGATAACAGATGGGTTTCAGTTCTAATATCGATAATTTTCCCTGCAAAAAGACAAAAAGCGGTTCATAAAAATATTTGCTGTGAAATGTTTCATGTGACTCTGGACTGTGTGATCGGGTTGGAACGTCACACACGGCAGGCAGATACTTCCGGTAGAATCAGCCAATGGGATTTCTGATGTTAGCTTTTATTTTGAAGTCTACTTTCCCGTCTGCGGAAAACGTCAACATCCGGTTCGATTTTGAGAGCCAAGACAAAAGTTGGTCTGAAATTAAAATACCAATCACCACTGTTAAGTTTATAATCATATCAGCAATTTATTTGTAATGTGCTTTTCATAAAACACAAGAATTGTTTAAGCATAACACTCTTTATTCAGTGTAGTTTACAATTAGATTGGAGGACAGACTTTTGTTTTGAAAAGAGGAAACGCAGGGGACGAGTTGAGGAAACGGGCGCTTGCGTGCTAACAGCGCATGCTAGCTCAAATAAATCGAACCACATTATTTTACACTTATTCTGAATGCTGCTGGAAACACATTGCAGTAATGGAGGTCATTGGATCAATAGAGAAAATAAATGGTATGTATATTAATAATCTGCTCAGGCTGTAATCTAAAGCCGGCTGTGTTTATATTAGTCAGACAGCTAGCGGGACCCGTCTAATTAAAGGAAACATTAGCTGTCCAAAGCTGTCAGGCTGTTGCATTAGAGACTTATTTGATATATTCAGATTATTTTTATTATAATATTAAGTACTACATTTAATCGTTATTTGATATAGAAGACAGCAGAACATTACTTGGTTGCACATTTAAAAGTCCCAATAAAGAGATTTGTCCAGCAATTATACTGGTTCATATTCATATGGCAGTTTTTCCTGGGGTAGATTTAACAGTAATTTATTAATTTAGCAAATTAATTTTTATATTATTTTATTATTATTTATTTCCACTGTGAAAGAACATATAAAGACAATATTTAAATTTAAATTTGTGCTACTTAGTTTGTTTACAAGTGCTCTCTTTTTGTTAAAAGCTCATTGATGCCCTCAATGGACCATTTTTCATACTACACTCGTATGTTTCAGACCAGAGCCTGCCACTTCCATCTCTTCGCCTCCTGGTGCCTCCATTGCAGCTCCTGTCTGCTGCTATGTGGCAGTTGGCGAAGCAGAAAGATGTGATGAATTACGAGAAGCTCCAGGAGTTTGTCTTCATGGTGACTGAGGCGGTCCCTGGACTGCTCAACCTCAGACAGAGAGCCCAGCTAATCCTTGGTCTAAGAGCGAGGGTGAGCAGGAGTTTTGTATAGTATCATATTGACTATGATACATTTAATGATTTTGCAGTAACAATTTGTTGATATTTCAGTTGATTCTGGAGCTTTGCAAAGGTTCAGCGCGGGGTTCTGTTGACTCTCAAGCGATCCAGAGCTACTTGGAGAAACTCCCAATCACGTCTGCACACACAGATGTAAGTACAGTGAAGGAATACCATTTTAAAAGCAAATGATTGAATTCTGGATGAATGATTCATAAGTTATCCTACTTCTTGCAGTACAGGGATGCAGAGGTGAAGACAACAGAGTCAACTTTCATTGCACTTGTTCAGAGCCTGCTAAAAGATCCAGTCGAGAGAGCATATTTCTACCAGGTAAGACAGATTTTAATAATTTCTTAGCTTTAGATTCCTTAAAATTAGCTTAATAATAAGATACAATGGAATGATCTTTTAACAGGAGGTGTTCCCAGTGGAATATGGGTCACAATACGATGCTGCTCTTCATGTGTTATTGTGGGAGCTGCTGTCAAAGCTGGAAAAACTGCTTCCAGTACCAGACTTAAAACAGGTATTCTCTCAGTCAATCCAGATGTCTCAGGTTGGACTAAACCTGCAGAGAAATGTGTGATTTACCGGGAGCTTAAACACATCTGCTCTGTGATTACAGACTGCAGCCTGGCTTGGCTCGGCTCCGTCTGTTTTGGAGGAATGTGTTCAGTCGTCGCCTGAAGAGCTGAACTCAATCTTCTGTCACTATAAGAGTTCAGGACTACTGAAAATGCCATGTGAGTAGAGCTAGAGTAGGGGCAGAAAATTGCTGTTTTAATTAACCATTAAATTATTATCAAACAAAATGCCAAGCGTGCTCTTTTTCCAGCCTCTTACTCCTTATTTTCTTTTCTTTTATCCAGACGGCCCGTCATCCACCATCGGCAGCTGCATCATGTCTGCTTTATCCATTCCTCCTTCGCAGAAGACAAACATCTCCGTCGGACTTGAAGCAATCCACAATTACGCTAATGTACTACACCCCGTCACTTTTGTCGGAACAGACCAGTACAGCGTCGTGGCCGTCTACACCGAAGTGGAAGTCAGAGCGTCTGAAGCTGATGAAGAAATGGTCGAGTCGGCCGAAGTGCAAGTTCAAACCGATTTCTATGAAGAAGAGATTGTGGCTATGAGCGCAGAGAACGCTGGCGGTGAGGAGGCTGGCAGCTTGAGGGCAGACGAGACGAGTGAAACTGCGGACGTTGCTAAAGCTCTTCAGACTCTGACGAAAACCTTTGCGTTGAGGAAGGAGAGCCTCAGTCAAGATCTACAGACAGGAAAGAGTAACGAGTCATCGATTAATGATGAGCTTGGATCAGGAGATGCAGCAAATGAAGGAAAAACACATGAGGAATGTGAAGCACATGACCAAAATGATGAGAGTAGAGAAAACACTGTTGAAGAAGTGAAGGAGGATTTACAAGCTGGAGAAACAGAGAGCAATGTGAACTCTTGTATAGACCTGGAGGATAATCATGAACCCTTTTCTGTCCATGAAGACATGACAGAAGAAGCTCCGGTTTCTGAAACACAGCAGTCTAATGTGCGCCGATCCACTCGTCTACACATGAAGAGCTCGCCCAGCTGGCAGGAGACGTGTAAAAGCAAGAAATCATCCAAAGAAATTACTGAAGAAACAAAATGGTACAAAAAACATTTACACTGTAATCACTAATCGTGATATTATTATTTCCAGCTAACTTAAATTTTGCACTATTCCTTTACTAGTGTTTTACTTTCTAATAGTGGCATTTTAAAGTGATAATCTCAGATTTGTTCTCTTTGGCGGCACCTATGGTGATAAACAGTAATTGCGGGAGCACACTTCCCAGATATCCAGACAGTGCTGCATGTGTGACGTCCACGGTTGGCTCCGGTTGTAACTCTTGATTTTCCTCGCTGACGGTCGCTTTCCTTTTTAGACTGTTTGCTTCATCTGAGCGTCGAGTTTGTTTCTTTTTCTTTGGATTTTCACTGATTTTTGAAGTTGTATCTGTAGTCATCTACCTTTTTTTTGTTTGTTCAGCCATAGTCGATTACTGTTTACCCGCAACACTTGCAGAGAAAAGCAGCCGCTTAGCTCCGCCTACCCTCTCTGGCAGACCAACCACTGCTGGGTGATGGAAAACGCGTCACTAACTGGGCCCCACTTGTGATTCTTTTCCGTGAAATCACCACAGACACCCAGTTTGTAATACTGCAAATGCAAAGGCTTTCATCAGCGGGCCATAGGCTCAATCACCATTGTGTTACCTCATTCGGCAACAGATAGTGACTTAACAGAGATTTATTTATTGTCCAAAAAAATCTGTGTTCCACATTTATTGATTCTCCATCTTTATTTCACCAGGAGCAGAGCTGATGTATCACTCGCCCCCTCCCTCAAAGAAGTTGACAAAGGTATTATTTAAACATAAAGAAGAGAAACATCTCTGACATTTAAAAAAAGTCCACATCATTTTTTCACACCTATTTATTTTTTTTATTTGCAGGTGATTCAGACGAGATGACATCGATCATCTGCACCTGCTCGCAGTGTCCCTTCCACAGCTCTGATGAAAACCCTCCTCACTTCCACATGCCGAGCGTTCGCACTGACGAGTACAGGAAGCTTTCAGGAGCCAAATTTACACCTTCCCCCTCCAGCACAGATGAAATCTTTACATCAATGAAACCTTTCCCCAAAGGAAACGCAGAGCAGAACAAAGCAGAGCAGCCTGACGGTCAAAGCAAAGAAAATGTGTCTCAGTCCCAAAGCAGACAGAAGGCCCTCACGTGTGAAACATGCGGTAAGACGTTCACCCGAACGTCAGACGTCAGGAGACACCAGCTCACTCACACTGGAGAGAGACCGTTTCACTGCTCGCAGTGTGACCGAACTTTCCAGCACTCCTGGGATCTGGCCAAACACGAGAGCAAACATCACGGCGTGGCTATTTCTTTCTCTTGTCAGGTGTGCGGGAACTCCTTCGCGAACCTCCGCTCGCTCACCGTCCACCACAGGAAGTCTCACTCACAGGAGAGCCAGCTTCCTCAGATCTGCTCCATCTGCAGCCAGAGCTTCCCCACGTCCTCCGAGCTGCTCGAGCACAGGAAGTCCCACGTCACCAGTAAGCGCTACATCTGCCAGCAGTGTGGCAGGGGCTTCGACACCCTGCTTGCGCGCTCCCAACACAGACAGATACATCAAGTGAAGCGTCAGTTCAAGTGTCCGCACTGCGAGAAGACGTACACGCGGAGGTCTGATGTAAAGAGGCATCTATCCACACACACAGGAGAGCGACCGTACCAGTGTGACCAGTGCAGCAAACGCTTCTCGCTCCGCTTTATGCTCATGAAACACCTCCGCGTTCACACAGGAGAGCGTCCCTTTCAGTGCTCTCACTGCCCAAAGAGGTTCACACTGGTGTCCGTGCTGGCCAGACACGAGAGGATGCACACAGGGGAGAAACCTTTCCTCTGCTCGCAGTGTGGGAAGGGCTTTTTGTCGCAGGGTGAGCTTTCGAAACATCACAGGTCCCACGTGGACGACAGGCCTTACTCCTGCAATCAGTGTGACAAACGCTTCAAGAGCAAGAAAACCCAGCAGGAGCACATCGTCTCCCACACCGGCGCCCGCCCGTACCCCTGCACCTACTGCGGGAAAGGCTTCACCAAACCATACGCACTCACCAGACACAACCTCATCCACACGGGGGAGAGGCCGTTCCCCTGCGGACACTGCGAGAAGACTTTTCTCACGCTCAGCGAGGCGCAGCTGCATCAGCGTATTCACACGGGGGAGCGGCCGTATCCCTGCAGCGTCTGCGAGCTCAAGTTCAAGAGCTCGTCGGAGCTGGCGAGACACAAGCGCAGCCACTCGGGGATGCGGCCACTGAAGCCGTACTGCGAGCAGTGCATGAAAACATTCGCATCCAAGGCTAAGCTTAAGAAACACATGGAGACGCACAGGGAGGAGGGGGGAGCAGCAGAGTCTGTGGACACGATACAGCCTGAGGAATCAAATAATTGAAGCAATAATAAAGACTATTTAAGAGGTTGAATTAGTTTAAGGAGCTACATGTGTTGACTTTGCTATAAAGTGTGGACAAGGACTCTTTGATACTGTTGCATTATTTACATTCTGAGAAAATGAATTACACAAATCATTGTTTTGTAAAAACAGCTTTACTCTCATTTCTACTTTTTTATGACGTTTGTTACAAGAAAACTACGATTATGTTTTATTCACCAAAGATGGTTGGTTTGAAATGAAAATCAGTTTAAAAAAAAGCTTTAATTAAATAGATTTTTCACACCATGAACTCTGTATTTGTCTTTTTTTGTACTATAATTTTGTGCATGAGTGGGACAAAACACACAAACATAAAAACAAAACATGATATAAAAATCAGAGATAAGTTACGATGTGAAAAGTTGGAAAATCTGTATTCTTATTATCATTAAGCTCAAGTTACAGTTTGGCATTCAGCTAACTAATTTAGACAATCCTTAAGTTTCCTAAATAAAAGGAGAAAAAATAAAGAAGATCAACACTTGTGGTGAGAAAGAAGTTCAAGGCCAACAATCTTAAACCTGTAATATATAATCCAAGCTATGCTTTACAATAACTGCCTCCTTTATGATGTGTGTTAAATTCAGCTTTTGCTGAGGCTGAGTCATGAGGTGTCACTCATAGAAAAACACTTATGCTGCACAAAATGAGGTTTCTACTCTTTGCTTTACTTCCTGTAGCGCCACCATGAGATTGACATTGCTGGTTTCAGTGACATCTCTCAACTGGGTTGATTGTCACTCATGTGTTTGGCTTGAGATAGTTGTTACCTCAACTGTTACTCCAGCACTATCATCGGGTAAAACTTTAAAACTTTCGTTTACTGCATTTCATTCACGTCAACCTCAGCTGTGCTTCATGTTTGGTGCTGATATGCAAATGCTAGCATGCTAATATGCTAAACCAAGATGGAGCACATGGTGAACAATATACCTATTTAAAACTAGCGCTTTAGCATGTTTATGTAAGCATTTAGCTCTTCTCAAACTGAAGCTTCCTAGAGAAGGTAGCATGACATGCCAGTCTTTTTTCATATATAACAATTTAAGAGAAAAAGATTCTCTTGTGACATGTGACCAGTTACAAGCATGTAGACCTAGCTTGTTTTAGAGGTCCTAAGACAAAGAGCTAAAAGAAACGCTGCTTTATTGAGTTTCCTAAATGTTGCTTTAATGGTGTTTTCCAAAAGGGCGATTCTGCAGCCACAAAAATGTAAGAATGGCTTCCCCAGAGCTGTATTTTCATGAGGCTGTATCAGAGGTGTCTTTGGTATCTCACCCTGCAAGTGTCAGGTGATGTATGTCCTTCATTTTTGTCCAGAGTGCACATAAAACCCGGTCAGCTGGTGGTTATAGAGCAAAGATTAATTATAAACACCATAAACACAACCTCATTTCCTCTACGGACCTTAAGCTGTCTGCAGTTAAAGCCCTCTTTTTTTCAGCCTGCTTGCTGTTGAAATCCCATACACTGATGCTTTAGTAAGTCTTGGATAAGTCTGTATAAACCACACATGAGCTTTTGTGGTTGTTTTTTTCAGTTTAAAAGCTATTCTCACATAAGCTAAATGTGAGATCTAAGGCTTTAGTGTTAAATCACATTACCCGTCCTCTTCCCCTGCCGGTCTATCTGGCTATTCCCCTCTCTGTCGTCATGTCACCATTATGTCCTTATAAAAGAAGATCAATTTGAATGTGTTTAATTAACTGAGAGGCTTTAATTAGCTCTGATTGGGCCGAGGGTTGACTGGAGGGAAGTCAATGCTGAGCAGGAATCATTTAACAGGGGGCCAACAAAGTGCAGCTACAGTGAGGGATGAAGTGGGGTGGGGGGAGATCAGCAGGTGGCAATTGGTTTGCTATTTTTAGCATTGCACATGTTACTAAATGCATTTTAGATTTATAAAGAAAATTAACATGAGACAATGATACTTTAAATAATATTTTTTTATATCAGTAGTATAGTCACTATATCTTAAAAGTAAACATGGGGAGGGTTTTTACATTTTACAAAGACATCACACACTCACAGTTTTCTCCAGTTCTTCTATTCCACATATAGCTGATAGTAAAATTCAAAAAGGGGATGCTCCTCCACACCGAGAGAGGGTGTTCACGGATGGATTTCAAGTCTTTCCCACTGCAATCACCTCTCACTTTGACCAGCACGAGGGGCACCAGCGAGCGAGCAGATGTCTGGATGTGACCATCGGTGGAGGAATTTGATGAGCTGTTGATCATGCAGGTGGAAAGAACGCCCAAAATAAACTAATAAATCGGATGCAACAAGGAGGCTGTGGATGCAGATAACGGCGCGACGAAACAGCCATCAGCGTGATTTACAGTCCGGTCGGCGTTGGTGGTCTCAGTGGCGGATTAATAACCAGTCATAAAGAAGTGGAGGGGGGTTGTGTGTAGCAGGAGGAAGAGAGTGAAGGCACTGATAGAGGAAGGAAGAGAGAGGAGGAGTGTGTGGAAGAGAGAGAGAGGAGTACTTAAAGCCGAACGGGATCATGAGCTTTGCATTGCCTTACGGATCGCTGTCAGCTCGTCCGAGTCCCAGCAGACGGTCGTTGGACTGGGAACACGAGCAGCTGGCCGTGCGACGACTTTCCTCACCGCGAGGTCTCGATCTGCTCACTCCGCCTCCACTTCCCCGTCGACCCTCTGCGATTCCCGGCTACCTGCTGCCGCCCTACCAGGAGGAGCAGGAGGAGCAGCTCCACCACCAGCAGCAGCGACTGTCCTTGTCCGTGGGTTCAGAGGCCTCCCTGGCTCCACCGGCACCTCCACCTGTGGGCGCTGTCCCACCTTGCTGCCGCCCAGTGGGAGTCATGCACCTCCTGCGCCTGGGTCTCCTAGCTTTCAGCTGCCTCTTCTGGGCAGCCGGCTTGGCCATCTTCACCCTTGGTGTTTGGGCACAGATCTCACTTGCGGACTTCATGCTGCTGTCCGCCAATCGCTACCCCAATGCTCCACTCATCCTACTGTCCACTGGGGCGGCCGTCACCGCCTGGGGCTTCCTAGGTTGTCTTGGGGTGGCTGCAAACCTGCCCTGCGTTCTTAGGGCTTACGGGTTCTTCCAACTTGCTGCGCTTGTAGCCGGTCTGGCAGCTGGACTCTCAGGTCTCTTCTATCGTGAAGACATTGCCGGAGGATTTCGCAGTGGCTTACAGCGAGCAGTTGCGGGATACACAGAGGATGAAGGCCGTGCCGATGCATTAGACAGCCTGCAGAGGGCCCTAGAGTGTTGTGGAGCTGAGGGTTGGCGTGACTGGCTCACTTCAGACTGGGCTATCCAGCATATGACATTCTTGCCAAACGAAAACGGCTCCTCGGTGTCATTGCCGGACAGCTGCTGCGCAAGGCGCAAGGGCTGCAAGAATCGACCTCTTCTGTCAGATTATGTTGAAGAAGTAGAAGCGGCTGGAATCCATCCACACGGCTGCTTCCGCAAAGTCTTCAGTTTGGTCAACGACAACGTCTTCCACATTGCCGCCACTGTGTTAGGATTGGCCTTCACCCAGATCGGAGGCATTGCCCTGGCTTGTCTGCTGGCCAACAAAATGGCACCAAGACAACATCGCCGTGTGGTGGCACATTAACGTCAACTTTTAAATTGGCAACCCTACTAAGGATTGACAAATTTGTAGATACTTATGATTGGGAATGAGCTATGCCTTTAAGAGTCAAAGAGTTGCAAACTTGGGGCCAGTAATATTTCCAGCATCCAAGTGCTGTTCATTTCTGCAATGTCAGGTTACAGGTATTTACAGGCCTTCCGAAGCTTGAAAAACAGCGATATCTTATTAAATGTGTTGTGCTTTGACAAAAAAAAGTACGAGCCTTTGCACACAAAAACTCAATTACAACTGCTGTACGAGCAGAAGTTATAGCTAGAAACCTAATTCAGATAATATATTCAGAAGTTAAAATAAATTTCAGTTCCTTGGTCAATATGGAGGAATTGATCTACTATAGCATGTTGCTTTTCTAGAGTAGTGTAAGATCATTCAAAAGACTTATTTTTTTCTATGTTGATGAACATTAATGATATAACGAAGAGAAAAACTTTAAGAACCAGCAACTCCTCACATGTTGCAACTCTTATATCTGCCTCAAGCACTATTTTAAAGTTTGGTGAAAGAAATGTGGTGGGTTGGAGGTGGGAGGTAATCGTCTGTTATTTTACTGCAAAGTGGAAGTCTGGCATCACATTTTGGGTTGGGAGTAGATTGGGCAGCAAAACTGTAAATATCAAAAACTTCTTTAAAAATTGTGTAAATATTTGCATGGATAAAGATGCTTCGGTAAATAGAATGTATGAAAACACATTACAAAAATGATCATTCAGGCCCATTTTTTGGGTACATACTTTGGTACATCTTCCCACTGAATGCACAGGAATGTTCACCAGCAGTTTTCCACTTCACATGATTCAGTCTGGCAGTGTTCAACAGCTGCTCGAACTACACCGTTGAGTTTTCCAATCACAATGACTACACTATGCTGCTACAATGGTGCTTTTGAAAAAGAGCTGAACAAATCTACTGCTGTCTGTGCTATTTTGTGCTCATACATCTAAAAGGCTGTTCATTATTAATTTCTACTCTGTTAACGTGCTGTAAGATAATGAATGCTTTAAAATCCTTTCCTCTTGATATCTCTGCGTTGCTAGAGTTTGTATATTCTGAAGCACAAATTGTTTTAAATCAGTAAATGTGAAGAAAACACCACTCGAACACCACTTCTAAGATGTTAACGGCCTACACCCACATGTTGTGCAACTCATTGCTAGCATGAGACAATGCGTCTGGATCAGATTTGATCTTCTTCAACATCAAAATCAAGTTTACTTCATTAATTCGTTTTGTGAGTATCATTATTTGCTTTACTGCCCAGAGTAACACAAAATGACTGATACCATTCTCATGCCTGTACGCTAAATATGAAGCTAACGCCAGAAGCCAGTTAGCTAACCCTAGCCTAAAGACTGAGAACAGGGAGGAAACCTGTTGATAGACAGGAAATAATGGACTTTTAACATTTAATTTTAGAGTTTTATAGGTGTTTGTAGGAGATTCTTTAAGCTGTTAGACTAGCTTAATTGCTGCTAGCTGCTTTCTACCGTTAACAGTCTCTTTGCTGCGCTAAGCTAGCATGCATTTCCAAGTGGGCTACTAAAGTTACCCTGTGTAATAGTTAAAGTTGGTTTAAAGTGTATTATATATTCCAGTGTTGCTTAGGTTTTATCATTCATACAGCTAATAAAAAGAGAACATCAGCACATGTAAGATATTTAAATGATTAATAGTTGGGTGTATTAGGCTATTATTGGGACTCAAAGAGAACGCTAACGCTTTACTTCCTCAAATACACAATAAGAATTAGTTCACTTGAGTTTGAATGTATTCAACAAAATCTTAATGTCACTCCAGATGGTTGACACAAGTTGGTAACCCTCTTTTATTTCCCTTTGTTTCCACACCTTATATCTAGCTAAGCTAACTGGCTGCTAGCTTAAAATTTTGTATACAGACATTAGAGTGGTATTGATCCTCTCCTCTTACCCTTGGTTAAAAAACTCCAAACTTTCCAAGTCAAGATAGGCCTTTGTTTTGCTCTTGTAATTGTAATGTATATTATATATCCCACATTATGTATTATGTATTCTGATAATCACAACGAGCGGAAACAAGCATGATTGAAACTGTAAATCAATGGCATATCTGTCTACAATAAACAAAAAATCTTTGCCTCATTACTGGATATGATATTGATTAAACCATTGGTAACGGGAATGTCAAGGTCTGTTGCCCTTGAATGTATTAAATATATAAATGGTGTAATTGAAACCGTGGATTTTGGATTCAATGTGAGCTTTTCCTCTTCAAGGCAAAACTAAGTGATGAATATATCCCTGAACCTGACAGATGGCAGGATTGAACCTCGTGCTGCATTTTAAACACTTTCAGGAGCAGCTCCAGGTCTTTGTTTTATGAGGAAGGCTGCGCTGGATGTCTGCCAAAGTGGTAAATTTTTAGCGCTGGGAGTGGTCGATCCTCACTGGGACCTCTGGCCGGGCCATTCTGAGTTATGGCTAACTGAATGACATCTCATTTCTACCACCTGAGACAACGGTGATTAGATCTGCCCTTGAAGGGGAGACAACAGACACAGATATCACTGCTGAGCTTGATAAAACACAACAGCCCGATCCAGTATTGATTCGAAATGGAGCAGAAAAAAATGTCCTCTGCTCAAATGATATGATATGAAGTAAATTTCCATCATGTTTAACAATTATAAGACCTACATGTATCAATGATTACGGATTGGCTTCAGCGCTCTGGCCTCCAAACAGCTGCTACCATTTTCATGACCTTATTATGGTATTGATTAGCCTACATTATGCTCCAATAAGGCATGCGGATGCAGTCTGATTACACTGTCCTTGTTTAACCCATTTGGCCCGAGGTTGCTACATCACCACTAGCTGTTTCATCACACAAAAGATGTGATCCGAGGGACGTTCAAGTTACACCTTAAGTCAGGGAAACCACAAGGGAAATTCTGCCCGTAATAGCCGTCAAAATTATTTTTCGTCTGGTGCTTAAATGCTCATCATTGACACAAAATGGATGTGGAGTAGTGCAAATAAGTGGCACTATCAGATCCCCATAGCTTCAAATATACTCTGTACAGATGAAGATCAGCGAAAAAGAATATGTCATCTTGATAATGGTTATTAAGAATCACAACATTATTCATTTTTGGTTTTTAAATGTACACTTTACGTTGAGGTTACAAATTATTTGATCCATTTATATCATGGAATTAGTTCTCCAAAAGGTGTCTTAATCTGAAATTAAGTACTTCAAAATAAAAGCTAACTCCGCACAGTTGGCAATATAATTTCAGAGACGTGTCCCTTTAATTTTTCAGATTTGCAGCTGCTAATACAAACATAGCTCTGGGGTCTTTACTCAAATGGGTGTGTCTTCAAAGCCCGCGGTATGCCTCCTGAATCTGATAACACGGATCCCTGTTATTTGGATTTTGGCTTGCTTTCAGGAATTCAGACATCCACGTTGGACTCACTGGATAAATGTAGCCTATTATGCCTTGGAAATATAGCTGTGTAATTCTGTTCTGTAAATTTCAAGTGTAAGTTTTATTCAAGGAATAATTATCTAACAGACTAAGGGGGAAATTGTTAACCAGACTTTTCAAACTGTCGTTTTAGGAAACTTATCGCGTAGGAAAATATAGGCCTTTACCTCTACTCCGCCTCTTTAGGTCTGCCCTACATCTGTCTCCTTTTGGTCCTTTGCAGTCTGCACAGCAGCCTGTACTCTGCCCCACATTTTTATTTGGCGATCCTCACCACTACCCGCTTGCCGGTTGCTGCGTAAAAACGGTCGTGCTGCGCTTGGAAATGTAGCAGTTTTACGCACGACGAGATCTCCAAAATGGACTTAAGATCCGAACTACTCAAGTCCATCTGGTACGCTTTCACATCGCTGGACGTGGAGAAGTGTGGGAAGGTGTCCAAGTCGCAGTTAAAGGTAAGCAGGAAAAGAAGCCTATATTTTAAGGAAACTGAGTGGCTGACTGTGAATACGGTACTTTCCCCTTTAATTTGCTTTTTATGGTTGAAAACAAACCTAATATCATGCTCTTTATTGTCGTTATATTTTGTACCAATACTAAATTGTACCGTGTGAATCAACATTGTAATCTGGGGAACTGCTCACACACAAAAGTTCTACATGCTGAGTCCAGATAATGACTTCTTCTGTCAGACACGTAGCCTGCTCACATTGTAGGTGAGGTTTGGACCCACTTTCAGCTTCAATCTCAAAGTCCAAACCTTTTGTTTGTGGCCCAGAAAAACACACTTTGTGACATAATACCACCACTGCCAGGGTTTGAAATAAAAGGCAAAGCAGAAAACAACAATAAGATCTTATTCAGCCATCTTTCCCCTTTGTGAGTGTTGGATTTTAAAGCTACAATTCATGTTGCTTTCTGTCCAGTTCATACATGCCCGACTGAGCTCCCACAGGAGAGAAGAATCCAGGGAAATAGCAGCAATCTGTCCTGACATGCTCAATCACTGAGGACTGTCTGCCTGTGCTTTCGCTTGTGTGTGTTTATAGATGTATGAAGAAATATGGAGTGCACTGAAGAAGCCTTAAGACTATGTTCTTATGTCGATATAGATCATATAGGGTTTGTGTCTGTGTTATTCTTTAGGTGCTTTCCCACAACCTGTACACGGTGCTGAACATCCCACATGACCCAGTGGCTCTGGAGGAGCACTTCCAGGATGATGACGATGGGCCGGTGTCTAATCATGGCTACATGCCCTACCTCAACAAATATATACTGGACAAGGTACTGTGACTGTCCACGTCACCTCCTCTTTAAATCAGTCATATGAATACAGAAATACAGTATGTAGTTTATAGATTTCTGTGTTTATCTTATCCAATACAAACAGTAATTATTAAGTCTTCCATTGTGTATATAATAACTTTTTGACGTAAACTTTGCTGTAAATTAGATATTACACAAACCATAATCATAACAGCAGCTCATAAATAAAGTACTCAAATTGGGGATCTTATTCGCTTCTGCTATAGAGCTGTATTATTGTCAGAAAAACGTATAATAACACACCAAAGGTCCACATAATGACATGTTACTTCAATATGAACACAAACACAGTAGGTTCTTTTAACTCAATCCCACATATACCGTACTGCTGCTGTAAACATCAACTAGAGAGCCAAATGTATTTTAATCCACCGCAGAAAATAGTCCCCCAAAAATACAGTGTTTATTCTAGTTTAAAGAGCATTTGCTAAAAACTACATTACCCAGCTGTTTTAGCAAATTATAGAGACTTAGAATTAGAATTAGAAAAAAAATATTTTTTAATATTTGTGACTTGTTTTTGAAGAGTTACAACTCAAGTGGGAATGAAAAGACAAGCCACAACCAGGAAGAAAAGGCATATAAGAGACAGAAATCTTATTGGTTTAGTGCCTGTTTTTTTCATGCCTGTTGACATGAATTTTTGATCCAGTTTCATAGTTTTTAAAGTCTTTTTTCTGTCTTTTCAGGTCAAAGAGGGGATGTTCGACAAGGAGAAGTTCGACGACCTGTGCTGGATGATGACCAGGAAGAAGAACTTCAAGGGGGTACCACAGGGGGCGCTGCTATCTGAAAGAGACTGTTTCAAGCTCTTCTGCTTATTCAACCTCCTGTCTGAGGACCGCTACCCGCTGGTGATGATACCAGAGGAGGTAAGACATGTTGCAGAGCAAAGGAGGAGAGTTTATTGGGGTCTGGAGTTTTTACGCTGTAAGGTCTAAAATATAAACATTTTGACCTTTAACAGGAAAAACAAAGGGTCTTGCATTGATATAAGATCTGGAATAAGTGCAAAAATTTGATCATTAGCATATACAGGCAAAATAAATATGAATAGAGTAACAAACCCCAAAGAAAACAAGACTACAAAAAGGGTTTTGAGGCAGTAACATGATGCACTGTCAATTAATTGCGAGGAAGAAATATAGCATATGTCCCACAAAAGTCTAAATGTCTTACATTTTTTCTCAGCAGAAAAAAAGCAAGTGCAAGTAAGAGTTAATGAGTGTCTTCCTTCCTGCACTTCCTCCATAATTCTTTTGGTTTCCTGTCGACAAAAGAGAGACAAAAATAAACTGCTTAGTACTATCAGCACAGTAGCTTTCCTCTGTTAACGTACATGTTATATACACTGATACAAGTCGTCAAACCCAGTAATAACAACAATTATTTTACATGTCATTATCTGATTTTTGTGAACTTTTCTGAAAACACTTAGAGTTTTCTGATATCTAAATGCTTTTAGCTGGAGTATCTCCTCAAGAAAATCTCCACAGCGATGAGCCAGGAGTGGGATGAGAAGCCCTTGGAGGATGTAATATCCCAGGATGCCACCGTGCGTGATGAGGGCACGTCTGTATGGAGCTTCCTGGAGCATATGATTGCCGGCCGGCTGCTGAGGGTCACCAGTGCCGAGGCCTTCAGTCTGGCTTTGGACGAGGTCTTTCTGGAGATGTATCACAACGTCCTGAAGAGGGTGAGTCCCTATTTTGTCGTCTTTTTTCTCTTGGTTTTGTCTTTCTTTTTTATTCAATTCTATCCCTTGTTTCCAGGGTTATATGTGGAAAAAGGGCCACGTGAGAAGGAACTGGACCGAGCGTTGGTTTGTGCTGAAGCCCTCCTCCATGGCTTACTACGTCAACGAGGAACTAAAAGACAAGAGAGGGGAGATCATGCTGGATAAGCACTGTGTGGTAGAGGTCGGTGAGGAAGTGTTATGTAAACACTGTATGTTCAATTTTACGGTAAAATGGGGATGCTGTGCTTTTGATGTGTTCAGACACCATCCTCTGGACCTATTATCCTTGTGTTTTTGTACCTTTAAAGCTAAACAGTTTTTATAATCCTAACAGACCTAAGCTAAATTTGTTATATATTTTATATGTGCCTCCTCTTTTTGTTTCAGACTATTCCAGACAGGGAGGGGAAGCGCTGTATGTTCTGTGTGAAAACACACAATAAAACCTTTGAGATGAGCTCGTCGGACCAGAGACAGAAGGTGGAGTGGACTCAAGGTGTGTTGGTGTGTATAAGTGTTAGAATACATGTTGACTGCAACAGTTTAGCATACATGTTGCTTCTTATTTAATTCACTGGTTGCATTAATAATCATAGTTGTGGGAAATATACTTACATGCTTTTTTGTCCAGAGTAAGATGAGAAGATTGATACCACTCTTATGTCTGTACAGTGTAAACAAAGCTACAGTTAGCCTAGCTTAGCGCAAATACTTTAAACAGGGGAAACAGCTAGCTTAAATCTGTTGAGTCATTTCAGCAGTGTGACCAGCAGGAACTTCCTGGTTCTGCATATTAACTTTGTGTAGCAAGTTACCATGTACTTAATTTAAATTACAGGTAAATAACAAGCTATTTTGTGAGATATAGACATGCTAGTAGGTGGATTTTGTTACTCTTGGACAGAGCTTAGCTAGCTGTTTTACCCTGTTTCCAGAATGTACGCTAAGCTAAACCTACCGGCTGGTGTTTGTAGCTTCATGTTAACTATAGAGACAAGAGATGGTGAAAACAGTTTGACAATTTATCAAAGAGGAGAGCAGCAAGTAATTATTATTTTTAGTAAAATGAATTTATAGAACTTGTATTTATTTTTTAAATAAGCTTTGAGTCTATAAAATGTAAAAATGTAGCGTAAAAATGGCCTTTTTTTCCCCGACTACTCCAAAACCCAAAGATATTAATTAATAAAGATACAAAACACAGGAAGGCAGCAAATCTAACATTTATTCTAAAATAAACTAGAGACTGAATGTCCTTTTTGTGAGAAAAGCGCTAGCTAGTTAGCACTAGATCAAATATAATCTGAATGTTAACAGAATAGAGTTGGGGTTTTTTTTATCCAGTTAACTGTTAAATTTAAGTGGTTATTCAGCATTTACACCTGGATCATTTAGTTATTTCTGTGATGAAAAGATATTACATTAAGATGTGTATTGACCTCTCCAGCTATTCAGACTGCCCTCCGTCTCCAGAGCGAGGGCAAGACCTCCCTTCACCAAGAACTCAAACTGAAGAGACGGGTCCACCGGGAACACAGCCAGCGGGAGCGCTTCCGGAGCTCCCGGAGCAGCTGCAGCAGCCGGAGCAGCCAATCAGACGACTCGAATTTCCAGGAGCTTGAGAAGATCGAGAAAGATAAAGACAGACAGGATTTAGAGATAGAGAGCATCATACAGGTATGAGGACTTGGTAATAGGATAACAGGTTAAAGTAATGTGAGCTTTGCTTGAATGTTGCTTTATTTGTGTCCTGCAGCATGCACGAGAACTGGAAACCAGAAGGAGGGAAGCAGAGGAAAGAGAGAGGAGGAAACAGAAGGAGGTGCAGATGGAGTTGGAGAGACAGCTGAAAGAGGCCGAGACTGTAAGAAGGAGTTAAAGTTTATTTACAATTCCCTGAAATTAAGATTTATAGTCGATTTCATTGAATTTGACTTCTGGAAACAGCATGAAAACATTGGCATTATAAAATTAAGAATGAACCTTCAGTGATTTATCACAGTGGAGAAGCTGTAATGCCATTCCTGGAAAAGGTGATTCATGAATAGGTCACTTCTTTCCACCCAACTGGTGTGTGAAAATGTGTGTGTGTGTGTTCATCCAGCTGAGAGACAGCATGCAGGCCGAGATGCAGGAGAAGGAGAGAGAGGCTGAGCAGCAGAAGAAGAGGATCCACGACTTGGAGCTGACGCAGCGGAAACTGGAAGCTGCCCTCCACATGGAGATCCAGGCGCGGCTGGAGGAGGAGAGGGCCAGACAGGAGCTGGAGAGGTAGCAAACATACACACCTGCTCTGTACTCCAAACCAGATGTTTTTAAGTCTCACTGTTTGGGATTATCACCCTCAAAGTTTTGGAACTACATTTCCCATCGTGATTTTTAGATATAACGTTGGCAAGGAGTGGGCTATAACTTTAGCTCTGTTGTCTTAAAGCAACGTCCATGATTTCTAAGCAGATTTATGTATGTCTTTTTGCACTGGGTATTAGCATGAAAGTGTAGGTGGAGCTGCATCTAAATATATGTGCATCATGTCTCTGTGTTCAGATTTGACTGAGTTATGACTCTAATAAAGAGTGCGATTTTTGGTGAAGGTCACTGCAATTGCGTTTATGGTGTTGATTGCCTTTTTGCTTCTCTTCTTCCTTCTCTTCTCCAGGGTGCTGCAGGTGGAAGAGGAGAAGAAGAAGCAGTTCCAGATCCTCAAGGAGCAGCAGAGGTCCATGAAGAGCCTCAGCACCATACAGGAGGCCCCGGACGGCTGCACGGACGAGGAAACTCCCTCTGCTCTTCACTCGGCCTCTCAGGAGCTGCAGGATCTGCGGGCGTCTCGCCAGAGGAGCCACCAGCGCCTGGAGGTAAGAATGAGGCAGTGTCTTTACAATGGCTCAGTTTGCAGCAGGCTTAATTATTAAAAGAATAATCATAATGAGAAAGTAATGTTTGACTTTTTTTTCCAGGAAGTTCAAGAGAGGCTGAGGAATGCCAGTCAACACGTCCGGCACTGGAACGTCCAGCTGAACCGCCTGATGACACCAGTAACTCCTGGAGGTGGAGTATGCTCTTCATCCAGCCTGTTTGTTCTGATGCTTTTACCTGTAAAACATCTTTTAATTTGCATGTTTTGCAGGCAAATTTGCACCCAAAAATATTGGTTTGTTTTTAGGATATTCAGCTAACAAACCAACATATATAAGGCATCTAAAGCACAACCTACTTTAACCTATAGTGATCATCACAAAGTTCTGATTGTGTTGTCATTTGCAGAACGTTTGGAACATCGCCTATTAACAAATCGTAAGTGTCCCAAAAAGGAAGGAGCGCTGGCGAGTAACGAGTTCATCTCTAAGTTTAAAATAAGAGCCAATCAGAACATGCAGATACCGGAGGACGACGAGCGGCTGGAGGAGCAGCTGGAGGCGCAGCTGGAGGCGGCCAACCTGTCCGATGAATCGGACGAACTGCAGGGCAAATCCAACGGACGGATGTGATCAACACGGTGACATGCAGGGGAAACATTTTTCAAATCTAAAAGTTCAGACACGAGAAAAGTGATTATTTTAAGGAAGAGTGGAAAGTCGAAGGAGAAACAAAAAGGGTTGTATTATATTTATATGTTGAAATGCACACTAAGATGGTGAGTGAAGGTGATGAGCACAGTGTGATGCAGAATTTGCTGAAAACACATCTAAATAAGATCAATGAATTTACAGTTTTGTACAATAAAGTTTGTTGATGAATAATTAAACATGGTGTTGTGATAATTGCCATTTTTCTTGCCAAATTAAATTTTTACTGTACTACAGTTCAGAGGGAAATGTTGTTCTTTTTACTTTACAGCATAAATGTAAGAGCTTCGTTACCTTAGCTACAAATTAAAAGTGTTGATAACACAAAATATGAAATATGTTTTTTGTCATTTAAAGCTCCATTGAGGAACTTTTAGTTTGCATTTGATTTTGGCGACCCCGCTGGACAAAGTGGTACCTCTTATCTCTTTACTGATCTAGTCCTGTACATGTACAAAAAGTGTTTTTAAACAAAAAGTTACTCGCCTTGTCTGACACCTACCCCCCGGCAGTGGTTACAGGAATTAAAAATAATTCAATAAGTCATGTTGCTGATGGCCTTGTTTGCTTTTGTAGCTCATATAGAGGCATCAGTGTTAATTTCAGTCCTTTTAATAACCAGCTAAAAACTCCTCATAGGAGCTTTAACTACCCAGCAGTATGTTAGAGAACAGCTTAACTTCAAATTAGCCATAACAAACAGCATATGCTAGATTTCAGTAATTGTATCAACTATTGCACATGTATTTATCTAAAGCTTTGGTACATAAAAAGTATTTTCCTTTATAAAGGTACCAATTAAGGGAGTTATATAGTGTATTATGTGGATTAAGTATCATTTTATAAATAAATACATAAGATATTGTGGCCTGCAGACGGCGCCGTAGCACAGAACCAAATCTGACCCGGAAACAGAAGTGGTCGGTGCAACCAATATGGCGGCTCCCGGGACTGTGTCATGCAAGTTGTAGAAACGCTGTCTGACAGGGACATATTTATTTTTTCCGTTTGTAAATTAAAGTTGTCCAGCGGGCAATGGGTCTATTTTAACTCGTGAGGACATAATTAGGAAAGGAGTCCACTATGTTGGCATCAGCAGCCTCCAGAGGGAAGGTCAGGTCGCTGGTCTCTCTGGGCAGGAGACTGTCCACCAACCAGCCTGGCTCACCGGACCGACCTCCGCCCGAGACCTTCGCTCCTCTCCCGGACAACGAGCTGGAGCCTCCGGTGGAGCAGCAGAGGTGGAGACCCAGAAAGGACCCCAGCGGCAGCTCCGTGCTGCTCTTCCCCGGCCAGGGCAGCCAGTTTGTAGGCATGGGTAGAGGGCTTTTAAAGTACCCCAACGTTAAAGAAATGTTCACGGTAGCTCAGAAAATCCTCGGGTACGACCTGCTGTCTCTGTGCCTGGAGGGGCCCGAGAAGGAGCTGATGAAGACGGTTCACTGTCAGCCGGCAGTGTTCGTCACCTCGCTGGCTGCGGTGGAGAGGCTCAACCACGTAAACCCCAAGGTAGCTGTTAACTCATCTGGTGGCACCTGGTGACATCAAATGATATTTAACATCAGGTGTTATGCTGTGAAGTGGAGGAAGTGGAGCTAATCTAATATTTATAAGATGATGTTTTGACACGTGACTCATAATTACAGCTGTCAAATATATAAAGTAGCACAACATATTCTAATGTGTCCACTCTTCTGTCCTCAGGCTATTGAGACCTGTGTCGCTGCTGCAGGTTTCAGTGTTGGAGAATTTGCCGCCCTGGTTTTTTCTGGTGCCGTGAACTATGCAGAAGGTAAATAACACACGTTTATTAGCTTTTACATGACAGTGTTGGTCTGCTATAAGTGAAAATGTCATATTTACATCGCTCTGTGTTTCCTAGCTCTGTATGCGGTGAAGGTGCGTGCTGAGGCCATGCAGAAAGCATCAGAGCTGGTCCCTAGTGGCATGCTGTCAGTCATCGGTAGACCACAGGCCCAATATAAATATGCCTGTCTGCAGGCTAAGGAGCACTGCAAGAGCTTGGGGGTGGAGGAGCCAGTCTGCTCTGTGGCTAACTATCTGTTCCCTGATGGCAGGGTCATCGCAGGGCATCAAAAGGTATGACTTGTATCAGTGAAAATATTTATTAAATTCAGCCATGAACAACTTTTACTACAACTAATAGGTGGGAAAAAACCTTCATATCCATGTTGCTTTATTTACACTACAGTGATCACTGCTCAGGCTGCTCTGGACTCATTATCTCTTTACTCTGTTGTTCTTCCAGGCTCTAGATTTCCTCCAGCAAAACTCGAGACGTCTCCAGTTTATTAGGACTAAACCTCTCCCAGTGAGCGGGGCTTTCCACACTGAGCTGATGCAGTCGGCTACTGAACCCCTTAGAGAGGTGCTCAGACAGGTGGAGGTAAGTCAAACATTATTTTTTTCTCCTACCCAAACCTCACACACAACATGCATTCTTGCAGACATTATGGATTAATGTCATTAAAATCTATTCTTATAAGGATTATTTTCTTGTTTGTTGCTCATTTCTTCCATTTTTATATATTTGGAAATTAAATATAAACATGCAGCTTATGTAAACATTGTTTTGTTTTTTTAATAAGGTGAGAAATAGTGAAATGGAAACACCCACTTTTTAAGCAGGTCCCCCTTTTACATTTTAAAATGACTATTTGCTTATAAATCAACAAAGTAATGTCCAAAGTAGAGGAAATGGCAACATAAAGTTTGTTTAAACTGCAACTTCCGTGTGTAAGAACCCCACAAAAAATGGTTGGAAAACACAAGAAGAAATTTAAAGATTTAAAAATGTATCTCAGAATATTTAATTGTGAAAAGTGGCAACTATTTTGAAAATCAAATAATCTTTTTTGTTATTTTTTAACCACAACGTTGCCAAACCTTGCTGAATTCAGCTTTTCTTTGTCATCGATGGAAAACTAAACATACAGTATAATTAGGCTTTGGACTGGTGGGCATTTTTCCACTATTTTCTGACAGAACAATCAATTTACAAATTGATAAGATAAAAAAAATTTGCAGCCCTAAAACAAACCCTTTAATATCAACAAATTTCTCTCATAATCAATCATTTCTAGCCTCATCATTAGCATTTTTTCCAGCTGCCACTCTTGAAAAAGTTGCACACCTTGACTGATTTAGAACTTGTCATCTCTCCCGTTCAGATCCGTCACCCCGAGATCAACGTGTACTCCAACGTGGACGGCAAGCGCTACATGAACGAGAGCCACGTGCGCAAGCAGCTGGTGAAGCAGCTGGTGTCGCCGGTGAAGTGGGAGCAAACTCTGCACGAGATCTACGAGAGGACGCAGGGGGAGAAGTTTCCTCACACCTACGAGGTCGGCCCGGGAAAACAGCTCGGTGCCACGCTTCAGAAGTGCAACAGGAAGGCGTTCACAAACTATGCTCATGTGGAAGTCACCACATATGAAGACTGAGGTGTGGACTCTGGACATGACCTGTTAGCTCCTGTGGTAGCTTATGATGGTCTTTTCTGTGTAAATAAATGATTTTTAATTAATGAGACTAGAAAATTTCATCATTTCAAAGTTTATTTGCATCACATGAAAAAGCACATGAAAGACCAGCTCCCTTAATTTTATATTAAGCCCTGCTACATATAATTTGTTAAAAATTTGCCTCTTAAACCAGTAAGAAAGTCATCTGCGTACAAAAGACTGCAAACCAGCAACAGTCCAGTCATTGGAAACAAGCTTTTTAACATTAATACAACTGTGAGCCAACATGTCACTGCTACAATATGCTGGCCAACTCCTTAAGCAACACTGTAAAACCGATTTAAACCATTTCAGCATATTACAGTATTTTTTTTTTACTCCTGTTTCCAGTCATTTAGCATTAAATCCAATACCGCTCATGAAAAAAGCAAAATAAAAAGAAGAGTCAGAGTAAACAGAAGGAACAAATCAGTAAGAAACAATCGTCACTCAGTTGCAAACATTTTTTTTTTTTTTTGTAAAACATGGCCGACAAATTCCTGCTCATGGCCTTTTCCATTCCACCCATAGTGCTCCGAAAAGGGTCACTGCGGCAACCAGTGCCACTGTTACCCATGCTCCTCTGGTCCAGCCAGTGCAGGTCACTGGTTTCAAACTGGACACCTGAAAGATAAGAGGTGTCAAATTAGACTTTTTTTTTTCTCTTTTATTAATTTATAATTAAAAAAATAGACATTTTTATGCCAATAATAATTTAATCCAATCCAATTTGCATCATAAATATATCTGTGTGTTTGCTATTACTCGCCTCAATTCACAATTGCAACATCTACCACTCAGTTTTGCTCATTCCCTAAGTAAAAGCTCAACATATACACATATAAAACACCATAGAAGAAGAAGTGTTACCCAGGCGTCCGCTCTGAGGATCCCCTGCCCAGGCACAGTGCTCGCTATCCAGGCCTTCACTGCTGCAGACAGACCCTGGAAGCCCCATAACTGACTGTGGATATCCCTGGAAGAGAACGACACCAGCTCAACAAAAAGTCATATGCATACTGTAGAGGTTAAGTGTAATATGTTGTGTGATTCTGTTTTACCGATAGATGGTCCTGGTCAGTGCCTGAGCTGGTCCCAGCATGTGGAGAGGAGCTGGTAGCCAGTTTGGGCGTCTGCTCGCCCACTCCCGGTCCAGCTGGTCTCCAATCACAGCCAACTGTCTCCCCACGGCCCTCACAGCCCTGTCATTGATCCTGAAGGAGACACAGAAAGGACTATAGTTGATATCTTTGTAGCCTGTAGTTTCAGGCTTTCAGGTTTCAGGAGGCGCCTTCAATGTACATTATTTTTAATGGCCAGCAGGGGGAGACTCTACTGGTTGCAAAAAGAAGTCGGAGTGCATGTAAGCAGATGAGAAAATGACTCTTTTTATACAAGTAAACACTTCTAATGAGTTTATGGTGTCAGTCGCAAGTTCCTAGTCTTCTTCAATGCGGCATGGTTACTTTGGGTTCCATTTGAAGTAAATTATACAATAAAACAGGGTTAACTTTAGGGTGCAGCTCCCTGTGATTGACAAGTCGCTCCAACAGCAACCTGTCAACCAGGATATGGACGTCCACTTCTTTTATACTCCACTTCCTATAGCCAAATGATACTCCAAGCAAAATGCCTCTTTTATATATTGTTTGTTTTGGGTACAGATGATCCCACACTGTCTTAGGGTTCAGTCTATTTCTGCTGTATGTTGTTGCTAAAATGTTCTGTCCTTTACCTGAGGTTTACATCAAACAGGGTGCCAGTCCCCACCTCGCCAGGTCCAGCCTGGAGGGAGACCACGCGGCTCGGCTGTCTTGTTTGTTCCACCATCTTGTTTTCTGAAGAGAGAGCAGTTATTATGCAAATTATTCATATTCGAACACGTGAGAGAAAGCAGCTAGGACATCATTAGGGATGCAGGACATATTTGATAAAGGCTCCATGGTTTGTGTTTCTGTGTTATCTTTGCTGGCCTCCTAACGTCCATAAATGTTCTGTGTAAATACTGGGTCATGTGACCAGGATAGGTGGTGGCTGTGTTACCGAGGAGAAAATCCAGGTAGATAAAACAGGCTCTACTAGGTTTGAAGAGATGACATCATCTGTTGGATTAAGGCCAACGGTTGTAGCACACTGACTGCTCTATATTGCACTAAAAGTGCGAATAACATCCTCCTTAGACATGACTTTGTTTACGAACAGTTTGTGCACGAAACTGTACATGTTATCAACCTGTATGACCGGATTTACGACTGTTATTTTCAGTTTCTCCCTCACAAACAGGTTTGTTCCCTCCTTGTGTACGTGCACCTGTCCTCGGACCAGTTCCTGTTGTACCTGTGCTCATGTGCCTTGATGCAAATTCACCATTTCCATAACTCAAATCAACCAAACTGCCTCAACAAGAAGAAATAAAACATCACTGATTCCAAAGAATATACTTGTAAGCTTTCAAGTTTTGTTTGCTTACAAATCCTCAATTAGTTTACCATCAATAAAGTTTAATTATATGAATTTATCTTTGCAGTATTTATGCCAATTCTATGTAAATAATACAATCAGAATACAGCCCTAAATGTGGGAACCTTGATAATGTAAACAAAGGCTTCATAATAATACCCAGGAAAAAGGTTTATAAGTATTAGTCATACCCTGTACTCCTCTGCTATATTGCCACAACAAAGAGATGAAGTCATCCTTCTCACTCAAAGCAAACAAAGGTCGTTTTGAAGATCACACATATAAGATTAAACATTAAGCCCTTAGAGATTAAATAGTTTCAAATTAACTAAATAAATTTCCAGGTTATCTAGTTTATTGTTTCAGTTTAGGGAAGTATCATATTAGATTTTCAACGGATGTAAAGGCTTCAGTCCAGACAAATGAAACAGGTGCATGCACAATAAAAAGAGAAAGTTAACTTACCTTGTTTGTAGATTAAATCGGACGCCGCCCTGTGATAAATATAAAGACATTATAATTTAAATGTTTTCGAAATGATAAAATAAAGAAATATTTGAAAGTTGTTTTCCTGTACTTACAGCAGCGTCCTTTAATCCTGGTGTTCTCAGGTAACTGCCACAAATGTGATTGGCCACGCCTTTACCGGCTGATATCGAGAGTGACCACCAGAGGGCGACAACATCATCACATGTTTTTTCATTATTTACATGTTATTGTATATATTTCTATCTGCTCATACTAAAAAAACAGTTAATGACTGCTATAAGGTATGTTGTAGATTTGTTTTCAATAAAATGGTTACAACTCTTGCTATGTTTAAGGAATGTTTTTTTGCATCTACAAACAATAATATTTTTTATTATAATAACAATAACAGAGATCTTTCTCTGATATTCACCTATTTTATATATCATTTTTAAATTGGAATATTATGTCTTAACTTATGTTAAATAAAATGCTAGGTCATTTATTACTTAACTGTATATATTATAGTAATAAAGCAATGGTCTTGCCCTGTCACCTATACCATATTCCACTTAAACAAATTAAAATAAAAAACGTAAGACGCAGAACAACATCCAATATTTATCTAACCTCTATTGTTTTAAATAATAATGCTAAAGCCTTAATGTTTTATTTTTATTTCGTTTAATTTTGAACTTTTTAAAAATATTAACAAATTATCTATTTTATTAACAATATTATTAAAGAACGTTATATCATTGACCCAATATTGTTACACCTGAGATTTTTTGGGGAATTACATGGATAACCACCAGAATTAGCTATCTTTTTGTTATGTTACGTTTGTCTATTTGATTGGTTTTCATTAAAAATTAAGAATATCTGACAAAGCTAACATTTTATGGTTCCTACACTTCCTGTCTTCAAGTGCAACACATTTTAAAAGTGTATCTTACCGTCATTTCGAGCAGTAAAATATACTGTACTTAGTAATATTAGAAATCAACAGGAAGGTTCAGTTTTTATTCAATATTTTGTCTAACACTGACCCCTGCTGGTACGCCGTGGTAATGACATCCTGCAATGACATCACTGCGTCCTCCGTTGCTAGGCAATTCTCCCGGAAGGACCCAGCCCAGAACGACGTCGTTAAAGGTCTCTTGGATATTTCTTGTTAAAATTTCAATATACTTTAATTAAGTCGCATAGTATTGTTCTCGAATATTTATGTTATTACATTTTAATAATTTAGACTTTTATTGTGAAGAGCAGTTTGACCGTTGTGGGCGTTGTCACTGGGTTCAGCTTCACGACGCCTGGATCAATAAATGTAGCTGTTAGCAATAAAACTGCTAACATGGAAGCAGTTCTTTGTTGTTAGTTTGAGCTATGGGCGCTGCAGACACGCTGTCTTGCTACTGTGTTTCATGATGACTTTAGCTAGCTAGAGACTGTTTGGTGAGATTGCATCACTCTCGGGGTGATGTCCGCCCAGCCTCTGCAGCAGGACAGGGAGGATTCAGCAGCCTGCTAACTGAGCCAGCCCGGCTAGCTGATGCTGATGACTGGCTGTTTCCTGACATTGATTTGCAGGTAGGTGACCTGTCTTGGTGCATGGCAGCTGCATGTATTTCTTCCTTTTTCGTGTGCATTGTTCTGCCATTAGTGTTATGTGTTTATTTATCTGCTTTTTATCTGTTTACCTGTTGTTTTGTGCTCCACCCTAGTGGGAGGCACAATGGCCGGTAAGGTGAAGTGGGTGACAGATATTGAGAAATCTGTGCTCATCAACAACTTTGAGAAGAGGGAATGGATTCAAGTCACAGAAAACGACGACTGGAATTTCTACTGGTAGGTTTTCTATCTTTATTGCACCTGCATCTTTGATACTTATCATGCAAGCACCATATTGAAGGAGTGGAAAAATACTCATATTCGTTGCTAATGTTGAAGTTCCAACAGATGTCTGGAATGAAAACTCTACAGAGAGGTATTATCAGCAAATGCACTACAAATATCCACAGTAAAATCACTCATTTTGCAGGAAATGGGTGATTACATTGTTATTACAGCTGCATGCATGCATACATAGCATATTATCCCTGTAGTTTGGAAAGGTGGAGCTAGTTTTAGCCATGTAATGCAGTATGCAGCTATGTAGTTTAGTCCAGGAGTTCCCAGCATGAAGATTGGGCCCCTCCAAAGGGCCGTCAAATAAATCTGAGGAGTCATGAGATGATATTTAGGTTGGAAACAGGAAGAAACTATTTATCTCTGCACAAATCTTTTTTACGTTTAGCTAAACTTTTTTTTAAATCAATTATTAAATGATAATTCAAAGCTCAAGACTTTCTACATCACCATAATGCATTTTAATTTGTACTCCCATGCAGGATGAGCATCCAGACCATCAGAAATGTGTTCAGCGTGGACACTGGGTACCGCCTGTCAGATGAACAGATGGTTAACCACTTCCCCAACCACTACGAGCTGACCCGGAAGGACCTGATGATCAAGAACATCAAACGCTATCGCAAGGACCTGGAAAAGGAAAGCAGCCCGCTGGCAGAGAAAGACGAGAACGGGAAATACATTTATTTAGGTATATAACATAAATGTGTTCACCTCACGAACCATCCAGAGGCGTACTGTTCTGAATGTCTTTATTAACTGTCTCTATTTGCTCTGCAGATTTTGTCCCTGTGACATTTATGCTCCCGGCTGATTATAATCTCTTTGTGGAGGAGTTCCGCAAGAACCCGTCGAGCACGTGGATCATGAAGCCCTGCGGGAAGGCTCAGGGCAAAGGCATCTTCCTCATCAACAAACTGTCCCAGATTAAGAAGTGGTCCAGAGACAGCCGCACCTCCACGTGAGTTACCGAAGACCTCATCATAGGCCAGATGAAACCAGGCCAGTCAGTGAAAAAGTCCTATTTGACTAAATTACCTGAATACTGTTTGGCCTCTCCTTGCTTTTTGCCTCCAGCTTTGTAGCAGCGTCCAGTGGCAAGGAGGCCTACGTTATCTCCCTGTACATCGACAACCCCCTGCTGATCGGAGGGAAGAAGTTTGACCTGCGTCTCTACGTTCTGGTGACAACTTATCGGCCCCTGAAATGCTACATGTAGGTTAATAGACACTGAACACAATCTAGGAGTATTTAATTAATATATAGATGTGATGGGAGACAGCTTGCTTGTTATAGTGTTTGCCTTTAATTGAAAAAGGTTTGTTGCAGCCCTGATTAATCTCTCCCTGTGGTTTGGTCTTCAGGTACAAGCTCGGCTTCTGCAGGTTCTGCACAGTGAAGTACACACCCAGCACCAGTGAACTGGACAACATGTTTGTTCACCTCACTAATGTGGCCATCCAAAAACACGGGGTATGTAGAACATACTGTCTGAGTCATAAGTTGTTCTGAATATTAAAGGGCTATTTCACCAGTTCAATATTGCACTTGTGTAACATATGGGGTCTAATGACCCTTAGTCCCAGTATGTGTCAAGCTCAAAAAACACATGACCCTACATTTCCCATAATGCATCGTAATACAAAATAGACCCTAGCTAATCTGCATGTCTCTTTGCAATGGAACTCAATGCAAAAAACCATCAACCTCAATATCTAGTTAGACTGTGTACCTCTAACGCAGGATGACTACAACCACGTCCATGGAGGCAAGTGGACGGTCAGTAACCTCCGTTTGTACCTAGAGAGCACCAGAGGGAAGGAGGTGACCAGCCGACTGTTTGACCAGATCCACTGGATCGTGGTGCAGTCGCTGAAGGCCGTGGCTGTAAGTGGACATGAATACTTTCCTGCATGGTATTTAAAATCACAAAATGTATCTTAGACTGTCTTCTACAGTAAGAGTGATTTCTTTATGTTATTTCCATAGAGTCTGAGATGTCCACCTTCGATGTAGTGGTTAGTAGACGTCCTTAGGTCGCTGGTTCAAATCCGGCTCGAAGGAGAGACTTTTAAACCCATAGTCCACAGTTAAAACACAATGTACTATAGCAGTGAAATCCTCAGATATAAACACTCTTACTCTATACTCAATGTGCACACTTACGGCTCAGCACACAATAGATAAAAGGCAGAATGACTTCTGTTTGCTCTCCTACTATTTTACTCACTACTAAACTTGTTAATGAGTTACACATTGTTCCCTGACTTCACTACACTAGGAGTGCTCAGTTAAGTTAATACATTTGTTATACATTTGTTACAACTTTGTCTGATGAACAGCTGGTAAGTACTGTGGATAAACAGCATTTTAGCACTCTGTATGCACTCTGTATTCACTCTAGGCACCCTTCGATAGCTCAGTTGGTAGAGCGGAGGACTGTAGTGGTTACCCTAGACATCCTTAGGTCGCTGGTTCAAATCCGGCTCGAAGGAGTGACTTTTAAGCGAGGGGGTGCTGGTCTGCCGTATTGTACAGCACATATAAACTGCTTGTGCAAGTAAGAAAATAGTATAGATTGCAAATGGTTCAACATGCAGCCGATAAGAACAGCAAACACTCTTACTGTACACTTCTAAAACTCGCTGTAACTCATTAACTAGAACTAAATGTTGGTCTCTGACTTCTACTACTCTTAGTGACGATGCATTTTGTAAATAATCCAATGTTGTTTTCATAGTTTATCATCATAATATTTGTTTGTTTTTTTTTAAAAACAATTAATAGTATTTTGAAGACAGCAACAGAACAGCTGTGCTAAGTTTTGTAGTTTTCCACCGACTCATTCCCTAGCCCTTTTTACACTGCGTTTCCACCTCAGCGCCGTAATGAAGCTCCGCCATCATGCAGCCGTTGCCATTTTACATTGGACCAAGAAACACTGGTGTTAAGCCGCCCCAGTGTGTGTTTTTACACTGCGTTGCGGAAGCAAAACGTGCACGAGGTGTAAACAAACAGCATTTGCTTCACATACACACACACTGTTCCGCCCTTTCGGCTCAGCTGTTTACACAGATGCCGTTTCGCCTCTGTTACTACCTCCGATGTTGACGATGAGGGGGAACGGCTTTGCCCCACCATCTTGCCAACGTGCGTTTTACATAGAAGACGGAACATAATAAGTAATAATCATGCCTTGAACTGGCAGGGTAAAAGGGGCTGCTCACTAATTCAAGTTTTTGTTTACGTCTAACTATAGTGGAGTTAAAAGCACCTGTGTTTTTGTTCCTTTTGTGGTACTGTTTTTAGTATTGGGCGTTCTGCGTTCTGTTCACAAACACACAGCTGTAGAAACACCACAACGCGAACGGTGCGCTCCACTTAGTGCTCACTTCCCTTTTCTACCAACTGATCTGACTCACATCCCCTCTCAGGCCTCCACACACTTCTTTGTTTCTGAATAGCTTCGTCCACAGGTCCATTTTTACTCTTCTCACACCTTTCCCTTCGGCTCATTATCACCTATAAAGTATTCCCTCTTCTAACCCAGTCTTTTCTCCCTCACAGCCTGTAATGAACAACGACAAGCACTGTTTTGAATGCTACGGGTATGACATCATTATTGATGACAAGCTGAAGCCGTGGCTTATTGAGGTGAGTCATTTAAAAGGAGGAGTTATGACAAGCACACACACCGACACACGCACATTACAGAGTATAATTGACTGTAAATGAGCGTGTGTGGTGTAATCTTTGTCTCATCCCTGAAGATTTATATTATGCCAAGGCAGTAGATACTTAACATGCTTACACAGTGACTCCTCGAGTGTTAAGCAACTTTAAATGCCCTGGAGGTTGATGTTTGCGTGCGTCTCTCTGTGCTGAAGGTGTGTCATGCAAAGTGGTGTCAAACTGAGCATGCACAAAGTAATACAGGCTGATACAGGCTGTTTGCTGGCTAGTTTTTAAGGTAAAGTAGGATGCATCTGTCATCGATTTACTGTCTTAAATATTTCGTCTTGTTCTGAGACTGCCAGATTTAACTGCACCCATTTAGACAGCTGGGTTTCCAGGCTAGGTCTGAACTATTTCTGCTAACAGACACCAATCCCGTCCCTATTCTGGGCGACATAGAATTGGTTGTAGGGCATAGACGGTCCTCAGCGAGAGACATGTGCCACAAGCCTATTGAGGAACTCTTCCTTTGTTAGTTACTCCTGCAAGTATACAAGTGTTTTCAAGTAGTCAGCTGTCATTAACAGGTAATGAAGAACAAAATAGGAGGAAGTTAAACAATGCCTTCTCAGATCCCACCCTACTGATCACCAGGTTCTTTAAATGCAAATGTGCTCTTTCTTTGTCTGTGTCTGTCTCAGGTCAACGCCTCTCCCTCGCTGACCTCCAGCACGGCCAACGACCGCATCCTTAAGTACAACCTCATCAACGACACTCTCAACATCGTCACGCCCAACGGGGAAATCCCAGACTGCCGCTGGAATCGCAGCCCGCCCCGAGAGGCCATGGGCAACTATCACGTCCTGTGAGTGGAATAAAAATCTAATTCGGCAATGTCGAAAGTCAAAAAGTGAAAGTTTGCTTTCTCCTGTTACTGAGATCAAAGCGGTTTCTGTTTTTTGTTTGTGTCGCACCCTTCGATAGCGGCACCGCACCCCCGTCCGACTGTTTCCCAGCCTCCAATCGCGTCCTCCCGATTTCAGCTTTCAAAGCCAATCGCGTCGCGGGGATTTCAGAATTTTCATCTTTCCCAACCAATGGCGCTCGGGGGATTTCAGCTTTCTAGCTCCCGCCCCCCTCCCTGCTCTCAGCCAATCTTAGCCACGCAAGTCCAACTTTCTGCGGGGAACCGGATGCGGCGGCAAACTCAAACTCGAAGCGGAATTTCAGCTCTCAATCTCAAGGTAAATGGCATCAATACAACTATTGTCATCCATATATTATTATATTGATCGTTCGCGCCATTGTGGTTAGCGTCTTTGTGTCAAATCCAGTTGTCGGTATAAAAAAAAAAAAGACCGACAGTCGTCTTGGTTAACACGGTCAATGTCTTCATTCACTACAATGATTATTGTTGTCAGCGTTAGAGACGCGTAAGTTATGTTTGTATTGTATTTTGTCGTGTTACATCGTCATGCATCCTGTATCTCCGCACGTCGTTGTCGTATCACCTCGATACTAACGTTGTTGAGGCCATTTCGGCTAAGTTTTTTATATATAGAATATAACATTGCCCTATTTCATGAGCTTATTGATTATTTATTAACATCTCGTGGAGGGAGGGGTCAGTTACTAAAAAAGAATGGGGAGTTTTGCTGTGTGGTAGGCTAAATAACAATTTCACAGTAACAGTGTTTTGTTTACAGTATGACCTTATAACTTATATATACTTCTAATGAAACTTGAATTATTACACACAACATGACCCTTACTGACCCTTACTTTTACCTGTTGTACCCTTCGTTTATGTATTTTTGCCCTATATTCCATGCTTAATCGCTATGTTTTATTAGTAGTTGTGAATAAGTTAATTCCACATATCTATACTATATTAACATTGACTTTGTTCTGTCTTATCTTACCTTATGATGGTAGCATTATGTGTTAAGATGGTGGGATTTGATAGTGTACATTTTTTCTCCTCTTTGGCCACAGATGGCTTCAACACAACAAAAACACAGGACTATGGGTGATGATGAATGGATGTGACGCCTGCGGAGGTTTGCTGCCGCAGGTGTTTGGCCGTCCGATGCAAGAAACAGGCCTGCTCCCCGCCAGAAGAAGTGGCATGACCTCTATCAGAAGGTAGAGTTGTATAAAGCAATTAGCATACAGTTATAAATGATGAAGCTAAATGTTTTTAAAAAGACACTTGCTTATTTGTTGTCATGAAATATTACAGATTGAGGAATGCCCAATGCAGCTGAGGGGGCAGGCAACTCTGTTCAGGGGCCCACAGACATGTGACTGTGGTTTCAATACTAAGAAGGTATTTGTAAACTAATATCAAATTGTCATGTGCAGATTGTTGATGTTGTATTCTTTATACTAATGTTTCTGCTTCTCTTTAGCCTCCCAAGAAAGTGTAGCCACCGAAGAAAGCGGCCACAGACCATCTACTGTCAGACCCACGCAGGGATGCCACTGGAGCAGTGGCTGGAAGACATTTAGTGGAAAAGGGCAGACATTTGTATTTTATTCTTTTTTTTTGGTATTGTATTTATTCACTATTGTGTTCTTTGCACTACTGGAGTCATTTGATTAATAATTTTTGGCATAATTTTTCTTATTTATTTTGTTGTGTTCAATTAATTGTCGTTCTATAATGTTGTGTGCGTGTGTGTGGAGATGGGGTGCGTGAAAGAGAGGGTTTGGGGGGTGGGACGTCTTTGTTTTCACTGTGTTTTCTATTTATAATAAATATGTGGTTTGTTTCTACAACAATTCTTTCATTTGACTTATTTAAATCTCAGTGTAAAACCAGGAGTCAAACAAGGTTTTGCTTTTTGCCCCACCATGCAGATGATAACACAATATTGTGACTATAAAATTACTTAGATGGAAAAGAGACAATAAAAGCTAATATTTTCAATTCATTAGTTCGGAATAATGTCTTATAACTTATACAGTTCTTTGAATTAATGTCAATAAAACTATAAAACAATAAAACTAAAAACTGAGGTGAAATGAAAATCACACTATCACTTTCCTGCACATCATGAATGCATAATAAAATACAGAATGACAAATAGTATTGATTTCACTAAATCTGAATACTAATAAGTGTTTTCTTATGTCATATAACTCATATAACTCATTTAACTTATTTCACTTTTTTAATCTAAACAATCCAAAGCACTTTGGGTGAAATTTGTGTTGATCCAGGCAGGGATTGAACCTGCGACCTTTGGATCCATAATTCCTATTTACAGAAACCACAAATATTCAACATTTGGGTGATTTCTGGAATTATTATAAAAAATTATGAGCTGGAGGGGCTTTTCACATGCAGAAGAGCCATTAAGAGTCCTCATTTTCTCTCCTTTTCTCTCTTTTTCTCTCTTTTTCCTCTCTTTTCCCTCTTTTTCTTCCTTCCCCCTTCTTCCCCTTCTTTCCTCTTTCTTCCCCCCGCCATACAGACTATTGTTCCCCAGCTTTAGCTCAGTTGGTAGAGCGGAGGACTGTAGTGGATGTACCCGCTGAAAGTGGTGATCACAGGTATCCTTAGGTCGCTGGTTCAAATCCGGCTCGAAGGAGTGACTTTTAGCTGTGGTAGTTTAGGGTGAATATGCTTCAACTTACAGTTGAGAAAAACAGAGAGGATCAATAACACTATACACGTGTAAACTATAGTTGAATGATTTATCTAGCACTACGTCAGTTTTACCTTTAGAGCAGGTCTTTACTCTTTTATTGTCAACAGAGACCAACTCAAATATGTTCTGTGTGCTAAACTGTGCCTGCATGCTGTGAGTCCAATGATTTAGATGACTATAACAGACCTCTGAGCTCTTTAGGATGTGACATTTCCTGACCATTATCTCCTCAGTGTGTGTCTCCCTTCGATAGCTCAGTTGGTAGAGCGGAGGACTGTAGTGGATGTACCCGCTGAAAGCGGTGCAGGAATCCTTAGGTCGCTGGTTCAAATCCGGCTCGAAGGAGTGACTTTTGACTGTGTTGTGATGTAGTAGTTTAAGGTGGATATTTCTCAACGTACAGTTGAAAAAACCTGCCATGATCAATACTGTACTATACAATGTCACTGAGTTGGCGATGGTTGATTCTTGTGAAGAGCACAAAAAGAAATGATACTGATAATGACTGAAAACATGTCAGTTATGTTTGAGTGACTTACAAAGACCTTGTTTTGTTGTTGTTCTGTCGGGTTATTCGTCCAAAGTTAGAAAAAAACACTTCCCACCACTCGTCACTCATGCATGGTTGCCGCTGCATGGCTAAAATGTCTCTCCTTCGAGCCGGATTTGAACCAGCGACCTAAGGATGCCTGGGAATTCCACTACAGTCCTCCGCTCTACCAACTCCGCTATCGAAGGGAGGGCTATTGAAAGCAGAGAAAGCCCACTCTCAGTTGTGTCCACACAATAGTGAGGGTAAGGGGGATTAAGTGCCGAGCAGGGGGCTATTGTCTGAGTAAAGCCTCTTGTTTACATACTCATGTCGAGGCAAAGAGTGGGGGCAGCAGGAATCCCCTAACACGTATGTCTTCCCCTGATTCCTCTGTCTGTGACTCCTGCAGGTACGACGAGGAGCAGGCGCAGAGCGAGAATGCAGAGCGTGAGCTGCGGAGCCGCTCGGGTCAATCCCTGGGGTCAAAGGGCACCAAGGGGAGTGCAGGCGTTCGTCCCGCTGCCGCAACCTGGAAGTGAGGTGATACTGCTGACTCTTAAAGACTTCCTGTACATCTTTACAGGGTCCAAACTGTGGGGCGCAGTGGATAAAAAAAGAACCACACAGACTTTTTTTAGCCGGACTATTTGGAGGACTGCTCCCTGTCTCTATGTGTCACTAACTGAGGGGACAAGGGGGCGACGACTCGACTGATGAAGGGGAGGAAAATCAACATTGTGTGAGTTTAAAGGCCGGAGTTTGTGCCTGTTCATATGAATGAGTAACTGAAAAGGTAGAGATGATGAATGCGGGGCTAAAGGTCAACTTCCCAAAGCTCTCTGTGAAGATAAGGACAAAACTTCACTCAACAAAAATCTCCCAACATGAACGAGGAGGATTTCAAGAACCTGAACTATGCATGAGTCCTGATACTTTACCTTGACACACAGGTGCTAGAAAGGAGGAACTGTGAGATAAAATGGTATAAAAGATAAAAATAGAGATTTAGGTGAACTAACTAAGCAAAGGGTATGAAGATATAGTTTAATGATAGGAAGTAAATGAGCTACTAAATGTATATAGACCCCCAAATAAGACTTTAATAATGTTTTTATAAGTGCATTATCAGTATGTATGCAGGGGGGTTCATTTACATGATTGTAATCGGTGCTGAACGCACTTTATTACTTTATTTTTGCTTATGTATTAAATCTATATCACATGTTTGAGTTGGACCATATCTGCTGCACAATCTTAAAGGCAAATATTTTGTTGGGAATGTACGCACTCTTAGCTTCCAGCTGTTTATTTCCTGCAACTGCTGAATTGTTGGAACGTTGGTACTACTTTTTTGATACACTGAAGTAGTTGCTGGACGGTGTTTGAAAATCATTGCAGTATTTTTCTTTTGCAGTAAACATTGTGGTATTTTAAAATGGTAATCTCGAAGGTCTCAGTTTTGTACTCTTTGGCGGCACCTGTGGCGATAAACGGTAATTGCGGGAGCACACTTCCCGTGACGTCCACGGTTTGCTCCGGTTGTAACTCTTGATTTTCCTCGCTGACGGTTTTCTTTTTAGACTGTTTGCCTTCATCTGACGATAGATAGTGATTTAACAGACATTTATTTACATGAAAATCTTCGAGATTATCACTTTAAACCATGTAAAAGTTATTTTACTACTAAGGTAACGATAAGGGTGATTTTTAGAGAAAAAAGGGGGGTTGTTTGATTCAGTTTTCTGAGCATGCTCATCCCTAAATCCAGTAGAAAGTTGATGATCAAGATTTTTCATTATTATCACCTTATTTGTCTGTGTGTCTTTTGTCAGTGGATAAAAGTAAGGTGGCGAAAAGGTTCAAGACAAAACATCTGAAATCAAATCGTGAAGAACTCAACTGTGGTAAAGAAATACGTTTGTGAAATTAAATGGTTAATTCTTGATGTGAAAGAGCAAACTGATCGACTAATATCAACTGAACATGAAATAATCAATTTATTTGTTTTCTTTATGTCATAAAATTTCAATTTGCACAATTTAAATAATGGAATTATATTGTTTGTATTTAGGTTTCCTGTCACTTCTCTGTGGTGAGGGCCCCGACAGCCTTTGATGAATCTAATCTGTCTGGAGTTTAGATTAATCACAAGTCAATCCTTCAAAAGGCAAATGACCTTTATGTTCGTGCTCCTAACCTTGAAGGTTTGACACCATCCCCACCTTGTTGTTCCCTCCTGAACCTGGAGCTACGTGCAGAATAGCAGCTTATCAAGGTGTGCAAGCCATAGACGTGTTGGTCTGAGATCTGTAACCAAATGCCCTTTACAATCTGATCTGTTTATGTTGTTATTTGACTGTAATCAAAAACATCCTCCAGTGCTCGAGACCAGTTTACTGAAAGATGAATTGAGGTCTGAGATGTTCCGGTAGTCAAATACACCAGTGGGTTGGCGTTAGCCGCTAGTTTCCTTTATTGTGGATATAAGGTGTGCAGCTTGTGTAGGGTACATGACATAAAGCTTTTCTGTTTGAGTTTTAAGGTTCTGAAATTTTCTGTATGAGAAATGCATCTTTTCCATTTAATGGCTTCTTTTCAATAAAATGCCTTGCCAGTACATTGAAGTGAAAGTTTTTTTCGAATGAAGCAGAAATAGCACTTTAGACATGCTACATCTGTCTAAATATATCACTGTTCAGAGTCCAGAATTAATGTATGACTTCTTTAAAGAAAGACTATACGTGTGGGTAAAGAGGTTAATTGCAAGCAACAGTTTAAGCCTCCTATTTCTGATCTATTTCTTTTATCTGTACCTTTCAATCTTTCAGATGCTGAATTCGTGTTTATACACTCATAACCTCTCGCTTGATGTATTTTTGCACCAGCACACAAGCTATTTTACAATACCACTTAAGTTTTATATGATCTGTGACATGAGTTTATGAACTCAGTTGTCTTTGATTATAATTAAGTAGTTAATGGATAATTAACAGTGTTAATTGCTAGAGTGTGTGCTGTTTTTAAGCACAACCTCTTAAGTCTTGAGTCATAGAACACTTTAAGCACTTTGAGGGAGTTTAAGAGAAATCACACTACTTCTCATTTTACTGCCGACCCCTAGTTGCCTCTGCAGGGCCCCCACAGTGGGAACCAGTGCCTCAGGATAAAGAAACCAGAGAAACTTTGCAAGGGACGTGACGTCAGACAGCCGCGCCTCTCCACAGTTTGCGTAAAGCTCGCCGGTTTTGTAGTTTGCAAGATCGGAAGTTAAGGGATTTCACAATACAGGCACATACACTTGCCTTAACTTCATTATGAAAGGCTTTACATTTCGAAGTTGCATACCGGTAATGCTTAAATAACACTTTATAAATATTCCATTAAAACCTAACATTTAACTAGCGTAAATGTACTTGTTTGTACCTGTGCCTTTCACCCTTGGTACTGTGTCATATAAAAAGGCATTCCGTTTTATTTTGAAAATCTTTACCGGATGTGCTGCGCCCAACTGTGGGTAACTGACGGTTGTGTCAGTCAGTCAATCGATGGTGCCGCTGCTGAGCAGAAAAACGGGCGAAAAGATTTGTAAATTGGCACCACCGAGAGAATTAACTCTCCAGTAAAACATAAACTCTCAAGAGGAATTAAACTGTGCCAGGTAAGTTTAAAAAAACACTTTTACATTGTACCTTTTAACTTTTTTAACGGGGCTGTGGCTACTTCGCTAACATCAGAGCTACGGGCTAACGTTAAAGTTAACTTACTTCCCGATGGTAGGACGTTGGTGGTTTTAAGAAATTTAAATGACTTTATTAGGTAAAATGTTAAATAATGTCAGTGCTTGAATGATCTCAGATATGTAATAAGTTACAAGTCGACGTTTCACAAGTTCGCTATTGACTCTATCTTCAACTCGGTTGCAGTAACTGCAGTGGTATCTCAGGGTACTGAAAGTCCAAACACTCAAGCTAGCGCCGTTATTTCTTAGCTACTTTACACAATGCTACTCTGATTTATGTCGCACTTGTGTTTGTTGTGAACCAGGTTCATTCGTGTAGTTGCTCAAGACGTTTTTCTCCGGCAGGGAGAGACTAGTCTTTCATTACACGGAGATAAAGGGCGGGGCAGGTTTCGCAAGTAAAGATAACCCCTGGTCCCTGTCATATCATCCTGCATAGTGTGCTTTAACATATTACATAATATTGTCTTTTACCAAGGAGAGAGGTGAATGAGTCCCTGCTGCTGTGTTTCAGGGCTCAGTCCAGTCAGGGTTTCAATTTGCGCAGTGCCAGCCAGCTGCCAAGTTCAGTCCTGACTGCTGTTAAGGTACATTTAAAGACAGTTACACGAACAGAAAGAAATGTCAGCTTCCCCTCAGACGCAGGGAGTTTGTGGCTTTAATGTAGGGATGCACGATACTGGGTTTTTATTCTCCGATATCCAGTATGCCAATATTTTCAACCCTTTTTGCTGATTGCCGATTTCAAAACCGATATATGAGGCACATGTTTTACCTAATTGCAGAGAACATCAAGTCTCCCCTGTAGAGGAATTGATATCATGCCTACTCTTATTGTAGTGGCCCACTGGCAGACGCAGAAATAACATAATACAGTGCTTTTTAAAATGTACACATTCACTGGGCAAATTAAGAAAACTACTTAAACTGGCGTATTTATTTATATGTAACATTTTCTTTCAAATACAACTATAATATTCATCAAGCTTTTTTAGGGAATCATCGAACATTTAGGCAGAAAATGACATATTGACCATAAGCAAGCCATAATCGGCAGATACTGATAACGTGCCGATGATATCGTGCATCCCTTCTTTAATATATCGATCGTTTACAGTTGCATACTTGTTAACACGAGGTAATTAGTCACATGAAACAGGGAACCTCCTGAGCATGACAAACAGCCCACAGTCGTGACCATGTAATGAATCATTGGAAGTTATCAGTCATCACAGTCGTGCAGCTGTGATGACTGGTAACACTATATCTGTATCTATATGCTCTGTTTGGGGGAGTGTTGTTGTCAGGGTAAAGCAGTAGTGAAAGCGTTGCTGGTTCCTCTTTTGAAGGGGGGCATGTGAACTGATTGCACCGTCACAGAACCGAGCTAAACTTAGAATGGGTATTCCAGTTTCGGCTGAATGCACTGCTCTCCATTTAGAGTGATCTTTATTGGTGTATTCTCCAAGAGCACATCTGAATCCAAGGATGTGACACAGCAGAAAGACCTGATCTGACTCCCCAGAATTACTAAATATATTACTTTAGTTGATTTTTTACTTTTCAGTTTGATTCACATAAACTGCAATTATTTTGATAACTTCTGAAGTAATTCTTAAAAGTAAAAAAGGCAAAAATAGCTCTTAGTCGCAGCCCTTCTTCACAGAGCTTCTGGTTATTTTAAACACAGTACAGCGGCTCCGGAACGCTTTAGATGCTGAAAGCGTGTTTTAGTTTCCTCTGTGACCTCTGCCTTTGAGAGAGATTTTGCTCATGTTTACTACACACAGCTGGTGAATTGGTTTCTGGTCCTTTCCTGAAATTTCTGCAGCTTTAAATGCATCACATGAGACACGACTGTGCGTGCAGGAGAGGGGGCTTCCACAGGAAAAAGCTCCTGTCGGTTACGTCAGGATCTCCCCTTCCCCGTCATGTAATACTCAATTTCCCTCCATTATGTTCCTCTTCATGCTGCTGGCCTGTCCGGTGGAAAATGCCTGAAAGTGCGGAACAAAAACCATTGTTTCTCTCCGACCGTGGAGCAAGGCGGAGTGCTCGGTTATGTTGAAGCTACAGTTGAACTCGTGTTGATGGACCGACAGTTTCATTGTCTGATGTTTTGGAGCCTCTTAACCTCAATATAAAGCTCTGTCAGTGATCTCTAGAAGGGTTGGAAATGCTGCAGTGGAGAGAATCCACATTGGAAAGGCTGCCTCCTGTGAGAGCAGCAGTCCCTTGCAGCTGTTGAGCTCACATGAGGAAGGAGGGCAGAGGTGATTGACTGACAGGGAAAGAAAATCAAGGTCACGACCTGCGATTGCCATGGAAACTTTTGACCTTCAAGTTTGTGTGCAATAGCGCAACACAAGAGAAAAGAAGCAAAGGAATGAGTGAATTTTTCTCTCTCATAGCCCAGTCGGGATTTAACATAGTCCTGCTGTGAAACCGCAATATTAAAGGGATAGATCAGCTCAGCTGCGCTCCCGGCCTGAGAGATATTGCAGGCGTTTTATGCAACAAAGGAAGGAAGTGGAAAATGACGAAAAAAAGCAATTTTCATGTGATTAGGACATTAAGACATTGGCAAAGTAGAGTTTTTACTCCAAGCTTCCTTGTTATGTAATCACTCTCTTACTTAAATCCCCATGATTAGTGTTCGTGCAGTTGACTGTGCTTTCTTTTATTTGAAGTAATGGTCAGAAGAGTCGCAAATAACAAGTGTTATTTATCCTATGAGTAATACAGAACACAGGAAGAAGGAAATGTTCAATATTTCTGAATGAAAAAAATATCTTAGATATTAATTTATTGTGATAAAAGTTTCATCACTTTTATTGCCAGTAGAAACGCCAGAATAGTTCTGACCAATATTCTTTCCTGAACCAAAACAAAAGCTCTTGCTCTCTTGTAGTACACAAACCCTGGTAGTAGTTTGGGCTCTTGCTAACGTGATAATCATGCAGACAAGAAGTCTGGGAGGTCTCCGTGTTTTGCAGGAAACTAAATATGACAAAGCAAGCCTAAGGTAAACTCCAATTACTGTGCACACATTTCTGCACTCAGGCAGTTACTTATTAGTTTGACCAGCCAGATTGAGGCAGAACAAAATGTTGTGATTGTGCGACATTAACCTTGCAGTGTTCCTGCTATACCTGACATGAGTTTATACTGAAGTGACCTGCCTAAATCGCCACATCAGCTCCTATACATTTGTTAAAAAAGTTGACCTGTGAACCCGGGTTGGCTTCCTGGTCCTTTCATTATATTCTCCAGCCACTAACATAACCACACACAGCTCCAGGACAGGTATGCACGTGCCTGTCAGTCGCTTATTAGCTCATCTCCGCCGTCTTTCTTTGTGACAACCCTCGGAGAAACATAAACACTGGGTGAACTGACCTTGCTGGAAAGAATTTCCTCTTGTACATTTTTGCCTTGCTGTTTTTACAACATTTTACAAAGCATGTCTCCTCATGTAGTCACATCCCTCTTCGATTTTCTTCTTCTTGCATGGGCTGTAAAGGTCACTGGCCTCTCATGTGTCTCTTACGAAGACATGACTCAGGTGTTCTTGTTTCCAGCCGCAAAGTACAGTTCATATGCTTTTAATAACACACATAGTCATCTCTCGCTTGAACTGCCCCTCCTCGCCTGTTGAAGGCAGCTGCTGCTATATATCCACGATTCAACATACAACTACTGATAACACTACTCCCACTTTAATACAGCAAAGTCAGCCTCATGTTTGCTATTTTGGGTAAAAATCAGTGTGTTTAAATTTGAGTTAGAGGAGTGGTGACATTGTGGGAACTTGCTGAACATGCCAAGGTTCAGTTTTGGGCATGGTAGCACCGAGGAATGCGTTTGTTCACTTCTATCTTGAGGCTGTTTTCAGCAACCAAATTCCAGCATGCTCAGAACATTTACTTATCAGTCTTCAGTGGAAACCAGTGTTGTGTTTGATGACGTAATCACTAAGCCTGTAGTTTAAGAGCCCTAAGTTTCTGCAGCCTTGATGAAATCATGCTTTTCTTGGCAGGAAAGATGGTTGCATGTGTTTCTTTGTCACTTCAAATTTTATAAAACAAAACCACAACTGTCCCGTCTTGTTTTCTCTGCAAAGTCTGATTTGTGTTTCTGGTGGTGCATAGCAGAACACCCTGTTGGATTTTCCAGCGTTCCTCTATAGAGTGACAGATTGAGTGGACTTCAGACCTCGACTTAGTCAACAGCATTGTTTACAGTTCTGGGTCAAGCCGCGTTCAATTGTTCGACACAGCCTCCATGTCCTGGAGTGCCAAGGGTGTGCAGACGGTTGTTCCTGTTTGCTGTTGATTACATCAGGCCTGCCAAAGAGCTTTTGTGGTGAAGGAATTTCCAAATGCATTGTTGTGGTGATTGCTTGGTCGTCTTCCATACATCTGCATCCTTATGTTTGCATTGTAAATCAGAAATTAGGAAACATTTTTACAATTTAGGGCGGCAAATCATACACAGACATGAAGAGCTGGTTCATAAGTAGTCAATTTGTGAGTTGTGTTACGCTACCCAGCTGATCCACCGCGAAATTTACACTGCGACATTTGTTTGCGAGTATGTGCTCAGCGGCGTTTGATATGCGAGGACTTGTTGCCATGTTTAGAGTGGATATTTGCGGCTCGTCCCATGTGTCCCTCATGTGTCCTCTCTTATGCTGCAGCAGGGATTTGGTGAACGAGGAAAATGAACAGCTGGTAGGGACATAAAAGACGGGACAAGAGGACAACACCGGGCTTAATAACGTGATGAGAAATAGGCTTAATTTTTGTAACACGCACTATTTATCTCTGACTCATTAGCGATCACAGTGCTTGTGCCTTTGAGAATTAGGCTGTCAACACGGCACATTAATATTCATGCTCATGAGGGTTTGAGGCAACAAAAAACTCTTAAAATAATAAAACTTCTCAGTCTTATATGTCATATTTCTTGATGATATTTTAACAATCTGATTTTTTTAACTTAATTATTAAAAAATGTAATTTTAATGGCTAAAAATATTAGAAATAATGTCCAGGGAGGTCGTTTTAAACACTTGAGAAACACTAACAGACGTGGAAATTTGCAGCTTTAAACTACAGAGTCAAAAAAGTTCTGTAATATTGCTCGATTTGATTCATACAGTATGCTACAAGCAGTTGTGATTAGTATCAAGGCTGTCATTCATGAGGAAGTGGAGTAAAATTAAACATGTGGTTTTCTCTAGAAAATGTGACAAGCGACATCTGTTTGTGTGTGTGCGTGTGTGGCTGTGTGTGTTTAAATGGCCTGATTGTAAACTACAAACACAGTTAAAGGGAGAATTGTTCCCCAGCTAGCACTGACCACAATACCACCCTCTGTCAAAGTCCTGCCCTGGAGGGCACGGGCCACTGACCAATGACCAACACACATACACCGAATTCACACACTCTGACACACACTAAGCATAAGCCCTCATCCTCTCGCTCATCTGACAGAGGCCCTGTGTGTTCACACTTGGCTCTAAAATGCATCTTATGTGATCTGATCAGCAGTTAAGTGCTCCAAATTAGAGATGGGTATTCAGGCAGATTTAATTGATGTTTTAATGAGTCTAATTAACCATCAGACTTGTTTAAAAAATGACACTGAGTGATGGAGATAGACACGTTTGTATCTTCATTAGGACCCTTATTGTTTATGGGTATCAGCGAAAGGACCAGCCAAACTGCTGTGCAGAAATGCCATAGTAGATCGATATTTAATGTGCATTATATGTTTAATGACTTTTTTATGAAAGCGAATCTTATAACTATCTACTTTTATGTGTTGTTTTTTATTTTTGTGCAAGTTTAACTGATTAGAATTGACATGTTTGCTATTAGATTTATGATTAATTTTAACGACAGTTCTTCAAATGTCAATTTATTTATTTTCTCCATAATAGGTAAAAAAAATAGTCAAATATAACTCTGATATTTAGCCTAGCACAAAGACATGGTTGTCAGATTTTTGTTCTAGGGATGCACGATATTATTGGCACGTTATCGGTAAAGGCCGATATTGGCTTAAAGATGAACTGCCGATATCCGCCGATATAACTAACCAATAAAATAATGGGCTGCTGCATACTTGATTAAATGCCCGACTTCGGCGCAATGTTCCCAGCGCGAAGAAGACCTGCGCGGCGCAGCATGATGTTGCACGTGTTTCTACCTGCAGCATGAGAGAGTTAGAAGCCAAAATGTCCGTGGTGTGGAAGTTTTTCAAAGTGTCCGAAATAGATAGCAAAACTATTTGCAATGACTGCTCAGCTTCGGTGATGCGAGGAGGAGCCGAGGCAAAGTCTTTCAACACTACAAACTTGATTAAGCATCTCAAGACCCGTCACCCCGACCGTTGTAACAAATGTGATAAGAGTATCACCATTATACTGTATGCTAATTCCAATACAGAAGAGAGTTGATGATCTCTGCAATTAGGTGTGCGGGAAAAAAACATCGGTATCGGTAATCGGCTAAATGAGTTGTAAAATATCGGCATATCGGATATCGGCAAAAAATCCAATATCGTGCATCCCTACTTTTTTCATAAACAAAATAAGGGATACCATTAAACACCTTGCTTTCTGTAATGTGTTACAGTGTTGCAGCATTTTCTCATCCGCTGTGTTGACACAGCAGTAACGTATGTTAACTTTATGTTAAAAAAGAGGAGCATCTGCGACTATATTGATATCATGTCAACTTTAAATATCTGTATTGCCTCAGAAATCCTGTAGCAAATGACTCTCTTAACTACTAGAAGAATAACCCACTGTTGATTTATTTTTTTCATACGACTTGCTGCATGACTTAGCACTGGGACTGCAATCAGAGATAACCTTCAACTCTTCATTTATCAATCATTGACTAATAATAGTAATAATAATAATTCTCTAGCCACTGATTAATCTTCTCCTAAACAAATAAAGAGTTGCTTCCTCAAGCTCTATTGCGGACAGTCAAATTCAATCCCCAGTTGTCACTTAACATGCATAGATGTGTTCTGATACCTGCGGTCCGTCTCAGCCCATCAGTCTGAATATAAATGGCTTCTTAAAAGATACCCGATCTAAACAGGGGGCCAGACAGAGCTGCAGAGAGAGGAGACACTCCAGACTGATGGAGAAAGGAGGAGAGGAGTGAGAGAGAGAGGAAGAGGATGGAGGAATAAAGAGAGACTGTTGAGTTTGAAATGATGGACGTGAGGAGAGACGAGGGGGAACAGAGGACCGACTGTCGTGGCCAACTGAAGGAAGCGGAAGCAGCCCGCTGTGTGCTTCTTGACAGTTTCTTTTTCTCTTTCTCAGAATAACACACACGCGCGCACGCACACACATTATATATCCTACTTAAGCTGAGACTCTGTGTGCCGCCAGCAGCCACAGTGGTTTCAGTTCGCCTGTGTTGAGGGTTCCGAGGTTAGGAATAGATGAAAAAAACAACCACCTGCTGCTTAGATTATCAAACCAGATCACACACTTCAACCCTCCCTCCTCTTTCATTTCTCTCGGCGCCGCTCCTCTGAACTCTTTCTGCTCTCACTCGCAGTATTCACCCTCTTATCAGTGTCTTATCCACCACTGTAATATCTGAGGAATGTTCTTGTGACAGGGTGATGAAGTTGGCTCCTTGTTGTTGTCTTCAGCTGTTGGTTTCATAGCAGAAAGAAACAGTGTGTAACGAGCAGATTAATAGATGTGTTTCCCTTCCTGTTTGCTGTATATATTTAAGAACTTTTGCTTGGCTTATTTAATGCTGTGTTTAAGGAACGTTGATAATCATTGTTTTACATTAACCTGACTACCTATTCTTTTGTGTCGCAAAACTGTATTTTCATTTTCTACCTTAATTTATTGCTGGTTTGTTATTTTAAAGTTGACGTTATCTTATTTTAGCTTCACTTCCGACAGAAATTCCCGCTTTAGGCATTTTTGGCGAGTGAGCTAAGAGGGAGTTGTATTAATTAAAGCTTTATTTGTGTTTTTCTAGGCCCTACACACCGAGTGTAACTCAGGGCAGCAGCCATGTCGGGCTCCTACGATGACTCCATGATCGATGTCTCCAGCGATAGCTTCTGGGAGGTGAGACGCATGAATTCTTTCCTTAAAAAGAAAACTAAATCCAGATCACGGCTCTTCCATTGTGAGCTTTTTGTAGCTGAAAACAATCTCAGCTGTAACTCAAGAAACAAGTCGAATAAATTCAGTGAACTAACTTTTCAAAATTTCCATGATTTTTTTTCTTCTTTTCAACTTTTGCTTCTGTCCCCAGGTTGGTAACTACAAGCGAACAGTGAAACGGGTAGACGATGGCAACCGACTCTGTAATGACCTGATGAATTGTATTCATGAGCGGGCTCGTATCGAGAAGTCCTACGCACAGCAGCTCACAGAATGGGGGAAGCGATGGCGACAACTCATCGAAAAAGGTAAGAATAAGTACTTGTGTATTATTTAATGTTGAATAAGCCCCAGTGATTGTGCTCACACTGTACTCTTGCAAAATAAGATTTTTATGCATCAGTAAAACAGATTCTTCCCTACAACCCAGAGCATGTATTTTTAAGACAGTGACTAGTAAATAACTTTCCTCAGGCCCTCAGTATGGTACGTTGGAGCGAGCGTGGTCAGCGTTGTGCACAGAGGCGGAGAAGGTGAGCGAGCTCCACATGGAGGTGAAAGCAGCACTGATGGGAGAGGACTACGAGAAGCTGAAGAACTGGCAGAGAGACGCCTACCACAAACAGATGATCGGCGGCTTCAAAGAGACTAAAGAGGCTGACGACGGCTTCCGAAAGGCGCAGAAACCCTGGGCTAAAAAAATGAAAGAGGTGCGGATGTCAACATAGTTAAAAACTCACATGATTTGCTAGCTTAAAAGTAACATAGTCTAGTAGTTTCCACAAGCAACTCATTTGTTGCTATCAATTTTACCCTTCAGTTCACATGATTACATATTACTCACTCGCCATTGTTTTCCCTCCATGACTACCTGCTTACTAAACAACAACAGAGCAGAACCACAATTGCAACTGCCAAACATAGGCCACAGTGTGCCAAGGTGGCAGCCAGTCCCTATATCCTGTAGTTCTTTGACTGTCAGTAGAAGGGAAGGAAGCACTGGGGGGGCTTGCAGGGAGAACGGCATCTCTTAGTTCAAATCCAGGTCAATGCATTTCCTTCTGCTGCTTTCGTTTAAGCAGCCTGTCTAACAAGATGTTTTACTTTCTGTGTCTGTGCATGTTGTGATTCTGACTCAGGGGTGAGTCTTTGAGCCGTTTATCCTGACCATCAGCATCATAGATAACCAAGTGCTTACCTCTCCTTCAAAATAAAAGTCTTTCCAAATGTCATAATCATGTTAAGAATATATTGCAAAAAAATTGTGTGAGTGTGCACATGCAACTACTTGCACCGCTGAACCTTGTGCAACCTCCAGGCTCCTTGTCCCCATTTCCTGTACATGTGAGCGTGTGCGCCTGTGTGTGGGTTGTTACCAGGAGGGCGGTGACACCCTGGCCTTGTCATTGAGCAGCAGGGACAGTTTTGTAGCCATAGTGATTTATTGATTGACCAGACAGACAATGAGATGTAGTAGAGGGCAGAGAGGAAATGAGGCTAATTAACTGGTCTAGAAAATGAGTCGCTGACACGTTTGACGTGGGCTGTGTGTCAATAATAGACTCATACAAGCTAAAGCAGATACAGTGTGACTCATTGTCCTGTGCCCTTTTGTGTTTAAGGCTGGAAAAGAGCTGCACTCAGCTGCCTGTTCTATCAAATTATGGTGGAGTACAGGCTGCTGGAGTTTGATTGCTGTCTACTTAATGACCTCATGGCCTGCTCTGGTCTTGCCCCAAGTTGCAGAAGGCCCTGCCAGAGACACTCTTTAAATAGAACCACCATACATGAGTGTGCTTCCTCAATTCTCATTTCTTAAATATAAACAGAGAAAGAGGAGTGGTTATTTCCTGTTGTCATAAATGCATCACTACAAAACAAGTGTTTCCATGTTGCCTCCCTCACACGAGTGGGAACATTCATGTGTCTGGAGTCCCAAATTGGCTTCCCTTCGTAGGAAATTGAATGTTATGATTCAATAAATGACTAATGAGACAGATTTAGTCAGGCTTTTAGGAACAGAAGCAGACGTGTGTTCTCATCCTGACTAATGGAGAGAAAATTAAATCAAATGCCCGCAATATGCGCGCACGTTTCAGGAGAACATGCCTGTGTTTGGGGTTCTTTAAAAGGATTTACTTAACACAGTTACTGACTAGACTGCCGCTATTGCTTATATTGTATTCTATCTGTTAAAGGTGGAGACGATGAAGAAGTCTTACCACTCTGCATGCAAAGAGGAGAAGCTGGCAGCCAGCAGGGAGACCAACAGCAAGCTGGAGAGCAACAACAACCCTGAGGCCCAAAAGAAGCTCCAGGAAAAGGTGGAGAAGTGTCAGCAGGAGGTGCAGAAGGTAGGGCTTCCTTTGGAAAAGGACAGTGGGTTATCAAGATTGCGTTACACCTTGGCTTTTGGATAAACACCAACATATTAATGACCTTAGTTGAGCCTTCTTATAGTAGTCTTTCAGAACTGAAAGAGCTTAACTCCTTGGGGCTGTTTAGTTGTCTCAAATTCATGTTTTTAAGCGTGTTTTAATTGAGACGTTCTTTCTCTTTTTTCTCTCAGACTAAAGAACGCTATGAGAAATCCCTGGAAGAACTCGACAAGGTGACCCCTCAGTACATGGAGAACATGGAGCAGGTGTTCGAGCAGTGGCAGCAGTTTGAAGACAAACGAATCCGCTTCTTCAGAGAGCTGCTGCTGGAGGTCAAACAGCACCTGGATCTCTCGACCAATCACAGGTCAGACACAGGACATTATCAAGTCACAGTGTTTCCTCTTTCAAAACGTCGGTCAGACCGGCCATTCATGTTTGATTTCAGGTATCACCCAGTTAATAATGCACAATGTTGTCTCTGTAGATTCCAGACAATCTACCACACGCTGGATGACACAATCTCTGCTACTGATGCTGAAGACGACCTGAAATGGTTCCGGTCTAATCAAGGCCCTGGCATGCCGATGAACTGGCCACAATTTGAGGTACTACTGAAATGGTAGAAATACATAGAAGAAAGGCTAAGGGCCCGATCAGACAGAGCACGTTTTAGCAGTTGGGGGCGTCTTTTTTGTAGTTGTTTTCAATGAGAGGGAAGCCGTGAGGGCTTTCTGAGGGTCTCATGTACCCGCACGGATCTCTGTTTCCCTGTGATTAATGTATTTGGGAACAGCCTCTCACCCTCCTTCAAAGCCAGAGCAAGTGCCCTCTGCCTGTCCATTTTTTACCGAGATATAACTTATCTTTTGAACACAAAGTTAAGTATTTTAGCTAGCCAAAATAAATGGGAACAGTAACGGTTAGATTGACAGCTAATGATTCGGTGGTTGCCTTAACAACAGAAAAAAAAGCCGCCCTCAGCTGCTAAAACGCACTCTGATCGGGACCTAAATGTTTGGTAGACATTTAGTACACATAATGTCACGGCCTCTCGCTTTATTTAACATGGGAAGTCTAAAGGAGGTTTCTTTCCGTTGTTGCTGACTTGAAGGCACGGACTAAAAGTCCTTATATTTACTTAGTGTTGTAAATCATAAGAGTCCTTACCCTCTGGTGCTCTCCAAGGCTCAACTGTGAGAACCACCAGTCAGGAGGAATGAGGAAGTTGTGTAATAAGTTGTGCTGAAGAAGAGGAGCGTTGGCATAGTTCTATTTCATGTTGCATGTAGCCCAAGCAGGATTTATAACCCAGTGTCACTCTTTGTCATTGAAGTATACCGTTTGGCAGCAGGGGTGGAAGTAAATCTATCCTCAGCAGTCAAAGTGCCGATGAGAGGGGAGTAGTTTATGTCATCTTCCCTACAAGGGGTGGAATAAGGAAAAAATGGGAGGAGGGTGCAGAAAAGATGCATGTGCTTGCAGCGGTACAATGTGTTGTTTTTGGTGCTCTTGAAGGCGTAGCTTTTCCAAAAGGGCTGCCTATTCCACTTTAATCATTACATCATTACCAGGCTGTTTTTCTTTCTGAGTAGGGCTTTGTTTTTAGGGAAAAAGGAACAAATCTTTCCTGTGACAAGATGAAAAAAACACTTCAGATAAAGGAAACTTAATCAAACCACGCTCCTGTCGTAATTGTTCTTCAATCTACTGGCTGTTTATGTAGCTCTTTGCCACACTCACAAACTAACAGTGTTAGGATTAGACTGTGTTGTCCGCATTAACCCTGTTCCACACCTGCTTCCCTTTCCCCGTGTCTGACAGAATTTGGACTGGTCCCATCCTCGCTCCTATAAGAGAAGGTCCATTGTAGTGAGTTCTGCATGGGAGGGCTGTTCTTTTCACTACAGCCGTGGGGAGAGATCCTTCTTTTTTCCAATAACACTCTCACTCCTTACTGCTTCTATTTGCGTGTGTTTGAGGTGGTTCTCTTTGTACCTTGTATTCCTGTTCGAAAGAATATTAATAAGACAAAGCTGCACGCGGTTCTTCAGACATCACCGGGCTGTACACAGCACATAGTCTGTCCCTGTTACCTGATAGCTACAGGATGTTTACCTACCGTTTCCTGCATATCAGAATTTGTAGAATCACTCTGTAAACACATCTCTGTCTCTCTTCTTCCTAACCTTTGACCTCTGACCCCTCAGTGGCCCCTCCACTCATGGCGAGAGCCCTGCAGAGCGTCACATGATGCCACAAGGGCCGAGCAGCAATGTCACAGAGTCTCAGGGGTCGTGAGCCATGACCAACCAGACAGCAAACCTTTTGATCCCTAAAAATTAGAGAGGCCTGATAAATCAGAGGGGTCAGACAAGCTTTCAGGAAAGCTCTGGGGTCACATTTAGTCGTGTAATATATCATTTATATAAAAGAGGAACAGCATGGCTGCTGAATAAATTATACGAGACTTCTAGCTCCAAGAAAAGATTGATGTCATGCTATCATGTTGTGATGGATACTGGAAATTTAAGGTAGTTAATCATTGTGAATGTAGGTCTGGTTCACCAAAATAAAAGTCGAGTAATAAATCGTGCCAGGAAAAATAAGAAACATTTTTAGTGTATTTGGATACAAAAAAGTAGTTCCTCTCTATAAATGTGCTGCTGTTACGGCTTTCGGCCATCCCTCTCGTTCCACTCTCGCCTCTGGTGGAGGGGAGACTCCCTGGTGCTGTGTTTCTTCCCACAGGTGATGGATACTGTACACGGCTGTGTCTTCAATCTTATCAGACACACTGGACTGTATAAACACACTTGCATGTACAGTTTCAATATCCAGCGTCTGTCTCAGAGCCTGAGGAATGTTTGACCGACTGTGTTGAAGTGTGTGTATGTTGCTGTGCACAAGCCTGTACCTTCTTCTCCCACTATGAAGGCATGCTTTGACCCAAGCACTCAGTTGTAACTTGTCCTTGACTGTAATGTGTGTGTGTGTGTGTCTGCTAGGACTGGTCTATAGACCTGAACCGAACGCTCAGCCGACGAGAAAAGAAGAAGCCATCGGAGGGCGTCACTCTGACAGGCATCAGTCAAACTGGGTCAGATCAGCCTGTTCAGCCCGCAAAGACCAGCAGCAGGTAGATACCTCATTACTCCCTGACTCACTTTTTCTGTCTCTAACAAACAGACGGAAAACAGAGCATCTCTTCATAGCACACACACTCACTCACTCTCCTTTCACCAAACTCCCCACATCAGAGATTATCCGCACATGGTCGTAAAAACGCTGGGAGCTACGGGAGTGACGTCTAGTTGTACGGCTGTCTCCAGGGGTAACGGTAAACATTTTGTCACAGTTTGTTGGGAAAGAATTCATCCCTGAGAGTCTGGAGTCGGCTGGTACATAGTTGAAGGGGAGCCAAAAAGTAGTGTGGAAATATTACTCATACTCGCAGAGACGTTTAAAAGCAGGAAATATTGTGACTGTAAAGTTCAAAGAAGGCCGGATAAGAGTCAAACACCAGCGGCTAGATTCAGCAGAATCCTTAGAAGTGAGCTAAATGTTAGCAGCTGCGCTCTGGTTGTTTCCCAGTTAATGATTAATTTATTCAACCTCCGTACGATCTAAAGACATATAATGAAATTAGAGCGCTCTGCCAAGGTTAAAAGCCACTTAATGTTTGACTGGCAGCTTTTAATAACATGATGTAGTCTTTCTAAGCCGAGATAAGATAAGAGCTCCCTGCAGAGAAACTGTGTTGTGGCAACAGCACCGAGGACAAAACAGTAGTTCATGGAAATGACAGCAAACAGCTGATTAAGATTAGAACTTCTCATGCGGCCAACATCACGGAGAACAGCACACAGACAGAGTCAGATACGTTACAAATATGTGTGTGAAATTTTACTAGAGAGAGAATGGGAGTTTTTCAGCTCCTGCATTGTTGAGCTACATGCTAAAGATGCTACGTTTGTTATATTTATTGTTCATGAGTGTTGTTAAAATTACTCGGCTTTCACATTCCTTTAGTGCTTCGTAATGAGGTTCCTTTATTTAAACGTGCAAACACCTGCCGTCTGCCGTTATCCAGACATCAGCAGGAAGTGGTTCGTATGCAGAAATGATGAGGAGGAGTGTGAAGAGGAGTCAACAAAGGGAATGTCAGGCATGGGAGGCATTTGACCTCCGAACTTTGTAAATTGTCTGCCATGGGACTCTCTCTCCCCCCGACCAGCATTTACAGCGCATTGTTGTCATGTTGTTTCCTACATCTGTGGGCGTGACTGGGGGATTTTGTATATGTGCACGGCTTGGATAGCGTAGCAATTACCCTTCTGCTGACTTGAGGAGTCTTGGCGACTTATCTTGATTGTAGTTTAAGTTGTTTCTATAAGCATCAGCAAAGCCCTCATTCATCTGCATTTGTCTTTGCTTCTTTTTGCCTTTTCATTGTCTTGAGCTTTAATTAACATGGTTTAATGACCCACAGGATATCAATATAATACAAGTCCTTGAATAGCTACAAGGTTAGACTCGTTTGTTGACTGAAATCATCCAAAGTAACATTGTCCCAGACTCCCAGTGGAGCAGTGTTTGCTGTAATAACTCCTCAGGCTTAACTCAGAGGAGCATGGCATGACTACACAAACAAAGGCGTTCACATTTCTCCGCTTCACACTCCTTAAGGGCCGACTCGTAGCTGCTCCTGTTCAGGCTCCGATACTTCGGTAAACAGGGAGTAGAAATCCTTTGTTTCCTCTAATACAGGTGCAAGATTTTGTCCTTTGATGTGGAAAGCGACAATGAGAGGAAGTAAACCGGCGTCATGTGACTTCCAAAAAAAGATTTTGCACCTACACAGGACTAAGTGTTTGATGTTTCATGCAGGAACTGCATTGTTGATGTTTTTAGAGCTTTGTATAAATTATGATGTACATCGCCTTTGGGTTTCAGTGGAAGCAGTCAAGTCTTAACAACTTAAAGTGTTGTTATTGTGTCTGTGTGTAGTCTCAGCACAGTTGTTTTGTTAGTTGGCTGTCCTACATTATGCACTCGTGCTTCCCTCGTCCCAACCCTCTTAGTTACTGTTGTCTGTAAAGGTTCCCTTTGAACAGTATGATTGTTAACTGCATATGTGCAGTGTTACAATTATTATTATTATTCATTTTTATAATAATAATAATCCAAAAGCAAAATTCTTATTTCTTGCCAGCATTCATCAAATTTGCAGGCTGAAATGGCTTTTGTCAAAACCTGCCAGTGTTAGCAAGCTAGCTAATTGAGCTAATGCTGGCTTCATGAGTGGGTTAAAAACCGCTTTTACCCAGAACCTTGTAAAATTTTCTTACATTTTTATGCATATTTAAGATGCTATGCGTCATAGTTTGTATTTCAAAACACTGTTTAGATTTTGATCGTTACATGCAAGACAAATTGCTTTTTGGGTGCTGACTAACCGATGTGTTTGGGGAGTGTTACGCTATACTGTGTCATGGAATATTTCTGTTTTGAGAGGTCCATTTGTAGTTAAAAAAAACATACCGTCAGCTTAATGTTTGTCACAGGTGTGTCTTTATGTGTGTGTTTGCCTGTCAACAACCCATCTCTAATTGTGTCCCATGTTGTCAGCCTGACTGTGCCCACTAAAACAACGCCAGTGGGCTCAAACCCCTTTGAGGATGACGAAGATGAGGAGGAGGAGGAGGAGGAGGAGGAGGAGATGGCAGTGGAGCAGCAGACAACAGTCAACCACAACAGTGTGAATAAAGAGGAAATTAAAACGTTGGTGAACAGGAGAAAATCACTCCGCCCACCTTCAACCCTCCCCGCCTTTTCTGTTTCCATCTTTATTTCGCGGAGCACCGTTCGTGCTGCGTCTCTTTTTCCCTATTTACTCGGTTTCCTTCGTCATTGTAACCCTTCCTTCCTCCCTCAGGTGGCAGGTTGTTGTGTTGCTCTGCATGGTCGCTGGAAATGCCTTGCACACACAGTCTTGTGTGTTTGTCCGTCACTCCTAACAGTGCCATGTCTTGCAGAACATTAAATGTCATGCGCTTGGGAGCACATGTCACTGCTAGTGGAAAATCCAATATGTTTCTGCTTTACAGTCTGACCTGAATATGGACACAATAATAAACATTAATTGGCCCTTTTTAATTCCCTTAAGTGATTTAGTTTTAATTAATATAGATAAAGCAGCAATTAAGAATCAATTATGTGAATCTAAACTATGATGTTGGCAAAATTCAGTTTAAATATTTACTTAATTGCAGACAAACTGCAGGTTCATGAGTGTCTAAAGTAGATTTGCAGTAAACAGGTCTGACTGTAAATCCTCGTTTATGTGCTGGTGTTTGTTTACTGTTTTTCACCTTTTTAACTGTCAGAGCCAAAGTTCTCTCTGGTGTTTAGGTGGCTCCCTCTGCTGGCCGACTCAAATCCAATCATGCATCACAACGATGATTTGTCTTGCTCGGTCTCATGTTGCTGTTTTTTTCATGTGCCTTTTTACATGTGGTTATGTTGTTTTGCTGCATTGCCTTCTCTCAGCATTGTGTGCACTTTCACTTGAAGCTCAGAGCGACTTTTAAATCATTTGTCATGCTGCCTGAACTGAATGCTTGCTTTGTAGCATCGATGCCATGAGTCAGCATGTTCTCCACTTACTTGGAACTGTGAGATGTTTTCAGGATGAAGCACAAAGCTTTCCTCGGATTTGGAGATGCATTTTGGCCTTTTTGTGTGTTATATTTATTTTTCTCGCTCTTCTAACTTTGATCTTTTGTCCCTGCTTACGCCCGGCATGCTGGATTGTCCCGTCATTGCAAAAAAAGGCCCTGAAAGCAACATCAAATGACATTTTCTAAGCGGTTCTTTTGTCTGTCCATCCAGTGCGAGCAGTATGGAGAAGACTCCCGACTGGTCAGATGAAGACACAGGCGGTAACCCTTTCTCCACTAACGGTGATGGGAATCCATTTGAAGAGGAGCCGGCTTCTCCGGTCGTATCTGTGCCTGTCAAGGCGCTCTATGACTATGAAGGACAGGAGCAGGACGAGCTGAGCTTCAAAGCAGGTACATCATGTTAAAGGAGCAAATCTCCCCTGGAAAAAGCCACTGTCAGTAAAGGTGATGTTCTCTGTAATCGATAGAAGCAATAATATTTGAAATTGGCGCCATAGCTGTGGAGAAAGTTGTACAAACAGCTCATGATTTCGCCCATTCTACATTCCTACAACACCCAGAGTGCATTGCGCCCCTCCCTCTGAAAGGAACGGCCCAGCAAGAGTCCTAGATTGAGGAAGTGTAGTTTAGCAAGCTCCCTGGCCTCCACCAGGTGACGCGTTTTACATAGTCTGGTGGAGGTCTTCCAGGGCCCATTGGAGAAGTGGATAGCGTCCTCCAAAGGCACAGAGCGAAATTGCATTTTTCTCACTTACCATAATGGCATTAGCTCTTCATAATAGCATGAGAGGCCTGAGGTTGAAAATCGGTGAACTGGCCCTTTTACATTAGATTATTCTGAGGCTACAAAAACAACTCTGGAATACAAATGTTCACGTCTTTCTTTCTTTCTCTCCTCAGGGGATGAATTCATCAAAATTGGTGAAGAAGACGATCAGGGTTGGTGCAAAGGCCGACTCAAGGACGGACAAACAGGCCTCTATCCTGCTAACTATGTTGAAGACATCCAGTAATGAATCATCACGTAAATGGAAAAAATGTGAAGGAAGAAGAAAGCGGTGTGTCGGGAAATGACAGTACGGCTGGAAACAAGAAAGCTCTGCCTCATTTTTAACCCTTTTCTCCCTGTTCGTAAAGACTGGACTGCTGCGGGAGTCGGACAAGAAGAAGTTTCAGATTATAAAAGGACCACTTGAGATTCCAGGTGAGGAAGATCGCAGAAAAAACATGCTGTCAGTGTAAGATATGTTACTTAGAATCCCTTTTATGCTGTTACAAAAATAAAAGCTTTTCAAGTATATATTAGATAAGACTCAATGAAATTTATGTGTGAATTTATATATTGTTTAAAAGAAACACTGGGATGACAGTCTGACAAATCGTCTAGCGATGTTATATACAGCCTTAATATGCAAGCCACTATGGATTCATTAAGGGAGATGACCCTCTTTCTAATTATCTGTTCTCTGCCTGTTAGAATCCAGTCCATTCATGTAAATTGATTCTTTTGGACAACGTAGGCCTTTTTGTTGAGTTAATTGTGTCCGATTTAACTTGATTTTTAAACTAGTGCTTGCATTAATCTGCCGCCTGTTCAGGGTTTTGTTTATCCGCTCAGTTCAGTCACTGTTCTGGTTATTTTATGATGAAGATCCGTTAGAGCCACATCTTGGCGTAGTCTTCATTTAGCTCACAGTGGGTAGCTTCCTCTAGTCACTGCCATTGAATGTATAATCACTGATTGTATTTTCACACTTATTGATTGTTCACTTTTGCTTATGTGGGGTTTTTTGCAGCCTTTGTTCAACCCCACAAACAACAAATCTCTCTGCTTTCTGTTGATTGTAATTCTACATAGGCTATTTTTTCATGCAACACTGAATATTTTTCACAAAAGTTTATCTCACTTGAATCGCCATGTTTTAATTCTTCCACTTCTTGTTAGATGTCAGGTATGGGAGAGTATTTTCGCATATGTTATAGCAATAAAACCACAGCCAACCACATGCCTGTAAATAGCCTGAATGAGACGTATTGGAACAAATGAAGCATCGAGATCAGATGATATGTAGTTGGAAATTGATGATTGTTAATTTATGATGCCACAAGTGCTTTTGTTCTACTCTTGTTAGAATGCTGTGACTGAAAATCAGTTTGTATAGTAATTGAATATTTTATGGCAAATATCCCTCGAATCTCTTATTTTGTTACATTTGTAAATATGATTATTTTTCTCCCTTCATAGAGGGCCATACTCATTGAGTTAATCAACAAATACCATGTGAATAATTCTTAATTATTAGGAGCTATGACATCAATAGATAAACCTGATGTAATGAACTGAATACTTAATGTTTTGATCAAGTATTTTGTCGGCTTGCATGCTTTGCAGAGAAGAACTGCTGGCGTTTCGTATGTGCAAGCTCCAAATTCATTAATTGCCCAGTGTAACAATGAAATCATTGAAAATGCTATTTGATGCCTTCAACTGCAGCACGAGAGGAAGATGAGTTTTTTTGCATTTAGTAATAGTGAGAAAGGAGGTGTCTTGCCATGTTTTCAGGGCATGCTGTCGTTGACACGCAGCAACAGCTGTACTTGCACAGTAAGGTTTGTAAATGTTGTCTTGCAACATAATAAATGAGTTTATTGGAAAACATATTTTGTCTCTGTCTTGAGAAATGATGTTTACTGAGACCCTAGAGTCCCCTAAAGTTAATTATCTAGTGGGGACATGTTGATCATTTTGTGGTAATGTATTTTTAAGTTAATGTCTTTTTTCTAACAATTAATCTTGTGTGAACAAGTTATTATCTTGTGCTAACAGGTTATCTTTTACACACAAGTTTTAATCCTCTGGGAACACTTATTATCTCAGGGGAACTCTTTATTAACTTTTTCAAACAAGTAATTATCTTGTGGGAACAAGGTTTAATGTTGTAGGAATAAGTTATTATCTTTTCTGCTGTTGACAAGTAAATTATCTTATTAGAACAAGATGTTGTTGGTTAATTAAACTACTTAATGATAACTGAAAATTTGGTCCACCACTCTGAAAACACGTCTCCAGTTTCAAATATGAATATAAACTTCATTACCCAGACGCCCTTGCTTCAATAACATAACCACGGGTCGCTTCTATCCAATCAGAGCCTGACCATGACGTTCCGCAACTGACGTGTCGCATTCGGTTATCATTGAGGAAAAACACAGGTCTGTTTTTCTGTCACTTCTTTAACCGCGAGGTATTACCGACGAACTGAACAATGTCAGAGCCCAGCAAGCAAGAAATTTCAACTATTTTTAAGCGGCTTCGCTCCATTGCTACGAACAAGGTGAGAGTCTCAAACCTACAGACGGTGTGTACTCTTTTAAACAAGGAAGTTAGCTGAACTAAATATTTGACACGTCGCACTGAGAAACGCCAAGGCTAGTTTTAAGTTACTAGCTTAATTTTTTAATTAGCTGAAACGGGTCATTTCTAAAAATTAATTCTTTAATAAAAATAACAACCCGATTTGTTTAACAACCCCAAATTGTGACATTTATAGTAAAGCTGTCTCACAGAAAAATGACCTGACGTAACTTTAGCAAAGTGGTTGACAGCCCAGCTAGCTAGCTACATTTGACAGTTGACATTAGCCATATTTGTTTAGAGCTTCATTTTTGTTTGCTCTAAGCTTCAACGCCTTTAGTTCACTTATAAAACTGTAAGACAGTAGGGCCTGAATAATTGCAATACCAGAAAATCTTATTTCATTGCGAAATTCAACCAACTTCACCAACAGCTGTTTGAATCAGCAGCTGGTTTCACAAGGACCATGCTATTCACACCTTCATGTGGTTTTATTGTGACCAACACCCTTCACAGTATTTACCTTAACGTCTCTTTTTATGGATTTTTTTTAAATCTTATTATGATTAGTGAAGAGGGTGTTTGAGAACTTCAGTCTTAATTGTTTTATTAAAATGTATCTGTTTTTATTGTAAACTAAAGCTTTATCTTTCTGCATTCACCGTAGGTTTGCTTTGACTGCTCGACTAAAAACCCGAGTTGGGCCAGCATCACCTATGGTGTATTCCTATGTATAGATTGCTCCGGGACACACAGGTCTCTTGGGGTGCACCTGTCCTTCATCCGGTAAGTCGATGATAGATAGATAGATAGATAGATAGATATCTAGATAGATAGATGGATACGTTATTGTCAGATCAAGAATGATATTCCTTTTGCATCACAGCAGCTCCATTAGCAACATAAAAGTTAAGGACAGGATAAAAAAACAGAAGACGGTGCTCAGGGCCCTTTAATGTACTTTTGATCTGGGATTTAGCTCAATGTTTCATTTCAGGATAGACTGATGAACAAAAGAGTGCTTCAGTCTAACCTTATTAAAACGTGGGACCCTGTATCTCTGGTTTAGAGGTTATAGTTCATACTGACTATTCAGAGCGAGGTTTGGGTTTGATACAATGTTATTTGCCAGTTTTAACATGTTTTTGTTATAGGCTGATTCATAAAGTTTCTCAAGTGATTGACCTACAATCTTGGAGCAGATTTTCAGTTTAGACTTCAACACAGTGGATAGACACTTGTACCATGTAGTGTAACAGCACTGTAAGACACTCAGAATCACAGAAATAAAAAACAAAAGAAGAATCTGTTTACTCCTGTCGGTGAAAGAAATAAATTCTTTGTTTTGTATTTTTGCAAACAAATTCAATGCGGCCTTTCCAGGATAACACACGGTCAATTGTTACACCCAAGTGTTTATGAGAAGAAACCTGCCTGATTTTTTTCGTTATGATTAATAATAATAGGAGCATCATGAGAGGCAGATGGTGAATCAAATCCAAGCCTCTGTCTAGGATTTTTCAAAACAAAAGGTTCTTCTCAGTTAAAGCATAAGCAGGAGTAATATGATGTCTGTGCTTGGCTGAGGCACTTTGAAACATCTGCAAACAGGCTTCAGCACTTGGCTAAAGCAATGAACTACTATGTATAGATATAGAATCCAGTTTTGCAAACGTTCTTATATAGTTTTAAGTATTGAATATTTCTGACCTTTTTTTGTAAATAAGCAAAAAGCTTCTTAATATAAATATAAAAATCCAGACATGAGTCAAACTTTAGAGAAAGAGGCACTGTATCCCTGTCAAACCTGCAAAGTGACGTAGACATTCAACTTTTGTTGTGTTTCATAGGTCCACAGAGCTGGATTTTAATTGGTCCTGGTTTCAGCTGAGATGTATGCAAGTGGGAGGCAATGCCAGCGCGGTGAGTACATGAAAGCAGAATCATCAGTCGCACAATATGAACAGATTTAAATCCCAAAAGCCTCGTATCACACACCTAACTCTAATAAATTGTTCCTTTCTGCTTCGTTGCATCTGTTCAGATTTCATTTTTCAATCAACATGGGTGCACAGCCAGCGCTGCCAATGCCAAGTACAACACCCGAGCTGCTCAGCTGTACAGAGAGAAGATAAAGACTTTAGGCACACAAGCCACCAGGCGCTACGGCACTGAGGTACAGCAGACATCTCTCTTTACTTTGGCTATTGTGTAGGAGCTATTTGCTTATCTTACTATGCGTAGAGTACATCATTAAGTTGTATCAAGTTTTCCTGCTCTCCTGTGCAGTTGTGGCTCGACAGTCAGGCTCCTATCTCCCCAACATCACCAGGAGACAAGCAGGTGGATTTCTTCAGTCTGCATACACAGGTAAAGAAGTGGGCTTCCTTAGCTTGTCGCTTGTGCTTGTTGGATGCCTACAAGGTGACAGGGGTTCGTAAATTCACCATGTGTGTAATTTTTAATGTTGTTTCAGGCTGTTCCTGAAAATTTGAACATGGCTAGAATGAGCCTGAGCTCCTCCCTATCAGAGAGGCCGTTAACCCCGGATAAAGAGGAAGACAATAATGGTATTCAGTGTGGAAAGACGTCAAAATACTAACGTGCAATGGTTGTATTCATTTCAATATGGTTTATGTGGCTCATCATACATAAATGTAACATTTACAGGTAATTTAGAGGAGGGCCCTAGTGTGGAGATGCTGAGTGTTTCTCCAAAAGCAAATCCAGGTTGGTTTATATCCTGCATGTTCAGAAAATGTGTCAAAACTGTAGGAGATTAAACTGTACTGTCCTTTGATCTTTCCAGACATTCATTCTCTTCTTAAGAAGAAGCCAGCTGCTGCCAGGAAGACGGTACGTGCTCATTGTATCTTTGGAAACTTCTGGCGGCATCATCCTTAATACATGCGTGTTCACAGACTTTGCATTCACAGTGTGTTTTATATAAACTGTGTGTGCTTCTAGTTGGCCTCTAAGAAGGGCGGGCTGGGCGCTCAGAAGGTCAGCAGCAAGAGTTTCTCAGAGCTGGAGAAGAAAGCTCAAGCTGCCGACAAGCTCAGAGAGAAAGAGGACGGCACGCCTTCTGCCAAGAGGAATGTTCAATATGAGGATTCCATGTGCGTCTCTTTTTTTTATTTGTCTTTTTTTATGTTCATGTTGGTTGTCATACTCACCCTCTGTCTGTCATTTTAAAAACTGTTCCTTGTTCCTCCTCAGCGCTTCGTCCCTGCGACTGTCCTATAAGGATCTTGAGCAGCAGAGGAAAATGGAGGAGAAGAAGCTGAAGGGATTAGAGGGGAAAAAGAAGGAGCAGGCTGAGAGACTCGGCATGGGATTAGGCATCAGGGGGTACGATGATGATGATGATGATGATGATGATGTCGTTTTAAGAATAACTTCTCTTATCTCCGTTTGTTGTTCTCTTAATCGTGCTGTTTTCTGCTCCTCCTCTCTGTAGTGGAGTGTCTCACTCTGTGACGTCAGACATGCACATCATCAAGCAGGAGACTCCTGTGGGGACCAAGAGCAACAAGGCCCGGCGTTTCACCGAGGATGACGATGACGAAGGGTCCTTCAGCTCCAGGTTAGATAAAGAAATTCTACTGTACAACATTTTTTTGCTTTGCAGCACTTGTTTATATTTGTATGCTTAATTTTGTGTGTGCATGTACTGTATGTGTTCATTGGTCTCTTGCACACACAAAGAGAATAAGAAATTAAATACTGTTTCTTGCCACTGGGAAGTTTCAGTAATGTTTTTAAAGATGGCGTTGTAGGTTTTAAAAGCATGCTATTGAATATTCTGACTTTGTAAGTACCACGAACATGTATTAACACACTCTTTGCTGAGCACACATTACAATCCATGCACATTCATGTTTTTCTTTACGTTCTTAACGTCTTGTCTTTCTTCAGGGTCATGTCTCGCTTTGAGGATCAAACAGAAACTTCTGATAATTCCTCCTCACGCTGGGATGCTAAAAGCGACGGAGGAGGCTGGATGAAGGAGAGCAAGAAACCAGAGCCGGACTTCTATTTGACCTCCTCTATGTCATCGCTGGATGACAGGTACATCCTGTTTGCTCTGGTGTCACATGATGCATTAGGATTCTTTGCTTCCCTTATTTATTGAATTGAAGAGAGTCATTTAATCTGACCTTTTTTCAAATCCTTGTTTTTTCTATACTGTGATTTAAGGCAAATTATTATTCAGTTTTAACAGACAACCCACAACAGAAAGTCACAATAACAACTTAACAGCAAGAAATGTAAATAATAATCTAAATGTCCTTAAGGGCTGTTAATAAACAGAAGAAATCTATCCTACCCAGCAGAGAGTAGGAGACCCCCCGTTCATATGTGCCCACCCTGGCAGGTTATACAAATCAGTGACTGATGGGGTGTGAGCTGACTTCCATTGTTGGACAAGCAGCCTTCTACCTAGGCAAATTGTTTTTTGCATTTAAGGCAAAATGTTAATGAAATTTTTAAATTTACAGTTTTGTTTTACACAATAATAAAGTTCATCTTCTGTGTTTAGGTGTTCTATTGTATAAAGAAAGAATGTTTTTCCTTTGTTTGTCATCAGGCCCACGTCCAGAAGAAAACCAGAGCCAGTTTCAGACTCAGGAGAAGCTCAGAAAAAGTTTGGAAGCGATGTGAAATCCATCTCCTCCGACATGTACTTTGGAAAACAAGATACTTCTGAGGTACATACTGACAACATGCTTCTTACATCTAGTGTATGTTGTGCATCATTACACACTATCTCAATCTAGGACGCCCGCCTCTGATGTCAGGTGTCGTTCAAAATCGTCAGGTTTGAAATGTAGACTGCAGACCTTTTTTAGACGATCCACCGGTATATTCTTGTCGCATTTCGGATTCTGTACCACTCTGAGCCATCACCTGCAGCGAAACGGTAGTATGTCACTCTAGCGTCTCTCGCTGGGCTGTTCCTTTCAGACCGAGGGGCGCAATGCATGCTGGGTGTTGTAGGAATGTAGAATGGGCGAAACCACAAGCTGTTTGTACAACTTTCTCCACAGCTATGGCGCCAATTTAAAATATTATTGCTTCTATCGATTACAGAGAACACCAGCTTTGACTGACTGGCTTTTTGCGGGGCGAACTACTCCTTTAATTGCGTCTGTATTTCTGTCATTTAGTACGAGGCCAAAGCACGACTGGAAAGATTTTCTGGGAGTGCTTCTATAAGCTCAGCTGACCTGTTTGATGATCAGAAGAAACAGACTGGTAAGAGCACCAATTTAATGTGTGATTTACTTACAATTTAGATCTGTTCCATTGATTCATATATATAAATAAGGCTCCTGCATGAAGCGTGTTGTTCTCTGTCCGTCTGCTTTACTCTCTTTGTTCGTCTTGTGTTCACAGCGAGTTCGTACCGCCTGTCCAACGTGCTGCCCAGCGCTCCCGACATGTCGCAGCTCAAACTGGGAGTGCGCTCCGTCGCTGGAAAACTCTCCGTCATGGCCAGTGGCGTAGTAAGCACAATTCAGGTAGGTCCTAAAATAAAACAATCATATCAAAATAATGTAAAACCTGTATTCAGACTCTATAATATATTCTTCTCATTGTTTATTCCAGGATCACTACAGTTCCTGAGTCACGGTGCGTCTGGTCTTGGATTCAGCGCCCTCAAAGTCGTCCTCTGTTTTACAGAGTTTGATGTTTCCCAGTGAGCAGTGGTCGCTCATGTTGTAGGGAAATAGAAGAAAGATCAATCAGTGCTGTGGGCAAATCTGCTCTATAATATCCCCCCCAAATAACCCTGTATACATCTCTATATAGTTTTGTATTGGATAATGTACAGACAAAAGTTGTTAGAATCAAGATGGCCGAAGCACAATACTTTCAGTGGAGTTATATTCCCCTGCAGGCGTCTTAAAGGGAGATTTATGTGTATAATTTCGTATGAATATTTAGTTTGCAGTTTACTTTGCTTTGACGTCTTTAAAGGGGTTTAAATAAATTTAGAAATACTATATGTAGCAGTCAGAAGAGGTGTTTTGAAGGAGGGGTTTCTTTTTTGTGATGAGGTCAGAATTCCTAGAGACGATAGAGGTGTAAATTTATAATTGGTTACTTCTGCTCATCACATGCACTCTGTGGTGTGGTTTTGTGCTCTTTCTTGTCTGTCTCGCACATTCCTGAAGATTTGAAAGTGTCCTTTCTGTCCTTAAAGTGCACTTATGTTTGCGTTTCTACAGACAGGACCAAAGTCTGATAAAGAGGCCTTAGGGGACCAGATGCATGTTTTTCTTTATTCTGTGTATCAGTTGATTAAATTGGAATTGGCCTCATTAGCACATGCGCTTTATTATCTCGCGAGAAATTGTTTTTCTTTGCTTTCTTTGGCCGTGCATCTGTGGTCACAAAAGGCGAGTTCACGCAGCTACAGAGACAATATGTTTGACATTAGGGGAAATATACTGATTTGCTTTCTTGCTCAGTTTGAGCTGATTAGATTTATACCACTGATTATATCTGTCGATTTAATATGAAGCAGTTACCAGCAGCTGATTAGCTTAGCATGACAACTGGAAACAGAGGAAAACGGCTAACCAGGTTCTGTCTAAAGCAGCAACCTCCAACCTTAAGCTTGTTGTATAGATTACATCGATAAGATTTCCCTTGTTATTATTGAAATTTAGATGTGTCTGTACAGTATGTGATTTTGTTCTCTTTGTACAGAGCCATGCTAGCTGTTTCCCCCTGTTTCCAGTCTTAATGCTAAGCTAAGCTAACCTTCTACTGGCTGTATCCTTATGGACTGACCTGAGAGTGGCGTAAATCTTCTCATCAAGGTCTGTTCCTTTAAAAAAGCTGATAGGAAATCTATTTAATGGCACTAAAACGGCCCTTGTTGTAGGCTAGTTGCACTATGTTATGTGTTATCTCATTTTCTAAATCCACATGCTTGGAATCGGACACTTTAAGAAGTTGCATTGAATACATTGTTACCTGCAGATTAGTAAAATTTAACAGGGTCCTTTTTGATTAAGTTTTGGGTTGAATTTGTAGATGTTGACACGTCTGTGTTGATCCCCTTGGTTGCTCCCTTTGTGACTTAATTTAATGGCAGATTCTTGATGCGGTGGGACCTCTTTGTAGCTTTCAGGCCCCACATGTCCACTTTACATATGAATGTAAACAATCCATTTACGCCTTTAAAGTTCTTTTTTGGTTTTGCTGTGACATACTGCCAAGTCTTTAATTCTCTCACGTATAACAGAGCTTGTAATTTGGTACATGTAGCCCTTCAGGTGGTGCTAAACTGTAATGTTGGATTAGAAAGCGATGGAGAAGCAGCTTGATATTTAGTATAGAATAGCTACAGCTTGTGCTTTAGCTTTAGGATAAGGTTTGCCATGATGCTTAAAATGCTACTTCAGATATCTTATTGTGCAGACTTTTTAAAGCCCTGATGAAAAACAGGTTGATTATATGAGTGGGCAATCTCTACTGTTTGTGCTTCTCAGGAGTTTAAACACGAAACACTAAAAGAGGGTAAAGTGAGAGTTTTAGATCCTTCAGTGACCAAATATTTGTTTACTCCATCACTCAATGCCTTAGTCCAAAGATCTCTAATTTACACGTCCTCATATCGCAATATTGTGGAGTCATCTAGTTACTGTTTTGCACATAATTTCTACGAAATTGCACATGGCAGCTTTTGCTTGAATGTACTTTAATGCAGTTAAACCTTTTGCCTTTATGTTGAAGTTGTGTCCATGTTATTTTTTTTTTCTCCATATTTTATTGATTTTTGTATAAAAATTGTTAATGTCTTCTGCTGTTGAATATTGTTAAATGTTAGATAAAAGAAAAGCAGCTCATGTAATTTGCATGGCCCTTGTAAATTGCCGACACATCCCGAAAAGATGATAGCACCTTGCTGTTAAAAATGGAGTAACAGATGTTTAATAAATACTGAACAGTAGGCTGAGAAAACACAATGCTGTAGAGGGGTGTGAATAACCATTTAAGGAAAGCTACTGATAATCGAATTTTGACATATTTTGACACTCAAAATATAAGTATGATTTTTTTGGAAATATGCCAAATAAATGGCTTGTGCTTAAGCTCTTTTGCCTTGTCATTTTGTGCCAACACTGGAAAGACATGTGATTTTATGTGTGATTAATCAATATTTTTTGTTATGTTAGGGGAAAAAATCAGTTGAAATGTTACAGACTCTAAATTTATGTCTTTAAATGTTTTGTTTTGTCGAAACAACAGTCCAAAACAGAAACATATTTAATTTACAGTTACATTCATCCGCTGAAATTAAGGGACGTGTAATATATTTTCTAGATAAACAGCTTTAACGATGCATCAATTGTTGCTGAGTAATTTTCTGTCCATCAAATAATCGTTGTCTCAGTTTTACATGAAAGGCATCTTTACACATTCGGGACAAATGCTGGCAGCCGCTTACGTGGCTGGCTGAGACGTTCACTGTACTTCTTAGGCTGTCGGAACTGATTCCGTTTAAGATTTGACAGCTCTTTTTGACAATCAAATAAATTGACCTGAACAGGACGGAAACTTGCAGTTTAATTTTAAATTACTGTGAGGCTTGAGATTAAAGTTGCACCACACCTCCTGGGTATATTTTTTGTACCACTTGCATTTTGGTGTTTTCTAACGTGCAATTTGGCTGATAGTTATTGTTCTTACGAGCCTAAGAGGAGTACGTGAAGGCGGCATTTTCCCAAGGAGCAGGGTAAAACAGTAAAGGGCTGTTAGCGGTAAATACGACAAACCAAGCCGTTCATCATATTTTTTTATGTTTCTACTACTTATAATGTATCCACTATGTACTTATCCGTGAAAGGGTTGTTTAATTTTACTCTGAAACGTAACGACTAGCTCGCTGGACAGTTTATTTAATTGTTTGGCCTGTTAAATTCCTTCACAGTCACAGTTGCCAACAGTGTGCCAGTGTGCTAAAATGCCTACTGAAGTAAAGCAGAGGAAGAAGTCACAAAAACAAAGTGATGAAGTGTCCGAAACGACGGCTGCAAACGGTAAAGATGAAGAGCAAAAAGGGAAGACGGAAGCTGGAAACAACGCAGCAGTAAATAAAACATCTTCGAGTTTGGATATCAGAAGTGTAATGTGCGTATTGTCGCTGGCAGCATGCGGGGCTCTGAGTTGGTGAGTCAAAATAACCTAATTACGGTCTTAATTTCAAATTGTTTTTGTGTAGTGGTCTTCTAAAGTCTCTGTTTGTTTCTTGGTTTCAGGATGGTACTACAACAAAACGAGAGGTTCTCCGAAATTGAAGAAAAGTACAAGTTCTTACATGGAAAGACTTCGAGTCTGTTCGACATGGAGGAAGAAGTGCTGAAAGTTTCTAAAAAGGTGCGTTTGAATTAACAGGAATTGAGCTGCATTAAAGGATGGAGCCAATTTACCCAAACACACCAAACAACAACATACTCTAAGTTTAACTCTTAATAGGATCTAGCCATGCAGACAGATTTTGGTTTCATGTGTCCAGGTTTTGGTGTCTGGGACCCCAATACAATGGAGGTGAATGGAATTTATGTTTCCCACAGCATTGATGGAACTACTTTCCACTAAGGAAATAGTCCCAATATAAATAGCTGAAAGTGTCTTCTTTGGAATAATAATTCATTGGCATGCATTTTTTAAATGTTAGTGTTCAGTAGTTTGTGCCCCAGAAATTGTATCCCATACTTATTTCAAAGCCAAAATTCTTTGTTTACCTGAACACTGATAGATGTAATCTGTCAAATATGTTTTTATTGTATTATTTGGCTCAAATAATGCTTCAAGTTTGGATGAAATCAAAAGAATCCTTTTACTATATTAACAATTACCCTATGATTTGGGTATACATTTAAATTTGATGGGTAAATGACAGGTTCCCAGTCCTGCCTTGGTTACTGTAGCCAACTTTATATATGTTTTTTTAATTCTTAGATTAGACTTGTATCTTTGCTTCGAACTGAACTGCTTTACGGCAATTTTTATGTCATTTTTTTTTCAAACTTCTTTTTATTTAGAAGCAATACTTGTTATATAGTACAGTTAAGACTTTAAATCCCCCCTCACACTCCCGCCACACGTCTTCCCCATCATTATCCCCAATGGCCAAATAAGAAAATAAATAAATAAACAAATAAATAAAGTAAAGTAAATAAAAATAAATATATATACAAAATTATAAAATATAAAATTGTTCATGTGTATATATTGCAATTACATAAACATGAATTTTTACGTCATTTTGACAATGCTTTACGTTCTTATCCTTGCACGTGGGAGTGAACCTGGAGCGAACCATAGAGGGGGGCGCTGTTTATTAACATGGACATTAACGTGCAGGCTCAGGCTCAGCCCAAGTGAAAACAGAATCTCAGTACTTTTTATTTGTCAAGTATTTAATTCACACGGGATTATCCAAAAATAGGCTTTACAATGTGGTTATTTTATATAGACTAATTATTTGTTAAATTACCACAAAACATGATATATTGTGATATATATAGTCATCGAGATATGAAAAATCCTGTATTGTTGTAACTGTTTTAAGGAGTCACAGGTTAAAAGTGTTCGAAACCACTGCCTAGCTCAAAGAAAACCTTCTGCATGCTAAATTCTTTTTGTTTGTTTGCAGAGTACAAACTGTCTTGCATCCCTTCTCATCTCTCTTATTCACATAGTGTGCTCTTTCAACACTTCACAGCTTCATTCGTATATGATGCCTTTGCGTGTGCATGCCCCTTTATTCTCCTGCTGTATCTATCATGTATGAATGCTGAGGACCATAGAGCTCCCACAGAAACAGCCCTCCTGTTTTGTGTTGCGGCTGCAGCTTGCCGCCTCTGAGGACGACCTACAGGAGGCGCTCTCTGCCGTCTCCCTGGCATCTCGACTCCAGCAGGACATCTCCACCCTCCACGCAGCGGTCATGGCGATGCAGGCCGACGAGAACTCCGCCTCCCGTGACCTGCAGACGGTTAACGCACACTTCCTCAATGTGACGGAGACGTGGCAGGAGCGTCTGGCTGCCATCTCGTCCGACCTCACTGCCCTCAAGGCCGAGTCCAGAGAAGCCCACGCCGGAGCTACGGAGCGGGTGAACGAGGCCGAGCAGAGAGCCCGGTCGCTGGCGGAGAAGATGGAGGAGCTCGAGGACAGCACCAAGAGGAACGCCCGAGCCATGGAGCGCACAGAGGAAGACGACACCAAGCGAACGCAGGATCAGCTGGACTGGAACACCAAGCAGATCCACAACCTGGAGGCGCAGATCAGCAGCCTGAGCAAGAGGGAGGCGGAGCTTAGCGTTCAGCTCCAGGAGCACATCCCCCGCGCGCAGGAGTGTGAGCAGCACCTGCCACAGGTAGAAGAGGCGGTGCGCTCCATCCTGCGACTGGGGGGTGACCTGAGCGGGGCGGAGAAACGTCTGGAGGAGGTGACGTTACAGGTGTTTGGGACTGAAGACAGCATGCTGAAAGCGCTGAATGAAATCCTGGAGATCAGGCAGGAGCTGGACACGCTGCACGCTCAAAACAGCATCCTGAAGATGAAGAATGAGCTGTCCGTGGTCAAAGAGGCGGTCCGTGAACTCACCATGGTGCTGAAGGAAAATGCAATCGACACCCAAAAGGAGGCTCAGGAGGAACTAAAGTGGAATGACATGGAGGAGGATGAGGAGTGGGAGGAGTGGGAAAATGATGATGGAACAACTCCACCTCTTTTTTGATGACATCACTGGATGATGTCATTGTTATGAGTTGTCTAGGGAAAAGGAGTGTCTTGTTATTTTTTGCCAAAGGCTAATAGAGCTCAGTGTGAATGTCTTTCGATATGTGCACTCCAGTTTCATGTCAGAAAATCTGTGACTGTCATTGCTTTAAACAAGAACTCTGGCACACATGCACGTGTTATGTGTTTTTATTGTTTGTATTTAACATGCACCATTACTCTGAAGCCGGTCATTTGCACTGAAACAGCTGTATAGTTATATGTTGGCAACTCTCTCCAGCTACGTCTGCTTTGAGCTCCAAACCTTAGTCAATTCATTAATTAGTTGAGCCACAAAAAAACTGGTAACTATTCTGTCAATTGATTGAAATCTTTAAACAAGCTATGAATTTGTCTCGTGTCTCTTTCTTTGTCTCTTCAGTAGTTAATTTAGATATTTTTAGGTTTTTGGACTGTTGTTTGAAGGAAACAAGCAAATTTAATGGGTGTCTTTTTACATTTTCATACCCAACAACTATTTTATAAAAACAGAAAATGATGAATAATGAAGATAATCAGCCCTTGTATTTCTAAATTACACCTCTGACAGTGTTACTTTAGTTTATGTACAGGAAAAGCATTTGTAGATGTATATTAAATCTTAATATTTGTTGGATGACTGTTACATTTTGTCTTTTAGAAACCTGGCAAACATTTCTTTAATGAACTTATTTAATAAAATTATTCCTCATAATTTGTTTTGTCGTATTTCAGACTTTTTTTCACTGAAAAACTAAAAAGAACTAACCTGAAATGTCTTGCCAATTATGATTGCTTTAAATACCTTCTGAACACTCTATAGCTGCTGTGTCCGTCGTTCCGTGTTCTTACTCTATGTCCTGTTTCAGTGTGAGAGAGTCCAGCCGATGCTGGAGGGTCTCGGGGCACAGCGGGGGGCTCTGAAGCCTCGGCTGGAGGGTTTGGAGCAGGACGTGAGCCAGCTGAAGGAGTGGGCCTCCGGGATAAGTGAGAAACGAGCTCAGCTTCATAACAGCCTGACCGCACTGAGAGGCGCTGTGGGACAGATAGAGGAACGCACCTCGGCCATCACTAAGGACTTCACCAACAAGGTGTGTCTGATTGTTTCGTTGTTGTTAGAGAATATTTAAATGTTTGCGGTGATGGTGGTGTGTATTTTGAGATGTGTTCTCAGCCTCTGTTCCTCTGTTTTCCTCCTGTAGGTGGCGTCAGTGAGGACCGACGTGCGCAGGATGGACGGCCTGCAGTCAGAGCTGGAGACCCTGCTCACTCAGGTGGGGGAGCTGGAGGACAAGGCCAATCAGGTGGAGCACAGCATGGTCAAACGCATCGGGGACGTGCTCGCCAACAGCATTGACCGAGTCTCAAATCTCCGCGCCACCTCCGAACGCAACAGTCAGGCCATTGAACAGCTCCGCCGACGCATCCCTGAACTCACCGCGGCTGACAAACAGATCTCTGAGCGCCTGAGGGAGCTGGAGGGCGGCAGAGCTCGTCTCATAAGAACATTGACCTTCGCCGGTGACCTGAAACCGAAAGTTGCTGCTATCAAGAGAGACTTTGGGGCGTTTGAGCCCCAGCTGTCAGACCTGACTCTGCGGATAGGAAGACTAGCAGAGGATCTGACTAAGAGAGAGCAGGAGATCACTGAGCTTAGGCAGACTCTAGCTAACCTCACTGCAGTAGAGGATGATTTAAATGTAACATCCAAACAAGTTAGTGAAATAGATATATCTGATATACAGACATGAGGAACAAAAGCTTCTGGTGAACTGTCATACTGCTGTTTTGAGTTTTACTGCAATAAATCTGTTTTTAATAAATTAAATATTAAACTTTTGTTTACAAAAATCTGATTGTTTGGGCGTCCTTCAAGCAAAAACTGGAATCCTGCCATGGCTCGTTTCCTATCTCTGTGGGAAATTATGCTGCAAGGTCTTAGATATTTGATAATAGTCGAGTAAGCATCAGATGAATAATGAGACCTCTTCTAGAAAATTCCACCTCTCTAATCTCAATGTTTGGGTACATTTAAAGCAGCTTCCTGCTGTTTAATCACTTAACTTCATTGTTTACACACATGCAACCTGAGCTTTTCTCTAAGGGTATGTTGCAACCTGGACAAAACCTCCTCACCTTCACCAATAAGACCTGAAATTCCAGTTTATGTTGTCAGAGTTGTTTCTTGCCCCCCCTGTGTTACCTAAATGGTTTGTTAGCGTCCAAATGGCCTCAAGCAAAACAGATCACTTTGAAGCGTTCTGGTGAAGTGGCCATGCAACTGCAACGTCATGCATTAAGCAAGGACGCACATTTCTGCACAACATCTGGAAGAGAGATAAAAGTAGACATCCAAAGAGGAAAATGACATGCTGTCTGTTACAGCAGATGACAGGGCTCGGCATGTGGTGGAGGATCATCTCGACTCCACAGCAGAGTTTTGACAGATTATAAATAATGTATGTCTATGTGATGAATTTACCTTTATATGAGAGTTTCGTTGAGGGTTTTGTTGTCTTTAAAACTTGTAGAAAACTATAAATTATCCAGTTGAGAAAGAATTCCGTAACATGACTTGAGCAGCCCTTGCGTAAATCACAAGTGCAAATTTCAATCCCCACCCATACAATCAATTATCACCCATGATGCAACAGTTCAAGCAGTTAACAAAAAGCAACAAGTCACAATTTCACACTAAGAAATACCAGAACTTTGGGTCAACAAGAGTTTTTATTCTTGTAAAAAAAAACAGTTACTCAAACAACATAGTGAGTAAAAAAAGGAGTGCTCCAAACGAGCTTATTATTGCATTTAGTTTGGTTTCAAAAAAACAGCATTTGCTTGTAACATTTTAACAAAATGTAACATTAGAAAAAGAAAAACTACAGTGCAGAATGAGTTTGGTTTTGAATTCACAGATCAGCAGTCCAGCTCTGCCTCGCTCTCCTGACCGAACTTTATTTTTTAGCTACTAAAATGTGCAACATCAACCGTCAAGTTTGAGACAAAATTCTTCATGAAAACAGGAAAAGTGAGCTAGTTAGCGTATTCACACGGCGGCCATTTTGCTCTGATGTTAAGCTCAGCATTTAAGCTTCCCACCCTGTTTTAAATGTCGTACTTCTCATTACACCGCTTCCAGATTGACCAGCAACTCAGAAGACAATGAACAATGAAAATCTGGAGGAACATAGGAGCGAGTTAAACAACACGTCTGATAACGCATTAGCTACTTTCAGACAACAGCTAATGTTAGCATTCAACAACTTCCTAATTAACATTAGCGTTAGCTAGGAATTTATAGCCCATTAGCTACTTTCCGACAACAGCTAAAGTTAGCACTTCCTAGCTTACATTGCTGTTAGCTAGGAATTTATGCCTTTCCTACCATATTGTGTAACATTCTCAAATGGTAATGTTAGCATTAAAGCTTCTTTAAAGTTAAAATTAGCTACAAAGTGCCTGAATGCTAAGGTTAGCTGCTATCTTTTGGTAGCCAACGTGTTATCAAAGATGGTGTTTAAACTTGAAATTTGGTCCTTTCATTGTTCACTACCTGTTGTCTTTTCAGTAACTGGTCAATCTGCATGCGGTGAAATGATCATGAATTGTCGGATACACTACATTTTTATTACCTATAACCTGGAACACAGTGGTACGACATTGTTAACGCATTTGAGCTTCCCACCCTTAGCAAGACGCTGGAGGAAAATGGCCGTCATGTGAATACTATCAATTGGCACCGTTTGGTAATCATTATTGTCTGTGTTTTGGTTTCCTGACGTTACATCGCTAACTCAAACTCCCTTCTTTCCCTTCTTGCCTGGGGCTTTAGATAAACCTGCCAGTGTCTTAGTGGTGTCCTGCAGAGCTTTCTGTAGCGCAGCGATCGCCTGATCGTGCCCTTCTAGCTTCGCTGCTTTAGCTTCCAAACCGGCCACCATGCTTTTTAAGCTCTGCAGCTGCTCTGGCTTCACTTTGCCGCCGTCCTCCTGAGCGGCCAGCCTCTTCTTCAAGTCGTTCACCTGCTCACCCAGACTGGAGTCCTTTGAGGTAAGCTCGCTCTGGGTGCCACTCAAGGTGGCCATGTTGGACTGGAGCGCCTCCAAACTGCTCCCCAGTGCCTCAATCTCCTGCTCCAGGCCAGCTTTGACTTTCTCCACTGCCTTTACCTGCGAAGCTAGAGTGCTTTCATGGGTGTCTAATTTGCTGAATAGTGATTCCACTCTTGTGGTGATGTCTGATACAGATGCAGACAGTGAATCTCCGCTCTCCTCTGCTGTTTTCACTCTGGTTTCCAGGTCGTCCCATGTTTTCTTGCCCTGAGCAGCTGCTTCAACCGCCTGCTTCTCTGAGTTGCGAGCAGCATCAGAGGCCTGCTCCACGCCACCCGCCAGTGTTTCACTTTTGTCCTTCAGGGCCTGGACTTCCGCCTCGGTTTCAGTCAGCGACAGCCTCAGACTCCCGATGTGCTCTTGAGCGACAGACCTCACTGTTTCTACTTCCTCAGCCAGCGAGGCGACTTCCTTGTTACGAATCTGGAGCTCTTCCCTCACTGAACCGATCTGCTGCCTGAGTGAATCTGCTGCGACGTCAGAAGCCTGTGAGGCGGTTTTGATTTCAGCTACAGCATCAACAATGTCGGACAGTTCCTGTTTGATGAGCGTGGGGTCCTCCATGTCACCCAGACGGGCCTTGAGATCCGCCAGTTGGCTCTGCGCTACGCCCTGAGCTTCGGTGAACTCCGACACGCTTGCTTTGATGGACTGACTCACCTCAGCCAGACGCTCCTCTACAGTCTTCTCCAGAGAGGAGAAGTCTCGCTCTCGGGCCTCCTTCACCTCATTGATGCCCTCTGAGAGTTCCCTGAGTAGATTGTTTTGTAGCTTCTGAAGGGCCTCCTCCACCCTCCTTGTCTCCACCTCGCCCCTCTTCATGCGAGTGACGGCGCCCTCCAGCTCCACCCGTGTGATGCCCAGTGATGACTCCAGCCCGTCCACGACACTCCTGAGAGACTCCACCTGTACAACAAGACGGCAAGACATACAGCTTTAGTGCACATTTTCTCCTACCAATGCAGACCAATACAACAATGGGTTAGCTAACTTTTTCCTGAGCTTTCAATGGCACCTTTTGGTCTCCTTCAGTGGATTGAAACGGATTGAAAAGCCTTTGTATTTGCAGTATTACTGACTGGGTGTCTGGTGAGGAAAAAAATCACAAGCTGCAGGGGCAGGCGGAGCTAAGCGGCAGTTTTTCTGGTCTATGGCTGAACAAACAAAGATAAGATCAATGACTACAGGTAAGACTTCAAAAGTAAGTGAAAATCCAAAGAAAAAGAAACAAATTCGACTCTCAGATGAAGGCAAACAGTCTAAAAAGGAAAGCGACCGTCAGCGAGGAAAATCAACATCTTTCCAAGGTGGAGCGCACTGAAGGAAGAAAAGCGACTGAGGGCGGATACAAATGTGGCTCTCATTCTCTTGGACTAGTAGGGGCCACTAACATTTATAAATACAAATTGTCTACCTAAATTGTGGGGCCAACCGTGGAAGTCACACTGCTTGGATTTCTAGGAAGTGTGGTCCCGCAGTTACCGTTTATCGCCACAGGTGCCGCCAAAGAGAACAAAGCTGAGATCTTCAAGATTATAACTTTAAGTTTATATTTTATCTGTGCTACAAATTCTATTCCTAAAGTCGTTTGAACTTTCAAATATAACACACCATTTCATTGCCCATTCAGCAAGAGGAATAAGCCTACTTGAAATTTAAGGACATAATGTTCAATTTTGACCCTAGAAATGTGTGTAGAAATAACCGTAACTTGTGGTCATCCTACAATCGTTTTTCTTAATTTTGGAAAGACTATTTAAAAAGAGAACCACTGTACTATTGAGGTAAAAAAAAAAACTTGAGTTCTCCTTGGACAGAACTACTGAATGGAAATTAATATGTAACCACAATAAGGTTGCAAATTCTCTCTGAATTATGGAACACATGTACCGGGAATTGAACACTATTACAAACACTACTCCCTGTTACTACTATCTCATGCCCAAAGTAAACACCTATACATGTACCTATACATTTGCATACGTAGAGGTGAGTCATCACATAGCTTGAGTCACTAGTAGTATACGTGTTGTACTACATCCTGAGTGCAGTTTAGACCAGTGATACACAGTAGACCACTTTATATGCAGGAAGTGTAAAAAAACGAAATGAAAAGTGATGCTTTCGTTGGATGCTGTGACTGATGGAGTGACTTCACATTCAAGTAATGTTCATCTTTAGCATTTCTAATACCTGCAAAAGCAATTGTTTTTCCAGTTTATGTACTTAAATAAATGAATAAACTAGGTCCCTTTCTCTTTTACAGTCTGTATCAGAGACACATATAAATGTCTCAAACTAAAGAAAACATATAAGTAGAAAGGTAATGCAGAAATGTGTTATTCTCACAAGTTAAAGAGCTTTTATAATTTACCTAGTAGAAGTTTGCTCAATGAAAAAGTATAGAAAGTTCACCAAATCATCACAGTGGTCCACCTAAGCAACCCAACCCCCACAGGAGGCAACGTACAGTACAACAACTGTATGGAAGGTTATGTAATGTCTACAATAACATTGCATTGAAATGCACTGCTTTTACACTACTCGTAGACCCATATATCATTGAGACTTCTGTAAAAGTGTGGTTATCACATTCAACACTTATTCAATGCATCTCTCCATTGATCACCATCTTTTTCCACCTACCTGTTGAACCACACTGTCCATTTTGCTGCTCAGCTCTGCGTTTTTCTGCGCGCTCTCCTCATGCCTCGCGCTGGTTTCACGGATCTCCTCCACTACTTGTTGTAAATAAAAAGCAGCAAACCCTGCAGCTCCTACTAACGCTAAATAAAACACAGTGGTAGCAACGAGCCCGACGCAGCTCCCTGAGCGTGGCCCCTGAGGTGCGGGGCCACTCACCCCGTTACTGCTGCTGCTCTTTGGGCTTTTCTTCGACGCATCCTCCGGGATGGATGCGGCGCTCTTCTCGGCGCTCGAGCTGTGCTTGTGTCGGTTTTTGGCAGTCATCTTCAAAGGGAGCGAGCTGATATGTGTGTGAGGAGAGGGAGTGAGTGCTTCTGGTGTGTTCTTTGCATTCGTGGATGGAGATGGTTTCCAGTCCAAGCCCCCTAACCGGACCAGCAGCGTATCAGGGAGCGCGTCGTGTCTTTCCACGGGGGCTTTTTGCGCTGAGGTATGCGGATGGGGGTTGTCCCATGTTAAACTCCCTTCTCCGTATGGGTTCAGTTTAATGACACAAAACACCAGGAAATGATGAATGATTTCTACTGAGCGTGCAATTTTGTGTTTATGCTCTAATTTTACACCAGAAACTAAAATCCACAATATTATTTTTACAATAAAATACAGGAGTTAAGTTTCTGGAGGACCATCTTCTTGGTGGAGCTGCAATGAAATTGCCCCAAAAAGGGCGTTTGGAAACTTCAGTGAGATTTAAAGTTTTTAATAAGGTCTCTTTGGAAATAATCATTAGCTTATTTTCACTTTATAAGCAGCTTGAAGTAAGAAAATGTCACTTCAAAGCAGGGAATGAGGAAAAGATGCCCCAACATGGAACAAAACGTTGCACAAAACTAGCAACACAGTCTAATGTCTTCCAATCTGTATTATTGGCACACAATTCCCAGTATACTATTGTTTTTACTATGACATCTTTTTAAAATTATTGTTAAAATACTGATGCAAACTCTCTGCAAGCGGTTCATACTTGTGCAGATCAGTGCAGGGAGGAGCTGCTTGTTCTCCAGCTTGCTCCTCCTTTCTCATACGTGGCAGCTGTAGTCTCGGCTCTGCAGGCGGCTGTTAAAGCCCACAGTTAAATCTTCGCTCAGAGAAAAACATCAGAAACCGCAGCTTTAGTATCTACAGACAAACAAGTTAAATGCCCAAGACGTTTAAAAGTATTTCCTCCGTGTGAAATGTGAAACAATCGTTTTTACGGACCGTGTTTAGAAGTACATGAACACATCGCTTTTCGCAGCAATTTCCTTGATTTCTGTATGATAATACTTTATGTGAAATGGGCTTAATATGATTTGGCGTGTATTTTTCTCTCTGTTAATGTATTAGAAAATAAAGTTGTTGTATTTTTCCAGTTATAATTATGTCTTATCATGTCATTATGCCAAATTCTGACACTGTGCCTAGCAACCACAAAATATAAAATGTCATGCACGCGTCCATTCTCACTGATTTCTGAACATTGTAGAATGAAAGAAAAGTCAGGCATTAGTTTCATTCAAAAGGAGTAACCGATATGTTAAGATCCTCGATTTAAACACTAGATGTCGCTAAACGAGCGTTTTATGGGGAGAGCAAACACTAAAAACACCTACTAATAGCCTGAAGCCATATTAAAAATGCAGTGTGGGCACATTTAAACAGTGTCAAAGTATTATCTTAAATGCAAAAAAAATAAAAGTTGTTAATTATTTTTGTATTTATTCATGCTGATAATAAATACATGTGAATGATGGTGTATATTTTATGGACAGAGAAAATTGTATCATTAAAAATACCAAATACTGTACCGAATTACTGGGGAATAACAGGTATGCATAGGATGATGGGCATAATCTGAAGCATAACAGTATCAAAATTATCCCATACATTTATTGGGATAGCTCTATAAATATAATAAATATAGGTACTTGCCTTAACCCCATTCCACGTCTTCAAGTTGAAGGGTTTCTTAGCATACCCTGAATGCACCATGACGCCCCGCCCAGACGCCGTGACAACAGACGCTGCTCCTCCGACGCGCTGCCTGTCCAGGTGTTCGGTGTATGATATTGCAGAGATCTGGTCCGATTCGGAGCTTTATCAGTGTGTCTGCATGAAATGGCCTAACGGGATATGCTTTGTCTCCGAGCCGGGCTGTCACTCGGACGTCTGAAATGCCGTCTCCCCGCCCAACCGCTCCCTCATCTCACGGAGACTGAAGCGGGAATACCGTTAACATGAAGACTGACACGGGGGATAGAATTTGAGCTGTTTAATACCTCGAGTGGGAAAAGCTAGCGGTTAAGCTAGCCTCTAAGTCCGGACAGCTGAGACACCCGGCGGCGGCTCGGATATCATAATTGTGTCGCCATGGCTGGGCTCATCAAGAAGCAGATCTTGAAGCATCTCTCCAGGTCAGTCCTCGTTAGCAGACAGGGAGAGAAAAGGACGACGGAGCTGTCAAACAGACGTTAGCTAGCTACCACCAATTATGTCACTTTACCGTCACAGGCTAGATAAAAACAAGTTTAATATTCACTGGACATGAATACAAACGTCTCTACTTGAGGTCAAGTAAGTTAACTCACGTTGTAAACACCGTCTGACAGACTGTCAGTTGATGTAACCCCACTGACCTGAGACGTGGCTAGTCGGCTAACATGCTAACAGGGGGGGTTAGCTAGTGAAGGCTAATCCCTCATTACTTTAGCAGGTTGAACCAGTCGAGTGCTTGAGTCAGATTGTTTAAACAGCAATCTCAGCCTTCCCCTGGAGGTAAAATATCCTCCAGCCACTGTTAGCTAATAATAAACACACTGGCTTAAACATGAATAAAATAACTGCGAGGTAACAAGGTTTTAATTTGACATAACTGTGGTGATAATTGTGAAGGCAGGGCGCAGGGCTTGCGCTGTCTTGCGCAAGGGCATATTTAGGGGTTCAGGTTTGTTTACACAGGTTTAAAGTCTGCATATGTGGTCTTATCACCACTCTGTCTCCCTATTATCTAATAATAAGAATAATAATTCAACTTTAATTCTATAGCACCTCTCATACAAGGGGGTAGTTCAAAGTGGTCTACAATAAAGTGAAGGACAGAAGGCTAAAACTAAACAATCAAATTGAAATACAAACAAGTGTAAATACCTGATAAAACCAATAAGTCAAATTAATAACAAACAAAACTGGCACCAAAATTGGTTGCAGAAGATCTAAGAGTATGAAACTACCTTTATTTCCATGTTTGATAAATATATTTGACAGCATTTTGTTTACCTAGAGACAGCTGAACTGAATATTGCTTCAGGATGTGTTTAATGGCGCTACCACTTGCTGTGCAAGGCCCCATTTATTTTTCTAATGTCTCGCTGTTATGGGCAGCATTCAGCTCGCTTTACATGCATTATTTATTCTTTTCCACTGGCTCTCAAGAGACTTTCAATGGACTACTTCCTTGTTTTGTTCCAGGGGGAACTGTGCTATGGCCACGTACGAACCTGCAGAGCACTTTCACACCTTCAGCCATTGTTTCAAACGGAAGAAGAGTCTAGTGAAGAATAATAATAGTTGCAGAATACTAAAGTCAGAGGTCAAAAGCAACGCTAACACGGATTGACAGCTGTCACATTTGTATTGAAGGCTACAGATGATATAAGTCATTGGAACACGCATCAGTATGCAGCTGGACCAGTTAGTGTTCCCGTAAAGTTAAAGCACAAAGGTGATTCTGATTGGTGAGATAAGTGTTAGGAGTTGTGATGAATAATTAGTCACTCACTGGTTATTACCTTTATGACGTGTTAAGGGTTGCTTTGTCATTCCCTTACACAATCCCACAGCTAAGATTTGCATTGTCCGCGGCCTATGATGGGCATGCCCTTCATTGTCCTAGTGTGTGCGTCTCCTTGTGCTCTTTGTGTGTGTGTGCTAGTGTTTCTGCAGATGACTGTGCATGCCCTCAGCAGCATTAGCATCAACACTGACAGGAAATGACTTGAGGAGTTGTGACGTCATCTGGCTTTTAGGGTTGCCATCTGATCATCTGATTTCTGGAGGCTGACCTGTCTGACAGGCAGCCAATCCTGCGCCGGTGGGTGCAGTGATGTCATGGTAAAAGAGCTGATGTCAGAAACTGAATCAGTATCACTTTGTATACTCTGCTTTGTGTTTGCAAATACAATGAACTGAGAGTGAGTAGTGAGTAGTATGCATTGCTAGGGAGATTATTAGCACACATTGTAGGTGTGCTTACACAGCTACAGGTTATGTTGTAGGTGTCAACATGTCAACCTAACCTCCATGCTTTACTGTTGTAGAGGACACACGCCTGCCTTCTTCTGTCTGTGTCTATGACCAGTGAGGAGGCCGACATCTTTACAGTTCATTGACTCAGAAATCTGCAGTGGCTGCTCCTTCTCTGGCCAGGACGAGTGCGCTGAAGCATGCATGACGTATTAAGCTAGTTGAGAGGGCCTTTGTGTGCAAAAAGATGCATCATGTTTGGCTCTTCATGCGCAAGGAGGCTGAATGTGGCGTGCATTTTGTTTTTGTGAGAGAGTATTGACAAAGTGGTCAAACTTTATCACACTGGTCGAACTCAGGTGGCCCCTCGGGGTGAGTTGATGACAAGGTGTGTGTTTGTCTGTGATACAGACGGGTTTAGACTATCGACAGGACCTTGGCCCACAGCCAGACAGAGCCAGATCCTATTACACACAAACACACACACACACAGATGAACGTAGAAATGGCTGAACACAGTTTGGTCGCATTCTTTCTTCTTTGAACCCCCAAAAGTGAGATTTCACAGGGTGGTGTAAAGCCAGGCTCAGCTGCAGAGCAGGAACATGGAGCTGAAAGATTTCCAGAGACAGAAGGGGGGGGGGGGCTCTGGAAACAGGTGATCTATAGGTAGCAGTTTGTATGAATGGCAGCTCTTGTGACAGAGAAAATGGGCTCCAAGGCGGAAGTCTGGAGACTTGGAATATCTTACCTTATTCCCCTTTACCTACTTTCCTCCCTTCTTTCCTTACTCATTCCACCTTTCCATTCTTGTTGTCCTCAGCTCCTTTTCACTTGTTTGTTAGCCGCTAAAAATCCTTATCTTGATATGAAAGACATGCATTAAGACTTATTGATAATCTTTTTATTGCTTGAATAGCCTGAAATGTTTAAAGTTTAATTACCTAGATGTCAAAGTGGCATCTTTAAATTTCTTTATTTGTGCTACAAATGCTCAGTAATCAACAGTAAATAAAGTAGAGAATCGTAGCATTTTCTTTCAATTTTCGGAGCTGGATTTGGCGAAAGTTTGGTAATTCTGCTCATTAATGACAAAAATCAGTTATCGATTTTCAGAATGGTTGCCAATTGTTGGTTTATTACCCATTAATTTCAGCTAAAGGCATTTTTAGAGTCTAGTTTTGTGTCTATTCTTTTAAGCTAAATGGGAACAACCGATCTGGAAACATCAGTCCTTCATAAAAGTAATCCAAATTGAACTTTTACACACTTAATTAGTCCTCGACATATAATCTTGTTCTGAAAAGACCTTCATTCGACATCCTCTCCACGGAGTAAATCTCTACTTATTAATGTCTCAAGACCACTACCTCACAAGAATGTTGCACACTACAGACGGCATTATTCACATCCTCAGTCATTAGGATGTTGAAGGTTTGTGTCCTAGAGGGGGATTTGCTGAATTTGGTTAAAGCTGTTGATAGACAAACTTGTACAGAAGGGGCCCCGAAGAACGGAGATTATCACCACCATGTAATGGAAAGAGCTCATGACTTGAGAGAGATTAGTTCTACTGGCAGGCTGGAATGTGAGGTCCATTTTGGGGTTAAGTCAGGGCGTTATATGGTAGTTAACTTGATGGCTCGGGCACAGCCTTTTTCATGCTTTTATTGGGTTTATATGACGCAGTAAAGAAAATGCACTGATTAAAGGAATTTGTCAGTCGAATCAGTTCAGATCGCTGCGTCTGAACCCTTGCCAAAGAGCATTAGAGAAACATTGAATTTGAACAGAAACTGCTTTATTTGTCTTTTTACTGGTTGTATTGAACAGGGTTGGTAGTTTAACAGAGCAGGAGACCTCTGCAGATAATTCGGCTCTTGGAAAAAACCTGAACACTGACACACAAGGTGTGTACAGTCTGCCATGATGTCGCTCCTGCAGTGCGGAGATTTGACCGACTTAATGCATGTCGAGTCAGGGTGTTCTTGGTTCGAATCTTCAACTTTTAGGGGGCAATTCCATTAACTTTAATCGAAGAGGAGACTGGGAGACTGGTTCGTTTAAGGAGCCATGAGGTTGAGGTTGCCCATAAGGGATTGTAACCCATCATTACAAACATGCCATCCATTGTGTGCACATATAACTTCTCTAGCAGTTAAGATCCAGTGCCTATTGCGGTAAAGAGAAGAGTCCATTTCTGCTCTCGTCTTTGTCATCATGATTCGGCTTACTCTCTACGCCCTGCAGTAGCTGTGTAATGATGCACCACAGCGATAAACTCCACTCTTCCCAGTGTTACCGCTCACTGCTGGTGGGAAGGCTATTACGGCATGAGTCATGACTGAGTGCCTGGCTGTGGGTGTCTCATCAATGTGGAGCTGTGAAGCACTTCTGTGTGTGTTTTTGTGTGTGTGTGTGTGTGTGAGATGGAGCGACATTTGCTCAGGGTCCCTCCAGGCCCCGTCGTCCTCTGCTGTCGTGTCACAGAAGTCTCGGATTGTTTTCTCCTTCACTCTAACCTTTTCACCGTCTCCGCAGGGTCGTGAATATTCCAGGACTCTGGGGCGTTCACTGCCTGTCAATATTAACTCACTTCACTTTGACAGGTTGCCTGCGAGTTATTGAATTGTTGCCTCTGTTGACGTGTGAGTGGAGGTGTGTCTTTGCGTGTGTGTGCAGGTATGTAGGTCAGAAAGTATGTCCAGTTATCCCTCTTGATGATACATTTACAATCTTTTTAATAACTGCATAATGCATTTGCATCATCTTAGCTTCTATATCAGAACAGTGTAAAAATTAGCATTAGCATTAGCTTTGTGATTTTATTGCAGCTTAAAAAAGTGATTGATTTGAGTGTAATGAACCTTTATCGTGATTAAAATACGCGCAAGCTAAACTTAAAGGGCCATTGTTCTATGTTAAAGGGTGTGGTGGTGGTGGTGAAAGGGGGGTATTATGCTAATTTCAAGCTTCATAATTCTCTCCGTGATACCTGTGGAGTAGCTTAGCATAATTAACAGTCTGGTGCTCTATGCGGGCCCTCATACAGCCTCTGCCTGAAAAGACTCAGTCAGCTCTGTCCCTTTAAGAAACCTCGCCCCTTCAAGCCTGCCTTCTTCTGTTTGGCCAGCTCTCTGAAGCCTGCCGAGGCTGCACTTTGTGATGTCACAAAGTGCAGCTTGTTGAAAAAACTGTGTGAAACCTGGCGTTCACAGCAGCCTGCAGGGATTACTCCAACATACTTTTACCTACAGATTTGATACTAACGTTGAGTCTGAACATCCAACATTGTAACATATGTATGTGTCTTAAAATATGAAACAGCATAATACCCCCTCTTTAAATGGCTAACCAAGTCTAACAGAAATTAGCAAGTTATTTGCATCTTGCAAGGTTGTAATGTCCTGAAGGAGAAACTTTTTAAAACCCTCTTGCAGTTTCATTTACTCCTTTAAATCTCTCCCAGCAGTGCTCTCTTGCTGCCTCGCTGCGAAAACCAAGTGGAGAAAGGGATGCGTCAATTATCATTTTGATAAAATCACCAAAGTCACCTTGAATGATTATCTTGAGCTTGCAGCTTGTGACTTACCATGCGGCCTGAGAGGAGGACTGCTGGCATTACTAAGAGCTGAGGAAAGCAATACTTTGTGTTCTGTCAGTTGGATGTTTATGTATGAATTTAGAGTCATTATTGCCCTTAAACATGCTATAAATGACATCAAACAAAGAACTAACTGTAGGAGTTGGCAGCGTTAGCGTTTTTTAAGAATCTTAACAAGCAAGTCAGACCAAAAAGAAGTCACCTTTGACCTTCTGATCTCAAACATGGCGTTAAAAACAAGCTTAGGTGTCAACAGAAGGCTCCTCAAAAGGACATTAATTCATGTGAATATTGTGTAACAATGGTGGCCAATGCTGGCTGGTTATTAAGAAAGGGCTCCCTTCATGCATGGCCGGTAATGATTGTTATTTTTAGGTTTGTGTTGTTTTTAAGGTTTCCAGTTGATTCACCAGCACACCCACACTGCAGGCAGTCTGCCTCCAAACACTGCAGTGCTGCTGTCCTTCAGCAGGAGAGCTAGAAAATGCCAGACCAGGCAATGAAAATCTATTTTGCAATCAAGGGTATTTTATATATTTGTATTAGAATGAAACACCCCTCGTCAGACATATGGGCAGAGGTTTTTACTCCTTTTATGAACACCTTAATGTCATTAATTTTGTCTGTAAAGGGCCTTGATATCCTCTCAGGACTGCCGGCTTCACAGAGAAGAGTTATCATGCTTTTTTTTCTCCAGCAGGCTCATTACACTCCTCTGTCGACTCTGAAAGGACTGCTGAAGGATTTAGAGGCCGATTTTTAAAAGTCACATTCTCCGTTTTTGTTGTCGAGCCAAGTCTGCTGCCTGCTCAAATGAGCAGTGGAAGGGAAAACCACATTCCTTGATCTCCTAGGAGCTCCCCGAGGATGCCTCTTTCCTTTTTTATCTTTAGTTTTGACCTCTCTTCCTTTTTATTTCTCACCATCTTTACGTTGCCACGGTATTGGTTGCTACAACAAACTGGTTGCCACTTAAGAGTCACTCTGCGGTTTTCCCTGAGGCTCCTTTCTTTCTGGCAATGATGTCATCAGGCTGCGCCACGAATGCACCGTCAGAGCAGGAAAAAATGTTCTCTTTTTCCATATTCATTTGTGGTTTGGAGAAAAGCTGAAAGATCAGCCTTTTGTTGCAGACCAAAAGTTCTGTTTTATGTTTCATCATGACTCAAATTAGAGTTATCCATCTACTTTTATAATTTAAAGCACAAGTAACTGGTTGAAACTAACTTTTCCAGAGAGGATTTGACTGTTGAGTAGTTAATTTTCCGTCTGACAGTCCTCCCCAGCCTGCAGCTAGTCCTAATCTCTTTATAGGCCTGGATTTGGTCCGGTGATCTCGACCCTGCTGACTGAATAATAGCCGATGAGATGAAAGGGAAAGATGACTGTGTGTGTGAACTCAATACCCTCTTGCCTCTTGCTGCTGCTCCCGGTTATGAGTAGGAATCCATGTGTGTAATTTAGCTTATGTAGCGTTATTAGCATCCATGTTAGAATAGCTGATGAGCAGCATATTGTTTGATTACGCTGTTGGTTTATTTATGACTTTGGAAGAAGGGGAGAGGAAGCAAGAGGGAGACAGATAAGGAGTGAGAGAAGCTAGCTGGCTAGCTGGTTGATACTTGATCAGCAGCAGGGATGAATATTTCACTGGTCACACGGCTGGAGAGACACTCCAGCAACAACAACAAGCTCTTAAAGACAGACTGAGTGTGTTTCTGTCGCTAAGTATGTCTGCGACCAATGTGAGAGCATTTCCACCTAATAGTTTTTTGTGTCTTGTTTCCCTGAGCTGACTCTTGTTTTTCATGTCTTTTAGCTGCTACCGCTGAATAATTTAACGTTTGAATTAGAGAGCAAATCTGCCAGGAGAAGGTGTTGAGTGGGGGGTAAAAAAAAAGCGTGAATTTGACAGACTGAATCATTTAAAGCGTGGGCAGGTGAATGACAAAGCATTGCTCATCGGACAAACTTTCTCTCACAGTGCAGATACAGAGTCTGCGCGCACCGTCTCCTGAATCCGGGCAGTCTCGAATCAACTCAGACCATCAGAACAAAAACCTTTTGTCTGCTGAGGAATATCCAGTTACTGACCTGCTCCATAATCATACATCACTTTCTGATAGCTGGCATGGAAATTACAGGAAGCTCTTGTACTTTACATAGGCATTTCCATGTTCTGCTTTTTAATACTCCACTGCACTACAGAGGACAATATTTTACCTACTAAAGTTATGTACATGAACAGCCTTTGTTGCTTCTGTAATATGCAAAGGTGCAGAATGTATAGCTTTACTGTGGTATTGCTACACAACAGCTGATTGTCTTCTTGCCGCGCCTGTGACTTTTATTTCAGTAGCAAAAAATTCATGGTGTCACGTTTCATGAAAAAACAGTTCATTTTGTTTCCGTGAAATGAAAGGAACAATGGAACAATGAGACATACAGATTTTAAAGTTGATAGAGAAATAGTTCATGCGTTAGAGTCTTGCATAGATTGTTGTATGCACGCCTCATAGTGAGGAATCAGCTTTTTCGCTGTTAAAACAAAAACATAACATTAAAAAAAAATTGGATGTTGTTTTTGGGACGAGGTAAAGCTCCTCAACACTCTCTGGTACCAGCCAAAATGGCAGCATAGCACCAAGTGTCTGACTTTGAGGTACTGAAAGTTTAAGGGCCTGTGTCCACTGACAGCGTTTTTTGCGCTGGCAGCGCCCACATCCTCAATTTCAGCTTTTAACCAGTGCTTACTGTTGCTAGGATTATATGTTTTATTTTGCCTTTTATTTGGAGGACAGCTGAAGAGAGACGGGAAATGTGGGGAGTAGAGAGTGGGGGATGACACGCACCAAATGATCGTCAGACCGAGGACTGTAGTCTTTGTACATGGGGCGCCTTCTCCGCCAGCTGAGCTAAACCAGTGCCTCGAGTAATCCATTTTTTACACTGTAAAACAAAAACATTACATACAAAAAAATTTTGCTCGTGTTTTTTGGCGGTGTATTGATCCTCAGCACCAAGTATGAGACTCTCGTGCTCAAAGACAGCATTAAATGTGATCTGTCTTTGCTTAGATTTTTGTACAGCAAATTTTTTTAAAGATTAGTTGGCTTTTTGCCTGTATTTGACAAGACAGTGGATAGAGTCAGAAATGAGGGAAGAGAGAGAGAGGGGCCTCTTATGCTCTTCGTTCACATCACCTTGCACATGATTTAGATTGGCAAGATCATGAGACTCCCACAAGAATCCGGCATATCTTCACTTCCCTGCGTGGAGCTGAAGCGTTCCTGTTTTGAGTCCAGCCCGGCGCCTTCAGTTGAATGTGAATCCCCAACACACTCTCCTGAAATGTTCTCACCTTTTCGCTGCCTCTGTCAAATAAGAAAATGTGTAGAATCCTCCAACTTCGGAGCCAAAAATAAGCATTGGGGAAAGATGAGATCTGGAGCACCCTGTTCTCATCTTTCATGATGCTGCATCTGTTTGTATAAAACCAGTTAGAGCCGTATGTGGGCTAAGCATTGTTGTGGCATCAGTGCTGAAATCAGGTATCCTATTGCCACCAATGTTACAAAACGTGAAGTGGTTCCCGGCGCTTACTAATGTGATTTACGAGGACAGTTACACATTGCCCTCGCAGTGTGTGTCACAGTTAGTAGGGCAGTAAAATACTAAAGCTTTGTAGTCGTAATAATCAGGTCACTCTGTCAGTTATATGTGTGGCTCTGGTACTCTGAGCTTTGATCCGGCCCTGTTTACAGACACGTACAGCAAGTGTGTGTGCGATTAGCCTGGTAACAAGATTAAGCTCGCCTGTGCTGTATGTGTGTGTTTGATAGCGAGTGCAGTATTTTTTACACCCTCTGATATCAATACTTTCCCTGTTTTATAGTCATTCTGCTCGGCTCAATAAAACATGCTGTATGTGGCCTGCTCTGCTAACTATTAACCAGCAACCGCACTGAGAAAACACTTAGGTCAGGGGCGTTGAGTTTGTGTGTTCAAGTCTATTTACTGAAGCGAATAGACTAAACACACAGAATCACTACAACATACAGAGGTTATTAATATCAATATTGGTTTATGGCTTTAAATTAGAGTGTTACCATGTCATGCAGAATGAAAACACTTTGTCCACTCAGTACGGTGTCTCAAACTACAATTATTTTTAATGACAACATTAAATATAGTGTCCGACCTCACCTCCTACTCTCTTTCTTTCTATGTTTAAACCCTTTAGAGATTCTATATTTGGAGTTTTTTCATTGAGATTACCGGGTCAGATTAAGCTGTAACTACAGAAACAAAGCAAACAAGTACAGTAGATAAAATAGCTTAAATGTAGAGAAAAACTTCAGTGTATGGTGTTTTTATTTCCATGTTTTTAGCTGGTTGAATTGACTCGTGTTACGACTTCAACAAGGAGGTATAAGCCTAACTCATAGCCTATTTTCAAGTGTGCTATTAAACAAATTTGAGGTTTGTTCTTAAATATAACTCATTCTGAAATAAACCCTTTTTGCTCATTTGTCTGTTTGGGGAAAAAATATTGCCTGATACTCACAGCAAAACCTGCTTTAATGAAACTGATGTGTGTGTTGCTTTGGAAAGGCGCCCCCTCTGTTCCCGTCCAACACACAAAGCAACAGTTGGGGTTTGTTTTGCCGTTTTGCCAAAAAACCTGTTTCTATAAATATTCCCCGGCTCAAAGCTCTTCTTCTCATCTGTGTCTCCAAAGGTTTGCTAAGAATCTCTCTCCGGACAAGATCAACCTAAGCACGCTGAAGGGGGAGGGCCAGCTGACCAACCTGGAGCTGGATGAGGAGGTTCTGCAGAGCCTGCTGGACCTGCCCACCTGGCTCGCCATCAACCGCGTGGGCTGCAACAAGGCCGCCATCAGGGTGAGGGACACTGTCATATGCTGTTTTTTAATTCTAGGGGAAGAGTTAGACTAGATATCAAGCTACTTTAAGCAGCCTGTTAGCCTAGCTTAGCATAAGGACTGGAAACCGAGGGAAAAGTACCCTGGTGTGTTCAAATGTAACAAAATCAGCCACTGTAAAGCTTACAAATTAGTTATATCACATTTACTCAATCTGTACACAAACTAAAAGTAAATGACATCTGATTTTATATGACTGCATATTTCTTGGCCAACTTCCTGTACCTGGTGCCTGGCTACTGCTCAGAGCAGACATAGTCAGCAGGAAATTGTCCAGCACGTTACTCTTTGTAAAATTCTGAGTCACAGTTTTACTGCTCGGTTTTTGTACAGATAAAACTGAAAATGAGATATGACGTGTTGATTATGGTAAATGGGCTGTACTTGTATAGCAATTTTCTAGCCTTACTACAGTACATGTCACATTCACCCATTCATACACTCTCCAATCAGTATCTATGCGGGTTAGTTTTAGGGTTAGGGTTATGCCCATTCATACCCGATGGTTATGCCTTCGGGAGCAATTTGGGGTTCACTGTCTTGCCCAAGGACACTTCAGCATTTGTAGCGGTCAGGGATCGAACCACCAACCTTCCGATTGAGGGACGACAGACACTGAGCCACAGCCGCCCCTAATTATAAACACTTTGAAGATGCCAGCAGATGGATTTGGTTCAGGCTATCTGTTTCCCCCCAGTTTCCAGTCTTTATGCTAAGCTAAGCTAAGCTAAGCTAAGCTAAGCTAAGCTATGAAATTAGTTAAAAGTGTATTTTCCAAAGAGTTGCACTAATGCTTTAAGTTTGGTTGCTTAAAACCTGAATACACAGGTTTTCCTCGCCTAAAACTGCGAGGACAACAGCACTGCGGCATATTGTAAATAGGAGACATTGTTAGCGCTTGGAAGTGTGACGTCACCACTTAACAGCTGATAACTTAAGCTAGTTTATAGCGCCACTGTCTGGGTAAAATACCGCAACACAAGAACATACTTCTCTCTGCATTTTATACTGGTATATTGGTCGCTCCGGTAGGACGCTGCCCACTTTCTGGATGAAAAGAAAAAGGATTAAAAGTGCGTCTTATATACCAAGTTTTACGGTACTTTATACGCCATTTTATTTCCTTCAAAAAACAGAACCTAGAAAACTGCATAATTATCCTCCCACTGATCAAACAGGCTGACACTTTAATTAAAAATGTAATATAGAAACCTTGTAGCACACATCTTGTACACTGTCAATGCATCACAAAAACACACACACAAGTGGAGCTGTCGGATGCCCGTGATGCGCTCATAGTCGTCAGCAGAATGCCATGTGTAAGAGCAGACTCTGACACACCCTGGAAACAGTGAATGGAGCTGCGCAGCTCGAGCGTCGTGACTGGACTTTTATTCAGTTCAAAGTCCACTTTCCACCTTTTTCTCCTCCACCTTAGATTCTTCCTTTCTCTTCTTCCTTTGTTAACAGCTCAACCCTTTCTTTACACGTGCTGTCAATCTTTCCTTTCCCGTAGTCCTCTAAATGAATCTGCCAGTTTGTAGTTTCTTGTATAAGTTATTTGCTGTGTCATTGACAGCCTGTGTAACACTAATGCCGAGTTGCAGCTACAGTATAATACCCACGTAATTACTGTAAGTGTGTGTGAAGCATTAGATTTCTCAGTGAGCAGCATGGCTACAGCTTAGAGTGTTTGCTCTCTAACTGGTAAAAAGGAGAACAGAGATGTGTATCTCACTTCCTCTCATGGTAGATTCCCATCTCCTCTCTTTGTCTTCCGGTTTCAGAGGCGCTAAACCCAACACTATCACCTTTTAAAACACACTAAGACACATTAAAGTGAATAAAGGTTGCTTTATTGATTACTCCTTATTATAGACACTGATTTATGACTCTAAGTAAGTCCTCCTACAGGCAGCTCCTAGCATGACATGCACAAAGCGAATAGAAATGTGTGTCTAATTCAATTACCGCAGCAAATCTGGACTGCACTGCTTGATTTATGACGTGTCAAAGAACGGCTCAATGTGAGGGGAAAGACTGCAAGTGAACATAAGCATTTAATCTCTTTTACTATATAATTTGACACAGACTTTAATCAAGAGGCCGCATGCTGATGATTAATAGAGCCGGGGCTGTCAGTCCAGACAGTTTACATCCGAGCTACCTTGCTGCTCTTTATGCTTGATTTAATTCCTCACAGTTCGGTGGTATTTAATTCGATTCGTACACCTCATTAGCTGGTAATTTAGTTGATGATTTTCTAATCTAAAAGGCTAACTGGTTGTTATGTTGGTTGGAATATAGAACGACTAAAAAGCTAACCCACTGCTCTGCTTTCATTTACAGATACCATGGACGAAGCTGAAGACTCACCCAATCTCTTTGGTAAGTTTGACCTACTACACTTGCTGCTCACATAACCAAAACAATCATGTTTCCACAAGTGTTCTCATTTAAGTAATATAATCTTCTAAGTACAAATAAGTACAACAAAACTGATACTCATGCATAATTTACTTGCTGTCCATCATATTCTAAGTAAGTAAGACACACAGGGTAAAGAGCAGGTAACCACTGAAGGTGTTGTAGTGTAATCTGCCGTCGTAGAGCTCTCTTCTGGCACAGAGCTTCACAAACACGCTGTCTACAGCCTCCAGCTATGACACAGTGATTATCGACACCTGAGGTGTCCAAGGTAGACACAATCATCTGGCTGTTCATCATCAGTTGGACTGCACGGTGTTGGTGTTGAACATGGTGTATCTGTAATTGTACATCCCACGCACCATGGCAGTGAAGATGCTTGTGGCGGGGTTGTATCTGCTTCCAATGTTGGAGATGATTCTCTGATCATTTAGCGATGTGTCCTCTTCAAACTGACCAACTGCGTTCCCTAACTCACACTCTAAAAGCAACCTTTGGCACGGTAACAGATGTAGCATCTGCAAGCGCATTAAGCTGCTCGTCCCAGCTCCTGTAAAACTGCAGGTTGGCTTTTTCCATCATGGCGCTTAGTTTTTGCTCAAGTGAAATTTGTGTCTGTGTCATGGCTACAAGCTTCTCCCTCATGGCTGCCACCTCGCCGAGCGGGGCGCAGGTGTCGGGTTGAAAGACTGCCAGGCTGGTCCCAGTCCCCCAGGGTGTGGTTCCTAGTGCAAAGGCTGCCTGAAACCAGCGACAACAGGAGGAGCACACGACCCATTTTCTCCTGGACATGTCGTGTTTTACAGTCCTCTTATTTGTACTCCCGGCACCTGGTGTGTTGCAACATGTTCAGCACGCTGTCTTGTATAATTATTATATAAGATAATACAAAAAAACATCAGAGGAACCCAGCTTCTATCAAACATTTAGCGTAATTATCTAGATTGCAAAATACAAAAAGCATTGTATTAAAAGGTCACACATTAGCACTTTGTTGAATCTGCTATTAGTCACAATACTGTAGAACGTAATGGTATCGCAGCATCAACAAAAGCCTTTTAAATGTTATACAACAGTGTGAAATGGGAGAGTATACAGTAACAATGAATAGAGGCTGTGGCCTGAAGGTTGTACGCACAGCCCGGAAAGGCTCGTTGAGCTTTATATATTGAGAATTATATAATAAGAAGCATTAAAAACAAAACTGTGCGTGTCAGCTGGATGATAATAAAGATTTGTATCTTTTTACTACAGAGTTAAATTCTAAGGAAAAACATTTTATGAATAAATTGCTTGTCTGTCTTGAGGTTGAGCCTTTGTTTTGATTGCAGACCCTGGATAAAGTGGTGATGGAGATGAGTACCTGCGATGAGCCCCGTCCTCCTAACGGCCCGTCTCCCATAGCAACAGCATCCGGACAAAGGTGAGCGATGGGTTGTGCCTTTCAAAGAAAGCATACATGAAAAAAGTTGTATTATCACTGACTCAACCAATCACAGCCTCTTTCTAGGTTCCCCGTCATATTTGAACTTGTAATCTTACTCAAACAAAATCTGCTGATATCCCATCCCCCCGACTCGAAGAACAAATGATAACATATTGCTCTCACCTTATGCTAAGCTCCTCTTATCACCATGTTTACCTTCACTCCCTCAATGTCCATCTGTCCGTCTCGTGCAGTGAATATGGCTTTGCTGAGAAGGTGGTCGAGGGGATTTCGCTGTCCATCAACTCCATCGTCATCAGGATCAGCGCCAAGGCCTTCAACGCCTCCTTTGAGCTCTCCCAGCTGCAGGTCTACAGCGTCAACACCAGCTGGAGCATCAGCGACCTGCGCTTCACCCGCATCCAGGACCCTCAGAGGGGAGAGGTCAGGATCGAATTTGCATATTCACATATCGTCTCCCATAGTTCTTTAATCGCTCTAACTTCCATCCTTCTGCTGGGTCCAGATTCTGACGTTCAAGGAGATCAGCTGGCAGATGATCCGTATCGAGGCGGACGCCATCCAGAGCGCCGAGCACGAGATGCTGAGCGCCCCGATTCGCCTCATCACCAACCAGTCAAAGATCCGAGTCACTCTGAAGAGACGGGTCAGCCACACACACGCACACAAACACACTCATACATCCTTGAAATAGAATCAGACAGTCACTTTAGTAAATTTGATAAAGCAGGCTTGAAACCCAGACAGCTCTTACCATCCTCTTCTTTTCTCATGTGAACAATAATCCCTCTGTGCAGCCTCACAGGCCAACAGCAGAGATGCCTCAAACGGCTAGTGTGCATTCAAGCAAAAAACACTACTCATGTCTGTTTTGGATTGTACAGATTTAATTGAATGCAGCATAAAGCACACAAAGGCTTCAGTGTGAGCGTAATTAACCGTGTTTGTTTCCTTGAAAGAACTGCTGAATACAGCATTTGTCACAAAAAACTTGCGACCCAAAAGTGCAAGTATAGTTCTTTTAAAAAAGGATATTCTGTTTGTGATTGACCTGATAAAAAACGGGTGATGTGGCCTTCAAGGGCTCTTTTCAGAGTCAGAGCAGTTGGCTTAGCGGTTATAAACAAAGACGTCACACAATAAGAGAATTTCCCCTGCGAGTGTCGCGTTACATTAATGGGAGCTCTCAGGCTACCTCCACCTGCATAATACATGTTCATACCGGCGGCTCTGTCTCTGTCCGACACAGATTAAGGACTGCAACGTGGTGGCCTCCAAGCTGATTCTGATCCTGGACGACCTTCTCTGGGTGCTGACCGACTCCCAGCTCAAAGCCATGGTGCAGTACGCCAAGTCTCTGAGCGAGGCCATGGAGAAGTCGGCGCAGCAGAGGAAGAGCATGGCCACAGAGGACCAGGTGCAAACATACCTTTAGGAGGACACATCTCTCATTTTCTGAGCTTTATTATCCACAATTTTTCTGTCTAAATTCCCCCCTCCCCCCTCCCCTCTCCCTGCTCATGCCCTTATTTCACCCTCTGTGGGTGCACACTGTCATGGTCTGATAGTTTGTCCTTGTGTCCATGGAAATCATGTCTGCCCCTCTCTGTGTCAGTCCGCTGATGCCATATGGCGTCTATCTGCCTACACCATATTTGACAGAAACTGACAGCAGAGAGACAGTCTGCCCTATTTATTGCCGCTTAAACACACATACATTTGCAAACTGCTCGTACATTTATCGCCCACGCAAATTCACACCATGAAAACTAAGGTGGTCAATGTGTTTATGTGTGTAGTTTGGCCTGAGACGCCATCTGCTGGAAGATTTGAGAACTGCATGTTTAAGATGTTAATTGTACCTGATGTCTTTTTTGACCGTTTTTAAGGCTCAGAAATAATTTTAAAAAGCTCTTATGGATCAGGAGCAAAGAATATATATTAGTATGAATACAGAAACAGCTATAAAAACACTATCACTAGCATTAAAGACAAAAACTCAGCATCTAAAACATCAACCCTAATCGTACCATCTGCTTTGTTTGTGTGCATCTCTCTCCTCCAGGTTTCATCAGCGCCCCCTACAGCCCAGCAGGTGCGCACCCAGCAGGCGTCCACGGCAGCCGATCAGAGCGCAACCATGGCCAAGCTGTTCAGCGCCTACGACGTGTGCGAGACGTCCCACCACCTCCAGATCACACACCTCGACCTGCACATCTGTGACGACATCCACGCTAAGGACAAAGGTGCCTACACTACTAATACTATTTAACACGCATATACATGACAGGACATACAGAGACGTTTGTCTTTAATATGATGCATTCTTTCTTCCCTCTGTGCAGTGATCAATAAGAGGATAACAGGTGGAGCCATGCAGCTTTCCTTCAGCTCCATCACTCTGGACTACTACCCTTTCCACAGAGCAGGTGTGAATATTGCATTAATCGCAACACATTACAAAGAAATCACTGCAATCCATCTGCAAACCCCTGTAACTTCCGTTGCTTTTGTGTCACATTACACTGATTTAGAGCAGCAGCCAGGCAGTGTTCATTTCAGCAGCTATTTAAGATTTAGTCTTTGAGGAAAAAGGTTATTAGTCATATTTTAGTCATTTTTACCCTTTATAGATTCAGTCTAGTTTTAGGCGACGAAAACTCAAAACATTTTGGTCATTACTTTTAAATAAAAGTTTTTCTCTCTTGAGAAAATATGACACCCTCCCCCTTCAGTGCCCCTCTTCTCGTTTTTACCCGTTTGCTGCAGGTTAAAAACACTTTAAATTTCAGCAGATCATCCGTACAGTAATGAACGATGAGGACACAGCATCTAAGGATACTGGATTAGGATTGGTTTTGAATCTTGGTCCTAACTTTTCATTGCTTCTGACAACCGATGATTGCTCCTTTTCCTGCAGAAGAAGCGTCAAATGACGCATAAGAGCCTGAAGCAGAAAGTCTGACTTAACACAGAAAGTTCATAACCACCTTAATTTCTAACTGGTGCTTGAGGCTTTAAAATATCATGGATTTTGAATGTCAGACAGCCCTCCACAAAAGTTTTAGTCCCGTCTCGTCTTGTTACGTCAGAGTTTTTATAATCAACGATCTATTTTTGGCTCGTCAATGTCTCGTCTTCATCACAGAAAAAATTACGCTGCAGCTAGGGTGTCTCCTCATTACCTGGTAATCTGGATACTAACTGAACACCTAATTTTAATGACAAAAGACTTTTTACTTTAAATATGAAACAACCAAATCAAGCCTCAAAGAAATGATGAACATACAACTAACTTCAATCTTCCTGCTTTTCGACTTCTCCAGGTGACAGCTGTCTCCACTGGATGCACTACAGCGAGGCCACAAAGACCAGAGAGGGCTGGGCACGGAATCTGCTCGACGAGTTCAAGTCCAACGTGGAGATGTTAAAGAGCACAGTCCGAGACCAGCAAGGCCCGGCTCCTGTGCACACGTCCCCACAGCACAGTAAGCACACACATACCGAGACATGTATGAAATGTTGTGAGGTGTAACTTAACTTGATCAGGGTGTTCATTCATTCATTAATCTCTTAACACGCACACAAAGCACATCATCCATGTGGGTTTTCTGTCCTCCAGTGTCCCTTAGGGACGATGTGTATGGGCCTCTAGGAAGTCAGGAGAGAGCAGGAGAAGGAGGAGTAGGGCTTAGGGAGGCAGATGGAGGCCTCCTAGAGTGGAGCTCACACACACAGCCTCCGGCCCAGTGCTGCTGGTGCCTAGAGCCAGGTACCACGGTGTGTGTGCGCACAGCTGCGTGCGGTGATACACACCTTTTTGCAAGGCAGAGAGGTTTCTCATTGGAGAACTGATCGGTCGCTCTGTTTTTCCTCTCGTCTGTTTCCATCTGTTTTCTTCGTTTTGTCCATCCTTCCCTTCCTTCCTGTCCTGCTCTCCAGGTAAGATAAACACCTCCTCTAGCGCCGCCTTCAGTCCTCCACCCACTCAAAGCCCAAAGACCCAGCTCATGTCCAGCTCTGTGGTTCTCAGGATGGCCGACTTCAGCATCTACCAGGTCACTACAAACACGCTGTCTACAAACCCTTTTATATGTATTGATTGAGACTTCACACTGTATCTTCACTGCTATCTTTAACTGATAGTTTCTTTGTCTATTGCAGGTGTCGACAGCAGACCAGCGTCGCTCCAGCCCCAAAGCCATGATCTCCTGCAATAAGAAGTCCTTGTACCTTCCCCCGGAGATGCCAGCCATTCATGTGGAGTTCACAGAGTACTACTTCCCTGATGGAAAAGACTACCCCAGTAAGACTCACTGCAAACGAAAGAAAAATAGCGTCTCGTTTTAGGAACATTAATCCTTATTAGTAGGTCAGGAGCTGTGAAAGTAGCTGTTTTCGTACACCAGGTCCACTGCTTCGGATACATTACGCCCATTCATTAAGCTGTAGGGAAGTCAATGACTGCTGCGTGGCTGAGAGGACATTGATTTGCTGAATTACACCCAGCGCCCTGAATGAGGAATCACCCAATTAATTTATGTTATCGATTTCTCACCATTAGGAAACATTTCACGAAGAGTTGGAAGTCTGTTCTTTGGCAGGAAAGTGGAAAAACTGATTGCTCTCTGCTCTTTGTGATTTCTCTCATGTCTCCCTCAGTCCCGTGTCCTAACCTGTACGCCCAGCTGAACGCCCTGCAGCTGGTTCTGGATCCTCGCAGTCTGGTGTGGATCAACCTCTTCGCCCTCGACCTCCGGCAGAGTCTGGAGCAGTTCATGGAGATCTACAAGCTCAGCGACTCGCAGAAACCCGACGATCATGTCGACGTCAAGATTGACGGCCTCATGCTCAAGGTAAAAGCAGAAAGGTGGACACATGTAATGAATGTAATCTGTCGTGTTTATAACCATTTTTGTTTCTATTCTTTAGCTTGTGATTCCCACCGATCGGGACGCCTCCTGTCCCGCTGATCTGCCTCGCTCCATCTCAGTGCAGACCTCAGAAATGGTCGCCACGAACACCCGCCACCCGGCTAACTGCACCCGCTCCCACCTTGAAGCCCTGCTACAGGCCTTCGAAGAAGAACCCTTCTTCTCCCCCTCTTTCTCCTCTTTCCCCCGCTCCTCCTCTTCCTCACCCCTCCTGCATCCCGTCTTCCAGCGCCACGCTCACGAACAAGACACCAAGCTCCACGACATCTATCGCGGCCTGGTGGTGCCGACCATGGGCACGGACGCCCTCAAGATGCCGGCCGCCACTGACTTTTGGGCGCTGCATTTCGCCCAGTTCTGGGTGGACTATGAAGGCACCCGTGGCGGCAAAGGGCGGCCGCAGCCCTTCGTGGACTCCTTCCCTCTCACCATGTGGGCGTGTCAGCCTGCGAAGATCGTCCAGCTCCAGGAGAGGCTCAGAGGTGCTGCTGGATCAGGTTTATCCAGGAGCACGTCTGGAGAGGCTGTCGCACGTCTGCAGAGGAAACGATTGCTAAAGGAGTATTACAGCACCGATGGTGCACCAACATCCTCTCACAGCGACGATGCAACAGTGCCGCCCAGTAACGGACTCCATAAACCCCACTCATTGGACAGTCTGCCTTCCTCTTCCTCTTCTTTGTCAGGAAGTAAAGATGCAGGTGTGCACGTTTTGGTGCACGTGCAGAAGCCTTTAAGTGCGCAGGTATGTTTACTACATATTTCAATATTGCATCATATGTGGGGAGAAACTTCGACTGGGGAACATGAGGTTTAACTTGTCATTGTATCAATTCTGGGGGACTCTGCCTATCTGGACAACAGGTGTGGAAGTGTATCACCTGACATTTTGACAACCACTTTGTTGTGTGTGTTCGTCCAGGTGAGCCACCGGCAGTACCTGTTCCTGATGCAGCTTCAGCGCAGCATCAAAGCCCTGCAGCAGACCCTACAGCAGGATCTGGAGGAGATGGGCTCCAAGAAAGACCGCAAGGATCCCTCTCAGCATCCCGAAGACCACCAGCCCTTCACAGTCTGCCTGGGCCTCCTGCTGAAAAGCGCGGAGGTCTCGCTGCTCCTGAAGCCCGTCTCCCAGCCGGAGGGTTCGGGGTCTCCTCTTGGGTCCGAGCTCTCCCCTTCGGAAAGCAGAGGAACTCTAGAGCCGGGGAGCGACGCAGGTGAGGGGGCGGAGAAGGGTAGTTTAGGAGCTGGATCTGGGTCGGAAGGAGGAGCGGGAAAAGGGGCGTGCAATACAGTAGACCAGCTGTTGTGCGGGGAAGGCTCGGAGGGTCCCGCTCCGCTCGTTCCCACGTCCAATTTGGCTGCGCGTCCTGACTTAAATCACAAAGCCTCGCTGGAGGAGAGGACTTCAGCTAAGAACTCTGGGAGGCGGAGTTCAGAGGGAGGGGGCGAGGCGGTAGTGGATGGGTTGGCTGGTGGTGACGAAGTGGCACAGACGGGTGACCCGCTTTTGGATCCGCTCGGAAGCAAAGAGTGGAGCGACAAAGACCCGGCTGCAGCCGCCAAGATGCCTCAGTCAATATCCAGGTATGTTCAGCTCTACCTCACTTATATTACTACTTAGATAGACCAGATGTAATGCACTGAATGCAACTCAGTTTTTCCTCACTGTTCTTCAATGAATGAGTCTCTCTAATTGAATCTCCTGAACACAAGCGCTGTGTGTCAAACTCCCTCATGTGTGCGTCTCTCCCTTTATGAATGTTGGTCCGCACTGAGCTGCCACATCGTTTCTGTGTTCTCATCCACCGTCTGTGACCGTCGTTCACTTCCTGTTCTGCCTCCTGACCTCTGCTTTGACCCATGCGAGATGTGTGTGTGTGTGTGTGTGTGTGTGTTTTCTCTCTACCAAGGAAAGGAAGTTTGTCTGTGGTTTCTGATCTGCTCAGCTCCTCAAACTCCAGCAGATCCACCTCCCTTTATTCCATGTCCAACATGTAAGGCACTGGATCTGTGTCTCGCTGTGTTAATGAGAGTCAGTGGAAACGTGTGTATGTGAATCCCCTGTGGGCATGTTTCTGCATGTGTGCATGACTCTCCGGCCCTCCCCTGTGTCTTATATCTGTGTGTGTGTTAAATGAGTCCCGTGTTTGGCGTCCACCTGTTGACTCCTGGTTGATCTCAGAGATGAAAAGCTCCTTGTATGTGAAGTCATTTTTTATTCTTTCCAGCCTTGTGTTCTCCGTCTTTTTCGGGAGCCTCTTTGATTTCGTCTGTTGTGATTTTTTCGTTAGATCGTTTCTGCCGCTTGGAAGGATAGCACGCTTGGATCTTACATGACCTTAAACAACACGACACAAAGGAAGAAAGCCATATTTAATTCATGACTATTCGAGTAGGCGCTGTCAGCTCTCTGAGAGCGCGGCGCTGTCGGCATAAGAATAAAACTCCTAAGCGATCAGATAGAAAATAAAAGCGCCTGGCCTTTTTTTGTCCTCTTTCCTGGTTTAAGAATCAGTCAATGCATGCACAGTGTTTCCCAACCTGATTTCCTATACAGAAAATGCACGCACGTTTCTCCATGTGACTCCTCGTCTGTGTTTGTGTTGTAGTGGTCGTCTGATGCGTGACCGCTCCCAGTCCAGTTTCTCTGTTTCCTACAAGAACATGAAGAAGAGCCCGTCCCTGCAGTCGCTCGACAACATCTCCATAGACAGCTACCTGATGGAGGACGGAGACACGTACAGCCTGCTGGAGAGAGGTGAAGCACAACATTTCTTACGCACATTGTGAAGAAGAATTACTTAAGCTAGCTTTTTATTAGCTTTTAATAGAACACATATCACGAAACATGGGTTACAGTTCAATATACTGGGATACAATGCAATATTGAACACAGCATTATATTACATTTCTAAAATCTAATTGTCTAAAGAACTCACCAACACATGCAGATATCCAGAGTAAGAAAAGTTTCCTTTTTTCGCAGTAACATCCGACATCATTGCACTGCTTTTTGTGCAGTCTCAACAAGGAACTAACATCTGCATATTAGAGTAAAAGATATGACGATAAAAGTGTTGTGGCTCATATGGACAGCAAAAATTTAAATGCACTGTTTGAGTCCTTACACTCCTAAGAAGAATTTTGGCTCCTCTTCAAAACACTACAGTCAAAATTTCCCATCTTTCAAACACCCCTTCCAGTGACAATCCAGTTTTGAAACATCTCCATGTGGTGTTCTTCATGTGCTACAAGACATATCAGAGAGTCATCTCCATGGCTGGGCCTGTCTGCTTTTAAACTGCAGTGTACCTGAACAACACGTTTTCAGATTGGCAGGTTTGAGACGTCACAAACCTAAGGAGCCAATCCCGTTAATGGACGGGGTAAAGCTAAGCATATCAATATGTGCAACCTATGGCAACCACTTCGGCGATGCGCGAGCCAGCTGTAAACATCATTGTGATTTTTGCAAACTCACTACTGACTACTAACATTAAACTTACTACTCATCACTACATTTCAAGCTAGCTAAGTTTAAACAAGTTGCCACAACTTTTCGCGACAGAGGGGGCGGGTTGGAAATGTGCAAAATGGGTGCGGCCTATGCAGATTCAGGAATTTTTAACGAGGGAGAAGGCGGAGATGCCTTGGGAGGATTTTCACAAGGTAATTAAACGTATTTTGCAAACACATATCAGACACAATTTATTATTTCAAGCAGAGCATTTTATACGTCTTAAAACATGACTGAAGCTGCTCTTTAAAGATTTATTTCCAATCAACCAAACAGAAGAGCTCTGCAGAAATGATAGATATTTTACTAAAAGATTTGCCCCTCATTTTGACCCAGTACTTATTTAAATTTAATTTTTTATCACCAATGTCTGCCATAGTCATTTTTCTACAGCTGTTAGTGACCTCTGACCTCCTTATAAAGGTTATTGGAAAGAAAGTCTCCTCACAGGGGTCAATAATCTTCACTGCACATGTACTAGTCAGCAACTGAATTGACCAGAAGGTGGCAGCATCGTTCTGATATGTCAGGAATGTGCAGTTATAAAGGCAGCGTCTTTACTCTCAATGTGTATTATAATAATCAAGTAATGTTAATATATGTGTGTGTTTGGAACAGATGACGTGTCCATGTCAGGGTTTAAGGATGCCATCAGTGAGCAAAGCGCCACAGAGAGCGCCACTGAGGCTGTGATTGGTCCGGAGCAGGAGGGAGGCGTGTCCCCCGACACTGTCAGCGCTACGTCGCAGAGCATCGACGATCCCACCAAAGATATAGTAAGACGCCAGAAGTTTGGAAATGACATTTAACTTTACCTAATGTATACTTTAACGCACCTCTCCACTCCTCCAGGTGTCTGTGCTGGTGCTGAAGGTGCGGTCGGTGTGCGTGGCCATGGAGGCGGAGGGCGAGAGCACGACCGTGGCTCTGGAGGTGGGACAGGTCACACCCAGCCAGCTGGGCAACGTCAGCCTCAGGCAGTACCTCAGCAACCGCAGCCTGGGTGAGAACAAGCCTGCTAACATGTTTTATTGTAATCTCCTTGATTGTTTTTGGAATGATTTGTGGTTTGGAGTCGCATTTAAAGGTGCATTTAAAATAACAGATGCTATGTGTAGTTATTACATTCACTACCACTAATTAAAACGACGAATAGAAAGACCTCATCCTTAGAAGAAAGATAATACCAAAGACTGGAAGCTGCCTAATGATAATTTCAAAATAAATCAACAGTAATGCACAATATTCAGTCGTTTGCACTCCATAAATTGGCGACATATTAGTTTTATTTCGAGCTGGTTGATTACATAAAGCGCATCTACCAAAATAGACTTCTATCTGAAGTGGGCTGCAGCCTCTTTCTTTGGTTCAAACTCATCCAAACAAAGGAGCATTTGTTAAGATTTAAAGCTCACATCTTGAACAGCAACAAGGCAGAACAGCTGGGGAACGACTGCGCTAAGTAAAGCCATAACCAACAACATGTTTGCCCTCTTTTGTAGATAATTTTTAAGTGTATTTGACGTTAGATCGTGAGAGGGAAACACAAGGACGGGAGAGAGAGGAAGCATGTGCGATTAAAGGTCGTGGAACAGACTTGATCTATCGGGATGCTTCAAAGCGACCCCGTCCTCGCCTTGTATTTCACTTGGTTAGATTTTAACACAAGACTGACAGATGGAGCGAACGTCAGGAAGTTCCAGAACCAACATGAGCAGGAAGATGGGAGACAGTTTTCTTGCATGGTCATGGTACCAAGCTCTAAAATGTGAAAATTAACACCTTTTCTTGGCTTTCATTAATTAATTGATTAATTTGTCTGTTTAGTTGGATAAAGCAAAACATTTGGGCGACACATTCAGGCGCATTAGGGAATTTATAGCGCAAATAATCAGCAGCTTAATCCAGAATGAAAACAAAAGTTGGTTGCAGCCCCAGTCTTAGAAAGTGCACACTCACACACTGACACACTAACACACACACCCCTCCCTCCTTTTTATTTACCCTGCCGTAACTCCCCCACAGGTATGGTGTGTTCAGTACCAATACCTGCTCAAAGCAGCCAAGGTAACTGCTGTGTGTTCGCTCACCATCTGTAACCTAACATGCATGCCTGCCTCAGCGTGTCTCTCTCTCCAACTGTGTGTGTATGTGTGTGTACAGATTGCAAATGTGTGTGTTTTCTTCCAGTTCGTCTGCTGTCAAATCTCATTTCCAGGACTTTTTTTTGCTCGACGGCATGCAACTGCAGATGCTCGTAGACATCCAGCAAGCGATCGCATGAAGTGTGTGTTTGAGCAGCAGAGGGGGGCGTCTCTTTTCTCCAGCCTGCGTGCGTGTGTGTGTGTGAGGATAAATTTGACAGTAATGGAGTGAGTGCTCCCATTATGTGCAACATTAGGCGCCCAACTTTAAACGTGTGTGTGAGCTAGATTCAAATTAACTGCAGCTATTTGTGCAGGCTGGTTTTAACCCCTGATCTTCTCCTTCTCTCTCTCTCTGTCCCCCTCCTCCTCCTCCTCCTCCTCCTCCTCCCCTCATCTCTCCACTGCAGCAGACTTTGCAGTTTCAGTCCAGTGATTCAGGCAATGAGAGAAACGCCAGCTTTACCCCTCGCTACTCCTCCTCCTATCTCACAAGAGCAACCCCTCCTCCTCCTTTACCTTTCTTTTTATCCTCCACCTTTTCCTCCTCACTCTTCCCTCCAGCTCCTACTCCATCTTCCTACTAATCCTCTGTCATTTAACCCTCCTCCTCCTCCACCTTCTCTTCCCTTCATCTCCCTCCCTTCTCTAGGCCATCTCCCCTCCCTGTCTTATCACAGTCACTCAGTCCTTTGCTGCTGGCTGCCTCCCTCTCTCTCTCGCCCTCCTCTCCTCTCTGTCCCTCTCTTCTCACCCACTCCCATCTCTTCTTTTTTTGCCTCGACCTTAGCCGTCCAGGATTGAGAGAGAAATGTGGTTTTATCTGAGGAAAGCTGACAGACTCATGTGTGTGTGTGTGGGAATGTTTCTCCTGGTCTGTGGTATTAACCCTCTCTTGACTTTCCTTCATATTAAAGGGATGTGTCGCTCTTCTCATTGCCATAACCAAAAGATATTTTTGTCTTTAAGAGGCCATTTTCATAACTCACGAAGCCTTTTGCGTGTTGTTTTGTGCCTGCCAGCTGAATTTGTGTGTAAAGTTTGTCTGACCTCGTAACCTCGATTTAAACCCGTCTGTTTATCTCCTCTCTTTGTCCTCACTTTCTCACCTCCTTTATCTCTTGTTTTCCGATAATATTTTGAGGCACCGTGAGTCAAATTCAGGTCGCTCCGCAGGGGAAAAACTTTATTCTAGGACACTGTCAAATCCTTCACAGTTTTCAGAGCTTCTTTTTGTCTCCTTCTTAAAAGGACAGAAAGAAAAAAACCTCAACGGTTAAACCTTCACTTTGAATTCTCGATGCTTAGGTGGGAGTTTCCTCCGAACCCTCTAATCCCTAGTCCTCGGAAATAATTAAACATCACTGCAGTGAAGAACCCGTGGGATCGTGCGAAATCTCCTTCAGCCCACCTTTTTTTCTTAATTCCTTCCTGCTTCTCTTTGTATTCCAGCTCGCTCAGCGTTTCTTTCTTTTGTTTCTAACTGTTTCTCTCCCACTTCTCTTTCTAATATTGTGCTTTCTCTGACTTTGCCTTCATCTCATTTCTTACCTCACCCTTGTTTAAACCTGGCCTTAACATGCACCCGTTCTTTAGTTAGTAATAAAACTTTAATGTGCTTTCAAAGAAATGAGAGAAATTGTAAAATCACTGTATTTGATTGGGATCGCTCAAAGCGTGCGTGGCTAAACAAACATGATGCAATATGGAGCTGTTGGCCTCCACCCACTCCTCCCCTTCTGTGAGGTCATGATGGTCACTGTAGGATTAGAAGAGGAGGATGAGGTGGATTAAATACATTAGACGGGCAGGTCAGTTTGATTTGATACATTTATGTAAACGCTCTGAACGCAGATTGGGCAGAGAAAATTTTTCAAGGTTGAGAAAATTCAATAGAAAACTTTTTTTAATTACATTTATTTTATATGAACTTAGTTGAAAGTTACTGGACTTTAAAGTTGTAATCTCCAATTCTCTTTGACGGCACCTATGGCGATAAACGGTAATTGCGGGAGCACACGTCCCAGATATCCAGACAGTGTTGCATGTGTGACGTCCACGGTTGGCTCCGATTGTAACTCTTGATTTTCCTCGCTGACGGTCGCTTTCCTTTTCAGACTGTTTGCCTTCATCTGAGCGTCGAGTTTGTTTCTTTTTCTTTGGATTTTCACTTATTTTTGAAGTTGTATCTGTAGTCATTGATCTTTTCTTTGTTTGTTCAGCCATAGTAGATTACTGTTTACTCGCAACACTCGCAGAGAGCGGAAAAGCAGCCACTTAGCTCCGCCTACCCTCTCTGGCAGACCAACCACTGCTGGGTGATGGAGAACGTGCCGCTAACTGGAATCAGACACCCAGTTTGTAATACTGCAAAATCAAAGTCTTTCATCAGTGGGCCATAGCCTCAATCACCATTGTGTTACCTCATTCGGCGATAGATAGCGACTTAACAGACATTTATTTAAATGAAAATCTTCAAGATGATTACTTTAAAGGTCATTACTGGTCTTAATATAAAGGATCAATATAAAGGTGCAAAAACTATATTAATTGTGGTATTGGCTCAACCAATTTTGGCATGCCTTAATGTCATATTTTAATAACTAATAATAATACAAAGTACAAACTGAACAGTGAACACGGACGCACGCAGGATTAGAATTCTAATGCGTCTCATAAAGCACATTAAAAATGCGTGTGATGCAGAGATGATGCGTGTGGACTGGACTTCAAAGACTGTAAACTGTAATCTAAACTCTACTTCACATCGGGTGTATCTCAATGTCAGGTGTAAGCATGTGTCAGCTAAATCATCTCCACATGCTCAGACCAGAAGCTAAAGCTAACGCTAACTGCCGCCCTCCTCTCCTCCCTCGCAGCTGGAGGCGAGCTGAGCTCCGCGTCCATGAGGGGCCTCCACGGTCCAGAGGTGCGGGCCCGCCTGGAGAGCGGGCCCTGCGCCGCCGCTCACTCCCCGCTGGCCGAGCGCAACGGCTTCCTGCAGCTGCGTCTCCACGGATACCAGGCGAACTTCTTGATGTCCACGATGCGCAACCTGGCCCACTTCCTGGAGGACGACTCCGCGCCGCAGGTGCTGCCCATGGAGATCAGCGTCAGGGACACGCACATCAACTTAAAGGTGCTGATGTTTAAGGCGTTATTTCACTTCCTTAAATTTATAGTTTTGTTTTACCCCGAGGCTATTCGAGCAGAAATGTTTACCTGCATTAATCCAGCAGGATATTTGTCCTAGTTTTTCCAGCCGTGTTGCAGTAATAGACCCCATAAGTCACTGCCAAACAGAGCAGCAGCTTCTACAACCAAGTTAAATATTTTGAACCACGGCCTAATTGGAATTTGGATTTGAACTGAATATTTAATGACACAGAAAGGCCTTTCTGCCTCTCTCTTGAGTTCCTTCACACGTGAGTAGCTTTGCTGTGGAGCTGATGTGGAAACCTGCATGTGGATAATTTCTCTTTCTCACACCGCACATATTTAAAACTTTCCACACTCAACATCTGCCGTCTCTCCTGCAGGACGACGGCCCCCGCGAAAACCTGTCCGACTCGGAGCCGTCGCCCATCACGCTGCACGTGGACAGCCTCATCATCCACAGAGGAGACGACGGCTCCTTCTCTATAGGAGGTGACAAAAAACACACACAAGCGTTTTCATGTGCCAGATATCTCCACCTCCACTTCAGCGCTGATTCACTGCAGTTACATAACGTGTCCTATTAAATGCTTTTACGTCCACGCTCAGTGCATCCACACCTCCAAATCAACCTCTGCTTTTTTCCTTTTTTTCCTCCTCGCAGTGGACAACGCCGCGGAGAACAAATCCAGGAAAGATGGCGTGTTGATTGACAGCGCTCTGAGTCCCGTCCCTGAGGCTGTGGGCGCCGTGTGCAGCGTACCCAAGGCTACACAGACACAAGCCCCGCCCACCAGCCCCCCTCCATCCAGCAAAGAAAGGGTGAGACGCACTGAAAGTGTTCTGTGTAGGTTTAGGGGAGGAGAAGTATGCAGGCGCAAAATGCCAACCGCAACAACTACAGACAATCTTAAAGGCGAAGGATTACAAGCAGCCACGCATGTTTTTTCTCTTTCTTCTGGTGTTTCCCTCCTACAAACAAAAACCACTGAACAAGAAAGGCTTTTTTTTTCTTACAAATTGTCCTGGATGTGGTGCCAAATTTTGCTTTTCAAGCTATTCCAGGTCTCTGCTTGGCTTCCAATTCTTTTACAGTGGGAGTGATTTATCCATTTATGCAGAATACAAGTATTACAAATTTCAAATGGGACCCTGAGTAGTTACAAAACACCCAATTTGAGACCAACAAGTCCTCTGATCTAAACAACAACAGGTTGTTTTGTCATTGCCTTTAATATTTAGACGTGTGCAGAAATGGTTGATAACACCTTGAGGGATTAATTAAACACTGTAGTGGCAGCTTTATCTGCCCAGTTCAGCCCACTTCTTGTTTTGTGAAATGAACACACACCGCTCACAGCTCAATGTTAGTTTAAAGAGGAGGTATTTCACATATTAAGACATAATGTTACAATGTTGGATGTCCAGACTAAACGTGGGTGAAGTTTCAAATCTGTAGGTAAAAGTATGTTGGAGTAATCCCCAGCTAAAAAAGTATCAGGCCAGGTTTCAGGCAGACTTCACTTTGTGATGTCACAAAGTGGAGGAACTCTTTATTTGGGCATCTGCCCGAGACACAGCAGAACTTCCTACCCCTGGCACAGTTCAAGGACACGCCCACCCAGCAGCTCAGTCTGCCTCTGAAAAGCTCTGCTCAACGGCTCTGCTCAAATTATGCTAAGCTACTCCACATGTATCACAGAGTGAAATATGAAGCTTGAAATTAGCATAATAAAAATTGTTTTTTAAATTGTTTTAATATAACAACTGTTTTTTTAATCGAGATTTAATTGATCTTGAGGAAAGTTGAAGACGTACAAAAAAGGTCTTCTAAGAGTTTACTGCGTCTCCATGACAACCGAGCAGACTCCATCCTTGAACCATTTTCTCATCAAACATCTTTTATTCCATTTCAGTTTTTAAAGCCACCAAAGACACTGATCGTCTCTGTTTGTTCACAGATGCTGATGGAGGAAAACGAATGTCTGAAAGTGGAGCTGTCCCGTGCTAAGATGGCGCTGGCTGAGGCTCAGATGGAGAAGGACTCGCTGCTGCACCGTATGAAGAACCTCAAAGTCAACACCAGCTAGACCTGGCTGTCTCTCTCTCGTCACACCCAACCAGCCAGCCTGTCTGTCATTCAGCCTTCACCGGTATGCAGTCATATGGACTCAAGGGCCGAGAGTCAGCAGCTTAATGAAGGCAACATCAACAAGCAAAGAAAAAGGGGGGGGATTCTCTTTGTCTTAAACGGCTCCCATAACGCGCTTATTTGTTGAGTGAGCCTTCATGAGACTTTAGACTTCAAAATAATTCCTTCATAAAGCAATGCAGAGTCGGCGTGAAGACTCAAAAACACACGTTTTTACCGCTTGTCGTCTGTTTATGTGCTCCTCTTTGGACTGTGGAGGCTCCACACATTCGGAGCGAGTTTAAAAAAAAGGGAGAGATGACATTTAGTGGGCCTACGTGTGTGTGTGTGTGTGTGTGTGTGTGTGAGAAAGAGGATCTATATCCATGGTCGTGCCTACAGAAAACCCTTCCCACACTATTCCTGTTGTGTAAGTAATAACAGAAGAAGAAATCTCAAATGTTAGATGTTCATTCAGTCCCGTAGGTATGAAATAATGAATGTCGTATCTTCAGAGGAATGTCTCAAAACTAAACTTATTTTGCACTGCGCTAATTGTAATTTTAGTGCTTTCATATTCAGAGGGGGCGAGACGATCCTGCTCTCCCTCGCCCTCTGAGTGTGTACAGTGTATATTGTATAAGAATGTGACTATTTTCTTCAGAAACTTTGAATGGCTCTGCAGTGTTTCAGTTGAATGTGTGTGTGTGTGTGTGTGTTTGTCGCAGCCAGAACAAGCATTTCATTACGAAGGTAGAAGATGAAGTCAGTTTCACGGCTTTGTCAGCAAAATGCCCCACAATAATGTCTGTAACCCCCCCCCCCCTCCTATTTTTCTATGTGTAAATAGCTACTAAACATGTGCAGCACTTTTAAAACGGAGGCACTGTAAATACAACCAGAACTGTGAGAGAGCAAGAGTCGAGCCGACGAGTGGGGGAGGAGCATAACGGCACGTTGAAGCTGCCTGACATAAATGTGTGTGTTTGTGTTAATTTCTAATCTGCCATGTGTACAAGCGTTGACCATACCTGCTGCTGTTTCATTGACTAAAACCGACTGACTTTTCTAACAGCACAAAGACAACAAAAGGACAGTTCTCAACAGCTCACAGTGGATTCAGTTCGTCCGTCATATGCAAACTGTACTTCAGCTCGGCCCAATTCATTTCAGTTCCCATCTGAAAGCAAAAGTTGTTCTGCTTCCTGTCAAAGACATGAAACAGAAGTAGTCACACCGAGACTTTGTCACAAGATTGTATGTGAAAAGAAAGATGTTTTTTTCCCCCATATGTTTTCATCCATTCATCACAGCCCTCCTTATCTCCTCTCTGGGGAGCTTCGCCCTCTGAAATCATGTGGAGGAAGAAAATGACACAATAAGTAATAAGTTGTATTTTGTCTGTCAAAGCTGCTGAAATACTGATGAAAATAAAAAGGGTATCCAATTTACAAGGTTTCATTTTTGCACTCTTTTGTTCTGACTCCAAAATGTTCCTCGTTATCAGAAATCAAAACTCCCTCATAGTAAAAGAGGAATCGGCAAATACTTCCTTTCTTGAGATAATTTTCAAATTGAGCGATTAACATGATGAAATAAAAGTGACCGTCATGAAACTACTAACAACAGAGCAGCAAATGTATGCAAAGATAATGGCGCAGATGGTGGGTTCAAGTGGGACTTTTTAAACAAACAAAGGCATCGACTCCTGATGGTGTTGTAGCATCGTCATCCTCGCCCAGACTGTACAGTAAGTCTGTAAATAGAGTTAGACAGAATAACAGGAAGATGTGCGGATTTGCTTTCAAAATACAAGTTTAGATTTGGTCAAAAGGTAACAGAAACCTAAATCATATATATTTTGCCACTTAATTTCAGTTTACCCATTTACCCTGTGAGCACTGGACTAAAGCAAAATTTTACAGCATTACAAGGGCCTCATAGTGGTCCTGACCTTATCTGGAAGGCAAGTTCTTGCTTTTTCGGGTACCGTCACATTCTGTTGTCCACTGTTTGACTTTGGGTAACTGATCGACGGGAGAATAACAACCTGTGACTGATTTGATGTCCCTATGGACAGGATAAGTCTTTAGTCTGTCTTCCATAACCATAACATAAAATTATGGATTAACCTAATCTCTATTTACAGATTCTACATACAAATGTAGAATTGAACGAAGGAACGAACTAAGGAACATTCCCCCGGGATCGACTGTTGTCCACTGTTTGACTTTGGGTAGCTGATCGACGGGAGAATAACAACCTGTGAAGGATTTGATGACCCTATGGACAGGATAACTCTTCAAACTTACGGACGAACGTTCCCCTGAGAATGTTTCCCCGGAATCAAATGGATGGAATTACGTACCCCCAGGATCAATAAAGTATCGAACGAACAAATGAACGAATGGACGGATGAACGTTCCCCCAGGATAAGATGGACGGAAAAACTTTCCCCCGGGATCAATAAAGTATCGAATGAATGAACGGAAGCAACGTTCCCCCAGGATCAAACGGATGGGCGAATGTTCCCAAGAGAACGTTCCCCCAAACATTACCCCCCGAGAACGTTCCCCCAAACGGACGAACGAATGTACCCCTGGGATCAAACAGACAGACGAACGTTCCCCCAGACAAACGTTCCCCCGATATCAAACAGACAGACGAATGTTCCCCAAATAAACGTTCCCCTGGGATCAAACAGACGGACGAACGTTCCCCCAAGAACGTTCCCCTGGGTTCAGTAAAGTATCGAACGAACGAACGAACGAACGAATCCCCAGAATCAAACGGACGGACGAACGTTCCCCCAGGATCAAATGAATGGACGAAGTTCCCCCGAGAATGTTTCCCCGGGATCAAATGAGTGGACGAAGTTCCCCCGAGAACGTTTCCCCGGGATCAAATGAATGGACGAACGTTTCCCCGGGATCAAGCGAACTGATGAATGTTCCCCTGGGATCAATAGAGTATCGAACGAACGTTCCCTGGGATCAAACGAACCGACGAACAAACAACCGACAAATATACCCCTGGGATCAAAAAAGTATCAAACAAACAAACGTTTCCCCGGGATCAAAAAAGTATCAAATGAGCGAACTTGCCCCCAGAATCAATAAAGTAACAAACGAACGAACTTTCCTTTGGGATCAATAAAGTTCATTTTTACTCGATCAGAAACAGTGTTAACGTTTGTCTGTGATAAGTGGAGACAAGAATCTGTTTAAAATGTGAGTGCAGCCTCAAATGAGGTGCAGTGAACTTCAGCAGGAGCCTGTTTAGACTTTGTGCACATAAATGGTCATGACATTTTATGGTCGGAGCAGTGCAGTGAGTCATAGAAGGGCATTAAGTGTTCGACTGTGTGTGTGTGAGAGAGTGAAAATTTGTGCTCTGGTGCTGTGGACATGAAATTCTGTTTACATACTGCAGCTTAATGTATCAGTGGTGATGGCAAAGTCACAGCGCACGTCTGTTTATGTTAGCAAAGCATGTACATGTTCATTTATATACTGTGTGTGTATATTTGTGTGTGTGCGGCTGGATTGTGGGAAAATATGATGACACAGAGAGGCATCAGGTTGTGCCTTGGCTCAGCAGAGAGTCCAGAATCTGCGTCCAACACCCAGCGGGACTCAAACTGCCTGTTTTATTTCTCTGCTGGAGCTCTGCTGAAATGTAGTGATCCTGTAATACTGCTGTAATAAAAGTTAATGACGGCTGAATCCCATTTAGCTGCTTCACAGGCCTTTTTCACAGCAGACATTTTAACGTGTCCTAATAGGAAAAGCACAGGTGTTGCTGATAACATAAACGATGTCTCTGTTCAATTACAGGGTTCAAGTAAACCATGACAGAAGCCAAATTTCTAGTTATCAAGTTTTTACCTGCAAATGTTTTATCAGCAAATCTGCAAAATGAATGTGAATAAATGTGTTTTTGTCCGCTACGATTATGCAAACATTTGACCCTGAAACCGAAGCAGCTAAATGGAATTCAGCCATCATTAATTCAATCATTAACACCTGTGCTCTTACTACTGTGACATGTTTAAATGTCCTCTGTAAAACAGGCCGTTGAAGCACAGTGTCTTGATGTACATTTTTACAAAGTTTTGGGATTTTACAGTTAAAATGATAAATTCCATTTACTGCAAAATTATTTAACATATAAATTGTTTGTTTAAAATTATCCCTCTTTTGATAATTGGTTATACATTTCTATATAAAATGTCAAAATATATCTGGTTCCAGCTTATCTTTGGTGGATAGTTTTGTAATTTGTAATGTCTTTGTGTTTTTTATGGGGGGTTAGACAAAGAAAGAGTTTAATATTTCAGAATTGGCTCTCTTGACTACACGAAAAGTATATTAAAGAGTAAAATCAGCAGATAAATCAAAATGACTGTTCCCTATCAGCCCAAAAATCACTGGAATCCGTAACAGCTACTTTTACGAGCTCAGAAGTCAGACATAGCAGCTGAAGGTGGAGCCCGTGAAGGCAGCACATCCCTCCAAATTCCAATTAAGCAGCAGAGTGAAGCCATCAGGCAGGTCCCAGCATGCACCGGTAGCAGGGTGAAGGGGAGGGGGTGTGTCAGTTTCCCAGGCTGTCAGCGTGAAGATTAAATCACTTTAAAAAATCATCTTCGTTTTCCACTCATACAAACCCTGCTCTGACACGACAGGAGGGGCTATTTTAAGACCCCACCTGGTTCCAAATTCATTCAGCTTCAGCAAGGTGAAGAGACTACACAGCCAGCGTGGACGGCGAAATGCGCATGTGCGGGTTTCATAGTACAAGTTAACGGTCGGATTTTGGCATCAACGGGCGCAGCTGGTGGATCCGAGTGGGACTTTTTAAAGAAACAAACAAAGGCATCGACTCCTGGTGGTGTTGTAGCATCGTCATCCACGCCCAGACTGTACAGTAAGTCTGTAAATAGAGTTCGACAGAATAACAGAGGAAGTTGTGCGGATTTGCTTTCAAAATAAAAGTATAGATTTGCACGCGGGAACAGAAGCCTAAACTATATATCGTGTATTTTGGCACTTAATATATATTAATTTAGGTTTACCAATTAACCCTGTGAACACTGGACAATGTCAGATAAATACAACGTTTTTTGGTCAACTGCACAACTAAAGCACCAGCATTACAAGGGCCTTCAAGTGGGTCCTGACCTTATCTTGAAGGCTTCCCTGTGTCAGGATATGTGCTTACATAATACACATTTCCTAAATATTTTGTGCTTTTTAATCAAAACAATTCAAAGCAAGTCTGAGACCAGTTAGCATTTCAGTCTATATATCTATCTATCTATCTATCTATCTATCTATATATATATATCTAATTTGGCTATATCTAATTTGGCTAGCAAGTTTGCTAGTAGTATATATGCCTGCTAACCTGGCATGCAACTTTGCAGAGTATCAAAAAAAGTACTTCTACATAGCTATAGCCTATAAAAAAACTGTTTTGTTTGTAAAAGTGGTAATATTATTAGTTTTGTCAGTTTTTTACCTTACCTATCTTTAATAAGACAGCTACAAAGCTATCTTGATAGTTAAGTAGCTTAGTAAGCTATCTTGCTATTAAGCCGGGCGTAGGTATTTGGCAGGTATAAACTAGGCAGTTAATTCAATTAACTAAAGGACAGAAGAAAATGTTCGGAAAAGACATAAAAGGAAAAATAAAGGTAATATTAAGAGACATACGAAGGGGCCTATAAATGTTGGTCCGGCATATTCTTACATTTTTCATGTGTTGTCATGTGTGTTCGTGTTGGTTTTTTAGAGTTAGTTTTAATCGTAACTTGCAACAGATCGGCGAGGGTTTTATTTTGAAAGCTGTAACAGGAAGTTCTTGCCTTGATCCCGGTTACCTCGACAACGTGTCTCAAACGGCACAGATAGACACCGGCCAGTGCGGTAGGTTCAGGGTAGAGAGGTGGCGAGTACAGCAGGACTGGAGAGCTTCTTGTGGAGGCAAACAGGGTTCCACCTCCCGCCTGTTAACAGCTGGAGCTTCAGACCAGTTTTAGTCTTTGTTCTGTCAGAGAAGGAGTTTGTATTTTTCTTTTTTTAAAACAGTGTTACTCTTTACTTCACAGTTACGTTGAGGGATACGCTCTGGACCCTCCTGGTTCCCCCTGCTGCGCTTGTTTGCGCTGAGGTTACACCGGGGAGCAGAGCACGTCAGCGGGCTCACCCGGGAGGAGATTACGGAGCCGTACGTGTGAATGTACCGAGGTTATAAGGCGCCAGGGGAGCAGTGCACGTCAAACCTGCACTGACTGCAGCATCAATAACACCTATTACTCCGTCCAGCAGCAGCATGCAGTGAATGGAACCCTTTCAGATGATTTCCCACAGTACAGAGTGAAGGAAGGAGGTCGCAGGGGAGGAGGATTTATGGGAGATTTGTTGGATTTTTATCGCCCCGTCGTTGCAAACTTGTGTCCGGGATGGGGAAGGAGCAGGAGCTGCTGGAAGCCGCCCGGACCGGGAACGTGGCCCTGGTGGAGAAATTGTTGAGTGGGAAGAAGGGGATACTGGGGTCAGGCTCCGGCTCCATCCCTCTGCCCAACCTCCTGAGGTAAGAAACCACTCTCATCTCCTTCCCATGACCGCTATGTGCACGGGGAGCCCCTGGGAAAGCTCCTGCGGGGGTTCCCATGCTGCAAAATTAGGCATAATTTAGCCTCATCATAGGTCAGTGCACTAGAAATGAGCCACGGAAACATTACTCCAGCCTCTTGTTCACTCCTCCCACCTGCACTATAGAGTGCACAATAATACAGTAGACCTTTCAAAATAAGATATTTCGGAGCTTTGTGCAGGCTTGCAACATGCTGCATTACACAGAAGAGGAAAGGGAAAGGAGGTGTGTTGTGCAAACTCAAGAGAGTTGTGTGAGGGCACACTAGAATAGCTGCAGGCCTCATATGCATAAGAAACATAGTGTATGTGTGACAGAATTGATCAGAATGTGTCTGATCTTTGGTTTAGTCATCCCCTGGCTGTCCTCTCTGGGTGCCAGTGTTGGTTGGCTCACCGAGCACAAAAAGAACAGACAGTACCTTCAGATTCACGGCTCTGACAGCTGTCAAAATGCTGATTTCTTGAATGTTAGGAATAAGGAGTGTGAAGCTGGAATGATGGATGCATTTGTAACTGTCCCGGAATGGCTTGTTTTGTGCAGATCTTTTTGTGCAAGCGACACAAAAACCACTTGTCTTTTTGTATTTATAGTCACTGTGCCGGCCTCTTGTTGAGAAGTATCACTATATTGATCCTGTAGGGACATTGCTGTGAGGTTTGTGTATCACTGTGTCTGTCCATGTGATGCTGGGAAGGCCTGATGTGCAGGATGCCCAATTGGCAGCAGACCAGCTCTCCATTCATGTTTCCAGAAGACGAACAATAAACAAACATGGATTTCCTGGAAAGCTGATGTGCGTTTGGCAAAAAATTGGCAGCTTTTTTGATTTTTGAAACAACCTGAATCACAGCCTCTGGTTTCTTCTCAAGAACAGTAAAGTGAGGGAATGCTCAGACACCTTCCCGTAGCTTCCTTTTCTCTCCAAACCACAAAGGCTTCAATCCGGCCCCGCCAGAACAACTGCAGAGGTTATTATTGTCCCCCTCCTCCCGCCCCTGCAGCCTCACCCTCTCTCTGCTGAGGCCGAGGCAGAGCCAGGTGATTAGGAGATCAAAGGCTGGAGGCATCAGGGTGGAGTAACCGCCTTGGGGCCCTCGAGCAAAGTCACGACCGGGCTGAGGTCACACGCCGGCAGGGTGGATGCCTACCACTCTTACACTAAGCCAGGAGGGCTAATGAAGTTCTGTTTCAGGGCCGATCAGAGGAAGTTACAGGAAAGTGTGAGCAGTTCTGGGAGGAAGAAAAAAGTACAATTTTCTCACATTACCACAGTTGATCATATCTGCAGCCAATAGAAAAGAGGAAAGTTTAACCCACATATGGTGTCAACAAGTGGTCGAGAGTGTGTTGCTGCCTTTGTCACCACAGCTCATGCCACATATAATTTGTGTGTGAAGTATTCTGTCGTTGGGTACGTTCGTGTTTTTCTCTTCCTTATTTTCTGCACATTATTTCCTCTCTGAGGTTATAAATTGTTGAGAGGGGTAGGAATTATTGAAGTCGCTTGCATGCTCTATTTGTTGTTTCCCACATAATGTTTTGTAATGAAAAGAGAAGTAGGTGCGCCACATGAAAGTGGTGTCCCAAATCCATATTAAGTAAAAACTGTATAGTATTATATGCTTCTTGTCATGCTATCAATGATTTCTATTAGCCAGGCTAGCAGCTGTCGGGATGGCAGAGCTGCTTGGTCCACCACTTTGGTCTTATATCTGTGAGAAAGACATTCAGAATCACACCCAGAATCACACCCATTTTTCAGACGCCCTGACTTGTACCCTCGTGCCACCACAAGGTTGAACTTTTCTTTGCCAAGTGATAATTTTAAAGTCAACATGTGGGTTGACGTAACATTTGATACAAACATCTCTGCTTCCCAGAGGATTAATCCAAAACTTTTTTGGTGGTCCTCTTACATTTTGTCTATTGCCTCAGTTTAAAAATCAACACATGTACAGCTACAGCAATGACCGGATATGGACGACACGTCTCCATCTGCTCTCCCGTGACGGGCGCTACCTTCTTGCGATGGTGACGTCATTTGGAGCCAGAGCTTCCGCTAATCAAAACACACACTTAACTTACCTAAAAAAAACAGCAAAGATCCTGCATATCGGTGTGTTTACAGCAGAACAGCTTCTCTGTGTTGGTCTGAAGCAAACGTCCACAGATATGTAACGTTCAATGACTGTAGTGATTGTTTTAGTCACGTCTCCTCTCGCCGTTCCTCCTCTACTCTGCTAATCTGGCACAGGAGCCGGATTTGTCAACAGAGCTGTCAATCATCCTTTTTACAGCGTCAAATAACTCATTAAAAATAAACTTGTCAGAAAAATGAACACATTTATCCTGAACACAGGAGGCGGGCTTTGTAACCTATACTGCAGCCAGTCAGCAGGGGGCGCGCACACTACTAGCTAAACTAAGATGCGATAATCATCGACATATTAGCATGTAGCCCTGCTGTGTTGTCAAGCCTCGGAGCGGAGCTGTAGACTCTCAGTATTCTTTAATATCATTACTTTTCACCATCTGCTTTTTTTAACCCTCTATTGTGTAAGCAGGCTCAAAGAGAGTAGTTTTAAACACTTACTGGAACATTTTCGTGCTTTTTCTCTACATCTCACGGTCTAAATTTTGTAATTTCTCTGTGTCAACGCACAACATACTCAAGACTTGTTTAGAATCTGTTGGTGGTCCGGACTTTTTTGTTGTCCGTCCTTCACACTATGAATTTGCGCTGATCAAAGGCACCGTATGTACACACCCACTGTACGTATCTCATCCTCACATCCTAAAGCTGTAAACACAGTTTGCAGCGTAGCGTGTTTGCTTTTTTTAAATTAGGATTTAATTGAATTTATTGAAGGACAGGGATTATTTACAGAACACTGGATTAACTCGAAGCTCATGGAGGGGATTAAACAATGACACAACCAAGAGAAAATACTGAAAGAAATGAGAAGAGAGGCAAAACCAGGGTGACATTAAGAGTGCATTTGAGGCCACACAGATGCATTATGGGTGGAAAAACTGTCTACTGTTTTACACACTTGGCTTTTATAGGCACTGTCTTATGAGGGGATGTGTGTAAAACGCTGTCTGTACATGTGTGTGTTAGTGACCAGTTGTGTGACACACCTCCTGATAGAGCGATATTTGTACCGCAGCAGACGAGTGAGTCAACAGCGTGGGTCACAGCGGAGGAGTGTACGCACGCTAATGTTGCGGGAATGATCTCCGGGAATCAATGCATACTTTCCCATCTTAAGGCCTCTGAGCCATTCACGGCATTCCTAAGTCATGAGGTCTGTCTTTTTCGCTGAAAGAATCGCGCTAAAAGGCCAAGTGGGACAGAACACACACACACACACACACCTACTGTACACACACACACACACTCAGGCATAAGCACAGGATGTAGAAAAGACGATCCCCTGGCTGCAGTTTTGTGGTGGTGGGGGAGCGTTTCGCACATGCACGTGCACAGTGGAAAATCAATACCGGATGATCTCATTGCAGATTAGTGGGTCATATTCTGGCGGAGATGACCCGCTCTGTGCATGGTCACTGTGTGTTCGGAGAGAGAGGCAAGTTTTTAACCTCCTAAAATGCTTTTAGTTTTGTTTCTTTGTGGCCTATATTTCTTTTGCACACGTGTAGATGTAACAACTATAACTGTTTAAAAGAATTTTCCTTTAAACGTACATGTAACTTGATGTTTGCAGAGAGGAAAGGCGCATTCCCAGAGGCTTCATCCTGCAATGACATCATCTCAGAACAGCAAGAGATATATCTTCATAAACAGTAGCCTTAATAGACCAGAATGCATTGCAAACACAGGCTGTGTTTTGAGTGTATTTCATTCCAAAGGGGGAGCAAGCTGCAAAAAAAGTAGTCTGCAAATTGAAGTATGAATTAGTATATTTGTGCATTAATTATTGTTATGTAAATATACTTAATATGGCTTAACAAGAATATATAGCTATAATTAAGCACCCATAACTCTAATGCATCGTTTCATTTTATTGCTGCTGTACTGTTAAGATGGTTGCACCCTTTTCTCTGCACCAGCAGATAACGCGACATGTTTGCAGAGGGTGTCAAGTCGCCTCTGTTCGACATGACGTGCTGTTACTGAATGTACTTACAGCTGAATTCTGTAATGACATTGAGGAGCAGAGGGCTGATACTGATCTGCTTAATCAGGTCCCCTCTGGTGCTGATACCAATCTGGTGGATTAGATCAGTGCATCCCAAATGTATTTACTGTGATGTATCGTACGTACTGTGTTTCATTTTATCGCCAGAGGGGTCAGCAGCATTATCATGACTTCTCTTCCTTTTTTTATTTTTTTTATTTTTTTTTTTAAAGATGATTTTTTGGGAGCTTTTTATGCCTTTATTGATAGAGGATGGTGGATGGTGAATAGTGTTGGAAACAGTGGGGGTGACATGCAGCAAAGGGACCTGAGGCCGCCGCATCGAAGACTGTAGCTTCTGTACATGTGCCACTGATTTAACCGCTAATTTTATATACTGTAGCTTTTTTTTTTTTCCTTCCCTCGACTCCAATCAGGTTTTAAAAACTGATCTAGCACAAAAAATTAGGGATAGACCAATTATTGACCGGGGCCGATTATCGGCGCCGAATTCGGCATTTTGACGCATATCGGCATCGGCATTATCGGCCTCCTTGACTACTAATAATCGGTATCGGCCCTGAAAAAACTATATCGGTCTATCTCTACAAAAAATCCGGTGCATGGAAATGATTCCCATCTTTCCGCTTTGCCAACACAAGTGTATCTCTCATATTGCTGCAAAATACTGGAGGCATGTTCCTCAAAGATGGCTGAAAGTTACTCCGGGAATTGCACAAAATCTTAAAATTATATTATTGATAACCTTTTACTGTTGCTGTTTTGGAGACGGACAGCGTTAATGATAAAAACAACTGTTTTTTTATAATGAATTTTAATATAAAGTTTGCAGGATTAAAAACACAGCTGGATTGCCAAACTGTTAATTGTTAGTTGTAATTATTTAAAAATGACCAAAATGAAAGATACGAGTCTTAACATACTCATGCGACTTTTCATTCTCTTAGCAGCATGGGAACTTTAATCATCCGATATTAACTGTGACAATAAATATATGATGCCGGTCTGTGATCATACTCATCATATCCTGCGTGCATTCTCTATAATGAGGATGGATGTGTGTGTTGTGTGACAGCGTTCTGACTGTGACGGAGCGATGCTGACTGAAAGCTGAGACACACACAGAGTGAGTCAGGATACAGCAGATGGTCGCTCGGCCCTCCTCACTCTCCCACACTCGCTCGGTAACGTTCAGGGGGGGAAGCCCTTCTTGTTTTTTGGCTGTGTATGTGTGTGTGTGTGTGTGTGTGTGTGTGTGTGTTTACTTCCCTCCTCCTCCCCTAACAAACAGCCTTTAAGTGGAGTGTAGTTACTCCCTGAGGAGACACACACACTTAAGCACACACTTTTGTATAGGCTGTGTGTTTTAATTGGTATTCTCAGAGGCGATCTTCCCCCCGTGTCATTTCTGATGTTGTCGACTGTTTGTGGTGGAGTCTCTAAGCGGCTCAGCATGGGGCTCGGAGTGTATAGATGGTGTGTGTGTGTGTGTGTGTGTGTAATTGAGTGAGTTGTTTCAGTGTCGTCCAAAAAGAATGAAGAGCCAGAAAGAAACTCACAAAACTCTTGTTTATTTTTCCCAAGTAGTTTCCGGAAACAATCAAGCAACTAATGAACCAAGTGTGGAGCGCTCTTTGTCTGTGTGTGTGTGTGTGTGCGGGCGTCTTTTGTGAGTCCAAAAGTGTGTGATATAACTGCTGTCCTTGCATAACCACGACTAGTATTATTCACAGTTGTGTGTGTGTGTTTGTGTGAGTGTGTGAGTTCGTTTGGGGAGCAGTAATGGTGAGAGCTGATGGGGGGAATCAAAGAGCTACATGTGGTGGAGGACACCTGATCGGGGTCAAAGGTCATCTGTGGAGAATGAGGTCACAAACGTACACACACACGACCTTATAACAACTGTGACTAATTATTCTGCATATAGGATTTACAGTTGACAGATTTTCATATAGGGGGTATACATATTAGCTGTGTCCCAATCCAGGCACTGCAGCCTTCGAAGGAGGCGGTCTATGGAGGATGCTCCATTCACAGCCTGTGCAGACCGTTAAAGCCAAACTAAAATGAGAAGGTCTGGTCTAAGGAGGATTTCCTGTTTGCATCACCAGCTGTTCCCGCCCTTACTATTGCATCACCAAACGCCGCTCCTGTTGCCTAGCAACAGGTAGCTAGCGGGCTAACTAGCTAGCATAACTATCGTCATGTTACTTAACCTATTATTTTAAAGATACTTAGTTTCAAGGGCCCTTTTGTTTTTTTAAACAGCTATTCAATTGAGTTGAAACCAAAAATGTTTACATTTAAAAGTTTATTCTGTCAGCCGCCACCTCGTTTGTATCGGCGTGCAATGCATCTTGGGCCAGGAAGGATGCACCCGATGGATCCTTCGCGGCCCGGGAAGCGGAGGACGCATTTGTCGGCCGCATCTGAAGCAGCCTTCGAATTGGATCAGCCTCTGACGTGCCGCTATGATGCAATCGGCCTTCAAATACGGCCTTCGAAGGCGGCAGCTCCTGGATTTGGACACAGCTTATTACTGTTTAACCATTGGACACAAGTTCTGTCACAAACTATTAATTGGTTTACTCATTTTCTAAAGGCAAAAATATAAAATAATCTTTATCTCGTCCCTCAGATGAGACGCTTGTTGCTGAGACGAGCTGCCCTGGCTCTGGAAGGATAAATGGGCGTTTTTTCTAGAACTTTCTGGCTTTTTTTTTGGTTTTGTTTAGAAAAAGTAACTGACAATTGAAAGAAAGGCGCTAATGTGATTGTGTGGAGACGCTGCTTCAGGTATTGGAGAGAGAGCGCAGTGGGAGCGTGTCCAGCTAGTTAATCGATCGTGGATCTTCTTGACGTAAATAAAGAAACATGATAGAATTAGTCACTAAATACGCTTCGGCTCTCACATAGCGTTAGAACGGGAGCGCACCCTGGAAACTTGAAATGGGCACACACAGTGAGGGAGCGGAGAGAAACGGAGAGAGATCAGCCACATTAAGCTGCTTTCTGACAAATTTTGCGTCAGATTTTGCAACAAAAAACACTTAATCTCGAGTGTTTTCCTTCCTGGATAAACCCTTAAAACGTCCTGAAACATGGCCTCTTTTTTTGTACAGATGCCCTCTGTTCAGCAGGAGTCATTCACCGAATCTTGGGCCATCATTTCTACTTTAGTTCAGGGTTCAACAGCGGCGCCGGTGCATTGAGTTTGTCTGGAGCCAGACTGATGAGAGAGGGGATGAAGGTGTGAAAGTGTGTGTGTGTGTTAGTGTGTGTGTGATCAAACTCAGAGCCTTCTTACATCTCCATTAGGGTCCGAGCCAAACTGCTGCAGCATCCTGCCAAGAAACTGAGACCTCCACACTCGCGCGCACACACACACACACACTCGCTCTCTAAGCCTCCGTCTGTCTTTGTTCCTCCCTCAATCTAAATCTTTGTTTCTCGTCTCAAATCTCTTCCTCTTTCGCCCTCCGTCTCTCTCCCTCCATCTGCTACCCTGGATTCTCCATCAGTACCTCTCTCTGGCGTCTCCTCCATCACTCGCCTCGCTCCACAATCACTCTCCTCCCTCTCTTTTCCTCCCTGCCGTCGCTCTTTATCGTTTTCTCCTCCCTCTGCCCCCTACCTTATCAAAAACTGCTCCCTTCTGTCTCTCTTTCTCTCCCTCTCTCACTCACATCTCACGCCGCACTACATCTGTTATCACATGCTGGAACATCTTTTACCCATCATGCCTCTCGGTGCGACACCGGCGTTGGTTGACGGTGGCAAATGGGGAATTCAGGGAATCTGCAGCTCCTCTTGGAACTGCTTCCCTCCTATAACTTGTTAGAACCTGAGATTTATGAGTGCTGGGAGGGTCATGTCAGGAAAGGGAGTGATGTAGAGGGGAATAAAAGCTGTGACCTCCAGGTGGTGATTGTGGAATGTAAAAAAAATGTTAGTTTATAGTGCAAAGCCAATTTTTAGAAGCCCTGTGATTACATTTAAAGTCAATACAAGGACACAAGTAGATGTGAATAGTTCAACCTGTGCTGCTTGTTTCTGCTTGAACTGACTGGTGTTACAAGTGTAGCTCATGCAGAAAGGCCTTAAACTTGCAGTCATTCTACTTGCCAGCAGGGGGCGACTCCACTGGTTGCAGAGGCAGTCGGATTGTATGAAACCAGATCCGAAGATGACCCTACTTCTCAGTCGATTTATTCCCTTGGTGAACATTTTCCTACTGATTTTCTGATCTCAATCCAGAGTTCCAAGTCATCTTGGACAAAGCATGATGTTCATTTTCTACATTTTGCTTTTATTTTGGAAGAATTGACGGCTGGTTTGTCTCTACTACAAGGGCCTTTCAGTTAGGATAGAGACCTAGCAATGGGTATCCATCGTGTCTTCCAAATAAGGTCACTTCCTGTTTAAAAAAAACAAGATGGCGACACCCAGCATGCTAAACTTCAAAATGGTATTTCCCCAAAGTTCACGATTGCTATGTCCACTTCCTGTGTAGAGTCTAAGGCAGGGGTCTCCACCTTTTTTTCATCTGAGAGCTACTTCGCCAAGAGCTACATCGCTGTAAACGCTGGTGGCGCCCCATGTTGTTTCTTTTGTCCACTGAAACGTTGGTACCACAGATGAGGCACACACACTCGTCCTTCACATTAGTGAGTTAAAACTTTCCAACTCACCGTGGAAATGATATGTTTTTGCTTTTTCTTGGCGTGGCTACCTTCATTGTCCATCATAACTCTGGCTAAACAGGCTAATAGCACCGAACTCCTCATTTTAGCTCAACTAGCATACAGCATAACTGACCCAACCTGTCGATGGAGGTTGCTGCAAGATTGCTGTGAGTGGTAAGGTTAGATGTTGACAAACTTGCCAGGAGCATCACCATTTTTTATTGACAACTAATAGGCCTGTCCTATTATTTTGTATTGGAGGGGGTGGCACATCTGTGTATTTGATTGAGTCTGTGAACCTATTAGCTACCTGTTGAAGGCCCCTGGTGTATGGTATGGGTACATTCGAAAAAATATGACTAGAGGGAGGAAAGCTATCGGTGCGTAACCAGCTTCTGCACGATTGTTCAGTTAATACAATAAATATGAAGGAAAGTGAGTTAAACTGTAGAGTGTGGAATACCAAAGGTTGCTTAGTCATCAAGTAATTAAGCTAAGCGACATGACCAATGGTCTCAGAGTTCGACGCTACTGTTCCCCTAAAACAAAGCAAGTTGAGTCCAACTGCCCAGCACACAGTTTGTTTGCCAGATCTGGCTGTGCTTTGGCAGTCCAGTCTTGAGAGATTCAGCATTTGGCAGCAGGATTACGGCCAACAATGGTCCCGAGTCGACCCTTGGAGTTTTGGTATGTTTTTAATTAGGAGCCTGGCATGAGCACGGCAACACAATGTGCTGGATTTTGGCTGTTTGTTGAGGCATTTTGGCTGCCTGAGGAGTTGTTTGGTTTAGTTCCTCCCAAAGAATACTGAAATATCTAATCGATTTATATATTTATTTATACTGAGGAGAATACATACACTTAGTTTACCATTTAAAAGGTTGATTTAGTTAGCTTTCTTGTGTTTTATTGTTCTACACATTCCAACAAGGTTTTTTTTAGTTTGATGCACTCAGATAACGTCTCATGTTATGTCAACCGTATATTTATGATCCGTTATTCTGCTGAAACTATACACTTAATTTATACATGATATTATATAGTTCACAGGGACATATACATGAAGGATATATATGGCTTTTAATTCAAACTTTCTGGAATATTTCCACTCTGGATTTTGAAGTTGAAGTTGTAATCTTGTAGGGTGTCAGTCAGCGCTGTCGCAGCTTGTTACATAAATACGTAATGAAAGACATAATTCATGCTATTAAGTTGCTAAATCCATTACCAGCAGAGTGGTGCTGGGAATTTCTAATTTAATTCTCTCATGACCTTCCCCTTTATAAGCTCCAACATAAGCAGATTTTTCTCACTTCCTGTTCGGGTGGAAGTGGTTTTAGGTCCGGAAGAGGCCAAAACATGTTGATACTGACAGGAGGAGACGCGTGCAGCTGAGGAAAGAGAGGGAGAGGTGTGTGACGTCCAGTCTGTCACACTAATCTACAAGTCTGTGACCCCACATAACGCTGTGAGTGTTGTGGACACACACACACACATTCCAGCAGGCTCCCTGCTCTCTGATAGATGGCAGTAGTTAATGAAGCGCTGCTTTTGAAGTAGATAAGATGTGGAGAGAAGAGGGCTCCAAATGCTAATGTCATTATGTGGTTAGGGCACGGGCTACGCTGGGAGGCATTGGAGGGAAGTTGTGCATGAAAGTGTGAGTTTTGTGGGGTTGGACTGTGATGGGCTTCAGAAGTCGGATCCTGAAATCTTTTTTACATTAAATTGATAAGAGTGGAGGTTGTGCCAATATTCAGCATGTGAGTTAGGCCTTTTTTGGGCCTATAGCGCCAAGTTACACTCTTATTCCTGTTATTATGGCTGTAAAACTCACAGGGTAATAACAGGCTAATACTACAACACAACTGCTAACTACTTTTAATAATAGTAGTGGTGATAATACACATTCATGCAGCCTTGGTGTATTTTTATTGTTTTCAAACTAGGCCTTGTTTGGCTTAGTTTTTGGGAGAGCTTCAACGATTTATCAATTACCGTAAAATCTGGAATATAAGTCGCACCGGAATCTGAATATAAGACGCAGTTTGTTTTCGGTGGTATAGCAGAGGGAAAAACATTTTCTATAGCTATGTATTTATAAAAAAAAAAAGTTATTTCAACACTATCCATCCATTATCTATACCGCTTATCCTGTTCAGGGTTGCTGGGGGCTGGAGCCTATCCCAGCTGTCATTGGGCGAAGGGCGGGGTACACCTTGGACTGGTTGCCAGTCAATCACAGGGCTGACACATAGAGACAGACAGCCTTTCGCACTCACACCCACACCTATGGGCAATTTTAAAGTCACCAATTATCCTTACAAGCATGTCTTTGGACTGTGGGAAGAAGCCGGAGACCCCGGAGGGAACCCATGCATGCACGAGGAGAACATGCAAACTCAGTGCTAACCAGTGCTAAACACTGCACCACCGTGCAGCCCTATTTCAACACTATTTCAATTTATTTTCATTTGAAACACATTCAAAACACACACAAATTACAGTCTGTTTTCGCCATGTCGAGTTTGCAATCCTGCTAGCTACCCGTGTTGTAGCTAGCGGGAACTGGCAGCTTACGGTAACGTTGATTGTTGAGAGGGTGGCGGCTGCAACAGCTATCATGAGGTTGCGTGTCCGTGGGCGTTAGCAACAATCAAGGTAGTTTTAACAAAACAGCACTGCAGCGTATTTTAAATAGGAAACGTTGTAGCCACTTGGACCCGTTGGAAACAGTTGAATGCGGAGATGTGACGTCACCATTTAACAACCGACAACGTTAGCTAGATCATAGCGCCATTGTCTGGGTATAATACCGTAACACAATAACAAATCTCCCTCTGCATTTTATACTGCTATATTGGTCGCATTGGCCAAATATTACGGTACTTGTCAATTATATCAGTCTGAGTATTTTTTTAACCATTTTCTGACATCTTATAGACCAAACAATTCATTCATAAATGTATAAATTTATTGAAAGATTGATGAACAGTAAAAATATTCATTAATTGCAGACCTGGAGGCTTCAATTTTGCATGTGTAGCATATACACTCAGTCCATCTTCATCTCTACAACTGTCTCTGTATCTCCTCTGAAGCAGCCCGTGCCGTGACAAATGAATATAGAAACATTAAAGGGACACGCAGCGTAAATACACACCAGCAGTATGAGCGTACACACAGCAACACACACGCATGAAATATACATGTGGACTGTCATGCAGAGCGAGAGAGGCAGAGAGAGAGAGAGAGAGAGACTGCAGAGCGATTCCAGCGATATTGCTCTGCAGTCTGACACATTCATTGATGAAAATGCCGCAGGAAGACTTTCATCTTTAGTCTGTGCAAATACGGAGTTTTCCCAATTACACAGCACTCCCTCGGTCTCTTTGTGACGCACACACACACACACACACACAAAATAATACATAGCTAATCACCTCAGATTGGTGTGCGACTAACACCTCCCCAGCCTGTCACAAATATACTCCACATGAATTTTTAACACAAATTCAGACAGGTGTCTTACGTGATTTGTCACCAGGTGTGTACAACAATGGCCTCTACCTGCGTGAGTAATGCAGTTGAAGGCTGAGTTACAGTTAGAATGTGACGGGATGTGATCGCCTCTTTAATTTCCTCTCTGATTGATTCCCCCGCTCTCTTCCTCATCGAGAGAGCGCGTGCAGAGCAAACCAGGAAGTGAATTACCTCCAGTTGACAGCCTCCCACGGGATACGCATTTCCCAGCAGGCTTTGCTGATGCCGACAGATTGCCTCTTGTTGTTGTTTTTTTTCGCTCTCACGGTCTCTTTCTCACACGCAGAAGAGATGTACTCAGTCAATAATGATATGTGCTACAGAGTGTGGCTGCACCATCACGAGGATATATGGATATAATATATTCAGACACATATATACTCCACTTCCACCCACACAACACAGCCAGGACATGTATGATTTAGTGAGCTAGCAGTCACTCTGTCTTCCATATTTACAGTTCAAGTCTCTTCTTTGTTTCCAGAGCATCATTTTTTCATACATTATAAATTCCCGTGAAGCTGTTCTACGACACATCGGTACTTTGAGCTGAAATCTAACACCGGCATGCTAACATGTTCATAATGTCAATGCTAACATTGTTATGTTCAGGAGGAATCATGTTTACCATGTTCTACATCTTGGTGTGCGTGCTAACATTTGCTAACAAGCGCTAAACACACATTACAGCTGCTCTGAAACTGTGTTTGTGCTACATCTTTATGTCACTCTGTGTACAAGTAAACCCCTATAATACAGTGTATTGTTAACAATGTATTATTATGTAGCTGAGTTGGTTGTATTAATGTGATTATAAGATTTTATTTTGACAGTTTCACAGTTGTGTAGTTTTTGGTTGACCGCCGGGGTTGGCCCTACACATGGGTCAGTGTGTGAGTGAGTGACGGTACTTTCAGAGCCAAATTAAGAAAAAAAAAAAAACACTTCAAAGTAAAAGAATTGCGTACAAACAAGGGGAGTCAGAATTCCAGATCGGGCTTTTACTTTGAAAAAGCATACTGGAATTGTGGACCTACTTTACTCTCCCTGCCTGTGACTTTTACTACAGGAAGCGATGTTAATATTGCTGTCAGAGATCAATAGGACTCATCACAATTCATTTTCACCATGTATTTTGGCCGAGAAAAATAGGCGAGCCTCCTATTCTTCTACATTTTCGGCGCTTGAGTTGCACGTGTCACGCCAGCATTGTGAAGACGTATCTGTTTCAGGCATTTCAAATGGAAATCACACGTCCTGCAGCCGTCACGCACACGCCACGCACACACCACAGACAGTTGTTGATGACCAATAGTTGTTGAGATATTTTAGTCTGGATTGACAAACCAACATTACTATGAATGTGGGAGGGATACAGTTTTTCAGTTGTAAGAAGTACCAGCATGTCGCAGACTCTGGGGTTCAAGCAAGAGTTCACTAAACTTGCTGTAACACGGCGTCACCTTCATCCATTACAGCTGAGTGCAGGAGGACGTTTGAAACATTTATTGAAGGGCCTGACCTGTAAATTTAAAAACTTATATTAGTTTTTGGATGGGAAAACTTTCAAGTTCAATATCTTCGACCTAAAGTACTCTTGGATGCAGATGGAGCCTCATCCAGCGCCTCAATTCACCCCTCTCCTCCCGTACGCCTCTGACTCCATCACCAGCGTTTTCTATCTTCTCTGTAATGAGCCGCAATAACCGGACGCTTTTATACGTCCGTCTCGCCAAAACCTCATCCCCCCGTTTCCCCGCTGGCCGGCGTGATCTACGTGATGAATGGGGCTTTTTTAAAAAGATATCAAAAATTCATCTGCCCCCAAACTGCTGAATGAAAAATAGAGGATATATCATCCACAGAGTGTTCGTTTTACGTCCCCCTACTCCCAAATTCAGAATTCACTTATCCCCGAAAAGCAGCGAGGCCGAGAGAGCGGCCGGGTGTGTGAGTTATCCTGCTGATTGTTTTATGCATGACGCTTAAGTGCGAGATTACTTTGACTGATGGGAAGGCAAATCAGAATCCAAAAAAGCTTTCTTAGTCCTGATTAGACTCGCATGTGGTGAGATATTTTGGACTCGCTAAGCTTTGAGAGAAAGAAAACAGGAAGTCTTTGTTTTCTATTTTTCCCTCAATTCCTTCGACTCTTTGTCCCAAACTGTACAGCAAATTGTCTTCCACACAGGGACTCGGAGAAAGCTGGAAAATATGTTTTGGAGTAATAGAAACGGTCTGATTGTGGGTTTGAAGGTGTTGTGTGTCTGTGGCTTCAGGCTGTATGTGATGCACTTTCACACACCTGGCAACCCCCGAGGGACAGGTCTGAAAATGAGAAAGCAAACCTACAGCACAACCTCCTCTCTCACCCTTTCTCCCTCTCTCCAACCTCCTCCCTTCATCTTTAACAATTGTGGAAAGTTCCACATCTGTTGTCTAGACCAAAACATTCTTTAAAAACACAATAATACAAAAGGAATAAATAGAACAAGATAAGTGTTTATAGCTTTAAACCATTCAATCGTTTCATCATTTTTTATACAGTTCACGCAGACAACTCCTGTTTACAGCAGCAGCAGAACACAGCTTGTGTTTGGCGTCTAGGCTCCGACCTCATCCCTCCTCGCCGATTTATTCTACATGCAGAAACTTGAGTGATGAGATAATATCTTAAACCCCTCAGCTGGAGCCTGCAGGTGGATGCTAGGGTGGTGGTGGGGCTGAAAGTGTGAGCGCAGTACTGGTGCAGGGCTGCGATGGCAATGACAGAGCAGAGTGAGAGACCGGAAAGCCATCCATCCATTATCTATACCACTTATCCTGTTCAGGGTTGCGGGGGTGCTGGAGCTTTACCCAGCTGTCATTGGCGAGAGGCGGGGTACAACCTGGACTGATCGCCAGTCAATCACAGGGCTGACACACAGAGACAGACAACCGTTCACGCTCACATTCACACCTACGGGCAACTTTTTGGACTGTGTGTACCCGGAGGGATCCACACAGAAGGCCCACTTCGTCTGAACCGGGGTTCGAAGTAGGAACCAGCAGCGCTAACCCCCGCACCACTGTGCAGACCAGACCGGAGATCATGCAGCTTAAATAGACGTGTGTTTGTCAGGTGATTGTGGACAATGACGCATGTCCAGTGTGAATCAGTGCAGCTGGAGTTGCCTGCCTGTACTTGCTCGTGGCGTCACTCCATTTCATGCAATATTTTAGGTGCTAATAGGCCTTGTAATTAATAACTAAAAATGGCAACTGGGCTACACATGACTTAAAATGCAAGCTGTGTCCCATTCCGGGGGCTGCATACTTCGAGGGGCGTAATTGAAGGCCGAATACGTGACAGTGGCGCATCGAAGGCTTTCCTATTTCGAAGGCTCCTTCAGGTGCTGCCGACAAATGCGTCCTCCTCTTCCCAAGGATCCATCGGGTGCGTCCTTCGCGGCCCAACGTATCCCAAGATTTACTGCGCGCCAATACAAATGAGAAGGCGGACTCTTATGCGGCCGAGCAATACACTTTATATGTAAAAGTTTTTGGTTTCAACTCCGTCAAATAGCTCGCGTTATACGTTAGCCCGCTAGCTACCTGTTGCTTGGCGACAAGAGCGGTGTATGGTGACGCAAGGGTAAGGGTCGGGAACAGCTGGTGACGCAAACAGGAAACGCTCTGTCGACCAGACAGTCTCATTTCAGTTCGGCTTTAGCGGATGAATAGCGCATATTCCGTATTCGGCCTCCTTCGAAGGCTGCGGCCCCTGGATTGGGACACAGCTACAGTGTTTGCACACCACTAACTAGGCCTGCACGATATGAGAAAAATATGTGATGTGCAACAACATTGTTCAATATTGCAAAGACGATATGATTTGCGATTAATACATGTATTGTAATGCACACAAGCTTTAACCTACAGTCTCTATTTCTTTCAACTTTTTTCCATTGAAATATATCGACATGTTTTATTTCACCTCCTGATACATTAAAGTGTTTTCAGAAGATGTTTGTGTCTTTATCAGCAGCTTCTCTCTGCAAGCACAAAACCAGCATCAGTCCCAACCCGACCCTCATGAGGAGGACTTTTCTTCCCTTCACCCTTCGTCCTTCCTTCTCTGTTTCTGACTCACTCCTCAGTATAAAGGCAGACTGCTGAGTAGACACTGAATCTTGAACTAGTGAATACAGCCGAGCCCCCCTGCAGACTTCAACCTACGCACCAACCCTTTTTGTGTGTGTGAACTTGTGTGTGTGTGTGTCTTTCCCCATGTCCTCTGGTGTTTCTCCTTCATTCTCGTCTCTCGTCTGTTCGCCCGTGTTTCTTTTATTGTCGCTCGTGCATTCTTCCTGCTCGTTTCTTTGTCTGAATCTGGCAGCGTGTGTGTGTGTGTGTCTGCTCTCTGTCTGTCTTTCTGGCATCCCCGCACAGCCAAAATGATTTTTATAGCTTGTCCCCTGCGTCTCCACCCCCACAGCCCCTCATTTTTCTGCCTCCCCTTTTTTTGAAGTGGATGAGTAAATGAATCTCTTTGTCTCGCGCTGTAGTGTAACCCGCTAATCAGGCCATTCACTGATTACACGCTTCACGCTAATCATGTGTGTCTGACTGTGTGCATGTGCAATGCCTTTTGTGATGGTGTGCATGTTTGCGCGTGTGTCTTTTTTTGTCTGGTATTAGTAGTGTGTCATCGGCGTATTGTTCGGTGAGACTTTCAGGTGCAAAACTGCAAATTGCGACACTCCAGAATCTGCAAAACGATGTCTTTACAGCGAGATCCTGCTGTGCTCTTTGTTACCTGCCTGTCAAGGAGTGTGTGTGTGTGTGTGTGTGCAGACAGATATAAAGATGGGGGGTAAAAAAAGAGAGGCAGGGGTAGAAAGGATGAGGAGGAGGAAGGATGCGAGAAGGGTGTAGGGGGGAAGAGGGGAAAACCAATTATCGTCCTGATAACAGGCAGCCGATGGATTTTCTACCAGGCCTCTTCTGCAGCTCCTCCATTCTGCTTCTTTCTCTCTATCTGCCTATTTCTGTCTCTCCACCCATGTAGTAGATTTAAATTTCAATTCGGAGGAGCTTTATTGACACGATAGAAAATCCCCAATGTTCAAAGCGGTATATACTCGATGATATATTGTGTTGTTTTTGGCTTAGAGAGTGTGTGTGCGGTCTGATTAACTGCAGAGGATGGCCTGTTGAAATGTGTCAGACAACAGAGTCTGACATTTTGTCAATAAGTCCCTGTCTGTCTGTCTGACTCTGTCTGTCTGAGAGTGAGTCACCGTGACCGACAGGCAGTCACATTATCCGATCTGCATTGTCATGTTCCACCTCTGCATTAAGGGGTTTTGTGTCCTTGACAGTTACAGCCTCTCAAGAGGGGCTTGAGATTTAACAGGATATGATTGTGTGATATTTTTTTTCTTCTTGTCGGTCAAACATTTCCAATCAGGAAAACCATTGATATACTGTCACATGCAGCCTTTGCAAAACCTCTGTACAACAGAGAATACAGTGTGGTATTATGCTTTGTAGTTCTGTATTGATTTTAAAAACACAATTTTCAATTTAAAATGTACATGCAAATATTTGCGGTAGTGGTTTATCTTGTGTTGTTTTAACCCCAAACCACTAGATATCAATGCTGTGAGCTGTCTAGAGCAATTTGACTCTTCCGCTCCAATGTAGCAACCGAAACAGAAACAAGCACATATTGCTTGTGTAAACACACAAAGAACACAGGCCTATGAAACAGGCAAAGTAATGAAAGGCACAATACGTAGGCTTGAAATATATCACAATATATTCAATAGTTTTCCCCCGTATCTATAGCAAGATTCTTGCTAATCCAAGAGCCCTAGTGTAGGCTAAGTATTCAGCTAATGCTTAGCGTGCGTTTTGGTCTAAAAAAACATCATGAAAAAGTCTAGTAATTATCTTAAACCCAAGTGACAGATTTAGTTTCACATTTGAAGTATTCCCCATCTCAAAAGTTATAGCCTAGCTTGACATTTAGCAATGTTGTGATGCTAGCAAGGCAGGTTGCTAGCTAGCAAAGTAAAAGCTTATCATTAGAGAGGTATGCCTTTGCGCTCAAAGGTGAAGTTAGTCTTTTAAAGTACTGAATTGCTGCATATTTATTCATTTACAATGAAGAAGAAAAGTTTGGCTTTAGGTAAACCGGTTTGAGCCAGTTTGCCTTGCTAGTTGTACATTATTATTCCTGTGTTAATGCACCAGTAATTCATGCTTAGCAGCAACCTGTTAAAAAGCTGCTAATTGAGCCTGTTTATCAAAGAACTGAAATTAATTATTTCCTATTAGCATAAATATGTTTGACAAAATGTCATCTTGTCATCATTGCCGTCACCGATGTGACATTTGCTTTCAAATTAAGCTAGTGACATGCTACGCTAATTTTGTTTGAAGGCATCCCAGGCGTCACGCAGCATCTGGAGCAGGTAGGAGTGCTGAGTGTTTGTCATTTACACATGAACTCAGTCTGGTGACAAATTATAGATGCAGAGAGAAGATAAACATGCCATTGAAAAAGAAAAGAAGAGATATTGTAGAAGCTTCATGCTTGTTTGAAATAAACATGTACAAGAAAGAGGCAGGTTTAGGCATATTTTCCCACAGCAAGTAAAATTAAAGGGTTATTTCACCAAAACTATAAAAAAGTGCTATCTATTCATGCACGTAGTTTTCACATATACTCTCTGAGATATCTGCTGCACAGCACATATAATGGATGTAACTGTAGTTCAGTTTTGTTGCACATAGCATTTTTAAAAGTTTTCATCGTAAGTTTTGAAGAAATTATTCCTCCGAAAAATGTTGACAGCATGTTTGACTGATGCATAATGATGCTGCCACCTCCCAGATAGTGTTGCATGTGTGACGTCCACGGTTGGCTCCGGTTGTAACTCTTGATTTTCCTTCATGTATCATCTTCTCTCTTGAGCTGTCTGATAAAAACAACCTTCATGTTTTATTGCAGGACTGCAGGACTGACTGTATGTTTCATAACAGGTTTTAGTAATATAGGTATAGTAATATTAAAATAATATCAAGTGTTCAGGCAAATAGCACGTCACAGCTGTGCTCTTCATTATACTTAGGCTGTGTCAGTTTAAGCTTTGATTCTTGTGCTGATTCAGCGATGACTCCACCTCCTAATATGAACCGAGTGGATTTACAGCAAGCTGTCCAGTGACTCATCATCCTCACTGCTGTCTGTTTTATTAGAATTAATCTTTACTTATCCTTTATCCTCTTCCTCTCTGTGTCCTCTCCATCCTTACAGTTGAATCGCTGTCCCCTCTCTCTCTCTCTCTCTCTCTCTTCCTGTCTGTCTCTCTCTCCATCTGTCCCCTGGGCCCGCTGCTTTTAGACTTACACTTAAACTCTTTAAAAGGCTCTTTCCTCAAACACGCTTGACCTCGCTGCTCTCCGATAGTCTATCCCTGCTTTGGACTATATGTACGCACATTTCACTCTGCTGTGTTTACACTTAATGGGAAGCAGCTAATTAATGCGCCGGCCTCGGTTCAGTGTATCAGGGTGAATGTCAACAGTACTACAGTCTGTTGAGCATCTAAACAACGCTGATAGACAGAGAGAGAAAGATGTGTCAGCACTGTTTGAAATGGTTATTATTCTGCTCTGCATCCCATCATCTCGCTGTCTGTCTGTCTGTCATCCCGCTCTGTAATAATAAACAAACAACAGCTCATTTTTCAGTTTTGAGCACAGTAAAGCAAGCTTAGTATTTTAGGTTGCAGATAGGACAATTTAAGATTCAACAGCGACTACAAACATGATGTATTGTTCCTGAGTTTGTGCAGATGGATGAAAACATGAATAATCTTAGTAAGAATGGCTCTTTCATCCCAGTAAGGTTAAAATATGATGAATTTGTCTACACGTACATGGGTATTTTTTCAAAATGTAACTTATTATCTTATTAACTCCGGCCAGGGTGAAGACTTTGGCGTTTTTGTCTCGTGATATCAGGCTGTGAACTCCTTTGTGAGGCGTCACAAATGAGGCGACTTTCCTTGCAAAATGACGGACGTGACAAAAACAGTGATGCTTCCAACCTTGCTAACAGGACTTTTAACATGTTAACACATAAGTTACTCATCCACTATATTGAGATATCGTCCCCCTTCCTCGATGCGCCATTGCATCCTGCCAGATAGTCTTCCGGCAATAGATTTTTTTTCAACCTTTTGATTGGTTGTGATTGTCTTTTTGGCTGACCGCTGGGTGTTTGTGACTGAGTAACTGACTAATTGAAGGTACTTTCAGAGCCGCAGAGAGAGAGAGAGAGAGTTGCGACATCGCAATGGCGGATCATGGAGCATATTGGACCTCCACCGACGCAACTCTCTGTCTATATGGCTCTGGATACTTTGTTCGCGTAGGAGTCGGGGCTGCTCGTCCGCTGTCCTCACCTACGTCCGCAGCGCGCACCTGCTTACAAACACGTCATCGGCCTCATAAGGACAGTCCTTGTAACACATTGCCCACAAAAGCGCACACTGACCTGATGCTGTCAGTCACATACAAGGTTTTGATCTAGTCTTATTCTTCTGTGCATGACCGGGTTATATCGCCGCCTATTGGTGTGGCATTCTCACAACAGCGTTTCTGGTTTGTCTTTGCGTTTTTGTTTCGACAGAGATTTTTTATAACTGTGCTTGTGTGGACTCTGTTTTGAAAAATACCTGTGTACATGTAGACATAGACTAAGTAAAGACTAGTCCTGGTTTTAAGTTGAAGCTGCCATTACTGTCCTTGCATCTGAATTGCAAGTATAATTGTTAGACGTGTAACTAAAGGATTTTACTTTTTAGCGGCTTTTTCAACAAAACATCCTGTACAACCTGGTCCATATAGTCATCAAATGCCATAGAAATGAAGGTAATAATGCACTTATTTTCTTACATTTATCTCATAGTGACTTTAATTTTGTCCTCAGGTTTACACTAATTAGGGAGAGACCTTTGGTGAAAGCCAAAGGATGTAATTGTACGTCAGATTGTTGCTTTCTGATTGTTTCATATATTGAAGAATAAACATTGTAAGCCGTTTAAAGTTAAAAACTGAATTTTTCAATCAAATTTTGTAAGTTTTTTAAAAGATGTTCAAAGTCTTTTCATCTACAAATCCTTTAAAACCACTCTTACCACCGGGCTGCGACTCTAACCTCAGCCTCAGAACAGGAAGAAAGGCTAAATCCACAATCCTCAGCTCCATTAAATCAATTTCACCGCTTAAGATAAGTGGCTTTCCTGCACAGGGCCAGTGATGAGCCGGGGAGTCAGTGTCACCATGACGGCTGCCAACACGTCTCCTGCTAGCTCGGTGTTCTGCTCGTTTTTTATCATTTCAGATATTTTTAATACAGTTAGATATTTTTAAATCAGTTAGTTTGCAAATTTGAAGATTTAAAAGCCTGTATAATAAGCCGAGACATAATTTCTACATTATAGTCTCATTTCATCTACAATGACTGACAACTGTGATCAACAACATCTGTGTTTTCACGGCCAGCGTAAAGATGAGTCTGTGTGACGCACGCCATCTTGACACTCACAATCAAACCATCTGCATTTGTTATATCTCTGCACTCCTGTATTGCAGTTTTTCCTATAATGTGTAGGTTATTGGAACAATCCCAAATCTCTCTCTGACAAGTAATCACAAAGGAATAAGAGTCTGCTTGTGTGTCGATTGGATTAGAGACGATTTGTCAAGAAAAGCAGGACGTTGGGACGTTTTACAAGATACATTTGAGATTAATCCCAGAGATTTTTTTTTCCAATTTCGTCCTTGTTTGCCGGGCTGAAGCTTTATATATATACTCTTTATGTCACATTTACAAATGTACTATATATATAATACTATATATACAGCTGTCAGGACAGGAGTGCCTTGCTGCTCTGCACTTACTCTTTCATCCTAACAAGACGTGACAGAAGCTGCTGACAGATGCCAATCAATCTGCAACTTCTGTGCACATCTGCAAGCTTGAGATTTACGGTTATTACCATAAATATATGACTTTATTTTTTTCTTACAGGCATGTTGCTGCAGCTGTCTGAAATTTGAATGTTTTATCTACATTTTCTTACATGTGTTATGCTTTAGATTATAAAAGAAACCCACCCTCAAAATTGAGCTTTTTTTCTATGGAGGCTGGCATTGTTTGCTCCTGTAGTCGTCTTTTCTTGCAATGTGAACACGCTACAAAACCCACTCTTGTATAAAGATATACATGGGGACATGGGTTGTTTTGGGGAGTACCAGCAGTACCTGAGCTGCCAATAAAGATACATTCAACAACTCATTTATATTTTAATCACAATAACACTTTAAAGTTGTATTATTCGCTTATATGCAGACGACTCGACTGCATATCTGTCAGTATTTTATTGTAACTAAAGGCTCCTCTCTTGCTGTTCCGCTGGTGTGTGGTTTAAATTTAAGGTCAACCACACAGCTGATATCTTTTAGTGAATGTGTGTGTTGGTATCGTTGCTTCTATGCCTGAGGGGGAGATGTTTCTGAGCCTGTATCGCTTACGGTCACGTTTTTTTCTCCACTGCTCCGTGTGTGAACTCCAGACAGTCCCCAGTGTCTGACTGTGCCGTAAATAGCCATGGGAAAGCCGGAGTGAAACACACTGCGCACACATTCACGCTCTTTTTAGACGTTTTCCTTTCAGCGTTTCAGCAAAGCTCTCCTTCTCCATATTTATTTTTCTCTCCAGTACCAGTTTGAGTTTTCTTTCATGTGTGAGAGGAAGAGAGACCCAAACATTGATTGTGTTTATTATAGCAGATTTCGTACGAGGTGTTTTTCTCTGAGAGCGTGTGTATTTGTGTTTGTGTGTAATAGATCAACCCTTTTTTTTTTTACATGAGCCTGCTCTCCTTGTGTGCTTGCCAGTATTGCTTTTGACTTTGTGTTGACTTTGGGCGGGTGCTATGAAATTTCATTGGTGTGAAATCTTTCTATTGGCAACAAGACTCTGTGCATGTATGTGTATTGCTGGGTTTAAGTGTTGAAGGAGCGACCAATATTCAATCAATATTTGTTTATTTGCATTTTTGAATGTGCATTTTAATTGCCCAACATTAGATTTACCCAACATTTTTAGATAATTAAATTACAGACATTAGAATAGGTTTACATTTTCCAACATTTCACTATGGAAGACATAGCTATGATTCATTAAGTTAGGCTTTAGCTATGAATAATGACATTATAACCATAAGAAATACATCTCTATCAACGGGTACCCTGGTTTAGAAACTTTGGTAACAACTCATGTTTGGATTGTTGACAATGAAAGGCAGGAGAATTAAAGCTCCCTTATATTAACAGTCTCAGCTCAGTCTCTTATTCTTGTACTTGGATCCCTCCTGCCAATCACAGCGCTGTTTACCCCAGAAAGGATCCAATGAAAAGCCAGAAGTGATGACAGTTAATGCTAAAAAAAATCAAGAAATAACTCTCTAGAAAATGCACCTATTTGCTTCCTTGCCCAGACTTAAATGACAAGATTGATACTGTACGATCAATAAGATATGTCCTTTAAATATGAAGCCAGTGCTGGGAGATTATAAGCTTAGCTTAGCATAAAGACTGGAAGCAAGGGGAAACAGCTAGCTTAGTGTTGTTCAAAGTTTAAAAAGGTCGTTAAAATATAAATTAGTTAGCATCAAAGGTACTGGAAGGGGATTTTTTTATCCTTTGATAGGAGACAGGCTTAGACTAATGCTAAGCTAGGCTAACCATTTGTTTGTTAAAGCTTTATATTTGGTGTACAGTAATGAGAGTAGTATTGATGATTGGATTTTAGGCGAGAAAGGGGATAAGTGTAAGATAAGATACGTTTCTGTCTGTTAATATAAGTTTTGTGCTATTAGCAGCCTCGTAAACTTTCTGTATATCTGTAGCAGATGTTTTTACCATGGTGAGCCCAGATGGCTTGATTCCAATTCTGCTTGACGTTCCCATAATTTTGTAGAAACGTCTTAAAATTCAGCAGAGTAAGAGCGCTGCACATCACAAAATAACACTTCTTACAGGCAAATTCTTGAAATAAGTCGATATGAAATGGAAACAGTTGAACTTATCCGAGCCCCAGTGGGAATTTGCGACTCAACATGAAATAAAATGACTTGTTAGGGTGGATATTTTCTGCGCAGCAGGAACAGCTGATATTCATAGGATTAGAAACAGAGAGGGAGAGAGTGTAGAGAGACTTGCAGATGGAGGGATGGAGAGATGACAGAATCATCATGCTAATGGTTTCCAAGTTGCTCTCTTTCTTTCCCTCATTTCCAAACTTGAATGTGAAGCCCAGATTGCCGTCTCCCACGCTGCTCCGAGAGCCTCCGCTGACACGCTGATAGTGACTGGCATCCAGGCCATTTTCACAAATGAATGGAGCTTTCACAAATGATCTGTCACCCGCTCCCTCTGTCTCACCCTGTGCTCTTCTTGGTGGCGTGATGGCAAGTCTCGGGCACACGCGCTCATTTTGAAACGCACACCGGCAACTACACACGTCCCAACTGTCATCTGCCACCTCGGCTCAGCGGGAGCAGTCAGCCTAGATCTCCGTGCTCTGCTTCCTGAGGTGTGTTAGCTGGATGAGCAGGCGTCTGACCGTCTGTTACTGTCATGGAGGACAGTGCCCAGGGCAGGACCGGGCACCAGCAGGTCCTGGAAGGTCCCTGTGGGCGTCAACCTGCCTGCCCTGGACCACAGACCCTCTGGAGGGCTGCTCACGTGTCTGAGACAGGCCTGTTTGGTCGGGTTACTGCTGAGACATGCCAAGTTCGCGTTCATGAGTCTATTACTTACCATGCAGTGATACATGTTGAAACGAGTGCATCAGTAGCATTATTAAAAACAGTATGTAAAGCATATAAAATTCAGATTTTCCCTGAAGGGGGTTTCTGATATCGCACTGGGCTGTTTGACCCCCCTCCACATGTGTGCTTTAAAGGATGATCCCCTGAAAATCTGCACACTACCATTTTTTCTCCTTTGGAATAACAAGACTAAAAAGACTTTTTGAGTATTGCTGTTCAAAATCAAAGCCTTGTTTTTTCTGAGGAGGCAAAGAAATGAAGTCTAAGGCCCCGTGTCCACAAATCGCCTTTATCTGAGTGGCAGCGGGGCTGCCTAGAGAGACAGCGCTGCACCCAGCGTCTTTTTTTCAGAGCGCTCCGCCTTTTTTGTGCGGCCGCTCCGAGCGCTTGAAAAATCTCTTAACTTTTCAGAAAGGCGCTGGTGTCGCCGCCGCCGCTTTTTTCAGGCAACCAGTCAGATGGGGCGCCACTCGTCACCGTGGTTACCACCGAACATGGAGGAGCAACTTGTTTTGGTTGTTTCTGTACAATACAATATGACAAACCAACAGTATCACAACAGAGACAGAAAAGCCCACACTAAATGTTGCTGGTAAGTGTTGTGCTTTTCGCCCTACGCGTTGTAAGCTTGTTGTTAGCTGTGTAGTAAGTTAAACTTATTGTTGTCATAGAAACAAAACCAGCGTGCAGCCTTTTTTCTCTCACCTCACAAGCGCTACATCCCAGCGCCCTGCCAGCGCTTTTCTGCCAGAAAAAGGTGCTATGAGGACACAGGGCCTAATTCAGAAACTAATTTAACTCACATTCTGTCATTCTTACATAAAAGCTACCAGTAAATAGTTCTGTCACCAAATCCCATTGAAAAAACGAGTGATTTTTCCAAGTGCACTTGATCAATCTTTCATTCTTTTCGAATCAAAGCATACACTGCTTACTACTGTGTGTACTGTGTGTATATAATTATCTCCTTTTAAATCGGATGAGTGTTTATATACTGTATCTCCATGTTCCAGAAAATCACATGACTTATACTGTAGAAGGCTTTTGAGTGTTCAGAAACTGCACAAACTTTATTTGTGCATTTTACAATCTTATTTTCAGAACATTATGCTTAATAGTTTGACCTCAAAATGCCCCATAGTCTATAAATGATTATTATTCCGAGTCATATAGCAAAACTTTAATTTGAAAAGAATGTCTTTAAAAACCTTCCTGAGGACATTTCAGAGCTAATTTGGCATCATTAGTAATCTTTATAGACTTTGGAAACAGCTTACCTGAGGCGCTCAGGCCCGCTGTAGCGCTGGATTATAAATGTCTTCCAACTCTTATGTAATAACCCGTATGAATGGGGTTTGACATTTTTGGGTTACTTTACTTTTATTCTGAAGGATCCAATATTAAAATGTTTTCATAAATCATGCAGTTTGTCAGCTCTTCCATCTGTCTGTGTGGGTGCGTGTTCGGGAGACCTTTGCCCTGCCCTAATTAATGCACTTCTCCTTGAGAGTAATGGCCGCTCAGAGGTCGCGACCTCTCTAATGAGCAGTTAATTTGTTGATGCACTTCTTCAGACCGCGACGTCACGGCAGCAGACAGGCACTTGTTCAGCTCTTTCTCTGCTCTCCCACCCCGAGGCTTTGAGTTAGCATATTTCTGTGTGTGTGTGTGTGTGTGCGCCCAAGAACTGTGTCTGTCAGCAGTTAGTTTTTAGTGTAGGAGCTTGAGACATGAAGTATGGATGTCAGCACTGATCCTGTTCTGGATAGGTACCGTGTGGATGTCATGTAGTATCTCAGAGGCTGTAAATATCTATTTGTACATAGTATAGTTGTACTGAGTGAGCAGATAGTTAACAATACATTAAACAACCAACATTTATAACTGTTTGCTCGGTTAATCAATTAATTATTTGTCTGTGAATGTCAGAAATGACTGAGGTGACTGTCATGACCCGGCTCACAAGACATTACAAAAAGGGAAATACACGGCTTATATTCAAAATTAATGTTTATGACAAACTAAACGTAATTAAGGGACGAGCCGAGCTGCTTGAGGAGGAAGTGTGCAGGTCGACGGGCAGGCACTCCCAGGTGTGGCGAAACCCCGCCCACCCGTAACCTGCAACAAAAACCAAAACCAGGAAGAGGAAAACAACCAGCAGGCTGTAATGGGAGGCTGTCACATGACATTTTCAAATGCTTATTATTGTTCCTGTTTATAATGTAAGACAGAAGAAGTAGATAGTCATTAAGAAAACTATTCCATTATCCATAAAGGTGGCTGACACTTCGTCTGTCGATGCACTAAAGCAGCTACGCGTCCCACAATGCGTCTTGTAGGTCATGAGATAATTTAAGTCATAAGAAAGAAACATATTCTTTGGAATTTTTACAAAGTTTTGCATATTTCCACCTCTTTCAAGACCCAAAAATGACTTAAAAAAAGAATCTTTTGGCTATTTTTGTCAACAGGTCTATAGAAGGGCCTTAAACTGTGATTACTTTTTGTAATCACGATTCTTATGATTATCAATTCAAAGTTTGATGTAGCAAAGAAGCAAATGTTACAACTGTGAGCTGTGAGCAGAAATCATATTCCAAACCCCTCTTACTCATATTTAAGTAAGAGGGGTGTGTTATTGTTTTTTATTACTGGGAATTCATTAATTTTGTCCTTTTTGTGACTTTAAACTGAAGAAAAAACATAATTTCCCTGAACTTTTGCTCTTTTACGCCTCAAGAGTTCCGCCTCCAGTGAGCAGCTTCTCTTTGCAGTGGAAAACCAACTAGGGCGAGTAGAGTTGAGTGAAGCCAATACTGTGCTGCCTGGAAAATCAGTATAAGCATCAATTCATTTGATCTCCATTTCTAAGGGCTTGTGTGCGATGAGGCAGCAGGTCTTACATTAGCCAGACCTTTCTTCTGTTTGTTTAAGCGCTAAGAAACCTGGCCGAGGCTTTTGTGAGCTTTAAATTAAAGGTGAACACATGCTCCAGAGAGAGTTTGCGTTGTACCTGCAGCTGTAGTTCAAATTAGCATTCAACACAGTAAGTGACCTCAGACACACTTTCTTTAAGTTTAAATGGAAACTAAGGTGTGAAATACATCTTAAAAAATGCTGTCTTATCCAAACTTCTTTTGCTCCTTTAAGTCAACATTTATGTGTAACTCTTTTCCCACAATGCAAAGCTCTCCCTCTCTCCTCCCACTGTGGCTCAGCCCAGGGTTTTATCGATCCACTATGGAGGAGTCCTCCCCGGCAGCTTCCCTCGTTGCTTATGAATCATCCGGGTAAACTGTGGGCGCGCCGGCCTCCCCGGCCCCGTAACGCACAAACGGAACGATGCACTGGCAGGTGTGTTTATGATATGATGAGTTTTCCTCCCTCTCTGTTAAATTCTCTGCCTTTTTCAGCCATTACTGTAACAATGAGCGTGAGTAATCGCTCTGCCTGCTGCCGCGATAGCAACTTAACACTCTCATTAATTTCAGTGACAAAAGAATTGATTACGACTGTAATTTCCCCTCTTTCATATCAATCAATATTTTACTCACTGCAAGACTTGAATTGGCAATTCAGCTGTGAGAGATAAAACAAATAGGGCCTTAAATGACTTTTTATTTGACTGATTGAACAGAAGAGCTGACTGCACGGAAGAAAGGAGGTTTGAAAGGAGACAAATCTGAGCGAGGAAGTGAGAGGTGTGATGGATAGTTTTGCAGTGATGATGGTGGGAGGAGTACATGTTTCTGTCTTACTCTTGTACTGGTGGTTTCTGTTTGCTGACATTTGCTCGATACATGAGATCATCTACAGAGGTGCTCTGATTGGACGCTACTGTGAAGCAGAAGTGTGAACTGCTGGCAGCATGTTGCAGCCGAAATGAATGAAAATAAATGCACATTAATCTCTTTTTTAAGGAGTTGTCCACTTCGGTCAATAAAGATAAGACACATTTGAGGATATGTTACTGAAATGTATTTGCCGATCAGCCATAACATTATGACCGCTGACAGGTGAAACCAATAACATTGATTATCTCAGCACCAGTTTAGCTCAGGTTAAATCGGCGGCCATATACAGAGGCTCCATGCGGCGGCCCTGGGTTCAACTCCCGCCCTCGGCCCTTTGCCGCGTGTCGTCCCCACTCTCTTCCCCTGTTTCCGACACTGTCCTCTCTCAACGAACACCAAAAAAAGAATCTTTAAAAAAACATTGATTATCTCGTTATAATGGCAAGTGAACATTTTGTCCTTGGAGTTCATGTTTTGGAAGCAGGAAGAACGGGCAAACGTAAGGATGTGACCGACTTTGAAAAGGGCCAAATTGTGATGGCTGGTTCAGAGCATCTCCAAAATGGCAGCTCTTGTGAGCAGGATCTACCAAAAGTGCTCCAAGGAAGGTATACAGGTGAACCGTGGGCAGCCGAGGCTCACTGATGCACGTGGGGAGCGAAGGCTGGCCCGCGTGGACTGATCCAACAGAAGAGCTGCTGCAGCTCAAACAGCTGAAAAAGTTCATGCCGGTTCTGATAGAAAGATGTCAAAACACACAGAGCGTCGCTGTTTGTTGCGTATGGGGCCGCGTAGCCCCTGTCCACCGCTGAAAGCGCTTACACATGGGCATGTGAGCATCAGGACTGAACCACGGAGCAATGGAAGAAGGGGAAGGGGGAAGACATGGCACCAGGATGCACTATGGGAGGCAGTGTGATGCTTTGTGCGACGTTCTGCTGGGAAACCTGGGTCCTGCCATTCATGTGGATGTTACTAACGGTGTTCCCTAATGGCAGTGGCCTCTTTCAGCAGGATCATGCGCCCTGCCACACTGCAAACATGGTTCAGGAATGGTTTGAGGAACACGCCTATATTTATTTTTATTGCAGTATTAAAAGATCGTTTTTTTATTGAATATTTAAAATTCTTTTGAGTGATTTACTCAGGGGTTCCCGAGCCATATCCTAAGGGTCATTAACAGTTCAGAAAAGATAATAAGGCCTGTATAAAACTAGTTTTGTTTTCCTACTTTTTTACCTTTTATTGTGAAATGTAGGATAGTTTTACCTCATAAAACGTCTTCAAAACAACAGTCTGAGCAGGTAATCACTCAAAAACAGGTGCCTGTATCTCATAGCAATACATCACATTTGACAGGTGGCTGCTAGTTTATTCTTCTTCCTTTTACGGGATCACAGTCATCGCCGTAAGGTTGTGAACTACTGCTCTGCTATCATTCATAACAAAAAGGAAAACGTCTCATTTTTAAGACTGTTTTGAGAGCGGCTTAAAGGCGCTCGCTGGTGTTTTGTTGTAAACAAATAGAGAGTATGTTTACATTGAGTTTATCCCTGAGATGCAGTTTAAATCCGGCATTGTTTACATCCATGTTTACCCGCTAGCTGTTTGGAATAGCGGAGCAGTGTGAAACTCCACGGGGAACCTCCACGTTTGGGTGCATGTTAGATCATTAGGAAGTCGGTTTCGTACGTGTGCAGCATTTCTAAACGCAGCTTCGCCATGTTTTGACTCGGGGCCCTCCGAGCCGCCTGCCTCGCCGTGTTTCTCTGCGCTGCATTACCCTCCATCTCCCTCGCCTCCTCGCTTCCCCGTCACTCTGTCATCCGCGGCCCTCACACATCTGCCTGCTCGTGATAATAGCTACCCCTGTCAACATGAGGCAGGGGAGGGCAGCAGAACGCTGAGGGGCCTCACACACACACATGTGAACACACACACACACACTGCACCAGCCACACAGCCTCAATTAAATTACAAAACGTGTTCCCCGGCCTGATGATTGCAGGATCGGTAAATGTTTGCCTGCTCAATGAACGCTCGGTTGCTGCCCCGAGCGGGAGAGTTTGTTAGCATGCAGGATGTTCATGGAAGGATGAGCAGGAGAGAGGGAGGAAGAGAGGAGAAAAGAGAGTGAAAGAGAGAGCACAGGACGAGCTAGCATTTTCACCCACTACCTTTAGTCTTCCTCATTTAATCAAATACTCAGAACAGGAAGTCTATTTCTCTTATTGCTAGTTTTTTAGCCACGTTAGCGGCTTAGCTCTAAGGTTTGAAATGTCTGTCAGTTGGCTGATCCCTCACTTCTGTCCAGACTGAAATATCTCAACAACTGTTGGATGGATTGCCATGACATTTGGTGCAGACATTTATGTCCCCCTCAGGATGACCTGAAATAACTCTAATGCCCCCCTTAACTTTCTATGTGGCTCAAAATAAAATTTTATTCGGCATTTCTACCAGCCTCAGATGTGCTCTTTGTTTGGTGCTGATAAGAAAATGTTAGCATGCTAACACGCAAAACAAAGTCATGGTGAACAACCTGCTGAACAATTGCTGTTGAGCATTGTCATTATGAGCATGTTAGCATGCTATTGTTAGCTTTTAGCTCAATCTCACAGAGATACCGCTTATCCTCTTCAGGGTCACTGGGGGGCTGGAGCCTATCCCAGCTGTCATTGGGCGAGAGGCGGGTACACCCTGAACTGATCGCCAGTCAATCACAGGGCTGACACATAGAGACAGACAACCTTTCACAGGCCATTTAGAGTCACCAGTGAACCCAATGAGCGTGACTTTCGATTGTGGGAGGAAGCCGGAGTACCTGAGGGAACCCACGCATGCACGAGGAGAACATGCACACTCCCGCTTCGTCCGAACCGGGATTCGGACCAAGAACCTTCTCGCTGTGAAGCGGCTGCCGCCATGCCGCCCAATTGCTGTATCTCTCAAAACACATTTCCACCAACTCTAAAATTTCAAGTTTTGACTTTAGTGAAGTTTAAAGTTAAAGTTCAGGAAGTGTCACAATAACAACACAAATTGGTCTAAGAACAACAGTTCTGCGAGCATCTGGAAGTTGACATTTGACCAAAGCCAATGCTTTAAATGAGTTGTTTTGCAAGTCAAATGGCTGACGTTACGCTCTCTCATTTTCTCTGGAGATAATTATTCTTACTTGAAAGTATTGCTTTGGATTTGATATAAGACACACATCCCGTATACAGTGTAAGACCTTAGAAGACCATGACTTTGTAAGATACCAACCTAATTAAGCAAACTAAGATAGGCTAAAGCTTCATTTAGCTTGAGCTTTATAGTTAGCTTTTGCAGAACTGTTGGTTTTGTCCCCAATTTCTTTCAGTGTAGTCAGGCCGACTCAAGCTACAGTCTGATTTGATTGCTCCATGACAAGTAATGAACAAAAGGAATGTTTACAGTGACCCATAACTCTTTAAAGGGGGGGTATTATGCTTATTTCAAGCTTCATATTTCACTCTGTTATACCTGTGGAGTAGCTTAGCATAATTTACAGTTAAAGAAACTTTATCTCACGCTTGTGCTCTGTGCAGGCCCTCATACAGCCTCTGCAGTCACCTCTGTCCCTTTAAGAAACCCCGCCCCTACAAACCCGCTTTCTTCTGATTGGCCAGCTTTGTGATGTCACAAAGTGCAGCATGTACAAAAAACCTGTGTGAAACCTGGCGTTCAAAGCAGCCTGCAGACTGAGCTGAGAAGCCTGGGGATTACTCCAACATACCTTTACCTACAGATTTGAAACTTCACCCACGTTTAGTCTGGACATCCATCATTGTAACATTATAAATATGTCTTAAAATGTGAAACGGCATAATACCCCCTCTTGAAATTTGACTTTATAATTAAAATACACTTAAAACACACATTTTTTGCAGCGTGTAGAATTTGTAAGTGATACCATCCATCTTCACTGCTTAGCGTCCCGGTGGGTCTTGCTGAGTCACATATTCCAGGTCATCTGAGCGTGAGAGAGAGAACGCCTGTGAATGAGCATGCAATCGTACCTTTTTGTGTGTGTGTGTGTGTGTGTTGTTTTGTGTGTACCTCATTCTTTTTAGTGGAAAGGTCTTTGGCATCAGCTGCGATTTCTTGGCCCGATCTAAACCAGGCGAACGAGACAGGCTGTTCTGTCTGCTCTGTGTCTCTCAGACAACCGCTGCGGGTGAGGCTGAGGGGTCAGAGGGAGAGGGCCACACTGGGGATGTGTGTCTGAGAAAGGGAGAGGGGTGTGTGTGTGTGTGTTGCTGTCCGGAAGATGTTTTGCTGCTGATTCAGAGGCTGGATATAGAACAGAACACCCATGCTTTATGTATGCACTCTGCATGTGTGGTGCGTTTGTGCTCAGTTTTTAGGGACAGCAGTGTCGAACACTTGAGTTCAACATGTTTAGAACTACTGGGTGGATTGCTGCAAGGTTTGGTCAGATTGTTTTAGTAGGAAATGAGACTTAATGACTTGTGATTGCCCTGAATATGATTTTAATTGCTTCCAAAAGGTCAAAATTTGTACAACAGAATAACGAGAATCATCAGCTACCATTGGCTTCAGGTAAAGTCTGGTGATATCTTATGTTTTTGTTTCCTATGAAAAGTCCAAAACCAACAATGCATTGTTTTCTCTCTCCACTTCCTGACTTCTACCCCGTCTGGGCAGACGTTAGCTCAGTCTGTAGGGACTTGGGAAGTAGGGTGGCCGGTTCAAGTCCCGGTATGGACCAACCATGGAATCAGGGCTGGTAGCTGGAGAGGTGCCCGCTCCTTTCCTGGGCACTTCTTCTCCTTCTCCTTCTCCTTCTCCTTCTCCTTGTCGTTCTTCTTCCTCTCCTCCTCCTTCTTCTCATTCTCCTTCTGCTTCTTCGTCTTCATCTCCTCCTCTTCCTCCTCCTCCCACTCCTTCCTCTCCTGCTTCTTCTCCTTTTCCTACTCCATCTTCTTTGTCTTCTTCTCTGGCTTCTTTTCTGGCTTTTGTGCCTTTAGCAAATGTAATTCTTTTAAAAGCAGGTTGTGAACTCCTTCTTTCATATTTAAAGAAGGCTAAATAATGTCCTGGGAACTGTAGTTTTTAACGACTGTAGTTTTGGCCTTTGCCTTCCTTGGATAGGAGAATGGATAGAGTTGGAAATAGGGGGTGAGAGAGCGTGACGCAAAGGCCCGACGGTCAAGCCTGGGGCCTCTGCATAGAAAAGCTTCTGTACACGGATCAAGTGCTTTGACCACTGAGTTAAACAGAAGCATGATAAGCTAGCAGCGTGCTAAAAATAGCACGATCAACTGGTGCCCTTGTGGATCCCCCTTTGGATTTGATACATCACACAGGCTCTTCTAGGCTCCACTGTGGAGCCTCTCAGACCTGCTAGCATGTGTGCAGAGCTGGATATTCAGAAGCAGAGGAGGTAAAGTTGCAAAAATCAATCCGTACCCTCTGAAAGCGATCCAACGAGAGACTGTTTCAGGAGAAAAACATGATCTCACTTTCTAAGAAGAGCGGCAGAGTACATAAAATCTGCTAAAATGAGATAACTGAGAATTTGAATGACTGCTTCCCTGTGTGAGTTCATAGAAGCTCACTTTTCACTGCATCCAGGTGTTGAGTTACATAAGCCTGGCTGCCTGGGACGGTGACGCAGCAGTTTTTCTGTATGTGTGCGCGTGCTTCTTTATGTTTTTCTCTGGTCTCATTATTTGGCCTGAAGCTGTAAAGCTGAGGCATGCAAAGCGAGACGTCTCCGCGCACACTCGCATTCCTCACGCCCGTCCCGTCTTCCTTCATACAGTAAGTGAAGAGGAATCCGACATGTGCCGAGCCGCAGAGCAGATGGAAGTGTATCATATGATATCGAGGGTGCTTTTGATTCCAAACAGACATTTCTCTAACATGACACACCGCTGTGGCCTTTTTCTAGGTCAGGGCCGATTCACACTGATCCGTAAGAAACACACAGGTCAGCGTCTGCAGGTTTTGACTCAGCATGCGTCTCAAATCCCAACACGCTCGTGTTCATGTCATAAAGCGGCCGTCCGGTAGTCGCTGCAAATTCTCGCCAGTTCTCAAAAACAATTACACGCTGACTCAACATTTGATCCCGCCAGCATAAACGCTTATAAACTTCTGGCTCCCTGCCCGAGCTATTTACTGTAATTGAGCTTTAAGATGCTGTTGAATTAGATTATTATGTGCCGATCGCAGCCGCTCGAACACACAGCCGGGAGGTGAACAGTTGGTAATTGGATGAGAAGGATCAATAATTCAAACATCGAATTATGAAAACACCAGTAGCAGCACAATTCTGCTGTAGTTGCAGTGTTTGTTTAGCTGATATAGTCTTGATTAACTTTAGCTAATTTGTGCCACAATCATCCTCTTGTTTTTCTGCTTAAGTCTTTATCCCCGTTATCACATTCAGCGTATTCTTCCACTGGAGGTTGTTTGTGAGATGTCTTCTTGCAGCAGCGAACTCTTTTAGAGTCAAGTGGAACTTTCTGCCACCCAATCTCCAGGCTGATATTGACCATGTTTTTTTTGATTCCTTCTTTCTACACTATCCGCTCTTGTTGGCTCGGCGGCAGTCGGTTCGGCTCCCGCCCTCGGCAACCTGCAGCGTGTCGTCCCCCACTCTCCCGTCTTCCCCTGTTTCCGGTGCTATCCACAGTCTTCTCTCTAAATGAAGGCATAAAAGGCCCAAAAAAGAATCTTTCAAGAACACTTGGACCTTATGAAGCTGAAGCTAGGAGACAGTTAGCTTAGCATAAAGAAGAAAGCTTTTATAAAACAAATAGCTTAGCTTTGGTCTAAAATACGTCAACGTAAAGTGTATTTTGTTGAACTTGCACTTCCAGTTTTGTATGGATTTAACAAACAAGATAAAATGTGTAAATGAGTGAGCTTCAGAGACGCTGGGTGTCTGAAATATTAACCTTTGGACTAGGCCAGGCTAGCCGTTTCCCCCTGTTTCCAGCTTAATTCTAAGCTAGGCTAACCAACTCTTGGTTATAGCTTTATATTTAACAGACAGGTAATAGAGTGCTGTTGATCTTCTAATCAAGCAAGCATATTTTACCAAATATTGAACAATTCTTTAAAGGAGGGGGGGTATTATGCTAATTTCAAGCTATATATTTCACTCTGTGATACCTGTGGAGTAGCTTAGCATAATTTACAGTTAAAAAAAACTCTGTGCAGGCCCTCATACAGCCTCTGCCTGAAACGACTCAGTCAGCTCCGTCTCTTTAAGAAACCCCGCCCCTACAAGCCTACTTTCTTCTGATTGGCCAGCTCTTCTGTAGCGTCTGCTGTAAAAAACAAACAAACGTGTGAACGTCGTTCACAGCAGCCTGCAGACTGACACTTTTTTAGCAGGGGATTACTCCAACATACTTTTACCTACAGATTTGAAACTTCACCCACGTTTAGTCTGCACATCCAACATTGTAACATTATATATATGAGGTAAAATGTGAAACAGCATAATATCCCTCTTTAAGATCGGGCCACTAAAACACTTGGTTACAGTTACTTAAAAGTTGTTACCTGTATCGCCAACGGCAAAAACCCATCTCCCACTTGACCCCGACACCACTACTTTCCACCTTGCTACATAAAGAACACTATTTCATCAAAGGGTGCAACATTGTCCGATATGGAATTTATTCCTGCAGAACTGGGCTTCAAATCCTGTTAAAAAAAAACACTCCAACATAAGTAATTTTCATTGATGCATTGTACGCACGCCCAAGGATAATTGAGGGAATTGTGCTACATCTGTTTTAACTCATTTACGGCACACTCTCCCTCCAGAAATATATAACCTCATAACGATGCATCACTCTGCTGCACCACAAACAAAGATCTAGGTTGGTGCCATTATCTAATTTACACCTGTGCGCTGACACGTCTGACCCTTGCTGTTAACCTTATAATGACCCGAGTTACTGAACCGAGACAGGAAACCTGGACGAGCCACTTTGCAGCCTCGGCAGACATATTATTAACAACTGACAGTGCAGAGTGCTGCTCGCAGACGATCTTTAGCCAAGACTGTGATTGATTGTGTTTGTTGCTTAGGTGTATTTGGCTTTGCTGACCGCATCGATCATGAATATGGATCTATGGACTTCAGCTCTGCAAGCAGCACCCCAGAGAAGTCACATATCCTCCCCATAGGTCTTTGCTTTGAATTATATTGCATAATCCAAGTGTTTCCTTTCAAAATAAAGCTCCGTCCAGCTCCTCTGTGGTCTCCTGTGCTGCATATGAAGTAGGTCATACTGTATGTGCTCGGTAAAGTACAGTACAGGGCGATCCATGTGTGCATGCATATTTCATGAGCCTGGCTGTGAGGTTTGTGTGTGTGTTTCTGTGTGTGCGTGCTGAGCAGGGATGTGTCTTCCCAGGAAATCTCTCCCGGTGTTTCTGTGTCTCTGTCGTTGGTTAGAAAGGACGGCGAGAGAAGAGAGAGTGATTGGAGGAGCGCCTGAGAGCCTGCGGCGGGGGGGGGGTACAGTGAACCCAGAGAGAGGAGGACGGTGGGAGATAAATGAGAGGGGAAGTGAGAAGAAGAGGAGTGATGAGCTGGAGGAGGAGAGAGAGAGGAAGGATCATAAAGAGAGGGGAAGATGGAGGGAAATCCCTGTGCCAGGAGCACACACACACACACACACACACACACACACACACGCAAAGCTGCTTGGCGAGGAGCTGCAATGACAAACCATAGACGACCTGTGTGGTTTGGTTCTGTGGGACTGTTTGTGCATTTTAATCTCCAGCTCGGCTGCTTCTGACCAGCTTATCCTTCTAACAAGGCTGAATTCTGACCAATCAGGGGCTCCGATTTGTTCCGTAAAAGAACTTCCGCTTTGCAAACTAGCAGAGGACAAACTTCAATGATTCCTGAGGTAAAATAGCGACAGTGCAGCTGCAGAACATAAAGTAGAATTATGGAGGATACCGAATGTGTTGAAGGGAGTAAATGTAGAGTATGTACTGATAACAAAAGCACATATTGAAACATTTTGCAGCAGTGTATCAATTGGCACACATGATGAAGATTTAAAAAAGCTTAAAATATAGTAAAGTATGTCGACAAAGCAGTCGTTTGGTAGTTGTTCTGGAGCCTTTTATAATAATAATAACTTTATTTATATAACACCTTTAAAAACAAGAGTTTACAAAGTGCTTTGACAGCCAAGCAAACAGAGTAAAGCAGAGAACAAGCAGATCATAAAACCAGCAACTCACTCAGGACCAGCAAATCTCACAAGCTATTTTATCACTCTTACATCATCACTGTGCAATGTTTAGGGTAAAAGCTGCCTACTGAAGTTGTGTTTTCAGAAATTGTGAAAAAAGTGATGAAACAAAAAAAGAAGATATTCGACAAACAGTCAAATGTGTTAAATGTATTAAATGAGTTGGCCGAGGGTTAGATGGAAACTGGATTCCCAAAAGTAGAAACTAACTGAAAGAAACAATGAAATGATTCACAGTAGGTCCCATAGCACTAAAAATAGCATGGTACTTAATCTAGTAAAAATATAAGTGTAATGGTCATTATTTGGCAGTTACCAAAATTAAGCAATAACACACGGTAGGGAGTGCTGTTATACTGTATATCAGCACGGCTGTGTTTCGGTCATAGGTATGGGGTCGCTGTCGAGTGGTTATAAATCATCGTATTATTATAATGATTTTTATCCTCTTGTTTTGTCATTTTAACTATAGATAGATAGATAGATAGATAGATAGATAGATAAGGTACTATTGCACATCAGGCTAACTAAGCTAAGAGGCGGCTGTGGCTCAGTGGTAGAGTTGGTCTCAATTGGAAGGTTGGTGGTTTGATCCCTGTCTGCTACAGTCACATGTCAAAGTGTCCTTGGGCATCAATGTGTGACAAGAAACAAAAAAACGAAACCGATATTAAAAGACATCCTGTTTGAGCAGTTGTTTTTGCACGTTGGGGAGACTCTCTCTGGATACCTATAAATGTAAAGTAATGGAGGAGATTATGATGTAATCCAGGGGGGAACAAGGAGGAGAGAGCAGGGTCAGAGGGAGGGAGAGAGGGGGGACTCAAATGGACCTTTGTCTTTCTGCATGTTCAGGCTAAAATTAGCCTGTTTATGTGATTTGCAGCATTCCTACAGGCATAAACACAACCACATGACAGGAGCCTGTGTCTCGGAGCAGCACTGTGAGGTACCACTAATCAGAGCACAGCGCAAACAACTTTCTGCAGACTGACAGGTTATTGCGGTGCAATCAATATCAGTCTTTTTAAAGATGAAGAAGAAGGAATTAAAGAGAACAAAGGTCATTTGAGATTCAAAACACGCCTGTTGTTCATTACATAACCTTTTTAAAGAGTGCATTCATTTAGATCTACAACGTTTCTGCAGCCTTGTCGGGTTTAACAGATAAACAAACGAGCAGGAAGTCATGCAAAAAGTTAACTGCCTGTTTTAAATGCAAATATAAGAAGAGGAAGTGACATGTACTGAAGCCAGACCAGGCAGAGACTCATTTAACTACTTCCTGTATGCTCAGAAATCAGTGTCATTTTGTCGTACAGTTTGTCAGTCAGCTTATCTCATTGCAGTGGCTTTTACAGCACCATCATTTAATACCAGTATGAGTGTGGGAGTTTCCCACGCTGGCCTCCTCCTGTCGTCTCCTCTCCTCGAATTTGGGCCAAGTGGGCATTTCCCACGCCGCGGTCGAGTCAGTGAGGGAGAGAAGATGAGAAAATGGAGAGTGAGAGAAAAATGCAAATCGGCCAAAATTTGCCTCAAATTCCTGCAAACGAGTGAAAAGTTTTCTTGGGTTTTTTTTTTCTCTCTGCGCACATGGTCGACTTCACAGTGTTTGTGGTCGCTCTGTGATCTCCTCTTAACCACGAGAGCACATTTAACACACTAACGGGCGTCTCTCTTTGATTCGGAGTGCTTTGTAAATACCTTTTAGGCCTCGTCTACTTCTCCTCTTACCAGGATTTACTGAAGCACGGGGACTGATAATGGAGTAATATGACCCTCGTTGCTTTCTCTCTCTTTGTCTCCACTTCTTTCTTACATAAGCGTCTGCTGCTTGTACAGACACACACTCCTGATTTTGTCATGCATAAGCACACAGTTCTGTTGTGCAGAAATGAGCCATTTAGGCTCTGCTGTTTACTGGCTTTTAGTGATTTTACAGGAAGCATTCCCCTGCATCCACTGGCCTTTATAGTCTTGTGTATTTATAGCATGTGTAAAAACTGCAGGGCTGTTTCATATGTAATAACACAGCGTGCTCACACTGCCTCAATGTGGCCTCAGATTTATGTCTCAGTCTTTAAATTGTCCTTGTTTGTCTGCACCTTCTTTCCACAGGCGTCTTCCTCCCTGTTAGTGAGTGGATTTGTAATGATGGAGCAGAGCTGGCGGTGTGCTCAACGTGCGTGTTTGCGAGACTGAGAAGTGATGATTACGACTCGGCTGTGTCCTTGTTTTTCTCTTTAAATGACCCCGCGTGCTCCGAATTACGCCGAGCTCTGTGCCGGAGAGCGACTGCGGGATTACGGGCATCTCTGTGGGAATCAGAGCAGCGACACATCTGCGCGCGCACAAGACCGACACAAAGTGCAACGCCAGGTAATAAGACGGCCGAGAACAGCCTCAGAGACCCATTCAGTTGCAAAATAGATGTCTCTCCCAGCACACCTGCGGCTCCTGATTCACTGTATCACACCTATTTTTTCCTCCTCTATTGTGAGTCAGGTGCAGAAGAGCTTTTACTCCTTTTGTAACCGAGCTCCATTCACAGATATCTCAGAGATAAACAAGGCCGAAAGCAGCTTTTTTAAAAGCATTGTGAGCGTGAAATCACAAGCGAGACAGCACTAATAATAATAGTGACATTTTACTTTTATAAAGCCTTTTGTGTGAAAGCAAACAGCAGAATTTGTGTTGTTTCTGATCATTCAAATTGTGATGCAACGTGTGCGTCATATGTGACAGTAATTGTGCAAGATAATCTCATATCCAGGGTACAGATCTTGAGTGTTTTGTATGAGCATATGTTTGGTTTCCCTGGTAACGCTGTGACAGCAACCACATGACAGCAATACTGCGATTATGTGACGCCTACTGCGGGTGGACTGTCATCACCGCTTTTTTTTGTGATGTTGCTAGGTACACTTCCAACCTCACTATCTCACTATCCATGCATCCCAGGGAAGCACCTCATCTTTCCCATACAGAACACATTATGAAGTACAAACCTGTTTTAAAATCACAGTATTCAGCAGAAGAAACCTTGCTGTCAGAGCGCCGCTGCTTCAACCCTCTGCGCATCTAGTCGGCGCATACAAGCCCGTGTGCATTCTGCGACATGCTAGTTTAGCTGCTACAAGAACCACTAGCCCGTCACCATGGATTTCATTTCAACAAATACGTTTAGTCGTGATGCTAAACTCACATTCCCACCACTCATGCTGTGTTTTACCGTCTGATGACGCACTGCAGTGACAAAAACAAAACATCCAGCAGCGGGCTGGGAGCGGCGGTTAACCGCTGAACTGCAAGGAAAATTCAGTACTGTCACAGCCCAACTGATCAGTTAGCTTTTAAACAGAGGTGTGTTGTTCGTCCTACTCTGTCTTTGCACAACCAGTGTGAAGGCAGCCTACAGTAAGAGGCACAAAACCACATTAAAGTCAGTCTTAAGTGGTTAAATAGACGTCACTTTATTTGCCCACCCATCTTTTCGGGAACAGTTACTCCAAAGTGTCGGGGCTGCGCAGGCAAAGGAAAGATTACTCTAAGAACAGCTTGCTTGGTTCAGTCAAGGATCGCAGGTAGCCAGTACATTGATGCAAGCATTGGGTGATGTGTTGTCTTTTTTGGACACCTTTTTAAAATGCACAGAATGTGATAAATGAAAGTATAACAGTGACCAGTTTACCAGACACAGGAAAAGGAAAAACGGCTGAATCTCTGTTATACACTCCTGGTCAACAAAAGACTCAGCTTGTTGTGTGTGGAGCTCATTTGTACTCATAGTTGCTTTACACCGGGGAATGGCCCGAGGACGCTTTATGTGCGTTCTTTCAAGGTCAAAGTGTCGAGAGCCTTTTGTGCTAATAAGAGAAACAAGTAGGTATCATGTATGTCACATGATGCAGCAGTGAAAACCTGCTATCAGGTGACTTGTTTGGTTGATATCGCACTACAAACAGCCTCTGAGCTACGGAGGATGAAAGCTTAAACCCTGCAGCGTCTGGATGTTTATTCACTGAAGGCATAATTGAGGTAAATTAATTGCCTCTCATGCAATAACCGTCTCGATTGAATGAACGACTCCCTCTCCAGTTCTGTGTCGGGCGCTCTGATTTCGAAGCAGTTTCACTCAAACGGTGCAGCGATTGAATCCTTTTAACAGGGATTTGAATTGGTTTGATTTTCATTCAGATGTTTTGGACGTTTGGAGTCAGAAAGAGGAGAGTAATTCACCTTAAAATCCCAAAAATCCAGCACAGATTCAGGACAGGACTTTGCAAGGCTGAGACAGTTTTAACCCTCCGATGCACCGTATGCAGCATACTACTTCCTGCACACACACTCACACACACTTGGCAGGCTTATAGACATTCATGTACGAGCTATTTTGATCGATCTGATAAATAGCACGGGCCAGAGACTCTCATGTTTTAAATACGTTCTTGTGGCGGGTAATTGCATGCAGCTGTGTGTGAACACAAGTTGGCAGCGCATATGTGTGCCTCTGTGTGTGCGTGTAGTCTCTTTGGGTGTTTGTGATTGGCAAGTAGAGGAAGAATAGCAGCTCAAATGGAAGAAAAAATCTTGTGAAAGGGAATGTATAATTTTGTTTAAAGTTAGAGACAGATGGCGAGGGTGAGAAAGTGACTTTGAGATGGAGGCAGACAGATAGTGAAAGCTGCATTCACTGCCCGCAGGACACAAAGATATTTACATGGAAATAAGGTGAAAGTAATGAGCTGTCGCAATCAGTGAAGTCGCTGGAGAGACGGATGGGCAGAAAATGTGTCGGTGATGGCCTCAGGGGAGGCTTTGTTTCAACTAACACCTGAAATATACCTCCTCCGTGTGGGATTTTTAAAAGTGAAAGGAACAGAAAGAAATGACTCATCATATTTGGAGACACAGAATATGTGTTTAAAGACAAAACCCATGTCTGTTTTGTGTTTGTTTCTCTGGCTGGATTTCTGTGGTTTGCCTTCTTCATTGTTTCCAAAGCTTGTTAAAAGGAATTGTTTGACATTTTGGGAAAAAAATGCTTTTTTGCTTTCTGAGAGTTGCAAGAGAAGATCAATACTAAACTCACAGCTGTCTATTTAATGTGAGACCGGAGACAGTTGGCATGAATTAGCATAAAACAGGGGTCAAAAGCTAGCCTGGGCCCTGTCTGCAGATAACAAAATCTCCTGTTACACTATATTAAATCATGACCTTCAGTAATGCTTGTTTTTTTACCTTAGGAAAGAGCCAGACTTTATGCTAAGCTAAGCTAACCACCTACTGCCTTAAACTTACAGCATGACAATATACCAAACAAAGACTATCCCTTTAAATACACTCACTGCTTCTAAGCTAATATACTGTATCGCCTTTATGTCATTCTTAGTGTATTAAGTCAATACAGAAAACACCAATGACTCACTGACCTATAGATGTAGCTTTGCACTGACTAATCAATTATTAACCCACGAGTCCTCCCCCCCTCGGGGCTCATCCAAGTTTCATTTCACCTCATTATTGGGAATCAGCAGCATATATGAATTACTTAAAATCAATACCTGCTGTTGTGCTCTTTTACAGTGAACAGAAATAGATTAGTAGACCACAAACATAACGTACCATAACTCTGAAAGCCAGCTGATTAGAGCTGCTTCTTCTTAAGATACGTAATGTTTTTCATTGAATTTGAAGCAAGAGCCAGAAGATGCTTGGTTTGCTTAGCTAAGCTTAGCATAAAGACTGAAAGGAAGGCAAAATGGTGTTTGTACAGCTGATATTAAACAGACAAGTTATAACATGTTACCTTGAGTGTTGCCAGTGACTGAAACTATTACATGTCCTTCTCAAGCTACCATGCTAGTAAAGAAGCTGTATTTGTTTTGTAAGCTAACAGGCTAATACTTGCTTTTGTAAACTAGCAGTCTGATAAGAAGCTGTATTTGTTTTTAAGCTAATAACCTAATAGGAAGCTATATTTGTAGCTAAAAGACTAACACAAAGCAGTATGTGTTTTGTAACAGTCTAATAGGAAGCTGTTCTTGTTTCGTAAGCTAACAGCCTAATAGGAAGCTGCATTTTTTTGTTTTCTAACAGGTTAATAGGAAGCTATATTGGTTTTGTAAGCTAATGGGCTAACAGGAGGAAGGGAAGCATAGGAATAGGAAGCTATATATATTGTGTAAGCTGTTTTGTAATTTAACAGGCTAAAAGGGAAATTGTATATGTTTTTTAAGCTTACAGAGTAAATGGGAGTTACATTTGTTTTGTAAGCTAACAGGCTAATAGGAAGCTGCATTTTTTTGTTTTCTGACAGGTTAATAGGAAGCTATATTGTTTTTGTAAGCTAACAGGCTAACAGGAAGCTGTGTTTGATTTTTAAGCTAATGGGCTAATGGAAGCTCTTTTGTTTTATAAGCTAATTAGCTAATACAGAGCTGTATTTGTTTTGTAAGCTAATGGGCTAATGGGAAGTGTAGTGTTTGTACAAGCTAACTGGAAGCTGTGTTTGTTTTATAAGCTAATGGGCTAACAGGAAGCTATATATATTTTGTAAGCTATTTTGTAAGCTAGCGGGCTAAAAGAAGATTGTATATGTTTTTAAGCTTACAGAATAAATGGGAGTTACATTTGTTTTGTAAGCTAACAGGCTAACGGGAAGCTGTGTTTGATTTTTAAGCTAATGGACTAATGGAAGCTCTTTTGTTTTATAAGCTAATTGGCTAATACAGAGCTGTATTTGTTTTGTAAGCTAATGGGCTAATGGGAAGTGTAGTTTTTGTATGCTTACAATCTAACTGGAAGCTGTGTTTGTTTTACAAGCTAATGGGCTAACAGGAAGCTATACTGGTTTTGTAAGCTGTTTTTGTGTTTTTAAGCCAACACTCTGACAGGAGGCTGTTTGCCACTTCTCTTCAAAATTGATGATTTAGTCCATGAAAAGATGCTGTAAGCCTTTTCCAAAAAACAATTTACCATTGTTGCTATTTCTCAGCCGCTGACAGGAGTTGATAAAAAGCCCCAGCTTATAGGTTAAAACCCCTTCAAAGCTATTTGCTCTCGAGCATTTACAGCAGGACGAGGATTATTTTTCATGTTTCTTGGGAGAAAGTCAAACAAATATCTTTCTTGGCAAATGGACCCAACACTACAAACTCAAAGGATCAGTGCCCAGTGATATCTGAGCAACTGCCCAGTTACTGTGAGTGAGACATACACTGTCAATACACTAAACAAAGCAATAATATTGTTTTGTTTGCTTGTGTTGCGTGTTGTCACCACCACAACAACCAACAATTGTAGGGGAAAATGTTTAGTCTTCAAAGCAACGTCTAATCCTGCAGTTAATCTGAGAAATACACAATCACCAAATACCGAGTGTGCTTTTCACAATAAAAGCATCGATACAGGTAATTATCTCATCTTCCTGCAATAATAGTCTCCTCACATCCCGGTGCATCCTGTTGTGAGAACAAATGCCCACAGAATCCTAACAAATCAGCTCTGACCCCGGCGCGCTCGGTGTCTGTGTGTTTCAGCGTCTCTTTGCGTTGTGTTTACCTGTGCGGTTCTGCAGCAGCAGATGTGTGATCCTGCGGTCGGAGCACTTTAAATGGGATGCGGCAGTCCTGCTGACAGGCGTAATACACTCTCAGAGGGGGGAACAGGAGAAAGAAACAGCTGTTCAGCACATGAATACTCTGCATTTCTCAGTTTTCTATCATAAAACTATGTAGATAATCCTCACAGTAGCAGTTGCTGTTGATTCATCCCAGGACGGTTGTATGGCAGGTTGGGGTTGGGTTGCGTCTTCGTGACCCTTCTTTTCCTACATAGATCATTCAAATTTTTAATCATCCATCTTTGTCCAATATGTCCTCAATGTTTTGTATTTTATGACTCATGTTCTCCATAATTTTTTCTTCCTTAATTATACTTTTCCATCTATTTAAATCTTTGGCCCAGGCCTTTTCCAAAAAAGTTCTGTGGTTTTAAAGATTAGGGAAAAATAATGATTGATTCTGATGTCTCACGTGAGCGCGATGAGAGCAGGCGCTCGTTGTTTAGACATCTGCAGAAGTGAGCGAGCAGACAGAAACATGGAGAGGACTCTGGGTAAACGGAGACGTTCTGTGAGACCATATATAGCCATGGATAGCTGCTACTGATCCCTTTATGCTGTTTACACTCCCGTGCAACACACACGGCCGCCGGACGGAAGCTTTGTTCTAATCAGCACCGACACGGTTTGAAAGTGTTTGTAAGTTTAGCACAGACACTGAACACTAACATAAATGTTTAGTTTGCAACCAAGCTGAACTGTTTGTTTCTTCAGTTCACCTCCACTGTACTTTCAACACCTCCTCTGTTTTCCATCATAATGACTCTCCCTTCGATATCAGTTTATCATGATTTCCACTGCGGCTGCACGGCTAATTTCCTCGTGGCAGAGTGGGTAATGAAGATAGACTTGGCGTGGCTGTAACTAACCTGATGAGTTGCCAGATGATATTTAGGCTGAATCGACTTGGAAAATCTCTGCACTTTATTTTGAAGATAAATAAGCTTGGCGTAAAAAATGCATGTGCCAAGTTGAACTGACCTCAGACGTAGAAGTGAATTATGATAAACAGAGCAAAATATTTGATACGGTTTATAGATGCAGGCGTCTGGCCTCGCACCTCTCATAATCAATTCTGTTTCCAGTTTATTCAGAGTGAGCTCTTTTGCCAGGGGAAGTGAGTATAAATACAAGTAGGTCTAAGGGTCGGTGGTTCAAATCCTCAGACTACCATGGGAAATCTGAAAATACCACTGCAGTTTAAGGCTTTAAGGCTTACCCTGAGAGGGTCACAGGGGTCTACAGCCAATCCCAGCTGGCATTGGGCGGGAGGCGGGGTGCACACTGGACAGATCATGAGTTAATCACAATGGTCATAAAATAAAAGATGGCTGCCCTTCAAAAAGCTCCCTTCTGTATATTTGGAAATGTGCATCTCATTTAGCAACTAACTGTGTTTCACTATGGGTTAAAGTCGAGGCCTAAAACAGCCTTTGTAAAAAATGCAGCAGCGTTGCTTCTGGCACTGGTGAGACAATAAACATATGTTTAAACAAATCCAGTTTGTGTAACAGAGTCATTTTAAGTGCACTCGTTCTGCTTGTGACTAACAGGCCACTGCAATTTTTTAATGGATGACTTTGCATTCCGCAAAAATTTATCCAGTTTCAACTTTTGAACCAGGCTGCCAATTAAATTATCCTGTTCAAATGAACAAGGGAAGTGCTGTCGTTGGTCTCTACAAAGCTTAATCGGTTCTAATCAAAGAGGATTTCTTCAAGTAGCTTGTTTTACTCAACCAAAACTTCCAAACCTAACAACGCAACATTTTCCAGCTCCTCCTGGAGGATCCTGAAGCGTTCCCAGGCCAGGTTGGATATATAATCCCTCCAGCAGGGTCTCCTCCCAGTTGGACCTCCACAGGGAGGCGCCCAGGAGGCATCCTAATCAGACGCCCGAACCTTATCAACTGGCTCCTTTTGATGCAAAGGTGTAGCAGCTCTATTCTACTGTGACCAGATAATGTTTTGCATTTTAAGTCATGCTAGCCATGCTACTTTTAGCCAGCATTGTATCGACCACTTTAGATTTTCTTTTAGACATTCATGGCCCCCAGATATTGAATCCTAGCACCACCACGAGGTTGCCATTCGTGGCTTTGATTGAACTAACTAAACAACCATTGGATGAACTTTGCTACAATCATTCATGTTCCCCAGAGGATGAATTGTGTTAACTTTTGTGATCTTTTGACATTTCATTAACGACACATTGGAGGCATTTACAGCAGCTGCGTCTGTACCTGAAGTTTAACACTAGTCATCCAGTTTTAGCATGCTAACATGCTACACTAAGGTGGTGAACATCCTGAACATTTTACCTGCTAAACATATGCGTGAAGGCATTGCCATATTGAACATGTTAGCAAATCCCCCAAAGCACTGTGACTAGTTAGCGCCTCAGGGATTTCATGCAGTATAGCAAATAAACTACAAAGCAAGATTTCAATCTCAAAGGTCAAAACAGAGGGTCTTAAAGAACTTCACTTGGGTTCTCCTCACTAGATTTACAGTATAAATGCATCGATTGTTTCCGTCCCGCTCTATGGATTACTTATCCCGTTTAGATCGAGATCCAGAGCGGACGTTTCCCATCTGTAATGCTACAGATCTGAGCCCAGTCGATGCTCGGCCCGATGGATTTGTGGCCTGCCTGTTGTTAAGTGGAGATCTAAGACTTTCTGTCACTTACTTACTGTGAGGAGAACTGCCGGAGGAAGACACACATACAGTTCATACACGCACTTAAGGATTGTTTGTAGCTCTCCAGATTGTGACTGATTGGAAAGGCTGCAGTGTAAATCGATAGTGGCAGCGGTGGAGCAGACTGCAGGCATTTCTGCACCTCGGCTCCTCTCAGTGTGATTGAAGAGAGAGGAGGGAATGTAGTCTGCCTCCATCCCTCTCTCTCTGTCTCCATGTCTTACTTTTTTTCCAATTATGGTTCAAAATTACATTATTTTCTGTAGCTAAAAATATGTAAAATGTTGCTTATATTGCATTGGAGAAATTAGCACTTTAGCTCAGATTAAGAACTAAATTACATCAGTGGTGTTCGTTTTCTAACCTCAAATGTAAACAGAATTAAACTAAAGTTTAAAAAAATTGTGTTAAGTTTAAAGATAACATAAATTTGTCCATCTTATCAACCTTAACAGCTTTGAAACAGGGCTTTGAAGCAGCTCATCCTGTCAGCATGAGGAGCTAATGCTAGCTTAAGCAGCTAAAATGCAGGAATGAGAAGAGCTAACCTGCATTTTAGCTGCTTAAGCTAGCGTTAGCTCCTCATGCTGACAGGATGAGCTGCTTCAAAGCCCTGTTTCAGAGCGGTTGAGGTTGATAAGATTAAAATGATGATATGATATAATAAGAGATTAAGTTCACAGGATAAACTCTGAAAAAGTTTCATTTTAATGTCATGTACAGCCTCAAACAACCAAGTCAGAATTATTTGAGGTAAAAAGTCTGTAAAAGTGAAACAGATTTACTCTCTGTAGGTGCCATCTTTAACCGAGTGCAAAGACAGCAGGAAATAATGAGCATGTTACAAATTGGTTTTTTTTGTACTCACAGAATTACAGTTAAAACTTTGGAGACATTTACCTGTGAGCCGTCTTTCCAGCCAGCAAAGGTTATGCTCACAGGCTACAACTTTCGACTTTGTTAAGACGTTATTCATTGAATCAATGATGTTAAAAAATAATTTGTGGTATAGGATTTGAACATTTTATGGCTTAATTATTATTATTTTTAATTAAAATTATTATGACCTAAAAAGTACTGAATTCATGAGGAGGATGCCGATATTTTTTAGTTTTAAATCAGACATATTGGCAAAAATATACACAAACATTTTGTTAAGGATCCATTATGTGTATTTTTTTCATTAAATAATTATCATAAAGTTAAAAATCCAAAAATAAAACCTGTAGATTTTTTTGGACAAAAACAAATAGATCGACATTTTGAGTCATTTAAACAAAAGCAAATAACCTCGGCTATAAAGTAAACAGATCCTTTGCTAATTTGCAAAAATGACACATTTAATTCAAGTGGAAAAAATAATTTACATTTTAGCAATAATTAAAATGATAGGGCTCATAACAGGAAGTATTTAATAGTGGTAAATCAAAAGCCAACTTTTGTAAAAGGTCTGAAATTAAGCCTCTCGGGGACTCTTGGGGTCCCCAACCAAACCCCTGTAAGAAAAACACTAATTCTAGCGAGGTCACAGGGGTCACGTGTTCATACAAAATCACTTCAATCCTTTTGTGCTGCTTCTAAGAAAAAAGCTGCCAGCTTGATGTGTACTCTGTATTCAGAGCCTGAGGAGTCAGCTCGGGACAGAGTCGGGATGTTTCCATCCCTATTTAAGGAGGTGGGCTGACAGACAAACTGCCAGATTGTTTAAGACTTGGAAATAGACGGAGCGCTCTGATAAAGCTGTGTCTGTGTAAGTGTATTCAGCTGTCTTCAGACGGCCGTCTCACCCTCTAACTGTCTCTTTTTTAATGTTGTTTTCTTTGACGAGCTGCACGATATAATTTTGTCGCACTAGAAGCTGCTTTCATCTCTGTTCCTTCCTCTGGTTAAACCCACGCCCTTTCATCCTGTTCTGGTGACATGTCTGCTTGTGACAGGGGTCAAAGGTCAGGGGCATTTGGCTCTCTCTGTACAGTGTTTTCCACAGTACAAGTGGACATTTGAGGACTGCTAATATCTTTTATTTAACTGGATTTTGTAAGTTTAAACACGTATTATCAGTGTGTAATTGCCTCAGTGAAGTGTGTGTGTGAGTGTGTGAGTGTAATAAATGAGTCTTAGACAAATGCAGGCATTAGTCCTCCTCTGTGTCCAGGGATAACCAGCCCATTTATTACTGCAGCCACTCCGACATTATCTCACTGACCTGAATACAGATCCAACAGGGGCCCTGTGATGTTCAAAACAGCTCAATTTAACATCCTGCCCTGTCTTTAGATGGACGTTTTGAACCATAAAAGTGCTTAAAACACATGAAAAAACACATTTACAGTAAAATACGTTAACAAAACTTTAAAAAATGATGCCACTGTCTGACCCGTGATGTATTACCAGAGGCTCTTCCTCTCCAGACGTGTAACTAACCCTCAGGACAGCAGAATGATCAATAAGCTCACTAAATCCCAGCGGGGAGGAGTGCAGCTATCGATTACTTCTGTCTTGTTTTAATTATTGGTGAGTGCAGATAAAAGCGTGGGGTCAGTGCCTGTATGTGTGTGTGTTTGACCCACTGCCTCCCCTCCATGTTCCGTGGCGCACCAAAGGTCAGTTTGACCCAGAGATAAATGACTTCCTGTGATGGGTGTGGTGGCCTCCTGACCTCAGAAAGTGCCAGTTGATGTTTGATCCTTTGGGGCTGTTTGTCACTGACTGATTGACCTTGTTGCTTAGTTATCCATATACATTCCACATATTTATCTTTATACATTTATACACTGAGCGGCACCTCTCATTTCCTTTACATGCTCTCCACTCCTTCGCACATTTTTGTGGACTTGTGAGTCAAACTGTCAACGTGATCTTTTAAAGCAGTGATCCTTTTAAACACAGACATTTCATCGTGACTCTGTGGACATCTGAATTTATTTTACAGTAATTATCTAATGCATCAAATTAAAGAACTGTCAAACATTATGGGAAATGTTTTTTCCGATTTCTTGCTGACAGCTTAATGAGAAAATCCAAACTCATGCTTGTACTCTGAAGCTGTTGCTAGCAGCTGGCTAACTTATCTTAACATAAGGACTGCAAACAGGGTAAAGAACTAGCTAGCAGGGTAAAAAGTATTTTACTTTGGACAGAGCTTAATCCATTTTGGACCAACCAAACTCATGCCCACAAAGTCTGCCCAAGAACCTGGGTGTCATGACTGACGACCAGCTAACCTTTTAGTTTCACGTAGCCTCAATTGCTCGTTCATGTCGATTTGTCTGTACAACATCAGGAAGATCAGACAGTCAGAGCGTGCGACACAACTGCTGGTACAGGCGTAATATCACACATTGAATACTGCAACTCCCTACTGGCAGGCCTTCCTGCATGCACACTCAAACCTCTGCAGATGATCCAGAACGCAGCAGCACGACTGGTTTTCAATGTGCAGTGCACTGCCTGTCGGCACCTGTGTCTGATCGCACTTGAAGCTGTTTGTTGGCACTGTCTTTGTTCCCCCCCGTCTCGATCGTTGCTTGTGTTGTATTAACTCTCAGACGTACGTCGCTTTGGACAAAAGCGTCTGCTAAATTTCCAGATTATATGCTAAGCTAAGTTAGCTGCAGGCTGTAGCTTCATACTCAGGGTGCAGGCATGAAATTAACATGTGCTTTTCATCCTTTTGTTTTGGAACGTAAAAGTGCATTACATGTTTTCATGGACATGTGAAGTCATACATCGACTCTGTTTTTCATGTAGCTCTCACAGTTGCTGTTGGGTGTTGGGGCGAGGCTGCGGTGCATCTACTGCAGATTAGTTCATTAAACATTTAACTACAGTTATTTTGATATTTATTGCTTTTTTTCTTCAGCTTTAACATGTAATGCAAAATGTGCTATAAATGTCTACCTCTTTGGTAATTAGTTTTCATGTTTTAATAAAAGATGCAGTAAAAGAAGGAAGGACCTCTTTGGGCACCACTCTTCAGTACGTACTGAGATACAGTTTCCCCCTTTAATAGTCTGCTATAACTTGTCAATAAGGCCTTTCACAGAGAACTGAAGCTGCGTATAATTGGAATGAACATCCACTTAAGGGATATATCCTTATTTGAAAGTCTCCCTTAAGTGTTTTTTTAAGCGGTTTAGCTAAAAGTAGGCCTGCTCTGCAAGTTGGATAGCGTCCCTCACTGGGGCGAAACTCCAGCAAATGAACAATATTGCTAACGAGGAGGTTTGTAGAGGCGAGCTGCTGTTGTGCTAAATATGCAAAACATATGAGCCAAATTTACAAGAATCAGTTCAGCAAATTAGGGATTTGCCCGACGCTGATGAGGCGGCCGAGATCACAGACAGATTAGCTCGGCACTTCTGTTTCGCGGCCTCATATTGAGTTGTTATTCTGTGCTGTTCGTTGCAGTCATGTCTTCTGCAAATATTCAAATATAGTCAGAAATAGCTGCTTTATTTGACAAGCTGGGACTTGGTGATATATTTTTATCTCTTCTCCCTGCATCAGCCGTACCGTGGAGTGGAGTTACCCGTCACTGTAATTGGTGTTGAATTGAAGCAGCAGAGAGAGACAGATCTGAGAGGGAGGTGAGATGGAGGGAGGGAAACAGGAAACACCGCTCCGTCTGAAAGGAGTGCAGGATTGCCTGTTGAGTTGTGGAGGTGTGAGCGGGATTTTTTCATGATGTCGTGGGAATATGAAGTGAAAATGAGATTTCTGTCAAGTCAGGGGTTGCGTGGTAACCGAGGGAAATCCTCAGAGTGATGTGTGCGATGTAGTGATGATGTGCGGTCTGTTTCTGGTAATAATAGGCGACTGATATATTGACAGAGTGGATATCATTAGCTGATATTGGCTTCATACAGATATACAAGATAGTGATACATTATGTATATTTTACATTAGTTAATTTCAATATATTTGTATTTGCATATTTTCTTAAATATATATGGTGTTTTTTTAGAAAGTTACAGTGGCGAGGGCAATCGTGCTGCAGCAGCCCAAACGATTTCCTTTAGAAGAAACGGTCTGCAAAATTCAGAAACGAGGTGAATTTAAAAACACATGCAAAAGTCAAAAACAAATGCAACGATAGAGACCCGCTGCAAACGAAAAAACGTGCTGCAAAAAGCCAAAACAAATTCATTAACATAAAACGTGCTGCAAATACAGAAACGATGCAAACCCAGAAAACACAAGCACAAGAAAGAAGCTGCAAATCCAGTCCACAAAGTCCTCCAGGCCTGTAGGGGGCGCTCGGTGTAACAAGTTTTATTATTGATGGGAGGCAGTGAATTTATTAGTAACCAGACTTTGTAATATTAGACGCCACCGGAGCAGAGTGTCTCTGTTGTTCCTGTACCTTATACTAACTGTACTTTGTAGTTTATAACGGCAGCTTTTTTTTTTTTGCGGTTTTGAGAACTATGATTTGAAAAGCATCTCTGTATTACTGTTACCAAGTAGGCATGTAAATCACAAGCTTCACCACGAGACAATATTATAATTGATTCTCTGGACTACAATGCAATATTTTGTGATGTCACAAAGTCTGCAGAATGTCACGAAAGCGGAATGCTATATAAAAAACACACTGGGGCGGCTTTACACCGGTGTGGCTTGTCCAATGTAAAATGGCAAAGGCTGCATGACGGCGGATCTTCGTTATGGCGCTGAGGTGGAACCACAGTGTAAAAAGGGCTATAGATCGAACTGCAGAGGCCAAACTATTCTGACTCTTTGCTAAATCAGTTCAATACACCTTTAAAGGTACCCTGTGAAGACTTTTTCATGATTTTTTTACACCTTTTTTCCTTCTGCAGCTAAGATTTTCAGCCAAGTAGTCAATTTTGTGAATAATTTGTAACCTGCAGCATCGTTGACATTCATGTTCGCTTGCTCGCAGGTTTCACCCTGACCTTTGTGGGCTCATTGCTCCACTATTTAACATGCTGCTACAACCAACTATGATCGATGGAATAGAATAAAACCTCAGAAGTCTAAAGGAAATATGGGGCCCCAAGAGTAGCATTAACTACATTTGATTAATCTTGTTTAAATTAACACTCAGTTAACACTGACCAGTCTGCAGCTTAAATCATACTGTGTTCAATAAGGGGAAGTTGCACAGTTGCATCCTTTGCACAGGTTTGTCGTACATGAACACACAAACTTCTGTGCGGTTGTTGCTTTCTCTCTACTCTGTCCATCACTCTGTATATGCACGTAGTAAATACCTTGTATATGCACATTTGTTTGCAGGTTATATATTTATACCATAGAAGAAGAAAATAGCAGCTGAGAGAGAATAGAAGGTAAGAGGACAGAGAGAAAGACATGTAGGCTGGCTTTCACTTAATTGGTCTTTTGAGGGTTTATACTCACCTTGCACTATAATTGCCTCTCTCTATGGTTGAGCTGATCTCACCTGTGACACTACACACACACACACACGCACACACATATTACATAAACCTCATCCATTCCTGCACACCTGCGCGAGACAGTGGTGTGTAAAGCAGAATATTCATGCCCTAAAGCATCATGGGGGATGGACTGTCTCTGCGTGAGCTGGGGTTTAAACATCAAAGAGCAGCTCTAAAGAAAAATGAATGCGTGACCGTGTGTGTGTGTGTGTATGTGTGTGTGTTTGTGTGTGTGTTTTCATCATCCTATAGCTCATATCAGGTAGTGTACTCTTAATCTGCAGGTATCTCTTCTGCTTCTTGCTCAAAACAGGATATGAAAAGAGCCTACTTCCTGTCTGCCGTTATCTGCTCTGATAGCAAACATACCTGGCCTCATATTGGTTCCCTCTTTGATTTCCCCTGTAGCTACTGCTGTTGTTGAGTTTCTGTAGAAAAGCCTTTAACTTTCACTTCATAAAGCGGCGTGAAGTTCAACAAGCTGCTGCCGGATTCAGTCGACTTTACTTTCCTCCACACCACAGAAAGATTCCCTCTTTAAAAAGAATCCGGGACTACAAAGGTTTTCCCAACTCCTTCGCTCCTTCCCTTTGAAGACAATGCTGCGCTTTGATGTTTGCTGCGATGCAATGCAGCTTTAACATCCATGGTGAGAAGCAGCAAATGAAGGCTTTCATTTGAGACACAGATTAAGAAGTTGGCATCCAAAATTAGATTTTTTTTTTGCAACTTGAAAGACATTTCTGGTCTTCCGTTAAACCTGTAAATATAACAGTATAATAGATTGCTCTTCTAAAGAGTTAGGGAGTCATTTCAGCTCTTGTTTGCAGTGTTTTAACTCCAAAGTTCACTTCACTATTACCTCAGAAACACTTGCATTTTTGGATACAACCAAAAGGGTTTGTTCTTTTTTAGTTTTCCAACATTGTGTCATTAACATTTTAGTCTACAGAAGGCCAGGCTCCTCGTAAAGGTGAGGAGAAACTCTTGTTCTGTAATTGAAGAAGGGTTCAAACAGAGGGCAGCCTCGCTCTGCCTGCTGGGAGGCCCTTTGTGGCGTTTGACCCCTTTACCTTTAAGTGCTTTAATAAAAACTAGTGTGATGGCCCTCAGCAAGGTAAAAGGAGAGACAGAAGAGGACAGAAACAAGCTGTAAAGATTGAGTCCAAAATCTGTGATTGCTTTTGCATAATGCTTAGAAAGAGGCAAAGACCTTCAACAAACTTTAATATAAATGTGAACTACGGCAGCAGTCGTTCTACAAAAACGCACATACACAACAACTAAGACAGCTTCTCCCTGGGAGCTTTCCATCACTGCAGCTCCTGAGGTTAATTAGCTAGAACGTCGTCTGCATATTTGACTAATCCAGCAAGAGTCTGCATTCCTGCAGCAGCACCTCTCCTCCATTATCTAATCTCAGGATGCCCACTAATTCTATTTAAACTCAGCTGGCTGGCTTTACGCTGTTACTGAAAGCACAGAAAACAATGGAGAAGAGATATGGCACCACACTGTGTGTGGGACTTTTAGAGGTGGAACATGAAGGAGCAGAAATGAAGAGCTGTGATAAGAAAACTCGTTAGGAAGTGATTCACAGAGATAAAATTGGTTGTTATCCAACAACATTTCTAAAAGGTGCAGAGTGCATGTTTTTGTACCTTCTGGCATTTTTTTTATGCGGTGGACTTCATAAATATACATATTATAGGCAGTTTTACCCTGCAACAGAGAATAAAAATGCAATATTAATGCAGAGCTATATGTGTCTGTGCAGGAATGTCAAACAGTAGTAGAATACAGTCAAAGAAAAACACCAGGAGTTATATGTGACTATAATCTCATCACTGTGTACCACAGACTTGCTGTAAATTTCTCTTTGAATTAAAGCCATTCTTCAGGGCAGCCTCTCTGTGTTTGTTTTTGAGAACTTGATGATGATGAAACTTAAGAACTTAATCAAGAAAAACACAAAATAAGGACTTAAAAATGCTTAAATAATATAGTTTGGGGCAAAGATATTCAAGAAATTCAGTTAACGATTATGCAACTCTGGCTAGTGCCCTGGAAAGTTGCTATGGCTAACGTATTAGCATACAACTGCCTGCTAGCACATTCAACAGAGATTGAACATCATTAGCATTTATGTAGAGCTGTTGTTATTGTCAATGCGAGCGACACCATCCACATTACAATGAGTTATTTTAATATTTTTGATTTCAGAAAGAGCCAGGCTAGCTATTTTTGTCTGTTATCAGTCTGTAAGCTTAGCTAATCACCTTTTAAATCTTAACAGCCTAATGCCATGTAAAGTTGCTATTAGCATACATTCGCGTATTTACACATTCAGCAGATATTGAGCACCATTAGCATTAGTGTATTGTTTTGATACATTGGTGTTCGCATGATATAATGTCAAAAATGCACCCCCCTTTTTAAAAGAAATGTATGATTTTGTTTTCTCTTGATCCTGAGAAAAATTGCTTAGTCATTAGCTGCTAGCTAGATGCTCTTCACTTGCTAATAGCAGCTCAAAGCTTTTTTGTTTGATATAGCTCCTTTCTGCTGTACACATGGTTGATAAAAAGACAACACTGAGCCAAACTTAACAGAAAATGTGCCATAAAACTAAAACATGAACTGAAAAAGGCTTCAAGCACAGTTTGGTCACTTTTTTGTGGGTCATTTTTTACGTCAATATGAGCAACCTCCTCCACATTACCGTTGTAATGACTAATAAAGTGTTAACAAGTATTTGGTTCGTACTTCTGAGAACCACCACCCGCAAAAATTCTTGCTAAGTGTTAGCACCCACTAGGGACACCCACTGTTGGTGTCGCTCCAAACACATATGTAGCAGCAAAAGAAAACACAACACCTTGTTCAGCTCCTGCTGTCACAGCGAGGCTCACGCTCACTGAGGACAAGGTTTACACATTACCTCACAAAGTGGCCACATATATTTGTTTGTGCAGGCTTATTTTATGAAGGTGATTCAACTTGAGGTATGACTGCTGTGTTTGTGCATTAACACGCTGCATTTGTGGGTGTGTGTGGGAGCTGGATTGTGTTAAGAGCTGAGCACAGCGTTGCTCACATGAAAGACTCTTTGTACAGCAAGTATTTAATGAATTGGTGTACAGATTAGTTGTTTCAGGGTAACAGCGCCTGTGTGTGTGTGTGTGTGTGTGTGTGTGTGTTCAAGGTTGGGTTTGTTCAGTGAACAGCTATCAGATGTAGAAAACGGCTTACAGGAGTGTTTGGTACATTTGCTCCTTTTCCAGCCACGTCATTTTATGTGATTAATGAGGGATTGAATTAGAATGCTTAGTGGAAATGGAGCATGTTGCTTTAATTCGCCTGGATATTGCAATGGCATTTAAAAATGTTTCTAATTGACGATTAGGGTCATAAATGCTATAGAATAGCATTGATGTATTAAACAAGCTCTGTTAGAGTTGTATGTTGATGGTGCAAGTAAGTGAAACTGCAAGGTCTTTAAACACCTCTAATACGAATTGTTGTATGTATATGTAATGTAATATTCAACTGTTCTGTTGTTTTTATATGGCATTAGCATTGTTGTCATTGTCATGTGCGTTCTGCTAGCATGTGAATCTGAGTGAGATGATTGTGCTCGCATATGCGTGTAATGTATAGAGCTCGAGCCAGGAGGTTGTTAGCTTAGCTTAGCATAAAGACTGGACACAGGGGGAAACGGCTTGCCTCATTCTCTCCATGCTTTAAAATGTGGTTATCATTGACTAAGTTTTAGAGGCGATAGCGGGTGAGTTTAATTTTTGAAAGAGCCATGCTGGCTGTGTCACTCTGTTCCCATTTTCCAAGCTAAGCTAAGTTAATCAACGCTCATCTCATTTTAGGCAAAAAGCAAGTAAGTGTGTTAGCTCATCCCAATTAACATTTTTAGCTTATCTAAGTGGTCTAGTAGTTGCTTGTTTATGATATAAATTCAATTATATAAGTGTAGCCTAAATTTTTTGCAGCTTAAAAAATGCTTTGAGGTCCAGGGCAGAAAATAACTGTCTAAGTATCATTGTTAACACTACACTAGTAAAGAGAAATACAAAACCTTAATAACAAGCCTTCAAATTATTAATTTTACAAGCGTATGTAAGAAGGGAGCCTTCTGTTAAAGACATTGCTAATGGAAAAACGGCTCTCATCCTTGCTTGTAGCCGCTAACTAGCATTAGACCTGGTGATAGTGTTAAATAAAACAGGTGCTTTATTTACTCGAGCACGACACAGCTTTTTTTTAAACAAAGCAGTACTTTATCTCATTTTTTTTAGCCGATTATTATAAGGAGATTTCTTGCTTTTTAAGAGGATTTAACTTATTAATGTCAACACATCAGCTCTAAATTAGTTGATGTGTGTTTTTGTTTGTGTTAAACGTCTGTATTATATGTGGCAATATACCATAATCTGACTATACAAGACAACAGAAAGTTGTCATTTCCATGGTGAATGTTTGTGGAAATCAAATCTATCCAAATTAACTTAGCAGAGTTGAAACAAGCATTAATTTCCCTTATTGTCTTTATTTCTGCCTCCATCATATTTTATCTTCCTGCATCCTGCGGTCTTCCTCTCCCCTCACCCTCTGCCAGTCTGCTCTTTTTAACAGCCCGCCTTACTGGTTCTATAGGTCAGCGCTGAAAGGGGTCAGCAGCATTGCAGTGCGATCGATATGGACACACATACACACACACAGAGATCAGCTGACTCAATAGAAACAAGCTTGTGCTGTGTCTCTCTGTCTGTGGTCTCTTGCCCTCTGAACCCTGTGTTACATACTGTGTGTGTGTGCACACGTACTGCAGGTGTATTTTTGTACCTTTATCTGTTCTATTTCTGCTGTTTTGTAGTTGTGGTTTTATAATATTAATTTAATTTTGTCTAAAAATGTAGCTTTGCATATAACCTTCTTTAGTCATCATTTAGTTCAGCTTAAGGTTCAGCAAAGCAGAATGTTCTGCATCCTTTGCTCAAGCACACTTGTTCTATTGATCCATGTACATTGTGTTCTGTTTGTATATGTGTGCGGCCCTTACTGCCACTTTTAAATCAGCTTTATGTGTGTTGGTGTGCACACGCTCAATGCGCAACACCGCTGACCTTGATCATTGTGTTGATTTCTAGTCAAACTCAGTGAATGTTCTGCTGCCTTCACAAAGCTTAACTGTTCACTGGCAGCTTCAGCCAAGAGAAAATTCATCTGAGGAATCAGAATATGTCAGTTAAAGGGGAAAAAGAAGTAAAAGTGCGATGCATTTATTATAATAGCTTGCATAAAATTAATACTTTTAAAGGATTTTGCTAGAGGAAACATTCAGACATATTCCAGTGAAAATATGGATATTTGAGAGAGACTGTAAGACACACATTAACATCCTGAGGCCGTCCATTTCATTAGATTCTGTGTCACATTGTCTGTATTTTTTTTTAAAAGGTAATAAAGTTGCTTCTAGGAGTTTTAACGTTTTGGCCTAGAGCTTCTCAGAAAGGAATTCAACTAATTAGTACTTCTCTCTGACGCTCTCTGAGTTCATGTGAAAAAACAGAGGTCATATAATTATAGCCCTGGGAAAACCCTGCGCTCTATTTGTGTTATAGTGTGTGTATGTTGTGTATGTAAATGTGGGTGGTTATCATGATGAGATCTTGTTTTATGTGGTTTTATTAGCTTGCTCTGCTCAGCCTTTTGCGAGTACAAGAGGCAACCTCAGTGACTTTCTTTACTCGCCAAAATGATGAAATAAGTCTTCTGGCTGGAATCCTCAAATGAGAAATTATGCTTCTCGCTTCGGGACCCAAATAAATTAAAGTAAAAATTCTTATGTATGAAGGAATTACAGAAGAAACAAAACCCAATTAAAGAGAAAAACAAAGCAAACAAACAAGACGATTCTGGTCTCCTTAATCTTCTTAAAAGCTCCAACCATGATGAAGTTGAAGCTTCTGTTTCTACAGGACAAAACCCACATCATTCATGTATCACCTTTAGAGCAGGTGTTTAATTGCTTCTCAGAAGATAAATATTGTCATTTTACACTGCACAAATATCACAGGAACAGTTTAAAGAGATGATTCTGTAAAAAACTCCTCATAAAAAGCATTCTCTTAAAAAGTCACCACATCCCCCCTCTGCTTATCCCACATTTGGTACATTCCATGAGGAGTGGCTCCTTATTGGCTGCATTTGATTTGTGATTTCCTGTGTGAAAGTAACAGGCTCAAAAAAAATTAAATATGATAGAGTGTTAAAATGAAGTCTGTGTGATGCTGTCCGGAAAGTACCTCAAAATGTGTATGACTATATCTCAAAACAACACTTCACTATCCCTGTCAATGAGCATCAAGCAGCATGATAAAAAACAAAACAGGCACTCCAATACTGACAGGTGATGTTCTAGTGGCTGCTGCCAATGGAGTGTGTGGGTCTCACTTTGGGTATTAATTCTGACGTGTCTCTGTTTTCTCTCCAGCATGTGGAAAGGCCTGAATGTCAACTGCACAGACACTTCAGGATACACACCACTACACCATGCTTCACTTAATGGACATAGGTAAGACTGTGCATGAGTGTTTGTGTCTCTGTCTCTTGGAGTATTTTAAGTACTTCCAGCCCAATACAAAACACTGTGTGAGCTGTGTGCGTTTATTTATACGCATTTGCATACATGCACTGTATGAATTTCATATACTTACTGGTTCTGTTCATACATAATCTACTGCTCTTTTTCCACCTGCTTAGTTTTATCTCACCGCAGTGTACATATTTATTACTACCTGTTCATGTACACATACAGGTATCTATATTAAGTTTTAGTACCTGTTTTTAAGCTGTTGTACATTACTGCACACCCTATTAACATTACAGTTTATACATTCTCCTTTAAGGTTCACCTGTCAACCACAGAATTAAATCATATTCTAGTATATTTTTTATGTTTATTCATTTTCTTTCATACACAAATTAATAAATTTTTTGTACTTATATGCTGGAGTGCTAAAATACCTTGTGTGTAAAATATATTGTTTATTGAGGGGAATAAAAAGCAAGAAAGGTACATTTTTCCTTACATTTTTCTCTATTTCTGATGTCAGGTCAAGACAAATTGTATTTCATTAATAATGTAACTGTTTTAAATTGCTCTCATTTGTTCCTCTTTATTAATTTTTCGTTTGTGTTAACGCTATATGCAAATGTTATAAATATTTTTTTTGTGTCTGTGTTAATACTCCACACTGTCTCCAGAGACTTCTTGGGTAAACCTGCAGTGTCTGAATTGATACAGCGAACTTAGTAGTAAACACCTGCTTAATTAGTGTCACATCCAGCAGTCACGCAGCAGCATTTGCGTGATTTCAAGTCATGTTTCTGGCCACCTCGAATGTAAGTTATATTTTGACTCTCTTTTTACCTGGCCTGTTGTTTGTAGCTATGTAGGCGGTGTACAATTGGTTTAAAAAGCTTTGTTTGCGATAAACAGCAGCTTGCTGCGGTCGAAAACGACGCTAATACAGCAGTACGGACAGCTAGCACTAGCAAGTTAGCTAAACGATGAGTTAAGCTAGCTTCACAGCTCCGCACGTCCGAGTGATGTTGCCGATTTTGGAGCGCGTTTCACAAAAAGACTAATACGAAGTACAGGACAGGTTTTAGTTAAAATCTTAAATTGGTCTAGAACAAGTTAATGAGTGTAAAAAAAACGATTTTTTAAGCTTAAAAAGATCGCCAAAGCAACCAGCTATCTCTAGTTAAGAGCCATGTTGTCATGGTGACAATCAGTGACACCTGCTTACCAGCGGAAGTAAATGACAAGTGGAAAAATGCCACGTTTATCGTTGTTTTTTTTCCGTTGTGAAGCGTAGTCAGATGGTGTAAATAAATAAGCAACATTAAAAACATCTTTTTTGACCAGGGAAACTCCTAAACTTGACTGTGAAGTTAGCAAAGGCACTGAGCCCAAAGCATCTCAACTCCGCCAGCCGAAGGTCTGAAATGCATTTTAGACTAATGCCAGTTTTGTATAGTGGCACTTTTAACAGAATTTTACCAGTTAAATATACTTGTTAGTGTGCAATTATGAGGAAGTCAATTATTTTATGATGGGGATAAGTCAGCCATGTTTTGTTTTGTTTGGGAAAAAAGTCTTAATTTACTTCAAGTCCATGACAAATTGATAATAGTCATGAACAAGACAGCTTTGTGCAAAGGAAGATCTGAAGTTTTATTTAAATTAAGCCATATTTACCCTCTTTGTGTGATAAGATGAAAATAATCAGTATATCTATCACTACCGTACAAGCTGCTACATTTACATAGTCATTTGATATGTAAAAAAAAAAAAGCCCAAAATACTAAATAAGAAATACAATATTTGTGTAAAAGCTTGACATGAGCATGCTCTGTGTGTCTGCATCAGTACAGAGCTAGTGCAGCTTCCTTTCTGCACCTGGGCCTGCTGAGAGATCTGTTACACAGTGTGGATTAGCTGCAAGCCTGACCGCTATCCCACTTTGGCGGAACTGAAGGATTAGTGCTGTGTTTTGGGGGCAATTATGTGGATTTTCCTCCTTCAGATCAACTCATGAGAGGAGAGAGGAGGGAGCGGGAGAAGAATGCTGCCTCAGAGTGAAAATTAGGGCGCCAACACAAAAGCTGCAGAGGAGTGATTTAACGTTTAGGTGGGAAAGTAACAAGAGAACTGGCAATTAAAATATAGATAGAAGAAACTTGGCTGCAGGCAGTGCTGCGTTTAGAGATTTGTCAATCAGGCTGGGTTTAAATTGTTAGTGGGATTATTTTAATCGTGTCGTTTTTTTTCCACTTGAAAACCTTTAAAAAAATGCACGTTAGCTCAATCAAATTAATGTGATATTCTTACATTTGACCCTGAGGTGCTCCCAGTGTGATTTTTTTTTTTTTTGCTCAGCTGCCTCTTAAACCTGAGTAAATTCCATAAAATCATTATAAATTATTAATAAATAAAGCAGTTCATTAAGCGTCTCAGTGCAGCTCCTGGGAGAGGTCCTGCCCTGCTCTCTCCGCTGTTTCCCCTCCTGACATTTCGAATGCAAATGAAGCACTTCACCTTTCCACTTCACAGAGAGAGGTGACAACTTCAGCTGGAGTCTTCCTATTACCAAACAGTATCCCTGGCATTAAGACTGAGCAGCAGCTTAATGGATTTCCTGTAAAAAACCAGACACTATGATTTGTGGCTTTATCTCGCTGTCTAATGGGGATTGCTTTATTAGAGGGGAACAGAATTGTCTTAATATGTGATCACGGCCAGTTGAACTCCCTGCTATGACTGCCCTCCAGACTGGTTGGTCAACTGATCATTCACTCAAAGTATTACCATAACACTAACTTTAGTTTGTACTTCAAGTAGTGCCAACTTCTTAGCAAAGTAGAAAACAGAAGAGTTGACAGGACCCCGGCAGGGCTAGTGTGGCCAACGTTGTCTAGAAGAAAATAAAATGATTCTAATAAATTGAAATTCAGCACCAAATGTACATGGTAATTTACACAAAGCTGAGTATCAAACATAAGCCCCTTTTTACACTGCGGTTCCGCCTCAGCGGCGTAAGGATGATCCGCCGTCATGCAGCCTTTGCCATTTTACATCGGACCAAGCAAAGCCGCCCCAGTGTGTGTTTTTACACAGCGTTCCGGCGCTGCGGAACCAAAAGGTACGTGAGGTGTAAACAAACAGCGCGGGCTTCAAATACCCACACACGCCACTGTTCAGCCCTGCCGGATGCGCTGTTTACACAGACACTGTTCGCCTCTGTCACACATCCGTTACTACCTCCGATACCGGCTCCGAGGCAGAATGACTTCGCCCCACCATTACGCGTAATAATCCTGCCTTGAACTAGCAGTGTAAAAGGGACTATAGACAACTCACCCCATATTTGAAGGCATGGATCCTGGACACATCTCAACATAATTATTCTATTGCAATGTTGTGCATTTGTGAAGTGTGGCATTTCCAAGTTGTAGGCTCTCTTATTAATATATACCATCCTCTCTGTATATCTCACGGGTGTTAAAATAGACAATACAATTTTTTTTGCAGGATGTCAAAGATATCATGACTAATAGAAAACATTTTACAGAAAATTTGTGGGTTATTCAAGCTCATTCTAGCTACAGCACAGGTGAAGTTTTCAGTGTCTACATCCAGGATCAATGCCACACCAGAAGCAAGGAAAAATTAGACTGAATCTCGGAAAACAAAAGAAAACAAAATGTTTTTATCCTGTCGATTTGTCCATGTAATTACAAAAAAAATTGATAATGTGCTGAGCAAAATATATTTATGTTTGATTTGGTATTCTTAAGGGAATTGTGGTAACATGTTTCAATGTTTCTTTCTCAGGGATGTTGTACTAAAGCTGCTTCAGTTTGAGGCATCCACCAACGTGTCTGACAGCAAAGGCTGTTTCCCCCTGCACTTGGCGGCCTGGCGGGGAGACGTGGACATCGTACGCATCCTCGTCCACCACGGCCCCTCTCACTGCCGGGTCAACCAACAGGTAAACACTTAAATCTCATCGGCATCATCTTCCTGGGAACCTTTAACTTCAACACCACCCATGGGAAACGTCTGGATTTTATTTGAATCAAGTCTGTCGTCAGTCCAACATGAGGCCATAGATATTCAAGACGTAGCAGAAGAGAGTCAGTCTATTCCAGCATTTTGTAACTATGGACGCCTCTTGTCTCTGGTGTTCTGCCTCTGGCCCTGACCTTTGAGATTTCTCTTAAAAAGGCAAGAGGTCATTTTTCTAGTAGTGCATTACCACCATTATCTAATACATGAATCTAACCGTTGCTTTGAACCCCTGAATCCCGTCTTACATGTTAAATGGTCACATGTGATTGAAAGAAACTCTCTCCCTGTGCGCTGTAACTGTCCCATGAGCAGAGAGCTCTTATCAGCCGAATTAAAGTCGAGTTCTTCACTTGCACTTCTCGGGGCGTTTAAACCCGCTCTGCCACAGGTCGTCTCGTTATTGCTGCTGTCCAACAGAGACGAAGCTTTACAGTTCCCAGTGATCTCTCCCTGACAGCCGGGTGAGCGTTTTCGGCTCTGGGAGCATTCAGCCTGCCACCGCTGTCAGTCCTCATCAGCAGAAATGACCTTCTTCTCCTCCCTCACTCTTTCTCTGTCCATCTCCGCTCGCAGCATATTGGTGATGTCACGGCTTGCTGACTGCGCTGCATTTTAAGAGGAGTATGAGACACACAGGAAGAGGTGCTTTAATCAGAAGTGTTGCTTTAAATGTTAATGGCATAGACTTCTATTTTAATATTCCTACTCCTGATGGCGGTGTAGTAATGGACCCCCAGGTTAGCAGAGCGATATTTACTCTGCCTAATAAGCACTTTCTCCTCTGTCACCATTAGCGAAATCATTTCCCTCTGAGAGGCGTTACCACCTAATTGTTTTCCGTGATAAATGGTGTCCCTTGCCCCCTGAAATGAAGAGGTTTGTCAGCAAGTGAACAAGTAATTTACTTTTTTTTTTACTACGTCAATGATTTGTAGAGCTGAGCGTGCTGCTGTGCTGGAAGCGTGGACACACCGGGAGGAAGATGCTGATTGAGAAGATACTACATAGATGCTGACTGCAGTGCAGTGTGTGTTAAAGTGCTCTTGTATTTTGTTCAGAAAGCATACATGAAGATAATCTGTGACATGCTTTTAGACCTTTTTTAGTTTGTGGTACATGGTGCAAAATATTCCAGTTATTTATGTAAAGCTTTTTCAGTTTCGACAGTAATACTGCTGTTGATGTGTAGGAGGCGAGACCTGCTCGCTATATGGCATCAGTTTCCAGTCAAACAAAGTTAACAGTAGAGACAGACTGATGCTGTTGTGTCAGTATTTTGTCTAGTGTGCATTATATACAGCCAACATAATCAACCCAACACTTTTTGTTGATTGATGGATTACTACTACACTGATTTTGCATTAAAGGAGCAATTCGCCCCTGGAAAAAGCCACTGTCAGTCAAAGCTGTGTTCTCTGTAATCGATAGAAGCAATAATATTTTAAATTGGTGCCATAGCTGTGGAGAAAGTTGTACAAACGGCTTGTGGTTTCGCCCATTCTACATTCCTACAACACCCAGCGTGCATTGTGCCCCTCCCTCTGAAAGGAACGGCCCAGCGAGAGACGCTGGAGTGAAATACTACCGTTTTCTCTGCAGCCAATTGCTCAGAGCGGTAAAGAATCCGAAATACGCAGAGAATATACCGGTGGATTGTCTAAAAAATCTTCAGGTCTGCAGTCTACATTTCAAACCTGATGATTTTGAACAAGACATGACATCGGAGGCGGGAGTCCTAGATTGAGGAAGTGTAGTTTAGCGAGCTCCCTGTCCTCCGCCAGATGACGTGTTTTATGTCGTCTGGCGGAGGTTCAGCGTCCTCCAAAGGCACAGAGCGAAATAGCATTTCTTTTCCTACCATAATGGCATCAGCTCCCCATAATAGCATGTTAGGACTGAGGTTGAAAATCGGCGAACTGGCCCTTTAACACAGTAGCTGTTCTCTAGTACAAATGGAAAGGTATTGTTACAATAATAAGCATGATTGAAGTATTATTCAGCTCATAGAGGGGCCATTTGCTTAGGCTTTATTCATGTGCGTCTGTGAAATGAAAGGGCCAAGGAGCCTTTTATAAATACTCAAAAACCCTTTCACTTGTTAAAACATCTTATTACACAGATAAGCTTTTCTTGTATCTCACTCTGAACCTTGTTTACCCACACACTGCAAAATGACTGTTTTATCTACCCTGTTATCATCACTTCTCATCTCTCTCTCTGTGTAATAAACAGCGATGGAAATGCTAAGCTACAGCGCTCACATTAGCACGCCCTGGCTGTCTGTCACACTGTTGCACACAGACACATCAACACACAAAGACTCCAGCATGGCTGCGCTTTGACTCTCTTAAAGGTGCAGTGTGTATCTTTAAGCCTTAAGCACTGAATTTTGCAAAACATCTTCTTCACACCAGTTTTAAATTATGTGCATTTTACATTTTACATGGTGCATATTTGTACGGTAGCTTGCAGTTATGTGTGAGGGTACAGTTGTTTTCTGGCATGAATCAGAGTAAGATTTATAGCGTGTTTGTGTGTTTACGATGCCCAAGCTCCATATTTTCCCACTGTGCGTCTTGTCTGCACCCGAGAGCAGGGCCTGAATACATTAGTGAGGGTGATATACTGAGTCCCCCACACGCTCACACCCATCATCCAGACTTACAGCAGCAAGCCATTGGCTGCACATTACCCCATTCTCAACGATATTACTCTGCCCACGCTCACTATTACTCGTGTCAGAGGTTGAGTGTGTGTGCATATATCTGTGTGCGGCTTAGTTTTATTGGCAGACTCCGGAAGGGCACATTCTTTGTCTTAATATGTATTATTTTCATCCATGTTTCTCAACATCTGTGCTCACCTTTGTACACGAGGTGACAAACGGCGACATGAGAGTGTGGAAAAAGGATGCAGGAGGGAGGTGTAAGGCGTGTGAAAGGTCTTGAGAGCCTGTAGATAAATGGCAGAAAGTGACTGTAGCGGAAGAGTGTAGGTGGGCCAGTTTTATGCCGCAGCCAATAGAGGATTATTGGAGGTTAGTGGATGTTATTAGTTGGCGGTAAACCAGTTCCAGCCCACTGTTTTACTGCCTAATTGGTCCCAGTAGTTCTCATTCACAGCTGTTTTTGTTTATTGTGGGAGCATGTATGTGTGTACGAGCGAGGTGGAGCCTGTCCGACTGGAGGAGATGATTATGCATGCCGTGTGTGTATGCTTTATGTGTGTGTGTTTGAATGTGTGAGAGACAGTCAGGCAGTGATAGATGGTGAAAGATTGCCTGTTTACTCGAGGCGCGCACTCTGCTTGCAGGGCCAAACACTTGTTTATGAAGAGTGAGGCGTTGTTTGTTTTGATCTCTCTTTCCCACTCAGGTTTACTCATGAACTGATGCCTCACTTTAGGTCTGTACCTGATGAGAACGCCTACGACTTTGTGAAGTAATCGACTCGATTTTATTTTTTAAATAACTGTATGAAATCGATTTATTGTTCATATTGTCTTGAAACATAAGATACTTAAAAGAATGGCCTGCTAGCTTGTTTTAGCATTTTAGCTGGTGCAGATACAGCTGGGTGTAAGCTTATCCCTTGACCTGTTTTTGTAGACAGCTTGTGATATATCATCACATCGCTTTTAAATGATCCTAGAGTTTCACGGCTTCTGTTACCTGTCTAGAACTAGAAATAAAGAGAGAGATGCTAGTGGCTGAGCGTAATCAACTACAACCCCAAAAAACTGAAGGTTTGTTTGACCTACGGAAAGTAAATGGTGTAAGCTGCCCAGGCAAAACGGGGGCAACATTGTTAAAAGTAGGGATGCACGATATTATCGGCACGTTATCGGTATCGGCTGATATTGCCTTAAAAATGAACTATCGGATATCGGCCAACACGCCGATATCCGCCAATATAATTAACAGATAAAATAATGGGCTGCTGCATACTTGATTAAATGCCCGACCCCGGCGCAATGTCCCCGGCGCGAAGAAGAACTGCGCGGCGCAGCGTGATGACGTCACGTGTGTCTACCTGCAGCATGAGAGAGTTAGAAGCCAAAATGTCCGTGGTGTGGAAGTTTTTCAAAGTGTCCGAAATAGACATCAAAACTGCTATTTGCAATGACTGCTCAGCTTCGGTGATGCGAGGAGGAGCCAAGGCAAAGTCTTTCAACACTACAAACTTGATTAACCATCTCAAGACCCGTCACCCCGACCGCTGTAACAAATGTGATAAGAGTATCACCATTATACTGAACGCTAATTCCAATACAGAAGAGAGTTGATGATCTCTGCAAATAGGTGTGCGGGAAAAAATATCGGTATCGGTAATCGGCTGAATGAGTTGTAAAATATCGGCATATCGGATATCGGCAAAAAATCCAATATATAGCATCCCTAGTTAAAAGGAATTATTAGAACCCTGGACCAAAGCATGAGATTGTTTCTAAAGAGAGTGATGACTTTCTAACACTCTTTTGTACCGTTAGATCTCAGTTCTTTATTAGGTCTTAGTGGGACCACATCAGAGTTTCCTTCTGCTGTATCTTTCAAAGGACGACTTAAAAAAAACTCTACTTTTCAGTACTTTCAAGGAAGCTCTTTGTAGAGGAAAGACATTTGTGATTCATAAACTAAAAAGCATTCTCGTCACAAGCTCTGGTAGCAGCAAAAATGGTGATGCCATGATTGCCTTAGATGCCATTCAAAGAGTATTATGAATAATGTGTTTGTCTCCGGCTTCAAAGGTTCCAGTTTGGCAGCTCATAGAATTCTGTTTAATAGCTTCAACTTTAATATTTATACAGCTGCACAACACAGAACGATACAACAAAGTAAGGAAACAAAACTTTTATTTGGACTTGGGCTGTCTGTGATTTTTCTTGTACAATACTGAATGTAATAGGAATGAAGGAATCAAGAAATGAAAGGTAACGGTGGGTAACAAACGTCTTCAACCTAAAACCCTCAGTATAACGAACATTCAGGCAGAGTTTGTTGATGACTAACGATAACATTTTACCTCGGGGCACTCGCCCAGAGCAAAGCTAGATTATAAAGCTAATTTTGCTTACGCTTCACAGTGGCAGTGAGGGGGGCAGTTGTGTCCTTATGCTGACGTAGAGCAGATGTTGTGTGTGTGTGTGGGAACCAGCTCGCAACCTCTGGGCTTCAGCTGTACAGGGCCTCTGGGCTAGTCAATTTAAGGGGTATTGTGTGTGTGTGTGTGTGTGTGTGTCTGTGTGGGTGACTGCTTAGGTCAAGTATGTCCCCCTGTGCTGCAGATGTATCCCAAGAATGTTTTCTTTTCCACCAACAGAAGGACGGAGGGTTTATACCATTCCTCCATCTCCCTCTGTGTCTTTCTGTCTTCCTCCCTTTATACTCTCTTTGTTCTCCCGAAGGCGGAGAAAGGATCAGCTGCCTAAAATTAAGGGAGATAATAACAGAGATTTAACGGATGCTGCATGTTGCGCTGTGCTGTGCGCACGTGTGGACACATGCATGCATGCATGAAATGCTTCCTGTAGTCTTTACTCCAGGTGCAGCAAGGCACTCTGGGAGCCCAGAGGCTGTGTGAACTAAGCCAAAGGTAATAGGTCATGAGGTCGCTCGCCTGCTGCGTGTTTCCAGGAATGCCTCTCTGTGTTTGTGCCAGTGTCCATCTTACAGTCGTTGTAATTCCTCTCATTATCACGCACACATGTTGCTACTACACATGAAAATGAAACCATGTGTGTCTGGACGGTCCACATGTGAGCACGGCCTCTGTGAGAACACGCTACTACAAAAAACCACCCTGGGAAAGTCCTTGCTCAAACACCGCCTCCCACCAAAACACAGAGTCACACTGAGCCATAGGATGTTTTTTCTGTGAGTAATCTGTTTAAAGAAATGTTATGTCATATGTTTTCCTCTGCCTGACGCTCTGTCGGCGGCGCGCTCCCTAATTAAAGTTCAGTCAAAGAAAACTGATTCATCTCACCATGAATCCAAACAAACTTCAGCCCTGAATAATGATTTCAAGCTGGGAGCAGATTGTGTGTGAGCGTGTAAATCGAGGTGTCGTACGGAGACACGGTAAACATTTAGGATTTTCCTTTGTGATCATTTCAGAGAAAACTGAAATATGTAGCTAAGTTTTACTCGTTAAGGGTATTGAAGTTGCCGACCCTACAGGTAGGTCAGAGCGCAACTTTTAACCACAGACTGGCAGCCCTGCAGCTGTTTCTGAGTTTGTGTCCTGCTCAAGGGCACTGCGGCAGCGGTGACATAACTAAAGATCAAATCAGTTCGGATGTATTCATTGGAGTTAGTGTAAGGGAAATCTAGGATCCCATTGGCTATAGTCTGAGACGATATAGCCTCTGGGGTAGGGATCGACCGATTATCGGCGCCGATATTCGGCATTTTGACGCATATCGGCATCGGCGTTTAAAAAAATAATAATAAAAAAAAAAAAAAGTTTTTTTTTATCCGACGGCCGATAAGAGTGCAGAGTGCTCACACACACGGCGGAGAGGAGAAAAAGTACATTTCTTTGCAAATTTTATTTAACTTTGTTTTATTTATTTAATAAAACTTCAGGAAGTTATTTATTTATTTATTTAAATATTCAGTTAACTTTATAAGAGATGCTGCTGACCCTGGGAACTCCCTGAACTTTGTGTATGTTTGTTTAATAAACATATGCTTTAAGGCATTTAAACAAAGTTAAGTGTTGGAGTTTGTATTATTCAACATTTTGACACCAATATTTTCACTTTTACTGTAAATGAATATCGGCTCCAAATATCGGTTATCGGCCTCTTGACTACTAATAATCGGTATCGGTATCGGCCCCGAAAAAACCATATCAGTCTATCTCTACTCTGGGGACACTGGTGAACATGCGATAATCGTGTTCTGTCTGTTTATATTACAAAATACCTCTATAGCAAATTAACAACACAAATTTAAACCAGCACCAGCAGAGCATATTGGCAGCTATCATAACAGAATAGAGAAATTAATTCTGAATAATTTCCAGGCAATTAAATATAGATATATACAGTGATGTCTAATGAAAGATTCAAGCCTCTGGGTGGCTGGTTTCTGTCAACATCTAGTGTGACAGCGAGCGGAGTATGTACTGAATCCTTAATGAATGTCCAGACAAAATTTTCGCTCTCTATTTCAAGCATTCTCTTTAATGATGAATATATAAGAGGACCTTTTGTTTCTATCACACTCCAAGTGGAAGCTAGCAAGCTAGGTTTACTAGCTAAAATTGGCCTGATGTTGCTAGCATTAGCTTTGATTTGCACCAGAAGTTACATACTGGTCTTGGTTTAGCGAACACTGCTAAATCATCTGCATGAAAATAGCTGCACCATGAAATTTCTTACATACTGATTATTTCTCAACAAAATACTCTTTTATTTCTGACTTTAAGAAAACAGAAGTACAAAGCTGCATAAAAAGAAACGGCAAATAAAAGGAGTACAAGTAAATGGATCCATATCAATGATAGAGCTAGAATCACCTTGTATGTCTCCCTTGTATTTCCTCCCCCCTTTATTTACCCAGCTCTCCCCGGGCGGCGAGCTGAGCTGCTGGGATTACGAGTCTCCGTAACGTAGACGGAGCTCATCCTGCATATCAGTCCATCAGCATTAACACGGTGTGTGTTCAAACAAACACCCCTTGCGCTTCATTCGCTCTGGTTTTCATCTCGGCCCGGGCCTGTCTGATAAGGCTCGCTTATTTGCATGGATGAACCTGTTTGTTTGGGCCCATGGAGATGAATTTAGATAAGACTGATAGTGTTTACCACGGGAAATGTGTTCGGTGTGTGTGTGTGTGTGTGTGTGTGTGTGTGTGTGTGTGTAAGCAGGTAAACGCACTGTAATATCACAAGTGTACATGTAGATATTGTGTTTGTCCTTCAGTTAATGAAGGAAAACGCTGCATGGGTCGTATAAACATAAAAATTACACAAACTCCCCACTGAGCGATAAAAAAACCTTGCAACCGTCTTTGCAACAACACTGACAAACACACACCGACATCCATTTGTATGGGCATGTCAATAATGTGCTACCATGCCTGTTGATGTGTCATTAGTAGATGGCTGCAGCTCAGAGCCCAATCAGCAACAATACACCGAGTGTTAGATGATATCGGAAAGCTGTCAGAGCGAGCGTAATGGAAATATATAGCCGGCTCTGAGAACACGGAGGGAGGATTTTCTCTTCTTCTCCTGATCTCTCTTGTCCTGTCACTCTGCGCCTCTTGTTCATCTCTTTGTCACTCTCCTCTCTGTCGGGGAATTGTGTTTTTCCCTATCTAAAGCTTTTTCATTGCCGCAGATTGGACTGACAAAGCTTTATTGTCCGTATAAGGCTGCACAGACAGAGCGGGTCAGTGGCAGAATCGGCGTTATTTGCGGGCTCCCGTATCCGCTTTGAGATTTATCATCCAGCGTGTGCGTGCTTCATTAACTCTGCGTGCTTGTTTTTGTGGTAAATAAGAAAATATGGTCATTGTCGTCCTGTTGAAGCTTTTATCGGTTATGGAAATACTGATAACAAATGTGGACAAAACAATTGTAACATAAGGTCCAGTGAATGTATGTAAAGATCTTCATCAGCAGATGGAGTTGCTCAATTGTCATTGTCACTCTTGATCAGATTATTTTTAATGCAGTGGCCCCGACCAACTGGTTACCAGACTAATCTGCAAGAGGTTTAACAGGATAAAAATGCAGAATTTGTTTACTCTCTTAGACTTTTTATTTTTTTTTGTGAATGAATGGATCAATTTTCCTCCTCAGGGCTCCTTAAATTATTCAGATACATTTTTCTGACTGTGGTTTCACTTCAAACACACAAAGTAGGAGAAATGCAGTTATTAAAATAAAGTTAGCCCAACATGAGCACAGTAGGAATCCAACAATAAAAATAGATCTTCTAACCTGTCTGCAGAACCTAAGGGAAGATAAGACCAGTGTGTGCTGCTATGGCTAACAAGGCTTTTTGGGAGAACTTCTCTCCACTGGAAATAATTGCCTTGCTCTGTGCAGTGTTGAGCTTGTGTGTTAGTGTAGCAACACAGAGGACGGAACAAATATGCAACCAGTTAGACGGGGTTGGAAATAGGCATAACTTGATTTTAAGGAGTCACAATAACAAAAATGTTTTGAAGCTCTACTTTAATACACTGACATCAGACTAGAACCTGACTGATATTTGGGTTTGCTGATAGTATTGGGCCAATATGGGCCTGTGAATTATACGTTAGAGCTGTGTGTATGTAATGTGATATGTGCTGATTATAAACACTTTTTTGACTTACAATACTCAAACCACTGTCTGCATCACATGTTGCACATTAAGCATCCAGGCAAAGCGGACAGATGTCCACATCTGAATTAATTACAATGGAAAATAATGAATATTCTTTAACGAAGTTGTACATTTAAAAGAGCAGCGTTCTGCACACCTATTCATTCTCATGTTGGCGCGCAATACGGTCGCTTTCCTTTTTAGACTGTTTGCTTCATCTGAGCGTCGAATTTGTTTCTTTTTCTTTGGATTTTCACTTATTGTTGAAGTTGTATCTGTAGTCATCAATCTTTTCTTTGTTTGTTCAGCCATAGTAGATTACTGTTTACTCGCAACACTTGCAGAGAGCTGAAAAGCAGCCGCTTAGCTCCGCCTACCCTCTCTGGCAGACCAACCACTGCTGGGTGATGGAAAACGCGTCACTAACTGGACACCTGGTCTGTAATACTGCAAATGCAAAGGATTACATCAGTGAGCTCAATCATCATTGTGTTACCTCATTCAGCGATAGATAGTGACTTAACAGACATTTATTTAAATGAAAATCTTCAACATTATTACTTTAAATCAGTGATAGTATCGGTCTCAGTCAGGCACTCGACTGCAACTACTGCATATCTAGGATGTTAATTTTCAGGATGCTGTTAGCAGTTAGTTTAAATAAGTCAAGTTTGCACAAACAGAAATAATACTAATGTGTTTTACTACCAACCAAACACACAAAATGTGTATTTATTCTTCTTCTTTATTCTTCAAACTCTGTAGTAACAAATGCCATGCGAAATACTTTAACATTGTGGAGACTGTTAGTGTAAAAGGTTTATCCGCCTTCATAAATCACTGTGCCACCTGTAAGTGTGACATGGTCAACAAATATCCCCGACTGGCTCTTTAACTTTATTTCCAGCTGCTTTTACATTGAAAATGTAAAAGATGAACGACCTATCCTCCAGACACTTCACAGCTACCCTCCTATAAACAAGTACAAATGATGACTGATTACTCTGCAGCACCATGCAGGAATGTATTACACTATGAAGAAGACAGTATATACAGTAGATTAGATAAGATGTTTTTTAAGTGATCCCTCGAGGAAAGTGACTCACTCTTGTATAAAATATAATCACAGTGGAATATCCACACAGGAACAGAACAAATGGAGTTTATTAAACATAATGCAGCTGACAATTACGCCCGTAAACTGTGATGAATGTGAATTACAGTGTGCATGAGTGTGTGATTATTGTGCTTACAGTACTGCAATCAGACCGGCTCTGGAACGTTCCACTCTGACATCAATGGAGGGGTGTGCGCTCCACGGGGAGAATGCATGGATCTGATTGGCCGAGGAGGGGGCACAGCTCTGAAGCACGCTTGTGATGTTTTTGCAGCTCGATCACGTTGTGTCTTCATGTAGGGGCTCTTTTCCCCTCTGTTACTCACACACACACACACACACAGTATCTCTTCATCTCTCTTGCTCACGGCTCAGAGGGGTAAATGAAAGTGGAGAGGGGAGGAAGAGGAGGTAGAGAGGGAGTGCTTTGGCTCTGGGGAGAAAGAGTGTAAGAAAAGGCGTGAGATGAGATCTGAGCAGCGGAGTGTGGTCATGGTGTTTTGGTATTTTATCATGGAGGTTTAAGGGGTGCATTGAAGGCAGGAGATGTGAGGGAATTTGATAAAGGAATGATAGGGGAAGAGGGCAAATATCAAAGACATGTTTGTATTTTGAGGCATGAAACTGAATATTTTTCACTCTTTAGTACATAAAATTTGATGTTTTATTAGAGTTAATGGCCTTTTCATTGCACGTTCTTCATTTCTTCGAACTTAATGTTCGTGTTTACCCATTTCTTGTTGGGAGCAGGGCATGTGGAAATAACTATCTAATGGTTCCAAAGTCGTGAGTTAGTCTTCTTTAGTTACGTTTTTGATTTGTATTTCATTGTTCAGACAATTTCCTGTTTTATTCTGTTATGTAGTCCCTTGTGATGTTCCACTTCCTGCTTTTATGCGTTTTCCCGCTTGTTTCTTTATGTGCCCGGCCTTATTGTTTTCACCTGCCCCTTGATTGTCTCACCTGTGTCTGATTAGCCTCATGTCCCCAGTGTATTCAGGCCACGTCTACACATACGTGGGTATTTTTCAAAACGTAGCTTTTTCTCTGCGTATCGTCCACACACAGGTCACTGAAAACGGATCTTTTGTAAAACTCCAACCAGGGGAAATACTTTTAGAAACTCTGTTTCCATGGAGACGTGTAGATGTTCTAAACAGCGTTTTTGGCTTGTGACGTCAGGCTATGCACCACTATCTCCTTTTGTGAGGCGTCACAAATGAGGCGACATTCCTTGCAAAATGACAGACGTGATAAAAACAGTGATGCTTCTAACCTTGCTAACAGGACTTTTTACATGTTTACACATATATGTACAGTTACTCGTCCACTGTGTTGAGGAACAGAGGCGTCGGGATGCACTACTTCCGGCAATAGATTTTTTCAGACTTTTGATTTGCCGTAATTTTCTTTTTCTTCTTTGCATGACCGGGTTATATCGCCGCCTGTTGGTGTGGCATTCTCATGAAAGCGTTTCTGTTGTGTTTTCTTTTGGAGAGGGATTTTTTTATAACCGTGCTTGTGTGGACGGGTTTTCTTCTTGGGAAACGAAGGAGGGAAAAGCTCTGTTTTGAAAAATACCTGTGTACGTTAAAGACATGGCCTGAGTCCCTTGAGATGTTCCACTTCCTGCTTGTGTGTGATTATGTGCCCTGCCCTGATTGTTTTCACCTGCTCCTTTGATTGTCTCACCTGTGTCTGATTAGCCTCACCTCCCGAGTTTATTTAGCGTTCGTCTTCCCGTGTCATCATTTTTCGTCGTGAAACGTTTTGTGACACCTTCTTCAAGTCTCCAGTGTTTTCTCCTGTGAGTTAGGATCAGGGTTAATTCCATTTTAAATGATAGGAGTAAATGTTATCCTGAAAAAGCATTGACGGCAAAGTCACATATTTCATCTTTTTTCAATCTAGACCACAAAATGACTCCCCAAACTATGCACACCATAGGATCGAACCACAATGAATGAATAGCATAATAAAGTTAATGTACGTACTATATAATCTCCTCCAAAACTACACTTAAGGAACATAAAGCCGGTAGAGATTGATGTCTTGTTGACGTTGGGAGACATTCCCACCTCCTTTAGTTCCTCTCCTACTGTCTCCCCTGCTTTTGTTCAGCCTCTCCCCCCTTTTTCCCCTCTTTCACTGTTACATCACATAGTGTTACATTTCAGCGCCTTACTCAACATGTAGGTTTTGCTCTTGGAGAGTCACCAGCAACAACACAGCTACACACGCATACCCTCTTCTTTCTCCCCTTGGATAATACTTACAGAGGTCTAGGGCATATATGCTTTCATCTTGTGTGTGTACTGTATAAATCTGAAATATATACGCTTGCGAGATTATCAGTTTTCGTGTACAAGATACACAGACTTCATCCCTGTAGGCCCACTCATCCCCTCTCTATCTTCTTCTCTCTCTTCTCCCCCGGTATGGCGATCCATCATGCCTCTCTCTCCTTCCTGGGTGTCCCTCTGCCCACTTTTCCAGTCATTACTGGGCTGTTTTCATCCAGAGCTAGAGGACCCCAGAGCCCACCAACATTGTTCTGGTCCTGACAGGAGCCCCTGGAGAAAAAGAAAATGACCGTAGTTCCTCTGAACATGAGAGCCCCCTGAGTTCAGAGTAACCTTTAGAATATACACAAATCTCTCTGAGACGTTCAGGACCAAAGTGCTGACCAGGAAACTATGAAGCATAAATGAATTATTATACCTACCTATCAGCCTCCTTGCATGCATCCGTGCACATGGGTGACCTGGTACAAGTTCTTTCAAAGGGTTTCATCTTATTCACGCAGCAAAATGAATTGGTGATTAAAGTGTAGTTTAAAGGGCCAGTTCACCGATTTTCAACCTCAGCCCTATCATGCTATTATGAGGAGCTAATGCCATTATGGTAGAAAAAAAAATGCAATTTAGCTCTGTGATTTGGAGGACGCTATCCGCTTCTCCAATGGGCCCTGGAAAACCTCCGCCAGATCTACCTCCAACCTCCATCTGGGCCAGGGAGCTTGCTAAACTACACTTCCTCAATCTAGGACGCCCGCCTCCGATGTCATGTCTCGTTCAAAATAGTCACATTTGAAATGTAGACTGCAGACCTGAAGATTTGTGTGACGATCCACTGGTATATTCTTGTCATATTTTGGATGCTGTCCCGCTCTGAGTCATTGCCTGCAGCAAAACAGTAGTATTTCATTAGTTCTTTTCAGAGGGAGGGGCGCAATGCACGCTGGGTGTTGTAGGAATGTAGAATGGGTGAAACCACGAGCTGTTTGTACGACTTTCTCCACAGCTATGCACCAATTGAAATTGCTTTGACACCAGCTTTGAGTGACTTTTTCCAGGGGGTGAAATGCTCCTTTAAACCCCCTCTTGAACGGCAGTGTTCTTTCACAGTCAACATTACATGACTGATTCTGAATATGTCGAATGGTCAGCTGAATGGAAGCTGACAGGCACAATTGCTGAATGTGGAGAAAAATGTTGGACAAAAAGAGGCACAGAGGGTTTGAGGAAACTGGTTGGTTTCGGCCGTTGGTTCTGTTTCACAGACAGGAAGCTATAGATATCCCCTGACAGCTCCCACAGTCCTGACACGCTTCTGGAATCCTTACATGCAGAAATGATTTACTGACTGAGACATGCGCTTCACATGTGAAGCAGAAAGCACAGATTGTAGCTTTCCTACTTGAATTACACCTTGTGTCAATGTTCTGATACATAAAAATAACTGCTTTTTTTCTCCTCCTCCTTCTCTCCCCTTCTATCCTCTCACCCACATTTCCCTACATTTGAACTCACCGCCTCCTCATTTTAATCCTCTTTCCTTGAATCTCCTTCCATCACGTACCTGCTTTCTTTACTGTTGACCTTCACTTCTACCTCACTGCATCCCCTCATCCTTCTTCTGTCATGTTTACCTCTCCTCACTTCATCTCTCCCTACCCACTCTCCATCATTCCTACATCCACTCCCATCCCTCTTCTTCCTATACCTTCACCCTCCCCGCTGTCAATCGCTTTTACCTTTCCTTCCTGCACAGAATCACGAGAGGGAAACAGCGCTTCACTGTGCCGCCCAGTATGGACACTCAGAGGTGGTGTCAGAGCTGCTTCAGGAGCTGACCGACCCCACCATGAGGAACAGCCAACAGGAGACGCCTCTGGACCTAGCTGCGCTGTACGGACGGCTGCAGGTCAGTGAGAATGACACTTAACTGGTTTAATCAGAAAAATCATGAACTTAAGGTGTTTATTTTCAAAGGCTAGGAGTTGATGGCTGGAACTTTGAACATGATCCTCTTTGTAGACAAACTGGAGAGTAAACTCTCATACAAGTGCAAGTGTAAAAGTGTGATTGAAGAGTTGTCGTGTCCGTCAGAGAGCCTACCTTTTTAAAAAGATTTTTCCAGATGACATGTCATCTTGTGTCGATGTGTTCTGGCGACATCAACTTCAGCTTTCATCTTCAAGTCAGATTGTTTTGCAGCCAGAGGAAATACCCAAAAGGAACATTCGTACTTGAATTTGAACCTACCAACTCGTACTGAAAGCTTTTAAAAGCCTGTAACTGCTGATACTTGGGTGTAGGGCTGCACAATATCTTTTTGTTCTGCGATATTAATGCGATATTTATCGCGATTTTCCTCTAACAATACAAACCCCCCTCCCGCTTTTATCACTCTTGGTTCAGCGACTCTGACACCCGCATGAAAGAGCGCAGAGGGCACAGTTGGAGCGACACGTTCTTCATAAAACAAATACAAACAGACCTGTGGGCTGCAGTTGTGTTATTAATACAGTATGTCATCAACCATTGCTATTGATGATCAAATGTATGTTTAATTAGCGTGATCAGCCCCGTGACAGTCACTTTATGAAACGAAAAATCACGTCTCCTGCTTCCTGCCGTTCCTGTCGGCACACACAACCTCAGGCTCAGTGTGTGTGCTGCAGGTGTAGCTGCTAAAAGTAAACAGCACATCCGCTACGCGAACGTTTGTGTAACCACAGCGTTAACCAGCACCGGGACAAGGTTATCGGGAATACTCTCACTTGCAAGTCACCTTGTGTAACGGAGCGGCTGCTGACGTCACATATAAGGTCGGCGGGATGATCAAGACTCCCATTAACAGCGGCACCGCGCCCCGGTGCTGGTTAACGCTGTGGTTACGCAAACGGACAGTTCAAGGAGCGGGCAAGCCTCAAGTGTTTCCTTTAATGGCTACACCTGCAACACACACACACGGCTTGAGGTTGTGTGTCGGCACATGTCTGACGTGCTTGTATACGGTTTACAGGCAGATGACAAACTGCTGCACAGCGGTCAGTTCACTCTGTGCTCTGTTGAAGAGCTGCACTCATGTGATATCAGAAAGACTTTTCCTGTGGATTAGTCATTGAAAACGAGAAACTGGCGAGGCTACGCTCTGCATCGAGCAACAACCAAATATTAGCGTGACGTATTTCACTTAATTTGCTTCAATATAATGTCCTGGGATGTGAATATTGCACATGCGCACATCGGTTGTCAAACGATATACCGTACAGCCCTAATTAAGAGCATCACCAGCCTGTGACCAACAAGCCTTCACTTTAATCTGGCAGTTTCTTCCTCAGCTCCACAAAAGATGAAGGAATATCTCACCCTGACCTTTTTGTCCTTCCATAGGAGAGATGCTCAAAGCTCCATAACTTTAGAGGACACTCCAAAATCATTCAAGCCTTTGAAATAATGAAGAGTAGGCCATACAAACGTCTGCTACCTGTCGCCACAAACGTAGCGTACCCCCTTTTAACATTTCATTTGCAATAAAAGATTCATTGCCACTCCAAAAAACTACCGTGCTTGTCACTCGGCCTCGTCAAAACAAACAGGCAGCAGAGGCAGGGTGAAAAGCAGGCGAGGGATCGTTTTGTTGTTATACTTGTTGCGAGGCATATGTGAACCTCTGCAAGCCTTCTTCATCGTGCTGGCAGGTGAACGGAGGCAGCTGGTGACTCAATCTGCACCCTCCCTGGGACCGCAGTGGGTGTTAGCCGTGATGAGGGAATCATCTGTTCGGAAAGTGCGAGTCACTGTTGATTATTTAAAATATGGCAGGTGTATAATGAAAAGAGAACTTCCTCAAATACCTGCTGTGATAGACAGGCAGGCAGGTAGACATTTTTAGAACTGCGGCTTTACTCTTTTGTTAAAATGTGACAAAGTACACACGCAGACCCACACTCACGCAGAGCGGCGGATGCAAATGCCTGCTGATGTTCAATTGCAATCACACATTCTCTCTGCAAAGGTAGTGAGTAATTGCAGTCAAGCCGTACAGGTTTGTCTGAGTGTGAATGAATAATTTATAAAGGCAGCGGTATTTCTCTCTCCCCCTCTGCATAATAATGAAGGGAAATCCCTGTGGTGGAATCTTCTGCTGCATAGAGATGTAACTAACACGGGGCAAAAGTTTACTCTACACACACACGCGATAAATACACACACGGACACACATTAAAGGAAGGAGCTTTCCAGAGAGCTGCATGTTGTTGAGCTTGAGTTATTAAAGGCACCATCTTTGATCAAACAGGAGGGAAGCTCCACTAGCACGACTAGAAAAAGCCTCCTACTAGGTTGATTGACACATCTTTTAATACAAGGATTTGCACTACAAAACAAACAGTGAAACAGACTCTACCGTATATTTCCACCACTGATCGGTCCTGCTGACTCTCTGACCCCCTGCTGCTCGGCCTGTCAAGGTGCATGCTCTGGCTTCACATACTTACGATTACAGGGAGAAAATTGGCGCATTTTAAATTAATAGAAATTCATAGAATGGATATTGATTTCATACAACAGCAGATGATGAAAGACAATTTTGGTCCCTGAAGTGAGTTAGCATATGTTATCATCTGTAGCTAACTTACTAGATAATTGGTAATCCCTATATTCCCAGGTTCTTTTGCTTACTAATTGTAGGCGATTTGTAAGGGCTTTGTTTGTGGTTCAAATTGCAATAGAAAAGAGAGGGAATTATGTTTCAAAATTAATTTTAAATGGTAAAAATCTATCACTGTGAGGATATCAGTCAAGAAAAGTGTCAAGCTCACAAATTTAAGGGTACAGGATACAAGGAGTATATTATATTGAGGGTGCTGTTGGCAGCCCATTTCAACATATTGACACGTCAGTGCTCACCTTCAAAAACTTGAAGGTGAGCACTGATGTGTTTGGCAAATATCAATGTCTAGATTTGCTGTTTAACTGGAGTTGCTGTCAACTCAAATAAAGTGTGAAACAGAGCTGCTAATGTCAACTTAAACTCTAAGCATCCAGTCTTTTACATGGTTGATGTTAGAATCCTGAATGCAAGATGTAACAAATAGTCCCAAAATGTCATGTTCAACAAAGTTACACTAGGTTAAAGTTGTAATCTCGAAGATCTCAGTTTCGTTCTCTTTGGCGCCACCTATGGTGATGAACTGTAATTGCAGGAGCACACAACAGATATCCAGATTTTCCTCGCTTACGGTCACTTTGCCTTCATCTGAGCGTCAAATTTGTTTAATTATCACTTATTGTTGATCTGTAGTCATCCATCTTTTCTTTGTTTGTTCAGCCATAGTAGATTACTGTTTACTCACACTAACACTTGCAGATAGCGGAAAAGCAGCTGCTTAGCTCCGCCTACCCTCTCTGGCAGACCAACCACTGCTGGCTGATGGAAAACGCGTCACTAACTGGGCGCCGCTTGTGATTTATTCCGCGAAAGTCGTCACCAGACACCCAGTCTGTAATACTGCAAATGCAAAGGCTTTCATCAGTGGGCCATAGGCTCAATCACCATTGTGTTACCTCATTTGGCGATATAAATTACTTAGCCACACATGCTTACATTTGCAGCCTACATTTTTCCTCTTGTCCTTTGTTTTTTTACTAGGCTAAAACAATAAAACTAGAAGACTTACAACAACAGAATCACAACAGAACATTCACTGGTTCTCTGAAAAACTTCAAACTTTGTGTTAACTGTGATTTTAGTTAACTAATGTCCTAGTTTCTTCAGACTTTACTGTTTTGTCCCTGACACACGACTGTTATGTTTCTGCACAGGTGGTGCGCATGTTGGTCAGCGCTCACCCCAACCTCATGACCAGCCACACTCGCCGACACACTCCGCTTCACCTGGCTGCGCGCAACGGACACCACAGCACGGTGCAGACGCTGCTCGAGGCCGGCATGGACGTCAACTGCGTGGTAAGAAAAATTAACAGCTCCTGGCTGTTTGTGTCCTCTATCAGCAGCGGAGGATTTAACAGATTTCAAGCACAGATTATAGTCGCCTTACAGACAACATAAAATAATAGGAATATTGCTTTATCCATTTACTTTTTAAGCTTAGGGCAAAGTATCTTTCTTCCACAAAATGGGATTTAAAAACACTCTCCTCTGTTTACAAAAGGACCGACATGGTTATTGTGCTAATCCAGAGTAAGCTTTTTAAAATAGACAGCTGGAAGGTGTACTTAAGCAGGAAGTAGATGTCAGGTAAGTGGGCCACATTAAGATTTGGATTATCATGAGTTTATTTTGTCCTTATTTTTAGAAAAACTCTCTGCCTTGAAAATGCCTTTGTGTAAGTTGTACAGTGGAAAAAGTTACAGCTGCAAACATACAAGTACAAGTTAAACGTTTCCGCTCGGCAGGTATGAGTTCTTAAGCAGAATCGATTTATAAAGTGGGACTTGACTTTGACATTTTCCTCTTGTTTTATCTGACGCTGCTGCGAGTGGAGAAGGTGACTCCAAAGATATCTGCTCGCCTTTTTCTCCGAGTGAATCTTTCAAAGTCTCCGTGACTCTCCTTCCTCCCCTCGTCTCTGCTCTACGTGAATATTTCAGAAGCTGCTGTCTTGTGTTTAATGACAGAGCTTTGTTTTTTTTTGTGTGTCTATAATCCACCACAGGCATAAGCTCTTGCCAGATCCTCCTTTTGAAAGTGTGCGTCCGCCTCCATTCTTGTGTGTTTGTATCAGAGAGCCTGTATCTGCGGTGCATGCCTCCTGCGGTGTGGTGTTGGAGAGAGATGAATAATTGATTGGGGGAAGAGATTGAGAGAGGAAGAAGAAGAAGAGGAGGAGGAGGAGGAGGAAGAGGACAGGGTGTTCCTGAGAGGTCCTGGGAGTTCACTGCCTCCTCTCTCTCCTCTTTAAGTCGATGGTGCTTCATTACCGCACACTTTCTGTCATGCCGTTTGGACATCTCGTCTTTGTTCATTTACATTTCGTCTTATTGAGAATTCTGGATGATTCGAACGCAGCTTTGTCCCGACTCTTTCTGGGCCATTTGTCTTTGAGAAGCCTTGTCAAAATGCAGCCACGCTTCGCTGCTCTCTTCAACTCTGTTTTCTTTCTCTGGAGACCATTTCCTCTGACAAACTGAACTATTTGACTTTGCTCACTTGTCTGAAATACTTAATGTAGAAACAGCCGTTTAGTCTCCTCCTAGAATTCAGTCCTTGTTGATTATGTGGATCAGAATAACTTAACCGTTCACATTTAAATACATTTGTATTGTGTGCAAGACACTTAGACATGGTTTACTGATAATTAGATTATTCTAGTCAGACAGATCTGCAACTGGTGGGAATGATGATAATATTCAATGAAAACACTCAAGAAATCATGATGCGATGTGTTTGTTTCTTCGAGGGTTCCCTGGATGCTTTCATCTTCAGTCTTAGTCTCGTCTCTGAGGAGCCCAAACTACCGAGAGCAGCTTGTTAACAGAATCAAACATGTTTGATGGAACGAATAGAGATTGCTCATTCGCTGTTGGCTCTAAGGTTGTGCTCTCTGATCTTATCACATCGTAAGTGATAAGTTGATCTTTAAGCCTCGTGCAATACGTTCACGTAAACTGCAGCTACGGCTGACATGAGTGTTAGTTTTGCAGGTCATAAAGCAAACTGGGGGAAAGTCAGGATCACCATACTATTATAATTTATCCTGAGGGGGACATTGGCATTTAAAACTAATCCGTAAACTAGTTGTTGAGGGATTTAACTTCAAGGGCCAGTTCGCCGATTTTCAACCTCAGTACTATCATGCTGTTATGGGGAGCTAATGCCATTATGGTAGAAAGAAACAGGCAATTTGGCTCTGTGCCTTTGGAGGACACTATCCGCTTCTCCAATGGGCCCTGGGAAACCCCTGACAGAATACATAAAACTTGTCATCTGGCGGAGGCCAGGGAGCTCGCTAAACTACACTTCCTCAATCTAGGACGCCTTCCTCTGATGTCATGTCTCGTTCAAATTTGTCAGGTTTGAAATGTAGACTGCAGACCTGAAGACTTTTTAGATGATCCACCGGCATATTCTCGTCGTATTTCAGATTCTGTCCCGCTCTGAGCCATCGCCTGCAGCGAAAACGGTAGTATTTCACTCCAGCGTCTCTCGCTGGCCCTTTCAGAGGGAGGGGCGCAATGCACGCTGGGTGTTGTAGGAATGTAGAATGGGCGAAACTATGAGCTGTTTGTACAGCTTTCGCCACAGCTATGGCGCCAATTTCAAATATTATTGCTTCTATTGATTACAGAGAACACCAGCTTTGACTGACAGTGGCTTTTTCCAGGAGCGAACTGCTCCTTTAAACAAATATCCACCGAAGTGATTCTTAAAGGGGGTGTATTATGCTAATTTGAAGATTCATATTTCACTCTGTGATACCTGTGATAAATCACTGTGATAATTTTTCTCACACTGTGTGCAGGTCCTCATACAGCCTCTACCTGAAACGACTCAGTCAGCTCTGTCCCTTTAGGAAACCCCGCCCCTACAAGCCCGCTTTCTTCTGATTGGCCAGCGTTGTGACATCACAAAGTGCAGCGTGTAGAAAAAACTGTGTGAGACCTGGCGTTCACAGCAGCCTGCAGACTGAGCTGAGAAGCCTGGGGATTACTCCGACAAACTTTTACCTACAGATTTGAAACTTATAATACCCCCTCTTTAAAGTCTTAAGATTGGTGGTGGGAAGACTGAACGACATTGCCAGCTGGGTTGCTTGTTTGGCCTATTAGGGGGTTCTCTCTCATGACTCCACAGATATGTCCTTGAACAGACACGTCTCCCTCTCGGGGGGTCTTTATTTCACACTGAGATTCTTTAATCCATTCAGTTCTGTTCGCTGATCATGAAGGATTGAAGGAATTGAAAGAAAACCACCTTCAGGGGTTTGGGGCTCAGTCAGACTCACAGCCACAGGAAGCTTCTGAATCTAGAAACAAGGTTTGAGAAGCTTACGAGTTACTCACCTGGCATATAGATAAACAAAGCGTTTAGAAAGAAGACTTCCTTTTTCTTCTGATAGCTTTGAACTACCGTTGTAACCGAACAGACTGCTGGCGAAAACGGAGACATTAAGTTCACAAAATCTGATCTGACTTGATGCTCATTTGCTTCAAAGACATACGGCACAGCAGCTGCTGCGTCCTTCCCTTCCTCGCCCGTGTAAGTACAGTTTATAAAGAGCATGTGAAGCATGTAAAATGGCTTTCTGCTCTGCAGTTAAAGGCTGAGGACGGTCTGTGACTGCAAGAAAACCAATTTGTGTAGGAGATTATGTATCCAGAATCGGCTCAAATCTGTCCCTAACATATTGTCCCTGCAGTTTGGAGGATTTGGTTGGTATGGATGTGTGTGTTTTTGTCATCCCTGGATAGACAGATACAACCTGACCTGTTTGATATGGGAGTCGTTCTGGTGCTCTCGCAGCGAGGAGATGCATGACTCAGCGGCTTTGCACCCATCTTTGCTGCCTTCTGTTACAGGCTGGCTGTGTGCATGTGTGTGTGTGTTTGTGCGTGCGTGGCCTGATCCGAAGTGGAGGGCTGTTTCTCTGCAGGGATTTGGCCTCAGGCTCCGTGTGTCTGGAAGATGAACACTACAAGCCCTTGATATGCCTCGTCCTCTCCACTATAAACACTGCTCCGCCTATCTGCTCTCTCGTTGTGTCTCTCTAGCTGTGATGATTAGCCTTACAAACCTTTGATGCCTAAAATCTCCTCCACAATTTGCCCCTTGCTCTTGTTGTTCTACGCCTCAATTTGGCTGAAAATACAGCACCATGTCTCCATCTTTCTTCATTACAGACTATGTATGGCCTAATGCACATCACATTATTCAACTGCAAGCTTTTGCAACCTAAGTGGTGAAAGTTTTTTTTTGTTTGTTCCTGTCTTCTGAACATCCATTCTTCTTGGCTTTGGTGAAGAGACATTTCTGTCAGAATGATTTAAAGAGCAACTTGCAGGCTGGATATTTTTTTACATTTTTATATTTCTGCATCATAACAGACAACCAGATGTGACCGATTAATGTCATTAATAAATGTGGATCTAAATCCCAGTCTAGTCATTGAAGATGAAGATACGACGGACCACAGGCTTATAATTATGAGCCTGTTAGGCGTCAAAGAGACCAGGAGCAGAACCAGGATGAGGAGAAATAACGGCCACAGGAGAGACATTGAGCTGTAGTGCGACGAGAACCAGTGGATAACTGGGCAGGTATCGTGATGAGACGAGCGATGGCAGTTTCCTGATGCTTTGTTTGACAGGTGCTTGTGTGTCCCGTCTCTTCACCTGCACAAAACGCATCCAGGCACAAAAGCTAGCTTCGTTCATCTTCCTGTAAGGAAAGCGGTGCGCTCTCGATGTCCTGTCAAGCTTGAATCCGTGCAACCGGCACAAATGCAAAAATTAACCCTCATAAGAAGTGGTGAAATGCAATGTGCCTTTATGTCTTGTAAATAATATGAAATCAATGATTAACCTTTACCACAGCCATTTTCAGACAAGATTGAGTATTAATGTAGTTACAAATTTAACCTGCAATTTGCTTTTCATTGTCACTTACAGTTAAACATTTAGTGCATACAAGTTACTGTGTCATGATCAAGTTTTTGGAGTATCACAGTTCGATATGCATATGCATATCATGTTCTGGTCTTTCAGTTTAAGAAGTCCTTTTGTGCACATTTAATAGTGTGTTCCTATTCCATTAGCATTTCTCTAGAAATAGTTATATTTGATGTTTTCCCTGAAGAGAAAAAGCTTTGTTTTGATGATTTGATGTAGGTGAGATTGATTGTTTTATTGATCATTTAGGAGTTCCCCTTTAACTACAATGTTAGTTACTTATGAGTTGTTTTGATGCTAGGAAGATTAGTAAAAATACTGGTATGCAATTTTAACATTAGTCTCTTTTAAGTCCATGTAGGGGGAAGTTGTCTGTACAGGACTGAATAAATTAGAGGATGAAGGATAAAACCTAAATCTTGGCTACAACTCCTTTAAATACACCATTTAGTTTGTTCTCTATCTTTCTTACTTGGTCTTTAATTTTTCTCTCTCTCTCTCTCTCTCTCTCTCTCTCTCTCTCTCCCACTCCCATGTTTAGCCTTTCTGCCAGGCTACTGTGTTCCAGCTATACCGTTGGTGCATGAGAGTGCATGCTGTAGGCGACTCACAGATGGCCACCATGTAAATTGTCATGTGTGGAAAGCACTTTGTGACTTTGTGTGTGTGTGTGTGAGAGAAGGAGACAGCGTTTGTACAGGTCAGTAATTGGAGTTGAGCCATATAGGTATGTCTGAGTGTGAATGAATAATTTATAAACACAGCACAGTCTCTCTCTTTACACTTCCTATGTCTCTCTCTCTCTCTGTTTCTCTCTCTCTTCCCTGTCTGACTGCTTCTATAATAATGAGGGGAAGCCCATGTGGAGGCACCTTCTGAATCGTGGGCAGGTAGCCAACTCAGGGCAAAAGTTTAGCATAAACACACACTCTCACGCACTCACACATAAACACTCAGGCCGCCATTTCTATATAAACTTTACATTCATCCCAAGGCGGCTTCATTTGTGCCAGCAGCCCCGAAACAGAAAGTCATCTGCCTCTCAATTCCCGGAAGCTCTTGGAGAGCGTGTATGGCCTTCTTGTTTCCTCATGACATCACTGCTCAATCGCCATGGGAAACGGGTCAGGAAGTGGTATAGAGATGACCGCAGAGGAGGGGAGGTTAAGAGGGCAAGTGGTGTGTGTGTGTGTGAGGAAAAAGAGAGGGTGGGGGCAATTTCCTTCACTCCCACCTCTTCTCACTTGCATGTGGGTAGAAGAAGAGCTCCTCAGGCTAAACTTCCACCGTTTAATACAGTCAATGAGGCTGCAAATTGGACTACACCTGAAATATTTTCCTCAGAGAATTGGACGGTTGACCTTTGACCTCTAAAGCAGCTAAGTCTGGCGCATCATCCGATGGCACTTTTTCTTGCAGAGGAAACATCACGTCCACAGTAAGTTTCCCTGCAGAGGACAGGACGAGGGTGTCGATCCAGTGCAGCGTGGCGTTCAGTTGAATTTCCCGGCCGTGTTTCAGCAGACCTGGCTGTCGTCCCAAATAATTTGTCTTCATTAAGGCCGCGAGTTCTGTTCGGTCCAGGTTTTCATCTGTGTTGTCAGGGAGCCAACCGTGAAGGATGCGACGGATTCAGCATGCGTATGTGTTCTTGTAAAATGTGCTTTTAATCATGACGCATGAGTGTGCGTTCAAGTTCAGGTTATTTAGTGTCTCTGCTGGTTATTTTACCTTCAAACGGGGGGTGCATGGGGCGGCATGTTCAGTTTGTAATGGAGACACAACAAAATGTCCCACACATCTAAGATCACAAGTTTTGCATATTAACGGCAAATTTTGTATCTTTTTTGCTTCTTTAAATTGCATGTCCGCTCATGACCTTTGACCTTGAAAGCACAGGAAATCTTAATAGAAAACTATAACATATGTTGTCCTCAGTCAGGTGAAAAGATGCTCAAATAATACCCGGTATATCTTCACTAAATTCAGCATTAATGGAAGTCAGTTTTTTGCTGAACTGTTTAAGAGACATCCTCAATACACTTTATGCTAATTCTCCAGGCTTCTTGTGCTGCTGTTGCACTGTATTGCATTATTCTGAGAAGTGTTTCTTATATTTTTAACACCAACTTTATGTACATAAATGAGGGAACGCTAATATGAGTTATGGAGGGAGGTTTTATTGCAGGGCTGTTTTATTAGACTGCATCTGTTTTAGCTTTGTGTGCCTACAAACTGTAAAGTAGGGGGTGCAGAGTCTCGACACATAATTGGACACACAGCATTTAAGTATTGTTAACAAACTAAACTACACAAAACTACATTTAGTGTCTTTATTAGTCGATTATTTTTAAATTCGAAGCCTGCATCTTGACAGCTGTCTTCTTTCCACTGCTCTTGTTGGTGTGTTATTTCTGTATTAACCACCTGTAGGTCAGTGAAATGGTGTGAAACCATTCATGCATCTTGTGTATTCTACAACCATTTTAACATTTTAAGCATAAAATACAAAACAAAAGGGGCAGGCCTGAAGTCCCTACTTTGTGAGAGTTTAGGTCTTTCGGGAGAGATCTGAATTGACTTGACTTTGCAGCCATAGTCCTGATACTGTAGTGACCACAATAGCCTTTGTTTATGCCATTGATGTAGGTCAGTCTGGGGCTGACTGATAATATTTCTTCGCTTGCTTAACTTGCTGGGGAAAAGTGGAATGTCCAGATACGATTCAAAGAGGGTTACATAAAGAAAACGTGAGTATAAACTAAAAAATAATGCGATAGCGGAGGACATGTTGGTTGCTCAAGGTTTAAAGACTGTAGGCTTTCAGTCAGCCTCGGCACTAGGCTGCAGCACCGTTCCTTATAAGCCCGAGCTGACCTGCTGGGTTACACATACTCAAAAATCATTAGTAAACACAAACCACGCTCAATACAAAATGGGCAATATAGCCTTACTAAGGAATGGGAAAAAATACAGACTAAGGAATTGGCTCCTACAGATACACGTAAAATAAGAAGACTAAACATAACACACATATGCGCTCATAAAAACAAATGTATAAATAAAACACATTTATGCTTAAAGCTCCTGTGAGGAGTTTTTTGATGGTTATGAAATAGACTGAAATTAATTGTGATGACTCTATATGAGCTACAAAAGCAAACCAGACCCTCAGCAACAAGATTGATTATTTCTATATAGTTATTTTTAATGCCTGAAACTGCTGGCGGGGGGGTAGGTGTCAGACGCAACGATGAACTGCACGCTGCCTTTGTTTACATTTTCCAGGGCAAACATTTAAAGTGAGTGATACATATGATTTGTGATACATTTGGTAAAAAACAGCACTTAAGCATGTACAGGACAAAATCAGCAAAGAGATATGAGGTACAGCTTTGTCCACAGGGGGCGCCAAAATCAACACAAACCCAAAGTTATTCACAGGAGCTTTAAACAAAAGACGTGTAGAAATGATTATGGCGACCTTGTGATTGTATTAAATGACTATACAGCAGATAGAAGAGCTCCACACTTTGAAGCCTAAGGGAAGAATGTTAAGTGTTTCATAGTCGCATAAAAATCTAAACCTGGGGTCTTTAAATCAAGCGTTTTTCTTCTAACTCACGGCAGCTCTTTTCTCTTATTGTCGGTCCTGAGTGTTGCTCTGTTAAATGTGGGCTTGTCAGAGTAATCACCTCTCTCATCACTGCTGATCCAAGATGAAGCACTTAACCAGCGCCCTCCCCTCGCTGGTTTCCATGTGTTGCATCACATCTGTATCTGTAATATCCCCATTAGAAGCACTGGAGGCTGATAGGGGGGCCGAGGTACGGGGAGGGAAATTGGGACGTTTCCACACAGGCTCCTGCTGCCTGCGTAATGGTTTGAAATCAGTGAGGCCTCACGCTGTTTGCAGGCGAGGGAATGCTGAATCTCTTTGCTAGCAAGAAATAAAGATATCAAATCATAAAATTGCCTCTTTAATCCTTGTATTTTTCTAATGCCTTGTCGTGCTCCAAATCCACATGCGTCCTTGTACTGTCTATTTTAGTCTCTGTTTTCAATTGTTAAAGTGATGGAATTCTAACACACACCCCGTCTCTCTCTCTCTCAGACCGAGAATGGCAGTGCCCTCCACGAGGCAGCTCTCTTTGGGAAGATGGATGTAGTTCGCCTTCTGCTTGAGTCAGGTAGGCCTATAAATGTATCCCGGAAAAACACAAACACTGTGAGTGTGTTTGTGTGCTTGTATGTGTTTGTGTTTCATTTGTTCCCTCTTCTTTTTTTAACCTGGGGCGGGATGCTCCACATGTTTTTGTGGGTTGGATTTGCCCTCAGGTGAACTCCAGGCATCTGTCTGCTGTTACACAATCCCAGACTTTTAGCTTTATTATAGTTTTGGCAGTTTTGGTTTTCCAGTTGTACGAGGAGGAGGTGCAGAAAGTTCAGCCGGAAATGATGCGTGGTGTCTCATTTTGATGATGTCACTGGATTTGGGAACTAGGTCAAAGGTTATTGTGATGAGTTCTGACAAAAATTAAACACAAGTTTCCTGCTTTTATCACTCAGACAAATCACCTGCGTTGTTATTGTTTGCAAATGTAACGCATGTTAAAAATGGAGGGAAAAATGACATCTCATCACATTTTAGGTTACATTCTGAGCAGATTGAGTCTAAACACTGTTGTCCTTTGATACCACTACCACCCCCCACCCTTTTTCCTTTAGCACTTCCTGTTTCCTGCAGGACTTCCTGTGGGTTGCCATGTTCTTTTGGGTTCAATTTTATTAACATCCTGGATCAACACGGCTCTGCGCTGGCCTGATTCACTGAAGTTTAGTCCATCTTTGCCTTTTAAACATTGTGTGTGTGTGTGTGGGGGTAGTAGGCAGGATGGGCTGCCAGCCGTTCTTTGTCGGTCACGAACTATGCAGGGAAACAGCCGAGAATGTTGACATATAAAGTCAGTGCATCAGAGATATTTTTGTCAGAAATGGTTGGAAGCACAAATTCCTTTTGTCCAGAGGACTACTAAAAATCTTGTCTGTGTTGGGTTAAACAAATATAACTTACTGGGATTAGATAAAAGATTGATACCACTATGATGTCTTATCTCTGTACAGTAAATATAAAGCAACTGTCCAACCAGCAGCCAGTTAGCTTAGCTTAGCAAAATGACTTGAAACAGGGGGAACATGTTAGCCTTCAAAGTTCAGTGCTGGAGTTGTGTCTTGACTGGGAAATCGAACTTCCTGGAGTCTCTGTTGATTGCGTGGCAATTCTTCTGGCAAACAATCTTTTTTTTTTTTTAAATTAAATAAAGAACCAAGATAAATTATAGATTGGTTAGATTTGGAAATGTTTGAGAAACTGTGTTCCTGTTTTGGCTAAGCTAAGCTAACTAGCTGATGGCAGTTGCTTCAGTTTAACTGTGCAGACTGTAGAGTGGTAATATTTTTTTTATTCTATGTTTGGAAAAACAGGGAGAGAAAAAAAGGAACTTATAACAAAAAAACCCATCAAGAATTGTTATTCATTCAATTGATTCTGTCTTTGAATATTCAATTAATGCGAGTACCGTTAGGAGTAAACTAGAAAGGGAGAAAACTGTCAGGTCAAAAAGTGTTTCCTTCTGTTTTTATTCATTTTTCTTTCATTCATATCTCATGGTGCCGAGCAGAATGAATGGAGTGTCATACATTTTTCATGTTGAACTGAATCCTCGAGCACAGACAGGGATTAAACCGGCTAACAGTCAGGTAAATGAGGACTCGCAGTAGAAGAAGAGCTGGGTGTGTTTATCAGCGTCAGGTGTGTTGGAGTGGGTGTAAGCCCATTTGTTTGTGTTGTAAGCCTGTTCTTTTTATGTGTCCTTAGTCTTTTGTAAACTCATGTTATGTTATGAAACGCGTGTTTTCTGTTTGTAAAAGAGTCTTCATGAATTAATAAAATCCCACCATCTTCCTCTGGTGACTGTAACTCGTTCATCTTTTGCTGACTGCACTTTAGTGAGTGAGGGGGGGTGTCAGCTGATCTGAATTTGTGTGTGTAAATGTTTGTAGAGTATGTGTGTGCAGTGTGTGTGGCCTGCTGTTCATGTGTGTCAATGCTTATTTGGTATTTTTTCGTGTTTGTGTGTCAGAAATCGACACAAACCTGACAGACAACCAGGGGAGAACAGCGCTGGACATCCTGAGAGAGCATCCTGCACAGAAATCCCAGCAGATCACGGCTGTTATACAAGGTAAGACACACTTATACACACACTGAAGATTTAGATGGATTTCACTTGTAGATGTAGTACAACATAATGAAGATTAAAGACACAGCATTCACAGTTTCTTCACTTGCAAAACATGAGCAGGGACAGTATCTGCCAAATGATGTGAGTTAGCTTCAGGTGACATTTCAGTTTGCAGTTGACCAATCCTGCACACATGATGACATGCGTTACACATACATGTTCTACAAATGTGCAAGAGAAGCTATCCACTATTGAGAGTTTTTGGCACATGCATGCAGAACATGACTTTGTGGTTGTTGTTTTCAGCGGATGTGATCCAATTAAGGTTATTCTCTGTTGGGGAAACAATAGGAGCTCCTGTACAGAGCTCCAGCCCTGATTGCATGTCCGTTCTCACAGTACTCTTCCTCCCAACTCTCTTCCACTGAATTTTGGGTCGAGTCGGATCATGATTAAGATGGTTATCGATGATCTCCTGGAATTTGTGCAAGAATTGTTGCACAATTCATCAGATAAATAGAGTTCTTGGTAATGAGGCATAGTTAAAATGGTAATCTCGAAGATCTCAGTTTGGTTCTCTTTGGCGGCAACTATGGTGATAAACTGTAATTGCGTGAGCATACTTCCCAGATATCCAGACAGTGTTACATGTGTGACATCCATGGTTGGCTCTGGTTGTAACTCTTGATTTTCCTCGCTGTTGGTCGCTTTCCTTTTCAGACTGTTTGCTTCATCTGAGCGTCGACTTTGTTTCTTTTTCTTTGGATTTTCACTTATTTTTGAAGTTGTATCTGTAGTCATCCATCTTTTCTTTGTTTGTTCAGCCATAGTAGATTACTGTTTACTCGCAGCACTTGCAGAGACCGGAAAAGCAGCCGCTTAGCTCCGCCTACTCTCTCTGGCAGACCAACCACTGCTGGCTGACGGAAAACGTGTCACTAACTGGGCGCAAAAGTCCAACCAGACTGTAATACTACAAATGCAAAGGCTTTCATCAGTGGGCCGTAGGCTCAATCACCCACAATGAATAGGTTCTAATGTGTATATACAGGTTTTTCATAAGCAGTTATAATAATCTGCACTGCAATACGCTGCTGTGAGATTTGTACTGGCACACCCTGTGCAGGAACAGCAGGGCCTCAGTGTGCTATAGAAGGACACAGATTTTTATACATCCCAGCTTTATGACTGGCCAGGGCCATCATCCTCATATTAACATTCACAGCCTGGACACTAAAAGTTTCCACGTTTGACACATTTAAACGAACAATTTATGAGTGATGTAGAGCACTGTTTAAATGCAAATATATTTTATAGTCAATTCAAATGCGGACTGGGTCGGTTCCTTTACTTTGCTGCAAACACAAGCAGCTCAATGTGCTTTGTAAAAACAGTATGTCGGGATGAGTAAGCACTCTTCAAAAGGGAAAAAAAATGTGCATTTCTTTTAAACATGGCTGCTGTAAATATTGTTTTCACTACAGAGTAAGCTTAGGTTTATCTATTGGTCTCTAAAATGTAAGTAAAGTAAAAAGTCAAAGGTGTAGTTTTCTTTTCCCTGTCTTATCCAACCATCAATCCTTTATAGGGAGGGGACACAATATTGATACTACTTCACTTCATCCTGCCTCCTAGCGGTGGTGCTTATGACATGAATGAGGCTAACGTGAATGGAAATTAATTGCATGAGAAGTTCATCAGATATCGACATGTCTTGCAATATATCAGTTATCGCAGAATGGCTGTTATCGTGGGTCATGTATGGCGTATCGTATCATGAGTTACCCTGAGATTCCCACGCCTAATCCTTCAAAGATCACTTTCAGAAGCTTCATAATTAAACTTGATTGTACAAATAGTGTCAACAAACAACAACTTTGCGTTACAGATGCATCCTGACGGTTTGTTTTTATTTTTAGTGCCGTCCCGTTTTGTCTTCACTCTTCCTCCTCTTGGTTTTCCACCTGCCATTAAAATGCCTGCTTTCCTCATGTTTACTGCGCTGTGTTCTGCGTGTGACCAAAGATTGTTAGTGTGAGTTTATTTTGACGTCCCCAGAGACCCAAAGATTCTCCAGATTGCACCTTCCGAAGACAGAGTGTCCTGAGGTGATTACGAGGCTCACTATGAACGCTGTAATCTGCGGCTGCGAGGCCTTCACTATCTGTCCTCGTGTGATCTGTGGGTGTATGTAAGGCCTGAGTTAACACATGATTCAAGGAGAGAGAGATAAAGGCAGACAGAAATGGAAGGCTGGAGGGATAAGGAGAATATGTCGGGGCTTAAATTAACAGCGAGTCAGTCTTAACTAGGAGGCAAAGATAGAAAGAGGAGCGCAGACTGAATCACTGGAATGTTGCATATTGGCCACAGCTAGAAAATAACACACATGAAGCTAACATTAAACCAGGGAAAACACAGTGATGTAACAGGAAGAGTGGCGTAGCTGTGGGGATTCCAGTTTGTGCTCAAATATCTTATCTGTACAAATGTTGGAGGAACCATCTGCCTGTCCCCTTTTATTTCCCCTAAAGTAGCCTGTATGTTTATACTAAGAATGGACCAAGTGACAATGCTAAAGTGGCTGCTTGTGGTGACTGTCCCACTGAGAGTTATAACCTAGTAGCTCAGTAACTCTCAGCTCTATGGAGCCTTTTAGCGCCTTTAAGGTTTGATTTTACGGCCAACAACTTAACTGTTTTGGTCCTTTCTTACAGCTCTCAGTAACTTTGTTTCCAGTGGCAAGTGCTGTCTGAAAACACGACTAAAACAATGAGGAGCAGACCAAAAGGGTTTGACCAAAATAACTGCCTGGTTGTACTTGTTTAATGTAGGACAGGACAGGACAACTAACCAAACTAAAAAAATCTAACTTGTTGCTTTTATGGGCGCCGGTTTGGCTCAGTGGTTGAATCGGCAACCATCTACAGAGGCTATCGTCCTTGATGCGGCGGCCCCGGGTTCAACTCCCGCCCTCGGCCCTTTGCCGCGTGTTGTCCCCACTCTCTCTTCCCGTTACTGCCGCTATCCACTGTCCTCTCTTAAATAAAGGCATAAAAAGCCCAAAAAATAATCTTTAAATTGTTGCTTTTATGGCATAGCAGGTGTGTACCCTTTTGGCAATACCATTGTTTTATTTAATGGCATTATAATAGGGATTATATTATCGGCACGTTATCGGTATCTACAGATAATGGCTTGAAAATGACACATACATATAGATATGTAATTTTTCTCCCGGTATTTTCCGCCGATAAAACAACGCTTTAATTCTGCCTAAATGCTTGATGAATCCCTAAAAAAGCTTGACATAATGCTATGACATTAACTCGGCACGAGTGTGCGCGCCCTCTTCCGTCAAGCATGGTTGTACTCAGGAGGGGCCAAATCTCATTCAACACTACAAATTTAATCTCAAGAATCTGGCAATGGGCCACTACAATAAGAGTAGGCATGGTATCAATATCTGAAAGGCTTGATGTTCTCTGCAATTAGGTGGAAGAAAACATGTGCCTAATATATCGGTACTGAAATCGGCAAAAAGGGTTAGAAAATATCGGCATATCAGATATCGGCAAAAAATCCCACATTGTGCATCCCTACATCATAACTCAGAGTGAGGCATTCCAGACATCTTGCATAATATTTTTTACACATTTCAGCTTGAACATTTGGTAGCTTTTGGAACTGTTTGTTCTCCCCTACAAGGAGGAATGGGAGAGACCTTGGACAGGACAGACAGACCTGTTATAAATGCTGTGTGTGCAGAATAGACCAGCAGAGAAGGATTATACAAATAATGAAGCACAAATAACAGACACATGTACGTATATCATCCATCCATCCTTTATCTATACCATTTATCTTGTTCTGGGTCGCGGGGAGGCTGGAGCCTACCCCAGCTGTCGTTGGGCGAGAGGCGGGGTACAACCTGGACTGATGGCCAGTCAATCAAAGACACATAGAGACGGTCAACCTTTCATGCTCACACTCACACCCACGGGCAATTTAGAGTCATCAATGAACCTAACAAGCATGTCTTTGGACCCTGAGAGAACATGCAAACTCCACACAGAAAGGCCCGCTTTGTCTGCACCAGGGTTTGGACTAGGAACCTTCTAGCTGTGAGGCAACAGCGCTAACTACTGCACCACCGTGCAGCCCTTGTGCGTACATCAGTGAGGTTAAATAGTCTAAGGCAGATGTAAAATGTATTTGTTTCATATGAGCTTGATCCAGCATCTGATAATGACTTTTAGTTATCATAAATATGCACTCAGGAAACTGAAAGACGTCTGAGAACAAAGATTGAAACGCTTTTATAGACACGATTCGTCCACTGGTATATTTTTTAAATGTCAACAACCCACACGATGAAAGATATCGGTCAGGAGAAGCGGCCTTCAACATTTAATCTCAGTGAACCAGCGCTGGAAGAGGAGAGATTTGTACTCGAGCATAAATGTGAGACTGTGAGGAAGAAAGAGCGAGAGAGGGAGAAAAGGACACAGCTGTGACTTAGTAAAAAGATCAGCTGCATGCCATTTCCTGTTGGAGAGGAGACACAGGACGCACACACACACAAACACGCACACAAAGACCTGTCATTTACTCCGTTATAGCAGCTGAGGGGGTTGCTGGTTGCCACAGGCACCTAATTATGGATAGATTATCATTTAATTTACAGCACATGACTCATCCCACTGTTTAGAAGCATTAACGTTTCACTTTTCACCGCCCAGCAGCAGCAGCATGTTATATACTACAGTGCCGTGCAGGAGTTTAGATGCGAGTCTTCAACAGAGGAATAAAACTGTCAAAGCTTTTAAATCCTGACTGATACACACTCGGTGTAACGGTATGCAAATATGGTTGTGTATTAAAGTTGTTGAGCTGAATGCCTGTAAGAATAATTGTACACACACTCTCCTGACACTAATAGGGTTCCTCATTAGGGCTCTGCATGCAGTCTGCCGCGTTATTCCACTGTTTGAGCTAGGGATGCACGATATTATCGGCACGTTATCGGTATCGGCAGATTATGGCTTGAAAATGACATATTGGCATCGGCTGATATGTCATATTTCTGCTGCTATTTCCCACCGACAAAACCCAATTTAATTCTGCCTAAATGCTCAATGATTCCTTAAAAAAGCTTGACGTAATGCTACATTAACTCGGCGCGAGTGTGCGTGCGCACTGCCTGCACAAAGTTATCAACAATATACAAATAAAGACCAAAAAGCCACAGAAACTCGAGCCAATGAATAGAAGTTAAACAACTTTCACAACTAGCTAACAGTTAGCTCACGTTCTCATCATTTTACCGGACATCAAGCACAACGAAAATACACTCGCAGCCAAAGCCGACGCTAACAGAATGTAACATAAACATCAGTGCAAAACTAACTTAAATATTCATGGACGCACACAGGATAAAAAGAGTCCGTCAGCGATCACTGACGTTTCCGTAGTAGGTGCACTAAACAAGTCCGGGCATGTCTCCCTCACCGTTGTGTTTCGAGGGGATGCTGTGTTCAGGTGCGCTCAGAAACGTGAGTGATTAGACACGTGACCTTTTGTACAACGCCTCTTCCATCAAGAGGAAGGGCGCAAGATGTCTGCTTTATGGCAGTTTTTGGCCACTACAATAAGAGTGGGCATGATATCAATTCCACCACAGGGGAGACTTGATGTTCTCTGCAATTAGGTGGAAAAACATGTGCCTCATATATCTGTATCGAAATCAGCAAAAAGGGTTGGAAAATTTGGTATATCTACAAAAAATCCAATGTCGTGCATCCCTAGTTTAAGCCTGTTATTATGTTTTTATTAATGTCTATCTGGCCTCTCTTAAACCCCACACCTCAACCTGCTCTCCTCCTCGTTTCCTTTCCTTCCTCTTTTGCTTTTATGAACAGCAGCGAGCTCTATTAGCAGCAGCAGTAAAGTGAATTTGCGGCGTGGGGAAAAAGTGCGAATTGAACGCAGCATAAGTGTTTACCATGCTGATGGCCGTGCTGTTTTATTGATCCAGAGAAAATGCCTCTCAAATGCTTTTTCCTCCCCCCTCTCCTCCTTACCCACTCTCCTATCTCCATCACATTCTCCTTCACACTCATATTCCTCCACCTTCTCACCCCTTCTCCTCCTCTGTCTGTAGAACATATGATGGACGAGATGGAGAGGAGGAGTATCTTGGAGGAGCCCGTCCGCAAGTGTCCCATCCCTGCACCTCGAACCTCTGTCCCCTCGCCCTGCGCTTCACCCTCCCTTAAACACAAGAGTGAGTAAACACACACACTGCACACACACACAATTAATTTGACAATCATAACACAGGTTCAGGGACATAAAAAAGCCGGTTAAAAGTGGTAAAAACTTCCTTTTGAAGAATGAGCCAAAACCAGCAGTAGAGATTTTAATAAACAACTCGAGCTGTTAAAAGAAATCTCTTGCACGACCTCCAGAATGTTTTGTTTAAATATGCAACACAAGATAGCATAAAATAATCATTCCAACAAGTAAAGGGAATACACTGTAGGCTGACTCTGCAGCTCAGATGGATCCAACCTTTCAAGGATATTTTGTTGAATTATTCTTGGTAAAAATAAACATCTAAACTTGATGTAAAGTATCATTAATCAGTGAAACATAAGCAAACAATGCAACATAAACCCAGCCATGGAGAGCAGCTCCTTTAGTGGAGGCAAACAGTAACTACCTCTCAAAGCAGCTGTACATTTTTCCTGTCCAGCGCTGCCCCCTGTGCTTTAAATCTGACACTACAACCAGCTGAGCGCTTGCTCATCCAAGCTTCTCTCTCATTGAGTGTCAGCAGATCCCATAATTACCTCTGGCTCTCTCGCAGTTGGGAGGAGAGAAAGTGATTAGCACAGTTTGCTCCTCTGAATGTGCCTGAACACAAGTTTGAGCACATCAGCAGTGCAGAGGAGAGGCAGAGGAGGAGTTTTAAAAGCATGATTCTGTCCCTGCTTTTGATTCTAGTAATAAATCAGGCGAACATGATAGTACAGTTCCTTCTTGTGTTCCACACACTCTGTTCTGGTGGTTTAGAAATCAATACCCCAGGCCTTACTGTACACGACTGGGGACTGGCTGTGCTGACGCTGTCCTCCTCTCCCCAGATGACGCCGTGACAAGCGAGCTGTCCAAACTGCTCCACGAGATCAAAAAGTGCCGGGACAGGGACTACTCCTTCGAGGAGCTCTGCCACACCATCTCCTCCCACTCCATGGACAGCTTTGGCAGCGGGCGGCTCTCTGACGAGGAGCGGCCGGATCGACCCAACGGCACTCTGACCCAAGTCACCAAGGTACGGCGCTCATTCATGACAGAGGAGCATTTTTCTGTGTTTTCATATGCCACTGCTCTGGGGAGTGATCCGCGGCCAAACATTGTTTTCAGTTTTTTTAGTTTACCTCTTGCTTTGGGTTCACTCTTTTTTTCAAGGGCTTCTTCTAAACTTCTGAGTTAAGAGTTCACATTTTGTCACAACTGTTTCCTATGACACAAAAACAAAGTAGATGCAGCAACTGCAATATTATGTTGTCGGCTGTTTGTAGATTGTAACGGCGCAGCTCCTCAGTGTCTGCATTAAATACAGTAAAAGGACTCCATTTCTTCAGGGCATTTACCCACATGGCTTTCCATTGACCCTTTTACATTCACATACTATGGTTGTAACTTGTGTCAGTAGTCATGCTGATGTAATAAGTCAAATTATTGATAAGCCCAGACAATATTAGAAAAGCACACTTGGTAATTTATTAATTATTATTAATCAAACAAAAGTGTAACAATTGCAGGTTTAAGCCTCTAAAAGTAAGGACTGTTATCTCATTGTAAACTGATTATCACAGCTTTTGCACTACCATAGTCAACAAAATATGTAATATGGAAATTATAGGAACTGCCTATTCTCTATATATTCTCTCTCTCTCTCTCTCTCTCTCTCTCTCTCTAAATATATATATATATGTTTAAGATTATTTTTTGGCCATTTTGCCTACTTAGATAGAACAGCTGAGGAGTATATGGGACGCCTGTGCTCCCAGCTGAGCTAAACCAGTGCCCCATGAAATATTGACAAATTAAATTATAAGGTATTATTATAATGATCATTAGTTACAGCCATACATAGTGTACATATTGTTACATTTTGTATGCGGAAGAAATAATTGCAATATTTTGATTAGTTTCTTTTTGATTATAAAAATACTGTAAACCAGTTTTTCTTTTATATAATTAATTATCAAGAGTGCAAAGAGACGGTTTTTTTCTATGTTAGATTGCATTTCTAGATGTTTTAACTGCACAATAAAACTCTTAATCTTTGATAGTATCATGCACATGCACAACTGCTGCACTTCACTTGGTAGACAGAAGTCACAAAGCATTAAAACTAAAAGCATGTCATTTCTTAGACAGCTAGGATAGGCTCCACCCCCTGCGACCCTGAACAGGATAAGCGGTATAGATAATGGATGATTTTCTTAGCACTCTACAAAGCACTGTGTGCGCATACGTAGATGTTTTTTGCTGAAATGAATGCTTGCACTTTGTCTGTTCTGCCAGCAGAGGGCAGTATCAGCTAGAATGATGCCGCTGAGCAGGTGTCCAATTGAGTATTCACTTGTTGTTGCTGACACACAAAAGCTTCTGTTTTATGTTGTTGCTTGAATTTGTCAAATTATTATTCCTGCTCAGCCTGCAGGCACTCTTAGTGTAGACCGTGTTTCTTCTTATTTGATGCCTTTTATACAGAAATATTGCCTCTCTCTCTCTTCACTCTCTCACACAGTAAATCTGATTAGACCTTATTGGTTTGAAATCCGATTGCGGGTGAAATAGGTCACTTTTATCTGTGTTAGCTGACCACGGAATCTCAGCTGCAGTTTATTCTTTAGAGCCAGCGCAGCGTGACCAAGAGGCTCAGAGCTTTTTCAATTCCACCGTCTAGGAAGTGAGACGCGGCAGCACGCAGAGGTCTTCTATCACACTGACCCCCCACCTGAGTCTTTAGACCTCACACAGAGAGGCGGCCAAAGGAACGCGATTGTCTGTTTCTATCTCGCTTCAGTTTCTCTCCTTCTCGCTCACTCAAACACACCTCAGAGGAAATATTGTGACACTGATCAATAGCTCATCATCTTCTTCTTTTCTCTTAATAACCTCCGTATGAAAGCAGGCAGAGACATGTTTACGTACAGTGCAGCAGGCGTTCAAACACACATGCACATACACACCGAACACACACACACCTCCGCTCACTCAGGCTGTAATTATCTCAATCCATCTTCTCTCTCTCTCTCTCTTTCTCTCCATAAGTACCAATTTGTATTCTACTACTGACATTCACAGTGTGTGTGTGTGTGTGTGTGTGTGTGTGTGCCTGCGGGCTGCTGTGTGTACATGTGGACCGAGCCATTAGTATGTGATTCCATGTGTCCATTACGCATGAATAAAACATGACAAAACACGAAGATGGCACACACACAGTAAGAACGCAGCCTTCTCACACTGCCTTGGTACCCATTGTGTGTGAAACGAGTAATAACAGATGCATGTTTGTGCGTGTGCCGTATTCAGATGAGGTCTTCCTGTGTGTGTGTTCAATCGAGTTAAGCCGATGTGCGTCTCTGACAGACAATTCCACCGTTATACTGACGCTGGCTTATTTATCCGTTCTCTATAGAAAGACAAAAGCTGCCACTAAAGATTACTTTCAATATCCAGCCTATGAAATTGATTAATTACATGACAACTTAATTAGAAAATAGATTGAAAAAATGCAAATCACAATGTCCCTGAGCTCAAGGTGAGGCCATCAAAATGCATATTTTGTCCACCTAACAAAACAAAACTTTTTTAATTACAATGATTAAAATTAAAAATGGAGACAAGCTTCAACTTCGTTGTTAGACGCTACAAAAAGTGCATCCTTGGTGATTTTGCGTCTTGACCTTTGCAGGCAAAAATTTCTAGGAAACAGTGAAATATTTACAAATTACATATCATTTTAATATGTAATATGTAACATGTTTTAGGCTCATATTTTTTATGTTTTGTTTGTTTATCTTATAGAAATAGGATTTCTTTTTACGTCAAAACATGTTACATCCCCAGAAGATGGTTATCAAATCTCGGATCCCATCGGCTGTAGTCTGATGATGATATAGCCTCTGGGGACAACGGTGAACATGCCGCGGCATGTAGCCGGCGGTTAGGGACTTCCTTTTCCGCGTGGTGCATTGTTTACAGAAAAAGAAACCGTTTTACGTGATTTGCTCTAATTAACGGGTCTTACCTTTGCCTTAATCACCTGCTGCACAAAGGTGAGAGCAGCACCTGAGAAGCACACAGGAGAGAGAGAGAGATAAGACCAACGCAAAAAACACACAGCACGAAATGGCAGAAATCTACGGCTATGCTAGCTGCTCTAAACAGAGCTTACTGTAGTTACAAGAAATAGATACGAGGTTTAGTTTAGCCTCTAACCATGCTAACATTTGCTTGTTAAATGCACTAAATACAAAGTACATCCTCTTCCACTCTTGTAAAAAATCACAGCTAGTTAATGTCTAGTGTCAAAGTGTCATCCTGCTCGTCATAGTAGAAGTCACCTCTACAGAACTTCAGGACAGTACATTCAATAAATCTTTAGATACTCTAATATGGACGCACAGACATTTTCATCCATGGAGCCACACCACTAGAAGACAAATCTGTGTAAAGATCCGATTTTCTGTCTGGTTTTCTTTCTCTTCTATAAGTGGAAACTGAGCCGTGTTTTCACAAGAGAATTGTGTTTGCAGTAAACTTTTTATTCTTTATTTTTCTGTTGCAGTACAGTCAGTTCAGGGCCATTAAATGAGCTAAGCCTATTTGTATAATGTAGTTTAGGAAAATCCTAGTCTATCCCTTTAGGGTTTCCCATAAACAACCAGTGTAATATTGATCAGTTCTGCAGTCCCGAGGTATGAAGAATGAATGGTGTCCTGTTGATCGAACACTTGCTGATACCTGACAAACAGTACCTGTCTATTGTTCATGCATACAGTGCAGCGTACCTGACAGCTGCAGTTTTACATCAATCAGTATTCAGAGTGTACGGAGGGCTCTTTGCTATCCGGAGCGACTGGTGACCTTTTGGTTTCAGCCTCATTTTCTGCCTCTATCTCCAGACTAGCTGCTGTCCTTTTGCTCTCTCTGTCTGGCCTTCGCTCCCTCTGAATCTTCCCCCACATTAATTTCTCACTGTTTTTCAGATTGCATTTCCTGCCTCTGCCTCTTAATCCTCTCTCTATACATCCTTCTGTCTCTGCTCTCTCACACTTTTGTACTCATTTTAATTTTTGATTCTCTCGTCATCAGACCTCCCTCGGCTCTCTCCCTCTGTCTCTGCTGTTGTCGCTATTAAAAGCTACACACCAGACACTGCGGCGATCTCTCTCTCTCTTTGTAATCGGCTGCATCATATGGTTCACTGGGACATCAGGTGGGCTGTGTCTGCCCTCTGACACCTCATGCCACAGAGCTCATCTACAACACCTGCCTCCTGGGAGCCAAAGTGCCCCGGGAAAGGACACTGTGTGCCTGTGTGTGTGTGTGTGTTAAAGTCTTGCTGCTCTTCCTGAACCTTTCTCCTGTCTGGTTAATTCATTGTGGCATTAGAGTGAGTAATGCTGTCACATGTTTCAGGAAGAGTCGCTCTGAGGACATGTTGAGTAATTTTACCCGACCTAAAGAGTTTTTGTTTAACTCTTAGTAAAATAACTCAAAACAGGAACAGGAAAACAAATGTCACATACAATTAACTAAAAAGTGGTAGCTAACAGTTGCGCACTGATTGCCTCAGCAGACAAAGAGCAACATTAGCATTCATTTGGAGTTGCCTTTATTCCCACCTGGTGAATTTAAGTGTTGTATTCATTGTTTCTGCTTTGTATTGGTCTCCACCTACTCCTGACAGAAGCATCAGACTCTTAAACGTCTTATACTGTGTTCTCCATTTTCATAATAACTTTAGACAACTGCTTTTCAGAGAGTTTATCAGAGCTTTTATGCTGGGATTGAAGTACGAGGCCCGAAAAACACACACTTGACTTAAGGAGTCTAAAACGGGCTGTAGAGAGGGGTGAAACATCTGTGTGTTTATCACTAGAGGCACCCTCTTTCACATCACCTGATCTCATGTCAGCGTAAAAATATGGATTCTAGCAGCCTTAAGGTCGTTTCAGACGGGGGGCGATGGACGCGCCTAGTCATGTGAAAATGTCGCAGTAATGCTCACGTCACGCACACCCCCGCCCACTGGCAGAGTTGAAAGTTCTTGAACTTTTTTCTATGCAATGCGCGGTAGTAGCCACAAAAGTCACAATGGATGAGAGACTGATCCTTGCTGTATGCGAGTTCCCAGAGATATAACCATAAACAGCTAGCAGGACATAAGCAGGACGGCCTTTGTATGGCAGAGCAGCGGCGCAAGACTTGATGTATCAGGTAATGTTAGTTTTAACTTAAGCTAGGCTGTACGTTACGTTAGGTGGTAACGCTGAAGGTACAACTATGCTAATTAAGCTAGTTTTTATAGCCTATAGAGAAAATACAGCTGGGCTATACGTTACGTTAGGTGGTAACGCTGTAGGTACAACTATGCTAATTAAGCTAGTTTTTATAGCCTATAGAGAAAATACAGCTGTACCGGCAGCGCAAAGAAGCAGTTTACCACGGTTACCACGTGTAGAGTGCCTGGCATTTACTCGCGGCGTGTCGCCCCCTGTCTGAAAAGACCTTAAGGAATAACTCAAACTCTTTTTTTCAGCGCTGTTTCATTTCATATTCAAATACATAGATGGTCTGACCTTTGACCTCCTTACTGCTGATAACTGTGATGCTGACTGTCTGGTAATATCATACACTTTTTTTCATATTTGTGCTCACAGCGGCCGACCCCGCCTCTCCCCCCGGCCCTGGAGGAGGACGAGGCAGACAAGAGTTGCGGCCCAACGGGATTCTGGGAGGCTCTGACGCCCTGCAACGGCTGTCGCAACCTGGGCTTCTCCAGCCTCTCACAGGTACACACACGCACACACACACACACATACAGCCTGATTTAGCCTCCTTTAACTGAACCATGGTCACGTGAATTACAACAATTTTGTTGCACTTTATGAAACTTGTATATCATACTCATCATATCAATCACACTGAAATGTAAGTTTGTCACATGGTGTGTTTAAATGCAGCATACACACACACACACACACACACACACACACACATGCTGTCAGTACAGTGAAATTACAGGCCACTGATATTGCCATTGTTCTGAGTGAATACTTTCACTGGTTACCTTGGGAACACACTGAATGAGTCGTCACCAGAGACCGGCGGCTCTCCTGGCAGACACTCGGCTCAGTATCTGTCTCTTTCTTCCTCTCCGGCTTGTTCCATCCATCTTTCATCATCACCTTGTCTCTCTCTCTCTCTCTCTCTCTCTCTCTTATAAAATTTCTTTCCAAAAAACCTCCTTATCTCTCCACTTTTGAAGCCTTTGCCTTTTATTAGAAAGACTTGGTTCATGAACTCTGAATCAATACTATTCAAGTGAAATATCTGATACTCAGAGATCACATGAAGGATAATCAAACCTGTCCGGAGGAATATTGTAGCAGAGAGCAGCAAAAGAATACACAGTAGAATAAAAATGTGACATCATTTTTCTCTCAGAAAACTGTTGTGAAAAGGATTTATGCGCACGCAATATAAAATGTATGAATTTAGTATCAGATCTGTGACCTCTGTAAAGCTTGTGACAGCTTAAATAGACTCAATTAAATTTAATTGGCTAAGTGTGATAAGTGTAAAAAGCATTAGAATAAAAGCAGGCTTTGCTCCATGTTTGGAATCATGAAAGTTGTTCCTCCTTCTACTTAAGCAGTATGAAACTCAAGACTCAACATCACAACCTCGAGTGTGAAACTGCTTTTATACAACAGTTATACGCAAATAGCAGTAAAAAGTAAAATCAACTAGTTCCACAGCTTAACTGGACTGTTGTTGCCAAGCAACGCAAACATTCTCCTGCACTCTGTGTCTACAGGTTACCACAGATCAGCTGTTTTTTATCCGAGTCTGCTGTGTGATTCAGAGGTACCAGCTTTATTAATGTAGACATACACGGTCTGCTGTAACGTTAATTAACAGTATTCAGAACACCTGGCTGAGGCGGAGTGATACACTGAGAGAAAAGTCCCAGTTCTCTATATCAACAAGCATGAAATGCCTCTTGTCCAATCAGATTGCTTGGTCTGAACTAACTGTTGTGTCATTTTACAACATATACTGTTTTATACAACCATGTCTGCCCTTTAAAACTTTACTAAATAAATAAACAAATAAATGAAATGCCCAAATAAGAATAAATAAGGTAAGGATTAGATTAAGTGGTTTTCAGCTATGTGAAAGATGTAGAGAAAAACTGTACACACCCGTCAACATACCTGTGAAATAAAGGATAACAGCACTTATAAGGATTTATACTTAAAATAAAACAATTTTCTGATGCTAAATCACAAAGTAAGGGTGCAGCATAATCTTTCCCCACTTAATATTTTATGTATACATTATTTTTCTTTGCCCAAATGAAGTATTGTTGTTAGTTAAAGTAAATTAACTACTCACCTGTTGCACACTTCCTGCGCAGAAGAGGTGGCGCTCTCACTTTTTACATGGTGTAAGCTGTGTGGCAAATGTGTGTACATGTTCTCTGTTTTTTGAGCTTTTATTATGAATATTAAGGTTTTCTAGTCTGACTGTTCTCTTGTTATAAAATTAAGAAATAAAATACAATTAAAAATGCAATTAGACACAAAGAGAGAGAGAGAGAGAGAGAGAGAGAGAGAGAGAGAGCAACAAAATACAATATACAGCAAACTGTAGATGGAATAAACACTCAACAAATATAGTGCCCAGTTAAATCTTGTGTTGCTGTACAGTAAGGTGATTGTCTTTAAAATAGAACAAACAGTGCATGTTTTTTTAACCCGTAGCAAGAGGAGTGAGTGAAGAAAATAGATGCATTTAACATGTGTATTAGCGTCTTTGCAGCCTTATTCTTAAGATCCAACAACAAACCCAAAGCGGAATGAAGTTCCCTTTTTCCTAACAAAAACTCCTCGACTTCATGCTCCATCTTTTCTTCCTTCCTTCCTTCCTTCCTTCCTCCCCCCTAATCCCTCCATGCTGTGTATGTAAGTGTGGTTAAGTGTGTGTGGATGAGAATACTTAGCGGCGAGATGCTTGCTGGCTCACACCGCAGGACATCTGACATTTACAACACAACGACCCTCTGTGTTGTACACTGGCAGCCCGCCTGCGTGACTGGCACGCTGCCTGGAGATGTTTGCACCTGGATGAGTGAGTGTGTGTGTGTGTGTGTATTAATATGTTGGTGCCTATAAGAAAAGAAGCTCTGTGTGTGTCAGTTCAAATATGAGTATGAGGGTATACAGAGCATTTTTGGTGGCATCAGCTTTATTGTGTGTGCGAATGTGTCTGAATTTAGCGTGGCACCATTTTTGAATTAGCGTAGGAGGGATTGTGTGTGTGGGCTTTACAGAAGAGGATAAGGAGGATGGAAAGAGTGAGAGAGGGAAGAGAATTTGAGCTGTTATTACATAATTAGGTTAGCAGCGTGCTAATTTGCCCTGCGTGATTGTGAAGAAACAGAGTTAACATAGAGAGAGAAGCCCCTCCGAGGACGAACGAACAAAGTTATGAACATCTTTTCAGGCTCATCTGTCTTCTCATCAACCCACATGACTGAGATCTGTCAACCTGATTCTCTAGCTTTGTGTGTTAACCTTTGTTTAGAGTGCAGAGCGGTCAGTTTCCTGGTTGTCCAGCTGTCGTTCAAGAGCTGTCAGTCAAAGAACCGGCCTGTCTAACTCGTCATAGAGTCATTTAACTTGAGGAGAGACATTTAGCTTAAATCGGTAACCTTGACGCAGCTGCGACTCTAATGGACCACTTATCACGGTCCCGCGAGGCAGGAGTCAATCACAGGGCTGACACATAGAGACAGGCATGCACGTGGAGAACATGCAAACTCCACACAGAAAGGCTCTCTTCTTCTGAACTGGGACTCGAACTGGGAACCTTCTAGCTGTGAGGCAACAGTGCTAACCACTGCACTGCAATAGAGTCCTGATGAAGTATTATATACATTCACGTTTCTTGCACATTGTAGTTCCCAGAGCATAGTGTCTTAAAGGAGCAGTTCACCCCCGCAAAAAGCCACTGTCAGTCAAAGCTGGTGTTCTCTGTAATCGATAGAAGCAATAATATTTGAAATTGGCGCCATAGCTGTGGAGAAAGTGGTACAAACAGCTCGTGGTTTCGCCCATTCTACATTCCTACAACACCCAGCGTGCATAACGCCCCTCCCTCTGAAAGGAACGGCCCAGCGAGAGACACTGGAGTGAAATACTACCGTTTTCGCTGCAGGCTACGGCTCAGAGAGGTACAGAGTCTGAAATACGGCGAGAATATACCGTCTAAAAAATCTTCAGGTCTGCAGTCTACATTTCAAACCTGATAATTTTGAACGAGACATGACATCGGAGGCGAGATTATAGATTGTGGTGTAGTTTAGCGAGCTCCCTGTCCTCCGCCAGATGATGCATTTTACATAGGGTTAGGGTTAGGGTTTTCCAGGGCCCATTGGCGAAGCGGATGGCGTCCTCCAAAGGCACAGAGTGAAGTCAATTTTTTTCTACCATAATGGCATTAGCTCCCCATAATAGCATGATAGCACTGAGGTTGAAAATCGGCGAACTGGCCCTTTAACTGAGGATCTGCATCACATTTTTGGTACACCTTTTCACCTCTCTCCCTCTAGTGCAGAACAGTCCAACCACATTCATAACTGCATCCTCCAAAATAAAGTCTGTCACATGTTTATGTTTGTGTATATGTGTGTGACGTGTGTATGCGGACATACGTGATTCATAAGGAATCTTCCCTTGTTGTGAATTTTTCCCCGCCGGTCACAGGTGTCCTCCCACCATCGCCGCGTGATCGCCGACTGACGCCAGCGCGCGTGTGGAGGAGGTTTCCTCTGTGACGTCGACTTAAACAACACACTTCAGACCTCACGTGTGCAAACAGAGAGAATGAAAAGGGAGAAAGATAATGAACGAATGTGAGAAAAATATTCAGATAGAGAGAGGTTCTGCAGAGTTGCCAGGCAACCTAGAAATTCATGAGATGCGCGGCGTGGGCCGGCCACCCTTGACAAGTTAGCATCCGCACAGGTGCGTCAGAGAGGCTGCGCAGAGACACACGCTCACGCGCGTCAGCACTCCCCGACCTTCATTCCTCTCTTTTCTCCACCTTTACGTCTTCCTTCCTGTTTTTCTTCCTCCTTCTCTCGCTTCACACTTCCCTCATTAGATTTTCTCTCTCTGCAGCTCTTTCTTCCTCTCTCCTGTGGGTGGCTGCTGACCTTTAATGTGCTCAGCTCGGGGCGTTTAAAGGAGTTGAGGTGGGGTGAGGCCATGTCTGCGTCTGTGCACCGGCGGAGGTTAAGATCAGAAAAACACGAGGGCTCTTGAAGATGTTAAAGGACATCAAAGGAAGGTGTTTGTGAGGGGGCAGGGACTGTGTGGGGAGCTTTAAAGGCCTGTAATAAAGGACCTTAAGTGCTCTGTAGGTTAGCTTTTCAACATTATGTATTAAACAGTTTTTTCTTTGTCTTTATTTTCCTCTTATTTCGTGTTCGTCTTCTCCTTCTCTGCTGCTCTGTGTTTCTGCAGAGCGTGCTGCACCTTTGTGCTCACAGTTACTTCTTGTTAATGGCTTTATGCCCTGTAGGCTCTGCAGTAATAGACTCTCTCTGCGTCGACCTTACTTTTAACACTCACACCGATAGCTGCTGTCAAATACTTTTTCCTTAATCGGCACAACACGTAAGCTGCCCCTGAGTTTAGGGAGGTATTCCTTTTGTGTGCGCGCATGTGTGTGTGTAGTCGACATTCTGCTGGAGTTCAGATATCTACTTGTCCTTGAGGTAAAACGGAAAAAAAGCAGAAAAGATTGAAGAAAGAGGAGCTTCACTCAAGAGAGACCTCCAACAGGAAATGTGCATTCCAAAATAAAAGCACTGCTTTACATTACAACCATCACAGAGTGGCCTTGAGCAGGGCTTTAAAGCCTTCAGTTCTACAGACAGAGTGGTGCAATTTGTGCAACCTTTTAGTGTTAGTGTGTCCTAGAATGCACATCACTCACATTCATACACACACACAGGTGACAGGAGAGATAAGGGCAACATTTGCTTTCTGTGTGTTTGTGTTTGCATTAATATAAGATCTGTAAATAGACTCTTCTGTCCGTCATAATCTCATAGGACACAAGACGACTGATTTACTAGTTCATATACAAAGAACGTTCATTGTGCAGATGTATGTGTGTAACATCTCGCTCGAGTCTGGATTCGAATGTGGACTTAATATTCCATTTCCAACGCTGCATTGTGGCCCCAGTTGGCTTGTTAATATTCAGGGCTAATGATGTTAGCGCATTTGATGTCTGTCTTCCTCATCTTCCTCCTGGCTACGTGATAATGGAGACGCACAGTTGGAAAGAAAGCTTATTGTGATGCATTTTTGTCATTGAGTGATTATTTACAATTAACAGGTTTGCTCAGAGTGAGCAGCACGGCAATGCTGCGTCACCCTGCAGGGATCAATAAAGTTTAATCTAATGAGTATTTCTAAGAGCTATGAGTCACTGGAGAGGAGCTGATCACTTTCTTATTAGGAGTTACTTGAGCTGATCAGTTATACACTTGGGTTTGTATGATTATTATTGAGCTACATCCTGCTGCCCGTTAGCTTAGCTTAAGTCTGGCTCTGTAAGTGGCTCTGGCAAAGTGTACTTAGCAATCACTGTATATAAAGATGGACGACGCTTGTTTGTGTTGACAAACTATTTTTCTATCTTTTACTGCTAATCAGGAACAGATCGGCTGCAGGAGCCGCATTGGTCAACAGAGCTGCCAATCATCCTTTTTACAGCATCAAATAACTCATTAAAACTAAACTTGTCAGAAAAATGAACACTTGGACATAAATCAGCATGATAAGAACTAACTATAATGACAGAAACCATGTTTGAGAAACATTTATTTGGCGCGTATTTTGATTTTATAGTTTGACTCATGTCCCATCTGTTAACATGGAGGAGGCGGGCTTTATTACCTGTACTGCAGCCAGTCAGCAGGGGGCGCTCCAAATGTTTTGGCTTCACTTTTAGGGAGCTGTCATGTCGTCTCTCTTCTTATACAGTCTAGTTTAGCAGGTATTTTGTGCACCATGCTTACCATCGTAACTGACATGTTAGCATGCTTTTTTTTCTTCAGTATTTGAGATGCTTCAGTCTGCACACGTGTGGGATAGATTCACTAGCTCACCGTCCTGCGTTATGCTAAGCTAACCTCCTAGGCCTTCTATCTGTAGCTTACCATTTAACAAACAGATTATAAAATGATTGAATGATGACTCAAAATGTGAACCTTTTTTTACCATTTGTGGCGACCTCAGCAGATAACAATGAAGTAGGCGCCGATATTCGGCATTTTGACGCATATCGGTATCGGCCTTTTTATTTTATTTTTTTCGACGGCCGATAAGACATCCATTTTAAACTGGGTTATTTTGGCTCTGATGCATATGCTTAAAGGCATTTAAACAAAGTTAAGTGTTGGAGTTTGTATTATTCAAAATTTTGACGCCAATATTTTCACTTTTACTGCAAATGAATATCGGCTTCAAATATCGGTTATCGGCCTCCTTGACTACTAATAATCGGTATCGGCCCTGAAAAAACCATATCGGTCTATCTCTACAATGAAGACTCTCAAAGTCACAGGAGGTCCCACGAGTCACCAGCTGTGTTTCTGAGCTGCAGTTTAACACAACCGACCTTGTATATTTTTATTCTTCACAGCCTTATGTGGTGTGGCTGCTCAGTCGTGCTTACTGGATTTTTCAAGGAGGAACACTTTGTGGCAGATAATTTAGCGTCTAATGTTTCAGTTGTTCTTCTTTCCGACCTCTCTTCCTCCCCTTACTCTCAAAGTTTTCATTCATCATTCCCTCTCTGCCTGAACTGAACTTCCACGGACAGTTTATGCATCTTTACAGGTCTTGCTGTTGGAACTGGAGTATTTTTTGTCACCCAAACTGTTTATATTGCTGAGTTTTAGTAGTTTTAGAGCCCACAATACTTCCAGTAAAGCAAAGAAGTGTTTCTCCAAATACTATTTATCACTTCCCCAGCCCATCAACGAGAGCAGATCATATCTCATGCTGAGCTTGTTGGCACATCAGCAAGGTGTCTGTGTGCTTGTGTTCAAGGTTGCTGTGAATCTGACGGGAGCAGTAGGCATCCTCTGAAACAATTCCCCCCTCCCATCACGACTGAGTTATAAAAAGCAGAGTACCCATAAAAGTAATAAATAGGAAGTCATTTTTAGCACTAAGAGTTCCGCCTGGTCCACAAAGAGCGAGGAAAACTCATTCTGCACAACACATGGGACACCGAGCGCCTCATGCTTTTCCTTCGTTGACTGTTTTTATTCCATTTTATTAAAACATCAAATCTTCTCTATCAAGAATCTGGGCTAAAATTGGGTTATGAAAATTTGATTTGTGGAGCAAATGTTCTCTGGCTGATCTGCAGCACACACACAAACAGATGAATACAGCTTCATTAAACCTTAATTGTCTGTAGAACACGAGCCAGTTTTGTAAATCCAGTGCGACTATGCAGTACACGTTTACCTTGGCAGCCGCTTTTAGACGATTCTCTTCCAAACTTCTCAGGCTCACAGTTAAACACAGTTCGGTTCGGTCACACAGCAGAGGCTCTCCGTCAGCCGCCTCTCGCTCTGGCTGCTCGCCGTGTCTGTGGGATTAAGCGTGGAGCCAGGGGAAGCCGCATTTCGAGCTTTGCTCCGTGCAGCAGCCATCACAGGGAATGTGAAGGGTGTTATTTTCTGAGGAGTGACTGTCGCTATCCCATGGGTGGCTCAGCTTGCTGGTTTCTGTGGGATTAGCCGGCCATGGAGGCAAATCCAATTCTGCAAGGCGATCCCTGACCAACCTGCACTTCTCTCACTCTATTTCACTCTTCGCCTTCACTCTCTATCTTACCTTTTTGGACACCATATTTCTCTCTCTTGTTTGCGCCCTTAACATCTTTACCACTCTGGTTGTATATCACTGGAAATATGCTTATTGTCATTAACTAATCAAAGGAAAAATACACCTCCCAACACCCTTGCTTGGGTTGCTTTAGGCAACTTGTGAAAACATCCATTCCTCCATTTCCTTCTGCTCACTCGGGGCAGGGTTGCAGTGGCAGCAGGCTTAGTGTAGGTATTTCAGATATCCCTGAAAGACCTTTGGCCTAGGGCACCAACCCCTGGAAAGCGAGTGGGTTAGATCTTGTTTGCACCGATCCACCTCCCACGACAGCTCGGTTTCCCTCCTCACCAGAGAGATAATGTCCCACATCCCTAGAACCAGTCTAATAAGCTGGGGTTCAGCATGCCTAGTATCTCCCTTTGCCTGTTTCCTGACTTAAAATATTTGGATGGAAATGTAAAGACATCAATCAAACGGCAACTTCTTATAAATTGATAAAGCTTTATATAGCTCATTTCAAACACAGAGGCAATTCAAGGTGTTCTACACAGGCAAACACAAGACCTTAACTCTTAGAAACAATGAGCAGCAAAAACCAAAATAACATCATTTAAAGGAGCAGTTCACCCTGTAAAAAGCCACTGTCAGTCAAAGCTGGTGTTCTCTGTAATCATTAGAAGCAATAATATTTTAAATAAAAGAAAGTTGCAACAGCTTGTGGTTTCAACCATTCTACATTCCTACAACACCCAGCGTGCATTGCGCCCCTCCCTCTGAAGGGAATGACCCACTGAGAGACGCTGGAGTGAAATGCTGTTTTCGCTGCAGGCAGTGTCTCAGAGCGGGACCGAATCAGAAATACAGCGAGAATATACCAGTGGGTTGTCTAAAAAATCTTCAAGTCTGCAGTCTACATTTCAAACCTGACGATTTTTAACGAGACATGACATCGGAGGCGGGCGTCCTAGACTGAGGAAGTGTAGTTTAGCGAGCTCCCTGGCCTCCGCCAGATGACGTGTTTTATGTAGTCTGTCGGGGGTTTTCCAGGGCCCATTGGAGAAACGAATAGTGTCCTCCAAAGGCAAAAAAATGCATTTTCTTTCCTACCATAATGGCATTAGCTCCCCATAACAGCATGATAGGACTGAGGTTGAAAATCAGCAAACTACAAAAGAAAAAGAATTGAATAAAAAATGTTAAATACAGCTGTAGTGCAGAAAAAAGAGCAGCAATAAGTTGAATTAACATATTGTACCAAGTGACTGGATGCTGTGACTTTGTGCTGCTTCCTCAAGTCTCGTCATCAACGTGAGGTTGTCAGATTTGGAACAATCACGATGAAGCAGAGAAGTTTTGACCAGATGGAGAAACTTCTTTGTGTCTCTGCAGCTCTGTCCTCTCATGACTGCCCCTCTCTCTGCGTCTCTCCCTCACTGAGGGCCTCAGAGGGTCCATTGTCCTCCCTGCTGTCCGCCCCTCCCTTCTCTCTCTAATCAAATAGCCTCCATGAGGAAATGCCAGCGAATTATAGCCTCCATTCATATCTGATGGCCTATGAACTCTGTGTACAGTGTATGAGGCAGCAGCTTGGGACAGTACAGGGTTAAAGAGAGAGGAAGAGAGTCACACGATTTTAGGATCCCTCCGACGTGACTGAAGCAACGGCACATTTCCTATTTGGGTTATCGGCCCTGCACACACGCAAACACACACTATATATGACTCGAGCATTTATGCACACACAGAGAAAAAAACGCACATAAGCTCTCACATGATCGCACACTTTAACTGTATCTGCCCCGAGCAGACAGAGGAACACCACGCAGATATAATCACACACCGTGACAAACAATCCTTTGGTCACATGTGCAGGCGCCGCCACACACACACACACACACACTCTATAACGTTTAATCTGGCCTCCGCAGTCAGACGGGAGCTGCATACGACCTGCTAATTAGTGGCCGGAGGAGGCCTCTGTTTGTCTGCGCTCTTCCTGTTCGGCTCAGACACAAGTTTCTCTGTGTCCTATCTCTGCTGCGAAAGATAGAGAGGGAGGAGGAAGAGGGAGGGAGGGAAATGAATGAAGACCGAGTGTGTTTGTTTGTTGGACGGACTGCTCGTATCGAACCTCAGGGAGCCTTTGCTCCCACTTTTTAAAGCCGTCTGACCCCCTCACGGCCGCAAGAAGAAGAGCGAGGAGACGCCAGAATATCAGGTAGCTAAACCTGCTGTCACACTGCGGGATTAACTTCATCTCCAGATGTTTTATTAGCTCCCAGGCTTCAATTTGGGCTTCCATGTGCTTCCATGTTTGCTTTCGAGGGAATTGCTTAAACTTTCAGCTTGTTGCTCGCTTCAATTGCACCATTTTTACCTCGTCTTGTGTGTGAGAAGTCAAACATTTTGCCTGAACTTAACCCTCATGTTTCTGTGTGCGAGAAAGTCCCTGCTTCAAATCACCGCACTCCCACTTCCTCTGCTTCCCCTTCCTCAGAACAAAACTCCTTTTCCTCTTCCCGCTCCGTCTCGTGCTCGTCTCCTCTGGATTGCCTGACACAAACGCCAAAGTAAGTTTCCAGTGGGATCCTGGCGTCCTTTGATCCACCTGAGTTTTCTTCTTCTCTCTCTCTCTCTCTCTCTCTCTCTCTCTCTCTGTCTGTGTGACGGCTTTTGTTACCCCCTGTCAGCTTTGGCCTCGCTCTTTCTCTTTCGGTTTCTCGCTGAGCTGATGGAAGCTGGAGATTTAGAGGAAGTAAAAAAGAGAGAGAGATAAGAGACAGGAGTAGGGATGAAGGGCAGGGAAAAATCCACAAAGTACCATGTAGGAGAATGAGAAATTAAATTAAAGTACACATAAAGGGTGATTCCTCATATCTCCGTCCTTTTAATAATAATTCCAGGCTCATTTCTCCATCATTTCCTGCTTTCTATCTCTTAATTCTCCCTGTAGACTCCACAGAAGAATCTCTTTCCTGAGCTCTTTCTGTGTCAGAGTCCTTGGAGTGCTTTCTCCACTGATTCTTTTAATGATGCGCTGAACCTGTGGCGTTTTAAACTTCCGAGTTTCATTGTTAATTCATTGCGACAACTTGGTAATTACTGCAAACATTGTTCGCCTCAGTCCCACAGCTCTCTTTCATCAGAGATATGTTTTATATTCACATCAGGTTTCTCATTTATCCTGCGACTCCCTGTTGCACAGAAGACAGTTACACTCGCCTCTCTTTCCATTTGAATCTGCTTTCACTTGAAGTTACTTGGAGGCTTTATCTCGGTTTCTCGTAAGGAAGCGCCCCCCTCCTCCAGCTTCGTGACATGAAGCAATCTGTTGCGTTTCCTGCCCGTGACAGAGGAGCACGTCTTTATCAATGCAGGGAACCAGGTTACCCAGGGTATGCAGGAAATTGGTCACAAACATGTTCTCCAAATCTGTGTTAACATGCAGCAGTCAGTCAGGTCTCTTCCCTGCCCCTCCCTGACTTAGGATGAGTTACTGTGTTAAACTTTGAGTGTGTGTGCGTGTGGCTATTACTATTATTATTATTTGGTTAGCGAAAGATTGGATTCCCAACTAAATGCTAAAAAATGTAACTTTAAAGTGATCATCTCAAAGATTTTCATTTAAATAAAAGTCTGTTAATTCTCTATCTATCACCGAATGAAGTAACACAATGGTGATTGAGCCTATGGCCCACTGATGAAAGCCTTTGCATGTGCAGTATCACAGACTGTCTGTGGTGACATTCATGGAAAAAATCACAAGCATCGCCCAGTTAGTGACGCGTTTCCATCAGCCAGCAGTGGTTGGTCTGCCAGAGAGGGTAGGCGGAGCTAAATGGCTGCTTTTCCGCTCTCTGCAAGTTGCGAGTAAACAGTAATCTACTATGGCTGAACAAACAAAGAAAAGATGGATGACAACAGATACAACTTCAAAAATAAGTGAAAATCCAAAGAAGAAGAAACAAAGTCGACGCTCAGATGAAGGCAAACAGTCAGCGAGGAAAATCAAGAGTTACAACCAGAGCCAACCGTGGACGCCTGGTTATATGCCGCAATTGCCTTTTATCGCCATAAGGTGTCGCCATATAGAACGGAACTGAGAACTTCGACATTATCAGTTTAAGTCAAATTTACCAACATTGAACCCAAACTTTCACTAACATTAACTTGGGGCACTTGTTGCCTAATCTTAACCATTTGCAAGACTCTGGAGCTGAACTCCATGTCCCTCAAGTGTCCTGCGTTTTGTACTGTTGAACATAATCCTTACATCCATGCCAGACATCTTGCTTCTCGCACATGCATGCATGTGTAAGGCTGATTAGAAACCCAGTCATGTTCACAGCGTCTATTTCTTTCCTTTCTTGTTTCTCGTCCCGTAGCTCTGTTATAAAAACCTTGTTTCTGGTTTACACAGTGTTGATAATTCAGGTCACTGCAGAACGCAAACTGTAACTCCTCCTAAAACATGTAAACAAACTGCACGTGATGCAGTTTTCTGCTTGTTACCATCCCAATTATGGTAAAGTCTCAGAATGAGCGTGCGGTTGATTAATTGCATCTTCAATCCCAGCAGCCACCTGTGTTTATAATTCAGAGGCGAGTTTTAAGTCTCTGAAAGGAGCAGAGAACGACCAGCAGCTCTGTGCGGCTCCATCAGAGCTCTCAGCCTTCCTCCAGCTGTCAGAGTGAAACCTGCCGCTAACCACGCTGTCACATCACATCAGTGTCAGCTGCGGCCGGACCACCTGCAGAGAGAAGACATAAACGACCGACTGGATCTCCATTAGCTGGTAATGGAGGTCTAATTGAGTGCTGATGGAGAAAGGAAAGGGAGGGGAGACGGAGGGGGAGAAAAAAGGGGGGTTAGTTTTTTCGGCGTTTTAATAAAGTGCTGTGAAATAAGTCTCAGATTGAGTGCAGAGGTTTGTAAGTGAGAGAAATCATCAAGGGACTGATTGCTCTGTCAGCCAGAATGATTAATCCGTGCCGAGCGCGCTCTGTGAGTGATTGATGGCCTGGTGCAGTCTGGGTAATGTAGTAGCAGATGATGACAGAAAGAGTAATGGCTGTTGGGAGAGAGCGAAGGCGAAGGAGAAAAAAGAGCCACGCCCACATTCACCACTGATCCCATTAGGGAGGGTGACACCGGGGCAGGCTGCAGAGCCACTCTTCAGAAATGATGATAGAGTGTTGCCTTGTGGGAAAAAATCCAGACCTCCAGAGGCCGCGACGCTGCAAAGAAATGTTTTGTCTCTTTGGGTGAGATGACGCTCGGCCCTGTAACCTTTTCCCCCCTCTTCACATCACTCACTCTTGTTTTTCATTCTTTCTGGGTACACAGCTGCCTCAGAGATAAGGGACCTTTTTGGTCCTCAGCGCTCCCTGTCAGAGCCCTTTGGGGCTCAACCTTTTCACCAATGCTGCAACAAAGTGCAATCTGAAATTCTCCTCAAATACCCCGAAAGAATACAGTTACGTAAAAGTCGGATTTTAAAGCATGTTTCTCTGAATTAATCACGTCTAAACAAAGAGTTCTTTCAAAATGCCGCAGTCCCTTTTGTTAAAAAATCACTGATGTGTTTTTTTATGCTAATTACATTTTAGGCACTTGGCAGACGCTCGAATCGGAGAGACTTCTCAGCAGTTTAACAAACAAAAAATGAAACAGCATAAAAAGTAAAGCAGGAACATCCCTCCTAGTAACCAGCTTAAAAACATAAGGTGAAGAATCCTAGTAAGTGGCCTTGGCCATGCACCTGTATGGCTGTATTCGAAATGCCATACTACACTAGCAGCACGTACTGATTTGTATGCAGTATGTAAACAAAAGCAAGATTACAGTATGCCAAAAATACCCGGATGTCGTACTGATTCAGAAAAAATCTCCAGTATGCACCGGACCATTCTACCTCGCCTACTGTATCCCACAATGCAAAGCGCTGAAACGTCACAACAGCAGTTGAAATGGCAGCAGCAGGGGGCGATATAGCTAAAGAAGCAGCTTTTTGCTATTGGTGGGCAACTGGCGTCTGGCGATGCATACTGCAATATTACATTTGAACAGCTCTATGCTACATACTACCGCCGAACGCACTATGAAGTATATGGTGTATAGTATGTAGATGATTTCAAACACAGAATTTGTGTTGCTGCTATTTGGATCCCTTAGGACAGTTTATTGTTAAAGATCACACTGAGGTATTTAAGGACGGTGCATATTTGAAGACAAATAGATACAAAGAGGCTAAGAGTACCAGTGTTCCCTCTTGAGGCAATTCACAGAGTGCTGGGGAAGGACGCTCTTGTCCTCTTCTGTCATCATCTCAGCTGAAAACACGATACATATGTAGTTTACATGTTGACATTTGGCTTCAGCTCACTCCAAGTTAGAGTTAACCTGAGTAACTTTTCTTCCAGTGTTCGTTCGGTTGCATGGCGCTACGTTTGGCTCAAAAGGTGCAGAGAGAGTAGATGGAGGATTGCTGGATTTTAGGTAGGGATGCACGATCATATCGGCACGTTATCGGTATCTGCAGATATCAATTCCACCACAGGACAGGGGAGGCTTGATGTTCTCTGCAGTTAGGTTGAAAAAAACATGTGCCTTTATCGGTATCAAAATTCTGGTTGGAAAATATCTGCATATTGAATATCGGCAAACAAATCCAATATCGTGCAATCCTCGTTTTCGGTGTATGTCAGAGAACTACGAGTTGATTCAACACTTGATTAAAAGCATATTAAGTTAGAAGAGTGAAATGTTTTAGCATTACAAATTTGCCTGTCTTCAACCAGCTGTTTACACCCTATTCAGACTCACATCTGAGATACTTCAGGTGCTCTAAAGAAACCCTGGCATTCCTGCTTCCAGTGTGTTTTTCTTTGTGGTTTCCTAATGACAGTGTTACCCAAAAAAAGCACCTGAGAGGTCAATATGTTGCACATGAAGCTGTTAATATCTACATCAAATAAAAACACCTCGCTCGAAAGCAATTCCAGACACCCAGCAGTTGTTTTCCACCCCTTGTTGTTAAACTCATTCACACCATGTGATCAGACCCTGAAGGTATTTCCCCAGCAAAGAATCGACTTTAACAACACCTCTTTCTTCACAGAGTCAACACAGTGAAATAAAGTCTTTCTCTCTCACTTTTAAGGTTCCAGATTACAAAAATATTAAAGGATTTTGTCAAATAAACGCCTTTCATCTGAGAATTAAGAGACATATTCTTCTAAAATTGCTGCAGTTTCCCTCAAATCTGCTGTTCAGCAAAGCATCTGGTTCCCTGACAGCAAGAAAATCAACATTGCTTGTGTCTTATCCCTAATCTTTGCCAGTCTCAACAGAAGAATGCTTTTTCCTTTGTTTAAGAAAAGCTAAATCTGATCAGTAATCACAGGGAACAAAACGTCACAGTCCTGAAGGGACCCTGACTCGACGGTAAACTCACGAGGATCAAAAAGAATGAAAATAAACTTTTCCAACCTTTTTATTTTGTATTTGTTCGTGTTTGCTTTGAACATTGGCCTAAATCTTTCATGGTAATCCAACTGTGTGGACGCGGTTGAACTTGAACGTAGCCTCCAGCTGAACTGAGAGATTACCGACCTGGCTGTTTTTGTTTCTTATGTTGCACCTGCGGGAAAGGTGAAGAAGAAGATGGACGCCTTCGGCCCTGGAAAGACGGCGCTTGCTACTCATTTGAACGCCCACATCAGATATCGCTCTGTGCTTTTATTTTGTTGAATTTAGTGCTTTCAGTCGCTCACACTCAGCTCATGAAATCAAAACAACTTCTCTTTGGTTCAGTGTGGACTGAGTAAAGGGGCTCTTTGCTCTGCTTTCCAAACATGATTAATTACCATATTGCATCATTTATGGCTCTTTTGGAAGGGATAATAGGCCGGCAGGGCTGCAGTACATAATTAATAAAGTAATTAGTGTTATGTTTGTGTTTAGCACAATGAATGTAACACTGCTGCTAGTTCCTGCTTGTGTCAATCCAATTAAACCGTTATGATAGGGAACCTCTTTGGGCCTCAAATTGTGCAACCTCTGCCGCTGGATCATGCGATAAACAAATGACTCTGTACTTTCTGTTTCTCTCTCTGTTTCTTTCCCACCAGAATTCAAAGCACTCAGCAGAGATCGTCGCCTCTCCGTCTCTGGATGTTTTCCTGCCAGAGGACGAGGACAACCCGTACGAGTCGGTGACCACAGCCGTGACACGCAAACCCTGCTCGCTCGATATCAACCACCGGCTCAACTCCTGCCCAGGCAATGGTAGGTCAAAGCAGGAGCTACACTTGTGCTGTGTTACACCTGCAGTTTGAAAAAGTTTATTCTATATTGAGGTTGTGTTTGAGGGATGTGGATTTCCAGGACGGCAAGTGTTCTTGTTTACGTTTGTATTACACTTGTAGTCCGAGTAGAATTGACCAATCACGTCTCAGCAGGCTGCGGCGTATGCAGGTCTGTTCAGAGAGCAAAAGCAGGTGGAACGTAATGCGCCGTAATGACATCCCGGCTCCCATCAGCAGCTATCTGACGATGATTTAGTTTCTTATTAGTCTCTATAAACATCTGCATGCTAACAGCTAACAATCGTTCAGATTTCCCGACTTTCTTGAATGCATCAGAAATGATCGATCCGACCTCCGTTCAACAAACGAGCATTTTAAAAGTTGTTTTCTTCTCCTCTTGAGGACAGACCTGACAAAGCTTCATTTTTGCTTTCTACAAATCTACATCATCATCTTGAAATTTCGGCAAACTTATGATACAAGTAAATCACAAGAAAAACGGTTTATTTTTCTGTAAACAATGCAGCACACGGAAAAGGAAGTCTTGACTGGAAGTCGTTTATCACTAACTGCTGGCTACACGCCCGGCATGTTCACCGGTTTCCCCAGAGGCTATATCGTCGTCAGACTATAGCCGATGGGATCTGAGATTGTGTTTGAGGTAACCCTGCGTAGCGATGTTTCTTTCATTATCCGGAAAACTCAAATGTCACTTTTAAATCTGAGATTAAAGTATCTATTTTGCTTGTGTCTTGAACAAACTGTCTGGCAGAGGAGCTTTAATGAATTGAATCTTTTTGTTTTCAGTCCAATAATTGTCTTTCCTCCAAACAGCATCAAAGCTGGAAAAAAAATCGAAACATTTCTAACTTATCTTTTCTTTTACTCTTTCCAAAGCTCCCTCCAAATATGATTACCGCTGTGTTCTTCCAATTTCTGCAGCTATAATCTTAACAAGGTGCGGCATGCACACGGTGAAAACACTGGCCAAAAACTAAAAGGATTCTGCCAGCATACTAGCGGCACAGAGAATGTACTATCAGTCATGAAACTGGTGACACAGGTGACCAAACACAGTCCAACAAACAATAAACAGTGTAAACAAGCTGTTGGACAGAGTTGCTTTCTTGTGGATCTTAAACACTTTTTCTTTTTGGTTCTTTAATCCCTGGCAGTGGAGCATATGGTGCCTTCCAGTGGGTTCATGTTTACTGTTCTCACAAGCAAGAATCCATATGATCATCCCACTGTTGTGTTGATCACGACTTCAGCAGAAGACTTGAACCACCTGAGTGCAAAGCATATTGTCTGTTCAAAGTTAGCACATGTTTTATAGAATAAATACAACTAGTGTGGAACGTGTGGGTGAGAGTGAGAGCAACGTAGTTTGGGATACATACATTGTTGAATTTCTGCCTGTAGATTGAAAATGTAAAAACTCTGGCGTTGCGCTTGTTTGAACTCTTAAGCTGAGTCCTCTAATTAAAGCTGTTAGTTCTATTTGCTGCTAGTAGCATGACACATCTAAATCTCTACACTGAATGTCGGCAGTCAGTTAGCATTGTTGGTAGGCGCCAGGTTTTGATGAGACAGAATAATATGTGGCAATAAATGTGGTTCTGCTGTATCCGCTTTGATGTCAGACACTGTGATTGAAGTACATTGAGCATTTAGTGAAGCTGCCTTTGAATTCAGATACTTCAAATCTGCATGATTTTTTTGGCCGTTGAGGGCAGCATAATCAGCTTACACAGAATGGTTTCTTTTTCACACGTTCAGCATCATTTAAGCTCATATTTTTTTCTTGTAACATTACAAATAAAGGCTTTTTTTTTCCTTTTTTTTCCGTCTCAACCACCTCCTGAAGGAAATGCTCTTTCTCTCACTCATAATGCTAAATCATGCTAATTGCTAACTAATGAAGCTGGTCTAACTCTCTGTTGTTGCTGGGCAGGTTGTCTGCAGAGGTTTGTTTCTGTTTAAAACCGCTGCCTGTGGAGCCTCTTGGTAGTCAAATATCAACAGCCCAAGGCTGCTGCGTTGTTGCCGTTTAATTCCAACCTCTCCTCCCCATTTTCCTTTCTGTCTCTGCCTCCCCTTTCTAATAAAGGTAAAAAATCAGCCCCATAAAATCCTACAAAAATAGTTAAACTTCATCCTGTAAGACTGAGGCCATGTCTATTTTTTTGCCTCCTTCGTTTCTAAAAAGAATCCCGTCCATACAAGCACGGTTATAAAAAAATCCCCGTCCAAACGAAAACACAAAAACACTACTGTGCTGTCATGAGAATACCACACCAACAGGCGGCGATATAACCCGGTCATGCAAAGAAGAAGAATCGCATCAAGTCAAAATTCTGAAAAAATGTATCCCAATGTCTTTTTCCTCAATATAGTAGACGTGTAACTGTACAAATATGTGTAAACATGTTTTTTTTTCAACTGTTTTTTTCACGTCCATCATTTGCAAGGAATGTCGCCTCATTTGTGACGCCTCACAAAGGAGATAACGGCACGCAGCCTGGCGTCACAAGCCAAAAACATTGTTTACCTAGTCTACACGTCTCCATGGAAACAGAGTTTCTAAAAGAGTTTTACAAAAGATCCGTTATGAAGAGTACCCATGTACGTGTGGACGTGGCCTGAAACTAAACTGTAGAGCTAAAACAATGTGCTAACAGACACAAATCTTTCAGGAAATGCCATGATGGCTGATAAACATCTTTTAGCTCATCATGAAGAACAACAGCTTTCATATTCCACATAAGCACTTGTTACTTTTTAATATAAACATTAGAAATAGTGCAGCTTTCATTCCTGCATAATACAAAGCACCTCCTGTTGTGATGTTTGTAGAACCAGAGCAAACATTTTACCTCCCAACAAACAGTTACTTCAGTTCACATTTCCACAGACATTCTTCAAACCTTTTCTCACTTAAGGATTCGCAGCGAGTTTATCCTCCAGAACGTTTCAGTCGATTCTGCTTCCAGTCGTTCCGTCTGCAGCGCTTCGCTTCAACACCCACGACAACAAACACCCACAATGTGCTCTTCCCTTTCACTCAGCTCCCATAGCGATGCTACACGCTGCACGTTGTCAGGGCAACTGCATCACTGGCTGGTGAGTCACCTGTACGTTGCCATGGGAACTGCCTTGCTAGTGACACCCCCCCCACCCCCCCCCCAACAGAAGCAAAGAGAGGCTACTGTAGATGCTTGTTTTGTGTGTGTGTTCACACGTCTCGTCCCACGTTTGGCTGTTGCATCTCGTCTGTGATTGGCTGCAGGACAGAAGAGAGTTGAACTGTCAATATACAGTGTAGATTATGTGTGTGTGTGTGTGTGTGTGTGTGTGTGTGTGTGTGTGTGTGAACTGGGAGGTTTGCTGTTTTATGTCAAAGTGTCTTTTGGTAGAAAATTGCTGGACTGACGTAAGTGAGCAGTGTGGGTGTTCTGTTTGTTCTGAGCTCTCTAAATGCTTTTACCTCTCCAAATGAGAGAGAGACATAGAAACATACGGGGAATAAGAGTGAGAGAGATGTCAACACATGATGTGGGAGAGCGAGAGAGACAGAAAACAAAAGTAAAAACAGGCGGAAGTAGGGGGGAAACTTTTTACATTTCCATGTAATTGCTGGAAACGTCGAGAGGTGCTGCTGTACAGTCTCGTTGCAGAGAGACGGAACAGAAAAAAAGGTGCGAGGGAGTCTGAGACAGAGAGGGGGCAGATTGCACATCCAGTCTGCAGAGTTGGAGGGTCGTCTCAGGCTAAGCCACGATATGACTGTGAATCTGTGACGCAGCAGGAGGGAAAATCCTGGATTCCTGCTTTCAGTCCAGTCACATGTTCGGCTAATTGGACATGGACGTGAGTCAGTTTCTCGTTATCTGCCTCTGAGAGGAAGGATATGATGATGAGAGGAAACGGGAAGAGCGGAGGGAGAGAGACTTGGTGCATTACACTGCAAAAAATGAGCGTTTAAGACGCGTCAGCTGGTTTGTTATTGAGCCCTCACAATCTCGCTCTTTTGCAAATGCAAGGATGAGATAATTCCATGTTTCCCAATGCAGTCCAACTTGTTTACATATCTCATTTAAGATCTGATGCTGCTGTCCTTAAAGATAAAACTTATTCTTTGGGTGCTGCAGCAGTAGTTGGAGGACAGATAGAGGAAAGAAATAATAGGAATACCAAAAATACTGTAAGGTCACCACACAGCATGCTTACAAACTTACATCCTAGTGTGCCAAGAACATACTCCAACAAATAGAAAAGGACAAATAGAATTTCAAACAACTATAAATGCAGTATAGTGAGATTGTGCAGAGTAAAGGCAAAATAATATGCAGAAGGGATGAAAAAAAGAAAGCTGAATGTTTGAAACCATCCTAAACAGGGATGCAAAATATTACCGGCACGTGTCATTTTTCCGCTGATATTTTCTGCCGATTAAACAACGCTTTAATTCTGCCTAAATGCTTGATGATTCCCTAAAACAGCTTGACGTAATGCTACATTAACTCGGAACGAGTGTGTGTGCACTGCTTGCGCAAAGTTCTCAACAATATACAAATAAAGACTAAAAAGCCACAGAAACTCGAGCCAATGAATAGAAAAACAACTTTCACGACTCTTAACTAGCTAACTGTTAGCTCACGTTCTCGTCATTTTACCGGACTTAACATCAAACACGCTGAAAATACACTCGCAGCCAAAGCCGACGCAAACAGAGTGTAACATAAACATCAATGCAAAACTAACTAACATATTCATGGAGGCACACAAGAGTCAAGAGTCTGTTGCCGATCACTGATGTCTCCGTAGTTGGTGCTGTAAACAAGTCCGGGCATGTCTCCCTCACTGCTGTGATTAGGGGGGATGCTGCATTCAGGCGTGCTCAGAAACGTGAGCAATCAGACACGTGACCTTTTTTACAACGCCTCTTCCGTCAAGCATGAAGAAGGGTGCGAGATGTCTGCTTTATGGCACTACAATAAGAGTAGGCATGATATCAATTCAGCTACAGGGGAGACTTGATGTTCTCTGCAATTAGGTGGAAAAAAACATGTCTAATGTATCGGTATCGAATTCGGCAAAAAAGGGTTGGAAAATTTTCAGCATATCAGACATCGGCAAAAAATCCGTTAGAGTGCGTCCCTAATCGGCGACTTCTTTTCTTTGGTCACATTGACTTTAGTTTCGAGGTGATCAACAGGGAATCGGCCATCAATGCTGCAGGTGTTCCCTGCATGGATTCTCCCTCCCAGTGCATTCGTGCTCCCTGCAGTGCTGCACTAGAAATCCTTATTTAATGATTAATTAATGAGTAATGAATCAGCTCTTGTTGTTTCCCTTTTACTAAAATACTCAGTGCCTTGATTTTACATGCAGTCCAACTGAATTATAACGGATACGTCCTGCTGCTTTCATGACTTCATAGGCGATAATCAATAACTGTTTGTGTCCAGTTGGTATTTTGTGTGCAAATGGAAATAACTTAAAGTAATATTCAGATTTCTTAAGCTCCTGACACAAGTTTTTTGCCTTAAAATCACAGATTAAAATCTACTTTCATGTATACAAGTATAAAAGATGAACAAAATCAGACTGTCAGTGATCTGAGGTAACCCGTGCCCATGTGTTTTTTGTCCCCTCATGACTTCTCATCGAGCTGCAGCAGACGATCAGCTGATTATCATGAGAACACTGAGTAAAGGATGATCAAATTAAAGATAACAGGATTAAAATAGGTGAATAGCAAAACATTCAGATGCAAACGGAGGACTTTACGTGTAGAAGAACTTCACTTTTTAGATTTCTGTCAGAAATTATGCAACTGAGAAGCCGGGGGAATCTCTATGATTCTCAAATCAACCATCAGACAACAGTCCTTAAACAAGATGGCTATTTCCAGAAGTTTCCCCTCAGCAGAAGTTGCCTTTAAGTCAAAGAAAAAAAAAACTTTTGAAAGTGAGACTGAAGGATTTGTGTAGCTGGATATTTTCTGCAGTGTAAGCTCTCCTGTTATCCACCTGTCCCGCGCTGCTGGCCAGTTGTGTGCAGCTGTGGGCTGCTGCAGTCTCCACACACTCTGCGAAGCCTCAAACAATCAGGGCGCTTTATCAAAATCCATCTGGAGACTGTCAGTCAGCCCGGCTGCTGCAGAAACACCGGGGAGCTGTTCTCAGACAAACTACAGCCCCGAACTACTTCCTGCTCTTTCATGTCGCAGGTTATTTGTTGGTTCTCATTGTTCTTTTTTTATTCGACTTTCTTCTCCTTTTGTTCTCCTGCAGCTCTCGTCCTGAGACACTTTAGACACCGGTGTATTCATGAAAGATCACATAACACTCCCATGTGATTTATGATATCCCCTCGCACCATATGTCCTCTGTCACTGCTGACAGTGAATAAATGGAATCCTCTTCTTTATGATGCAAAGTGCGCCGAGCACAGGCTTGTGTGCATAATCCTCCTGCTCAAGAAGTCATTTTGTACATTAAGTCAGGATTATACTTATTATAGTAGAGGGATTCTTTTCTGGTGGAATTCCATTTGTTACAAACGTAGGAGCCAATATCTGCCGCAACACTTGACTGCAGACATGTGTGTATATATCACATGCATATCATTATTGCAAGTGTGCATATTGTGACAAATAAAGCACCTTTTAGAAACCATGGAAGGAATTCAGATTTTAGCTCACCTACATGCAAATGTTTCTCTATTTTTTTACTATATTAACCTCATTAATCTTTTAGTTTTTCAACGCAGAAAGTAGAAAAATCACAGCGTCTATTTACTATGAGTCTCTTCTATAAGTAGTGCACTATATTTACACTCTGCCATTGTACTTGCGTGCCCAGATTTAAGTGTGTCAAAACTGCAAACCTCGTCCATGTGAAGCTGTTGGTTTGCTCCTTTTAACGAGTTGTGCAATTAAAAAGAAGGCAGCGAGAAAACCTGCAGCACAAGCAGCAACCTGCTGCACATCCTTCCAGAAACATCTGGAGGAAGATCTTTCTCCAGGACAGTCATGCAGCTCCTTAACTTCATGACTGCTGCATCTAAAACTTGATCCTGCAGCTGCCTTCTGCAGAATGTTTCTGCAGCGCATCCTTGCAGACTTTCTTGGTGCTTTTGACGTCCAAGCAGGAGCCTTGAGTTGCCGTGAGTCCCTCCATCATGTGGTTTACCATGCTCTCTGTGTGTGACTGACCCACTCGTCCTGGATGTGGCTCTAAAGAGCACGCCACTTGGTCACCACTCGGGCCGTCACCAGGGTAACAAACATCTGGAGCTGGTTCTCACTCAGGATCAGCAGAGTTCAGTCCATGGTCACCTCAGAGATCCTGTCCTTCTCTCAAGATTGTCTCAGGACGTTTTGTAGCTCTTCCATTTTTTATGATGTGTACTTCTCTGTAGTCTCTGGTGTGAGGCATAAGCCTGACTGTGGGAAACTATGAGCTGTTTAAATGACACGGATTAACGGCTATAAAAAGCTAAATCCCTCACAAATAACTCAGCACAAACCGTAGATCAGCTGTTATAATCAGTCCTACCACAATAGATCCGAACCACAGGATCGTGGTGCAGAAAGCAGAAAGCACTGCAGGCAAACTGTGATTGTGGAGACGTGAAGACAGGCAGAGTTTTGAGGAGGGACCTCGCAACCTCCAGTCACGTATGGAGCAGACGGAAAGCGCCGAGTTTTGCCAGGTGGTTAGAGCAAAAGTGTTTCTTCTCCGCTATCGAGCGACTCCTCCCGAGATAAACACACACTTGTCTTCAAATGGTAAACAAGCTGCTGCTGACGTGTAAAACAGGAACACGTTTATGTGTGTGCGTGCAAGTGTGTGTCCTCTAAAATGCTATATCAGTTAACTTTTCTATCAAAAAAACAAGTGTGAATTTAGCACCCTCATGCACATTTTTACATGTCCAGAGATCTCACAGGGACTATTTTGTCTTCCTATTTAGTCTGCCCACATCTGAAGGTGCACATAATCTAATCACCATGGTTAATATAAAATATTTAATGCTTAATCACCTTGTTAATGTCATTAGCTGCCACCTGTGTTACGTTAGCTAAAGAGGCAGCAGGCATAGCGCTCAGATTAGCTCTGCTGTTAGTGTTATGAATAAAGGCCTCAGCCTCTTGTGTCCCACTCTCTCTCCCATATTAACTTCCACCCTCTGGTAGATAAAACTGTGATGTTGCTGCGTCTCGCCCCATTTATCCCACTTAAGCTCAGAGAGGCTAATGGCAGCCTGCAGTAACTCCAGGGCTTTGCTATTAAAAGGGCCGAGGCCCATTGACTTGTTGAGGGAGGCGCAGTAAAGTGTCTTCCTCTTTGACATCCAGGAGAAATCAATGTGTGGGAGTGGTCTGCACATGCTCATAGTTTGTTTCAGTTGTATAGCTGTGTTTGTGCTCTCAGGTATGTCTAATGTAGGATTAAAAATAAGTTTAAAATGTTTGTATTTTTCTTATTTTAATCCTCCATATTTCATGAACCAGAAATACGTCTGTGGGTCTGTCCATGGCTGTCACTCCTAAGCCTTTTGGTTTCTTCTGTATCCTTCAAAATAAAAGGCTCAATAAATTCTGAGGAAGCCGGGCACTGTGGTTTTGTAGTTATTGTTTTGTCTGGGGTTTTAAAAAAAAAATCAGAACTTACTGTATTTCATTGAATAAATACAGCATCAGGATGCAGTGTGTTGTATTTACTTAAAGTTGTAATCTCGAAGATCTCAGTTTCGTTCTCTTTGGCGGCAACTATGGTGATAAACTGTAATTGCAGGAGCACACTTCCCAGATATCCAGACAGTGTCGCATGTGTGACGTCCACGTTTGGCTCCGGTTGTAACTCTTGATTTTCCTGGCTGACGGTCGCTTTCCTTTCAGACTGTTTGCTTCATCTGAGCGTCAAGTTTGTTTCTTTTTCTTTGGATTTTCACTTCTTTTTGAAGTTGTATCTGTAGTCATCCATCTTTTCTTTGTTTGTTCAGCCATAGTAGATTACTGTTTACTCGCAACACTTTCAGAGAGCGGAAAAGCAGCCGCTTAGCTCCGCCTACCCTCTCTGGCAGACCAACGACTGCTGGCTGATGGAAAACGCGTCACTAACTGGGCGCTGCTTGTGATTTTTTCTGCATCTGTAATACTGCAAATACAAAGGCTTTCATCAGTGGGCCATAGGCTCAATCACCATTGTGTTACCTCATTCAGCGATAGATAGTGACTTAACAGACATTTATTTACATGAAAATCTTCCAGATTTTTACTTTATAAAGACAATCCCTTTTTCGTGGTAATGAAGAAGCATGACAAAAGAGATGTAAGATTTGTTAGTAAGATAAATCAATTGTTGGTGTTTTCCTTTGGGATTTGTTGACAATACGACCAAGACATAAGTTCATTGATTTATACTGTTTGCCCTGGGTGAAGTAACATGTTTGGCTTTAATTGTCTCAGATAGATGGATGATAGATTGATACTTTATTAATCCTTCACAGGAAATTACACAGTCACCGCAGCTTCGATCAGAGTTAAGACGTCACATCTAACACTGAACATAAAAACATTTAGGCACACAAAAACTCCACATAAAGATAGTACAATAAGTTTCATAGACACTAAATTATGGCTTAGAAATGTAATAAAAAGTGGCAAAAGTGGCTTGAAAAAGCTCAATATAAATAAATCTATACACAAAGGAGTATGTGCATTAAATTAAAATGTTTGGTTAACTTAATTTACTGTCTTTACTTTTTCTCATCCCTGCATGTGATCAGTAAAGTTCCTCTGATCTCATAGCCTTTGACTGGTAACGCCTGCAGTGTAGATCACCTCCTCGCCCTGTTTCTTTTCCTTTCATGTGTTCAGTATTGATCAATCTGAGACATTGTGCTCAGAGTTAAGCTGTAATTTGCCGCTCTGACATGGAGGAGAACATGTGAGCGAAGCCGCACACACACAGATACACAGACAGAGCACACACATGAGAAGCCACTTGCCACAGCTACAAGAGGCAGAACCGACAGCGTGAAGAGCTCGTCTGAAACTGACACTTTTTAAACATTTACTTACACTCACTCCGCGTGTACATGCTGCTGCATTTACAGGCCGTGCAGCCGGCCTTGATGCACACACAGATACGTAGCACACACACGCGCACATGTAAACTGCACTTTGAATGCTTGGCATGCGAGGAGTCCTGTGAATCCTGTGAATGCATTTCAAGATTTCACACACGCACACACACGAACCTGAAAATACGGAAGTAAACATTTAACTATAATACCCCACAGTTATTACATCTACACTCTCACCTTTACGCACACTCGCTCACAAACACATATTCCCTTTGGCGACGAGGACAGAGCGAGTTTCCCAGGAGTGAGCTCAGGGTAGATCTAAAGGAAGCACACACACACACACACAGATCCCACATCCATCATCAAAGCGTTACTGTTGACAGGCTTATTTACTCAACAGGACGAAACCTCCATCTCGATCTATATATATCCCTCTGTGCATCCTCCCTTTCTTCGTCCTGTCTCTCATTTTTCCAGTATTTATTTAATCTATTTTACGCCCACATTTAATCACTGATTCTGTTCCAAGCAGCTCTTTATGATGTGTGTATATTTGTGTGTCTGCAGCAATGCGTTCTAGCACAACCACCCAGTTAAATCTAGTGAGAACAAATGTCTGCATTCGCAAATTCACGCATGAAGACACATGTGATAGATGTGAGAGCGTGCTGTGAAGCTGTGTCACTTTTCCTTAAGGACTGATGTGTGTGTGTGTGTGTGTGTCTCTGTGTCTGCAGCCACAAATTCAAAGTACATATATGGATGAGAGACTGAGGCAGATTCTGAAGCAGGAGCAGAAACTTTGAGCTTCATGCCTGAGCTGTCAGAACGAACACAGATGAAGTTTTTGTTTTAGAGAAACAAGAGAAATATGAGGATTTAATTAAGTTTCGGGCTATGTTTTCATAAATGAAAAGGTGTTTTTCGACCATTTGTTGCATCTTTAAATGTGCTCCATCTTAGCCGACCTTGGTCTTCTCTTCAGTGTTTTGTCAGGTTATGATTACTTCTACCATTGCTCTCTGATACAAAGAGGACTTGTCCTTCTTTCTGCTGTTTTTCTGCATGAATTTGTCCTCTTTTTTCAATTCTCTTTATTGAGGAAATTAGTCATCCCCCTATGTCCTTGCGCTAACAAATTCCCACAATATGTCTGAACATTTACTTTAGTCATAATGCTCCATGACGGACATTCAAAATATATTCATGCGCTTTAAAAAAGCTAATCAACGACGTGTCAGAGTTTAAGGCAAACAACAAAAAAGTTGATGTAATGTAATGAGACTACAGGAAACGCTAAGCGACTCTTTGCTAAGCCCCTCCCTTGAACCGTAAGTAGGCGCGGTCGGCCCGTCAGGCTTTCAGATTCGTTACGGTGTGCATATTTAATCTGCAAGTCTGACAGCAGATTTCCTCAAAGTTTAGAGGTGAACGTCATATTTTTAGCTTTTCTGAAGCCAAAAACTCGAGAAGAGAGATGTCAGACACGGATTATAAATTGCGGAAGACCTCACTCGCAGCTTAATCCATCGAAGATCAACAAGTTAAGACGCTAACTAACTTGGCTAGGTTAGCATGTTAGCAAAGAAAGATGGTTGAATATTAATCATAAGTTAATCCATATCCAGTGTTTTGATCAAGCCCACAATATGCGAGCAATATCCTGATGCTCTTGAAACAAAATGAAATTGTAATTTAGTTTTGCTAGCAATGGGCTAAAACATATCAGATAATGAAAGTTAAAGGGACTCATAACTAAACATTAGCTTAAAATAAACCAATATATTGACCCTGCTGTGCAAGAACATTGTTGTTCCTGTTTATGATTGTCTTTAACATGAATTATCAAGACACTGGGCGCCTGACGCTTATGGGACCGGCAAGCTTTAGCCGCGATTTTTATGTCCTCTTCATCCTCAACACTCCGCTAACAAATTATGTTCTGGATGTAGCTTTAAAATGCGTGTTGTCGTCCTTTCTGTCGACTACTCTCTAATATTTGGGAACTATTTTTCCAGAAATTTGCCATTATTCCCCCTGGAACCCGCCATACCACTTACAAGCCGGTGCGAAAGCTTAACAGGCGTAGCAACAGTAACCAAGGGGGAGGCGGGACTTAGCGAAGGGTCAGTTTGACTTAATACTTTAAAGCCTGTTGTCCAATATACAAATAAACTTGAGGCAATCGTTCTTGAAAAGTTTGTGAAGTCACTGACACGAGCAACGAAAGAGACAGGCGCACGCGCAGGAGCAGTTCTTTAAGTTCTTCAGACCTAATGATCCATCGACAACAAATGAGCAGATGTTTGAAAAAGTCATTAAAAGAGCAGAAACAGTGTTTGTGTTGGCTGAGCACGACTAGAGAGGAGGATTGCTTTGAAATTGAAAACCTGTTGAACCCACTCACCGAGGCCGTCTCGGCTACGAGGAGCATCCTGGATTTAGTTTGCAGGTATAAGTTAGCATTTCGGAGATAAATACTTACACATGTAGAAAAGTAGTATTTTGTGTAATGAACCAAATATTTCTATTTTCCAAAAGTGAGAACATGCTGGCTCTCTTTGTCCGTGTTCTTATCCATCACTGAGAGGAACAAATCAGGGAGTGAAACTAAAAGATGAAGGAAACACAGTTTGACAGGATCACACCGGTCCAGCTTTATTACACAGTTCCAGCAGTGGACAGAAAATTGAAGCCGCAATAACCTTTCTCTTTCTTTAGAAACATCCCACTATGTTGAGATTAAATGAGACAGAACAACAAAGGGGGCTGACTCATGAAGACTCTTTTGGTTCTTTATTTTAATACCCGCCTCCCCTACCTGCTACGTGTAGAGACTTTAAAAGATCCAAGACAATACCGACAGAGGTGTAATTGCGACTCTTCCCTCAGTCCCTCTTCTGTCTCTTACTTCAGCACCATGGACAGCGCCAATGATTTATCAATACACAGTTAGGTCACTGATTTCCCAGAGCCAATGAGATTAATAATGAATGAATCAGCCAGACTGGACTCACATATTCAACTAAACAAGCCCCTCTGCCCCTGCACACTCTATCGCTCTCCCTCTGCTACTAGTGGAAAGAAATGGAAAGAAACAGGGGATGCATTCGATCATTTTGCTAGCACGCTGGATGGTATAAACCCCCAAATATATAAGGCACTCTCCTGGTGTCCTTTCCCTTATTTTCATGTTTAATCAGCGTGATGGATCGCAAACTTGTCGAGTCGATCCACACTTAGCATACAAGAGAATGAGTTCTTTTAAAATGCAAACATCATCCCAAACATCCTGTCAAATTACACATAAAAGCTGCACCTATCTGATTAGAAAACAGGAAACCGCATCATTATTGGTGTCATTATCCAAAACATCATCAGCCGCCTCACGTCTTTTTTTCCTGTGTGTTCTTTTGAATACTTAAAGAAGAGCTGTGGGAGTCATAAAAAAAGCACGCCTTTCACTACATTCAAAGTTAAAACAACTTTGTATTTCCAGTTTTTGCTTCAGAGTTAAATAGAGCTGCTTAATGTTCTTTCCTGTTGTCAAGTCCTGTCTTTGTCTTGCACCATAATTGGACGATGCTCCGCTGTCTGATCGGATCCAAGCAGGCAGGTGGCAGCTGACAGAAGCAACTAGTGTGTGTGTGGAAAGGTGTGCACGTCTGTGTTTGAGTCTCCTCCTCTTGATTAAGACAGATGCTTCCTCCCTCTGAAATATGATTCAGCTACCTCAGCACTTCTCTCCTTTCTTCCCTTCCTGTGTTTCTTCCTCCCCCCTCTCTGTTAAATGATCATACGCTGGGGAAATTAGCTCTGACACTCTGTTCTGCAGTCAGCCGCACACACACATATACACACATGTGAGATAGACATCAAGCTGCAGTGGGCAGCTGTCATATTTCCCTGGTTATTGCTGAGGCTTTGTCCCTTTACAAAACACACCCTCCTCACCTCTTTGTCATGCTAACACATCTGTGTGATTGTGCACCATTACATGGAAGCTCTTTGTCATTCCTCACTTTACCCAAAATTGCACGAAGGAGTCATTTTTATATCCATGTAACATCAGAGTAATTTGTAGCTCCACATTAACACTGAGCCTTCTCCGTTCATGAAGCGACTGGGAAAAGTTTGAAAGAGATAATTAGGACGTGAGTACAAAGCACACCGGCGTCAGAACAGGGATTATGCTGCACAAGCTCTTTACAGTTATCGTCTCTTTGTTTCTATTTTGGAACAAAAAGCTACTTTTTCCAGCTACTTCAGATGTCTGAAACAAACCTGTGCCTGGGCTAATCAGCGTTCTTTCATAGTAATAGTGATACAAAACCAAAAAGCACTGATGGATTATAGGTGAATGCATTTTTCTCCCTTCTCCCTTTCTCCTTCCTTTTTGTTGTCTGCAATTCAAAGAAGCTAATTAAAGATGTGTAAGAAAGCATTATAGTCGTTATCTTAAAGTTTACATTTATATTGTACATAGCAATCCACTTTATGTATGTCCAACACCCACTTCTCTGCATTATTTGTACTGTTTATAATTTGTTTATAACATGACTTTCAGTATTTAGACATTTGTTGATGGTTGTCAGAGCTGTTTATATTTTATGTCATTATTTTATATAAAACGGTTAAATCACTCGTCTCATGTACAGAGGCTCAGTCCTTGCTGCAGCGGCCCGAGTTCGGCTCCCATCCTTGGCCCTTTGCCGAGTGTCGTCCCCACTCTCTCTCTCCCTGTTTTTGACACTATCACTAAAAACAATCTATTTTTTTTTAATTCCATTGCACATCCTACATGATTGTGCATGTGACAAATAAAGTTCTTGTACTTTTTAAAAATGTTACCGTTCATTACATACAACTGAACCTTTATATAGAGAGGACAGCAGGATTAGTAAGTTACTTATTTTCCGGCGTTTTATTTATTTTAAAAAATGTGGAAAAGGTGGAGAATGGCACTTTTCTTTGACTGAATCATAGAAAGAATAAGATTGACAAGCTTGATGCTGAAACAAATGACTTCTAAATATCTACAACGTTTAGCATGACAATAATTCACAAGCTTAAACGGGCCTCATCCAGCAGAAGTGGAGGCTAGGAATGATGCTTTGTTGTTTAATGCAGTATAGTGCATTATAGTAGACTGGTAGCAGTCACTGGTGTACGGTCGGCACAGAAACACAACTATAATACGATGACGTTTATTACAGCAGAGGAATGAATCCTGATTGAAAGCAGAATCCAAATGTCCTTTTCCGCCTCTACCTGTTTCTCACTCCGCTCCTCTCTCCCTCTCCAAGGTCACTTGTCCCATGTAGCGGCGAGTGAGGGGGAGCACAGTAACCATGGCAACTGCTCGACGGGCCCGACTCCAGACTGCTCCCCCCCCTCCCCCGACACGGCCCTGAAGAACATTGAGAGAGTCATCCGCCCACAGGTGAGCGCACACACACACACACGCTGACACACGCTCTAATGAATGTGTTGCAGAGGCACCTGATGCATTATTGAACATCACAGTATCCACCTACAAGGAGCTTGAACACCTGCACCCACACACCCACACACACACACTTAACACACAGTATGGTAAACATGTCTGTGGGTTTCTTCTTCCCTCTGATTGTTTCTATTTGTTTCATTTCGTCTGCCCTCCTCTCTGTCACTCACTCAGAGCGGATTTGAATTTAAAGTATCCTGTTGTGTTTGTTCATCTGAACATCTCATATCCTGCTCACAGGAACGCAGATGAGGCCTCTGTCCTTGGATTCATGTGCTCACTGGGTTACTGTCATAAACTGTAAGACGTTGGATGAACATATAAAACAGAGTTCAAATCAATATCCTCTGTAAGGGAGGGAAACTAGGGTGGTTTGATTTCCATTTTAAAGCTATTCTCAATTTCTCAAGTGTTTTAATTCAAAGTGGGTTTTCTTTGTATAATAAAATGTTAAAGCAAAACTATTTGACCTTAGTTAGCTTTTTCAAAATCATTAATAAGGCAAACTTTTCCTATCAGCAGTCATAGATTTGTATTATTAGTGCAAAGCCAGTACGGTGGCCTTATTGAAAGTATTTCTAAGAAGAATTTAGTGTAGCTTTTTCTACTTTTGATCACTTTCACCTGTTTAAATGGAATGGCAAATGGACTGAACTTGTATGTGTTTTTCTGGTCTACAGACCACTCAAAGTGCTTTTACAGTACATGTCACATTCACCCTTTCACACACACATTCACACACTGATGGCAAAGGCCTAAGTGCCAATCTCAGGGATCAACCCCAAAAACGACCGACCCTACCACTGTGCCACAGCCACAACCTGTGTGTCTGCAGTAAATTTGTCTGTCACGTACGCTAAAGAGCGACTGAAACTCTGGAAAGCACAAGAGCACGATTATGTTCAAATGAAGCGTCAAATAGCTACCGTTAAAATGGTTCTTTGCTTGGACTATGCTGGGTCCTGTGTGTGAGGTGACCCACTTGTTCACATACATAAAACAGCTTATTGTAGTAAAACATGACATTAACAAAGACTGGTTAGCTGGTTAGCTTAAAACGTAGCTAACAGTTGTGTATCTTGGTTGCAGTAAGCTAAAAACAAGCTCTCCTTATTACTGCAAAGTTCAGTCAGAGCCTGGAAAAGGATGGAGTTTATTTAGTTTGGAGAAACTGTGATGGTATTAATACATATGGATTAAATTAGATGTTTTTTAATTGTTTCAAGTCAATAAATTAGTTTCTCCAACTCTAACCGCCTTCTGAACAGATGCGAATCGATTTAATCGGTTGATTTGTTAATATTTGAGCCTGAGAATCCAGCAGCCTGTTAACATTCAGTGTCCAGGCAGCCTGCAGCTGAGGTGGGTTCATCATCTACTGCTGAAATAATGATGAAATGACTCATGCCTATTTGTGTGGGATTTAATAAAGGGCTGCAATAGGAATATTTCAGAGAGGGAGCCTCCTGTGCAGCCAGTTATGTTAAGGAAATACGCAATAAATATATAATAGAAGAGGACTACATCATCTTGATTCACACCTGAATGCTCAGAACACGTCTCTGCTAATCCTGTAACAGGCCCGTACCACAAAAACTGCATAGATTAATCATCATGAATAACTTCAAGTCAACATTTCAGCAATTCAAATGCGACAACAAACCAGCCTCATTTGAATAGAGAGTAATGTAGTCGTCTCACTCGTGTCACAGGGACGATAGTATCAGACACGAGCTCCGTGTTGGCGCTTCGCACCTTCATAATTAAAGGCAGTTGTTTTCTCAGTCTGCTGTGACGTGTGACATCACACTGAGGAAAATATCGCTCTTTACTGCTTGTTTAGTGTAATGAAGAATCATGAAATATTACAGTTAGTGAGATAAACAATGTAAATCAACTTTTTAAGAATAATTTAAGATAAAAAAAACTTCCTTTTTAACTGTAAGAAATCCAGAGTTTAAAGACAAACAGCACTTCCAACCTCTCCTGTCTCTTCCTCTCTGAATGCCCTCATCTTCCCTTCCTCCCTTGTTTCCTTACCTCACCTCCTCTCCCCTCACCCCCTCTCTCTATCTTTGGCATAACTTAATGTGTAAATAGGGATCACATGCGGCGCCCAGCGGGCCCTCTCTCGCCTCGGAGCGCACATAATCAAGGAGCACCAGAGTTCAATTTCATAGCGCCTAATTAATTCTGTAGAATTCATTTCATTTTATTTTATTCCTCCCTCCGGCTGCTTCATCAGAACACACTGTACTGTGCGCTGACGCCTGAGGCTAACATGCACGAAACACACACATGACTGTTACAGCATGTATGAAAGAGTCTGCTGTATAATCCCTCATGTGTTCTCTGTTTGAATATTTATTTGGTGCTTTCGGGCTCAGAGAGGATGTCAGCAAAACTAAGGATCAATTTTACTGTTGTCACATGTTGATACTGTGTAATATTATTTCATCATTGCAGCCTGGTTTATATTCTGCATTGAAACATCCAGTGAAAGAGTTCCCCTTGAACAAATTGAAAATACATCTAAAGGAGAATTTCTTACAGACCTTGACATGAATTTTTCCAAGAACTACTTTAAAGTAATAATCTTGATTTTCATTTAAATAAATGTCTGTTAAGTCGCTATCTATCGCTGAATGAGGTAACACACTGATGAAAGCCTTTGCATTTGCAGTATTACAGAATGGGTGTCTGTGGCAACTTTTGGGGAAAAAACCACAAGCGGCTTTCCATCACCCAGCAGTGGTTGGTCTGCCAGAGAGAGTAGGCGGAGCTAAGCGGCTGCTTCTCCGCTCTCTGCAAGTGTTGCGAGTTAACAGTAATCTACTATGGCTGAACAAACAAAGAAAAGATGGATGACTACAGATACAACTTCAACAATAAGTGAAAATCCAAAGAAAAAGAAACAAACTCGACGCTCAGATGAAGGCAAACAGTCTAAGATAAGATAATCCTTTATTGATCCCAGGGGGGAAATTTGGGTCTAAAAAGGAAAGCGACCTTCAGTGAGGCAAATCAAAGGTTACAACCGTGACAAAAGGAGCCGTAGATGTCTGGTTAAGTTGGCAAGTCTCCTCCCGCAATTACCGTACGTCGCCATAAGGTGCCGCCCAAGTGAACGAAACTGAAATCTTCGAGATTGTCACTTTGAAGCCCAGCTCCAGTCGTGTTTTAAGACATATAAAATGCTCTGCTTGAAATAATAAATTGTGTCTGATATGTTTTTTCAGCAAAATACGTTTAATTACCTTGTAAAATCCTCCAAAGTCATCGGGTCTATCAAACTTTCTTTTGAATAATCACAGATTTTGTTATTGTTGTAATTAAAAAAAACAACAACGCTTGTCTTGATGGATCAATATGAGTAAAGGGATGGCTGTGGCTAAGAGATAGACTCGCTCGCCCTCCAATCAGAAGGTTGGGCAGGATACTAAACCCCAGTGTAAAAGCGGCTTGAGTGGCCTGAAGACTAGAAAGTCCATTTATTTATTTATTTTTGAAAACTTGACCAAATGTTAATCACATTGATATTCAGCGTAACACTGTAATACATTATCTACTATATTGACCTCTAACAACAACAGACTTGTATCTTCATCTGCATGTAATTTCACATTTCACCCTTTTTATCTTCAACAAATCGAGATCTCTTTGAAGTTCGGATGAATCTAGACATTGAACAAGCACACATTTGTACCCCAACGGTATGAACTTCTTTGAGTATAAAAATAACACAGCGTGAGACTCAGTGACTTCACACTTTTTACAGCGTGTAAACCCCCCTCCCTCTGTGACACGGCTCCTCAAAGCTGCTGCTTTAAATAAAAAATGTGTTCTCTGAGTAATTTATCTCCTTAAATCCGGGTTTAAAGGAAATTATTCAGCTCGTGTGGCGCTAATGCTGCTGCAGTGTTTTCACCAAGCTGTCGCTGATAATATCACATGATGATTTAAAAGCGAGATCACACGCATATTGACTAAAGTCCGCGCGCTTCATGCCCGGGTTTCTTTTATTTCCTCGTCACTCGCTTCTTGTCCGAGCTGTCGCCTGGACATGTCAGATCTCCAGCAGCTTTTGATCGCGCTTGTACGCAGATGGGATGTGCACAGAGAGAAAGAGGGAGACGCACTCAAGTGTCAGTGTCCTACTTTGCTGTATGTTTTTGCGTCTTTGCAGTAAATTCTGACAGCATAACTCGTCTGTGATACAATAGAGACCGCTTTACATTTCAGACCTTAAAGTGTAGACAACGTACCCGCAGATAGTCGACTCTCTTTCAAATGCTGTTTGAGGATTAGGTCTCTTTTCACATAAACATTAGCACTGTCTCAAAAAAGCAGCTGCGTCATTCATTTCAATAAGGCCATTGCATTGTCAAAGCTCTGCTTTGTGTCGCTCATGTATTAGCATTACATTAGAGTCCCAAACTTAAGCATCTGTTTTCTAAAAGATGAATCCCCGCTGTTTTGAAACCCACATAAACCTCACTTAACGACACTTGAAGGTGTTTTTCAAAATCCTCAGACTCTTCAAAACATTAGAAAGCATTCAGTCGTCTGCATTATGAAGCAGATTTTCAACGTGTTTCTTAAGTGTTGGCTCTGTTTCCTGCAGCTGAAGAGTAAAGCTGGAAATAAGTATGTCCTTTTTGTTTGTCTCTAAATGGTTTGAAGTGTCTTTGAAGGTTTAATTGATTTTTAAAAATATTTTCAATGTTTTTCTTTGAGAAAAATGGATGCTTCGTTTTGTGAGTGAAAATGAATTGCACCGTTGCGCTAAAATATGAAGCAAACCTTATTTCAACAGTAGAATAAAAAGTGTTTTGTTGCACTAAGGTAGATTTCAGTAGGGCTGTGCCATATCATATCATTCAGATTATAACGGTATAATTTTTTTACATGATAAGAAAGTGTCATATCGCGATATCAAAGACGGAAATTTGCAAGACATTACAGCTATAAGTTGACGAGCATGAGAGATGCCTGTCTGTCTGGGTAAGCCCCGCCCCTGCACGCTTGGAGTGTGTGAGTGTGAAGAGGCGGGGCCGCTCAGCTGAGAGCAGAGAGCACACTTGGAGGAGAGCAGAATTCAGTGTTTGATTAGAGATTAGCAAAAGAATTGAAGACAAGAAGAACAGTTGCATTTGAATGTAATCGTCATTACGTGCTGCTTCGGAAAACACTGGTGGCAGCGACGTGACGCCTGCGCAGTAAGCATTAAAAAGTTTACCCAGTACACCACGCAGACGTTTATGGGCTTAATGAATGAACACATCAATGAATCATCTTTATATAGCCTAAATTTCGCTTTTCTTCTTTATTTATATCGAGTAATAAAGTGTGCAGCTTTGCTATTTACTGATTTAAAAATAAACATACAGGGACGCTTGTTACAGTGGCAGATTTAAAACCTCTTATTCATAAGTAAGAAGAGAGTCTAAGCACATCACAGCTTGTAGTAGCAGGCTACAGCAGTGTACACTTTTTTCTATGTTGTCATGTATTAATTTGGCTGTGGCCCAGTGGTAGAGTCGGTCGTCTTTCAATCGGAAGGTCGGAGGTTCGATCCCCAGCTCCGTCAGGCTACATGTCGAAGTGTCCTTGGGCAAGACACTGAACCCCAAATTGCTCCCGGTGGCATAGCCAACGGGTATGAATGTGATATCTGATTGACAGTTGGGCACTTTACGTAGCAGCCTCTGCCATCAGTGTGTGAATGGGTGAATGTGATATGTAGTGTAAAAGCAGCTTTGAGTGGTCGCAAAGACTAGAAAAGCGCTATATAAGTACAGTCCATTTACCATTTACCATTTATTAATCCAAACGTGAACACTGACTGGGTGGGCACAGAGTGTGCTAAAATGTATTAAGGCCTAATTCTGCTTTGAAAATGTGCCAGAAGCTTTTACAGCCAAAATCTTCCCCCAGACCCCCCTGGTTCATTGGAAAAGAAGGGACATTCGTCAAAAGCACTTTATTTTGTTAGCATCAATAAATGCTGCTGCCATGATATAATGTTTAGGCCCTATCACCCACCCCTAGATTTCAAGAATAAGTAGACCTACCCTGCGACACACTTGCATGCACACATGAATGTAAATGCCCTGTGTGGCCTGTGAATGTGTGCAGTGCATACTATATGCACGGCACACATTCCAACCTATTGTCCCACATGAACACATGATTACATACAGTATGAATGCATGCATACCAATGAGGGTCTGATGGAGTGTGTAGGTTTCCTAACCACGCACACACAGTCAGACACGGCAGTGTAACTGGTTTGTGATGCTTTATGGAGCCCTGGAGATAGTAGATGTTTCTGCACCCAGAGATAAAGAGGATGTAGACACACGCGCACAAAGCACTTGATGGTAAATGTAGAGAGTATAACGGAGCTGTCACAAAGTAGAGCGTGTAAGAGTGTAAAGAAAAAGGCCTCTCTGGAGGATCTGCTTGACTTCTCTTCTAGACTGACAAAATTACTGCAGCCAGTTTGCTCTTGAGCAAGGCACCTCAATCAGACTCACCTCAGTTAAAAATAAAAGGGGCATTGTTTTGAGTGTTTCTTGATTAGAGGTGGTTTGTTATGACCGTCACAGATCTTGTCAACTTAAAGGAGATACGTGTAATTTTAACGTCAATGTCATTTTGGGCTGACAGCGTAATTATAGTAAACAAACAGGACATTCACACAAATGAGTGCCAGCCATGAGATGTACTTTAACACTCCACTGATAGGCCAGATCTCATTGGATGGTTAAGGGTCAAAAGCAGGAACAGGTTAAGTTCAAGAGGAGTGTTTGGATTAAGTAAAAACTCCAGCATTTCATCTTCATAAAAACCAGTGGGACAAATCAAATGCTTCGGTTTAAGGAAACATCTGAGATGATGGGAAATTTGGTCTTACTTTGAAAAATTGTAGTTTATATTAATATTAAATGACCTATTTAATATTTATGCAAGGGGCGCTGGTTTAGCTCAGTTGGTGGAGAGGCCACAGTCCTTGATGCTCTGATCGTAGGCTCGACTCCCGGTCTGCCGATCGTTTGGTGCGTGTCTCTCCTCCCAACATTTCCTGTCTCTCTTCAGCTGTCCTTTAAATAAATGCAAAAGCTAAAAAAAATTTAAGAAAAAAATAGATTGATGCAATAGAATCGATAACACCACCAATCCCAAAAGTAACCCTCAAATCCCACAGGATCCATTACCGGCACGTTCCGTGTGCGCCGCGACCTCCAGAGTTGATCGAGCCCATTCAAGTCAATTCTCGTGATTCCACAGCACGCGCCTCCGTCCGTCTCTCCGCTCTGCTCCGCTAACGATACACGCCGAGTCTATTTTTGACGGAGGCCGCATCAAGCACGCATCAAGCTGAATAGAGCAGATTGTTCCAAACAGGAAGTCAGACACAAATACAGCATAGAGCGTCCGGTCATTTCAAAATAAAACACCATGTACAGACCGGTACAGACTCCCGTTTTCTCCGTTTTTTTAAACAACAACACACTGAAATCTTGAAAAAAGAACACTTTTAATTAAGTAGTGTACTCAGCCATTGTAGAAGCACAAAAATCACGGAATGATCTCAAAAAGGGCAGATAATCAAACTGAACTGTCATTTATGTGTTGCTCTGTCTAAATATTGATGTTATCGCGTGATCTCGCAATTCGAGTTCTCCCGCAATCTTGTGATCTCACAAACCCAGCTGCTTGGGCCAGCGCTCCCCGCGGCGCGACACGGATCCTGTGGGATTCAGGCGTAATGCTGAAACAAACCGTCGATCAAAACCCTCCACTTAACCACTCCACTCACCACTTAAGCATGTACAGGACGAAATCAGAGAAGAGAGAAGAGGTGCGGCTTTGTCCACAGGGGGCGCTAAAATCAACACAACCCGAAAGTTCCTCACAGGAGCTTTAAGTTCTATCTTATCTGTTTTTCCTTTAAGGCATGTATGAAGCACAAATGCCAAACACTCTGTTTTAAGCTTCTCAAATGTGAGATATTTTTTGTTCTTTATCCTAAAAAAGAAACACAGCTAATCCTTTCATTATGAAAGTTGTACCAGGAATTATTATTACCATTATTATTGTATTCTAATGAATTGATTAGCAGTTTACTTGCAGAGCTTTCAGACACTTTTTTTCCACCAGAAAATCTTCACATTTGTTAGTAACACATGCGCACACGCACAGATCACTAATCACTTTGGCATTCAGAGCTCATTAATATGTTCACACTCATCAATCAGTCAGCCGCTGAGCCCATGTTTGTGCTGGATACACACACGCAGCCATGTGTTGAGCCCTCTGACAGTGTAGCTTCAGCCAGTTAATCTTCCTGCAAATTTGCTCGGATCTGTGCGTAATTTCACGACACGATATTACAGAACTGTACGATGCAATGTTTACGACTCGACTGTTTGTGCCGGCGCTTTATCAAGCCAGACCACACATGTACAAATAGACATGTGCACACACAATCAATAAACAATCACAGGCACGGCGGCTGGCTCCTTAGAGGAGAGAAAATAGAGAGAGAAGAACCACGAGGCGACGGAAAAAAAGATCAATTTACTTTCACCTAGCGTGGTCAGCTCATTCCTCTCGTCATAGCTGGAGGCCTTCTGCACGCCACCTCGAGGTATTAGAGTGACTGTCACAACTAGGAGACCTTTATGTTTGTGTGTGTGTATGTGTGTGTGTTCAGCCAGCAGAATGCCTGCAGCCCCAGAGGAGAGGTGTGGGTCATACACCGCTAATTGAACGGACTTAAGCTAATGCTAACAGTTCCCCAGCGGGAGCTGCACATCTGAGCTAATTCAGTCTGCATTAAAAGGATTTGTATGTAGCATTGTGCTGATTTCAATAAAGCACTCAGTTCATTCACCTCATTAGTTGTGAGTTAAGAGGATTGCGAGCTCTGACTGGCCTCTGCACTACATTTTAGATAGTGTGCCTCTAGATTTGGCAAAAAGCTGCTTTATTACTTCACAACAGATAACAGACAGAAGGTGAATGGCTTCCATAATTGCGCAACAACAAAGTGAAAACAGATAATAGGAGGAAACACAATTACAGGAGAAAGAATTTGAGTTTAAAAACAGGCTGTTTGCAAACTAGAAAACCTGAAATGGTTTTAAATTTTTGACTTACAGGTAGATTTGTGCATCAGTTCCAAAATTGCAGAGACCAGTGACAACCTAACATTGTTTGTCTTAGGAAATAGTGAACACTCTTATCTTAAAAATCTTTAAAGGAGCCACTGACAGTCAAAGCTGGTGTTCTCTGTAATCGATAGAAGCTATAATATTTGAAATTGGCGCCATAGCTGTGGAGAAAGTCGTACAAGCAGCTCGTGGTTTCGCCCGTTCTACATTCCTACAACACCCAGCATGCATTGCGCCCCCTCTCTGAAAGGAACGGCCCAGCGAGAGACGCTGGAGTGAAATACTACCGTTTTCCAGTCAAGGACATTGACTGCTGCAGGCAATGGCTCAGAGCGGGACGGAATCCGAAACGAAACGGTTCGCCTAAAAAATCTTCATGTCTGCAGTCTACATTTCAAACCTGACGATTTTGAACATGACACAACATTGGATGCGGGCGTCCTGGATTGAGGAAGTTTAGTTTAGCGAGCTCCCTGGCCTGAGGTTTTCCACGGCCCATTGGAGAAGCAGATAGCGTCTTCCAAAGGCACAGAGCCAAATTGCCTATTTTTTCCTACCAAAATGGCATTAGCTCCCCATAATAGCATGATCGGAATGAAGTTGAAAATTGGCAAACTGGCCCTTTAAATACTGATTCAACATTCCAACAGTTATGACACATGAATAACAGCCAGGTGGAGATGTAATTAATTGATAGAGACAAAAATCACATTACTCCCTGGGAAAAACATGACCATGTTTTATTAAGAACTCAGGCTGTGCTGGGAAAATAAAGCTAACTTAATATGTTACCATGGCTGCTTCAAGTACCACATTTATCATGAGCAGCAAGGAGACTTAAGAATATCATATTTACTTACTTACTTTTATATTTCCAAACTTAATTTCTTTAAGTTACAACAGTTTTACTTTTAAGGGAGCAACAAGTAACTGCAGAGTTTGTACAGTGGTCAGTGCATGTGTGTCTGGAAAGGAACGGACACACACACGTCTTCGAGCCTTTAGAGGGGGTACTATATATGTTAATGTCACTGAAATGGGCTTTAAGTGTGTCAGCACCTGAGAGGTTCACCTGAGCGAGCTGAAGTTTGATCATCGCAAGAAAAAGATGGAAGAAATGAGAGCAGAGGAGCTGAATGGTGAAGAAATAGTTTTGCGAAATGCGGTTAAAAGTTTGTTATGAATGCGGCGGGAAAGGATGTTTACTACTTTTATTTTCTATTCTCCTGCTGTCTGCTCTGCCCGTCCGAGCACTTTGCCTCCTGGGTTTGTGTGTTTACATCTTTCTGTGAACGTGTGAGGCCACTGGAAGAAAACACGGAGGAAAGGTGGGGAGAATTTCCACGAATAAAAACACTTGCTACAAAATATAGCTCCATGTGTAGCATTAGTTACTCTGAGCTGCTGATAACAGAAGATAAATTGTTCTAGCCACTGAGAATATCAATTAAAACCATTATGATAATAGCCTGTCTGTCCCCGGTGCATGTTTGATTTATACATGAGTGAAGAGGTTTAATGGAAAAAGCAACATTGTTTTTATGCCTCCGCACCGGCAACAGCTGTGGCATTATGTTTTCAGAAACGCCTTGAGGGAATTTCTTCAAATTTGGCACAATTGTCCACTTGGACCCAAGGTTGAACTGATAAGATTTTGGTGGTCAAAGGTCAAAGGTCAAGGTCACTGTGACCTCATGTCCATTCTATTCTCGTGAACGTGATTTCTACGGGAATGCCTTGAGGGAATTCCTTTACATTTTGCACAACTGTTCACTTGGAGTCAAGGATGAACTGATTAGTGTTTGGTGGTAAAAGGTCAAAGGTCAAGGTCACTGTGACTTCATGTCCATTCTATTCTTGATAACGTGATTTCTTAGGAATGCCTTGAGGGAATTTCTTTACATTTTGCACAACTGTTCACTTGGAGTCAAAGATGAACTTATTAGTGTTTGGTGGTAAAAGGTCAAAGGTCAAGGTCACTGTGACCTCACAAGACACGTTTCTGGATATAACTCCACAATTCCTACACTTATTATGATAAAAGTTGGCACAAACGTCCTCTTGGACTCAAGAATGATCTGATTAGATCTTGGTCGTCAAAGGTCAAAGGTCAAGGTCACTGTGATCTCACGTCCATCCCATTCTTGTGAATACGATATCTCAGGAATGCCTCAAAGGAATTTTTTATAATTTGGCACAAACGTTTACTTAGACTCAAGGATGAACTGAGTAGATTTTGGGGGTCAAAGGTCAAGGTCCCTTTGACCTCACAATACATGTTTGTGGCCATAACTCAAGAATTCATACGCTAATTATGACAACATTTCACACACATTTCTAATAGGTTTAAAATGATGAAGTGATGACATTTTATAACCAAAAGATGAAAGGTCAACTTCACTGTGACGGCATAATGATTCATATCACTCCCATTCTAATTGATTTAGACCCCAAGACATATAACCGCAAAGTGGTAATTCTAGTGTAGCATTACTCCCACAGTTTGCTCAAGATTCATTCATCTTAATAGGACACCCTTGTTCCCCTTTAATCATGATAATTTTATGTTAACTGATTATCCTGTTGCTTATAATTCAGCACAATATTCCTCACTTTAAGACAGAAATGAGCACTTGTCGATGCATGCAAACTGCGAAGAACATCCCACTGCGTCTTAGGTGAGGAATTACATCTTTGAGCTAATAGGCGTGCCATTTATTAGCGCACACACACACATTAGTGAAGTGTTAAATGGCATGTTTTCCCCCAGGGATGCTGTTCCAGGCGGAGAAAATGTCTTTTGCTGTAGTTCAGTCAGGCATGGAGGACCTGCCTGCCTGCATGTGTGTGCGTGTTTGATTGTGTGTCTGTGCTCATTAATCCCGTTCCAATCGGCCATGACATGTTCATTAGCCCGCTGCCCGTTTGCATTGTTAACGCTAAGCCTCAAGCCGGAGCTACAGTATGTGTGTATGTTTTGTTGCATGTGTCAGTGTGTGTGTGAGCTCTTAAGAAGCACGGGTCCAGAGAGAAGACGTTTGAAAGAAGCAGAAGACAAATACACAGAGACAAAAAGAGACAAGTGCGGGAATAAAGAGATGCTTAATGTCTGAAAGGGAGAAGTTCAAGCTGTCAATAAACTCATTAACATTAGCTTACTAAAGGAAACACACACACACACACACACCAGGGTACTGCAGATCCACTATTCTGGGCTGATTTCTGTTTCATCTCATTTATTTTGGGTCTCTCTATTTCTGTGTTTAAGCCTGCGGCAAAGTGAACACAGCAGGTTCTGTTTTGATGCTGGCACATGCAAGGTGTTTTCATTTTAGTATGTTTTCCCAGTAGGTAATAGTTGCTTTTGATTAGAAAGAGGTCAAATGTATAAATCAAGTTTTGTACATAAAGCTCAAAGTGTTACGTCCCTGCCCTTCCCTGTTCGGCTCATACATCATTGTCGTATTCCCGGTTGCCTTTCCAGGCTGTCGTGATCTTGCTCTGTTGATGCATTGGTCCTTTAAACATCCCTGGAGTCTGCAGGATACTGCAGCTCTGGTGCTATTCCCCACTGACCAAGTCTCCACTGGCAAAGAAAATCGCACTGCTGTGTCTGTGCCGCATTCTGGTCTGTTGAAACAACTGTAGGCTCTGTGCATCTTGTGTTTGAAGTCTCCATGCATGGATTGACTGATACCAGATGCCTTGATGTGACCTTTGTTCATCCCCTCATTCACACAGTACAACATAGTGACCTTCAGTCGCGTACAATAGCTTTAGTTTTAGCAGTTTTGCACCGAAGCAAAAGTTTTAGATGGGAAGATGAATACCAATCTCCTTGTGAATACTAACTGTGAAGCTACAGCTAGCATCTGATAACCTTAGCTTAGCATTAAGACTGGAAATGGGGACGCAGCTTTTCTGGCTCGTCTTAAGGTACAGAATCTACCTACTAACAGCCCTTAAGCTCACTTATTAACACAATACATTGTGTTTGTTTCATCTCAACTAAAACCAAGCCCTTAATGCTAAGCTAAGTTAGCTAGCTGCTGACCTTCAGTCATGTACAATTGCGATAGTTTTAGCTTTCTGCACCAAAGAAAATATTTTGGAAAATGCCTGTAATTTCTATCTTGGCAAGAGCTCGATGACAACACCAATCTCTGTCAGTATGCTACATATAAGGCTACAGCTAGCATTTAATTAGCTTAGCTGAGCATTTAGACTATAAGCAGAAAAAAGCTTTACTGGCTCTGTCTAAAGGTAATAAAATCCACCTACCAGCACCTTTAAAGCTCACGTATCAACGTGTTACATCTTGTTTGTTTAATCTCAACTAAAACCAAACTCTTAATGCTAAGCTAAATTAGCCAGCTGCTAGTTGTAGCTTCATATTTATCGTACAGACTTGAGAGTGGCGGCAATCTTCTTATCTAACTCTTACCAAGAGAGTGAATAAGCATATTTCCTTTGACACCTTTCTCTTTTGAGTGGTAAAAGTTTCCTCCACAGCGTTCTGTTTTCACATTTAATTTTATGTTTCGGGTTGTGTACAGAACCAACACTAAATGGACTTATTGCTCGTAGCTTGCATCATACATTCATCCCTGTATTCCTCCTTTTCCTCCTCTTCTTCCTCTTTCCTTTAATATGCGTCTTCTGTTTGTACCTCCCTGAAGTAAAACCCTCCTTACTAGCATACAGAGTGTCATGTCTTTCTGTTACTCATTTTTCTACCTTACTGTTCCTGCTTCCTTTATTCTTCCCCTTCCTCATAGCTTCCAGCCTTCACCTCCTGCTTAATATTCTCACCTCTAACCATCATGTCTTCCTGCTGCTCTTTGTTCCTTCCTTTTCAAATCTTCCAGGTTTTTTTATCTCTCCACAAAGCGAAAACGTTTCTATCCGTCCAATTCTCTTTACTTTTCCTGCCCTTCTCTTGTTCAACTTGTCCCCCTGCTCTTGTTTTGCTTGTGTTCATCGTCTCAGCTCAATTCCGTCGATGTGAAGACTCTTCAAAGCCGCATTAGCGTGCGGCACGCATGAAAAACATCCCTCTTTCCCTCCTCTGCTTTCATTTCCCTTTCATATCCTGTGCCCCCTCTGCTTCTCCCTCAAGGTTTACTTTTTGTGTCTTGAGTCACAAACAGTCTGTGAAGGTCGCATGAAGGTTGTCCTGTCATGTCTCTTAATATTTCAGGATGTTATTTTGCCTTTATGCTTCACTGTATTGATTCACTCTGCCTGAATCCTCTGACTTGTTCTCACACACACGCAGAGACACACACACACACCAGCAGGGTTTTGACTGCCTGAGCTGTTTGTGAAGTAAAGCAGCAGGTTGTTGGGAGCTGCAAATGTCTCATTATGTAAGATGTGTTTACCAGATGCCGTCTACAGTTTCAGTCGTCCACCTCGCTTGTTTTCTCTCACTGTCTCACTCTCTCACTCCCTGTGAGCAGTTAATATTTCTCTCGCTCTCTGATCATGTCTTTCTTTATCGTCTGTGCATCTCGCTCTTTCTTACCTGCATTAGGATTTTGCATTACATAAGTCATCTACATACATCTACAGTATTATATCATGCACATGAGTTTGAATTTGTGAGTCATATCCAGAGGTGCACACAAGCATTCCCTGTAGTCTTCAACAGAAATCATATGTGAAGGGATGTTGGGTTTATGCCTGGCCCACACTTAAAGATTATTCAAATCTTAACAGATGTTGAAAATGTGAGAGAGCGAACACATGAAGATATATAATCATAGATTGAACAGTTTTGCTGCTATAGTATGTGGAGAGCAACGATTACGCTAAAATATCACATGCTAACAGACTCCAATCACCAACAACCAGAGTCCTGACTCTCACAACTGGAAATCTCGCAAAACTCTCGCAGTCCAACGAGACTTTAGAGTAAACAAACATGGCGGACGACGGGCAGGAAGATTTGGCGAAAATTCAGGAGAAAAAAAAGAACAAACTGCGGATGATGGTTTTGTCGCCATGGCTGCGGTTGTTGTGCTTCCTGCTTCAGTCAGCTTGCTTCCCCATTGGCTATTGTTAAGTTCCACGTTACAATCCACAGACTGCGTGCTAGGCGGTCATCAGGGTTCCCCCCACAAGACAGGATAACGGATCGTAAATATTGAACATGTTTAATATTTATGATTTGAAATCAGACTGGCCATGACGGCCTTCCGAGCAGATCGGGGGAAGTAAAATCACTCTTTACATCCCTCACACCACAGGAACATCTGGAGAGATCATCTTTAGAACCTTCAAAAAATCGGGATTTTGCTTACGATTGTCAAAAGGGGCGATTTATCTTGTAGTGTGTACCCCGCTTCAGGAGGCAAACAATAAAAGATGCAGAACAACTGCAAAAAGTACTGAAAAAGCCTTTTTTATTTTTAGAAAATAAAAGTGTAATATTTCTAATCGTTCTGTCTCTCTCTGAATTCAGCCAAAGCAGCGCACCTCCCTGTCCTCGTCCCTGGACGTCCAGAGGCCGGTCAACCACAGCTGTGAGCCCAGCGAGGTGAGCTCGTCGCTGGGATACGCCAGCTTCAGCACCAGCCCCCCCGCCAGCCCGCCGCTCAGCCCCAATCAGGAGGACTCTGCCGGCTCCAACGACGACTGTCAGCTCACAGGTGAGACTACACAAACAGGCAGGAGGAGAGCAATTAGTGGCAAAGGCGGTCTGTCAGGCAGAAGTGAGAGTGAGTATCGGCACTTCTGAAATACACTCTACGCTGACCTTTGACCTCCCTGTGGAGGAGGATGAGCAGAAACACAAATATCACCTCAAGGGAAAAATCACTTTTGCTTTCAGGTTTCTTGACTTTGTCTGCTGCCCAAATTTACATGATTGACTTGCTTATTTTATTTGTTCTGGGGTTCAAAATCTAAATAGATATAATTTGTGTGGAAAAGCAGAATTTATTCGCATTTAAAACGCTAAAAACTGAATTGTTTGAGCTTGATAAATAACTTAAAGTTCCTCAAAATAGTTGCAGATTATTTCTCTTTTAATTGACACATTTCGGCTCTAGCATCTCTACCTGTCAGGGATTGGTTTATGAAGATACATGCTATATATTGTAGGTCTTTTGAATATCGTAGTTGTATTGTGAAGCTGTTTCTCTCCATGCAGTGTGACATTAGTTGAATACTTGGTGTTTATAATCCAGTTTGTGGCTCAGGGAGTTGTTGTGTTTGGTCAGCCCTTTTCAGTTATAGCATCAATAATGCATAAAGCACTCATTTACTCTGAAAGTCTATATATTGCATTCTTTTCTTTACTATTAAGTTGGCTATTATAACGGCGCTCATATTTTTCATTCCTGCTGTTGAAGCCTCTTCTCTCATTCGGCCTTTGTTGCCTGAGTGCAGGTGTTGTTTAAACTCTCTCAGCCTGGAAACCAAATGAAACTTTAATCCTCCCGCCCTGGGACCCAGAGAATAGAAATCATATTTCTCCTCCTGTCACACATGAAACCAGAGCCGCGAGCCAAACACCTCAGAGGCCGTCAACAAATGTTAGAGAGAACTGCTGGACTCAGGTGGACGGTGGAGGGAGTGGAGAGATGAAAGATTTCTCTCTAAGGGGAAGCAGAAATATGATTTAGAAATGTAGCAAAATATACTACATGGCATTAGTTTTGTCACTTTAGCATAAATTCTTTCGATCTGAGCCTACAGTGCAACGTGAGCCCCACCTGTTGAAAAATCAAAGGTTGAATCAAGCAAATAGAGAAATTCTGCACAGGGTTTGACCTTTAAATAAAGTCAGGTGGGTTAGACAAATCTATCGCCACACGGCATGACTTATTAATGACAGAGCTGCCTGTTTGCCAGGCTGAAGAGCATCAAACCATGAAGAGAAATTCAGCGTTGAGGAAAAGCCAGAAAACAACATAGCAGGGTTTTTATAGAGCAGAGCTACTGTAGCTACTGAGAGCAGAGATTCTCGCTACCACTCATCAAGTGGTAGTCAGCTCTTTGGGCTAGTTAGCGTGGAAAGATGTACCGTAAAATGTGATGTATAAGACACTTTTAATACAATTTTTTCATCTAAGAAGTGGGCTGCGTCCTATATACCGGAACGACCAATATACCAGTATAAAATGCAGAGAGAGGTATGTTATTGTGTTACAGTATTTTACCCAGACGATGGCGCTATAATGTAGCTAAAGTTGTCGGTTGTTAGGTGGTGATGTCACACAACGTCTCCTATTTACAATATGTCGCAGTGCTGTTTTGTGTTTACCTCACTATTTTTAGCAACGCTAATGCTTCGTAACGGACATGCACTGTCATGATCGCCACTGCAGCCGCCACCCTCACAGCAATCAATGTTACCGTAGGCCGCAAGCTACCGCTAGCTGCAGCTACGATAGCTGCAGCTAAGGTAGCTAGCAGGATAGCAAACTCGACATGTTGAAAACAGATTGTAGGCTGTAGTTTGCGTGTTTTGAATGTGTTTTAAATTAACGTAAATTGAAATAGTGTTGGAATAACTTGTATAAATGTTTTTATCAATAGCTGTAGAAAACCTTTTTCCCTCTGGGATACCCCCCAAAACAGACTGCGACTTATATTCCAGATTTTACGGTAATTGTCTTAAGTGTCTCTATAGAGGATTAGTTTATACTTGAATATGAGGATAAAAATGATTAGATAATGCTATATATTAAGTAACATGTTGGACTTTCTTGCTCTAAAGTCCCTTAAAGGTCAGCACTGTTTGCTATTGTTAAACACTTTGAGTCTATCAAATACACAAAAGTTAAACCCAAAGTAAAACCCGAGTTGTTTTCCAGGCTTTGCTGTGTGAAACAAACATTTCAGGGTTTTTTGAGGTGAAATCTATTCCTAACTTGTAAATTAGTCTCGAGTCTGTTTAACTGGAAATCAGGAAGCAAACAAGCTCTTTCAAGGGAAAACTCCACCGGATATTTTACAAACTCGGCTCCGAGACATCGGCAAAAGCTGCTCTCTGGGTCCCGCGGGGCGTCTCCGTTACTGTCAGACCACATGAAACTCTGCTGCTTTCATCTAATGACTTCCCCTGCCGAGTTTAAAGTTTCTCCTCCAAAAGGAATAATACATGTAATGAGTGAACAATCTCATAATGAGTGCAGTTAAGCTTTAAATCTGTATAAGCAATACTCAGGTTTCTACACTAGATATTGGCAGGTAATAGTACCAGAGTCATCACAGTGTTCGATACAAGGAACATGAAGCACACTCTGTTGAACACGGGGACGCCATAGAAGTGTTTCAAGGACCTCTCTGTGTCCTTGTGCCACACTCGGTTCTCTCCTGACCTCCACTTCCTTCCTTTGTGTCATTTCCTACCTGCTCGCTTCATCGGTTACCATAGCGATGAGATTCCTCGTCGTCATGGCGAAGTGGTGGCCTCTGCTATAGTAAGCTGGCGATGTGATGGGTGAATACATCCTCCTCTCACCTGGTTTTTCATTACAACCGTCCCTCACACCCGCTGCTGTCAGGCATCAACAGGAGAGAGCAGGGGAAGTCGACCAGGCGGGAATCTGTGCGTGTGCGTGTTTGTGCGCGTCTGTTTCATCCAGTTCACAGACCCAGCTAGGCTTTGATGTGTGCAGTGCCTCAGACGAAAATCACATTCATTATCAGTCCACAGGTGCACACACACACAGACACAGACTGAGTGATCTTCATCTGTGATTCTCATTGAAGCACTGCCTCTGTGTTTATGTAACAAGAGGGTCTTATTTCCCTCTTCAAAATGAGTCGAGAGCCTGACACTGATGTGTGTCTGATGTCTAATAAGGACAAAGACAGAGGAACAAATATTGATCAGTGTAGAAACACATTTGTTTTTACTTAATTTGAAGGTTTAAAGCAGCGGTGAGCAGTTGGTTTTCACCTGTCTGGTGTGATACCTATGGCTGGTTATTCTAAGGGTTTTATTAAATAGTAGTACAGCTATACAAGTGCAGTTATCTGTACTGATATGTATAAGCTCTCCTCTGTAAAGTGGGCATCAGAGCCACTTGTGTGAGAGGAGAATGTAAGAGCTTGTTGGGAGTAGACAGGCTGCACTCACAGAGGTAAAGCAGCTACTCAGATAATCCATAGCACTGACACTTTATGCTATAATGTCCCATTATTACAGGTACTTTACCTACAGCAATTGTTACCCACAATGCACTATTTTCTTTCCTTCTCCACAGTCTACTTGTTTGAGCAATTTAACGTGTCTGCCATAAATCCAGACACAGTTAGTGGAGAATACACATAGGAAAAGGGACTATTTAAGGGAGCCAAATGAAGCTCGACCAGCCCAGGAAATGATCTTCCTTTAATACTGCTCCTGTGTTGCCAATTAATTAAAATAAAACAATGCCTTTTGTCTTAAATGTTTCTTAAAGGGGCCATATTTTTTAAATGGATATTCTCATGTTCTGCATGGGTTTCACATTTTTTGGTGTTCACAGTGAAAAAGTGAAAACTGAATTATTCTGTGTTTTTCCAGAGTTACATTTTTAAAAAGGTCACCTCTGAAACGGGCCGTTCAGAACAGCTGCAAGTTTCTACGTAGAACCTCCCACTCAGGGTCCGATTCTGGCTCGGACATGTAAGGCCGAATAATCGATCCCAGAGCAGCCATGTTTTTCATGCGGTCAGCCAATCGTGGCTAAGGTCTAACCTTTGAATGGCAAAACAGCTCCTTCATTTTAGGAGGAAGGAAATAATTAAATTGAATATGTATACAATTTTTAAAATGAAACAAACTTGATTCAAAAACAAATGAGAATAATAGCAAATAAACTGCATAGCTAAAATATATCCCCTTTAAAAAGTCTTTGCCCTGTGAGCTGCTACGTACATTAACCTGTTGATTCTGCGTTTATTAAAGACACCTGCTGGTTATTTGCAATAAGGGCTTCTTTGCTTTTATAGAAGGTTGTTGGCATAAAATGGGACCTTCTTAACCTGCAGTAAAGACTTAAAATCAATCAATGTTTACATTTTTTTCTTTGCTTCCATTCAACCCAAACTCTTTACCAGTATGTTATTACTTGCAACATTTGCAAACATTCCTGTTTTGTCTGCATAAGAAAATCTGTTGATGCAAAATACTGCAACTTAAAGCTCTGCAGGAAAGATTGTCTTCTCGTAGAGTTCAGAAACAATTGTGCAGCTAAAAGCTAAACATCTTAATGTAAATGTACTTTCACCAAACAAAACCAGTTACACCTAGAAACAATTAAACACTCCAAATCTCTAAAAACGCATTACATAAGCACTACAGAGCATTATTGATGGAACTTCAAATCTCCTCTAATTATGTGTTTATCTATTTGTGTCTCTCTCTGACATTTTCCATATGTGTCTCTCCCTCGCTCCGCTCGCCTCAAGCTCCGGCACCAGGAATAGATTGGCACCCATTTATATTTCCATTTAATTTGTTCTGTTTTTTTTCTAAACCACCACCACCACCTCCTCCTCCTCCTCCTTCTTCTTCTGCTACTCCGCTCATCCCTCCTGCTTTCTCTACTTATTAGCTTTATAAGACCCATTGTGGGGTTGCCATGGTAACACGTGGCTTACAGAGAGAGAGAGAGAGAATGAGAGAAAGAGGGAGTGTATATATGTACGTGGATACAGAAGGCAAAGGAGTCACAGAATTCAAAGGATGCCAGTGGAAAATAAGAGAGTGGGTGAGAGAGAGAGAGAGAGTCTAACGTTGCAGGGGGGAGGAGGAGGAGGACGAGGGGGAGGAGGGGTGATGAGCAAAAATCAGGAAAATGCAGAGAATGAAATGTGAGATTTCAGGGGGTTGGATTGAAAAATGAGGACAAGAAAGTGAAGCGAACACTTTTTCTCCCCTCTGCTCGCCATAAAAGGCCTTTCCTTCCTCTCCCTCCATATCTGTCTCTCCTCCCAAATCCTGAACTCTTCTACCAGCGCAGCGTTTATACAATAAATGTTGGGCCCTGCAGCAGAGTATGCAGGTGTCAGCCACCTGCGTGGGCGGCAGGATAAAAAGGAGGCCTATTTATAACCCGATCTATCACTGGTGCTGCTGTTGATGCTACGCAGCTACGCTTTACGTAATGTTGGACATCGCTCAGGAAGATATTCCCCCCGGTGCCCTCGGTGCAGAGTGCCAAGTGCAATGCAGTCAGTGTTATGCAAAAGCGGTGCAACACAGGTTGTCCTCCATGAATTATGCAGTGCCCCCTGCGACAAGTCGGTGACAAACAGACACAAATCTGCAGGTGTGTGTTGAGTCAGCTGGAACACTTCAAAGCTTCTCACACACACCAAAGCGTACTGTGGTAGGTGACATATCGCACTCATGTTTGCCTTCTTTTTAATGTCATTTAAAGAGGACTGAGAGTGTTCTTGCTATTATTGCTCATAGTGACATTTAAAGCTGGAGTAATCATTTTTTATATATACCGATGAGTCAATCTGTGCTCTCTCGAAGAAACAGGCATCTGCTTTCAGTGAAAAAGCTCAGATAAAGGAATTTGAGGCCTTCTTAGCACCAAACTGCAGGCAGACATATGTGGCGACAAGTTGCTGCACAAAGAGAAGCATTTCGCTGCGTAAGAGCCACATGTTTCCCTCAGGAGTTGGTGGAGTCGCTCAGAGAGTCCCGCTGGTTGTTGAAGGTGACCACTTGCAGTTGTAAAGCTGTACAACAACTGTAGTGTCTTCTCATGTTTGCTGCTGCTCCTCCAGCACGCACAAGCAAGTAAGTTACAAGACGAGATCTGCTATGCTACGTAGTTAGCTACATTATCTATGGGGACTTCTTTCTGGCTTAAAGGAGCAATTCGCCTTGGAAAAAGCCACTGTCAGTCAAAGCTGGTGTTCCCTGTAATCGATAGAAGCAACAATATTTGAAATGTGGAGAAAGCTGTACAAACACCTCAGGGTTTCACCCATTCTACATTCCTACAACACCCAGCGTGCATTGCGCCCCTCCTTCTGAAAGGAGCGGCCCAGTGAGAGATGCAGGAGTGAAATACTACCTTTTTTTCGCTACAGGCAATGGCTCAGAGCGGTACAGAATCTGAAATACGACGAGAATATACCGGTGGATCGTCTAAAAAATCTTCAGGTCTGCAGTCTACATTTCAAACCTTACGATTTTGAACGAGACATGACATCGGAGGCGGGCGTCCTAGATTGAGGAAGTGTAGTTTAGCAAGCTCCCTGGCCTCCGCTAGATGACGTCACGTAGTCTGGTAGTTTGAAAATCGGCAAACTGGCCCTTTAAGTTTCAGTCAGACTCCACTGCGGAACTTACTAGCATTACGTTAGCTGCATTCCACGTTTCCTATAAATAATTTTTTTTTTTCAGTAAGACATTAAATCCTCAGCAGTCTCCGTTGTGAAAAATGTCAGCCAGAAGAAACACGGCTTCACAGTCTCTTCATAATGCAAAAAGTCACAGAGGGGTCGAGTGATCGATGAGCTCCAGCAGTTAATGAGCCGTAAAGGACACAGCGATCGTCTGCTCTGTTTGTATGTGTGCGAGTGCAGCACTAGCTTGTTTACTTGAAAGAGTTAAGTTCATCAAACCTCTCATGCTTATTTCAGCCTTTTGTTCTTAAAGATTTTTTTATGCCTTTTTTAGGAGAGAGGACCGTGGATAGTGTAGGGAACAGGGAAAGAGAGAACGGGGTGTGACATGCGGCAAAGGGCCGAGGGTGGGGGTCGAACCCGGGGCCTCCGCATCGGGGAGTGAGCTTCCGTACATGGGTTGTCCAATTTAACCGCTGAGCTAAACCGGTGCCCTGTCTTTTGTTCTTAAACATCACACACTCCACTTACATACAAGCACTTTCTCCTGCACACCGGCTCTGTCAGCCTGCAGGGTTTCAAAAGTCACACACACACACACACACTTGTGCCTTTTCTTGATTTTCATCCTCAGCTTCGTCCTTTGAAACCCCTTCCTTTTTACTTGCCCGAAGCTTAATCATAGTAACGGCCTCTTATATTGTCCATTAGCATATTTAATTATAATCATAGCTTAAGTGAAACAAGCATGCGCAGTGGCAGGATTCTTCCCTGCTCTTCTACCCTGGGTGAGTGTGAGCCCCCTGTGGTTTAGCAGAAAGCAGATGTGATGAAATTACAGCTCCTCACTCGGCACTTTCTCACTCGAGAATCAATGAAGAAAAAGAAGCTATTGAGTCAAATTTAATAGACTGCGATGGGTAGAAAACATGCACTTAAATGCGCACTTTGAATTTTATAAGATAAACCTGCTCAATCTAATGCGATCTGATACAAAGCCTTGCCATACATTGTCTTTATGAAGCTTCCCAGATCAGTTTATGTTGACAGAGAAGTGCTGATTAAATTCTAAGGATATTCTAGAGTCGGTGTTGTTGACACTGACAGGTATTTTGAGTATTATGTCCTCAAAAATGACTACAGGACTGGTCTAACGTTTCCCCGACACCGTGCGGGATCACTCTCTTGCACTTTATTGCCACTCCATCCTCCAAATCGTGCCGCCCTCAGAGACGAAGCTCTAATTAACACCACAAATTCATTAACGAGCGGGCTGGTTTTGATCACACATTCTGGCTGCTTGTTTCATTTAGTTCTCACCTCAGGCAGTTGTGCTAACACGACCAGTTAAGAGTGGAGGTTCTGTCTGTGTCGAGAGTTTAATGGAGATGGAGGGGGTCAACGACTACTGGATAGCCTCAGCTTCTTATGTTTTGATGCTGAACTAACATACCCGTCTAATATCAGCATGCCTAAGGACAGTCACAGAGCCACGAGCATTGCTTTAAGTGATGTTTATGAAGCTCACAAAGACACAAAGTTAAAACTAACAAAACAAAGCAGCAGGATTCAGTTAGATGAAGAGAGAATCTTATGGTGCTGATGATCACGTTTAACAGCAGTGACAAGGAGAGTTTTAGTATGATGTTTGTGCAGCTTTTTGATTGATCTCTCCGCTCTCCATTCCCTAAACCTACTCCACTTTTTTTACTATCCAATCAAATTTAAAGGATTTGATTTAAACACACGATATGCGGATATGCGTCACATAACAGACACTAAAGATGCTCTGTTCCACTACGACTTTAAATATCTTTATGATAGTTTGCGTTTACGATTCTATATCCCAGTTTTAAACTCTAACAGGGGAATCCACACGTAACATATTTAAAGCGTATTTTTTACACGCAAGTACCAGGACAGAACCGCATTTCCTCAACATCTGGGTAAACCAATCCTATTAATTCTTTCTCATTTGACTTCTACATCTTACGCATGCACGTATGCACAATTAAGAAATAAGTCTACAAGTCGGTTGCAAAGTTGTCTTCTTCTACTGTTTCCGGCAGACTGCACACTTTTTGGCGTCACCCTATTTATGGCCAGGAATCGCAACTACCATTGGCTAACTTTGAGACTCATCTTTGCTGTAGTCACAGCCGGTGTAGATCGCAAAATAGATGCTGCCGTGACGATGACGTGTTGTGCACGTTCATCTGACGCTACAGTGTCAGTGTAGATTCCCTGTTAGTTTCGTTATAGTCAATACATAAAGTAAAATTTGATGTTTAAGACGCACTTTTAATCCTTTTTTTTTTTCACCTAAAATGTGGGTTGCATTCTTTATACTGGTGCGACCAATATACCAGTATAAAATGCAGAGAGATATTTTGTTGTGTTATTTTACCATGCGCGGTCATGATCGTTAGTGCAGCCGCCACGCTCACAACAATTAACGTTACCGTAGGCTGAGCTCAACTACCACAGCAGTAGCTAGCAGGATTGCAAACTCGACAGATGGTAGGCTGTAATTTGGTGTGTGTTTTAAATGAAAATCAATTTAAATGCGTTGAAATAAGTTGTATACACGTCTTTCTTAATAAATAGCTATAGAAAGCCTTGTTACCCTCTGGGATACCCCCAAAAAAGGCTGCATCTTATACTCCGGTGTGACATATATATTCCAGATATTACGGTATTTTGTTTTTGGGCACAGTCTGAATGCTTGCCTCCTTTTTTTTTTTGGCTGGCCATAAAAACACTGCAGGAACAATGATGGAAATGAGTTCAGGACGTTCTATCCCTGACACTCTGATGTTTTGCATTTCATAAATATATTATATCCTGTCAATAAACAAACGCAGACTGAAGCAAAACGTCTGCACATGCAGGGACACACACACACACACAAACACACACACACACACAGACGTCTTTCTGCTATGAGCTAATTCAGGGCTGAGATGCTACTACACACACACTGTACATGCATCCCACACACTCATCCACATACGCACGGCTAATCAGCGACAACCTCGTATCGCACATTAAACTCTCACAGCCTCCGTCTCGCACACACAAATGGAATATCAATGACGCCTGTGCGAGACTGCCATCGCGCCCGACTTCAGAAATGGGTTACAGCAGGAGACGAGCCAGTTGCTGTGGCAATACACTCTGTGTCCTCGAACCAGGAATCAAAGTGTGAATTCAATATCAGCAGAGCGAGCCCGTCGCCGCCTCAATGCTGAGTTTAGATACATACAAGTTATCACACATGAAGCAATGCTCTCAGCAGGGAGTCCTCTCCCTCTCCCTCTCTCTCCGCCTCCCAAAGACTGACCTGTTTGCAGCTGTTAGGGTAGCTTTAGCAAACCTGAGGCTAACTTTCAGCGAGCACAAATTGAAATGAAAAAAAGATGATGAAGATTAGGAGAGCTGTTACGCCTCATGGTTTAATCTTGGACGAAGATAAGCTGCAAACATTTTCACTCAGCATTAAATTAAACGAGTACGGAGATGCAGATTCAGGGATTATTTCTCTCTTCAATCACAGAAGTCTGGATCTTGAAATTGGCAAGTTTTCCTGAGTACACAGTTCTTCACACATGCTAAAAGGAACATTACATCTACATACAGATGTAAATGTTGTTTTCTCACACTAAAAATGCAGTATTTCGTATTAATTATTTATTACATTGCACTTTTTCAGTGCTATCTGCTAATGGAGAAAAAGATAAATAGTTGCAGCCAATATTACCCATGAAATATTTACATGTAGAAGGTTTGATGTAATGCTGCATGTATATAGGAGACTATTCTATGCACACAACTGCAATGTTCTTTTTCTCACATACATATTTTATATATATTTACATCGTATGGAGGTTGCAGAATTATCTCCATGCTATGAAAATATAACTGATTCTAAGCATAGTTCATAATGACCGGCAAGGGGAGGCTACAACCAATCAGGACGGCTCATTTTGATAATAAACAGGATTGATGATATGTTGCTGGGCTAGATTAAATAGGGATTTTCTCTTCCCTGCTTGTTTTATTGAATTTTATATCATTTTTATAGCACTAAAGATGTATTCAGCCTCCCTGATTAAAGGATAAAGCAAAGATTAGAGAATCAATGAACATCTTAAGGTGCCTTTCGACCAAAAATACCAGGAACTTTTAGTTCAAGGAACTTCTCTTCAAGGAACATAAATGGTTGCTGTGGCCCGTTGGCCTAAAGTCCCAGGAAGATTATGCGAATCAGGCCAATGACGTATGGAGAAGCAATAAAAGTAACTGCACTACACCGTCAGTCCAGTAGGTGGCGGTGAGAAGAAGATGAAGGCCATACAACAAAGAGGACGACATAAAACGCGACGGTCATCATTTGTGCGACACTACAGTTAGCCTGTTAGCATGGAGGAGATTCGACTTGTGCTGTTTTTGATGGTGCTTTATTGCATTACAACTTGATTCATTGAATCAACACTGGAAAGGAGACGAGCGCTAGCAGCAAAGCGAAACGGTGAGCTTGCAGCCGCAGTCTGTTAAACATGGTGAGTAAAATAAAATGTCCTCGACTAATCAGAAACGATCTGCAGGCCCCACCCTGAAAGTTCCTACACCTTTGGAAAGTACTACTCCCTGAGCAGGGACTTTTCAGGGGGTAAATCAATTACCCCAGAACTAAATTTAGACCCTGGTTCCTGCTGTCGAAAAGCACCTTTATATTCTATGTTTTCTTCTTCTTTTCTGTTTTGTTCGTCATCCCACAGCCTCTCAGATTTAATTAGACCCCCTGATTGGGAACCAGTTTATTAGACATGTAAAATCTCACTTATATGCTGGAGGTATGGTTGGCATTCACTGGGGCTGATAATCTTCACATCTTAGGTATAATTAAAAATCCCTCTCCACTCTGCTACCTCGGAGCTTTTATGGTTTAAGGTAATGATTGTGACATTTACAGCAGCACTTGAAGGCAGCACTTATACCTCTCTCACTAAATTTCCTGTTGCTTTAACACTTTCTCACATCAACGATCCCACCTTCAAATAATTTTCTAATTCTCGATCCCAGTGTCGTCCCACCACCGTCCTACTGTACCGCCTCTTCATGTGGGTTTGTTAGCAAAGCCTACGACTTACCTAGCGCTGGCTTAGCGCCCGAGGCTCAGCCGGCTGATGATGATTTATCCGGGCCTGTGGCGCTCAGGAAATACGGCTCACTCTTAAATCTCCGGGATGAGTGACAGCTCAGATATTACTCCGTAGTTTTTAATAACAGTCAGTGCGGAGCCACAAGAGACGGAGCGATGAACAGTGCTCTATCAGATGTTTGGATCATCTCCTGTGCCTCCTGCTATCACACACACACACACAGGAAAGCATGGCAGTGTGTGAGAGAGAGTGTGCAGGGTTTATAGCGTGTGTGTGTGTCTGCGTTCACAGGCTCAGTACATTTCACCACAGAAACGAGGGAAACAATAAAGGCAAGGTTATTTGTGAAGCACCTTTCATCCACAAGGTGATTCAACGTGCTTTACAAGAGACAGGAAGTCATTGGAGAAGATTTTCAAGGAGCACAAGGTGACATGAAAACACACAGTAAGAGGAATAAGAAGAAATAGTCAAGATAAAAATAAGCTTAAAATTTTTCCTTGCATTTTCTCAACAACACATTCAAACTGGGCCCCTCCTCCTGGGCTCTTCATCATCAGAAGCTCACTCTCACTCTCCTGTACGAGAACACGCCCACCCCGCTGAGCTAACACCGACAGCATCTCGGTTACCGTTGCACTAGCATGCTAATCGCCGGTTACCTTTTGCTCTAGCATGCTAACCGCCACTTAGCTTGTCCTACCCAGTTTTAGGCACCTACCTGTCCAGCAGAAAGAAGGCCAACTCTGCACACTCACCTGTATGCTGTGATTGGCTCAGGGAACCACGACAGCGCCCCTCCTGAAAACGTCCCGTGCAAAACAAAACAACAGAACAGATGCAGAGGGAAGGGTCTGCACACACACTCACCAACACACACATATAGAGGCCCATAAGTGATGATTTATATTATATTTGTAAAAGTATCTCGGAAAATCCTTCTTATTATACCTTTAAGTAGATAAAATAATATTTGACGCCTAATTTCCAGAGCTTTAATGATAATTTGAATCATTTCATGACCTCAGAAGGTGTAAAAATCAATCAATAAATGAGGATTTATTAGATTTTTGATACAATTCAACACATTTCCCGTATAAACCCAGCTTACAGTGGACTGCAGTGCTGCTGTGAACGTCTTCACTGTGACACACCAACCCTTCCTCCCATCATCCCAGTGTCTTTTGCCTCCCTCTCTGACATTCTGACATATAACCTCCAGCTCTCTATCTCTCCTGCCCCCCTCCGTCATTCAACTCCTCACTCCGTCACTCCTTTATTTCTCCAGCTCTCGTTCGCTCCATAGTCTCTCTCTTTCTGCCCGTCAGTCAGTTATACGCTCCCGCCCGCCCCCTCACTCAGCCTCTCACTCACTGCCATTTATCAGGCCTTCGTTTTTTTGGCTTTAGCCTCTTCATAACTCATTTGGCCTTCCACTTAAACTCTGTTTTCCATTCAGTCAGATCGCCTTCTGCACTATCTCTATGTCTGCTTTTTTTCTCCTTCCATCTTTTGCACACTGGCTCTCTCTCTCTCTCTCTCTCTCTCTCTCTATCCCATTTCTCCCTCTGTTTTCTGAAGCTGGATTCACCCTTCTCTTATCTAATTGGCACAGTATGTATCTCCACTTTGTAGATGCATCTCCTCTGAGCACCTTTTGAGAACTGTGATAACATTTTATTCCCCCTCCACCTGTTTCATCCTCTTCTGGATTTAGATATCATATTAACGTCTTAATCAGGGATAAAGATGCCTCGCTCTGAAATTCAATCTCGCTTCTGTAAAATGATCGCTCGAGGAGAATTACAGATAATTATTTTGGAAGAGCTTTTACTTCAAAAGCCAATATAAGGTTATGAAAGACCAAAAATGTGTCTCATATTAATTTTGCCTACTAATCTTAAGCAGGTTTAAAGTATGGAGTGTGCTCGCAGTGGATAGGTGACACATGTGGTTTGTTCAACATCGTCAGTATTCTCATTTTAAACGCTTGCCTTTGGAACGTTACTAGACACTACTGGCTCACAATGAAATGCACAAAATAAATGGAGGAGCTGCTCTCAGCTGCAAAGAGACCACAGGAGGAGAGTGTTAGAAAACAAATTAACAAAGAGTAGGTTTTAAATTAAGTTCAATTAGCAGTCTTACTCCAGCTGTTAGTCTGTGCACATTAAGAAACTTTCCCTGACATTTTTTTTAATACTTTTTTTGTTTGTTTTGAATAAACATTGAACAATTAAGAGGATTAGGACATTACAGTATGATCAGTGCAATAATAGATAAATAAATTAAAATAGGCACAGTGTACACAAAGGTATTCAGACATACAGAGAGATATTTCTATGACATCTAGACATCTTTCGTCCGGACTTCACTCAGATAGTGTTTGTTTGGACAGGTGAGCAAACGCGCATTTGAACTCTGGATGCAGACCAAACAACCAAACCATGGTCCGCTAGAAGAGACGGGACTCTGTCTGTTTCCAAACAAGCCACAGTCCGGTTCGATTCAGGTGTGAACATAAACTGACTTAAAGTCGGACCCTAATACAGGAAGCAAACCAAAACGCTGTGCATTGTGGGTTGTAAACAGGTGCTGACACTGACAGAGACAGGCACGCAGCCAGGCAGCAAGATGAGTAGAAGACAAACTAGGTGAGGGCTTTAATAGAAATATGGGCTGAAGAAACAGTTTCACAAATGCTTGTGGAAACGCACAAGAACACGAACGTATTCAAACTGTTCAGTGAAAAACTAAAGGAGAGTGGAACTGATCGAACTGTGGAACAATGTTGGTTAAAAGTAAAATTAATCGTGTTGAGTGTGATTGAGGAGTGTGCTCTCTCTCTCTTTGTTTACTTGAGGGAGTTTTCCCGCGTGGAAATTCTGACCAGTCAGAGAGCAGTTTCCCCGCGCATCAAAACTCTTGGTCGGCTGGTAAAATCTCCCGCGTGAACACAAACGAAACATTAGACAAAATGCAACTATGTAACGATTCGGTCGTTTGAATCGGACCAAACAAACAGACTTTAGGTGTGAAAGCCGTCGAAGAGTCTTTATGGTTATAGCAATCCCATTTTCTCCTTTTGAAGCCTCAGAGTAAAATGTATTTTCTGCACACAGCGGATAGAGTTTATAATGTTGGTAAGGAGTTTAATGGTGGGGGGGGGAGGATTCCTCTGCAGCCACCATTTTGTACTTGTTTTGTTGCATGCAGCAATTAGAATCTTCAGAAGGTATGCGTCTCTTTTACGGAGTCCTTTAGGAATTTGTCAAAGGTAACCGCTCCACACTCCCCCCAGCAGGGATGCTGTGAACCACTTAGTTTAGATCTCTGATTGGGGGGTGGTGAAAAAACGAATCAGCAGAAATCTCTCCAAAATAAGGAGTTTGTGGAAGCCATGTTTCCTCTGATATTTCTGTTAGCTTCTTTTTCTTCCCTGACATTTTAAGATGTCATAGTAGAAAAGCACAAGAGTACGTTACACAGGATTTATGGACGCATTCCATTTAGATGTACAATTCATGAAGCCTTTCATATCCTGTGTTTAGGCTCACTGTCTGTCTTACTGGAGTCCCTGAATGCAACAGAGACATCGTAAATGTCACGTCATGTCATGTTTTTCTTCTATACAAACTGCAACAAGTATAAAATGGCATTTTGTAAATAGGAGAGACACAATGGTTTGAAGGTGGGACGCAGCATCGATGTTTTTAGGTTATCCTTCAGCTGTCTCATCTGCAGTGAATGTATTTAGTGGACACCCCAGGAGTGATGAATGTGAAGTAATAATCTATAAATAGATTGAGTGTTTAGGTACAATGAACAAAAAGCTCAAAGTTAGATCCATCTCTCCTCCTCCCACTCTCTTCTCCTCCGCCTGTCGTCCTCTGATGGGTGGGTGGAGTGAGGATGTACACAGCTGAGCGTTTGGCCTCTCGCAGTTTATCAACTTGAGGGATCGATGACTTCACAAAGCGTTGCATCAGCCAGTCGAATAATATACAACAATAAATCAACCTTGTAATGCCAATAATACAGATATTACTGTGTTAATTGTATACCTGCTGGAAATACTGAGACACGTTTGTTTACTGCGGTTGTGCGTCTTAATATGAACACAACTTATGCAAATACCAGTCAGATTCTGGGCTGAGCAGCTGCATGCCACAACTCGTGTGTGTTTGCACGTTTGCCCGTGTGTGTTTACGTGCTTGTTCCGCAATAAAAATGCAGGTATGCAGAGCGATGCAGCCGCTGTTACGCCATCTGATTCTTAGACATTTGCTGCATTTCGACAGTGAGAAATGGATGTGTGCAGTGTAGACAGTGTGATTGTTTGTTAGTGTGTGCTGATACTGTCTTGGATGCTCAGGTAAGAAAAACACACACACATGTAGAGGACAGTCAGTGAGGGGATACCGCAGAGCGATCTTTAGGCTGAGAAAGGGACACTTACAGAGCGTTTAAACAACACACAGAGAAAGAGTATTGATTGTTTGCAGGGGGAGAAGAAGAGACATTTCCTGGGAGTGGAGCCAAATTACGCTTCTCTGATTGAATCCATCCTGTAATTTGTCTCACACAGATGTTAAAATGATGCATGTAACTTCTTTCAACCCTCTGATCTCGCTGATGTACGAGCTCTTCTTCTGCAATGCTTCATTTTTCCACCGCAGACAAACACACACACACACACACACACACTCACTCACCTGCTGATTTGATTGCCGCGTTGATCAGCCGTACACTTTTCCCGTCGCTCTGCTAAAGGCCGAAGACACTTAGCCGGCCGACAAAAAACGGGAGAGATGCTGGCGCTTGGGCTCTCTGTTGCCATAGCGACAAACAGGTTCACCTGTTGCCAATGGTTCCTCATCCTTAAAAAAAAAGGAGGAGAAGCAAAGAGATGAGTGATGAAAGGTTGCAAAAGAAACGCAGGGCTTAGAAAGGAGGCAGTGTGCTTCTGTTTTAGCTTAATGAGGCCTTCATGGTCCTGTCAAAATGTAGGAATTGTTTTATTATCTGCAGAAATGCTCCTTTATCTGACCCAGAAGATTTCAATTGCATATTATATTTTAAAAGCAGGTCTTACATAATCGTCCTTTTTTTTTCTTACAATGTAATGACTCAGAAACATTGATCCCCTGACATATTGTCAATGCTGAGAGCTATTGATTAAAGTACCTCATGCTAGAAGACAATGCAGGCATCAGAAGAGGTATTAAGTGCTGAGGGCAAAGGTCAACACATGGTGTATGTACCCTGATCTTTGAGCCACTTAGTGCCTATTTTACTTTCAAAATGTCGAGGATTAGTCACAGCTAAAGAGCTTTCAGCATAACGGCAATTTGAGTCCATGTGACGCCCGAGCGTGAGTCATGTTTCCAGCCCTCATTACCTGAAGACTGTTAATGTGTGTCGTACTGTTCAGGTGCAGCAATCACATTCCAAATCACATGAAATGGCTCTCCATTCGAGGGCTGGTTTTGATATCGCTCCACTTTCTCCCACTTTCATCCTTCCGCAGCGAGAGGAGCTCGAGCGTCTCTCGTTCTTAACCGTCGCGAGCGATTTCAGACAGCCTCTCTTCTGGGGCTCTCTGGCAGCCGGGTGACATTTGCAGACTCGCATTGTCTCGTGAAAGTCTCTCAGCTTACGTAATCGTTTCATGTTGGGCCGCATGAGCCGAGGACAGACGTGAAACGCTGTATTCAGTGCGGACGCATGAGGGGGCAGCGAGCTCACATGGAATTATTATTAAAGTGACAGTTTTGATCACAAGAGCGTATGTCAGCGTGGACGGGCGCTGTTTCTATTCATGCGAGGGACCATGTGATCGCGAGACTGTTGCTGAGAGAGTGTGTGTGATGTTATCAGCGCTCAGAGTGTTTACAAGGCCTGTACACAATCTTAACACACAGTGACAGGAAGCAGAGAGAGAGCGATCTGGTCTAGACGCACAGTTTTCTCCTTAGCTACTGAGAGAGTGTTAGGCGCCATGACAGGATAATATGTAGTGTTATAGATTAATCAGCAGCTGATCGGCAAACTAAATCAGGTCCTGAGAAGCTACTTACTGGTTTCAGTCGTGCGTCTGTGTTCGGGCAGATCGAGGAGATGTTATGTTTTACCGTGCATTAAGGAGCAAAGCATCAGCTCTCCTTCTTTTATTCAATTGTATACAAATACGAGAATTTAACTCTTTATTCCCCCTTAAAAGTTATGTAGTCTATCACAGTGGTTTTCAAAGTGGGGGCCGCTAGTGGGGCCTCAGAAAATTGGGGGGAAGATAAGAAAAAAAATCTTAATTTGAATTTTTTAATTTTATTTTTTTAATAACCATTTGTCCTGAACCGTACAACACGTAAACTGATTTATCAGATCTGACAGCTGCTCTGCTCCTCAAGCTTGCGTGTAGCTAGCTAGCGCAAAATGGACAGGTTTTTGACAACAAATAGACCGAAGGAGCAGACCAACAGACAGACTCTGCTGCAAAAAAAAGAACTCATGGCCAACTAAAATCCGAAAATATGAGGCAGCATACATTAAGTATGGCTTTACAGCAATACAGAAAAATGGCCATGATTGCCCGAAATGCGTCCTCTGTCTGGAGACCCTCTCAAACGAGTGTTTAAAACCTTCGAAACTTCAGCGTCACTTGATGCAAAAACATCCGGCAGAGGCCGATAAAACAGGCAATCTGCTGCATTCACACAGCAAGCTACCGTGCCCGAGCGGGCCCTGAAGGCATCATTTTTAGCCTCATAATAATAATAATTATTGAATAGTGAATAAAAGTAAGAAAATACAAGTTGATGTTTCTTTACATATTTTGTAGCATTGTCTGTGGGTTTTGGGGGTCCCTGGCCAGAAGCTAATGCTGTTTGGGGGGCCTTGGCATGGAAAAGTTTGGGAACCCCTGGTCTATCACACTGATCATTGAATCAGCTTTAATTGTTTGTCAAAGCGATTCTATAGATGGTCACATGTCGCAAACTATCAAACCAATCTTCTCCTAAACTGCCGGGAAAGATCTGTCTCCCAGCGGCGAGCTAAGTGAGTAACTAAAGCTTTATTTGTAGAGCACACTAGGTTACAAAGTGCTTCACAAACACAGGAATAAAAAACAAATAAAAGGCAGAAATCATGATGAGTGTTACTTGAAGGCTTGGAGCTACGCTCGCTAGCTATTTGTTTACTTTAGTGGCGTGTCATTTGTTGCTTGGCAGGTAGCATGCAGTTGGTTTATCTGAGCTTTTTTTTTTGCTGAAAATAGAAAGTGTGTAAAAGATGCTGATGCAGGGTGCTGGTGGAGCTCAGCGGGTAGAGCAGGCGCCCCATATACAAAGACTACAGTCCTCGATGCGGCAGCCGCAGGATCGACTTCCGCCCTCGGCCCTTTGCTGCATATCATCCTGCACTCTCTCCTCTCGGTGTCTTTTCAGCTGTCCGATTAATAAAAGGTAAAAATGGCCCAAAAAATCATCAGAAAAATGAGGTGAGGATGTGAACTGTGAGTCTCTTTTTAGAGATCTTTCATGTAAAGTTTACATTACACAACACTTTGTAATCCGTTTGTGCTTCCTCCTTTCATCTCTGAGTCATTCTGTATGATTCCCTCCACCTGCCGTCCCGTCTCTCATGTGTTGTTACACCTCTCATAATCATTCTAACTCTATAAATCTTGCATTTAGTTTTAGTCACACTGCGTAAGACACTTTGTTCTGAAACTATAAATAAATAAGAGCAGGGCTGTTCCCACAGGAGCGGAGCAACAATCTGGGTCTCACCGGAACATGATGCTACTCCTTCACTACAGTGTGGATTTATCATCATGAGCGTAGCACTGCTCTGATGAGGTGTAATAAACAATCAAGGTACAATAGGAATGAATAATGCACCTCTTGTTCTGCATCTTGTATCCCGAGGAAGGCATCTTTTTAACATGCAAGACGATTGTTGTGCCCTCAGGTGTGACTTGTTTGCGGATGTGAAAATCTGCATACACAAGCCGACAGGCGGGTAGTGGAGCAGACACAAACACACACCTTACGTGCATCTACAAATACACACATATGTATCGAGTATTAAAAGAGGCTTTCAGCAGATTTCCTCTCACCTGGCTGCACACGGGCTGCGTGAGGAGCATGAAAGCATTCCCCCATAACAGTCAGTGGTGTAAGAATGTCTGGCCGGATGAGTTCATGCATACATGCACAGGTTCAGACACCCAAACACACTTTTGCACCCAGACAGTGAAGCAGCAGAGGTGTGAAATCCAAGTCAGGAGGTCTGTTACTTTTCCTTGGAGAAACAAACATGTTTTCATCAGAGAAGATGTTTCCTTCTTCCTATTTGCAGCTGAGGTTGTTTTGCGTTCCTCTGTCGCTGTTGCTTTACACTTTTACATATTTTTGTCAGCTTTTTCTCTGATCTCTGACTTCTTTTTGTGTGTGTGCTCTTTGCAGACGACGGGCCGTACCAGCGAGACCCGCCTCCTCCTCCTCCTCCTCTCTGCTCTTCGTCCACATCCAATGCTCTGCTGGAGGACCGCAGGAAGAGCCACATCCCCGAGGAGTTTGCAGGCCTCCTTCATGGATCCTCCCCGGCTTGTGAAACCCCCGATACGCCTTACCACCTTTACAGCCCCAAACCCCGCAAATATGCCTCCACAGACGTCCGCAGCAGCCTGCTGCAGAACCCCGAGTTCAGCATCGTGATCGGAGGAGGAGCCGCGCAGGTGTTCGATTCATCCCCTAGCACAACTGACGACGACCCCCAGAAGCCGCAGGTGGTGTACCGGACCGTCTTCCACACTAGAGTCAACCAGGACCAGGCCCAACCCAGGAATTGCGAGCAGCTGGATCCACCTCGAGGCTGGTCTACGCTGGGCCGCCCGCCGTCCTCTTACTCTGACCATAACGGAGAAGTCCCAGAGTTACGAGGAGGTGTGCCCAAGGGAAGTACATCTGCTGCTGGGTACGAAGAGAGGGCCTGCACCCTGGGGAGGATGAGGTCTATGCCTCGCAGCGTGCTGGACCTGCAGCTCTCCAAGTCTCTGTCCAAGTCTGACTCCAACCTGGTAGCTGTGTCTCCCATACAGGTTAGACACGTCTCCACTTAGACCGTCCATCGTCTTGTAAATTTGACTCTTGCTGTGTTTGATCAAAGCTTCAACAGGAGCATGATTTATATAATAGAGCCGGCATTTATGATGCATTATGAAGACATGTTAAATCTTTAAACTCTTTTTTTTTTCATACTGGCTCGCTCCTCAGAGACATTTATGTAAGAGGAACACATTAAAGTCTTTTCTATTAAGAGTCGTTAAAAAGTTTCCCTTTTCACAAAAGTTTAAGTCAGCACAGAGATTCCAGCTCGCTCTGAAAGCAGATGTATTAATTGTAAATAATCAGATGTATGAATTATGCAGGCGTGGAGGTAGTTTGCATCTTGCTGTGTCATGCAAAGTGACTTCAGAAACACCCGCACATTAGATAACTCACTAATCTGGGTCAGAGTGCTCCCTGCTGTGAGCCACAGCCTGCAAGACTCCTCCTTTAATTAATAGTAAATAAATCATAAGTTGAATACAAAGTCTGTTTGATGGAAAACGCTTCATAATAGATGAAACTTTGATGAGCATGGAAACGGAGTTTTTCTCTGAACCGTCTTTAGATAAAAAAAACATTTGTCTTTTGGTCTCGTCCAGGAGGAGCACAGCTGGGGGTCTGGATCTCGAGGCCAGGGGCCGGGAAGTCCCAGCCCGGGAGAGGGTGCCAGTCCAGGGGCGAGACTGGAGAGAACGCCCTCCTTCACTGCCGAGTGGGAAGAAGTAAGAAGCAGTTTTTCCATATATTTACAGCTAATGACACGTGTTTATCAAGTAATTATTTCCCTTATTTTTTTCCTTGTTTTTGGACCCAATGGAGGCTGCAGCACCCCCAACTTTGATCTGTCCTCCCTAGAACCTTTAATGAAATCTGGGGGTCATAATGGATAAGGACTTTAAAATGGACAAGCAGATAAATGCAGCTATCAAATCAAGCTTTTATCAGCTTTTATCCTGGGTCAAGTTTTTATTCATCTTTTAATGATTTTGAGTTGTGCACACTTTTATCACCGCCCGTCTTGACTGCTGCAATGCACTTTACATTGGTGTTACCCTGGCCTCTCTGTCTCGCCTGCAGCTTGTTCAGAACGCAGCAGCTCGTCTTTTAACTGGTACACCCAAACGTGAGCGCATTTCCCCTGTACTGGCTTCTCTTCACTGGCTCCCCGTGCGTTTTCGGATTAATTTTAATATTCTATTATTAACTTATAAATCATTAAATGGGCTTGCTCCAACCTATCTTTCTGACCTTTTAAAACCTCGTGTTTCTTCAAAGACGCTCAGTTGCTTCTGGCTGTCCCAAGGTCAAGGTTGAAGCTCAGGGGTGACCGAGCTTTTCTCAGCTGCAGCTCCAAAGCTCTGGAACGCTCTGCCTCCACATTGCCAGCTGTCCTCCACTCTGCCTGTGTTTAAATCAAACCTCAAAATGCACGTTTAATCCTTGGCTTTTGGCTCTGCATGAGAGTTAGGCCTACATTCTGTTTCCTTTACTCCTTTTCCTTTACAACTAAAATTGATTACAACCAGAATGCTCAAACCAGGCAGCGGTGGAAACCTCTGCACACCCAGCAGTGAGCTCCTTCAATTTTTCCCCATTTTGAAACCATCTCTCCTACCGGGGTGCACAAGCAGCCAGAGCGCTAATTTCACATGCTCCCACATTGATTTTCTTCCGTGCGCGGCGCCGGAGCTGCAGGGGAGAGCAGCAGATATAAGAGAGAGAGCAGTTTGTCTTATAGAGGGTAGAGAGCGGAGGTCGCGGGCGCCGCTGTGTTTCCGTGTGCTTGCGCTCGGGGCTTCCTCTGTATTAAAGGGTCTCTGACACTGATGTGACCCACTGACTGCTGCATCGGCTGCCTTTTATAAACGCTTTGGGTCACACACACATTAGCTTCTGCTCACTGGTCATCATTCACACAGTGAACGTGCATTAAGGACACTGAGTCTGAAAATGAAGAATCTGATATCATTATATTATATTAGAATAATGAGGATGATAATTAGTCTCTATTTTTACATTAATGCATGTGAGTGAAAGTACATCTGTGTGCGCCTGTCCACATTTGCATGAACACGTTCATTAGCTACCCAACGCAGCTCACAACTTGCTGATCGTGATGAATTACCAAATGGAATTTCCCATAATTCTCAGCAATTAAGGTGACCTTTCCTGTTTAATTGCATGCTACGGGAAGACGAGATAAGATGGCTTTGGGGAAATAGTGGAGCGATATATATATGTGTGGATTTCAGACGAAGTTGCTCTATTTGCAGCACATGCTCCGGGAAGAGTTGCATGAGTAGCAAGAGCGGAATCACGAGGGACGTCCCCCAACAGACTGATCTGATGCTCACTCTCATTAGTGCTACAGGCTTAATTAAGGTGTTTCCTGTATGTTACAAATGTGTGCTTTAATCCGGCATTACCTGAAGAATTGCTGAAGTGTTGGATTGTGTATGTTTGTAATTAGTTTACAGTCTGTTGCTAAGTGTTCGTACTAATGTATAAATAGATGGACGACACGTCTCCATCTGCTCTCATCGTACGAAACTGAGGCCAAAAATGTTTTGGCTTCACTTTTAGGGATCTGTCATGTCGTCCATCTTTTTATACAGTCTGTGGTTCATACCTTATTTTTTTCCACGAAAGATTTGTTAAATCTAGAGAACTACAAAGATGGCAGATCGCCTGAAAAGGAACATCCAGATAATAGCAGCTTCGGTCTTTATTTTTCTAGTTTTGTTCATCTTCTGTTTTGCTAATTACATTGGATCCAAAAACTAGTTACTGAGATCTGGATATTTGCCGATGCTGCTAAAAAGAAGGTCAAACGGGTAAGGAACACTGGCAGTAAGGGATTCAGTACAATTTGGTTCAACCCCAAGTCCTTCTGATCATCTGACTACATTTTGTAGAGTTGCTTTTGTATACGCAGGCTTTTGTTCTGTACAGTCTTGTTGTAACCAAGGCAAGCAATGTCCATCCATCCATCCATCCATCCATCCATCGATTATCAGTACAGCTTATCCTGTTAAAGGTCGGGGGATGCTGGAGCCGATCCCAGCTGTCATTAGATGAGAGGCGGGGTACAACCTGGACTGATCACCTGTCAATCACAGGGCTGACACATAGAGACAGACAACCTTTCATGCTCACACTAACACATACAGGCAATCACCAATGAACCTAACGAGCATGTGTTTGGACTGTAGCAGGAAGCCACACATGCACGAGGAGAACATGCAAACTCCCCAAAGAAAGGCCCGCTTCGTCCGAAGAGGGGTTCAAACTAGAAACCTTCTAGCTGTGAGGCGACAGTGCAAACCACTGCGCCACCGTGCAGCCAGGAAGCAGTGTACAAAACTGCAAACCGACACCACAGTTGTTGTTAACACAACTTATCCTTTTAATAAACTGAACTATAGTTGTGTTATTTCCATAAAGCAGCATAAATTAGAAGATTAATTTTTATAGCTCTGGGGCATCAAAACAAGTTGACAAGAGCTTAGAGAGCGAAAGAGAAATGGATGTCACCACAAGCAACATTTTCACATTAAAAATCATTTAATCCAATTTGAATGTAAGAAAGTCTCTGAGCGAGCTTGATGTGCCATCTTTTCTTTACCCACGTACACTGACTGTTCAGCCTTAAGCTTTGGTTTGTTGCACACATGTAAATTAGAGATTTGTGTGCAGAAGAAGTTCTAATATAATGCTACCTTCATGGTCAGCCTGGCCCTTTAAACACTGGTTTCGACCCGCTCACAGCCAGGCAGATTCCTCTGACCTGTGGTGAGCCCGCGCTCCTGACAGGCCGATGGATGTGCAGGTCACAAAGTTCAGTGGTTCGCAGCAGGTCCAGGGTCAGAGATGATCGCTCTGCAGCCAGCAGCCCGACACTAATGAAGCCGCTGTAACTCCCTTCAACCCACTCTTCTTCTTCCTTCATCTCCGCTCCCTCTTTCACTTTCTCACCGGCGTATCTTTTTTCCCCGCTGTGCTCCTCCATGCTTTTCAATTCACAGGGGAAAGGCTGACACTCAGCGCGCCGGCTGCCATAATGATCATGTTATGTGACACTTGAATCCAGAAATAGGGGTTAGCCTTATTACTGGGAGATGACTTTCCCTTGCACTTGCTGTACACCTCTGTAACTCTGCTTCTGTCTTTCTCTCTCTCCATTTGTTCAGATTGACAAGATTATGAGCTCCATCGGGGCCGGAATAGGCAGCGGATTGGACATCAAGGACGACACCTCAGGTAAAACACACAAGTATGCAGTACTACAACTTTTTGGCATCATTATTATTGGTTATAATAACACTTCAAACATGTCAAAGTAATTGCTAAGATTTGGTAGCAGCAGATTGGTCGCCAGAATAAGCTCAGCCCACAAGGGTCAGGAAGTCCCAGGGAGCTGCAGGCAGCTGAGGGGCGATTGTACTAGAGCGATGAGACAGGTGAGGTTGTAAAACATCCCTGATTGACAGGGAGGCTGTGAACATCCTGTTGAGGTCATCGATTAATAACTGAGAGGTGGAACCCTGGAGACACGAGGAATAATAACTCTCTCTCTGCTTAACTTGCTCTGAATCTTATCCATTACATCTAATAATAATGATGCCAGACCTGCGTTGTAATAGAGTGTGAGTGTGTGTGGGTGTTTCTGCTTTGTGACTTTCTTGTGCGCATCAAGTCCCTGTTTTTGCCAGTCTCCTCACCTGCGTACCTTTGATCCTGCGCTACTTTACTGCGTGCATCCCCATCTCCCTGCCTTAACTCCCCCCATTCCTCCACCTCCTGATCTCCTCCCCTCTCCCTCTCTTTTCATCTCTGAATGCAAAGCCTCCTCCAACCATGGTTACCACAGGGAGAAATCCTGTTTGTGCCAAAGAAGCCCCAGCGCACAAACACGCACATATAGCTGCGGCTGCATACATACACACTCAGCATGGTGTGTGTGTGTGTGTGTGTGTGAGAGAGAGAGAGAGAGAGAGAGAGAGAGAGTGGGAGGGATTCAGCTTCTTGCAGACAAAGAAGCTGAAGTCGTTGTGATGGCTATTATCAGCGGAGCGAGCCAGATATATGTAGAGAGAGTAGGGTGACGATCGACACCCTGACAGAAGACAGAGACGGGAGGTAGACAGAGGAGAGAGAGAGCGAGCGAGCGAGAGAGAGAGAGAGGGAATGAGGGAGGAAAGCAGCGCTCAGAGAAAGAAGAGAGAGAGGGAGAGAGAGAGGAGGCTGCAGGAGCATACAGATGAGAGTGGGAGTACTTGATAAAGAGAAATCTACAGCGCAGGCAGCTCTCGCTCTTTCTCTCTCTCTCTCTCTCTCTCTCTTTTACACACACACATTCGCATACACACACACACGCGCGCGCGCTCAAGGGAGCAGCCAAGCGAGCGCAACAGCTGAAAAAGAAAGCGGCTGCTTTGCTGTGCGCGACAAACACACAGCTGCTTTTGCTTGCGGATCTATACCTCCAGTCTTCTCCAGCACCCGTCGCTGGCAGGATTTAACCCCAGGACGGGAGCTCTTTTCTGGATACAACTTCAGCAGTTACCCCCTTCTCTTCCCTCGGGCTGGATTCAAAGAAAGCATCTGGACGCCTTCCCTTTACCTGCTTGCACCCTTGCATGCTGACCCCCTCCATCCTCACCATGCCTCTAGCCTAGCCTCCCACCTCCTCCACCTTTTCCTCCTCCTTTTTTCTTCCCCTCTACCCGTCTTCCCCCCTTATTTTTCCCCCCCTCCTGCTGCCTTGCCAAAAGACTCCCCAAAAGCATGGCGGGCTCCTTCGACAGCCACTTTGCCCGCCATAACATGATGTGGCAGTGCCAGCTGTCTCAGCCGGACTGCCGCTGCTACCGCGTGGACGGTTACTCCCTACTGAAGCGTTTGCCCCTCCACCCCCTCATAGGTCCCCGCTGCCCGCTGCAGTCCGTGGGCCAGTGGCTCGACTCCATCGGCCTGGTCCAGTACGAGAACCACCTGCTGGCCAATGGATTTGACAACGTGCAGTTCATGGTGAGTGTCTTTACAAGTGTTTTTGGGCTTTAATCTCCTCTTTCTGTTTGTCCCACCTCCATCAAAGGTTCCTGCTCCCCTAGGTGTATCTCATCATCTCTAATCATCTTCTTTGCACTGATTAGCATAAACAGATTTTTCTCTTTCACTCTCATCTCTCCGGTTTGATTTGATTTCCTCTTTGTATCATTTTCTCTCTGCTTCTTCCTCTGCCATCATCGCTGCCTCTCCCCACTGATGCCATGTGAGGTCCTCCTACGCACAGAAATCCTACGCCACATCTCCAGCATCAAGCTCTGCAGACATACATGCTCACACTCCACTGAGAATACATGCAACAACCACGCTTGGTTTTTGCCCGTACTTATACAATAGTAATGCACATAGAAAAACAACCACCTGTAGCCTGTGAATTAGGAAGCAACCAGAATCTCTGTTTCATCTGTAGCTCCCTTCATCTAAGTGACGTAGGAAGAGATACTCGCTGGGTCATCTCCCACCCAGAAACTCCTTTGATATTGGTGTGGGAGTTTCAGTAAGTCCTCTATCCACAGGAAGAGAGAGGGTAAATGAATGATAAATGAGCAGAACGAGGAGAAGAGATGAGCGGTGATGAAGGCAGAGCGAGAGAAACTGCAGCAGAGGCAGAAAGATGGGAAACAGACTGTACAGCAGCAGAGGGATGCTGACTGGAGGAGTTTGTGTGGAGTTGCAGGTTGGCGCTTTGTGGGGGAACAAACTCACATCTCCATAACGGGAACTTTTCAAAACCAAAGGGAAAAAATCTGACAGGGTTCGTCCAAATGCAAATTATTATTAGCATTAGGTTGTTTCACTAGCTAGTGGACGAGAGTTTCCTACGGACTGGAACAAGGTGACGTCACGCTAACACTTCCGTTGGACCCCAACAGGGTCATCTAACTGCCAGCTAGACTTACTTACCAATCTGCTGATCTGCTGTTTTTAGTTTGAAACCACAGGCACTGATTTGGTCCAGAGGTTCAGACGCATCTCTAAAGACTGCCAGTTCCATCCCCAGCGTCTCCTCTCTACATGCTGAAGTGTCCTTGGGCAAGCACTGAACCCTAAATTGCTCCCAAAGGCACAGCATGTGAATGTGTGTGACTGATTAGTTGCTTGCATGGCAAGCGTGTGAAAGGGGAAACAAAACAACCCCTCCTCAAACGCATGGCCCAGAGGAGAGCCAGCTCCTCAGGTCAGGACTCAGCTGTCCACAAAATCTAACGGACACACCTTTGAAGACAGCAAGGGTCACAGAGAAGAACGCTGGTTTGAAAGAGCCGTCAAGAAAGAAAGACTGGTCAAAAAAACCCGCTAACACCCGGCTTTTTTGCTTAATGGGAAAAGCTACAATCGGCATTCAGACCCGGGTCAAATGACTCTGCAGTAGACCCGGGTCAGACCCGATCGGCATTGATGGAAACAAAAAACCCGTGTTGACACGCTAATCTCCGCCCCCTTTCCGGCGAGATGTTATGCTCCGTCCATAACTTCTGCGACTCCTTGTCATCTCAGCTACAAATTCAACGCGTCTCTGTCCAAGCATCGCCAGAACATCGTACCAAATTTGTCGGCGCCGAGTTTGATAAAAAGACTGAATGCGTAATAGATACAATAAAGACCTAACCACCGTAACATCTTCACTGTTTACTAACCCTGTTTCGGCCGCGTTTGTGACATCAGCAGAAAAGAGACGGACAGGAGGATACTTCACTGGCAATAGGAAAAGAGATCATCTGCATTTATAATTGGGTCTTCCCGGTTCTGAAAACACGCGTCAACACACTAAATTTAGGTGCGAAAGGGGTTTATGTTAAGCTGGAAACTTAACCACCTATCACCCTCTTACAATGCAGTGTTGAATTCTCTGCCCAAACACCTGAGATCACACTCAGCTTAACGACCCATCAACACCAGAGGGTACTAACAACGCTTGTTGCCATTAGGTCGACAGCTCAGGTTAGCGACTCACCCTTGATTACACATCTATTAGCATACTAATGACCTGCAGAGGCTTATATTTCTCGCTCGATCCACTAGTCAGTTTAGAACTGAAGAAGCCTTTCGGATGAGAGGTGAAACATCTTCAAGAACTTCAACCAAAGTCCAGTTTCCTTTTGGATTAAGCTTAGAACTAACATAACCTGGATGAACGAGAACCTTCACAGATGTAGTGTAGAGTGCCCGAAGTGGTCTGAAGATTAGAGTAGATCTTCAACTCATGTGAACGATCATTTAAAAACAGAGAATGGATCCTAAGCCTAAATGCTTAGCCTAGCTAGCTCCTCCCCTTATCCGATGGTAAATCCAGAGCTCTCTTTAAGCTGGTTTGCTTTTTACCCTTCTCCACTCTTTATCTAATTTGTTCTATACTTCACGCTCATTCTTCCTTTCAGATTCTGTTCGCTTCTTATGCTAATTGACTGACGGAGAAGGCACTTAGATGTTCTTCCCTGACAAACTAACGAGACGTGTTGGCATTTGGATCTGATTTTATGTATGTGTTTAAAATGGGTGTGTGTGCGTTCTGGTCCTCCACTCAGTGTGACCTGCATCTGTTCATTTGGTTTCCTTGGCAACAGAGAGGAAATCTCTTCTCTTTGTGTGTTTCTCCCACACGTGGTCAGTGTGTGTCTGGATGTTTCTGGGCACATTTTAAAAGCATCTTTAAGAATCTTTCGTACTAATTAATTGGTTCGTGGGCAGAAAGAAAGTTTCCTCTCGGTGTGGCTGAGTGTGTGTGGAAGAGGACACTGTTGCTCTTCATGTTTACTCGTCTACATTCAGACATCTCAGATCTCTGCAGTGGCTAATTATAATTTTCCACATCAACCAGTCCTAGACTGCAACTAACACACCAGCAGACGGACCTCATCACTTCTCTCTCCTCCTTCCTTCCTTATTCCCTTTTCCCCGTGTCAGTTTAAATCAATAAAACTTTACTGGCATGATGTATTCATCAAAGAACATATTGATGAAGCAAGTAAATAAAAAATGTAGTGATATTTACAGCACACGGAGTGAAACCGCTTCTTACTGATGACATCAAAAAAGCAAGAACAGACCCGACATTAAATCATAGAAATAAGGACGTAAAATTGTCTTCATTACTCTATATTTCTTCCTTCCTCTAAGGCTGTGCAGAGTGTATGATAATGTCTCCAGCAGAAATATATGTCATCCTTTTAAACAGAATTCTTATGGTTTGCACTTCAGGTACAAGCAGATGACAGGAAGTAAAGGACAGAATTATTTATCTGTAATGTGTCTGTTTAGATTTTACATGAAAATATAGATTTATTCAAAAATCCGAGAATAATCTTTGACGTTTACAATATTTACCATATCCACCTAAAAACTTCACCAAAAAGTGATAATCTCGAAGATTTTCATTTAAATAAATGTCTGTTAAGTCTCTATCTATCTTCTAATGAGGTAACACAGAGGTGATTGAGCCTATGGCACACTGATGAAAGCCTTTGCATTTGCAGAGTTACATACTGGCTGTCTGTTGCGACTTTTGCGGAAAAAAACAAAACAAGCCGTGCCCAGTTAGTGACGCGTTTTCCATCACCCAGCAGTGGTTGGTCTGTCAGAGAGGGTAGGCGGAGCTAAGCGGCTGCTTTTCCGGTCTCTGCAAGTGTTGCGAGTAAACAGTAATCTACTATGGCTGAACAAACAAAGAAAAGATGGATGACTACAGATACAACTTCAAAAATAAGTGAAAATCCAAAGAAAAAGAAACAAACTCGACGCTCAGATGAAGCAAACAGTCTAAAAAGGAAAGCGACCATCAGCAAAGAAAATCAGGAGCCAACCGTGGACGTCACACATGCAACACTGTCTGGATATCTGGGAAGTGTGCTCCTGCAAATACTGTTTATCACCATAGGTGCCGCCAAAGAGAACGAAATTGAGATCTTCGAGATTATATTTTTAAGAGCAGCTCCAGTCATGTTTTAAGATATAAAATGCTCTACTTGAAATAATAAATGTATATGTTTTTCTGCAAAATCCTCCCAAGGCATCTCCTCCTCCTTCTTCATTAGTAAATTACTGACTCTGCATAGTCACCTTCCCCCACGTGCTATGTTTCTCCTTTCGTAGAATTACAGCTGAAAAACACAAAACGCGTCTCTGCCATCGTTTAGTGGCAACTTGTTGAAACTTAGCTAGCTCAAAATGTAGTAATTATTAGTAGTAACGTTAACGTTAGTAGTCAGTAGTGAGTTTGCAAAAATCACAATGACTGTTACGGCTGGCTCGCGCATCGCCGTGGTTGCCATAGGTTGCACATAATGATATGCGTAGCATCACCCTGCCATTAACGGGATTGGCTCCTTAGGTTTGTGACGTCTCAAACCTGCCAATCTGAAAACGTGTTGTTCAGCCTGTCCTTGGTACACTGCAGTTTAAAAGGCCCAGCCATGGAGATGACTGCTGATGTTGTCCCTGATATGTCTCATAGCACCACATGGAGATGTTTACAAGGTGAAACTGGAGGGGGTCTTTAACGCAGCCATCATTTTTTGGGAGGCTGCACAAATTTTAACATATTATCACAGTTATAGCAAACCCTCCCTGCAACATTAGCATTTATTTCACATCCTGCCACCCCTCAAGTACAAGTCCAATATCCACTCTTCTTTTCTGTTCTGGTTTCTATCGATGCCTGAGGGAGAGATCTGGTTCTTAAGCTGCTAAAAGCTCCACTCAGCTCACCAGCTGGTCGCTAACTCTTCTTGGTGCTGAGCAGGTCATGTTCAGTGGGGTTATAAAAGCTAATTGCTAAATAAACAGCTACTTGTTGCTGGTGGAAACAGCGCTGCAACTAGAGCAGAAAACAGCAGGCCATAAAACAGTAAACAGTCGGGGCGAAAACACTCTGTTAAACTAATAAACACAGATTAGTTCACCTGTAAGTCTAAAGAGGAGTCCAGCAATAATGACTTGTCATGTTTCCGCTACCGTCTGTCCTCGGAGTCAGCAACAGTCTCTTTTAAGAGACCAGTCTTTTATCTTCTTACCTCTCAGTCTATAGTGGGTTAGTTGCTGCTCTGTGCGCACAGGAGGGCCGTTTCAACATAACAGCACAGAATTTTCAGCATAAAGCAGCGAGGAAGGATAAAAACGTGTGTAAATCCTGCCCTAATGTGCCTGAGGGTTTACAGAACACATGCATCATTCTCACTACTACATACTGTCCCTTTCCCTATACAGCCAATCATAATGTATATTATTTCGTTTGTTTAATATTGAATTAATTGAATTGAATCTTCTCCAAAGAGAACGTTTACGTCGCCTGCTGTGTTTACATTGGGTCACATCTGTTCTCCTACAGGGCTGAGTGAGTGAATCAGTGGAGGTAGGATTCATTGAAGCAGCTGTGTGAGTCCAGGCAACCATTAACGTCACACACACTGTTCACATTAGCAGAATTTATGTAGTTCAGAGTGTCTTTATGTAATATCCCCATGTGAACTCCTCTCACGCTGACATCGTCTCACACATACTCGCCACCACATCAGCGCACCGACATATCCTATTCTCATTTGCACCTCGTTTATAGTCGCTAAGAGTTTCTGGCAGTGCTTCTGAGAGATTTGGGGATTCTCTTCAGTCCCGGGCTCGCCCCTCTTGTCTAAAAGCGTTACTCAATAGCTAAGTCGTCTCCTTTGTAATGCCTCTGGATACAATTAATATTGAAAAGAGCTGAGATGAAAAAGCCTTGCAAACATCAGTGCGACTTCAAAGTCCCTTTAGTGACTGGGCCTCTCTCCGGGTCTCTCTCTGTTTAAAGTTTTTCTGGAGTCCCACTTCTTCCACTTCACCTCTTTTTCTTCTTCGTGACAGAAGACGGTTAATGTTTTCTGACCTTGGGGAAACTCGGTGGCCACCACAAATTGATATTAATGCAGTGGACGCAGGCTACGGGGATTAGATCGGCATTTGCAGCGCCCCGTTTGATTGTTGGCCGTGCATTCAAGGAGAGGTTCGGGTCAAATTCATTTCAGCTGCACTCAGTGTGGGAAAATCAAGTTAAACGGCAGATTCAAACTGAAACAAGCCAGTGCAATAAAAAATAAAAGCTTTTTTTTTTTCCATTTCAGGGCCGGTTAAAGTTCGTCTGTAGAGCTGATTGTCTGCAAATGAATTTGACCTGAAGTCAGATCTGTATCAGAGCACGGCAGCATAAAGGCTCCGCGTTCTGTGCAGGAATGTATGCAGCCATGCACTTATAAACATGGACCCATCCAATCTACAGCCACTAATGGGGGTCATTAGAGGGGGCGTGTCCAGTCACCTTTACCAGCCAGTAGAGGACAGGAGCTGCTAGACTGATGGACAGATAGCAAAGGGGCGGAGCGGTTGTTATGGAGACAGAGTTTGATATGAAGGACTGTAGATGGAGATTAATCATGTCCCTGTTTAAATGACTGTTCATACATGCATATGTTTAAAAGAGGAGAGAGGGGGGAGAGCAGTGGAGAGATTTTACAACATGTTTTCAGTGTTAATACTTATAGACACTGACTAAACTTAGAAGCTGCAACAGGGTTTAAAAAGAGTCTTAAACCAACACAGGCTTTCAGGCTAACGTCTGAGTAGATCCAATAAAAGCAAAGGTTAAGTGTTCGTTAACGCAAGTTTGCTGACTAGACAGCTAATTCTCCCCTGGAAAAAACCTCTGTCAGTCAAAGCTGGTGTTCTCTGTGATCGATTGAAGCAATAATATTTGGAATTGGTGCCATAGCTGTGGAGAAAGTTGTAAGTTATCCTACAACACCCAGCGTGCATTGCGGCCCTCCCTCTGAAAGGAACAACCCAGCGAGAGACGCTGGAGTGAAATACTACCGTTTCACTGCAGGCAACGGCTCAGAGTGGTACAGAATCCGAAATACAACAGATGGATCGTCTAAAAAATCTTCAGGTCTGCAGTCTACATTTCAAACCTGACGATTTTGATCGAGACATGACATCGGAGGCGGGCGTCCTAGATTGAGGAAGTGTAGTTTAGCGAGCTCTCTGGCCTCCTCCAGCTGACACGTTTTACGTAGTTTTCCAGGGCCCGTTGGAGAAGCGGATAGCGTCCTTCAAAGGCACAGAGCCAAACTGCATTTTTCTTCAACCATAATGGATTTAGCTCCTCATAATAGCAAGATAGGACTGAGGTTGAAGATTGGTGAACTGGCCCTTTAAAGGAGCATTTCTGAGACCTTTTCTTTTTCACTTTTTACTAAAAACTAAACAAAACAAAAACCTACAATAATCTGTTTGAAACGGAGCAACATCAGCATTAATTTGACGTTTGGTCTCTGACTCCTCGACCATTACAAGTCTCTGTTGTCTGTTAGTGTTTGCTGCTGTGCAGGGAGTGTGCAGTGGGTTTATCAGAGCTGCCTGTTGCTGTTGGAAACGACACTGATAAGAGCAGAGCTTAAAGAGCTAAAGGACTCTGTCGAGTTGTGGTGATAAATATCTGGGTTCATCTCGACTTTTAAGTCTTTGCGAAACACAGTTTGACCCATTGGTAATGTAAAAACATCAATTATTTCAGCTTTAAAGAGTGAAATTTAAAACATTTTTTATATTTTGTAATTATATTTTGTGCCAGCTGACAAATATGAGCCTAATATTTACTCTGCATTATCTCTGTTTAGCTGCTCAATGCTCCAATTTGTGCACCAGTAGTTGCTATCTGTAGCTAACTGTTCTTTTGTGCTGGCTCGGTACTAAACAGTTGGATTATTGGACCCTTTTCTCCAAAAACAGCTGCTAACAAGGCCGATCTAAAAACTAAATGATGGCATTATGTGTTCCATCCAATGCATCTAATCAGAAACAGGCTGTCCTGTGACTGAAAGCAGTATCTCAAGTTCATGCGTGTTCAGAATCGCTCAACAGCCGATCTGAGGCTTCTTTATGGGACGTGTGCGTCGCAGAGAACCCATTCACCTTGCTTAGTCCTCTGACTGCAGTCACACAGCCCCTCTTAACACTCATCATTACCATCAAACATGCACACACTCCTCACTGAACATGACATGCCAGACGTGAAGAAGTGTGAGCAGAATGTGTAAGGAGGAGCGCCATGAAAACTGATGCTGCTGCGTGGATTATTGAAGCGCTGAGACACAAACAAATACTGATGTTTCAGGTTTTACGTGATGCTTTTTTTAATTGGTTTCATGCAGCAAAGTAAAATGCTAGAAGCTAGTTGATGAAGACAAAGGTGGAGGAGGGGTTGGGTTGAACATGGAATTACATAAATAAATGGGGGCACAGCAGCAGATAGATCGCAGATATGAAGAGATAACGCATGGTGTCTTGCAGAGGCTACTAAAGGAGCTGATAAGAGCCGCCGCGAGTCTAGGGAAATTAATTTGACCCAACTGCTCCTCAGACGGAGGAAACAACAATATGTGAAATGAAATATTGTCTGTAACCATATTTCTTGTAGAAGTGGAACCTCTAATCCTCCTCATAAAGGAATTTATTATTCGGGAAAGTCTTTCACAAGTTTAAGAACTTAAGCGGCTGCTTCTTCACATACGCCAAAAAGAGAAGCGTAACACCGACAACTTTGTAAAGAAACGGAAAAGAATTTGAATTGTGGAGTGAAAGTGCAGGCGAGGACGGGGAAGAGAGGAATGACGAGTAAGAGAGAGGCAGAAAAATAAAGAGAAAAGACACAGACATGGGAGGAACAGAGCAGAGAATGCAACAGTCGGCTCAGCATGATTGGTAGTACTCGCCTAAGCTTGTTGCCGTTGATAATGGCCTTCACTAAATTTTTGCCTGAACCCCCTGCCGCCGTGCATAAAATTTAATCCCCCGCGTTCAGAGCGTCTGTGACCCACTGCGGCGACGTTTTAAGCGCTTTGGTCCGACTATCACAAGCTAACCACGGGCCATGGCGATGCTAACAACTCTGTGACTGCTAAACACCTTCCCCCTCCAGCTGAATAGATTATTAGTGTGCATATAAGTGCTGCATATCAAGTGTGTGGAAGTATATAATACATATTCAAGATATAATGCTTCTTCTGCGATACAGAATAAACAGTGAAGGTATCAGGGGGAGAAGCTGAGCCTGGAAAGCAGTCATTTATCCTCGCTCAAGCTATATTGATGGTATTTATCCCCTGATCCATCATGCGCACCTAGAGATGGCAGATATGGGACAAACATAATGTTAGGACAGAAAGGGAAACAGGAAGTGGCAGGTTTGTAGAGTGGGAGAACAAACGTGAAGGAACTCTATCTCTTTCTGTCAGGATCCCAACAGGGAGCAATTAGTCATGCCTTTGAATCCCCCCACAATCTCCTCCGCACCGACTCCGCCAGTCATTACTCTGCTGTGAAGTTGTAGCATGGTAACTCTGGGCTCTATTAATCAGCCTGGGAGCTGATCCATGAACTGCACTCCTCTCACAGAGGCCCCGGCCGGCGCTCAGGTCGGTGAGGAGAATGTGGAAGTAATACGTTTAGACACAGGATGAGTCCAATCAGCTGCTGCTGCCTCTGGATTCACAGTCAGGACAGGGACGGACTAATGGAGCCCAGGAGACACACTTATACTAACAAGCCTGCAGCAGCACGGCGCTCTCTCTTTAAGGGGATTTGTGGTCTTAAGTGTGGTGACATTTTAACTTTCATTCATCAAGGATAAGTTTGGAGAACTTTCTAGGGGCGTAAGAGACAAAAGACTTTCAACACAGAGAGGCAAAAATATAGCATAGGACGTTTTTAAAGGGCCAGTTCACAGATTTTCAACCTCAGTCCTATCATGTTATTATGGGGAGCTAATGGAAAATGCAATTTCGCTCTGTGCCTTTGGAGGGCGCTATCCGCTCCTCCATTGTGGAGCTCGCTAAACTACACTTCCTCAATCTAGGACGCCAGCCTCCGATGTCATGTCTCGTTCAAAATCTCAAAAATTGAAATGTAGACTGCAGACTTGAAGATTTTTTAGACGATCCACCGGTATATTCTCGTCGTGTTTTGGATTCTGTCCCGCTCTGAGCCATCGCCTGCAGCGATCAATGTCCTTGACTGGAAAACAGTAGTATTTCACTCCAGCGTCTCTCGCTGGGCCGTTCCTTTCAGAGGGAGGGGCGCAATGCACGCTGGGTGTTGTAGGAACGTAGAATGGGTGAAACCACAAGCTGTTTGTACGACTTTCTCCACAGCTGTGGCGCCAATTTCAAATATTATTGCTTCTATCGATTACAGAGAACACCAGCTTTAAATGACAGTGACTTTTTCCAGGGGTGAGTTCCTCCTTTAAGGTAGCCTGCAACGTTTTTTGGAAACCACCTAATATACGTTTTTCTTCTTATACTGATACCAGTAATTAGAAATGCCTCAAATATAAACTGAAATGCTGTATCAGAAAATCTACATTTATTTCCTCATAAACCACTTGAAAAGCCAATCTTTGAAAGTAATTTTAAATTGTTTACATCCGTGTTTGCTAGCGAGCTGTCTCCTTCTATTCAACTTTTGTTGGACTGTTGCATTTCTTGGTACATTGCTGCCACCAGCTGTTAGTTGAGAAGCTTGCCAACTTTTTTGTTCACATAATTACCCATGAGTATGGTTTATTAATCCATGAGCACATATAATCCTAAATCTGAACATGTGAACAAATGTGAACAAGTTTCGTACTTGCTTTACCCATTTGACCCCATAAAGCTCGTCCTTGTGTTTAATTGTGTGTATATTTTGGTGGAGGTCCCCTTATTCACACCTGACAGAATCCCAGTATAGCACCACAGTGTTCAGGACTAGCTCAGGAGCTCATTAACAGTTAGAGTGCTACATACACCCACTAGCCTTCTTGTGGAGTTTTAAGGTGGTAACCTGAACCACCTGACATTTCTCTTCACCTTACTCCATGTTTGATATTCATGTCTCTTGTCAGGTCTTGACCACTTTGTAGACTAGGGCAGTTCAAAGCCCCCTAGATAGAACGTAAATGTCTGGTAACTAATTATGTGAGGATCCGAAGCTTAGCCTCGCAGAAGTGGAGTCTTAAAGGTAAATCCAGTTGAAGTGAGATTTCTCTGGTGAAAGTTGTTCAGGGTGCTGCAGCGAAAACTCAACGACAGCTCACTCCTATCTGGAATTAAAATGTCACAGCCTCGGAGCAAGACGTCTTCTTCCGAGGGCACGGCGGTCCGCAGACTCGACTTCAGGACAGAATTAAAGTGGAGGGAGGAAAAAGCGGCGACCTCATATCTGCTGCCTACCTGCCTGCTCTCGAGGATGTTTATCACTGTTATTAGTTTGACAGGAGGGAGATGTGGTCGGACTGACAAGTGTAAGCCTTCAATTTCCAGTGTGTGCGTAAGGTCCGGAGACTGCCTCCAGGCTGGACACACTGTCCCTCTCCTGCTGCTATTTCTATACCATCATTTAGCTATTACCTTGCTTTACTTCTCATTTCTGGCTGAGTCTGCCTTTCTCTATGCACACCACATCACTCCCCATCCCTCCCTGCTCCATCCTTCCTCTAATTATCTGTCTGCATACTGACTCTCTTATTCTAACTCTCAGGAGGGGGGATGACTGATAGGTCTCGTAAGGTTTCCCATTGGATTAATTAAAGGTGAAACGCTGAATGATAGCCACACCGACTGCTGCGCATTGAATAAAAATATCAAACCTTTTTCTGGTGGTTGTTACTCTGCACCTGATGTTTTACTTTCCTGGATTGCAGCCACATCCTCTCTGAGAGGCTTCTACTGCTTGGTAGTTAGCAAACTGGCAGTATCTGTTTTTAACAGTTGGCAATTTTTGCACCCAATTATGAGCAGGGTGTTATGAAGTCCAACAAAATCACATGTGGACTTAATGGGACACTTTTGCTTTATAATGTAAGGGAGTGCAGGCACCCTCTTTGTTCAAATAATGGAAGACAATAGTTAGCATCCATACATACAATTAAAAGTGCACATAAATTATACTCAAGGAGCTTCATCGTGCACATGCATTGGTGTGTTTCTTTATAAAGTACTTGTTGGTTACAAAAATTAGCCAAATAAGGTTCTGCTAAAACTTTTTTGTCGTGGAGTTGCAATTAAAGCCATGCTAACCCCTTGCAGAAACATGATAATATGCTGCATTAATGCTAACCACAGCTGTTGTTTTGTCACTCTACAGGGCAGCAATGTGGTGGAAGACCAGGACCTGCTGGAGATCGGTATCCTCAACTCAGCCCACAGACAGCGCCTCCTGCAGGCCATACGGCTGCTGCCCAGGGTCAGTACTGCTAATACATACTCTGCAGGAACATGAGCTAAATCTGAGCTCTCCAATCTCTGTTTACTGTAGTGTGTAATCTGTCCGAATATAGGGGCTGCAGCCTTTAAGTGAGGCGGTCTACGGAGAATGCGCCATTCATATCCTGCGTAGACTAAGCCATAACTGTAATGAGACGTCCGGTCTACAGAGGATTTCCTGTTTGCGTCACCGGCTGTTCCCGCCCTTACCCTTGCATCACCAAACGTCGCCTAGCAGCAGGTGGCTAGCGGGCTAACTAGCTAGCATTACTATTATTTTAAAGATAATTTATTTAAAGGCCCCTTTCATTTTTCTTTTTTTTATGTGTAACGCTAGCTATTCGATTGAGTTGAAACCAAAAACTTTTACATTTAAAGTGTATTCCTCGGCCGTGTAAGAGTCCGCCATCTTGTTTGAATTTGCCCGGGAAAAGGAGGACGCATTTGACAGCCGCATCTGAAGGAGCCTTCGAATTGGGACAGCGTTAGACGCGCCGCCGTGACGCAATCAGCTTTCAAATACAGCCTTCGACAGATGAAGCCCCTGGATTGGGATTTATGTCATGCAAGTTACATAAACTCATCCAATTCTAAACCATCCACACCTGTATCTCCAGTACAGTACAGTAAGACTGTATGGTGAACATATGAGAGCTGAGCTGCAGCCAATCCACTTTGCTTAGTATCAGATTCACCAAATCTCCTGCTCCATCTGTGTTTCCGTGTGATATAACTCTCTGTGGGTGGTTGGATTGCTCTCTGCATGTTCTGCAGAATACTTAAACAAAGCGCCAAGGAGTTGGGGGATTCAGAAAAATATGCACTAAGCTTCAGCACAGCATCCAAAACACATCGGATCCAGTGATGCGAGAAACTGCTCACACTCTGCTGGGTCTTCTTTAATGTCCTGCGTCTGTAGCACGCTGATATAAACATACAGACACTTTACGAAGCACAGGAAAGGACAGCTGCTTTAGAAGGGAATCAAGGCTGCCGACATTATACAAGGAATACTAATATACTTATAGGAAAGTTTCTGCAAGGTCAAATGCTTTTGTGTGCGAGGCAGAGAGTAAGATCAAAGGTGTGAGACTGCATGGAGTGAGAGATGGAAAAGAGGACAGAAAGAAGAGGAGAGTCTGAGCTTAGAGATAAGCAGGTTTCATTCAAACAGCCTGAAAACTTTGATCTCCAGTCAGCCCTCTCCTCTTCTCACCGCCCTTAAAGCTTCACTTTAAAAAAATTAGACTTTAAACTTTTGTCTGCCCTCACACATGTAGCACAAACGCATGCTCAACTGAAGGTGGAGGAAGTTGAAAGTTTGTTTGAAGCAGCATAAACTCTCTGAAGCTGTTTTGACTGTCAGAATAAAAGTGAATGGATGATGAATGATCTGCCACTGACTCACTGAAGACAATTACCTCCTGCTGTCAGCGTCCCGTTCTGCCCTTTCTCAAAAGTCACACTTGTGTTATATTGTGAGTAATATGACGAAAAAGTATGTGATTAAAATTGTGCATTCACATGCAAAACATGGTGCTCAGAATCTGTTGCTTCCCCATCTCCTTCCCCTTCACCCTGCTGAACTAGGGAAGATATTTACCATATATATATTCATATACGTATTAATTATTAACAGCCCGCATGTTGAAACTAGGCTGTTGCAGCAGATTGAAGACAGGAAATGAAGGGAAAAGTGCAGCGCATCCCTCCAATCTACTGTAAATAGGACTCACACAGCTGTCATGTTATATAAGAAATAGGCTGTAACATAGTTAGCGTTTGTACACAGTGTACCTGAAGCTACCAGCTGCTCTACACTACAAAGCTCCAGGTTAAAGGTGGTGCACCATATGGGCAGAGAAACAGCGAAACATATCACGTACTTCCTCACAATATCGTCTATGAGAATATGGTGGAAAACAGCCCCCAGAGTCTCGAGCATACAGAGAGGTTAAGAGATATGCTCAGAAAAGTTACACAAAGTTAAAGCCTCTGCCTAAAACGACTCAGTCAGCTCTGTCCCTTTAAGAACACGCTGCACTTTGTGATGTCACAAAGTGCAGCGTGTAGAAAAAACCTGGCGTTTACAGCAGACTGAGCTGAGAAGCCTGGGCATTACTCCAACATACTTTTACCTACAGATTTGAAACTTCACCCACGTTTAGTCAGGACATCCAACATTGTAACATTATATATATACGTCTTAAAATGTGAAACAGCATAATACCCCCTCTTTAAAAATACAGAACTGGGTTTTTTCTCACTTCTCTCTATCTCCTTCCTGTCTGTGCTGAAGGTGCGGCCCGTCGGCTACGATGGCAACAACCCCACGTCGGTGGCGGAGTGGCTGGAGTCGTTGGAGCTCGGCGACTACACCAAGTCTTTCCTCATCAACGGTTACACCTCCATGGAGCTGGTCAAGAAAATCTGGGAGATCGAGCTCATCAACGTGAGTTATTTTCAATTCCTACTTCGACGCGCAGTCCTGAAAAATGATCATGATCAAATGATCAAAATGAGCATCCAAAAGCTGGCACTGTGGCGCTGGGTGGCATCTTTCAGTACCTTTACACTGCTCTGGTGCTGTTAATACCCACCAGTAGAACAAATATGCAACAACAACTGTTTTATACCAATGTCAGCGGCTGTCTGAGGAGATTTCTCAGCCTTTATAAAAAATGAAACTGTATATGAAGTCTGAGAAAATATTCCTGATGATGGTTTGACTGAATAGTCTTACTAGCTTTATCTTCAGCCTTCAACCACATCTCACAGTCCTTATCAGTGCTCAGCTTTCGCTCAGTTACTCGCTCTACTATGCTACAAAAAAATACACTAATCTATACTATAATACACTTTACCTTACCAAACTTTACCATACTGTTCTTGCTTTTTTAAATTAACTGGTCCCTAAACCATGAAAGGGATATATTATATCTCTTAAAGTTTGTATGGGTGGGAAAGTAGGAGAGAAACAAACCACACAGATGATATTAAACCTACTTGTGGTGTTTTCAATCAAGTGATGCTATCTTGTTAGTAACAGAGTAATCCCCCTTGTGTCACCATACAGCAGTATTATCTCTTATTTCAGAGAGCTTTGTGTAGACAGATATTATTAAATACACCTTAAAGCAGTTGAAAACAAATATCTAGTTGAAATGACGGGTTGCATTTTCTCTACAATAAAGCACAGCTGCTTCTTTGTGCAGCCGAATGCTTGTTGGTCTCCGTCCTCATCTCTCACCTTGGTGACGAGCTGAATTTGTTTCTCCGGCTCAATACATCACAGCAGAGTCCCCTTACATCAGCGCACACACACACACACTTTGGCTTCTTAGCCGAAGAAACGCTGAAGTCGATGAGAAAGTTTTCTGAGTGGGACGGGTGCTGAGGCCACACTGTGCAGATTGCCCATCAGGCATTTCTCCTCATTACTGAGCGATGCATGCGATGAATACAAACAGGAAGGAGGTGCATGTTTGCTGTTAAACCTTCTTACAGCATCTTTTTCTGCTTGTTGTACAGCTCTCTGTCATTCTGAAGATATTTGTTGTTTGAAATTTGCAGTCATAAAGAGCCAGTAGCTAGTTCGCAGCTGCTTCCCCTGATTGAATTCTCTCCCTCTGTAAATATCAGTAATGGCGGACGATAACAAGGTTTGACATTTGAGCTCCAATGTTGTCACAAGAAGCGCAGGTTTGTGATTCAATTTTTAGTAACATGAAATCTTCATGAGACGGGGATTTGCTGCAGCCTGATCTCCTTTGATGCTCCGAGTGTAACGAAATCATGCTCGATTGCAGGGGGCGCCCAATGAGAGAGAGAGAGAGAGAGAGAGAGAGAGAGAGAGAGAGAGAGAGAGAGGAGAGAGAAGGAGTGTTGTTCTTTCCCAGCGGAGGATAAAGCGATAAAGTGATGAGTGATCAGCTGGAGGAGGTGGAGAGGGAGTTATATAAGCATGTGGGATGCAAGATGTTTCACAGCGCTGGGGATGCCGCCCACATGCTGCGCTTGTGTGTGTGTGTGTGTGTGTGTGTGTGTGTGTGTGGATGCATATGTGAGGTGTAAAAAGTGTAAAATGGTTTTGCTTTTAAATGTCTTACTTTTTAAACACAAGCCAAACTGCAAATCAATCAGCACTCTGTTTAGGAAAACAGAAGAGCCTTAGTGTCTACATGATGTACACATGAAGCACACAGTATATGAACTAGATCCTCCTGTAGTGCTCCCGTGTTGACCTGCATGTGCTTGTTAGTTAAGATATTGAATTGCATAAGGAGTCTGTGTTTATGAAGAATTCAGTGAGTGAAGCTGCACTGCAGTGCAGAGTGAAGACACTAGAGGCTGCACAAGTACAGACAAAAGGATCCACACTGGCCCGTAATGCTACAGAATACAGTTACATGTTAGATATTAGGACGCATGAAACTCTGTGGAAACAGTTGAGTGAAGGTCTTGTCTTTCAGGTTAACACGATGATGCTCCTGTGCACAAATCAGGCCCATAAAGAGACTAGAAGGGCGTTTGGAGAGTGCAGACAGTTCAGTCTTGGATGACCTGTTCAGCAGGTACAATGAGCATAAATGAAAAAAACTTGAGGAATTATGTCATGCAGTTGTTCCTAACTAAAGCATAACAATTTGAGCTGTGCATTTAAAATGAACATCATTTCTTATACTTAGATTTGTAAAAAGGAAAAAATTTGTATTAAGATAAGATTAAAGTTAAGATAGACTTTATTGAGCCTCCATTGGGCCTCCAAATTCACTTGTTACAACAGCTCAAAGTAAGGGTAAAACACGTGATGGATAAAAAAAAAAGGCAAGACAAAAATACAATAATAATATTAATAAGAAGTATATACACTATGTACACCTTTCACTTATTGTGGATGGTTAAGTTTTTGTACAAAAAAACTGCACAAAGTCAAAAACACACACGGTGTGTATCATGGTGACATGGTTGATGATAAGTAAAGTGACATACAGTGTTGCAGAATAAATAACACATTGCACATGAGAAGTAATTGCACAGACATAATTGCACGGTATGGATGAGGTAATGAAAATGCAGAAGCATATGTACCAAAGTATGATATTATACTATAATAATATGTTACAGTAGATATGCATAAATAGAAAAACAAAGTAGCTGCCATGTAGTGTAAGAGCTGCTGTAACTGGCTGACACTCACACGGCGCCATCTTGGAATGTCATGTTCATCGTCACTAGTATATTTAGTTTGTTTGTTGTGAGTTGGATCTGATTTAGTTTCGACTTCAATGTTACAACTGGGTAAATATTATTGCTTGTTTGTGAGTTGGACCAGGTCCAGAACTTAACAGGAACTTAACAGGTCTTTGCTTGGCCCATGCTGCACACTACGTCCTGCAGGACACTGAAAACATGAATTCTTTTTTTTTGGTAGATTATTTTTATTGACATATTTTCGATCACAACATGTAAACGACAACAAATCAAAACCCATAACCCAACCTAAAGATACACACACCTGCACTCGCACACACACTTACACCTAAAGAGGAGGGGTACAAATAAACTGTGAAATGTGTCTAAATCAAGGACACAAACACATACGTATCATTAAATATCATCCACATTTGATTGCATAATGCAAAAACATGAACTATTTAGCTGCAGTGATGAATAAAGAACAGGTTTCCTGCGTTGGCTTGGAAGAACTTGAGTGGAGAACACTGTTTGATTGGTCCTTAAAGTGGTCCATTAGCTAATATTTAACTGTTAGCTCGTGAACAGTTTCCTTTGTTATGTAAAGAGGTAGTTTTAGGGAAATCTGAGGTGTTTAATTTGTACACTTAGAAATAATAAAACACAATTAACTTGTAGCATAACTAAGCGAGATATGATTGATTCAAATAGAGCAGCCTTCAAACTACTGCAGACACATATTACAGAAGATTATCAAATGCAGCCAAAGAAGCAGGATGTATTTACTAATTTCTACGGTAGATTAAAGTTTGCCCAGATATTAGATGAGTAAATTATTAGGGAGTCATGGGACCTGTAAAATACAATCATCTCAACCGCCTCCAACACCTTTCTGACGTAATGTTCAGGTGTCTACATACTTTGGTCCTATTGCGTATAAATTTGACGCAGATGTCATCAATTTTGTGTGAGTGTGTGAAAATTGAGTGTACGTATTTTCCTGCTGTACAATCTGTTCTGATGACTGCGTACCACAGCAGCAGCAGCACACAGTCACAGCAGTAATCTCTGGGGCAGTGGGAGAATAAGACAGAGACGCGTGGAGGACGTATAGATGTTAGAGAAAGAGAGCAATGAGTCTAAACAGAATTTGGCCGCTGCTTCATGTAATCGCCTGATTATCGCTACGGGCAACAGATGCTGCGGTGTCCAGGGAGACGAGGAAGGAGCGCTGTTGGAGAATTTTTAAATCGAAGGATACAAGTGTGTGTGTGTGTGTGTGTGTGTGTGTGTGTGTGTGTGTGTGTGTTGTTTTGATCGGGCACTTATGTGCAGTCCTGCTGTTTGGGGATTTGAGGAACAATAACTCGAAACACCCTTTAATCCTGCCTGTCCACACTAACACACACACGCTCACTAACTCACACGGCATACAGGTGCTTCTCTCTCTGCAGTATATTTTTATGTCGTCAGAGCAGACTGATCTTAGACTGACTGGCTCAGGTTAACTTTACCTTTACAGCACCGGAAGGATATTGGTACTCTACTACCATTTGCATCTTATTTTAACACCATCATTACTAAGAATTAGGATGATTTCTAATCTTCAACAGTGTGAATATCTTTGGAATTATCACCAGAGGGAAGGTCAGCAATACGACTTTTTCATCCCACATTAATTTCATTTTCTTTTGTTTGACTTTAAGCCCTGCGTTAAGAAAACTCAGGTACACACTTTGAGATATTAAAGCAAACAAAAATATAATCCAAACTACATTGTAAACATCATTATCAAGTAGGGATTCAACTTTGAACTACAGAACAAACTTTCATCTAACATATTCTGTACTCCTCATGGATGTTTACGACCGTGTGTAACGGCTTACTGCACGGTGTATGTTTGTTTTTAACCTGAAAGACTGATGTTCTATTGCTCTGTCAGACGTCTCTTTATTAGCAGAAATCAGAACTCAACTTGATCAGAACAGTTTTATTAGAACTGATAGAAGTGGTGGCCGACTACCAAAATAAGACAACAATGAATAAATCACATTTATCCTTTGATATCTATTTTGGAGCAACAGGAACTTTGCTCAGGATTAAAACAATGAGTATATGAGAGGATGTTTGTTGGACACGTACTGTACTATATTTCAGAATGGTAATGAAGTTTATTGACCTGAATTGCAAACTCATTGATAATTGATACATTTAAAATGGTAGATTAAGTGTGCATATGCGTAAGCAGGTCTCTCTTGACAATAAAACCAAGTGTCTCAATGAGATCTAAATAAAATCTACTGCTTTCAGTTAGAGGATTTATAACTAAAGTTTTCACTAATCACTTCTGACTGAAAGTACCAAGTCAATTTTAAACGATTGATTCTTAATTTATCTTTAATCACTTGATCCACTATTTTCCTGCATCCCGTCACGTCATTTTGTAAACACACTTCTGTTTGTGAGAGAGCAGCAGCTTTAGAGCGTCTGTGTCTTCAGGGATCTTCCATTTAAGCTGCTTTGTGCCCCTAATTTTCCCCTGAACCCAAACTAATTTAGCGAGCCGTGTCAGGTACTTGAGAATGTAATAATGGCAACACATTATGTCTCTATCAGACGGCTTTTAATATCACAAGTCTCCTGGTAACATCTGTCAGCTGTCTGAAGAATAATTTACTGTCAGAAGCTATGAAGCTTTGGGGGCTCAATGAGGGGAAGACTTGTTTGGGATATTAACTGGGTGTGGGCTGATACACGCTTCATTTTGCTACATGAATATTAAACTTTTAGTTGATTTTTGACGGGTAGAAAAGTCTTGATTGTTCGGTTTAAACCAGGAAGAACTTTTAATTGCCATTTAATTATTCTATTGTAGTTTAAGGTGTAGAAAATCTCCGGTAGCAGATCAATGGACCTCTCATATACATATTCATCTCCCTGCAGTGCATTGAGCTGCAGACACATCCAGTCTCAATCCACACGGTGGTGCTGCTGCCTCTCTCTTCACTCAGACCACCTTGTTTTAAGGAGAGCGAAGTACAAAACAGCTGCATCAAGGCTGCAAATTGCTCTCATTTCAAGTGAGTCCTCGGAGAGCCCCGGGCGAGGCAATTAGAAATGGATTTCATTTTGGAAAGCCGCGTTCACGCCGGTGGAGTGCAGATAGTTTGTGGTCCTCAAGGAACAATTCCCTTAATGTTTTCTAGACGAGTGGACCCTGATACCGCTGAGGAGAGGGCTTCAAATGTGTGTGCGAGTCTGTGTTTTGTGTGGGTGTGAAAATGGGAAACAGGTGATTGAAGATCAGAGATGAAACCAGACGTGTGTGTGTGTGGGTTCTTTATCATGTGAGTGCAGTGTTGCCGTAAAGCAGTTCTGCTAGCTGCTTTGACACAAAGGTGTAATACAGGAGTCCTCACTACCTTGAAACAGGTTCCATGTTTCTATAAATTGAAAGAAGTTCCCGTCTCAAAGAGTCGTTGCAGCAAAAACTAGAGAAGAGTTGAAAAACTTTGTTACAAGTAAAAGTATAACAGAATAACTAATGTTATGTACTTCAAAGTTAAAAGCATTTGTCATGAAGGTAACTGCTAATATAAAGTTATGTTACAGTAACATATATAGAGAATCCCCGAGTGTGGGCCGTGAACCACTGATGGGCCTTGAAGGTACCACAGGTGGGCTGAGAGAGGGCGCTTACAGTAAAGAAATACATAGTTTTTCTGTTTGCACTTATATTATAAGATAAGATGAGCTTTACTGATTCCCCACAGGGGAAATGGACTCGTTACAGAAGCTCACAAAACAGGCAAATAAATAAAAATAGACAAAAAGTACAGGTGGCAATAAAAAGAGCTAAGTAATAACAGTAACAAAACAACTATTTACACTATGTACACATGTTTCCTTGTCGAAGGATATGCAGGGGAACACCGAGAAAGTGGGACAGAGCTGCTGAAACTGGCTGCCACTCACGCCTTATCGTTACATGTATATGGATGTGTTTATTTTTGTGTGTGCTGTTTGCACACTTTCACATAGGTCTCTGCTGTTTATGGAATAAAATAAAATTGGGTTGTTGATTTAAAGTTGAATGTAGTGCAATACAAGAAATACAGTTCTTACCTCAGAAATCTGGTGAACTTAAAGTACAAAGTAGCGTAAAATGAGAGTTCAGAAGAAGCACGAGAGTCTAAATAACACACCTGAGTAGATCACTGACTTACTAACTCTCCAGTACTTTATCCTGTCAGTCGTGTCACAACCCCCGACCCCCAATACAGACCAGTATATATCATCATATTGCTCAACACCTTTACAGGATGTAGAACAATCTTTGCTTCCTCATGCCTGTCTCTCACATGTGAAGGCCTGTCACTGTGTTCAGAGCGTGTGTGTGTATGCGTGTGTGATTCACCTACAGGGCCTGACTTGTCCCTGCATTCCCCGCTATTATCCCACCATGCAATTTCAAGAGGTACACACACACTGAACTGGGAATGTGTTCTGAAAGGCTCCAAATGAATAACTCCCTGTGTGTGCGTGTGTGCACGTGTGTGTGTGTGTTCAAAAGACCGAACGAGGAGTCCAAAATGAATTGAGGACAGTCATGGGAGTTCAGCCTTTCTTCTACTGCTTGTACTCTGTTGCCATGACGGCTACTAGTTACCATAGAGACTAGAGATATGTGCACTTGGTATAAATGAAACGTGTGTGTGTGTGTGTGTGTGTGTGTGTGTGTGTGTGTGTGTATGTTCCTGTGCTTATCACCTTCTCTGTCACCTCTCCAAATGGACAGATTGTCTCACATCCCAACACCAGATGGTTCCTGCCTTCGTTAGACACTGCAGGATTAAACCCTATATATCATACAATAACACACACACACACACACACACACACACACACACACACACACATCCATACTTCCATTGATTATTTCCCTCCATCAAACATTGATGAGTTTTCACACCAAAAAGACGTCTACGTGAGATGAGCGGCTGACACACGCTCGTATCATGCTGTTTCATACATGTGTGATGCGTTCAAGTGTTTGAGGATGCAGTACGTTTCTGTACTCTTACAGCTGGTGTGAAAAGAGAGCGAGTAGTAGCTTCAGTGTGGGTGGATTTGCCTCAGGACTGCAGTGTACTTCAGCGTCCCCGCCTGCCGATACCTCTCTCTCCCGCAGCCTTATTTGGCGTTCCCGTTTGTAGCGCTCACCGTGTTGGAGATGGTGTGGGAGGCGTCAGGAGAGAAAGTGTGTGACCCCCCGAGCGCAGCCTCAACCTGAAGCTCGCTGCTGCTGCTGCTGCTTCACAATCAGCATCCTCGCTTGTTAACTGTTGGCTCACAGCTGGGACGGATTAATGTTTGTAAAAGCAACCCGCGAAAAAGCTTCATCCAAAATGATGATTAATTCATCAGTTTGGCTTTTGGTGTTTCTCCAATCTCAGTTTACTTGGTGAAAATATTGAAATTTAGCAGTCGGAGCTCGAGGCCAAAAGAGTATTTTTGATGCATCTCCAAAGGATTCTTTCTTTCTTCCTTGGCGAACATTAAAAGAGAGATTTTTGTAAATCACTTCTAAAGGATTTTTTAACTGCGCAAGTTTTTTTGTTGGTGTTTTAGTTTGTAGAAGTTAGTAAAAGCATCCTGTCGTCCTTTTACACACAAGGAATCTATTAAATCATATTGGCAGGCGTCTCACATATCCATGCAATGTGTCCTTTTTAGTTTTTGATCATATATCCTGATCTTCCTCTGTTGTTTCCAAAGTCAGTGAGTAAACGTACATTAACCCGTGTAGATTTACTTAGCCTATAGAGGCTTAAAGGAGCAGTTCGCCCATGTAAAAAGCCACTGTCAGTCAACGCTGGTGTCCTCTGTAATCAGTAGAAGCAATAATATTTGAAATTGGCGCCATAGCTGTGGAGAAAGTTGTACAAACAGCTCATTCAACATTCCTACAACACCCAGCATGCACTGCGGCCCTCCCTCTGAAAGGAACGGCCCAGCGAGAGACGCTGGAGTGAAATACTACCGTTTTCCAGTCAAGGACATTGATCGCTGCAGGCAACGGCTCAGAGCGGGACAGCATCCAAAACACGACGAGAATATACCGGTGGATCGTCTAAAAAATCTTCAGGTCTGCAGTCTACATTTCAAACATGACGATTCTGAACGAGACATGACATCAGAGCGTCCGAGATTGAGGAAGCGTAGTTTAACGAGCTCCCTGGCCTCCGCCAGATGACGCATTTTACGTAGTCTGTCGGAGGTTTTCCAGGGCCCATTGGAGAAGCGGATAGCGTCCTCCAAAGCCACAGAGCGAAATGGCATTTTTTTCCTACCATAATGGCATTAGCTCCCCATAATAGCATGATAGCACTGAGGTTGAAAATCGGGGAACTGGCTCTTTAAGGGATTTTTTAGGTAAGGAGACGAGGAAGGAGTCATGCACCATCTTTGGTTTTCATCCTGCTGGATCACATAAGAAGTCTCTTTTAAAAGACAGAAATAGTCCGAATGACGTCGAGCTCTGTGGGTTGGATTTCATTTATGTGACAGTCACAGTTACACGCATGTGAATATATACTCTGGTTCATAAACACATGCTCGTGTTAAATATAAAGCGGCAGTCACACAAGCGCTTCTGTGGCTCGTGTTCTGCGGTCAGGTGACAGAGATCCCACAGTAAAGTCAAGCGGGTCAGGTTTCAAATACATCATAGAGGATATTAGGCTGTTTTTCCAAAACCGTACTGCACGTATTGATACATGACGCACACCTGCTCTGTGACGGCGTTCCTGAGAAAAGGTGAAGACTCGACTCATTGCCAAAGAGTCATTGGATCTGATTACTGGGAGTTTTTCTCCTCGGAGGTATTTCCTGCCAAATGTCCCAACATGTCTGCAGATGAAGGTGTGTAGAAAATGATGCATGAAAGATTCATGGAAAGCCTGATTATGGGCATGTGACAGGTCCCGGAAGACAAAATTACTTTCCTTTTGTACAAACACAATAAGTGACGCAGTGTAGAGTCGGAGCACACCCAAGGCTTGGAGGAGCATCAGACTGGACATGGTGTTTGAGGCGCTGACCGTGAACCTCGGCTTCCTCCTTTCACATCCAGCTGGAGGTGTTTCTCCTCTCTCTCTCTCTCTCTCTCTCTCTCTCTCTTCCCTCACTTTCTCTAAGAAGGGATATAATGCTCTAAAGAAATCATTATAGAAACTCTGTAAGTTGAATCTTTAATGTAAAAGATGAAACCGTTTTTAATATAATAACAAAAAGGTACAAGCTTGCGTAGATCACTTTCTTGGCGAGAGTTGATGCCCATAATTTGCACCAGCTAGCGTAGCGCAGTCCTTCCCTTTAAAATGTGACAGCATACAGGAAAACATTGTGACCCTTTTCTTTAGTAGTCTTACTCATTATATTTTTACATTGAAGTCAAATTGTAAAGCTGACACTGCTGTTGGCGAACTCACTCAACTCACGCTGCACACAAACAAACACATTCACACTCCTGGTGAGCCAGCACGAGCTTGTCTCTGTACGGGCCCAGCGTCTCCATAGTGACGAGATGGAGAGGAGGAGGAGGAGGAGGAGGAGGAGGAGGAGGAGGGGGAATGTAAACTGGGTAGAAAGAGAGGGAGTGAGTGTGTGTGTGTGTGTAGAGAGAGAGAGAGAGAGGGAGAGAGAGAGAGAGAGCGTGCTCAGGCAGAGACATGTAGGAGATGTAGTCTGGCTGCCGCAAGCTGAAGAAAGAGGAGGAGTTGGTGAGCGCTGGAGATCTGCAGAGAGTGAGAGAACGGGAGACAAAAGCTGGCGGTGAGGAGGCGAGGAGTAGAGCCAGGAAAGCGTGGTTAAGAGAAGAAGAAGAGGAGGAGGAAGACGCACTTGTCGTGGACTGCGAGAAAGCAACAGCAAAGAGCAGAAGAGAAAGAGGAAACAGAGGAGGAAAGCAAAGTGAAAACGACTCTTGAGCCTTTCATTTGGAATAAGTCCAGTCCTGAGGAGAGGTAGGTAAACCTGCTGTGAATGAGTGATGAAGAAAAAGAGGGTTTAGAAGAAGATTTCAGGGGAAAGAAAGAAGCCAGTGTTTTTTTTCTTTGCGGTTCTTCGCTTGCTGATTTATTTACGCATCCTTCACCTCTGCGCCCGGCCAGGCTGAGGTGATTACAGCGTATGAAACGCGTCCACGGCACTCAATCAACTCTGCTGACTGGGCTAATTTACTGGCTGCGAGATTGTGTGTGCACATGTGTGTGTGTGTGTGCCGGAGTTGGAGGTAAACGTGTGTGTAGGAGTGTGTCCTCGAGCCACCTGAGAGAATGAGCTGAAACAATGAAGCATCGATTGTTCTTTCTTGAGATTTTCTGCAGATTGTCATTATTCTACAAATGTGATCTGACAGCGAGTGATGTCACTTCCTTTTGAATTAATGCTTATAATCATGGTGCTGTCTCAGCGGTTATAACCATCCTTGAAATCGTGTCCCGGGTTTCTTTTGGTTTTCTTTCAACAGACTGAATCTCGGAGCGAGAAAATGGACCAACTGCTCATATTTGTGTCACCAGACTTTCAAGAAGTCTACTTTAAATCCCCAGCCGGGTCTCGGCTCAGGCCGGGGCCAGTTCATTTCTCCGGCTCCAGATTGAGCGTAGTGAAGCGGAGAACGAGAGCAAAAAGCTATTACTACTACAGTTAAACCCACTCAAATGCAACTGCTGTCCTAATTTGCGTCCCATCCTCATTTGCATGCACTAACATCCTCTTAGAAGATGGCGAGAGAAGTGGAAACTGGGACGAGACGGGGGAGGAATATGGTTGTTTCAGAGGGGGATGTTGTGGCTCGAGGTTAGTTTGTACGAGTGTGCAGGCGTTAAGGTGACTGTTAATGCATATTAAAGTGGTAATCACTGTGCAAGAGGGAAACTGTAAACATTTATTACAACAAGGACGGTTAATCCTCAGCTGTTACTTTCTCTAGATCCACTTTTTGTGAAAGTTACACCCAATTATTTTCCCTCCCACTCGTTGAAGGCTTTCTGACTTTGTCTTAAGCTGCCTGAAGTCCATTAGCAACCAATTATGACGCATAAAAGATTATATGTTAATATTTATAGCCTGTAAAGACTAGTTTGAAGACTGGAAAGAAAAGTACCTTGCGGGAGGTAAATAGAAGGAAAGAATGAGACAGGTCCCAGCAGGACGGAGCAAAGCAAAGTATTTTTCTTCCCCCAGCCCCGACAGGCAGAGAGATTGAGTTGGAAACCCTGCCATATGCTTTTCACCTCAGACGGCGGGCCATCGATCATGATCCTGCCCCCTGTTCATCGAGTCGTCACCACGGCGACTCACAGCGATAGATTCCCCTTCAGTGACCGGCATTAGTCAGGAGGCAGCCCAGAGGAAGCGCAGCCTGATGGATGGTGCTGGGACGGACGTTTATGGGACAGAGGCTTTTAAAAACACTAACTGGGGTTTTGACGCTTAAGAGTTTAAATTAAGGTTGTGTAAGCAGTAATTTCAGAAACACAATGAGTTTTATTCTACATTGTTGAATTAACTGAAGTGATTCATAGCGTTAACACTTCTATTTCACAGCCATCAGTCATTTCTATAGGATGGGGAGAGTTTAAATCCGAGGGCTGACATCTAATTTTGGGACCGAACTGGGTCACAAAACAGGAGCTCCGACCGTAAATCAGCTGAGCATTTTTAAACCCAAACTTCTGTCCTCGTCGGCAGGTTAAGTCAGCAGGCTGAGACATGGAATTCCTCTCTATGTACTTAGTGTAGTTTACACAAACGTCTATCGCACCTCAGTTTCAACCTCACTTTTGGCTGCTTTGATGGGGTTTGATTGAGATTCTTTTCCATTGGATACAACGTTAAGTAAGCAGAGATTTACATGTCACCAAACTTGAATGGGAATAACATAACATTTTACTAGCTTAGCATAATTTAACATTTAAACTCGTAAATTTTACAAGCTCTCAACCACAAATTCCTTAATTACCTGCATCTACAAGGAGTTGATACATCGTGTATGCTTGTGATGTTATAGTCACTTCCTGTTTCTGGATTGAAAGCTCTTGATTGGGTATTGCTTCATATGTTTACTAGAAACCAAACCAACTAAACCTAGTAAATCACTAGTTTGAAGGGAACTAGTAGCTACCAAAAATAAAGTAATGACTTTGCACATTAACTTAGTGGTTTTGCTACAAAATCCAGGATTTTTTGTGGAAGTGTGAACATTAGGGAAAGACGTGTTGGTTTATTTGTTGAAAAATCATTCAAAGAGATATCAGAGAAAGAGATATCCCATGGAAATGAAAATATCAAAAGAAAATTGGCGTCAAAAACACCTCTGGAACATGAACAGCACCGGCACAGCTTCAGCAAAGTTTCCCCCTCTCCTGGCTGAGAATCAGGACGGCGCACACAGCGTGCTCCTGTCCAGATCTGTCCCTTCACAGATGCACATATGGCTGCTACAAGCATCCCATTGACCTGATGTTGCATCTGTAGCCTTTTCCCCCTGAAATGTACCACAGCTCTGTACTGTATGTTCCACGCTTCACCGACTCCGAGCGTGAGCAGCTGCTGCACGAGACCTACTGTACCTCTGACGTGCAGGAAAAACAACGTAAACATCGCTCGACTAGTCGTGTCATGTGGGCGTACGTGTCACACAAGCTTCAGGGGTCACACACAGATGTATGGACACGTGATTGATGATGGATGTTGCATGGATGTTAGCGTTTGGACCTGTAGTAACACAATATGAAGCTTTAATTTGAATTTGGTTTATAAAATCCAAACCTCTCTACATGTTCAGAACACTAACACTCACATTTGTTCAGTTTGAAGACACCTGAGGAGGATAAACTCTTGGAAGCACCCACACCCGGACAGTATAGTACACAAACACACACACACAATCACACACAGCCTGCTGCCTGAGGACAGCTTGTGCTTCTCTGCGGTGTGAAAATCGGCTCCATCTCGGGGCTTTGAAGAATTTATTAACCCATAAAAATATCAAACACCATTTCATATAGAAATCCAATTCATAAGCCCCTCTGTGTGTGGTAAAGAGAGAGAGTGTGTGTGTGTGTGTGTGTGTGTGTGTGTGTGCGTGTGTGTGTGTGTGTGTGTGTGTGTGAGTGTGTGTGAGGAAGACGAGCTTTAAGAGATCTTGTTTCAGCCTTGATCCCGCAGTATTAAGCAATGTTTGCACACACACACACCCAGCCTGCGCCTCCAGTCATAGTTACAGTTCTCTTGCTATTAATGGAGATGTATCTGTCTCCATGTAGGCGGGCTTATTAACGGCACGCTCTCATTGGCTACCTGCTCCCTCAGCACTGAAACGAGCCTCCCTATTGGTCACTGTTGGACATCATTTTCAACACATCAACCTTAGCTGCAACTCCCCTCCGCTCTGTGGTTGCTAGGTAACCAGTGGTCTGTGGTTTTCTTACAGTGTCGCCCCCCCGTGTATATAAGGTATATGTATGTGTGTATATATAGATGTAGTGTGTGTGTAGAAGCGTCTGATTCTAAAACGAGCACAAAGACGAGGCTGAAAGCTGGACCTAACTTAATCAACCCAGCTGACCACACCGAGCATTATGTCTGTGTGTGTGTGTGTGTGTGTGTTCAGTGTGTGTGTAATCTATTGAGACTCCAGGCAAATCGATACTCATCACTCCAGCCGAAAAGCTCCACCTCCAAACAGCACACACATTAGGTGAGGGATGGAGCGGTGAGGAAGGCGGCTGGCTGTGATGAAGTATTCATGGTTAGAGAAACGTCAATAATCGGGGTGAAGAATGAGCCGGGCGTTGTTGCTGTAACCGTCTTTGCTCACTGAGCGCTCTGCACATTATCTACTTTGAATCGATGCTTTCTTTCTTTCTTATCCCGTCTTAGCTGACAGATTTAGTGCAACAGCTCGGGCATTAATATCAGCTTGTGTTTATTCTCAAACTATGTCATGCACGGGAGCCTTACGAGGATCTTACAGGAGCCCAAACATTTAAAGGAATATTTATTTGTTGATTCTCCACTGCAGCTAACAAAGGAACTTACATTAAACTGTAACAGGGCCGGCTAAAGGCACACATTCTGGGGGGCGCTGGCTTGAGCCTCAAACATTCTGAAAGTATCCCCTGGTACGATGTTAATATAAGCCTACTGACACCTCCACTCCCAGCCTTTCTCTCTGCTCTGCTCGCATTTACCGGCTCTCTCTCTTACTTGCTTGCCCACTCACTCACTGCGCACTTCCGGACAAAAGTTACAACCTTACAATGAGAGGAGAAGAGAGATGCGTTCAGGTCCAGGTGGAAAATCTCAAACTCAAATCTTTTCTTCGTCTCTTCGTGAGAACTGTGTTGCAAAATGGCATGCAATATAGCTAGCGTACACATTTTGTTAGCTTCAGACAGAGTGAGGCTAGCTGTTTCCTGTCTTTATGCTAAGCTAAGCTAACCAGATGCTAGGTTTTAGTGATATGTAAGGTATCAGTCTTCTCATCTAACGCTTTGCAAAATATAGAATGATTTAAGAGGAATGTCGAAGCAAAATCTGTGCAAATGTTATCCCCCAGTATTACAGTCTACATGTGGTTAAAAGCTTTACTTACGCTAACGAGTAATCCTGCTGGAGAGTAATAATCCTCTTGTTTATAATGTTTGATTATCCCAAAAACTAATTAGTAAAAGTGCAACACTGCTGTTGTGTTATAACAGACAGGAAACTCCTCCAGATATTGGCTCTCTGATTCTTTTAACATCGCTGGCCAGTACACAAATATTGCACCGACATAAATGTAACAAATTTGACTTTAAAGAAGTTTCGTCATTCCCAAGACAGTTACTGATTCCCTTAAAGCCCCTAATTGTCTGACATATTCCAGAGGACATGACCTTGCTGTCCTTGATGGTACCCACAACCCTGCACTCAAACCTCTCAGACATCACTGAGACAGACGCGGCCCATCCACTGATCAATATTACCATTCAATCGGCCTGTAATGCATTCTGACCCGGGCTATTTAAGTAACCTTACTCCTGTGATTCTTGGATCTGGAACAATCGATTGCAGTATTCTTGAACCCCGATCGGACCATTAGCGGACGACGCCTGAGGGGCTTCAGATATCTGTTCATACCGAAGAGGTCACAACCTCATAGTCTGCGGGGGGAGAGGTGATCGGTCATATTGACATGAGCCTGGAGAAGGTAGATACACACAACCAAGCCGAGAAAGATGGACCAATCGCGTGCAGTTACTAAGGCCGAGGAGAAGAAGAAACAACTGCAGAGCCTCGTCTTTTATTAGCCCAATCACTGACACTCTCTTACACTATTTATTCTCTCTACATCATTTCTCTTGAAGTCTCTCCTTTCTTCTGGATATAGCAAGAGGGAAAAGTGGGGTAGGAAAGGAGAGGGACGAGAGGAGATGATGGAGGTAATTTAAGGTCAAGGGAATGAGAATATGGACGGAGAGAAAGAAGGGGATAAAAGGGTGAAGAAAGAGATATTTAGGCCAGGCGATGTGGATTAAACAGGAGCAGAGAGCCCCCTCCTCTCCATCATTAAAACTACGTGCTAGCTTGAGCACAGACACTGACTGGACTGTTGGGTCCCTCGCTGGGTTTTTCTGCTCCAGTGAGCCGACCAGCTTCCAACCTCCCCTCCAGTAGGAAACACAGAAAAGGCTTTTTGTCTCCAGCGTCCTGAATGAGAGAGGTCGTTGTTAATGTCCCCAATCACTGACGCTGTCCTCTTACCCCTCATTGTTGCGCCGGCTTCTCAGCTGAAACGTGTCATTTTGTCGCAGCTGTCGTCCATTATTCTGTGCACGCTCTCGTGTTTTAAAGAGGTCAGCGTGCTCTTGTGTCTTTCGTGGAAGTTTATGATGGACGGTGATTCAGTTACAAATGTGATTCAATTAATGTGGCATTAGGAATCATCTGAATTCTACTGGGAGTTTTGTTGCTTTTAAAGATGGTCAGATACCATTTGTTATTCGAATCTCAATTCAGTATGGAGAGGATTTGACTGACACACGCCTTGTACTTATGTCTACTTAAAGGGCCAGTTCACCGATTTTCAACCTCAGTCCTATCATGCTATCATGGGGAGCTAATGCCATTACGGTAGGAAAAAATGCAATTTTGCTCTGTGCCTTTGGAGGACGCTATCCGCTCCTCCAATGGGCCCTGGAAAACCTCTGCCAGACGTAAAATGCGTCATCTGGCGGAGGCCAGGGAGCTCGCTAAACTACACTTCCTCAACCTAGGACGCCCGCCTCTCTCATTCAAAATCGTCAGGTTTGAAATGTAGACTGCAGACCTGAAGATTGTTTAGATGATCCACGGGTATATTCTCGTCGTGTTTAGGATTCTCGTCTCTGAGTCGTTGCCTGCAGGGAAACGGTAGTATTTCACTCCAGCGTCTCTCGCTGGGCCGTTCCTTTCAGAGGGAGGGGCGCAATGCATGCTGGGTGTTGTAGGAATGTAGAATGGGCGAAACCACAAGCTGTTTGTACAACTTTCTCCACAGCTCTGGTGCCAATTTAAAAAATGATTGCTTCTATTGATTACAGAGAACACCAGCTTTGACTGACGGTGGCTTTTTCCAGGGGAGTACTGCTCCTTTAAGAACGTCCGACAGAAAGTGCAACTGCTTTATTCAGTGTTTTACCTATTTTAATCACAAGATCAGTACATAAAAATGCCTCCGATTCTGCCTAAAATGCATGCCCCATTCTGATCCTGTAGCTTACAAGCCCAGAATGGAATCAGTTTGTTTCTGGTGAACAGCAGCCTACACTGTTTTGAAGAGATGAGGAAGAGCTTATAAACTACGATATCAGATCGGTGCGTACTCTCAGATACCCAATTTTGCATTTTAGGCAGCATTGGAGGCAATCCCAGTGTTGGTGAACTGTAGTAGCTTTTGCATGTTTTGTAACTCGTTCCTGAACTTGTAGGTGGGAGTAGTTTTAAAACACAAATATTTGTATGGCACTGACTCAGATTGTTGTTTAATTCTGGTGGGAAAGTGACAGAAGGATACAGAGAGGAGACGGCTGTGTGAGAGCACAGCTCCGTTACCCGTTTGTCTGGCGGCTAATCCGTTAATCAAGGCTTTTCAATCTGGGCTAACGGGACTTTTAACAGGATTAGAGCGCTGATCGACACACACAGACACACACACAGCAGCACAGCCTGATATTGGAGGCAAACAATCCCTCAAATCACTTAATACTAATAATAAAATCAAGACCGGAGGGTGAGTTACCCTCATTGGACACCCCGCCACTCAGTGCCATTACCGTGACACTGCAAAGAGAGACACGAGGAGGGGGGTGAGATCATGTCAAGTGAAGAGCGATCAGAGTGGATTTGAACACAGCTGAGTTTAAATCAAAGTGTTGTTAGTGATAAAATAGACGGAGCAGAGGGGCGAGAGCTGCGGTGGCTCCACACTTCTCCTGTCAGAGTGTACAGCTGCTGGGAAGATCATTTAAATGCAAATGGGGCGACACTGCAGTGAAGCATCACACACACACAGAGCGAGTGTGTGAGTGTGTTTTAACAATAATAGTCGGGTTACATTCAAAGTCTCATCCATTCAGAGATAACAATATAATCTTTCTCCCCGGCTCCCAAACAGCTGTGTGTGTGTGTGTGTGTGTGTGTGTGTGTGTGTGTGTGTGAGTACACAGCCACGTGCATGTGGACTTTATTTCATTATTTCTTCCGGATGAGAGTGTGTGTGGGTGACTGCGGCTCTGTGTTGCCATGGTGACAGTTGAACTTGAAGCTGAGGTTGAGGTTTGTACTGTAGTTGAAGTAGATGCTGTTGCATAAGGCGAACAGTAACACACAGATACACACACGGATACACACCATGCTGGGCTCCTTCTGGAGAGTGCGTGTGTGTGTGTGTGTGTGTGTTAGTATGTGATGAAACAGCAGCGTGAGGACTGCTGGTGTCACGCTATCGCCCCTCAGGAGACAGACACGCACAGAGGCATGAGGATGAATATTTCATAAGTGTTACTACGTAAACAAAAAAAGCATGATTCAGGTCATTTTGTCACTTTATAGTTCTTTAGTTCACTTCAACCAGGTCAAACTAACTTATCTGAAGTTTGGTCAGAACTTTGGAGTCTACTTTTACTATTTTAAGAAAGTGAATGTAACGTTCTTTTACTAATGGAGTAAAAATTAACACACGGGTCATCGCTGCTCCATTCGCTTTACGCCTCAAGTCTATTATTCCCCGCTGCTGCGTATCAGTGAAGCGTAGAAAGCCATTCACTGCTATGTTAATACATGCCCACAATCGATCCCTGTTAAAAGATCGACGAACGATCAATTCAGTTTCTTACTGAAGGTATTGATCGGCTAGATGAGCAGACAAGATTAATCTGAAAGAGCGATGAATATGTACATTTCCTCAGCATCTGGGTAAACCAATCCCATTAATGATTGATTAATAATCGATTCTACATCCTACATGAATTCAGAATTTATGCACAATTAAGAAATAAGTCTACAAGTCGGTTGCTAAGTTGTCTTCTTCTACTGTTTCCGGCAGTCTGCGCACTTTTTGGCGTCTCTGCCGCTCCTATTTATGGCCAGGAATCACAACTACCGTTAGCTAACTTTGAGACTCGTCTGTACTGTAGTTGCAGCCGGTGTAGATCGCAAAATAGATGCTGCCATGACATTTACGTGTCGGGCACGTTCGTCTGACGCTACAGTGTTGCTGTTACAGTTACAAAGCAGGAAGATATTCAGTTTGCAAGCACAAAAGAAGCAAATCCTCAGAATTCAGATCCATGAATTACAACATTTTGGGCATTTTTACCTTATAAAAATACCCAGTGAATTTTAAGTCTTTCAACTAATCGACTTATTGTTTCAGCTCTATTTCATTTCATGATATTAAAACTTGTGGCTTAAAGAATACGTGGGGAAAAACGACTACACTAGAAACTATTGTAAAGATAACAGCCTGAGAATGAGACAAACCTGTTTGCAATCTAGTGTCATTATTTCCAGGAAATGATATGTTCAAACGTTCTCTCACATCCACACTCTGATATCGACACTTGTTCCTAATCACATGATCTTAATGCAGCAAATCCAACGAGCCAACGTCCTCCTCAGTACAAAGAGACAGACAGAGATAGTGGGAGGCAGAGATGGTGTAGCACCATCGCTGACATTGTGCGTCCATAAAGGACGGCGTGTCGGAGGGAAAGAGATGTGAGCGGTGAAAGCCGGAGAGGAGAGAGAGGAGGAGGAGGGGAAAAGATGAGGGAGAGTCGGTGGAGGGAGCACAGGGCGGCCATAATACTCCAATTAGTTCCACTACCCTCTAGTCCCAGCTCTGCTCCCTGTTTCCCTTTGATCTGTCTAATTTTAACAATTAAAATACATTGTTTCCATGCAGAGAGGAGCAGCGTGGGATGTTTAACCCTTTAGTAGCTGCTTTAATGCTTTTTTTTAGCATCCTACTATTCAAACTGTCCTTTCTCCTTATTTGCTTCAGGCCTTAAAATTTATGGAATATACTTAGTGAAGAAAAACAACAAGAGGAAGTGGCATTTCTGGACTAGCTTGATACATTATATATCAGTTGTTAGCATGCAATTTGCATATATACACTATTTATTATGGATGGGGATGGTTTATTTATGTTGTGTTTGTGTGTTTAGGTCTATCCACACACACATCGCACTAGACTCAGTGCAACCTACACCATTGTGTCGTTATTTGTCTGTATTTTTATGTTTCTCCAGCAGATGTGGAGCAGTAATTGGTGCAGGAGATGATGAAGTGTGTGCGTGTAAGTGTGTGTGTGTGTGTGTGTAGCGCCGACTCAAAGCAAGACTGTCGGGAGAATCATTAGACTCGCAGCACGGCCCCGCATTGAGGCTAATTACCACCTTTTGCCCCGGAGACACACACAAACACACATTTTCTCACACTGGCACATACCTTTATTGGACGCCATCCAGAGGCAGACCCATAAAAGCAGGCAGCAGTTTGTTGAGCGCTGAAGTATGGGTGCCAGAAGGTGCAAACAGTGCAAACAAACGTCTCCGCAGAAGGCTGCCATGTTCCAGCTCGTCTCTTTAGAAATCGCAGTAACTGGCACGGTCAGAGGACGCCTGGTGACCGCAGAGAGAATGAACGCTTTCATTAGAGTCTCTCTGTGTGCGTTGTGTCTCTGTTTGTGCCTGTGTAATGAGCGCCCGGGGCATATCAATAGACTAATACAAATTTGCCACAATCTGATATTGTTTGCATGTCATGGCGGTCAGTGCAAAATCTCTGCTCAGTAACAAAAGGCGCCTTAATAAAGACATTTAAGATATATATATTATGTTTGTCTTGAGAGTCGGGGTCTTAAATCTTAAATCTTTGGTTTATTACTCCCACAGCTGGTTGAAAGGACAGTTTGATATATTTAGATTTTCTTGCAGAGAGCTGCTGAGTATGCAGCTAAAGCCCATAAGTGATTAGCTTTGCTAGCATAAATACAGGTAGCAGGGGGAGCGGGCGTGCCAAAAATCAACTTGTTTTTGCTGCTTGTTTACAGAGTAAACAAATTAAGAGATGATTTCAGAAATCAAAGTAGTTTCTAGAATAAATTCTATAAAATGACACTTTTTTCTTTCTTAAACTGTGTTTTTATGAACTGCAGAAGAAGTCACTTCAACCCTTCAGCTTCATAATTACATATTCATGATGTGTGGCTCGCACTGAGAGTGCTTTTTTGTGTCACAGGATTTTACCGGGTCAAACTTTAAGATTTGTTTTTGCTTTAAATCTCAAGTCAAGTCTCAAGTTGACTTTTGCAGCTAGAGTCCCAAGTCGACATCTCTAGTTAATCCTCACACTTTACATCTTACGTACTTATTTAATTTGACAGGAAAGATTGAAATAGTCCAATATATTTTCCATAGCCGCCTCTCTTTCTTCATGTCTGTTTGTCTCTTACTGCACACTTCACACTCTCTGCTGTGTTTTACACTGAAGGACTGGTTCACTCTCTGGGATCTTTTTCATGTAACTGCAAAACTGAAAGCCTGAGCATGACAGCCCGGGTCATGTCAGTTATGTAATAATGGTAATAGCATGATGTATGCATGAGTTCAGGGGCAGTTCATGTTATTGTGCACTCGTTAGTTATTCCCTGAGAGCTCTCAGTGCTCCCCTGTTTCCCTTTGTGAAACTCTTTTCTGAGCAGCAGTTTTATGCTGCTATCTGAGCCTCATGATAGTCATGGTGATTATCAGTTACCTGTTTTGCAGATGCTGATATAACCTTTTTATTATCCAGTCTGAAAGCCTTTAAGCTCTCACTCTATATAAAAGTTGTTTTTCAATTATGCAAACAGAAGCATGAGTCATATTTTTGCCCGGGCCTTTCTTGTGTATGTGCCGAGGATTTAAAAACATGAGCCAGCCTCACTCCTTAGTTTAGAGCTGTGACTGGTCACAATGTCTCTTGTATATTTCCCTGAGAGCTGGCACATTATTTAACGTCAAATGTCTGTTTCTTCAGGTTTTGAAGATCAACCTCATCGGACACAGAAAACGGATCCTCGCCTCATTGGGGGACCGACTACACGAAGACACCCCGCAAAAGCCTCCACGGGCCATCTCCCTACGGGTGAGTGAGTCTCAGCCGGCAGACAGTCGCCGTGTGAACCGTGAAAATAACTGAATTCAAATAACTGTGATTCATCAGACAGAGAAGGGCACTAGCTCCTTCCCAGATGGCTGAGTATTTCTCAGAGGAAGCTTCAACCTTCCCCACTGCTGCTGTTAACACCCGAATGATTACCCAAATCTCTCGGGCAGGCACAAAATGGCCGACTCACTGCAGTTTCCTCCCTCCCAGCTCGTCCGGGATACTAATCACGAGGAAGTGGCTTTCCCTCTCCCATCGGGGCTACTCTCTAATGTCCTTATTATCCTCTCTTGCTCTTTGTTCTGTGAACCAAGGGAGGTCCTTTGCTTCTGCCTCAACCCGGTCGATTCTGCACCTTTTAAGACAAACAACCAGCCTGAACTGTCCGCTGTGGCTCCACATGTCCAACTCAGAGTTTCTGTTACTTACTGAGCCTTAAAAGAAGAGGAAAAAGTTCTCAGTGAAGCAAGCTCAGCGGTTTTATATCTCTGCTGTTGTTTCAGCCATAATTAAACTCCATTCACATAAAGAGTTGCTGGTTTGTAATTGAAAAAAGCAATATGGTGCTGTATGGTTTAATAAAGGCTTAAACGATGTGCTTAAGTGGCATTTTCTTCCAGTGTGTGAGCATAGGGCTGTTTACTCTGTAATACAGTACAAACAGAGCTGACAGCTGAGTGTGTTTGGACAAATGAGGGAATAAACTGAACACTTCAGCGCAGAAAGTGAATAACCTCTGAGGAGAACTAGTTGACCCTTTAGCGTGAGACTGTTACACCATTAAAACTTATAAAAGTGCTAATTCTTTGGGAGTTAAAGTCTCTGCTCAGCTTTAAACCCTCTTACAGGAACATCCTTTTACACTTAGAGGAGCTGATGCTCTCTGAGCAGGCAAAGATTCAGTGTGGTGTTAAAGACGCTCTGATGGACCTGCTGAGACTTCCTCATAAGAGGATGATGTCTGCGTCCCTGATTTAACAAAGCACTTTAAGGTAGCGGCACTCAGCAGCATGTTCACACTGTAGCTGCAAAATCAGATGTGACAGTGCACAGTGAATGCGACTGCCCTACTTATTGTACTTGCAGCGGTGACACAGCAAATTATCAAATGATGAATGAACCCTCTCTCTCTCTCTCTCTCGCGCTTCCTCCCCTCCCGTTCTGTCCCAGGAGCCCGGAGGGAACCACACTCCTCCACAGCTCAGCCCTTCAGTGGGCCAGGCGGCGTACACGGCGGGGGTCCCGGGCGGATCTCTGGACGTGCAGCACCTCATCATGCAGGCGGACGCCCGGCGCAGGCAGCGCAGCAATGACAACTACTTCGAGGACGTGCCGCGATCCAAGCTGGAGCGACAGATGGCCCAAGTCAGCATGGTGAGGAAGGGAGGGATGAATGGAGGGAGAGCGGCAGACTCCAGGAGAATGTTATGAATGGTCAGAGGCAGAGATACTGTGAGCTGGTAGAAACAAAGGATCAGTAATATTATTCTATATTTTCCTATTGTCCTCAAACACATCTTCTGTGCCTTAGAGCTGCAAATGTCGTCCAAATTCCTTAGAACAAATGAATGAGCATTATCTTTGTTCTGATGAACAGGCTCTAGAGCTTATTTTTCATCAATCCAACACTCTCCCTCCTGCTGTGTTAAACATTCACAAGAGCACCAAGCGTGCAGAAATCCACTGCTGATATGAGTCCTCAGGACATGAAACAAATGCTCCTGTTGCCCAGCTTTGTTTGGAAGTTACAGAGGATTCTTCTAAATTGAAAGTACCGTAAAATCTGGAATATAAATCACGGTCCGTTTTGGGGGGTATGCCAGAGGGAAAAGGTTTTCAATAGTTATTTATTAATAAAAACGTGTATACAAGTTATTTCAACACTATTTCAATTAATTTTAATTAAAACAAAACACACACAAATTACAGCCTTCCATCTGTTTTCGCCATGTCGAGTTTGCAATCATGCGAGCTACCGGTGCGGTAGCTAGCGGTAGCTGGCAGCAGACGGTAACGTTGATTGGTGTGAGGGTGGCAATCACAGCGGTGCATGTCCATGACGACGCGTTAGCAACCATTAAGTTAGTTTTCCTCGCTTAAAACCGCACAGAAAACAGCACTGCTGCATATTGTAAATAGGAGACGTTGTAGCGGCTTGGACCCAGAAACGGTTTAATGTGGAGATGTGGAGGCTCCACTTAACAACCGGATAGCGCCATCGTCTGGGTAAAATACCGTCACACAATAACATACCGCTTTTTTAGATGAAAAAAAAAAAGTATTAAAAGTGCATCTTATACACTGAATTATACGGTATATATTTGTAAGCAGTTTGAAAAGATTTCCATCCTCAGTGGGACCGATGGGCCACGGGGACAGGAAGTCAGAAAGTATTGTTGACAACAAATATATCCCATTCTTTAATACCACAATCTGTCTTCTCCCTTTAATGAAATAATAAAGAATGTAGATAAAAACTTCACCCCAGTAGTATTTCAAAGTTTAATCTTGTTATTCTTAATTGGAAGCAAAAATAAACATAGAAGCTTTTAGGCACATTTCTTATCAGGAGGGTGGAATATATCCTAATAATCAATGACACATCCCAGTATAAAGATGTGAGCCAAACGTTTTATCAGCCTGTTTGGTTGTTGAAAATCCACCATTAATAATCCTCAGCAGGCGGACCATCTGACAGCAGCAGTTTAGAGCTCATGAAATCTAAGCCTGAAACTTTGTGCTATAAAACGAGAAAACGCAGACAGCAATCAGGCAAAAATACAGCTCTATGAAATGAATGTTTATCCCCACTAGTTCACCTCAGACATCAAAGCATTCATCTTCAATTGTTCTGCATAAACAAGCTGTACTTTTCACAGTTAGGGTGTCGACTTTGCAAACCTAAAATTACAACTTTATGATTTCCAATCAGCGAAGCTCAACGAGACGCACTTAAACGACACGTGTGAGGCAGCAGCTGTGTTTTGATGCGGTGTGATTAGGGTCTTTTTGTGCCTCCGTGTGAATCAGGGAGCTTATCAGCGCAGACTACCACACACTTATGGTAACCCTGCTGAATCTTAAGTGTGTGTGCGTCAGTGTGCATCCCCCTTTTTAGAAGCAGAACAGCCCTCTGAGGTGTAATGATGAGTCAGCTTCTCCAGAAAAGACAGATTACTATTATAGAGAAGAGGAATTTCATTACCCTTCTGTGACTTCTGCAACGTTTCTACCTCACGAATGTTTCTCCCTCTGGCTCTTCTTCCCTTCTGTTCTCCCTCGTTTTTTGTGCAACAGCTGAAAACATTTTCTTCTCCGTTAGGAAGCAGATGAATAAACTTTTAGCGACTCAGGATTTCCAGTGGATTCTTTAAGCCGGGTCAAAGTTTGTGGGAATAACGTGTGTAATATTGTAAAGCTGGTAGATTTGGCGACCGCTTGTTTCCAAAGGCTTATCCCCGGCTGTTTATCCAACATCTTTGCATGTAATCATAGGATCTCACCTACACAGCGCCCAACCGGCTCTCTGACGGGGATTACACACACAAGCAATCAGACACTGAGCGACGCATAAGCACACAGTCACGGGATGCGTGCGTACCTCCTCACGCTACAAAAATCATCTGGTTTCATTTACCAAAGAATGAAGGCCCATAAACAGGCGTAATTATTACACGCAGACATTTCAGAAGTATGCAGATAGGATTTAGGTATTTCCTGTGTGTAAAGGGTGAAAGCTCAAGAGCTAAAGAGCGGGAACATGAAGGAACAGAGCGTAATTCATCCAACTTTAATTTCCTCTCCGATGTTCTCTGAAGCGTGTTCCTTTGAAGGCATGTTCATGTTCAATCAGGTAAGCCGCTCCGTTATGAGCTCGCGTTTGTCGAGCCAACAACTTGTCAACACGCAGCGTAAGCCTCGACGTCGAGCAGCATCTTGTAATCTTGTGTGATCCTGTTCGGGTTCCTGATGTGTGATTGGTTGTCGTTGCAGGCTGGCGAGTGGTGCGAGCCGATCACGTTGCGTCCGCCCAACGAGGCCACCTCGTCCACCCCGGTGCAGTACTGGCAGCATCACCCCGAGAAGCTCATCTTTCAGTCCTGTGACTACGAAGCCTACGTGAGTCCTGACCTTACACCTCAGTCTTATAAAACTTATGATAATCTTCATGAGCAATGAGTCTACAGAGGGTTTTATTGATTAAGTGATTCATTTTTTGGTCTATAAAATGTCAGGATATATTGGGAAATTTCAAAACCCAAGCTGATGTTTTGGAAAGACTTGTTTTGTCCAACCAACATTACAAAATTAACATTTTCAAGCACTTCAGAAACTAGCAAACATTTACGTTTGAAAAGCTGGAACCAGTGTTTTTAGCATTTTTTAGCAACGGTCAATTAATTACCAAAATTGTCGCCTCAATTTCCTCTTGATTGACACTATTTAAACTTCTTAAGTATTGATATTGTAGATCAAAGATCCTTAACCTCACCCCTCAGTCAAATCCACACTCAGTTATTCTCAGCACTTTGTATATAACATCTTTTACGTAACTGGCAAAGGTCTAAATTTACCAAAGTTACCACGGTTACAGCCTTGCACCTCTGATTGGTTATGAGCGCAGCTTCCAGACTGGAGTGATTGCTTTGGAGCAGGTAAAACAGGGCAGAAAAAGCAATTTTTAAATTCCACCGGCTGTGAAAAACAAAGAGAGAAAGTAATACGGTATCTAAGAAACACTGAGGAGTCGATTAAGCAACAAGAGGCAGAAGAAAGAGGTGGAGAGAGAGGAGAGAGATCCAAAATCCAAATTCAAACAGATAGAACGGGGAGAAGAGAATCAAATGTGATGCTCAAATCAAATATGAATGAATTGCAAGAAGAGATGAGAAAGAGGCCGTGAATAAGAGATAAGTATCCAAAGATCCGTCTGAAAATCTCCCCACTTGCGTTTTCTCACCTCAGAAGATTGATAGTAAAAGTGTGGACCATTAGGCTTCTGACGGATGTACAACTACACAGCCGGATGGTGGGGGAACACGCAGCGGGCGGGCCATCAGGGGAAAATATGGAGGTGCTTTCATGGAGCCATTTATGACAACATCTCTAATGCTCGCCGTCCCAGGACAACCGGCTCCAGAAAGCTCAGAAAGTGAGATAAATGAGCGGGAGCCACAACAGAGCGAGGCGCGGAGCACTCAGGATGAATATTGGCAAGCTGGAGGCAGATGGAGAGTGAATAAGAACAAATGAGATGGATAAGACAGTGATGAGAGCGGGAGAGGAAGGAGAGAGCGTATTGTGTTTGTGTTAATGGAGAAAAAAGAGGGAGAGTAACAAGGAGAGAGTAAAAGATGCAGCAGCACTCTTCTCATTTTATCTACAAACAAACAAACCCTCTCCTCCACCACCAGCACCACCTCCGGATATCTAAACTTTATTACGTCAGCGTCAGCGGGAGCACAAAATGTGTTATCTACAGTTATTACAAATCCATATCCAGAGAGCCTGCAGACATTTTAATATCATTACCACACGACATCATTAACAACTAATGTTATCTTAACACTGACTCTGTCTGCTCTGCTGTATTAATCTAAAAGCTTCTACAGACACAGAAGTGACAAAACGTTCTGTAGTTCATCCTGATGTTGAACCTATTATAGATTCTTTTCCTCCCTCAGCTGTAGTGTTTCTTTTTTAACTATAAAGGATGATAGCTAATGGAAACTTTGCCACAGCTCAGTTTGAGCTTCGCTACAAGTCTACATTTTTCTCAACATCAGTCTGTCAAAGTCTGTCTTTGACGAATAATCAGGTGCTAATAAGGACAATAAAATAGGGTTTGCTTGCTGATATTTTGTAACAACTATTGGATGGATTGTCTCTCAATTATCTCTTCCTCAAGTTTTCCTATTCAAACTGAATTGTATCCAATGCTGCAGCTCATGACTGAGTACTTGGTTGTAGTTTTACTTTGTTTTTAGTGCTAATAAGCAAATTTTTGCATGCTAACGCAATCAATAAGATAAAAAAACATTGAAAGACACTTTATATTACTATATTTACTATATTATACCAGCTAAACCTCAGCACATTAGAAATATGGACTTTAAAGTAACAATCTCAAACTTTTTCATGTCTGTTAAGTCTCTATCTATCGCAGAATGAGCTAACACAATGGTGACTGAGCCTATGGCCCACTGATGAAAGCCTTTGCATTTGCAATATTACAGACTGGCTGTCAAGCAGCGCCCAGTTAGTGACGCGTTTTCCATCAGCCAGCAGTGGTTGGTCTGCCAGAGAGGGTAGGCGGAGCTAAGCGACTGCTTTTCAGGTCGATGCAAGTGTTGCGAGTAAACAGTAATCTACTATGGCTGAACAAACAAAGAAAAGATCGATGACTACAGATACAACTTCAAAAATAAGTGAAAATCCAAAGAAAAAGAAACAAACTCGACGCTCAGATGAAGGCAAACAGTCATAGTAGTTACCGATTATCGTCAGTGGGAGGCGCTCAAGAGCACAAAAATTTTAATCTTCGAGATTGTATCTTTAAGCAGCGCAGCTGAGGGACGGCTACAGCACTGTTAAAACAGTCCAATGGGTTGCCGTAGTTTTTAATGTCACTAAGCAACGACTGCTGCTGGCAATGGCTGACATGTCTATAACAAACAGGAAAAATCATTAAATTAGCGGGTATCTTATAAAATACACGAATAATCCGTACGACTACTAAAGGTAGAATCAAATATAAATTAAATTACATATGTCCTGCATACACTCTGACGTACTGACTAAGGCAACCCAGTCTTTCTCCTGTAGTACAACACTGGGCTGCAACGACAGGAAGAGCGCAAAGTGGAACTTTTTTCAAATGCCGTAGCCGTCCCTTTAACCGTCGCTGCTTAAAGTCCCTAATGCCACTGTGACTGTTCTAGCATGCTGAAATACAGCCTCAGAGCTGCTAGCATGACTGTAGAAACTTAGTCTATCAATATAAGACATTTTGATTTGATCTGAAACTCATAAAAGATGTGTGTATTCATGTACACACACACACACACACACACTGAGTGCCATGGTAGACCAGATGGCAGCTGGCCTCTGTGCAGCTGTAATGCAATTTCTAGGAGAACTGCCAGCCACCCTGCTATAACACAGATTTAAGATTGTTAGCTTGAATCAAGAAAAAGTATTAACATGGTCAGATGACCTTCTTCTGATCTGACAAGGACCAGACTCCCAAATTGAAAATATGACTGAGTCACAGTGTGTGCTACATAAAAAGTAATTCATCACGTAAAGCCCCAAAAAGTTGTTTTGCCTCCAGAATCAAATGTAGGACAAATCCTGAGAGGTACTTTGGTCCTTGACTTTGGAGCTATTTACTGTAGAGTCCCACAGACAGAGAAAAAAGCTGTAAATATATCTCCTCTAATCCACTAAAAGCCTTGTTAGGGTCCCACTTTGAGGAATAAGGCCTCTTAAATAAGCAGGGAGGGCCTCGCAAGGTGGTGAAAATCACACCCATTAAGTGCTCTGATGTCCACATAAACATCGTCCCTGTAAAACACTGTCATCATTAGTGCTTTCTTTATTAAATCAGAAGGTACGTGTTCAGCATGTCCGACCACAGAGTCACGTCCAGAGAGGAGGATGAGCCAGAGCCTGGTGTTAATGTGCCTCCAGGAGACGCTCAAGGTGGAAGTAAACACTGCTCACAGTGTCTGTGTGCAGTGAGGCAAACTCTGCATCAGTTTGGGCTGAATGTAAACATGACAGAAATACAAGAAAATATTTGTCAAAATTGCCATATTATGAATTTTTTAACAGTTTATTTCGAGTGATTAAAATAAAAGCACGAAGACAATAATTCAGCGATAATAAAAAACACTTTCTAAAGACATCAGCTTTTTGTTGGAGGGAAGGCTGCTGTTCGTTTTGTTATTTTAGACTTCCTCTGAAGACTCCCACTCAAGCAACCCACACCATCATGTGTGAGCACTCCACTGCTGACCCCGTTAAAGCTCAGGTTGAGCTGGTTGGTTATCTACATCTAGCCGGGGTACATTGTGTAAACTGGACACGTAACAGGGAGGAAGTAGTTCATCTAGTGTTCAGTGGTCAAGAAAGAGCCGTGATGCTGATGCAGGTGGGTTTGGAGGCTTATGTCTGTAAATAGAGACGTCAGTCAAACCTGCGGCAATGCTTAGTGAACTTTCTGCCACAATCAAGACATGCAGCCCCGCTACAAGCTGTGGCAGCAGCAGAGCAGCTGTCGCCAGTCATGACCTGGGCATGGCGGAGACACGGGAGTCATCCTCGGTGTCGTAACCAGTGTCGTCGAGGGCAACAGTGCGGCATCCGAGAGGATGGGTCTGACTATATTATCAGTCCTGTTCATCATCAGAAGCACAAGCAGAGCTGACAGTGGATGACTGCTGCTGGACTGCGTCTCCATCATCTCTGTTCGAGTTTGTTAGTAGAATCAGAGTGAGTCACATCTTCATCCGAGAGGGGAACATGGGCACAGCTTTAAATCAAATTTGTGAATGGATCCAAATCTGCAAAAGAATCACTCCTAAATCCTAAAATTATTAACCACTGCAACAAACCACTGTCTGCATTCATTTAGGGAAAGCAAATGGATATTTCCTGCTTCCAGCTTCTCAAAAGTGACACAGCCCCTTTAACCACTGGTCAAAAAACCCACTAAAACCCGCTAACACCCGGCTTAGTAGGAAAGGCTACAATCAAATCAAATTGTCTGCGCCAAGTTTGATAAACAGACTGAATGAGTAATAGATACAATAAAGACCTAACCACTGTAACATGTTCAACACTGTCTCCAGCGCGTTTGTGACATCAGAAAAAAGGATACAGAAAAAAGGAGTATACTTCTCTGGCAATAGGAAAAGAGACAATCGGCATTTATTAGCAGGTCTTCCCGGGTCTGAAAAACCTGCGTCAACACGCTAATTTTGGTGGGAAAGGGGTATTTGCTGCTCTTACTAAACTTCAGGATGTCCACTAGAATAGAAAATAAAGTTAAACAATTTTTGGAAGAGTATCTTAACCAGACACTCACATACTTGTTTAATCCTCTAAGCATATGTGTGTGTTTTCCACAGTACCTGGGCTCCATGCTGGTGAAGGAGCTGCGAGGGACGGAGTCCACACAAGACGCCTGTGCCAAAATGAGGGTAAAGAACAGCCTCACACACTTTACTTACTTCTGCTGTGAAAGATTCATCTCACACTCATCTCACTCTGGGAACAGTGTGACATATCTATGAAGAGCATGAGTGCAGGAGGCCGTATGTGCGGCTTTATTATATAAATGTTTTCTCCAGAAACCTGAGAGGAGCTTTAAATCTGGGACACAGTCTCACAGAGCGAGCGCACTCTCACTCTCACTTAAACAAACTTTAAGTATCATGACGGTGGATTAAGTGAATTGAGGGATTTATTTTTAATATTCTTGCCTGTGTGGCTCGATATCACATGACCCGCCTTTTACCTCACACCAGCTTATATCTCTACCTTTTACTTTCCGTCTTCGGCTGCTCTCTCTTCTCTTCCGTTATCTGTCTCCTGCTATCACGTCTTTCCGTCCTGCTCACTCGCTCTACATATTTTACAGTAACACCGACTCCCCTCTCTCCTCTGGCCCTCGGTTCACATCTCTCACTCTCATCCTGAGCTGCTGCAGTGTGAAGATATATTTTAATATTCATGAGCGAAGCTTCTGTTCCTCTCCCCTCCTCCCTCTTTTCTTCTGTCTCTATATTTATGTTCTTCCACATCAGAAGGCCTCTTTCTTTTCTCCTTTTCCTCAGTATGAGACACCAAGGTTGTCATTAACTGCAATGAGATTCCTGTCATATCATTCAGACTTTTATAACCATGTGAACGTGTCATCCTTCTTTACCCGCTCGCCCCTGTTCCCAGCATCCCCTCCTTTCATCTGTCCCTCCATCTTTCCACTCTGGAGGTAGATGTAGATGTTTAAATCCCGTCTCCACAGCCTCGAGCTGGGTAGCGCTGCTTTTGTCAGCTCTTCTGCTCTACCTGACCCTGACAAGGCCGAGCTGCAGCATCAACACGCAGCGAGCAGGGAGGGTAGAAACAGAACAAAGAACAGAAACAGAAGCAGCGAGTAGACTCAACAATTCAACATAGAAGGAGACAGGAGGGACAGAGGGTGATAGAAATATGGATACTGAGGGAGAAGGAGATGACAAGCGATAAAAGACAATACAGAGAGCGCAGGAGAGGGACTCATCTCGCATCGATTCATGTGAATATATTAAATCTTTTGGCAGGTAGGACGACAGCTTGGAGGGTGACGCCAACATCGGTGTAAATCACACGATTCTCCCCAGCATCTCCCTGCATGATGAGTTTATATATAGGTTATTGAGACGCGTTCAGGTGCCGATGTGTAATTAAAAGGAAGGAGGGGAGATGTGCAGTAAGAGCCTGGTGTGGCTTACAAGCTAATAGATGTATTGGATTTCAGCGCTGCAGTCGATCAGGTTTAGAAATGTGATTCAGAGGGGAGTGACAACCTTTGACCTTTGCAGATGATCGAGCATGAAATCATTAAAAGACGTGTTGTATTGGCTTATTTACCTCTTTATGTAAACATTCATATTGTTTGTCTCACATGATTGTATACCTGGTGACAGCCTCCTAACATGGATTAAGCTGTGTTTTATACAAGGGATGTACGATATTATCGGCACGTTATCGGCATCAGCAGATATGTCATTTTTTTGCCGATATTATCCGCTGATAAAACGCTTTAATTCTGCCGAAACAACTCTTAACTAGCTAACAGTTAGCTCACATTCTCGTCATTTTAACGGACTTAACAACATCAAACACGCTGAAAATACACTCTCGGCCAAAGCCGATGCTAACAGAGTGTAACATAAACATCAGTGCAAAACTAACTTACATATTAATGCACGCACACACGTTAAAATAATTGTCCGTCGGGGATCACTGATGTCTCCGTAGTAGGTGCAGTAAACAAGTCCGGGCATGTCTCCCTCACTGCCGTGTTTTGGGGGGATGCGGCATTCAGGTGCGCTCAGAAACGTGAGTGATCAGACGCGTGACCTTTTGTACAAGCGTGAAGAAGGGTGCAAGATGTCTGCAGTATGGCAGTTTTTGGCCACTACAAGAAGAGTAGGCATGATATCAATTCCACTACAGGTGAGACTTGATGTTCTCTGCAATTAGGTAGAAAGAAACGTGCCTAATATATTGGTATCGAAATCGGCATATCGGATATCGGCAAAAAATCCACAGACAGAATACAGACAGAATTAATTCATGTGCAACTAATTAAGAATTTTCAACTGTGGGGTGTTTAAAGTTTCATACTGCAACAGATTCCTGTGTTTTTTGGGGCTTCATTTTAACAGAATTTCCTGCCTCCAAAGTCACTGCTGCCTCTCTCCTCTCTTTTGTCTCCTTTTGTTTTTTTGTGTGCTCCAAGAAGTCGACAGAACAGATGAAGAAGGTGCCGACCATCGTGCTCTCTGTTTCTTACAAGGGAGTGAAGTTCATAGACGCCACAAATAAGGTAACGCTCGCAGCCCACTTCCTGCTGTAAATAACACATGAAAGGTCAGGCTTTGAACATGAGCGACATTCAGAGGTGTCAGAAAATGGACAGCATAGCAGCGCTGATGTCGGCTTCCGCTGCAGCCTGACTGGTTTAAACTATACGGTGTAAAAATCAATGAAGTGTAATAGAGGGCAGAACACAAACAGGTGATAATCAGAGTGGGATAGATGCACTGAATGTTAAGAAAATCAATAACAACCTACTCACTTCATTAGAGCCTTGAGTGAATGTTAATAAGGTGTTTATAAGAACAAGAAACTTTAGTTTTTAATTTTTAAAAACAAGTTATTTAACACAGTTGTTCAGAAACTCGTTCTTTCTGCCTCCAAAGAAACAATGAGTGAGAGCCAGTGTGTGTCAGGGCGTCCCAGTTACACTGGGAAATAGTGATTTTATGTGTGAATGTGTCACGAGTTGGGGTTTTTTTTTCAGAGCACTGAGCTAATAATTTCACACCAAAGAGTCAATTATTCCTATCAGGTAATAAGTCCTGAGCATCCGTGTGAAAGACAACAGGCTGTAATCCTCCTCGGGTAGTAAAAAACACGGCACAGTGAGAAACTATTTTAATTAAATTATAAGCTTCTTGCTTGAAAAAACACATTTATTTAAGCCTTTGTTGTGCACATTAACACACACAGGAGCAGATGAGCATGACGTACAGATAGTGTGAACATGCAGAGTTCAGTGCTCCTCCTCAGGTCCCCCTGCAGAGAACAGACTCATCGACACATTAAAACAAATGTATACACAGACAGATATGGATGTTATCTTTTAAACGTTATGACCATAATCAGCTGCTACATTATTTTTTTTTATGTTTTTAACTTAATTATATGTCCCATCTGTCTCTGCCAACATTGTTTTATGCTATTATTCTCTTCTTACCAGGAAATAATCCCATTGAGATACAAGATCTCTTTTACAAGGGAGTCCTGGCCAAGACAGCAGCATAAAAAGTTTCAAGTACAGAACAGACAACAGACTAAGACAGGCAAGAAATTCATCGACCAATAGCTTAATAGCATTCAGCACTAGGACAGTTGCATTCTCTGGTCAAATGCTCCTTAATTCGGCTTTTAAAGTCGTCCAAGCTAATTGCTCCACTTTGAGGCCCTGCAGCTCAGACCAAGATGAGGGAGCAAAGAAATTAAAAGCATTTTTAATGAAGACAGATCGAGTTCGAGGAATGACAAACACGATATGTTCGTGTGACTGGAGGCTGCGGCCACTGAAAGTGGACTCTAAACTCTAAACCCCCCTAGTCCTTTGATCCAGCTGTAGCTAACGTACTGGTTCGATATTTTACAAGAGAGAAATAATATTTAGTGTAATAAATCAATTTAAAGGAGAAGGCACACTTAAAAGAGAAGTGAATCCCCCCTCTCTCTCTCCTCTGCTGTCCCTGTGTCTGAAAAAAACACCCAAAACAATCAATAAGCCAATATCTTTAAAGAAACAAACAATAATACTGACTGGTATGACAATAAAAAGTTTTCCTACTGTTAGTGTCACTAAAAACTTCTCTCTGCTGCTCTGCTGTTCTGTAACTCTCAGCACTGAGATGTGCTTTAATTAACACAAAGTCTGAGTGCTGTGCAGTTACATTACCAGAGGACAAATTCCAGCTCAGTGACTCCAGACACCAGACCAAAATGGTGCTGCAGTGATTATGGTTTTGGGATGTGTATGAAATGAGATAAATAATAAATCAGATTTGTTTTTCCGTGAAGTGGCTCACTGGAGATAATCAACGCTCTCTCTCTCTGCTCCTCTTTATCTTTCTGCCTGTTTCTTTCTCTTTTTTTCTGCTCGTTCTCCTTTTCTCCCTCTGCAGAACATCATAGCGGAACACGAGATCCGTAACATCTCGTGCGCGGCTCAGGATCCAGAGGATCTGTCTACATTTGCCTACATCACCAAAGACCTCAAGTCCAGTCACCACTACTGCCACGTCTTCACTGCTTTTGACGTGGTCAGTTCTGACGCTGCATCTGTGTGTTTAAACTAAAATGTCCCGTCCAAGGTTCCTATAATGTCACATTGTATTCTGACGGCCTTTTCCCTCTTATCAGAACCTGGCGTACGAGATCATCCTGACGCTGGGCCAGGCCTTCGAGGTGGCCTACCAGCTGGCCCTGCAGGCCAGGAAGAGCGGCCACGGATCGTCCACGCTGCCCGAGAGCTTTGACAGCAAGCCCAGCAAACCCGTCCCCAAACCTCGAGTCAACATCCGCAAATCTGTAAGCATCGCTGCCATTACTGCTGGGAGGGAAAATCCATCCTAAACTGAAATTCACAAAGTAAACAGCAGCTTTCTGTGCCTTCTGAAAAGTGACCTCAGTGGCAGCTTGGATACTTTCATCTTCCAGCTTTTACATGATAAACTTAACTTATAAGAGAAGTTGTTTCTCAAAGAATTGTTAATAAGATGAATTTTGTTTTAAGATGGATTTTCACTTCAACTTATAGTATCAACTCTTGACCTCAAATGTAGCTGTTGTGTATCTGCTTCTTATCAAATCTAACCAGCATCACATCAACTCATTATCACCACAATACGTCCACACTTTCCATCCCTTTGCTCCGATTCACCCCGGTCCCTCGTCCCTGCTCCGTAACATCATTTCCAACTCAGTTTGATTTACTTGGATAATCCCTGACTGCTTGTGTTGCGTGTGCGACAGTGTCGGCCCAGCAGACAGTGTGGCAGAGCTGTAGGAGGATATTTGATCTGTTAAGCGTCCATTCAGTCTTGTTGTCCCTGCAGTCTCTTACACAGCGGGCTGATTGATGAGGCCTGTTTGCATCGGGCTCAGGGGAGGTCTGCCGGCTCGCCTCACTCTGTGGGTGTGTGTGAGAGTGTGTGTGTGTGTGTTTGTGTGTAAGAAGATAAAGAATCCCCATGTTGAAGACTCCTACAGACTTTAGCCTTGCATGGAGAATACATTTATTGACATTTCAGCCCATGAGACCTTCAACAAAAACGCTGCAGAGTGCAGGTTTCTCTGATGTGTCTGAGGACATATATATAGATGGCTCTATAGAATATGTTGTTCGTAGTGTTTTAAGTGCAATAGTTGTTAGTTCATTAGCAGACTCATTGTTCTGCTTGTTGTTTTGATTAAATCAGCGGAGTTGAAGCTATTTTATGTTTTGTAAACAGTGATTATGTTAATGCTAATTATCACTGTATATGTTACTTCATAACTCAGTTGCACAGCCCTCCCTACCCAAACATTAAGCCCAAATTTCCCCCCCAAGATCCCTGAATTTCCTCCCCAGGGATTAATAAAGTATTTCTGATTCCGATCAGAGAAATAAATCGAACATAATTTTTCCCATGATGCAGACGTCAGTGACATCTGAAGCAGAATCTTACTGATTTCACAGATGTCCAACTGCCCAGAATGATTAAATGTTTGCCCAGCACAAAGTCAGTGTTATTTCCACAGGAAAGTCAAATATTTTGCCAACTGGCGACTGAGGCTGTCACCGAATATTCTAAATTCAAATATGTAACTGAATTATAAAAAGAAACAGATATTCAGATATTAAAAATCAGCGCGGCTGTCTCGGGAGCTCTTGCGTGTTCTCGTACGTGCATGTGTGCACTCTCTTGGTTAGGGAGCGTCTTCGAATGCACACAATGTCACTTTATAAGTTAATAATTCATGTACCGGGTGGCATGTGGTAACAATGGCGGAGAATTCAAGTCCTTGCCCGGCCGGAAAGAGAGAGGTTCTAACCCCCAGCATCACAGACTGGTATAGGTATGTTGTTTACATGTGGTTTCCCCTCTTGTGGACTTATTGTGCAAAAATAGATGTTCGAATAGTTCGAACCTCTGTGGTTTTTTAGAAGGAATAATCAAACGTCATTTTTGGCCAATTTAGACAGCACTACTGGCAACTTGGGGTCGACTTGGAACATTTTGGAACAGGTGCATCTCTTGCACGGATGCAAAACTTTATTTGGACTTGGTTGAAGGGCTTGAAAACGTTTGACATCTCATCCGAAAGGCTTCTTCAGTTCTAAACTGACTGGTGGACAGAGTGGGAAAAGTTCAGTTGCCTTTTGGATCAAGCTTAGAATAACCAGGACCTGGATGACTGAGAACCTTCACAGACAACGCTTTCTTGAGAGTTGCCACCTACAGGCAATCATTGAAACAGTATGAGGCTGTTGTTCCTTACAATACAAATAAAGCAAGGACCCACCCACAAGGTCCCTGCTCTGTCCCGCTACAGAAGGCCTCAGGGCCCCTTAAATAGTTGTCTAATAACAGATTCCAATAAAGCATTGCCATTTGATCACCAGCCCTAGCTTTGTGATATTAGATACTCATGTTCCACATTCCATCAAGAACTTCTGTGTGTGTATAAGTGCACAAGTGTGTGGCCTTTCGTCATGCCTCCTTGAACCACAGCGTCACAAAGTCTGTCTGTAAACCTGTCACCCCTCACATTAACCCCCGACTGAGCTTTAAAATAGTCACGCTAACACACTTCACACACGTCCATCCTCTGCCGCCACGCTTGGACTGGCACAGCAGCACATGTGTGTGGTTAAAGGACCCAGTGTAGAGTTACAGTGGCTGCTATATCAGTGTGCATGGACCAAATTAAAGTCCATTTACATACTGTGTGTCATGGAAGAAGGAGATGGTGACGGAGGAGAATCAGCGGCTCCGGTGAAACGGCCTCGCTCTCTAAAGTTAGAGCGAGATGTGAGACAGTGAGGAAAGACGCAGCATTTGTGTGTTCCTCCTGTGTGTGTGGTCCTGTGCCTACAGAGATGATGGACGATGGCATGTGTACACACAATCTGCTGACTCGGCCATCATTGCATTAACCATTAATTGCCTTTTTCCTCCCCGTGTTCGTGTGAGTGTGGTTAATGGCTTGTGGTGTGCAGCAGGGCAAAGATGCTGCAGGATTCACTTAATATTCCTGCCACCTGCCAGCCATAATCTCCATCCTGCAGCACCTCTCAGGCCCCCGTGCTCTAAAACACTGTTGCTTTGTCTCAGCCCACACGCATCTGTTTCTCCACACCTTCCCATTATCATTTTCATGTTGTGTATGTGTTATGTGAGCACATCTGCTTGTAAATCTCCCTCGCCATCCACTTAACCTGCCGTCATTAGTGTGAGAGTGCCTGATGTGACTCAGTGTGAGCATGTTGGTGTTATCTGAGTGTAGCCTTAAACAGGATGTAAATACGTGACCCTAACCCTGTGTAATCCAGTTCTACAACCTTTTTAAAAGGAGTGAAAAAGCCTTCCAGTGAAGTGAAAATAGCTTGTTTATAAGCAGCTGGTTCATGTTTGGGTGGCTGATGAGCTCGACCTTAACCTTAAGCTATTTCACCTCATTTGCAGAATTTTTCATGACTTTAAACGACATTTTTTGAATATTTGGATCCGAGTTTGTCTTGTGACGATGCTTCTGCAGAGTGAGGTTTTGCACAGTGGCTGTAACCCTGTCGGTCTTGCTGGAAGTGTTCTTCTCGTGCAGGAGTTGCTTATATAAATGTGGCGTAACACGGCCTGTTCTCGCTTTAGTTCTGCTGTTTTGCAGTGATGCTGCTATCCCACGCTGTTGCCAGGGCGATAACTTCGCTGCCATGTTGTTGCCATGGTTTTTGCTTTGGTTTTTTGGAGTGGTGTTGCCTATCCCTGTTGCCATGCAGCCGCTCTGTCATTGCAGTGGTTCTGTCTTGTTTTCGGTGTTGGTGTCGCTGTGCAGGCCTCCTTTGACCTGTGTATGACCTCTGCCCTTGTAGGTCATCATTCCCCCTGCCAGCCGCTGGTCACTGGGCCACATTTACACCCCTCACCGGCCTCCTCTCCACCCTCCTCTTCCTCCCCCTCGACTCTTCCATCTTCCTCACAAAGCTCAGTCACAGGTCCTCCACGCTTTTCCTTCTCTTATCCTTTATTTTCACATGGTTTTCTTTTAGTGAAGGAGACAGCGCCGTTTGTAAGTGCTTCCATTTTACTCTGTCGCTTTTATGCAACTGACTCTGCATCCTTGTGTTTTGTGTTTGCAGTGACTGTACGTCTTCATTCTTGTTTCTACCGCTAAGAAACAGTGTTGCAAAGCGAACCCTTTTCATTTCATTACAGCTACAATAGAGCCAAATGCAGACATTGACTTTAGTCCATTAAACATCACAAGCTTGGCTGCAGGCAAAGGCAAAGGCAGGGACCTGAGTATGCTGATCCCTGACGTCCTAGACTGAACTCTCCATTTCGGGAATAACCTATGTTGAGAGGCAGAAAATCAACTGTGCTGCATAAGCAGCAATGCAGGTATGAGGTACTGTGCTGTTGTAGAGAAGAGGGAAGTGAGCTGGAGGCAAGGTCAACCCTCACCTTTGGCAAGGACCTTTGGATGGAGATCGAGCATACAGAGAGCTGAAATAGTTCTTCTGCAGGGTGGCTGGGCTCAGCCTTTTACCCCTTTCCCACCTAAAGCGGGTTATTTAGACCCAGGAAGCCCCACTTATAGATGCCGACTGTCTCTGTTCCCATTGCCATTGGATACTCGTGTCGGTCTCTTTTCTGCTGTGTCACTGTCTGACGTCACAAAGGCACTAGAGACAGGGTTAGTAAACAGTGAAGAGTGGTTAGGTCTGTATTGTATCTTTTACTCATTCAGTCTGTTTATCAGACTCGGTGCTGACAAATTTGGGCCGATGTTCGAGCGCTGCTCGGACGGAGACGGGCGGAATTTGAAGCTGAGATGACAAGGAGTCGCAAAAGTTACAGATGGAGCGTAGCATTGCGCTGGAAAGGGGGCGGAGATTAGCGTTTCAACACGGGTTAGCTGGTTTTTTGACCAGTGGAAAAGCAGCTTTAGAGATAGGAGCTCAGACATCCAGAGCGACCTTTGAGTAGTAGAGGAAGTTCAGGTTGTTTGGGAATCTGATCAGAATGCCTCCTGGGTGACTTCCTTTGGAGGTCTTTTTGGCACATCCATCTGTTAAGAGACCCTTAGGTAGACCCAGAACAGCTGAGGGGGAATACAGATCTTACTTGGCCTGGGAAGACCTCAGTAACCCCCAGGGGAAGCTGGAAAACGTTGCTGAGGAGAGGGATGTCTGGACTAACTGTGTGTAGCCTGCTGCCACCGCAACCCGGGCGCAGATAAGCAGAAGAAAATCGATGGCTGGGTGAACACTTGGAATGAGCTTTTGCGCTTCGAGGGTTTTTCTTCTGATCCAGTTTCTCCCCCATCCACATCTTCATCTTGCACTCAAAGCAGCTGAATATTTAAAGGGTCATCAAAAGCCGACTGCACTACCAGAGCGTACATAGTGTGCCAAGAAATGATTCAAATGTTCATCATGCAATACACTCCCATTGCATACAGCACGTTTGGCATCAGTTCGGATAACTGATGTTGCTGTTCTTTGAAGGTTTGCAGTGACTAATGATACAGTGGCTGTCCCTGCGGCATTACTGAATTTTCTCATGTCCGTCCATTCTGCAGAACACTGAGAGAACTAACTCTGAAGGCAGGCGCGGTTCTTTAAGAGGCTTTGTGGCTGATGAATTCTAGAGGTGATGCTGGGAACAAGTTCTCCTCTAAGCATGATGGTGTTGAGCTGTGAGATCGAAAAATGTGTTTGTCCGTAATCCTGTAACCCCCTAACAAGATTATAAGGTCTCGCCACAGTTGTGTGAGAGGGAGAGGATCGAGAACTGGATTAATAATATAGTTAGTTTCTGTGTTGTTGCTGTAGCCGTGTGTTGAGAGAAGATAAGAGAGCCAGTGTGCTGCAGAACTCTGAGCTGAACCCTTTTTATTCCAGAAGATCTTCAATGTTTTTTTTATTATAACACTAATTTATTGGTATTTAATACGTGTTTCATGTCATTAGCATTAGAAGGAAATTTTCAAGGACAAATTTAGCCTTTTACTGTTAAAAATGCAGCTCCCACAGTCGCCTCCCCTCCCCCCAAACCCGCTGAAAATAAACCAGTAGATTGGAGGGAAAACACCCTCAGCAACAAAAACCCAGCTGCTTGATTGGTTGGGTTATTTTTGAAAGCAATGTATGTGTTGCTCAGCTTTGACGCCACAATAGCTTCACATTGGCAGCACAGACAAGAATCCACTCTTAAGATTAACAGGAAGTACACTGCTGCAAATACGTAATGTTACGGTACTAGGAGGAGCTTGCATTTGAAAAGGTATTGATGTAATTATTTCTGTTCTGCTCCCTCATCAGTAATCTATATCTCATCTCCTTCACACATTCGGATTATTATTCATTAAATTACATTGTAATCAACATACCCTCCATCTCATTGATTCTATGGTTGCACTGTTTCCACTGACTTGATGAGCATGAAATTGTATTAGAAAAACTGTAACAGAGTGCAAGGTGATTATTTTCAGCAGAAACAGCTGATCTCATTCAAAATATCCCACCATAAATTGCTGAAAATAATTCGTCCCATCTTCTCTCTTCTGTTCTGCCTCAGATGGAGCAGCCGTCCATGGACCCGAAGGGCCACGCCAATGTGCCGTGGATTGTGGAGCCAGGTCAGGAGGCAAAGAGAGGAGTCAACACCAAGTACGAGACCACTATTTTCTAACATACACCCGCCTTGTCCACTCCTGTGTGTGTGTGCCTTTCAGAGGTTGCCCTGTACTGGGGCCCCGCCCCGGAGTTGGGCACGAGCGACGCACGCCGCCGCGTCACCTCACCGGCTGAAAAATAAACAAAACATCCCGCCCCGCCCTAGTTAGCCGAGCCTGTCCACTGCATGATGACGTTTGGCGCTGCGCTGTCTCTCTCTTCTTTCTCCTTGTCTACTCTTTCATTTTCGCTCTCCCCCTCTTTGGCCCGAGCCCCCGATCTCCTGCCTGCAGGGCTGGCGCATGTCCTTTGAACCCAGGGCTGTGGTGCACTTCTGTCTCCACCTGTAGGGGAAATGGTCATCTCCGTTTTTCAACTTCCTGTTTGTCGGTCAGTCAGCAGTCGGTTGTTCTGCTTCCAGCTTTTTGTCTTTTTTCTCTCCTGCTGATGGGTGCAACCGTTTGGCTTCGTCTCTCTCCTTTTTTTCTCCTCCGACTGCCTCATCCCTCGCTTGTCTCTGCATTTCAGCCCCTTTGTACAACTTTCCCTGACAATTTGAATGAGATTTTTAACCAGAGAAGTGCTAAGCGCTGTGACAGTGTTCTAGCTGTCTGTTGAGCCCGGTGTGGGAGCTGACAATGAGGAGGGCTGTTGTCAGAAATGACGACTGGAGGAAAGTTCAGACTTTTTAGACATTTTTTTAATAAGAGAGGAGAGGTGATGTAGCACAGTCTCACTCAGACTCAGACTGGTTCATCCAGCAGGCTACAAGAATGTATTTCAACTTTTTGATTCTTTCTATCAGATTATTTTTTTGAGAATACTTACAAACTTGTGAATTTCTTTAACAACTTTAAACTTGACCTGTGACACAGGAAGAAGTAGGTGTTTTTTTTCTTTATAGCACCTTCTTCAGCACATAAGTGTGTATATGTTCAGAATAATTTTAACCACGTGGATTTTTCCCTGGCCGTAAACCTAACTTTATTTGGTTGGAACAAATCTTGTATGTAAAAGGTTTAGCATGTGGCTTGTGAGACGCATGGTGGCCATTTTGGATTTGCTGAGCAGGGGGGCCGGTGGAGAGGCGGGGTGTGAGGGCTCTCTCGATAAGTGATGTCATCTCATTTGCAGGGCAATGCCGGACGCTCATGTCTATTACTGTGGAATGCAAAGAATGTAGCCAGCCCTAAACACGGACCTTGTCACACATACAATGCAAAATGGACTACAAAGGACCCTCTTGCTCACTTTGCAAAGGACTACAAACATGGACGCCACAGTGTTTAAGGTTGACTACAAAATCTTCACATTTATCCACATGATGCTTGACACAGTTAAACATATGAAAAACACTTGTACACACACACACACACACACACACACACACACACTAACAGGACTGCATCTTGACAGACAACAGTCTGCTCTGAATGTACACTTGTTTGAAAGCAGCCTCAACTTTCTTCAACTACAGCAGGATCCGTTTTATGCGCCCCTCTGGGAAGCATGACCTCTGAACTTTTGGGCGGGCACAGGGTCTCCATGGAGACTGTGAGTACGGTTACAGGGCATCTGTTGGGCTTGCTTAAAAGGCACCACCGGGCATGTGTCAGTGTTGGAACGGGCATGGGCTTGAGGACGTCTGGCCGGTTCTTTTGGTCTTTTTTTAATTTTCTTTAGAGTCAGAAAATAATACAGAAATATATGCACAAGCGTGTAAATGTGATTGGAATAGCTGCAACACGCTCAAGATGCAACAGGTGTGTTCATCACGACGGATGATCCTATGTGAACAAACTGCATCTGGCGTTTAAAAAAAAGTATTCTATTCGTATTGCCCGACATTTTAATGTTTAATATGAGAGTATTATATTACCATGATGATTATGATTATTCTTGTGCAATTCTTGTCTACTGTTGTCTTAATGTTACATTATTTTTCTATGATATGATGAGATGAAAAACCGTGGGCTTGAGAATGATGGCCATCCTTTAAAAAAATCTGAAACTAGCTGATCATCCTTGTACACACGGAGTGAATGTTGCAGGTGGCTCGCTAACTCTTGTCAGGTCAAATCCTCCATCATTTCTCATGGGGCTCTACTCTTATCTAGCAGATGTACTATTTTAAACGCAGTATTACTGTATTATTTGGATGAGACATTATCCAATTATAAATGTATATAGATATTTTGCCAACTCATTGTTCATACATGTAATGTAAAAGAGAAGAGAATAAAGGACTTGCAGAACATGGCACTGGAAACAAGGTACCAAAATAAAGGTTGGAGATGAACAAAGTGGTAGAGTGTAGAGATTGTATTTTGAGTGCAAACTGAAATGGATTATTTGGTGACATCACTGCTGACCAACTTATGTACATAGGCTTGGGCTTCCAGCACACTGATTTTTGTAATTTTGGCCATTATTTATATCCTTGTAAAGCACATGGAATAAAATATGAATTGGAAAACCATTATTTATCATTGGGATAAACTTGTCATGAGTTGTCTGTCATTTCCCACAAACACTACATAAAAGCTTTAACGACCCTCTTTTGGGGAATCTGAGCAAGTTTGAAAAGATGATTACGTTTTATTGCTTCTTGTCTTGTTTTTATAGTTTTGGCAATCATGTTTATTTGTTATGATAAAACTCTACTTGCCAAAGTGATTGCAGAGATCTGGGAACACGACAACCTCGGTGTAAACGAGCCAACAACAATCAGACGGGTTGTAAACGAGCCAAACGTTTTAAATGGAGGTAAACCCAACATGTTGGATCAGGATGGAAACTGAGATTAATGTTTACGCCTTTATTTTACAATTCAGCGCTCGCTTGATGGTTGTTTTATACCTTTGTAAATACTTCTTTTTCCCACATCTCAGCAATTAACTTGGTGTGTACAATCAGAACCACTAAATGGCCCAGAGTTATAACTAAGTTATCAAAGATCCTCAAAATAGTTTAAATAGTTTATCGGCTCCTCTTATCTGAGGGAGTTTTATTTATTCTAATGTTAACTAAAAGATCATGTTATATAAAACTCATCTTACATCCAATAGTGTATGTTAAGTTGTACTGAGTGTCACATACCTTATGGAGGATCAGGTCGCAGGCTGTGGTGGCAGGGACTGCAGAGCTCCTCCTCCAGCACCTTGGACAGCACCTGAACATTGAGACAGAAGCAAGACGGTTATTCTAATGCAGAATTTCAGTATTTAAGCATTTCAGATTAAATTTAGGCACTAATTGACTTTTAATTTTAACCATGAACAACAAAGACCAATACAACAACATTCTTTAAGTTGATCTAATCACATCTGTTTCTCCTGCATTGCTCCAAATGTCCAACAAACTAACTGGAGGCAGATACATTTTGTGGCTAGCACCTCAGGTCCCGCTTGAGCTTTCTAAAATGATACGTGTTATTTATCAAACTCTGCTTCCACTATGAGAGCACACTTAGCACGTCATCTTAGAAGCAGCCGCCCGCCGCCACATCTCTTTCCTTCAAAGCTTAGCGATGACAGAGTCCATTAAACAAACATGAAGAGGCTGGCGGGGTTTGGGAGCTGGAGCCACTCTGACTGCTCTCACTACACGGCCCGCCTGGATTTGACTGACAGATCTCACAGCCAGAAAGTAAACACGGCCCTGTTTACTGTTACAACTTTGAGAGGAACTGCAGGGGCAAAGGTGAGTGTATCTCAGGTAAACAGGGTCTGTTTGTATGATGCAGCTACTACACCTATCAGATATCTCTTAAAACGGTTACTGAAACCAGCATTGGTCTGATGTTGTATGCAGCTGGTATACATGGTGTTTAGCTTTGATGCTAAAGGATCTCTTGTTGAAACCATCAAAGGTGACTAATTTAAAATAAAGCGCATGTGCAAACTATCCTATGTGTACTGAAAATCAATTAATCAATTAAGAGTTGACTAATTGAATAGTTGCAAAATAAATGATATTACGTTATAGTGATCGATTAAGTCATTCATCAAGTAGAAACACCAACATTTGCTCTCTATCTGTCATGACATTATATTAAGTCCAGTGGATAATCCAATAATCTTTTAACTTATTTTCAAGCAAAATAGTCAAACTTTCTCATTTTGCAGCTTCTTAACTGTGAGTTTACTGTTCATCTGTTCTTAAACTTATTTAAATATAAAAGTACAGAAAAGATCTGAACTGCTGCCTTTTCTCCGACCATCTTCTGATGTATTGAGACCAAACAAATACTCTATTCTTAAGAATAGAATTAAACAGATTGATTCATCAGTAAAAAAATTGTTACTTGCAGCCAAAAATGTGTCACATACATATTTAATCAATGTTCTGTATCCTCTACTGCTTGTCATTGGAAAAAGCCTCTGTCAGTCAAAGTTGGTGTTCTCTGTAATCGGTAGAAGCAATAATATTTGAAATTGGCGCCTGACTGGAAATTGACAACACCCAGCATGCATTGCGCCCCTCCCTCTGAAAGGAACGGCCCAGCGAGAGACGCTGGAGTGAAATACTACCGTTTCGCTGCAGGCAATGGCTCAGAGCGGGACAGCATCCGAAATACGACGAGAATATTCCGGCGGATTGTCTAAAAAATCAGCAGTCTACATTTCAGACCTGACGATTTTGAACGAGACATGATGGCACAGATGACGTTTTACGTAGTATGGCGGAGGTTTTCCAGGGCCCATTAGAGAAACGGATAGCGTTCTCCAAAGGCACAGAGCCAAAATCTTTTTTTTTCTACCATAATATAAGCTCCCCATAATAGCATGATAGGACTGAGGATGAAAATTGGCGAACTGGCCCTTTAAGAGTGGTAAATATGAAAAGGTCTACTACTAAAATCTATAGTGAATCACAATCTTTCAGGTTTATCATTTCATAATGCAGATTTTAAAAGCTTAACCTGACTTTCTGTGGGATTTGAAAGGACTGAATGTACAGCTTCAGTACAGAATGTTCCACATACAGTTTACTCTCCTACAACCATGGTGTTATTGCACTATTTACACCACTGGGCGTTCTTTTACACACCATCCCCGTCCTATAAACCCTGAGTTAAATAAAGAATCTAGTATGAGTGGAAGTACGGATGAGCGCTTATGCTTGAGTGTCTATTAAACTACAGTGGACTGACATTTACAGTGAGCCTCTGAAAAGCTGAACAAGCATTTGTCATGAGCTATAAACCTCAGTATGAAAGCCTCGCAATCTACAGCTACAATCTGCAGCCAATAGAAGCGGCCGCTCGGCTGTTTCCTGAGACTGGAGGAGGAAAAGGAACCAGCGCTGCTGCACAAGATTTACTGCCAATCTGCAATTCGGTGCATTCTGTTGCAAACCGACAAACATGTTATTGTTCGTGGAGAGCCAGACCACTGCAGGAGGAGGGTGGGAGGTAATTTAAGGCGTTATTTCTGCAAGATTAGAGCAGGACTGGAGAGTGGTGGTGCAGTGGCTGCTGTATTTAGGCTTCCCAAAGCTCCTACAGCTCGGTTCCTATTTCCTGGCAGACGTGGAGGCGCAGGACTTAACAGAGCACAAAGAGACACAATGAGGGGAGAATAATGAAGGGAGACGGGGACACACAGAGAAACACTGCGCAGTAAAAAGACAAGATATTGGTTTGTTAACGGCGCTAATTTCTTCGCTTATTTTCCCGTCTGCGGTGAAGTGGAGACAGGAAGAGTACATGCTTTGTTTCAGCGTCTGTGTGAGACTGTGGGAGAGGGCCAGGGATCCAGATGGCAGTCACTGCCCACGGCTAACGGCTAAATGAGACAACCATGTAAAAACTGCTCATGTAACAAACACAATAATATCTGGCTTTCAGTCAAAAGGGACAGCTTACGAGAGTCAGATCGCCCATGTTTATCCTGTGTGCACACTCAAAGCCACATTTACATGATGCCTCTAATAAACACAGGGCCAAGAAATGAACTATGAGCAATCAGGAACTACTTTACATAAAAACAATTTGCTGCATCTGGTGAACGAGCGGCTGAACACAAAACACTTTTATTTAGCACCTGGCAGATGTGGTGCAACAGCTCACACATTATCATAATGTGCTGCAACGGGCCAGCACGGAGGTTACTCGCTGGGAGGCGGGTGATAGAGGAATAAAGTGTCTCTGTGGAAGACTTTAACAAAAGGTAAGTAAACACACACACTGATACACACCCTGCTGGGCTTGGCTCACGATGTGCAACCTGATAAAGCTGGACACAGTGAGGAGGAGTTGGACGAATAATAAAAGCCCCCCTCGCTCTCTCTCCCTCTCTCTTTTTTACACCGGAGCTCTTTCACAGCAGACTCTGGCTCAGACTTTATCTCTGCAGGGTACAAAGAAACTACTTGGACAAAACAACCCTGCGCTGCCCTCCAAGAAACGTTCACAAACACAGCGCTTCATGAATAGAGGGGGAGAGGATGGATCAGTGTTTCAAACACATTTCAATCCCTGTGCTTTAGAGCTGAGAATATATACAGTAAAAACTAGGGACGCATGATATTGGATTTTTTGCCAATATCCGATATTGTCCAACCCTGTTTGCCGTTTCAATACCGCCACATTAGACATGTTTTTTTCAACCTAATTGCAGAGAACATCAAGTCTCCCCTGTAGCTGAATTGATATCATGCCTACTCTTATTGTAGTGCCATACCGCAGACATCTTGCACACAGGCGTTATACAAAAGGTCACATGTCCGATCACTCACATTTCTGAGCGCACCTGAACGCAGCATCCCCCGAAACACGGCAGTGAGGGAGACATGCCCGGACTTGTTTACAGCAGCTACTACGGCGACATCAGTGATCGCCGACGGACTCTTTTTATCGTGTGTGCGTCCATGAATATGTAAGTTAGTTTTGCACTGATGTTTATGTTACACTCTGTTAGCGTCGACTTTGGCCACCAGTGTATTTTCGGCGTGTTTGATGTTGTTAAGTAAAATGACGAGAATCTGAGCTAACTGTTAGCTAGTTAAGAGTTGTGAAAGTTGTTTAACTTCTATTCATTGGCTCGAGTTTCTGTGACTTTTTAGTCTTTATTTGTATATTGTTGATAACGTTGCGCAGACACACTCACGCCAAACCTCCAGGAGATGCCTCAGTCCCCGTCTGCCTCGACTACATCAGTAGCTGCAGCTACATGACTCCATGTTTTACATAACAACCACTGGCACTCGTTGCCTGCGTTCAAACCCAAGGAGAATTGTTGAAAACAGTGTTGGAACGTGGCCCGAGGTTTGTGGTGGAGATAGAAAAATGACCTCAGATGTGCCTCAAGTTTGCCTCCACTGAATTTGCACATTCGTAAAGAAAAAAAAGGGCATCAAAGAGAATATAAATCTGTTTGTTTGCTTGCTCAGAGTGTAAAATGTTCAGAGGATGAGCATGAAAGCTAAGTGCTGCAGCAAAATGAGATTTGACAGAGCAGCGAAAAGGCTCAGAGGAAGGATTTTACATAACCACGATTTTCGACATTTTGTGGAGCTGAATGCCGAGCGGGGACGCTTCTTGTAAGGAAGGTGATGTTGAAGCATGTGGGAGAGCTTGATCTACCCCGGAGAACACAAAAACTACAACTGGCATGACTGAGATAAGAGCTGACGGGCTCCCGCTAACGTCCTGGCCGCTAGTTCTGAGCCGAGTTTGACGTCAGCTCCCAAAACACCTAAAGCTGAGACGGCTCCGCGGGCTCATAGAAAGCTGTCTCCCGACGTGACAGCAGTGAAGCCGAGCAGTCACACAAAGCTGCTTATGTCACCTTTTCAGTCTGCAAGACTCAGCAGAGCAGACATCACTACTGTGTGTTTCATGTGATGCAGAATTAAGGAACACATGAGATCAGGTGTTAAAACCATGAAAGAAGAGTGGAGGAATCTGCAGATTTATAAACAACCTTCATCAAAAATTGGAGCTGCGATAAAGAAGAGCATCGTGGTACGAGAACTATCTATGTGTTTGGTGATTAAGTTGTTGTTTTCCACTAAACTTAAAGCCTTAAACAGATGCAGGGCTGCAAATTACCTCCAGCAGCTGCTACATTTCTTTTTCCTCTGCAACATTTAACTGTATTGTCCCTGGTATAGTAACAAATTTACGTTCTCTATGCCCAACGAAATGCTCAAATTGCCTTATAAAGGATCACACCATCCAATCAGGTAAACATAACATACTGAGAGTGTAAGGGCCGGACAGACGGGAAGAAAGTTATTGTTTATTAAAGGACAATTCGCCCAGTCAAAGTTAGTGTTCTCTGTAGTCGATAGAAGCAATAATATTTGAAATAGGCGCCATAGCTGGGGAGAAAGTTGCTTGTGGTTTCACCCATTCTACATTCCTACAACACCCAGCATGCATTGTGCCCCTCCCTCTGAAAGGAACAGCCCAGCAAGAGACGCTGGAGTGATATACTACCATTTTCTAGTCATTGACCGCTGCAGGCAACGGCTCAGAGCGGTACAGAATCCGAAACACGATGAGAATATACCGGTGTATCATCTAAAAAGTCTTCGCCTCTGCAGTCTACATTTCAAATGTGACTATTTTGAACGAGACATGACATCGGAGGCGGGCGTCCTAGATTGAGGAAGTGCAGTTTAGCGAGCTCCCTGGCCTCTGCCAGACTACGTAAAACGCGTCATCTGGCGGAGGCTTAGGTTTTCCAAGGCCCGTTGGAGAAGCGGACAGCGTCCTCCGAAAGCACACAGCCAAATTGCATCCCATAATAGCATGATAGGACTGAGGTTGAAAAACTGGCCCTTTAAGTTTGCATTTCTATATCTATCTATCTTCTTCAATATAATCCAAAATATGGCACTGTTCCTTTAAGACCAAATCAAGCAGCGTTCATGGGTTGGTAATCATCAAACAGACGCAACAGCCTTATGAGTGTTTGCTGATTTGCTTAATTGTAGCTTCAGTGGAGGAAATCAGTCACTGATTACAGCAGTCACCAGTACAATCACCCAGTGTAATCTCCATCTGAAGCTGAGGCAGGACACACAGAGAGCTGTCCACAGCAGGGCCTGCTGCTTACCCAAACTCAGTGACACATTAAAGCACTCTGTTTAATACAGAACAGGATCATTACTCCACATTAAGCCCATTGTTGTCAAAAAATGTTAAATCTCAAAACTAGAGAAATAAAATCTTCTCAATCCTCCGAGTCAGAACCAGCGTGAAGCGAAGCTGCGGCGCACATGTAGCTGTTTTTAGCAGAGCTACAAATGAATGAACAAATGATTTCAAAAGAAGCACATGAAAGATAAGCACATAAAGTGCACAAACGCACAAACGCAGAAGCTTCCTGAGGCAAGACAGACTGCGAGCGCGCACCGCCCGTCAGCCCTCTGCTGTCTCTCTGCTCCAGATCTGTCTGCCTTCATCAGGGCTCAGCGGCTGCAGCGCTAATTGTTTGAGACAGCCAATGTTTAATGCTAAATGGTGCGAGAGCGCAGGACTAAGTAAATACAATAATGGCTTCCTTATAAAACCATGTTAGAATGACTCAGTTTGTGTCTCGGTCAAACTGAACAGGAGCAGAGACGCTCATGGAGACATGGAGACTGCCTTTGATTACATAAAGTCGCTTATTTGGGGTTCACTTACGTTCTCTCTTTCCCTGCTGGGCTAATCATGTTCTGATTGATTGTTTTACTTCATTTGTTTCAGGATTGGTTATCCTTATTGATGTGAGTAAAACCAGACGTGAACCTTAATGACCGACGGTCCTGATTCAAACTAAACATTTCACTATTTAGGAGAGGATCTTGAACGGCTGCTTGTGTTTGGAGTCGGCTTGTTTTGATACATGAAAAAGGCTTTTGTAAGGAAGTAAAACATCGATATTCCTTGAAGTATTGTTTCGGTGTTTGTACCAAAACTCAGGTCTAACAAGACTTTGAAGTTCAGTTCTACAATACCCTCCACGCACTTAATAAATAAAGTTGACTACACGCAGAAAGCCGAGGCAGCACAAACACCTCACTATCAAAACAAGGTGTGCAGAGGTGAGGTTCAGACACTCTTAAGACACAATGGGATCACACTGCAGACAGAGTGTAAATCTTCTCCACAACAAAACAGCCTCAAACAGCAGCTCCTCCACCACCATGAACCAAATAACCTTTGATCTACAAAACCACAAAGAGACAACAACTTCATTGAAAAGTTCCCTCTGATTGATTCAATGTGAAGTTTAGACTAAAGGAAAGAACCGGTCCTGAAGGCTGCCAGTGTGCCCACAGTCAGTGGAGGCGCTCCAACAACAGTCTCTTGTGGCTCCATGAGCAGACGCTCGGCTCTGTTGAGTCCAGCTTCTACAGGACTTCTGCTCAGTGTCCCACGAGAGGAAGAACACAACATGAGACTTTATTCCACAATGAAAAGTCCATCATTTGGACAGACAAAGTCCTGCTCAGTAAGACATCGGCATGGTTTTCCTCCAGATACTTTAGGGTTTAGGTTTAAGCAGTAACAAGGTAACAGTAGTCAGTACGGCTGCATGGTTATGGCCAGAACGCTAATCACGATTATTTAGTAATTTTAGGGACATTTTTTAAATTTAAATAAAGTCATTTTTTGCTGCGTTCTGGCTCATGTACTTTGCATCAAACTTAGACTTAAAATTAGTTTCTTTACCTGAATTTACATCTAGAAGACAAATATAAATAAGAGGCATTCACGAGGACAGCAACATATTCTCTTCAAGTTATCAACAGCTACAGTAACTACGACAACAGACACGTTTGGCTGAACAGACTAGTCACCAGTTAACATGGCCACTCATTGGACTGAAACACCGGTCTCTGTTGTTTATTCCAAGTTCACTCTAAACTGCTGCTGCAAGGTAGACGCTTATGACATGACATGCCAGCTCCCGGAAAAGAGAAGCCCTAACCTCTCTATTGCCCCCTGGGGGAGTGGCTGACTTTAGGAGGCGCTTGATTTGATATGCAGCAGAGTTTACACATTTTTAAGTGATAATCTCAAAGATTTTCATTTAAATAAATGTCTGTTAAGTCACTATCTATCTCTGAATGAGGTAACACATTTGCAGTATTACAGACTGGGTGTCTGGTGCTACCAGTAAGTGATGCGTTTTCTATCACCCAGCAGTGGTTGGTCTGCCAGAGAGGGTAGGCGGAGCTAAGTGGCTGCTTTTCTGGTCTCTGAAAGTGTTGTAAACAGTAATCTACTATGGCTGAACAAACAAAGAAAATATGGATGACTACAGATACAACTTCAAAAATAAGTGAAAATCCAAAGAAAAAGAAACAAACTCGGCGCTCAGATGAAGGCAAACAAGAGTTACAACCAGAGCCAACCGTGGACGTCACACATGCAGCACTGTCTGGATATCTGGGAAGAGTGCTCCTGCAATTACCGTTTATCGCCATAGGTGTCGCCAAAGAGAATAAAACTGAGATCTTCGAGATTACGACTTTAACCGTCAATATCACTGTCAATCAATTATTCAGTCGTGGGAAGCCCAAAATCGGGATTAATATTTCACTAATTGTGCAGCCCTTGTAGTTAGTATGTTTTTCTCTGTGGCCTCAATTGGCTCTACGAAATCAAATGACCACTGACCTATGACAGTATTGTCTAACACTTGTAATAGCATCAAATTATTATTATTATTATTATTATAAGTCCTTGCAGCAGTAAAATACAAAAAAGTTTTTTTTTTTTAACTGCACCAAAGAAAACAGTTGCAAGAAGATGTTTTATTCTTACATTAGTGATATGCTCTCAGAAGTTTGCATTCAGTGCGGGGGTAAGATTCATTTTAGAGACTTAAAGTTTATGTGTAATGCATATTAACAGTGTGTTTGAATGAGTCAGTGCGACCCGTAACGTCCTCATCCTTTGATATTCTCATGATAATAGCTGCTGCATTAGGAGAAGATCAGCTGCTTTTAGCCACACAGAGTTTTGTCCATCCCGTGAAAGCTCTTTATGTGATAACAACTATAAAGATCCAGAAGTTTGAGAGCTCAGATTTGATATTAAAGTGCACTTTTTGTTCCACCTTCCCTGAGAAGACGCACACGCTGTACAACATTAGGACATTCATCTCGGGACCTTTTAATCTGATGAGTACACAGTATGCAAATCCCAGCCAGATAAACCTGACTGTCACTCCTCTCTGCTGTAAGAAGCTTTAAAAAGTGCTGCTGAACTTTAGGTGGCCTGCACTCTCCCTCCTGCCATCGAGCTTGTTCAGGGGTTCAAAACCCGATTAAAACATGAAGCACTGTCTGGAGTAGCTTATGTGACTATTTATGTGTGTCTGTGTGTGTGTTTGGGGTTTATCTGTTGGGAGCAGCACCTTGCTTCATCCCAAAAACTGCTGACGGGAGGTTCGGATGATTTCAGCCTCTTAATTCTCGACTGAGCTGAAGCGCGTCGACGAGTGACGGAGCCTGAAGAGACAGCGAGGATACAATGAGGATAAATGAGCTATCGAGCAGGACCGGTCTGATTTGTCTGCTTTCAAATCATGTTGTATAATGTGTGATTGCAGGGAGGTGAAGTGGTTTTGTAAGCAGACGCGTCCCTGCTAAAACAGCCGGTAAATGCAAACACATCATCAACGAGGCCGGCTGAAGTGCCCTTGAGCAACACAATGAACCTGCTTCTCTGGATGAGTGGAAGCTAAATGTCTGCTTGCTGCTGCTTTCATAACAGCTCATGCTGCACTCACAGCAGACTGCAGGCTTTAATGGGGCAAACAAAACAAGACAAACTGAATTTTAATAAGCAGGTGAGTCATGTTGGAGGGTCATGTTAAAAAACACAAAAGCAATGAATGATTTTACACTATTTATTTCACTACATGTTGTCTTAGCGAGGCAGCTACTAAGAGAGAGACGACATGGATGCTGAACTCAACAATACTGATGCTTTTTGTTCAATTCATGATGTTGATTGCTGACAGACTTTATCTGATCTGAATCAAACAACCAATCAGGATTAGCTTGTCCACGTAACTGGCCAATCACAGCGACTCTGTACAAACTAGCATCCTCCGGCTTGCACGCGACTTGTGTCAGCAGCGTGCACGCAGACGTTCTGTCAGTCGGGAGCCATGGCAACTTGCAGTAAACTTCCTGTACCTCCTTTTTGTCGACAACGGCTAAAGAAGCAAAAAAGAAGGAAGAGCTTGGAGGAGAAAAAAAGAGGGATCAGACAAGTGGGAGTGTAAGAGGCTGCCCTTCTTGACAGGAAATGGTAGCTCTTACAGTAACAGCTAACGGTAGCTCCAACGCCAGGAATCAGAACTATGATGATTAGAGATAGACCGATATGGTTTTTTCAGGGCCGATACCGATACCGATTATTAGTAGTCAAGGAGGCCGATAACCGATATTTGGAGCCGATATTCATTTGCAGTAAAAGTGGAAATATTGGCGTCAAAATTTTGAATAATACAAACTCCAACACTTAACTTTGTTTAAATGCCTTTAAGCATATGTTTATTAAACAAACAAACAAAAAGCGCAGGGAGTTCCCAGGGTCAGCAGCATCTCTTATAAAGTTCACTGAAAATTTAAATAAATAAATAAATAACTTCCTGAAGTTTTATTAAGTAAATAAAACAAAGTTAAATAAAATTTGCAAAGAAATTAACGTTTTCTCCTCTCTGCCGTGTGTGTGAGCACTAATAATAATAATTTTAGTCGTATTTGAACATTTTGCCAGCAATAAAGTGAAGTTTTTGGAAAATAAATAAGCAGAATCTCTCCTCTCTCTCTGCTCGCCTCAGCGCTGCAGAGAGACTCACCACACAACGGCTGCGCAGCACACACCAGCTGCAAAATGCGCCTGCATGTTTGATGTTGCTTACTGCCACTTTAATTATCACAATAGTTGCAGATTATTGTTCTAAAGGATTCCACTCTACACAAGTCATGTCAGTTTTATTTACACAGCACCAAATCACAACAGAAGTTATCTCAGGGCACCTTCATGTGATGCCGAACTCTACACATCAATCCACCCTGGACTCCTTAGACTAACACCTCAACCGAACATACAACAAGCCAGGGAGTATAAAAACTGAAGCTCAAGCAGCCATCATTTATTCAATTCATCGTGTGTATGTGTTTTTCCATAGTGACATGTCAAAATGTGTTCTGTTAAAAAGCCCCGTCTGTTTTATACAGTGTCTCTGTTTCATTCATTGACGTGTTCCAGCTGGACACATGAAGGCGAGGCAGGCCATGTGACCCTCCTCCTTCCTGTGGTGTGTGAGTGGGAGAGCTGCTGGTCTGGCTGTGTGAGCTGGTGGTCGAGGTGAGGCACAGGTGACCACAGCATCTGCTCTTTCTGGGCCCCATTCCATTCCCCCTTCAGACCTCTATCGCCCCATCCTGGCTAGTTTACACTAACTACAGTCCATAGCTTTGACATTCTTCAGTCCTGCTCTGTGTGACGTAGCTAGAGTCTCTTACCCGAACTAATTGGGCTGATGGGTACGGCGAAGGTGAAACGTCTACGGAGAAACGGGACGCGGCCCAACATGGACCGGGTTCTGGCTCTCAGCCTTCTGGCTCCGCGCGGGGAAGCAATAAAGGTGGAGCGCAGCTGAGCCAACAGCTGACAGGAACAGGAACCAATGTTTGTCCAAGGTCAGGAGAAAAACACACACACACACACACACGAGCACGCATAGGAACACACATCCACATATGGGGTGAGGATGTAACAGCAAATCAGGGTCAAAAGACACAGGGGAATGATAATGTGGTGACCCAATACTCAACAGTGTCATGGATCTGATGGTCGCGGAGCAGAAGGACAACTGTGTGTGTTGAGTTGTGTAAGGGCTTGTAATGAGTGTAGCTGCTGGGCCTGGGAACAGGTACAGATCACACACACACACACACACACACACACACACACACACACACACACACACACACACACACACACACTCTGTTGCCAAACTTAACAACTGTGTTCCACATTCTTATAATGATAAAAATGGGCATGTATCTTGCTGCTACGTAAATATTGTATATTAATACGCAGCTGAAAATAGTCCCCAAGAAATGCACTAAATCAAACTGCAAAAAAACTACATTGGCAAAGAAACACGCAGCACAAACCGACTCGTGCCACACACCTATCTCTCCTGATGACCTATTAAGTCTGCATGTGTGTGTCGGTGGGTTTGGCCGGCTACCTCAAAAATCTGCATGCACAATTGCACGTCGCATCGCCACGAGCTTGAGAGGTAGCAAGCAGTGAAAAATTAATGAGAGGAAAGGAGAGCGGAGAGAGAGAAGAAGGAGAGCAGCGAGAGAATAAAAACTAAATGAAAGTGTTAGACAGCAGACGGAAAGCCGGAGGGGAGCTGAGCTCTTTTGAAACAAGAACCTTTTTAAAACCTCCCGGGAGTCCACGAGCGACTGCGGACCTCTCGTTGGGAAACTAGAAAGGTTTAAATATCAGCCTCGTATTAGCCTTCACAGCTAAGGAGATACTGCTGCTAAATCAGGCTAATTAGGCTAGCAGGCCTCTGAACTTTACATAATAAATTACTTGAGAAGGAAGATGTCGTTATCCAGGGTGCAATTCGCGATGGCTTTGTTTTCTCTCTTTCATTCCTTCTAAAGATTTCTAGAGATGCACGATATTGGATTTTTTGCCGATATCCGATATGCCGATAGTTTACAACTCATTTAGCCGATACCGATACCGATATTTTTTTCCTGCACACCTAATTGCAGAGATCATCAACTCTCTTCTGTAGTGGAATTAGCGTACAGTATAATGGTGATACTCTTATCACATTAGTTACAACGGTCGGGGTGACGGGTCTTGAGATGGTTAATCAAGTTTGTAGTGTTGAAAGACTTTGCCTTGGCTCCTCCTCGCATCACTGAAGCTGAGCAGTCATTGCAAATAGTTTTGCTATCTATTTCGGACACTTTGAAAAACTTCCACTCCATGCACATTTTGGCTTCTAACTCTCTCATGCTGCAGGGAGACACACGTGACGGCATCATGCTGCGCCGCGCAGGTCTTCTTCGTGCCGAGGACATTGCGCAGAGGTCGGGCATTTAATCAAGTATGCAGCAGCCCAATATTTTATCGGTTAGTTATATCGGTGGATATCTGCGTGTTGGCCGATATCCGATAGTTCATTTTTAAGGCAATATCGGCCGATACAGATAACGTGCCGATAATATCGTGCATCCCTAAAGATTTCTGAATTAATTAAAGGAGCAGTTCACCCCCGGAAAAATCCACTCTCAGTCAAAGCTGGTGTTCTCTGTGAACGATAGAAGCAATAATATTTGAAATTGGCGCCACAGCTGTGGAGAAAGTTGTACGAACAGCTCATGGTTTCACCCATTCTACATTCCTACAACACCCAGCATGCATTGCCCCGCTAACTCTGAAAGGAACGGCCCAGCGAGAGACGCTGGAGTGAAATACTACCGTTTTCGCTGCAGGCAACAGCTTAGAGCAGGACAGCATCCAAAATTCGACAGGAATATACCGGTGGATCGTCTAAAAAATCTTCAGGTCTGCAGGCTACATTTCAAACCTGACGATTTTGAACGAGACATGACATCAGAGGCGGGCGTCCTAGATTGAGGAAGTGTAGTTTAGCGAGCTCCCTGGCCTCCGCCAGATGGCGCGTTTTACGTAGTCTGGTGGAGGTTTTCCAGGGCCCATTGGAGAAGCAGATAGTGTCCTCAAAAGACACAGAGCAAAATTGCATTTTATTTTCTACCATAATATTAGCTCCCCATAACAGCATGATCGGACTGAGGTTGAAAAGCTGGCCCTTTAATCATAGACAAACTAAAACCAATGCACACAGTGAAACACTTATTTGATTGACAACATATTGCTGCCACTTATGAGTACATGAGCAGGATATTATTTAACTCCTAAAATGTTCAAAGGCCAATAACATCCAGGAGTTCAATGGACAAAGCCTCAGCTCCAGTTTACTCCAGATCACAGTGAAGTAGAGCCTACAGCATGACAGACATCAGAGACCTCGGGAAAGGAAAACCTGGCCCAGCTGCAGCAGAGAGGGGAAGGTGGTGTCAGTAGTGTGTAGACACTCAGACAGCCAGATCGCTGTAATTACCTCGGCAGCAGACAAAGATTAATTAAGCAGGAGAGAGCTGCATAAACGAGGTTAGTGCACACCTCGACAAGACTTTAAAAAGTTCACACTAATTCCGTGGAGACTGCAGGGTGTAAAGTGTGTAAGTGCGTGGCGTAATGCGCACAAAGAGAACAGACGTCATGGAATTCTATATTTTTCATTGACAAAGCTACAGCAGAGATATGACACAGACACTCACTCAGAGGAAGAGTGTTTTTTAAGCGTACAAAGCGTGACGAAATGGCACTTTCCAACCTGATACCTGAAACTAATCCCTGCTTCAAGGCCTGAAAGTATCACACACATTTAAATTACACTAAAAGGCAAAGAAGCTGCAGCTGATTATCTGAGCTTGGCAAAGCAGTCCATGCAGGTATAAATTTCAAAAGCGATGACATCAGCAACTTGAAGATGCTCGTTCTCTCCTCGTACCGGCCGCTGGCTAAATGCATGCTAAAATCAGCTTTCTGTGCTCATATGCAAATGTGTCTAATCGTAGCTGGAACAAAACCTCTGCATCATTGTGTTTCAAGCAGCAAACATCCAATCCAACACCTATAAAAGACAACACCCTACATATAAACTTCTTCTCTTTCTTCTGTTAAATCCTGGAAACATTCAGCTCAGACTCCACTGAGAATAAACTACCTGATAAATAGGCCTGTGCAGCAGGAGAGTGGGGCGCCTTTACATCAGCCACTAAGCGACGGTGTATAAATAGAAAGCACTGAAGTCTAACTGACAGCTGGCAGCGTTGCATTGGCATGTCGTATGGCTGCTCCGAGTCTTGCACCACGATTGGACGACTTCCCGAATCTGACTGGCAGCCGTGATGCTCCGCAGCGCCCAGAACGTCTAAGGACCCGCAGACAAATGGTTTCAAGTTTCCTGTCAGAGGATAAGGAGGTGATGTCGCCCTGTTTTGGCCAGATAACAAGGCGTCTTGTTGTGTGCTGGAGCTCATCGTTATTCTACATTTATAGAAGGGACAGATTTAACACGAGTGTTCAGAACTGCTGGTTCTCAAGATGACAAACAGGTGGTGAGGTCACGGCAGCTATATTTAACCAGGACATGATCCTGGTACAAGGTGATTTGAGCTCAATTTTTTGAGTGTCCTGTTTTTCAGAATGAACTGCTGTCTTTTTTCCTGCAAGATGACTTTACTCTGATTTTTAGAAGCTGAGGTTCGTCCATCACCACTCAGGATTGTCTAAGTTTGAAATGTAGCTCACTTATCAGCCCCTGCAACGTCTATTTTCACATACATTCAGCTGACAGTTTATTAGTAAACCAGGCTAACAGTTTAAGCATTAAAACCAACTTTAAAGGAGCCTCGATCATCCCCCCAACGTTATCTGTGACGGTAGCAGCTCTGTTGCGCGAGAGTATTCCACAGCTTTAACCTCGCCCCGGCGTTGGTTAACGCTGTGGCTACATAAACGGACAGTTCACAGAGCGGGCGTGCTGCAGAGTGTTTACTTTTAGCGCCTACACCTGTAGCACACACACAGTGTGAGGTTGTGTGTGCCGACAGGAAGCAGGAGACGCGAGTTCTGTTGCTTGTTTACAGTTTACAGGCAGGTAACACACACTCTGCAGCCTGCTCTGTTGAAGAGCTGCACTAATGTGATATCAGATGGAGTGACAGCAAGATCAAAAAGTGGCCGATGGCATGCATTGGCATACTGTGTGTGCCAGGAGTTCAGCGGCATGTGGCGTTGTCGATGGCATGTGCCGATCGTTAGACCGGCATGCCGATCCCCTCAGTGATATGCCACTCGTCTTCCAAAGACAGGTGGCACTCGAAAGTGAAAGGGCATATGGAGACTAATGAGAGAAATGTATTCATTCCTTTATTTACATTTTGCACTTGCGTTGTCAATAAAGACAAAAATGTATAGCCTCTATTTATAGCAGTAAATGTCGTAAAGCAAGACCACTGTACATTTTCACATGCCCTTTCACTCTCGAGCGCCACCTGCCTTTGGAAGACGAGTGGCAGATCACTGAGGGGACAGGCATGCCAGTCTAATGATCGGCACATGCCACTGGCCCCCGAGTGGCATGTGCCGGCCACTTTTCGATCTTGGCGCTGCTGATCAGACTTTTTCTTGTGGATTAGTCATTGAAAATGAGGAACTGGCAAGTTTGTTTTGCACCTAGCAACAGAAAAGTAGCAGCTTGACGTATTTCACTTAGTTTGCGTTACTATCATATTTCCTGCGATGCAACTATTGCACATGCGCACATCGCAATTGCAATTGTAAAACCGTGCAGCCCTAACATACAGTTCAACTGCACAACAAACAGCAGCATCCAAAATAACCGTTAAGTTGAATCAACATCTTTCAAAAACCCAATGACCCAAATGGTGACTTGCTAAACTTGCTAAATGTCATGGCAAACCAGGAGACGGAGGAGAAACCAAACCTTCAAATGCTTAATTAAATCTGAAAAGTGGCGTAGAATTAAAACAGTTGAAACTGGACAAGAAGTAGGTAATTTATTAGTGGTCATAGGTCCAAATAAAGCATGAAAATTAGTTAGTACAGCAGGTCAGTCGGCCATGCAGAAAAGTGAAATATGTGTAAACTGAAATATATAATTCACGTGGACATAAATACTTTATAAATGCTGAGTTTAAAGGGAGTAGCCTGGAAATATAATTCAAAAAAGACTTAGGACTTTCAGTGACACTTTAAAATATGGGGTTAAGTAACCTGAATCCTCATAAACACTCCTGCATCAAGCCCTTATACTACAGCACCACTACTACTTCCTTCTTGGGTAGAAATACGGTCATGGTCACCCCCATGTCAGACCTCCACACACTTCTGTCATCACACAAAAATCTAATTAATTAGGCACTGATGAATCACACAGCAGCTTTATCAATCACTGCTACAGCACATAATAACTCAGCTGACAATGGGATCCCTGCGCTTCAAGTTCACTCAAAGTCAAGTCATGAACGTGATGACAGGGAGGTGTTAAAAACATACATCAGTAAACGTGAACACCGCATGTCCAGACTGTCCTCCAGACTGTGTGTAAATCAGCAGCAGAGTGGTGTCAGTATGTCAGATATATATGTGGGATAAAAGCAGCACCTGTTGTGTGTTATTTCAAGAGGGAAGTTACAGACTCTGGTACTATTTAAATGTCAACACCAGTAGCAGCTCCGGGATATTTTGACTGCTGCGGCTTAGTCATTTGAAGCCTAAACTTAACTTGAGGGAACCACAACAACATTTGTTTACTGAGTCACTTGGAGATCAAGTAAATAAGGAAAAAATACCGTGTTTTCGCTCTGAATCAAAGAATATTTCAAATGTTTTGCGATTGCAAAAAGAGGAGTCTATTAGTTAAGCTTTTTCAAAATGGTACCAAAAATCTTTGAGAAAATACACTTAAACAGTTCAAACAAATTAGCCCTCTGCATTTATAAAACAAATATTCAATTTTTAAAACCACTCTATCAGCTCTCTAAAGATGTGTAAAGAACAAACAAGCGCACAAAAACACTCTTATAATATTCAGCTCATTTCTGCAACAGCCAGCTCTCAGCATGCGGATATGAGGATGCCACCAACCACACATTAACAACAAAAAGCCATGTTGGCCATGAAACAGCACACCTCAACAACAGTTCTGGCAGCCAACGAAGAACTTATGCCAACAACAAACAAATGCATCTGATGTCCAATGCAAACACACATCTGATAAATAAGCAAACTTCACTTCTATCTGTTAATAATCACAAAACCTTCTGTATACGATCCAAGTCAGGATGTCTGCTACAGTAATTAAACTGAAACTACCGTTATACAGTAACTGTTGCTATAACATAAGCAGGCTCAGCATTAGCTTTTTAAATAAACAAGCAAATAAAACAATAAAAGTTAACCTAGAAAGCTTTCTTACCTTTAAAGAAGTGTTGTTTGAGGTTAAATCCACCATGAGTTACATAAGCCCCGGGTAGAGTTCATCTGTTGTTAGTCCACAGGTGTCCGTTGATTGCCTGTCCCGGGTAACCAGGGTAACTGTTAGCTTAGCTAGCATCCATACAAACTTCAGAATAGCAGTCACTGTTTTGCTAACTTTCTCCCCTTTGTCGCTGTTTTTTTACTTCCGAGTTGTCTTCGAAATCTCTGATTTCACTGTTCTTCTCGTTGTTTTGCTGTAGTTCTATGTTAATTCATTTGCTTCTCGCACCTTACAAGGAAATTTGTTTGGTGATTTGATTTGGTTAGTCCGCCATTAAAATTTTACCGGAAATGGCGCAGTGCTCACTACACATTGTGCATTAGCGCCAACGTGTGGTGGGGAGAGTAAAAGCGTGAAGTTGCGCTCAAAATAAAACACGTACTAATGTACTTACCTAACATTTTAATATTTTTAGCTTAAACACATCCATGCAAATAACCCCAAACTCTTAGCGTTCACCCTCTAAATACTGTTATTGTGGTAGGATTTTTGCTATTTGCTAAGTCAATGACTAGAAGATCCCTCTCTCCTCCTAAAAAATGGCTGCACAACCATAAAATGTGTTTTATTATTTAGGGTTTTTTTTAATTGATTGAATTATATGGTCCATGATTAATTCTTCCATTATTTTGTCAACATGAAGGTCCTGTGAAAAGCCTGTTGTTCCATATTATTTATGTGGAAGACAGCAATGTTTCCATTTTTCTGATTTCATTTACATTTAGATTGAATTAAGGATAATGCAAAGTATTCTGGAAGTTCAAAACTGGAGAATACAGGAGTTGCTGGATTCATAGATATACAGTCAATTAACAGATGACCAAAAAAGGAAATTAAATAATTCTACAATAATAATATGGCCAGGTAAAAAAATCAAAAGAGACATCATCATAGAATGTGTAGTTTAATCTTTTATAAATTACACTCACATTGTACCACAGCATAAAACAGTGTCATTACATCCTGAGCAGACATCTTTCTTTTAAGACAGGGCCCTCCTCAGTGGAAGGAAATCTGTTGATTTAATTTATGCCGACTTTTAAGCACCAATTGGGAAGAGCACAATGTGAAAATGAAGAAATATTTCTGAACAAATCTGCATGAAAGATTGTACCTCCTGCTTCAAAGTGCTCTGACCAGGAAAAGGCTTTATAGTTACACCACAAACATCAGATCAAAGTGTGTGTAAAAAGTGTCGCGTTAACAAAAAAATATAAAAATAATAGTAAATAAATCGCAGACGGCATTTTTTTGTAGAAAACATTTACCTTTGATCTAAGTTCAAAAGTACAAAAAGTTCAGATGTACAAACACACCCACAGGCTTTATAAAGTTTTCAGATTCAGATTTAAAATGCTCAATCATTAAAACTTAATCTAAACATTAATTCTTAATGCTGATCAAAGTGCACCAGAAGTTCTAGCTATGCTGGTGGATTGAGAAACCCATGTGCACAAAACATACACAGCCTCAAGTCGTATTTCAGTTCAGACTAAGGCTTTAAATTAAAAGGCTCAAAAGCAGACGCAGGAGATTTACCCTCATAACGACAGTCTAACGGATCAGCGCGCGTGCATGATAGCTTATAGCGATTATAAACAGTGGAGTGGAAAATCTTTCACATTTCATGCAATAATAGCCCCAACACAATATGCATTAACATTTAGAATTCACATTTAAAGTGATGCAAGGATCACGTACCTTTAACCTGTTGATATTCACCTTTTTATTAGGCATTAATGATTGAAAAGATCTGCCTGAGCATTTATTAGTAAACACGTTGCCCTTTAATGCACCTTTTCTTGTGTTTAAAAAAGATTCTGCTCTATTTCATTTACAAAAACACACATTTTCATCGCCTTTTCATTCAAGAGCAGGAATCTCTTTGAACTGTAAAGGTGCATCATTGAATTTAAAGCTGGTGTTAAGTTGAGTGATTAGAGTTTGGCCCATCAGAAAGTAAGGCTCTATTGTAAGGCTGTTGAGAAGTGTGTGGTGATGAGATGTGCAGATGTCAGTTTAGCCCTTTTGCAAGTGCAAACTCATCTGCTCCTGTAAACAGTTGGAAACAGTTGGATTTGCAAGACAAAATGTGTTTTGTTTGTCTTTTTTTTTTTGGTGTGTTGGAGCAGTGGTTGCAGCGTCACACCACCCTCTGCAGGACGTAGAGGATGCCGATGTTGTCAATGGTGACAAAGGTGGAGAAGTCGGACGAGACGTGGATCCTCTTCAAGGCGGTTCCCGTCGGGTAGAAGGTCTGCAGGGCCTCGCCTTTCTCCACGTCCCACCACTGGCAAACAGACAGAGACAGAGAGAGGGGCTGTTAGAATGCTTCAGGCTCTTAACAGACAACCCTATATTGTATTGTGTTGAGTATATGGGCTTCTTTCACAGCGGACATTTTTACATCCAACAGGAGGAAAAGCACAGGTGTTAATAATAGCTTGGTTCTGTTCTTTTCAGGTGTCTGAGAAAGTTCACAGGCAGTCAGCATGCACACAATCAGGACCATGACATTGAAGCAGCTAAATGGAATACAGCCATCATTAATGTGACTATAAAGACCTGTGCTTCTCCTCCTGTTGGATATAAAAATAAAAAGCTTAGCACAAAGACAGGAAATGGAGACAAAGCTAGCTCGGCTATATCCAAAGGTAAGAAAATCTAGCTACCAGCACCTCAGAAGTTAACTAGTAAACAGTTAACATCTTGTTTGTATTTGTGGTCAAAAAACTAAGTGTAAAGACAACAAACATTTTGCATGTACCAGTCTCATCCAGGAGAAGGGATTACATCCAACATATAACATGTTTACTTACAAGCTATAGATGGGTTTTATTTCCTTTCGATAGAACCAAGCTAACTGTTTTTTCTCCTGTTTCAAGTCTAAGCTTCATGCTAAGCTAGGCTAAGGGGGCTTTCACATTAGGGACACAGGCCCAGATCCGAGTACACTTGACCCCAAAGTCCAGTTCGTTTGATTAGTGTGAACACTTTGTATCGTACTCTTTTCAAGGTCCACTTCAAAAGGTGGTCTCGAGTACGGTTCATGTGGTAAATGGTAAATGGACTGTACTTGCTTTTCTAGTCTTTGCGACCACTCAAAGCTGCTGTTACACTACATGTCACATTCACACATACATCCACACACTGATGGCAGAGGCTGCTACGTCAACTGTCAACCGTCAACAGGACACTTCAACATGTTGCCTGAGGGAGCTGGGGATCGAACCTCTGACCTTCTGATTGAAAGACGACCGACTCTACCACTAAGCCACAGCCGCCCCAATCATGTGTATATAGGTACGGTACGCATCAGGTGTGAAAGCTACTGTTCTAAACAACAGAAGTGGACTGCTTTTTAGAACGTCTCCTCCAAAATCCACGTATGCACGCAGCACCGCTGATCTCATCCTCTGAACTGCACAGCCATGACTGATACCGTAGGAATGAAGGTGAGAGCGTCGTTCTTGAGATTTTCTCCACAATAAGTGCAAAGGTTGGCTCCATTGTATGGGCTTGGGATCATGCGATTCGCACGCTTTTCTACACTAGAACTACAACATATATGTTCCGTAGTTGATGATACTCTTCTTCTTGTCCTTGTTTTTGAGGTGCATTACCGCCACCTTCTGCTTCGGAGTCCTACCGCCTGTGTACTCTCGTACGGAACGAAGCAATCGTACCTCATGTGACTTCATATTAATATGCAGACATGAAAGTGTTAGTAATCTTCCCCTATCAGTAAGAACAGGCCTATTACACAAAACTTGTATGACGCCAAGAAGACCATGATGAATTTGAAAGGGTTATATTACTCTGACTCATACAGACTCACACACACAAACACACACACCCCCGCAGGCGCCCTTGATCACACAGAAACAGACACACTAATAAACCCCCCCCACCACCAGCTTTCCTGAGTGATTCCGTTTAATCTCGGTTTTAAAGTTGACATTTTCTATTCAAGATCCATCTCGCTGGGATGAATCATCAAAGGAGCATCAAGTCAATCATTGCCAGTCTGGCGTGAGAGTGTATCAGTGTGTTGGCGCACGTTTAACTTTAAAATTGTACCTCGTATATCGAAATAAAAGACTCGACATGAATCAAATCTGTAGGTTGAAGCTGTGTTAGTGTAGCTTTAGTGTCTTGTGTGTGTGTGTGTGTGTGTGTGCAAGAAAGCAGGCCAACTCCTGAGTCGCTCAACAGGCGGATGGACAGACAGACCGACTGCAACAGAGGAGGTGGTGGCAGCAGATGTCTGGCTTACAGGACAATCCCAACACACACACAAACACACACACACATACACACACAAACACTCCATTAATCATGCACACCGTTCAACAGCATTAATGGGAGCTCATTTGCATATTCCTGATATGTACGCCTTTGGTTTTCCTCTTCTTGTCGTGCCATGCCATAAATACACCGTGTATCCGCGCGTCTGAAAAATGTCCCAGTATATTTCTGTTGCTGCAGGGCGTCGGATAAACTTCTGCTGATTGGACGACCTCCACAGCAACCATAATAACACACGCACACAAACACACGCACACGTCTGCATTCATCCTAAAACGGGAGCTGGTTAACTGGAAATAGAAACGCTTCCTTGTCACAACAAATAATCACGACTAAAAAACATATTAAATAGCATTAACTGGTTGAGATATAAAAATGGACCTGGAGCAAAATAATGTCATAATGTGTTTGTAGATAAGAAGGACACAGTTATTTCACTGCACTGTTTATCTCCTGGCTTATTTTGCTACTTCCTTTTTAGGCCATTCAATCATTAAGAAGATGAACATTATTTTCCTACATATTGACAGTTTTTGACGGCTAATCTGAGGTTGAAGAGTTCAGTCATTTTGCATTGTCTATTAGCCTAGCCTACTAGCCTATAAATATATATCTTGTTATGTGCTGTTGGTTTTCTCCATAGACTGTATAAAAAAGATGGACGACATGACAGCTCCCTAAAAGTGAAGCCAAAACATTTGGAGCACCCCCTGCTGACTGGCTGCAGTATAGGTCATAAAGCCTGCCTCCTCCATGTTAACAGATGGGACATGAGTCAAACTATAAAATCAAAATACACACCAGATAAATGTTTCTCAAACATGGTTTCTGTCATTATAGTTAGTCATTATCATGCTGATTTACGTCCAAGTGTTCATTTTTCTGACAAGTTTATTTTTAATTAGTTATTTGATGCTGTAAAAAGGATGATTGACAGCTCTGTTGACAAATACGGCTCCTGCAGCCGATCTGTTCTGGAGAGTAGAGGAGGAACGGCGAGAAGAGACGTAATTAAAATAATCACTACAGTCATTGAAGTTTCTATACCCGTGAGCGTTAACCTCAGACCAACACGAGAAGCTGTTCTGCAGTTAAACACGCCGACGTGCTGGATCGTTGCTATTTTTCCGGTAAGTTAAGTGTGTGTTTGGGTTAGCGGAAGTGGCTAAGGTGGCTCCACCCGCTGATCGCTACTGTGCAGCTCTGGCTCCAAATGACATCACCATCGCAAGATGGCAGCGCCTGTCACAGGGTGTATTTTGGTTCAATTTCGTACAATGAGAGCAGATGGAGACGCGTCGTCCATCTACATATACAGTCATTGGTTTTCTCCCTCATATCCGGTCACTCCCAGGCTCGTGCAGGAAGCCATAAGTCCAGCTCATGGACTGTATAAAAAGTTGGACGACATGATAGCTCCCTAAAAGTGAAGCCAAAACGTTTCGAGCGCCCCCTGCTGACCGGCTGCAGTATAGGTCATAAAGCCCGCCTCCTCCATGTTAACAGATGGGACATGAGTTGAACTATAAAATCAAAATACACGTCCGATAAATGTTTCTCAAACATGGTTTCTGTCATTATAGCTAGTTATTATCATGCTGATTTATGTCCAAGTGTTCATTTTTCTGACAAGTTTATATCTAATTAGTTATTTGATGCTGTCAAAAGGATGATTGACTGCTCTGTTGACAATTACGGCTCCTGCAGCCGATCTGTTCCGGAGAGTAGAGGGGAGGAGGAACGGCGAGAAGAGACGTAATTAAAACAATCACTACAGTCACTGAAGTTTCCATACCTGTGAACGTTAACCTCAGACCAACACAAGAAGCTGTTAAACACGCCGACGTGCGGGATCTTTGCTGTTTTTTCCGGTAAGTTAAGTGTGTGTTTAGGTTAGCGGAAGTGGCTACGGTGGCTCCACCCGCTGATCGCTACTGTGCAGCTCTGTCTCCATGTGATGTCATCATCAACGTCATATGGATGGCAGATGGCAGCGCCTATCACAGGGGCTATTTTGGCATCAATTTCGTACAATGGGAGCAGATGGAGACGCGTTGTCCATCTGTATATACAGCCATTGGTCCAGCTACACTGGTATGAAACATCTGTCAACAACACAAGACGAGCTAACAAGGAAACACAGAACAGGTCCAGTGTGACCAGGCTCACGGTCTGTATTCAGGCCATGATCGGGGTCAGTTATTTAACTGACATCTTCACACAGGTCAGGCTTCATATAACAGTAAGACTCAGAGGCCTCCTGACCCACGGGCATTAATGAGTCACCGTGCAAACAGAACTCACGCTCCCTCTCCTCCTACATGTGGTCCTTTTTCTGACCCTTTACCTCGACTCACCCCGCAGTCAGAAGGGAAAACATTTCACACTGCATGCTTTTAGAAAGAATTATTATAAAATGAATGCAAGACGACATTACATTAACCCTCGTGTGTGTTAATGCTGCTCTGTAAAACACCTATGGTGAATCTGCGCGATGTTTACTTCAGTATCAGAGAGATTTTATGTAATTATCTGCAGCCTCAAGGCTACACGTGACCCCAGAGTGAACTCAGCATTTAGTCAAACTAATTAATTCCGTGTTCATACATAAAAACATATAGAGTGAATCCCAGCAGGGTTAACATGATTAATCTCTGCTTTGCATGTTGTTTACCATAATCCTCTGCGTATGACTGGACTCATGTTGATGACTAATGTTTACAGCATCAGTTCAGCATCTTGTAAGCTGATATACGCATAAATACACGTATATCAGGGATCCCCCCAAGAAATAGGTGATCAGACTCTTACTACAGTCTATATCGAGACAGTTGAAGTTTCACGATCTGACGGATATTTTTCCTCCTCACACGTCAGCATCTTATGTGACAGATTGTGCGACTTGTCTTGATTGTTTTTCCCTGAAATTATAGCGTGCGTCTAATCAATCATGTGCTGAAGTGAATCACTGATTCTGACACATTTTAATTGTTAGTTAGGAGATGACGATTCTAACAGCTTCTGCACCTATTAAAACTCTCGCCAGGGCGCCGGTTTAGCTCAGCGGTTAAATTGCTCGTCCCGTATGCAGAAGTTACAGTCCTCGATGCGGCGGCCCCTCTCTCTCTTACCCTGTTTCTGTCACCATCCGCTGTCCTCTCTCTCTCAATAAACGCATAAAAGGCCTTTACTGTGTGAGTGATGTAATGACATAGCTCACTATATCATAAAACCAGCTCCGGAAAAAATTAAGAGACCACTGCAAAAAATATGCTTTTCTCTGGTTCTTTATTCCTATTCTATTTATAGGTTTGTGTTGTAAAATAAACTTTTGTTTTATTCTATATATAACATTTCTCCCTACTTCCAAATAAAACATTCTCATTAAGGTCTTAATAAAAGGAAAATGGCGACTGGTTAAAAAAATGCAAAAAGATGTTTGTCAGACACACATTGATTCACAAATCAATATTTGGTGGAATAACCTGGTTTTTAAATACAGCTTCCATGCATCTTGGAAGACCTTCGCATTGCTGTTTGGTGACGTTAGGCCACTATTTGCGCAAAAAGTCAAGCAGTCTGGCTTTGTTCGATGGCTTGTGACCATTTATCTTCCTCTTGATCACATTCAGGAGGTTCTCAATGGGGGACAGATCTGGATTGCGTTGGCCATGACATGCTGATTAAAGAAACATGTGGAGTGGTTTCTTAATTTTTTCCGGAGCTGTTTATCAGCTCTGCAACTGACAAGTTGTCTTCATCATCAATTAAACTGCCAACTATTTTCAAAATGAGAATAAATTAAAAGTTGTAAAAAATGCTCATCAACTTTTACAGACTCAAAGTGACGTCTTAAAATTGCTACTTTTGCTCAAACAGTCCGATGCCCAGGAGCTCAGCGGGTAAATCGTGCATCCCACATACAGAGGCTACAGCCCTCGACGCGGCAGCTCCGGGCTCAGCCCTTTGCCGCGCGTCGTCCCCACTCTCTCTTCCCCTGTTTCCGACACTATCCGCTGCCCTCTCACTTTAATGATAAAAGGCCTTTGTGACGTCACAAAGTGCAGCCTCAGCAGGCTTTGGAGAGATGGCCAATCAGAAGAAAGCAGGCTTTCTTAAAGGGACAGAGCTGACTGAGTCGTTTCAGGCAGAGGCTGTATGAGGGCCTGCACAGAGCAGCAGTGTGAAAAGAATAACTGTAAATTATGCTAAGCTACTCCACAGGCATCACAGAGTGAAATATGAAGCTTGAAATGAGCATATTACCCCCCCTTTAAGGTCAATTTCTTATGAAAAGGTCGAAGTTAAATCACATTATTATTGAAAATCGGCTAAGACTCTGCTCCAGCAACAACAGAGAAGCTAAAATGAAGTCCGAAAGAAACAATGAGAAGTTTCAACTCTCGCCAGAACAAAAGGCTTTTCAAGGTCACTGAATGAGGCCTTCAGCATCAAAACAGCCTGAATTCCAAACACAGACTGTCAACATGTATTGCTTTGTAGGGATGACAAAGATATGTGGAGGGACAAAGAGAGATAGACGAGATAAAGGCGAGATCGATAGAGACGTGGAGGTAAAACGAGGACACGCTGCAGATATCAGTGGAGCAAATGAGACAGTTTGATTAAGTGTAATTGCATCGGAATAAAAAGCAAAGATGGCTGCCGGCTGCCGACTGCCAAAACACTGACAGCTCAAACAAAGAAATAATACTCAGATGCCTGCACACACACACACACACACGTACAAATACAGAAATAAACAGCCGAACAGACAGACTGAGGCGAGGGAGAGAGTCGAAGAACAACAAAACCGAATCCCACGACAAACGCGGGGAACAGACGCATGATGAAACTCTGTGACGAAGCGGGGGAGAAGAAGGGGGGGAAAAAACGCTCCAGAACTCCAACTGGTTATGAAAAAAGGATTAGCAGAGAGATGGGGCGCGTGGAGAGGAGAGCTGTTGGAGAATGAATGTTTAAGAGACAGTTGGCGGAGCGAGATGTGTGGACAGAATGTGGGAAAATGATGTTAGCTGCAGAGTGAGAGTGGATTTACTACGAGAGGGGGGGAAAGTGAGAAAAATCACTATGTTGAATTTTTTACACTCGAGGACGCGGAGACGAGACTGGATGGCATGCATATTTATACAGAGGAATGAAGGGAGACATCTTTCTTTTAGGATAAAGAAAAGCAGGAAAGGTGAAAGATAGACGGCATGCAGACACGGAAATAAATTCAGATTAAAGATGTGAGCAGGGACACACATTCATCGTACCTACAGCTACCGCTCAGATAACTCTCCTTCCATGATGGGTTCTGCTCTCTGTGGGAATACACACCCATGTTTTGTGTGTTTGTGTGTGACACCGAGCATCCTCAGAGCAGATGTGCTGATATCAACAGAGGACCCATTGATTTATGGGCGAGCTAGTGCTGCACTAAGACGCTAAAGGACTATACAGTATGTGTGCGTTTCTTAGCTGTTGTTGCACGCAGCCCCAGGGTGAGTTTACAGCAAGGTTCAGCTTCATGTTATGTGAATGCTAATGAAAGGAAGACGCACATCGGTGGGACTGTAGGGGAAATATGTTGAGAAGAGACATGAAGCATTATGTCGGTTATAGTTTGGAGTTTATACCGCATGTGTAGGTAGAATTATAATTTATTTTATATATTTATTGGTTTCCTGTAATATATTAGAACCATCTCATATTAAAACATGCAGGCCACGTCTACACGTACGCAGGTTTTTGCCTCCTTTGTTTCCAATAAAAAAAAACCGTCCACACAAGCAGTTATAAAAAAAATCTGCGTCCAAACGAAAACGCCAAAACACAACAGAAACGCTGTCACCAACAGGCGGCGATATAACCCAGATATCCAAAGAAGAAAATGAAAATCACGGCCAATCAAACGTTTGAAAAAAATCTATTGCTGGAAGACCTGGCGGTCTGCAATGGAGCATCGAGGAAGGGGGACGATATATCAATATAGTGGACAATTAACTGTACGTAACATGTAAAAAGTCCTGTTAGCAAGGTGAGAAGCATCACTGCTTTTGTCACGTCCATCATTTTGCCTCATCCCTGACGCCTCACAGAGGAGAGAACGGTGCACAGCCTGACGTCACGAGCCAAAAACACAGTTTACCCCGTCTACACGTCTCCGTGGTAACTGAGTTACTTACAGTCTTCAGCCTGGTTTGGGTTTTAAAGAAGATCCGTTTTCAGTGACCTGAGTGTGGACGAAAGGCCAAAACGCAGAGAAAAAGCTACATTATGAAAACTACCTGTGTACGTGTGGACACGGCCTTGGATGAAGAGATTATTATGCATCACAGCTTATTGACTTTCAATGAAATGTAGTGTTGAATATGGCTGCACGGTGCTGCAGTGGTTAGCGCTGTAACCTTACAGCTAGAAGGTGAGAAAAAGGTTGTCTGTGTGTAAGTGTGTGATTGACAGGCAATCAGTCCAGGGTGTAACCCCGCCTCTCGCCCAATGACTGGGTAGGCGCCCCTCGCGACCCTGAACAGAATAAGCGGTATAGATAACAGATGGATGGATTAAAAAAACGGACAGAATTACTTCTTTCATTTCTACTGTTATCTAATAATAATGATGATATATTTTATTTAAGTGTCAGTCCTTGAAAAAAGAACAAAAGAAACATGCACTAACAAGCTATAAGGCCCAATAAGACCACTGTTAAATATATAAATATGTAAATGAGAAAGGAAACAAGGGATTTCTTTATATAACACAAAGACAAAACCAAACACTGAAATAGAAACACAAAGCCTGATGGTACAAGAACAGATCACGTAACACGGCATCGCTCAGTCAGAGGAGAAGGTGAATCAGTAACAACGTCTTTGAAGGCAGAATATCTGATCAGCTTTGAGGAGTGACAGGCCTCCAAGAACGCAGTATTAGTATTTGTTGTAGAGTTACCTTGAGTGGTTTTCATCTATTTATAGAATTTTTGTTTTTTCAATAGCTTTCAATGTCAGATGTTAATGCTCACTTGGCTAAATAAGACTCAGCTCCTTACATTAGATTATATTGCTTTTTCTTTTTTGTAGATAAAAATGTTTTGGGTTTTTTTCCAATAGCCTCCATGTCATGTGACCCATTGCTATTATATATCAAAACGAGAAAGCTCATACTGCAACCGAAGAGTTGCAGATAAGGTGAGGACTAACGCCTTTGCCGCTCTTGTCCATTTTGCCGTCTCTGATGGAGATGTCGCTTACTTGCACAAAAGTTTGTGCAAGTCCTAACGCCCGAGAGCCATCCATGTTTTACGGAAAACGGATGTCGGCGCATGTGACGTCTTTTGTTATCATTGTTCATCAACGTGGATCTTTTTTAAAGTAATAATCTTGAAGATTTTCATTTCAATAAATGTCTGTTAAGTCTCTGTCTATCGCCGAATGAGGTAACACAATGGTGATTGAGTCTATGGCCCACTGATGAAAGCCTTTGCATTTGCAGTATTACAGACTGGGTGTCTGTGGCGACTCACAAGCGGCGCCCAGTTCGAGATGTGTTTTCCATCAGCCAGCAGTGGTTGGTCTGCCAGAGAGGGTAGGCGGAGCTAAGTGGCTGCTTTTCCGGTCTCTGCAAGTGTTGCGAGTAAACGGTAATCTACTATGGCTGAACAAACAAAGAGAAGATCGATGACTACAGATACAACTTAAAAAATAAGTGAAAATCCAAAGAAAAAGAAACAAATTCGACACTCAGATGAAGGCAAACAGTCTAAAGAGGAAAGCGACCGTCAGCGAGGAAAATCAAGAGTTACAACCGGAGCCAACCGTGGACGTCACACATGCACAGCACTGTCTGGATTATCGCCATAGGTGCTGCCAAAGGTCAGAGGTCTTTCTTTTCACATTAGTATCTCACCTGGGTCACATTCTAAAATCGATATGAACAGTGATCCCAAAAAATCAGATATGAGCCCTAAATAGGAATTGAGCATGAAGGCCTGCAGTAAGAACGCAGCCTTAGTGTATATCGATGTAGGAAAAATATGGTGATTGTGTGCACATTTTTCAGCCATGCATGGAACAAGTGGAGTTAAAATGACAGCCCCTTTCACCTCATCCACATCTCAGGGGTGTTGTGAAGAGCACAGAGAGCGTATGTCCGTCTGCTTTGGTGAAAACATGATGACAGAAAACAAGAAGAGCCGCTCTATAAAGCCCCACCATTCTGCATGTCCTGATAAGCCCCCTATCAGTGTCACGCCGGTCAAAATCACTGGAGGGCGAGCCGGGAGTGCGACGCACCCCGATTCATTTCCGCGTACAAAGCATGAGCGTCAGATCTACTCCTACAGACCCTCCGTGTTTGCCCTCTTGAAGCTAAATAGGTCTGCTTATTCAGGCTAACGGAGGGAGAGTCAGCAGCGCTTACATAACAGCAATACCTGTCCGTGTGTGTTATTATGAGAGTGGATGCAACGCTGAGGTGTGACGGGCGCACAGTTACGTCTTTCAGAAGCTGAAGAGGGAAGTAATTCATCTTCCTCTTACATAAATAGCAGCGATGCAGACTCCGGGGGGAATACGAGGAGTTTATACGCTTTCTAAAAAATTATAAAGCGGCACAGCGTGGAGGGAGGAGGGGGGTGAAAGAAGGCAGGGATATAAGCTGGAGTAGGTTCAGCTGGTTTTGTAAGGCCGAATCTGTTACAGAGAGAAGACGAGAGAGATTTCATGTGTGTGTGACCAGGCCAAGAGTCTCACAGAGCGGGGAAACAGCGTGACACCGAGGCTGAATTATTCATCCAAGGTTCCAGGCGCTGAAATATTGATGCTCAGACATTCCTCGTCACATCTCGGCCTCACACGCGGCCTTTCTTTCTCTTCTCTCACCTGCATTCATTTTTTAATAAGAGTTGTGAGCGGGGAAAATAAGGGAAAGCAAGGAAATGAGAATTGATCGTAGGGAGCAGGGAAGGGAAGGGAAACACAGAGGTAAAGCATGTTTGGATTAAAGAGTTTCTGTTACGGCACACAGAGGAAAGGAGAGACGGATCCATAAAGAAAACATAAGACGGAGAAACAATCGTCAAAGGTTGTAAGGGGGAAAAAGAGATACAGAAATATTAAAGTTACAAAGAGGAGAGATTTAGCGTCCTGTGACAGTTTACTCTAAATCATCATCATTAAACTAGATTACATGCACATTTTCCAAACCCTGATGCAGATCAAAGGCTTCTCCAGAAAGTGTGTGACTCATTATTTGTGATTTGTCTGAAGTCAGAATGCGTTCTGTACGACGTCGGAAAGTAAAATGCACGACTTCGTTGGTGGCGTTTTCGCAATAACGGCAAGAAAACACGACAGGTAAAATGTTTAAGTGATGACTGGAGTATCTCTCCTCTTAGGATCGTGAAATATGGAGAGTAATTTTATACTTTTATACGAGACAGGAAGTTGTGTTCACTTCAAAGTGCAGTACTTTGTTCGGCATCCAAATGCAGATGAAATTCTCCTGTGTTTGGAGAAATAAAAATGTTGCATTTTTTCGCACTTTAAAGAATAGTTTGACATTTTGGGAAATATAAAAATTTGCTTTCCTGCAGAGAAACAAATACGACTGAAACTCCTCTTTTGTTTTAATATGAAGCTATAACCCGGAGCTTAGCCTCGTACAAAGACTGGAAACAGGGGAGGAAGCTCTGTCTGAAGGAAACAAATTCTACCTACCAGAAGATTCAATTCTCACATGTTGTAGAATTGTTGTTTAAAGGGATAGTTCAGTTTTTTGAAGGGGGATTGTATGAGGTGCTTATCAATAGTAAGTGTACTTGTACAGGAGAAGCCGGCCAGAGTTCCAACACAGAAGCTAAGCTAAGCACCGCTGCAGACGGGGTCAAAAGTATCACATATTTTAGATATTTAAAAGAGTCCTACATGCAAACAAACATTTCAGCTTAAAGGAGCAACTCTCAGTCAGAGTCAGTCAAAGCTGGTGTTCTCTGTAATCAATAGAAGCAATAATATTTGAAATTGGCGGCACAGCTGTTGAGAAAGTTGTACAAACAGCTCGTGGTTTCGCCCATTCTACATTCCTACAACACCCAGAAATCTGACGAGAATATACCGGTGAATCGTCTAAAAAATCTTCAGGTCTGCAGTCTACATTTCAAAACTGACGATTTTGAACGAGACATGACATCGGAGGCGGGCGTCATAGATTGAGGAAGTTAGCGAGCTCCCTGGCCTCCGCCAGATGACGCGTTTTACGTAGTCTGGTGGAGGTTTTCCAGGGCCCATTGGAGAAGTGGATAGCGTCCTCCAAAGGCACAGAGTGAAACTGCATATTTTTTCGACCATAATGGCATTAGCTCTCCATAATAGCATGATAGGACTGAGGCTGCAAATCGACAACATTGACGTCAGACAGCCCTTTCCCTCGGCACTATGTCTCGCTCCGCACAACGGCCCTGTATACCTACGCATGCAGCGCATGGTATCGGGTCAGCTGTTTGTAGAAGAGACAACAAAACAAAGTACATTCAATATTAGCAATTAGTTTGTTTGTGGATCAGAAGACTTAAATTTAAAAGATACATTTCAAAAGAACACAAACGTAACACAGTTGAAGCTTACCGGGACGCTTGGACACAGATTTATTAATCTGTGAATAAATGCCACAATGGATTTTTAACTTGTAGTTGGACGCTTTAAGTTTCGTTTACTGATATTTGTTAAAGCTGGGTTGTATTTATGTGCAAGATTAAGATATATATATCTAACAAAATTGGGTGACTTTGTAGGTAAGAGGCATGTTAAGAGTGAAAATAGTCTATTAGAGACAGAATGAGACTGAAAAAGAAGTTAAAAAAGTAGGACAAAGGGACAAAGAGTTTCCTGCAAACAGCATTAAAGCCAGAAGAAAAGACAAGAAAAGGGAGAGTAAGGAAGTCAGTGTGTGTGTGTGTTTAAGTGTGCATGTGTGTGTTTTAAAAAGCCAACTCCCTCCACCTCGGCCTCCGTCACCGATTTCCCACCTCAGCTCTGCCCCGTTTCGTCTCGGTGCGATTCACGCACACAAAAGGCTCCTCTTCTCCAGCCAGAGAGACAATTAACCCCGGCTTAATGAGCAACACTGGGGAAACAACTGCCTCCCAGAGACAGATAAATATTTCACCAGCCCGTGTTTATACCCCGAGCCTGACAACAAGAGCGCAGAAACCAGGCCACGGTCGTTCCAAGCACAGATCTATCAAAGTTTATCGCTTTGTCTCATGTGAAATGAGTGTGAAGGAAAAAGCAGAGAACATATAGAACATATATCTCCTCTGATTAATTTAATTAGAGAGTAAGAACCTGTGCGTGTTAAAATACTTTCTTTTGTAAGGCTGGAACAAGCAAAGGAGAAAACGATGACAAAAAAATAGAACAATAGATTAAGAGAAAAAAAGATGAATGCACTTTCAGGAGCTGTTTTGCATCTTATGAGCGTTTGTAGATATTTTTAGCGGCAGGTCTGCTGCTACGCCGGCGCGGCACTGCGGGACGCTCACTTCAGAAACAGCATGACGGAGGGAAAAGCGTCGAATGAAATCAGGACTGCGAACGCCGCCTGAGAACTGCATGGTGGCCTGTTCCACTTTCTCATTTACATACGCATCCAGGAGTCATCAAAATGTGTTATTTCTGTCTCTTTGTGAAGGAGGTGGGGGTGCAAAAAAATAAGGAAAAGCCACAGGGTGCGAGTGGCCTGTTAACCAGCATGCAGCAGGAATTATATCCAATAGGGAGGTCTTTTTGGCTACACAAGATGTGTCCAGAAAGTTTGCTTCAAAGCAGCCCTGAAACTTAAAAAAGAACAAAAATAGAAAAGAAGAGTCATCGAACTCCAAAGACTGACACAGCTATTTATAAAGTCTAAAAATACACTCTATTAAGAGACGTAAAATAGAGAAAATAAAACAGACACTGCAGTACTTTCCTTTTCTGCAAAAGCACCAGCCGCGTGTCAGATCTCTCCTGCAGGCCTGTCCTGTTCCGCACACAAACATTAAACCCCGACGGCGTATAAACTCCAGTATATACGCTCCTCAAAGTCAGCCGCGCTGTAAAACTGTGACACAGCAGTGAAAGGTGAACTGTGCCGAGTCCACTCCAGTCAGAGAATGTGTCAGTTATGGCGTAAAGCGGACTTTTAAAAGCCTGCCATCGTTTTTCTTCGACCACTTGGGTCTGAAGGCGAGTGTGCTGTTGAAGTGCAGGGTTGCACATGTGTTGTGACATATAGTTACAGCAGGAGGAATGAAAGACTTACAGTGGAAATATAGAGTCTGAAACTGGCATTTCTTTATGTAGAGGAGGAGTTTGAACTTATAAATTATAACCACGTAAAACTGTAAATATGTGAGGTTGCATTTCGCTGCTGACTTGATTTGTTTGTGTGCATAGAGGCTTTTTATTGTAAGTGTCTCAAGTTCTATTTCTGTTCTGGCTGGATGAATATACAGCTGAATCACACACATTCCTGTTGCTCTTTTGTTCCACCAAAATTAGCACATTCATGCGGGCTTTTCAGACCCGGGAAGGCCTGCGTATAGATGCCGATTGTCTCTTTTCCCATTGCCAGTGAAGCATACTCCTTTTGGTCTCTTTTCTGCTGAGTCACCGTCTGATGTCACAAACGCGCCCGAAACAGTGTTAGTAAATAGTGAAGATGATACGGTGGTTAGGTCTTTATTGTCTGTTTATCAAACTCGGCGCCGACAAATTTGCGCTGCTTGGACGGAGACGGGTGAGACGGAGACAAGGAGTCGCAGTAGTTTCCGACGGAGCATAGCATCACGCCGGAAAGGGGGCGGAGATTAGGTTTTGTGTTTCCATCAATTCCAATCAGAGCCGAGGCCATAATTACCCGGGTCTACTGCAGAGTCATTTGATCCGGGTCTGAATGCCGATTGTAGCCTTTCCCATTAAGCAAATAAGCCGCGTGTTAGCGGGTTTTTTGACCAGTGGGTAAACGGCTTAAGTCCTACAAGTTTTGGCAGCATCTAAAGTTGTTTGACATTGTGCATACTAAATTTGCCTAATATCGTTTAACATTTTACTACTACATAAAAGGGGGGTATTCTGCTAATTTAAAGCTTCTTATTTCACTCTGTGATACCTGTGGAGTAGCTTAGCATAATTTACAGTTAAAAAAAATACAGCCTCAGCCTGAAGCAACTCAGTCAGCTCTGTCGCTTTAAGAAACCCCGCCCCTACAAGCACGCTTTTTTCTGATTGGCCAGCTCTCCGAAGCATTTGTGATGTCACAAAGTACAGTGTGTAGAAAAGAATGTGTGAAACCTGTCGTTCACAGCAGCCTGCAGACTGAGCTGAGAAGCCTGGGGATTACGCCAACATACTTTTACCTACAGATCTGAAAGTTCACCCACGTTTAGTCTGGACATCCAACATTGTAACATTATATATATGAGTTAAAATGTGAAACAGCATAATACCCCCTCTTTAAAGCTTATTTATACGGAGCCTATTGCATGTCTGTTCCTTTCTCTCCTCTGCTGCTCCTCCTGAGGTTTCTTTCTTTAACATGTTGAGGGGTCTTTTGGGGGAGTTTTTCCTTAATTGTTTCAAGGATCTACGGACCAGGCTGAACTCAATCCCAACAAGCTCTTTGACCGATGTGGGAATTTACAAGTGTTTATCGGCTACACTCGAGTAAAGAGATGGCTCTCATGGAGGAGGGGAGAGACATGTATTGGTATAATTTGGAGATAAAGGTGAACCTCTCCAGACAGACTGTCCTTGAGAACATTTATAGAGCTGGAATAGGTCGAGACAGAAATAGTTGTGTTAAGAGTAAAAAAAAAAAAGAGCCAGAAAATAAGTTTTCTCCACACTTAGCATACCAGGGCGCAAAGTCATGGAAAAGTTTGAGAAATTGGTGGACACAGAAGTTTTAATCATGGGCTAATAAATCAAAGATAATAAATCAGTAGCTAATTGCTACTGTGGGACATAATCAAGCTTTTGAATACAGCCCAACACATTTTTCCCACACATAGACTTTACTTAGGCGGGCCGCCCAAGTATATTAACTGCCGCCAAAGTATATTTGGCGACCGAATTTAGCTTTATTTTTTTAACCATCCGAGAGAACGAGGCCATACACAATCGATTAACTAGTGGCACTGGGCACTCTCCCCTCCCTCTAGTCCCTCCCCTTCCTGTTCGTTCTGATATCGTGAGGAGGTTTCACCGACTGAAAGTTGCACAAGCTCTGCAAAGAAACAGAGAGGGACACGCACACGCGCATGTTGCATTTGAAGACCCGCAAACAGTGGTTATTTTTCAAGCATGGACCAAATAGACCATTTTGGTTCCGACAGGTACAGGTTCCTTTTTGGACGGCTACCACCACAAGTATATTACAGACCTGTGTGAAACACTGCACATACATCCGCCAGCTGATATTATCGGTCCGATACGGGTCCATAACAGATATATCATTATCGGCGTATCGGCAGAACTTCAGCAACGTTATAGGAGTTCATAATTGTTCTGATCAGAGTCTGAAAGAAGGTTGGGTCCTTATTTTCAACGATGCAATCCATGAAAAAAAACGATGGCAAAGCAATGTCTCGTATGTCATTCTGTGTTTCTCTTTGCAGCCTTTTCCTTCAAACTTAGCTAACACAGTCAGAACAACACTGTTCTTTGTTCTTACACTACATCGCAAAAACTGACTGTGGAGTCTTAAACAACACATTTCCTGCTTTGCTGTTTTCAAACCAAAATAACTCACAGTCATATCTATCATCCTGAAACAAAAGCAGAGGTCTGACGGAGGCAGCTGAGGGCAACATAACTCCGGCCTGAGAGAGAAGAATGATGGACTGATGGCCTTGAGAGAAATCACCGAGGTCTGGAGACACATTTACTCACGGCTTAGTCGATCTAATTATACAAGAATCTTGACTTGCTTGATGCCCCATCAATCCCTCAGAGAGGTGATTGCATTTTCTTTCCACGCTCTCTCTCGCGCTCAGTCCTCGCAGCGAACCAACTGTTTTTAATCTCTGACAGATTCTCCGTCCATCAAATGTCTCTCGAGGGAAGGTCAGAGCAACCTTCACTCCTTCATTTCATCACGTCTCCCTGCCCTCTTTCCCCAGATTCACTTTGAGTGTTACGCAGAGTGATGACTGGCTGTAACAGCTCATTAGCCGCCGAGGCCTCATTAGGATGCGCTTTACGATGATGGCTCGGGCTGAGAGAGCAGCAGGGAAACAGGCCGAGACCGGATGGGTGAAAGCAACCCTAAAAGAGGGCTTTACTTTAACCTACTGTTGAAAGTAAGCATCGTTTTTAGAGCAAAAGCCATGAGGGAAAGATAAAAAGCCTCGCAAGGGAGGGTGGCTTTAAAAAAGGTCACCAAATCGAACAAAGAAAATGACAACAGTGAGAAAAAAATAAAACAAATGAAGGTGTGAAACAGAGAGATAGCAGAAGAGGGACGCACACAAAGAGCAGGTCTGTGGTCTGGGGGGGAATCGGGAGATAGAAAAGTAGAGAATAAAAGCGAGGGGAGTCTAAAGAGGTGAGATAAGGTGAAATTGTGTTTCTCTCTTTCTCCTCCATCACAGGCCGGGCTGATAAGTGATGTCTGACAACGCCGGTGGCAGGGGACAACTGTCATCTAAAACACTCCCATCCATCTGGGGGAACACTGTGTGATAGCGTGTGTGTGTGTGTGTGTGTGCGGACTAAAAATGTCAGTGTGTGAACACGTTGGTGTGTGAGGAAGAGAAAACAACACAAGAAAACTGTGTGTTGCTACAGTCCTGTTCCAGTCGACATGCTCTTTTCTAGACTGAACACTAACTACTGTATGTACAACTCGGTTTTCAGCATATTTATATTGTTTTAAATCAAATACACCACTTCTGTTTGAGCATTAAAGGCGCTATGGTCCTTCTTTTGTTATCTGCCCTACTGTATGTGTTCAACTGCAAAGGGTACAATAGAAATAAATATAATGCATCCAAGCTATATGACGGTTTCAAGCAGCATGGGATCATGGGAATCTTCAATGTTAAAAAAATTCATCTGATGTGACTCAGGCAGAAATAATGTTAATAGAGGAGGTAATGCATTCATGTCATTTCCTTTCAATAAAATAGCCACAAGTAACGTTAGCTAACGTTGACAGTTTGCCGACGTCATTCCTCACTCTCATTTTTCATCTGTTTTTTCTACAGAAGACAGGCGATCAGATGGATTGAAAGGTTTTCTCCTACTTTTGAACATGTTGGATTAATTTGCTATTATGTAATTACACAATTTAATAAAATATATGATTACACGGCTGTGTTAAATACTTGATTCTGATTGGTTTATTACAGCATTCCGAGGGCTGCTATTTCTCGATAACAGACTGTTGCTATGAAGAATAGATTGTTGCTAGGGATTCAGCTCTAACAACACAATCCAGAGGACTGTAACTGTAATCATAATCAATCCAAAAGCCGAAAGAAGTCTAGTAAATTTGACGTTGGTCTGTTGTTTGAGGGAAAAAAAGAAAGCAGCTCACTTTAACCGTGCGTTAACACCGAACACGAATAGACGCGAATCGGCGGTGAGATTACAAACAAAGTCAATGCAATGATGCAAGTAGACTCGAATTATCGCATTACGTGAGTTGAAAAATGTTTTCTTCTTCGGCAAATTCGTGTCACGTGGTATAGCGAAACCCTATCAACATCAAGATTCTCCTGACGCCGTTGGTAACCATGGAGATAAGCCCCGCTTCCTCTCCTCCATTCTGGAAGGCCGAATATTCGCCTGTTATTTCAACGCAAATTTTGATCCGGCGGTCAAACTCGCGCAGGTAAAGCAAGGCGAATATTGGCTTTGCGTTTGGTGTGAACGCACAGTAAGAAGGCTACAGATTTAACCGTTGCTATGGACGCAGCTTTCACTGTGACTGTAACGGACTATTTTTCAGTGGAAAATTTAAATATAATCATTTTTAAATGTATAAAATCAATTGTTAATCAATATTTTGTGTCAAATAATTGATTTGGGAATATAAATAGCCGTGTAATAAGCGGGATAATGTACAGTGAGCAGGTTGTTATGGCGGAGGAAGGCGTGCTCCACCTGTCAGGGTTCCATTCCACTGTAACAAGCTGCTCACTACACTATCATATTTAATAGTATATTTTTATAACAGTGGTCTAGATGTTTTGAGAGATTTTAATGCAGAGTTGTGAATAATTAAGACCTTTAATTTCCCCCTCACCGAGATTATGTGGATAATATCCACATTAACAATGACCTTACTTTTAGTCAATAGCAGTACAAGAATGCATTATTAAGACAAATCAACCTGAAATAGGCAGATTACCAGAATAGATCTGCTGTCCCTGCTGATGAGATGACACCTCAGTCTGCCTTTTGACAGCTGAGTCAGTGAAGTAGACGAAGCTACCCAGAGGCATTGATTAAGGCTAAATGAGGACAAGCCTTTCATGTAAACACACGTTTGAATATTAGAAACTGTTGACAACTTAAAAATAGGCCCAATTACAAAGACGTGTCAATATTTAGAGGAAGAACTTCCCTGTTTTGTCTGCAACACGACGCCTCAGTGTGAATTATTCAGGGCCGCTGGGCGTGTGTGTGTGTTCGTGCAGTCAGGATGAGCCTTTTCACACCTGCCGCCTCCCTCCTGGATCGTGGCACTGTGACAGATTGTGTCATCGGCAGTTTGGAGTGTGTGTGTTTTTGTGTGTGTGTGTGTGTGGTGTCTCTGTCAAGGCCAGGTGTGAGACAGGTACAGCGTTTCCTGGCAGGACCCGGAGCAGAGGGACGGAGGACTGATGGGAGTCAGTGTAGGATGTAACAGCCGCTCTCAGAGGGGCTGGACGGCACCACTTCATCACGCACACACAGAACGACACACTTTTCTGTTCGCAGGCATGTAAGCTTGAAATTTTACAACCTAATGCACCGATACAAGCCCATATGTTGTTCGTTTTTTTATTGTAGAGTGAAAGAAGCATAAGAAAGCTTTAATTAAACACTCTGCACAGGTAGCTACACACAACAGGGGATTGGACAAGCACATGTACCCCCACAAAATAACCCGCTGCTTTTAATTACACTCACACCATTCAGTAGACCATACAGAGAGAGGCAGGAGGGATAAAACTGAAGGAGAGGCAGAGACAAAGAGTAAAAAATAAGCAGTTTGCGGGATGATTAAAGCAAGGTTTGCGAGAAACATCTCTCTGCACGGGGAGACAAACTGAACGACGTAGCTACAAGCCTCACATTGCATCATATCAACCCATCAACAGAACGAGAACCATGGGAGACATCACCCGCTGTCACTTCTTCTGCTCTCATCCGACCAATAACAACATCATCCCGTGCGGCAGCAGCGGCAGCACACTGAGGCGCTCTGACGAAAGGCGTCTGATGTTTGGAGCTGCGATCAGAGCCGATCTGAAGGCTGAAAAAGCCTCCGCTGACTCACTTCACGAGAACAAAAAAACGAGCCGTCTCTGCTCCGTTCTGCTTATTTTGATTTATTTTGCCAACAATTCTCTTCCAGGGACACTGTCACAGCAAAACAATGTTAGTTTTTGTGTAAGACGACTGCGGCACGTCTTCTGAATGGTGTGTATTTCAGGAAGAGGAGACAATTTCAGGGAATCTAGATCATAATAATATTAACTCTAGTTATTACGGAAACAATGCTTAGTGTGGTAACACATAATTCACATCCTCTTATCATGCTGGTATTTATGAGCCTTAACATGGACTTTCAAGTCTTCAAATTGTAATGTGCTTTAGCCATGAGCTTCAAGTTATTGCTCATTCATATGAAAATATAAAACAAAGTAACTCTCAAACCTTTGGAGACGATGACATACCTCAAAACGTCATTGAAACACAAACATCAAACATCACTTTTAACATTTTAAAGCTGTTCTCATTAGCTGTGTTTCAGTGCAGGGGCTGCATCCTTCGCAGGACGCGGCCTACAAAGGATTAGTCATTTATAGCCGGCGTAGACCGCTAAGGCTGAACTGAAATGAGACGGTCTGGTCACCACCTCTTCCCGCTCTTACCCTTGCATCACAAAGCGCCGCTCCTGTTGCCTAGCAACAGGTAGCTAGCTGACGAACTAGCTTACATAACTAATGTCACGTAACTTAACCTTTTGTTTTGAAGATAATACGTTTCAAGTTCCTCGGCCGCGTAAGAGTCCGCCATCTCGTTTGAATTTGTGCACAATAGATCTTGGGAGGAGGCCGCTTTTGTCGGAGCCTTCAAATTGAGACAGCCTTCGATGCTGTGCTTTGACCCAATTGTTCTTCAAAAGCGTCCTTTGAACATAGCTCTTGTGTTAGTGGGTGTTTTGGCCCCTTCGTGGCATCCTGACAAATGTTAAGCAAATATTCACTCTACTTTTGTCTCCGTTTTGGTCTCCACCAGCTCCTGAAGGAAATATCTGACTCTTAAGCTGCTAAATTCTAAACTAATTGTACCAGCTAGAGGCTCACTTTGTTTGAGCAGTGGCAAACAATGAGGGTGATGAGAGAGGAACGAACAGACTTGATGGCTTGATGTCAAACTAAAACAATGAGCTGACAGACACTAAAACGCTCCAAATGTTGAGGGGATTAAAAAATATTGATTTGTAGCAGCTAGAAGCATTTTGGTGCTTTCCAAAAGGTCGGAAGGAAAGCAGAATAATTGTCATTTATATATTTGACAATTAGAGGTTACTGTAAGATGGAAAAAAGTTGTATTTTTGGAAGAAGAAGCACAACAGCAGTGTTTTTATTCAGTTATTAGTCTTCATGCAACTGAAAGGGCAGGAATATGAAGTCATATAATGAAGATGCTATATTTATCTTTGTATCATCAAGCTTTGCTGTGAAGTCTCTTCTTTCTAAAAAGAAAGAACAATGTTGTAAAACTAAGCATGTTTAGAGCTTTCGTGGTGTTCCAGCCAGACTTCAATGTCAGTCTATGATCCAAACGCACATTTAATACAATCCCATGATCCTCAGTAATGAAAATCCTCCGTTACACCAGCTGAGGATAAATTCAAACCAAATACCCATCTGACGACGTCCAGACGACTGCCAAGCCTTTTTTCCAAGACTGACAGAAATATAATTACAACGCTCCCTGTTTTCGTTTTTTAGATGTCTGCCGATGTTTTATTTGGCCACACTGGTATCCTTTATTCATATTTACACGGAAATACCATTCCCTTTAGTTGCCCTGTCTTCTACTCAAAGAATGGAGCAGCTTAGGTATGAGAGAGGAGGTTTTAAATATCAATCTACCTTCGAATAAATCTGTTTAAACTGCTGCGTCTGAATGTTACTTTCAAAGCAGGCGAAGGCGGTGACAGTCCTCGGCAGTAATTATTAGAATAGATGGACAGATTATTATCATACCTCCTCACGCTCAGGCTCATCTGTCATAAGAGGTACACACTCTGTCATGGTAATTACAGCGACAGACAGGATGGCCTCTCAGAGCTGTCCGGCCGACACACAGCTCGATTAATCAATCAAAGCTGGCGACTCAGGAGGGGTTCACCCCTTAGGACAGGCTTAATGATCCATCACTGCTCCTCATATACACATACTGATCCATCAAGTCAACACGTCTGGCTGACGAAGAGGAACAAGGCTGCGAAGTGGAGTAATGGAGTGATCCGTTAGCTGATCCCCAGAATAATTATGAGAGTCGTGATGATGTAAAAGGAAATGAAGATGGCTGATTAACGCTTCATTAATGCTTTGAGCGGAGCAGAGCCCTGTCTGTGGGGTTTACTAATAAGCAAATCAATATCTATATCAGTGGACTTCAGTCGCTGTAACAATCTGGTTTCCAGTTTTTCATTTTAATGGGTAAATGCTACTGAAAAAAAGTAATAAATAGCATGATAACATGCACATCAAAGGATTCAAAGAGCAAAGATACTTCTAAATACATGTCACGATAAATGTCTGGTGGGTGGGACAAAATATCGATACAGCAAAATATCGTAAAAAAATTATCAATAGGCTGACGCCAAATATCGATATTTTGATTTAAAAATATATGACGCTTTAAACAGATTTCCCTGCGATTTTAACTCACAGCGTCTCTACTTCATGACTCCTCATGGTGGCGCTTATGACACGAGTGAGGGAAACATGAACGGAAATTAATTGGCGAAGAAGAAGTTAATCAGATATCAGGATGTATCATTATATGATTGTCTTGCAATATATCGTATCGTATCGTGTATCGTATCACGTATTGCATTGCGTATCGCATCATGTATCGTGTATCTTGTCTTGTAGCACATCATATCGCACATCGTATCGCACATCGAATCGCACATCGTATCACATATCGTATCATGTATTGTAGGTGTATCATATTGCATAGTGCATCATGTATGGTAATGCGTATCATAACGAGTATCATGCATCGTATCCTGCATCGTATCTTGCATCGTATCGCACATCATATCGCACATGGTATCGCACATCGCATCGCACATCATATCGCACATCGTATCGCACATCATATCGCACATCGTATCGTAACACTGCATCACGTATCATGAGTTGCTCTGCGATTCCCACCCCTACAAATGTCCACTGCATGAAGATGCCGGGAATTAGACGATGAAGACGGATCCCAGTCTGATTTCTGTATGCTAAACTATGAGGTTTGAGCCAGCAGGCTATTAACTTAGCTTAGCATAAAGGAAGGAAGTTACTGCGAACAGCCGAGAAGTGGTTAAAGCCGTTTATTCTCGGTAAAATTAACACTTTGTTTTTCTGTTTGTGTCCACATAAAACAAACTAAATTCAATATGTTATGTAGTGACATTTAAATATTCTGGCAGGCGTATAGAGCTCCCAGTCTTTATGCTAAGCTAGGCTAATCATCCTAAGCTACATATCTATTTTGTGATATCCATCTCCCAAAATAAGTGTAAATCCCCAAATGCTTAACTATTCCTGTAAACCTGGTCTATGATCTCAGCTAAAGGTATTAACTTTATTTATAACAAGATATAATATACCCTAATGAATTATTATCGTGTTACCTCTGTCCCTGTTATCCCTATTATCGGACAGGAGTAGCACGATAATAAGACTGTAGGACTTTCCCTATTATCTAGATCCTCAGCCGCTTGTTTTCCTCATATTGATTCAAGCACAACCTTCGGCTCTCTTCTGTCAGAAAGGCCGTAAATTCAAACCATTAGGTCACTATTCTCACATATGATGTCATGCTACTCTGTCTGGTGTTCATTTTAGCACCTCATCTGTCTTTGTAACGGCCCACTCAGGGCTTTCATTCTGGCCATTAAGCTGCATGTGCTGAGTGGACAATGAGAAATAATTACAGGTCTAACAGCTATGACTGAATGTTATAAAAAAAGCAAAGCAAACTGTGTATAGTTAAAAAAAAAAAAAGTACATCTGGGGCTGTCGTTGTGGTTTATGATCTTGTCAACAGAGAACTGCTGTAGACAAAGTGATGATGTGTTTTTGACCATCTGTCTATAAAAAGCCTGAACAGCAGCAACCGCTGCGTTCGACAGTAACATCTCTGTCGGCCCACACAAGAAGGTACACACAAAGGCGCGCGTGTACATATTCGCGCACACGACACAACCGCACACACGGTATCAGGAGTAATCTGAGATATAAAGCCTCATCGATCAGAACTGTGCTCCCTCGAGGATTACATCATTGCCCAGCAAATAGCCAATCAGAGAAGAGCACAGACTGCCCGCTCTGTGACCCCATCTCTTGTAAAAGTAAAGGCAATAAAAAAATACACACACACACACACACACACATATTCCAGTCACGTCAAAAGGAGGCATTGATATCATCCTCTCAGGTATTGAGTGTTTTTATGTAAACCTGCACCACTGCAGTGCTCATCTTGTTGAAGTAACAATGGTGCACGTTGGGGGCATTTTGGTATCGTTTTCACGTACACTAGGATACATTGCTGAAAAAGCAAGGGCATGCAGGGTGAAGGAATTAAGCAGCATAACTCTGTGGAAGTGAATTTATGTGTACATTATCTACACTTGAGTTGAAGCGTGGGCGGAAGGGCAAGTGCATTTATGTGCCAACTAACTGTCTGTGTTGTATCTACTGCACAGGAGGGTTTGCAACTGTTGTATATTAAAAGGTCATTTTTCAAACTCTACCGCCTCTTTGGGAGTAAATGCATCCTAACTTGAACTTCATTATTTAATATGAACGTGATATGAAAGATTTAATACTATTATTGTTTAGAGGCAAATTGGTTGCCTCACTACAGTCATTGAATTTTTCATATCTTTGAACGTCTGCTTCAGACCAACACAAAGAATCTGTTCTGCTGTTAAATACGCCGATGTGCGGGATCATTGCTGTTTTTTTCGGTAAGTTAAGTGTGTATCTTGGTTAGTGGAAGTGGCTATGGTGGCTCCACCCGCCGATCATCCAAATGACGTCACCATCGCAAGAGGGCAGCGCCCGTCACGGGGGGTATTTTGGCTTCAATTTCGTACAATGAGAGCAGATGGAGACGCGTCATTGGTTCAAACGTGGTCAGGGACCTGCTCTTTATTTGTCCTATCAAAAAAATGCTAATTTCCACAGCAAAAATGTAGGGGAAAAAAGGGGGGATTTTGTAGCACCAACCACAGACCCTGGTCTCTGGTTCAGGTCCGGCAGGAGATGTATGTTGCATGTAGTAACCCAATTATCCTCTGTTTATTTTACATCATCTCTCGATGGTTGATTCTCAAACCAAGGCACCAAATGCAGAATAAAATACATAATGATTATAATATTTGGAACTCACTTTCTACCAACAAAACTGTGTCTTCTACTTCCCTGAGAGTCCACACAACCGGCGTTGACTTTGAGCATATAAGTCTGAATGTATAGTGTGCATTAACCTACCTTGATGTAGCCGCCGATCGAGACCAGTAGAGAGTTGTCTGGAGAGAAGTGCAGATCGGTCACCCAGCCTCCGTGGAGAGAGTCCATGGCGTCTTTACCGTCCCGCGAACAAATCTTCAGCAGAGAGCCGTCCTTGACGCTCCAGAGCTGTAGTGGGACATCCATAACTTATATTAAAACCAACCATTAAGTACAAGTAAGTGATAAACAACAAGGAAAGATGCCAGACATTGCAAGAGGTAATATTGTGTTTTGTCAAACCTCTCTTCTTTCAAGGTCAAGATGAATTTTCAGCTCCAAAATACAGTAACTGGAAAGTATTTGCACAAATAAAGAGAGTGAATCTAGGAAGGAGAAATTACCCACAATGCACCGCATATATAATGCAAAGATGCTTTATGATTCAATCATCACTAGGGCGGCACATTATGTCGATTGCAGCTGTTATGCAACTGTTCACATGCCACGTCCATTTGACAATGACACATCACACGTACGGCTATATTTAACACTTGGCATGCTTTTGTGCAGAATGACTCACATTTGTTGCCATAGAAACAGGGGTGAGATTTCAGTGTGCTTTATGTAATTGGATCTGATGGATTCGTCCATTTCTGGGTAATGGAGCAGCGTAGCTCAGAGGCCACCAGAGGGCATTAACCCCTTGTTGACCGGCTGGTTCTGCTGCGGGCTGAGCAGCGCTAAGTGACTTTCTCCTCCACCACACAAACACACACACAGACTTTACATTTACTTTCCGAGCATGTGTGTGTTTTTGTGTACGAGCGGTGAAGATTTCCAAAGCCTTGGGGATCCAATTTGGCAGCCCGAGTCCTCTCCTTCACCTCCCACTGTCAGACATCTCCTCCTCTTCCTGCTCTCTTCATCACAACTTCTCACACAGCCTGCGCCTCCTCCAGCTCTCGCTACCCAAAAATCTGAGAGGGAGCCCGGCCCACTTCCTTTCATCTCAGCTCTCCTCAGCACGCTGCAGCAATCATGATGCATTAGTAAGCACTTTATCTAAATGAGTGATGAGGTGTAATTAGGGGGTGATCCCTGGAATAAATGTTGACTGGTGGTGTAATTGGATTTTTTTCTGTTGCACAGGAAATTAGATGATTTGAGGTGTTGTACTTCTCACAGTAATAACATGATGCTGTTTTGTGTTAGCAGACACTGATATGACTATCTGGAGCCTTTCCTTACCTGTACTTTCTTCTTAATGACCTCCATTAACACCTTCACTCTTCTCTTAACTACCTCATTTTCTTTTAAACTGATAACATATTCGACTTCTCTCTTTGCCATTAAACATTCAGCTTTTAGGCACTGTGGTCGATGTGATTTTGGACAAACCAGAACAACAGAAGGAGCCTAATGAGTCTGAATTTCAAGGTCAGTAATTCATAATAACAACACAAAAAGGTGAAGAAAATGCTGAATGTCGTGAACACATACCCGTATCTCTCCGTTGTCGTCACCCGTAGCGATGCGTCGGCAGTCCCAGGAGAACCTGCAGCTTCGGACGCAGTCTTGGTGGCCGCTCAGAGTGCCGACACACTGCCAGGACTCGCAGTGCCACAGCTAGGAGGAGAAAATAATACATGAAGAAGAATTTGTTACATCAGTTGTGATGTCAGTCAAAAAATTAAATGTAAATATTCTGATTTGTTTATCGCTAAAAATGTGCATGTTTCTGATACATTTGGTTAACTATGCAATATAATGGAAGTGACAAGCTAACCATGTCTAATCAGTAGCCCCATATTTAACAACCACATATTAAAGAAGTACTGATCTTCAGCAACAAAATGAACACATATATTTCTAAAAATACTATTTTGAAATTAGGTTTTGTGATAAGAACTGAATTTGTGGCGGTGATATTTTTATAAAGCGACTATTTACTTGACAATTTCCCCGTTAAATTAGCCATTATTAAGGCCCAAGCACAGAGTGATGCGTTGTTATTCCAAGGAAAATACTTGGCCCGAGTACAGAGGAGACCTTAATGATGAAAAGATATTAAAATGTTGACAAAATTACAAGGGGCACGGCAGTGGTGGGCCCTCTAGTTGAATGAAACAGGAAGTGTTTGAATTCAAAGAGGGCCCGTTCATCGTATATTTTATTTTTCCTGAAATATACAAATACAGTATATTTTCAGAATACTTTTTAATAATAATTTTTTAAATATTATGACTTTATTCTGAAAATGTCAGTGAAAAGTGGCCAAAAATACGCCTTTACTTAAAAAGGGGTAACTAATTTAGAAGAAGCATCCTGTTTCTGTGTGAAGAGTGTAAAAGAAATACATTATATAAATCAACATATCAGTTGGTACCATTGTATAACAGTTAATAATAATTATATATTAGTAATAATTTTTTCTGTTGCTCAAACCAGTCATCATTTATTAATAGGTCTTAATAGGACAAATAATCGTCCAAATGGAAAGCTACGCTGCCCCACGATGATGAAACTGTTAATGAGCTCTCTGTGATTTTCTTTCCCTCTGTTTGTTTAGCTTTCCCTCCTTTACTTTCTGTCTCTCGTCCATTGTTCTCTTTTTTTATCCCTCCCTTCTTTCTCTTGCCTCCCTCCGTGTTTCCTCCATCACCCCGGTCACATCCTGCGCCGCACACAAAATAACACAGCTCATAATTAGACACCTCATTTGGCAGCCAGTTGACTATGTCTGCACGGAAAGTGCCATTCATGTGAAGGTCAGTAGGGAAAGTAAGAAAAAGGGAGGGGATGGAGAGAGAGAAGGTGAAACAGGAATAAATAGAACAAAAAAAGGCCGTCTTTTTGTGGTGTTCAACAAAAACACTCATTTCTGATCCTTTTGGTTTGACCTGCAGTCGATGGCGACCAGGGACTTTCTGTTTGTGTGTGTTTTTAGCTACCAAAGCCTCTGCTCGGTCTGGAGAGCAACGACTATGTGACTGGCTGCTTACCAGGCCCACAACACACACACACACACACCTCAATTATCATCTTTGCCAAATCCATAAAACACACATTCTCTCTCACTAACGTCCATTGATGGAAGCCAGGTTGGCTGTCGACCCAGTGGCTGTTTCTCTACTGTAAGTGTCCATCAAATCCAAATTTCCCGTGTGAAACTCGGTGGTTCTGGATCAGCTGCTTTCACAAATGCCGCAGGGACTGACTCTCATTGTTTCTAGAACTGGACATTCAGGATCTGTGGGTGCCGTCCATGGCTGAATATTGGACTGATTAGTTTAAATCTAATACCAAACACGAAGCTGCTTTTAAAAGGCAACTTGCACGCTTAAACCACACCACAAAAAACATGTATGCCTCCAAAATGTCCAATCCTATTTGTATCATCGTCAGGTAAATGTTTGAAAAATGGAAACACCCTTATTTATACATTTAGCAACAAGGCTGACATTTAGACAATACATAGAAATCCATATAGCAAACTACATCCCCATAAAAAACACAGTTAAAATCTACAGTTACTGGAAGATTAACCTCTATTTAAGGATTCTACATAGAAATGTAGAATCTGTAGGCAGGGGTGTGGATTTTTAGAACGGAAAGTGTTGTGGTTTCTGTTTGTAGTACGCTTGTAGTCTGAGTGGTATTGAGCTATCACGTATCAGCAGGTCAGGTCCGTGTCGAGAGCAAAAGCAGGCAGATTGTTATAATGACAGTCACCTGACAACGATGTAGCTTCTGATTAATCTCTGTAAACAGACATCTGCATGCTAACAGCTAACAATCTGCTCTAGATCAAAAAATTCCACTTAAGATGAGTTCCTTTGGCGCTGTGTCACGAAAGCCGTTCAGTGTTCAGATTTCCCAACTTCCTCGAATGCATCAGAAATGATCATCTGACCTCCGTTCAACAAACGACCATTTTAAAAGTAGTTTTCTTCTCCTCTTGAGGACAGACCTGACAAAGCTTCTTTTTTACTTTTCACTGCATCATTATGTTGAAATTTTTGCTAAATTAAGACCTGTTAATTAAAGTAAATCACAAGAAAATCGGTTTCTTTTTCAGGTTAATTCTGCTGAAGTAAGCCAGAGTGCAGCAGGTTAGTAACTTACTATTTACAGTGAAACTGAGAGTCACCACAAACAGATGAACGGGTGCTGCTCTGAAGGATTTAATAAACCAAGAAATGACAGCATTTATTTTGCTGTTATTGTCTGGAGGGGCGAAATTTGCTTCACTTTTGATCTGAACACACGGTCACTTCTCAAGCTGCTAACTGGACTGTAAAGAATGCAGCACACGGAAAAGGAAGTCTGGGCTGGAAGTCGTTTATCGCTAACCGCTGGCTAAACCGGACACGGCCGACATGTTCACCGACATCCCCAGAGGCTACATCGTCGACAGACTATAGACGGTGGGTTTATTTAACAGATGTGTGTTCACGTTGTTAAAAAATATGTTAATGTAGAAGTATTTTCAATTGTTCTACAGATAACATTTGATATCATACTCTTAGTTCAGACCTCAGGGTGTGAGCGTCTGGAGTATAACGATGTTCTCATTTGAGTAAAGGTATTTGTACACCCTCTTCTGAAGAAGGTGTTATAAATAAATACTATCTTAACCCAAAGAGAAAGCCAGCTGTCAGAGTGCTTGTAAGCCTATTGGTTTGCAATGTGCACAAACATGAGTGTAGTTTCTATTTGGTTTCTAACATTCACCCAAAAAGGATAAAATAAGATAACATACAATAAGATTTACTTTTATGTCCCTACACTACATAGAAACCTGAACAACATAAAACAACACCATGCCCAACAGCACAACACAGTCGGATCGAAACATTGCAATTATTAAATGATATTTTGTGGCATAGAAAAACTTTGGCTGCCTTTTGTCATGGACACTGAGAGGGAGACAGCCTGCAAAGATTTTTCAGTCCCAGTGCGGTTCAGAGTGTACTGTGCGAGGAAAAGCAATAATTTCAGAGTTTCATCCAGAAAAGGTTAAAAACCACGTCCCCAGCCCGCTGAGCGAGTCAAAGTCAGCCCAAAGTCGACACCGCGGTGTTGGTAAAAGTCGACCTGGCAGAAACTACATCCAGACAGGCAGCTGGGTCGATGGCAGGCCAGCCGGTCAGACTGGACGTGGGTGTGGGAGGACAGACTGACCTGCAGCTAACTCACCAGGCTCGGGGCCATCTGCTGCACGCTAATCTCTAAGGTCCCTCACCGGCCGACCAGAGGAACTAGCTAGGCTTTGATATCAACGGTTACAACGCGTCTGTGTGCACGTGCCGTAAATAACCAGTTGAGACGGAGGTTGAGAGAAGACACTCATGAGTAATAGGTCATGCTGTTACTGGCAGCACTAACAGAGATGTCTCATCCCATGTGTGTGTGTGTGTGTGTAAGTGTTGAACCTTAGCAGTCTTGTCAGCAGAGGTGGTGGCGAAGAGGCATCCGTCTGGCGAGACATGACAGGACAGGATGGCTCCCCGATGAGCCTCGATGTCCCGCAGCATCTCTCCGCTCTCCATGTCCCACATCTTGTAGTGAAGAAGAGAAAGAGACATTATTCTATTGATTTCATGCTGGTGGAAACTGTACTCTCAGTCTGTGTGTGTGTGTGTGTGTGTGTGTGTGTGTGTGTGTGTGTGTCTGAGAGCCTCACCTTGACAGTGCCATCGTAGGACCAGGACAGCAGTCTGGTGTCTGCAGGTGAGTTGGAGAGCAGCGAGAAGCATCTGACTTGCTCCTTGTGACCCCTCAGGACTTTAAACTCCCCCGACTGCCACCTCCACACCTTCAGGGGGGCAGCAGGGACAAAAACCTTTTAGCCACTGATTGATTTTATTTAAGCTTTTTCCAATATCTACCCTCAGGAACTCAGAGTGTAAAACAAACTTTCTGTGAGAATGCAATTCTGCCGACTTTCTTGGCAGACTTACCCAGCATTCTAACAGAAACCCTAACACGCTGCTGGCCACAGAGAAGCCGCTGTATAGGCAGGTCATATGTGCACCCTCATTCACTCTAACACTTATACTTATAACGCATGTGACATGGATTAAAATCTGACAGGGCTTCGTGCTTATAGTGCGAATCAGTCCTGGAATTGAGAAGTCAAAGTTCGCTAGCTTTTAAGGATAAGAAATGTTTGTGTGAGTTTGGGAATGAATCTAAAATATGGTTAATTATAGGATTTAACTTGGTATGATAACAGCTAGTTTTATAGCTCTGCTCCTGGAGGAAAAGTCTGGTATTTTTCAACCCGGGATTTTTCATAATTGTGTCCTTTGTGGCCAGATATATCAGTGGAGGAGAAATGGACACGACTATGAGAATAACAGCTAGGGGCTTTTTATTCAAATAAATAAAAATCATTTATTTGACAACAAATATTGATTTGGTAATTATTTTATTAATTTAAAAATGATTATATCTCTGTTTTCTGTTTAAAAATAGTCTGTTACGCTCACAGTAAGAGCTGTGTCCATAGCAACAGTTAACTCTGAAGCCTTCTTAAAATGAGCTAAGCTAGCTGTTTTTACTCACATTAAAATGAGCTAAGCTAGCTGTTTTTACTCACATTAATGTGAGCTAAGATAGCTGTTTTTACTAACATCAAAATTAGCTAAGCTAGCTGTTTTTACTCACATTAATATGAGCTTAGCTAGCTGTTTTCACTAAGATCAAAATGATCTTAGCTAGCTGTTTTTACTAACATCAAAATGAGCTAAGCTAGCTTTTTTACTCACATTAATATGAGCTAATCTAGCTGTTTTTACTCACATTAACATAAGCTAAGCTAGCTGTTTTATCCACATTAAATGGAAACATTTCCACTTATGGTGAAGTAAGACACAGTGAAGATTGAGTCTTTCTGTCTCATCACTGTCAGAGTCTGTTTCTTTACTTGCTACAGTTTTTGCATCATTTAACCTTTATTTCTTTCGCTCCGCTGTTTTGTCTCTTTTCTTTTTTTCCTCTGTAAACAGACCGACGTCAAATTTACCCGACTTTTTTGAGCGGATTGATGTGATTACAGTTAGTCCTCCGGATTGTGTGATTAGACCCGAATTCTTAGCAACGGTCTGTTCTTCATAGCAACGGAAATAACAGACCTCGGAAGGCTGTGATTAACCAATCAGAATCAAGTACTTAACACAGCCATGCAATAACAAGACATATGAGAAGGGGCAAGGATGATATGAATTTGCATTATGATAGCAAGCAGTGTCTTTGGTAAAAGGCCGCAGTAGCCATCATTTGACCGGGACAAATGGCGCCAGCACGGTAGCTGTGTTTGCTGTTATAATATATTTCATGCTGCTCTTTGTGTCTATTTTTCCACTCAGGTGTTCTCTATATCAGCAAATGCATCTGTCAGGATGTGCACACCTGCAGTGTGTTTGAAAATAAATGACCTCAGCTGAGATCAAAGATGAGGATAGGACCGTCAGAATCATCCTGCGTCATTGAATCAATCATCTCTCATGTTGCCCTTTTTATTCTTCTAAATAGAACCTGTCATTGGTCCAGAGGTTATAATCAATCACCAGCTAACATCAGAGTCATTAAGTCTCTTTACATTCGCTCCCTGTCTGCATTAACATCTAAATACAAACTCCCATTTCCTCGCGAGCACATGTCAAACAGCATGAATCTGAATAGCTTTTGAGTAAGCAGCAGACGGTTTGGGAATAGCGATGGCACAGGCAGCAGCCGCATGAATACGGAACAAGGTGCTGCGTTGTCGGAGAGAGAAGGAAGTGCTGCAGTGGACAGGTCTGTCGGAGAATGGAGAAGAAGGAGAAGGAGGAGGAGGAGGCGGAGGAGGAGATGAGAGTGAGGATGAGGGAGGAAAGGGGAAATGAGCAACAGAGCATGAACGGAGGGGGGTTGACAGAGCGTAACGGCTGGAAATACACACACATAAACACAGAGAGCGGCACATGGTCAACACAGGAGCGAGAGGGAGATAAAGAACTATCGCAGGGGAAGAGGGAAGAAGAGGAGATGAAAGAGGGGGGAGGAGGTGGACACAGAAGCTGGTAGAGAGTAACAGGTAGGGAAAGGTGAAGGCGCCTGAAACGCAGCATGGATGAGCGATTCAGCAGAGCAGGCAGTTTTACTCAAGGTGAAGAATGGGGAAGGAGAATAATCAATAGAAGAGAATAAAAAAGGGTCGGGCGAGGAGGTGAAAGAGCATGCCGTGAATTAGGCACGAAAAGAAAGAGACGGTGATGAATGGGAGCAAAGACAACAGGGAAACAAAGCAGAGAGAGAGAAGCAAAAAGCACAGAGAGGGAGGGGGGAAAGTAGTACCCTTATGGTGGTGTCCTCAGAGGATGTGATGAGCGTCTGGCTGTTATGGCTGAACTTGCAGTGCAGCACGGTCTTGGTGTGTCCCAGCAGAGTGGCGAGAAGCTTACCGGAGGGCAACTCCAACACCTGGAAGAAGAGAGAAACATTAGCACCACAAGTATCGTAATAAACTACAACAAGAGAAAGAGGACTTAGGTCCTGATCGGACAGTAAAACGTGAGGCGCACCACACTGCCGTTATACTGTAAACTGACAGAAGGCTCGCCTCGATGTTCATCCAATTGGACAATAATAAAAAAATGCCCATGACGTTGGGCGCTTTTCCTCAAAAACATGAGGTGCACAGAGCGGAAAAACATGATGCGCTCTGCAGTGCAAAAGCAGCGCGCAAAAAGCGACCTTCTCACTGACAACAACTACAAGAAAGCCGCCCTCAGCTGCGAAAACGCGCTCCGTCTGATCGGGCCCTTGAGGTATGGAGAAGCAATAAAAGTAACTCCACTTCATCGCCAGTCCAATAGGCGGCGGTGAGAAGAAGATGAAGGCCATACAACGAAATACTTTTTTGTTGCGGGTCACCGTTTCCAATTCCAGCTGGATGCCCTCTTCCGCATAAATGCTCAGCAAGGCATCTCAAAGCACGGTGATAAACAATCTCGAAGCAGGAAGTGACAGTTTGCAGCTGCAGTCTTTTAAACATGGCGGTTGAAATAAAACAATGCAAGTACTCGACCAATCAGAAACGATCAGCAATGCAGGCCCCGCCCTGAAAGTTCCTTGAACTTTGGAACGTACTACCCCCCGAGCAGGGACTTTTCAGGAGGTAAATCAATTACCTCGTAACTAAACTTTGACCCTAGTTCCTGCTGTCGAAACGTACAAGTTCATCAAAAGGTTCCTAGTTCCTGAGGAAAGTTCCTGCTGTCGAAAAGCACCTTTAGTTCCTTGAAGAGAAGTTCCTAGAACTAAAAGTTCGATCGCCAAAGTTGCATCTTCTGGAGAACCTGAATGTATGTGCAATTTCTGTATTATATTTTACAACAATCCATCCAATAGTTAATGGAATATTTTCAGTCTAGACCAAACAGGTGGACCATCCAGCCAACAGACAAACAGACAGGCAGTCATTGCTATCCAAGGAGCCATGCTGCTCTGGAATACTTGTGTGTCAAATAAAGATAGCACTTGGCCGAGCAAAGATGCAAATTCAGCGCAGTGGAAGATCTGCTGTACCAAGAAGTCACACAAAGTTCACACCCGGCGTCTAGAATATATCTATGCAATCCTCAAATGATAGCTCTGTTTGCCAAGATATACTCAGGGAGGAAGAGTGTCCCAGAAAGTTTAATAAGAAATCCTGACAGGAAGTCACATTTTTGAGGGAGTAATTGAGAAGGAGAGGTGAAGCGCTGCTGCTGGCGAGATAGTGATAAGCACTTCAAAAAGGATGTCGAGTGGGGCCTCTGAGCGAGCGGGGACTGTTCGGTCCGGTCAGGGCTGCCGGGGGTCTGACAGCGCTGGAGACGTTGCTGCAGGAGTCGGAGAACAAAATGGCTCTGATGCTTGAAAGATCCAGCGCGAGGAAAAAGAATTGTCATCATGCATTCTCACTTGGGATAGCTGCTTCTGCATAAAAACCTGTTATTTTAAGCCCTTCTGATGGAGATGTCACTGCCTGTGCTAAGCTATTTTTAGAGGGATATAAGATTGAGTGATTGCCCTCAATAGGTCAGCTGGATCGTTGAAAACAATATGGCTCAGAGACTTCCAGAAATCCTCAGCCCTGTATCAAATAAAGAGAGTTTATAGTCATGTAGTGGTGGCTGGCAATCCATAGAATATATAGATAACTACTGGGTGGACTGCCATAAGATTAGGTTAGAGATTAACTTTTAATTTAGCGCCAATTAGAACCAAATCTGACTTTGTCCAATGATCAAAACGCCAGTCAAACTAATGGTAGTCAACATCAGTCTAGTGCCTATTAGCATGTGTTGTTGACATGCTAAAATGCTAAATTAACTGGGTGATAATTAGAATAGTTGTACTCATCTAAAATACTACCTTATCATTGTAAGTAGGTTAGCATGCTAAGGGCACAGCTAGGCTTTTAGCATGGACTGCATAGAAATCCATCCATCTGTACTCTCTATCTTGTTCAGGGTTGCGGGGGGGCTGGAGCCTATCCCATCTGTCATTGGGCAAGAGGCGGGGTTACACTCCGGGCAGGGCTGACACATGGAGACAGACAACCTTTCATGCTCACAACCACACCTATGGGAATTTAGACTCGCTGATAAACCTAACGCGCATGTTTTTAGACTGTGGGAGGAAGCCGGAGCACCCGGAGGGAACCCACGCATGCACGGGGAGAACATGCAAACTCCACACAGAAAGACCCCTCTTTGTCCGAACCAGGACTCAAACTAGGAACCTTCTCGCTGTGAGGCAACAGCACTAACCACTGCACTTTTTGCCATGGCCACCTTTGCAACCAGAAGTGACCATTTTTGGACAAAAGGGTGAAAAGGGTTTAAGGCAGTTTCGTATTAGCTTCACTTATGAAACCAACGTCCACTTCTTATGTAAAGTCTATTGTTTTGAGCTTAATGCTAGGTAACAGAGGCGCTAGCATGGCACTTATAGTCTTGTACATACTGTCTGTCGCTTTCTGTGAAGACTTATCACTAAGACCAGCCTATTGTACTAATCTATGACTGTTACAAAAAAGGCTAATTACCGTATTATGAGGTGAGACATTCGAAAACCTTTTATGGTACTTATGAAGCCTTCCATTTTTGTAATTAACCTTCAAAATGAGATTTAAAGTGATACAAAAAATATCCAAAGTCTGCCTCTTTGCAAACTGCACAAAGAATAAATTAGTAAAGTCATATAAAAGCAATCAACCACTCACTCAACTTGATTTAAGACCTGGGAATAAAGCACATAAATCTCATGGGAAAATGCTTCGTAAAATGGTCGAGTCCAGCACAGCACCTGTAGTTTTGAAAGCATAAAAAGAAAGGCCGGCTACGTTTGGGATTCGAGCAGCCACTAAAATATTTACATCTCAGCGGAGAGGGTTGAAATGCCTGTGCAGAACAAGCCTCGGGGCACGCCGACCATGTTTGTCAAAGCTCTGCGCACTGAGAGATGCCGAAGTTTCAAAGCCTGGGAGAGAGCACTTTGGAGAGCTTAACACATCCGGCTCAAGGATTTCTGGGATGGTTTAGGGAGGGAGGGCGCCTCAGGGTGTTTGATAAACAAAATAAGCAAATATAAAAGCTGGCTAATGTAAAGAGGGACCACTTGTTTTAAATACCTCCACCATGGGAGTAAACAGGACGCAGAACTCGAAGAAAAACTGATAAAAGTAGAGAGCTGGTACTGAAGCACCGCCTGTGTATATTTGGATGACACATACAAACACACATTACTCTGTCCCTACCATACCTGCACGCTGCCTGTGCAAAGCCCTACAGCCAGAATAAACCCTTTGGAGAAGGTCAGCAGTCGCCGGATCCTGCAGCCGACCCTCCTCAGTGCCTGACTAGCTGTTAGCCCTGCTGCCTGCCACAGAACACACACACTCACAATAGCACTTTTTCAACAAGGAGACACACAGCAACTTCCCCTCCTGTCCTGCAGTCAGTTATTTTACACATTAGCAGTGCAAAGCCGGTTTGTTTGACTGACACTAAAGCAGATCATTTATTACAGATATTTTTCCTCCAGTTAACTGGTTGAAAGAACTCATGAGGGAAAAGGGAAATAAATGCTTTCCACTGCAGTGGTCACTGACATCAGGAATACTTAAGCTAACACCAGGGCTCCCTCTGGTGTTTGCTCTGGGGACTACAACAGCTGTGGACTACATGGTGATTATAAAGCACTTAAAGAGGAGTCTAAATCTGCAGGAGGGAAGTGATAAGGTGTTAAAAAATATCATCTAAACACAAACTAATAAGTACTTGATTTGTCTGTGCAGAAAACATGGCTGCAGCACTGACTATTGATATCCAGTAATGTATTAACATTGTGATGTCTCTCCTGAATATGTCACACTACTGGTTCAGGAATCTTATCCAAGCATTGAGTTCACTTCAGAGCAACTTCTGAGGCAACTAAAGAAGAAGAAGTTTCTATACATGGTCAAAACTTCGCATTATTCTCCAATGCTTTTTTTCATTTCCTTTCAGTTTGAAGAACTGAAATGACGAATCACGCGTGCGTCTTTAAGTCCTCTAGTCCACTTATCCCCTCCTCTCATATCTCTGGGGTTGGGATGAGAGCTGTAATTAAATTCATTAACGCCTGTATTCATTATGACTGCAGGACCTTTTCATTAATTAGAGCTGCTCTCTGCTGTAGGGTGCTGCCCCATAGACTGTATAAAAAGACAGACGACATGACAGCTCCCTAAAAGCGAAGCCAAGATCGCCCCCTGCTGACTGGCTGCAGTATAGCTCATAAAGCCCGCCTCCTCCATGTTAACAGATGGGACATGAGTCAAACTATAAAATCAAAATACACACTAAATGAAATGTTCTCAAACATGGTTTCTGTCATTATAGTTAGTTCTTATCATGCTGATTTATGTCCAAGTGTTCATTTTTCTGACAAGTTTAGTTTTAATGAGTTATTTGATGCTGTAAAAAGGATGATTGACAGCTCTGTTGACAAATCCGGCTCCTGCAGCGGATCTGTTCTGGATTAGCAGAGTAGCGGAGGAACGGCGAGAGGAGACGTAACTAAAACAATCACTACAGTCTTTTCGTAAAGTTAAGTGTGTGTTTTGGTTTGCGGAAGTGGCAACGGCGGCTCCACCCACCATCGCAAGATTGCAGCGCCTATCATGGGTGCTACTTTGGCATCAATTTCGAACAATGGGAGCAGATGGAGATGCATCATCCATCTATTTATACAGTCATTGTGCTGCCCTGGTTGCGGCATGGATATGTAAGGGGACTGCCTGCATGTGTGTTAATATAGGACAGTAACGTTCAGGAATTTCAAAAAGTACAAAAGACTAAAAACTCGTACAAACACACCTAACAAGCTCAACACACACCTGCCTGATAGCAGAGTAGGACCTAATCCTCTGCGCATAAACAGCAATTTATCACATAGATAAAGGAGAGCAGAGGGGACAGACAGAACACAAGGAGGATGGAAGATAAACAAAACAAAACAGGGAAGTGATAGCAACATGTGACAGAGATGGTAATGTATGGAAATGGCAAAAGGGGGGAAAAGCGTTGAGAATACAAATCGCAAGTTAGAGGAGAGGCAGCAGTGAGGAGAGCGGGAGGATGAAAGACGAGTTCTGAGTTGACCTGACGTACAGCTGACAGGACGGATAGAAAAAGGGCGCTGCACTGCAGGGAAATGACACCGCTCATGTCAGAGCTCATGACTCACGTCTGAAAAACACCTGCTGCAGCGGACACGCACATTTGAACACACATCCTTATCCCCACAAGAGCAGAGCCTTGAGGATATTAGCTGAGCACATAAAGACTGGCAGCAAGGGGAAACAGGAAGTCTCATCGTTCCAGAGTAAGCATTAGAGTAAAGGGTAAAGATAACATACACAGACACATACAGTACGCACTGTAGGGCGAATGTGTGTTACCTGTACTGTTCCATCCTCCTGACCCAGCACCACAGCAGAGGGCTGCCTGCACATACACGTACACCTGATCCTGGACGACATCTCCTCCGACTGGAACAGCACTGATCCTGTTCGGCCCTCACGCACCTGACACACACACACAGACACACATTGTTTTCCATGACAGCCTGATAGAGTCACATCCCAGCACAGTTATATTTGTCTGTACTTATTCATTCAGTCCCCTCTCACTCTCCCTCCTGCTCACCTGCAGTCTGTTGCAGTTGTCTGCAGCCGACACGATGATTTCTTCATCATTGAACAGAACGTCAGAGTCTCTTTTCAGGCAGACAGCTGAGGAGGTGTGCACCTTCTTAGTCTCCCATAACTGCAGGAAACAGGCAAGAGAACAACAATATGTCATTTCAGTGAAGAGCTGCAGCTAATTATTTAACCTCAGCACAGGTATCAAAGCAAGAAAAAACTCCTATGGGACATTTGTAATTTAACTGTTGTGTTTGATATATTGTGCGTGTTGAAATGGGGGAAAAGGGGTTTAGGTAAGCTGCTCCTGCTGCTTGGAATCTGCTGAATCTATTTTGGGTCTAGGGGAGCTAATCTCTACTAATTAATAAAATAATTAATTTAACTATTTAATTATAGTGTGTGTGTGTGTGTGTGTGTGTGTGTGTGTGTGTGTGTGTGTGTGTGTGTGTGTGTGTGTGTGTGTGTTTATATTTTGAGCATTCAACTAGTTAACTAATGCTATTTATTTATATTTATGTATTTATGTATATATACTGTATGTATATGTGTATATATGTAAATGTGTATATGTGTATGTGTATATATGTAAATGTGTATATATGTGTATATGTGTGTTCATGTGTGTGTATATATATATACACATACACATATATACACACATATACATATATACACATTCATACACATACACATTTATATATATACACATATACATACAGTATACATATATACATAAATATAAATAAATAGCATTAGTTAACTAGTTGAATGCTCAAAATATAAAACACACACACACACACACACACACACACACACTCACACTCACACACACGCATACACACAAAATCATTGATAAATTAGTTCTTATTAATCTTTTACCTGATGAGAACAACCCGTCTGTAGAAATAAATAGGTTTGAAATTCAGTTTGAAGTGCCAAACAAAAATGTAATAGACAGATACTGATAACCTAACAGCACAAACACACTCGCTGGTGATGTAATGCCTCAGCAGAGCGAGATGGAAAAACAGGACAGGTGGGTCTTTTTCCTCAGAAATAGGTCAGTTTCACCCACATGCTCTCCCAAAGCTGCTTTGTTGGGATGGTTTTATTTACTGGTTAGGGTGTCAATCTTTTAAAAACATCTTACAAAAACATTTTTAACACTGTTTTTGAAGAGTTAATGTTTTCAGGCTGTTTATAGTAAATTTGCTTTGTTTAAGGGAGCAGTGAGTCAGCCACAATCCATGTTTATATAACCTCAATAATAGGGAGAAAAGGCTAATGCAGTGTGTGTGGAGTGCAACAACTGACATGCAAATAGTCACCTTGTTATTCTCAGTGTTTGACTAGCTTCATTTTTACAGTCACAAGAGGTAATTAGAACAATACTGACAGTGTCTGTTCAAGCTCAAACACTGATGCGTCTTCCACACTGAGTCAGTCTTACCCTGACAGTCTGGTCGTCAGAGCAGGAGAGCAGCTGAGAGCCGTCAGGGGAGAACTGCACACGCTGGACCCAGCTCAGGTGACCGCTGCAGTCCGCCATCTTTTTATTGGCCTCCAAGTCCCACAGCTGGAAGAAACACACATATATACCACTTTATACTTACTCACAGGTATATCTATATACAGTATAAAATAAGTGTGTAATGTACCTCCACAGCATAGTTTGAGAACGCAATAGCCAGCAGGTTACTGGTAGGACAGGCGTGACAGTACTGCACCGTACTCAGACGATTCGTTCTGATCTCCAGCAACATGTCTGATGTCTCCACGTCAAACACCTGAATAACAGCAACAGAGAGACAACAAACAAGAGTCCACTCAGTCTAGGAAAGAAACCAGCTTATATTATATCTAAATTTCTATGCTGGACTATCTTTTGCATGAAGATAAAAACCTAAAGAAACGTGCGAGCTGAAACTCTCCTTAAAGAAACAATCTCTTCAGTGTTTGGGTTGTCTGCCAGCATACGCATGAATAAAGAAGACGTAGAGGACACAGACAGACTGATTACAGGACTGACTGATTTGGAAAGCTCAGGAGAGGTGGAGGCTCACATTTACAACCAGGACACACACTCTTGAGACTCTCTGAAAGACAGCCTCTCTTTTCTTACCTCCTCTGGAAACAACAGACCAACAACAAGGGCAGCGAGGACAAAGTTAACCCTGTGGTGTTTAATTTTTATCTGTGCAGCCCGGACATGTACGACAAGACATTCTGCACTCCAACAAAACAATACCCACTCAGTAAAATGTCAATACACCCTTTAAAACCCTTTCAAAAATGCTCACCAGAGCTGCATTCCTGGCTGCACATATGATGCGTTTGCCGTCAGCCGTCCAGGTGCTGCACTTGACGAGGACCTCTTCATCGCTTTCTGCAAACATGTCTCTAACGTTGATTGTCTTCCACTCATTGGCAGACGACACCTGGAAGAGCTGCGCACGTGCAAAAACACGACAAACTCAGTAAAAGAAAACATATTCTATAAGAACTCTTATTTTGAAATCCATGACCTTCTGCACTAAAAAAAGAACAATAAAAATGTTACAGTGCGTCCAACTAGCATGAATCAAGTGCAAAAGAACAGCTTTACAAGTATCTAGTTTAATGGCGGTCACCTTTAGGGTACCGTCGTTAGACGAGGTGGACACGTAGTTGTCATCAGGGGAGAAACAGCAGTGGTTGACCGGCTCAAAGTGGCCAAACATTGTGTTCTGGGAGGACGGCTTGTTGAGGTTCCACAGCTGCAGAAGCAGAAATATACAGTGAGAAAAACAGACAGATTAATGTGTAATGTAAGGCAAAAATACACACTTAGAAGGAGGGAGATAGTATGAAAAAATAGAAGGGCCTTTCTGTGTTGGACAAAAACTCTGGCACACCTTGGCATTCATGATCTTGTCGTTGGAGCAGGTGGCCAGCAGGAGGCGCCGTGTTGTGTTGGTGAACTGACAGTGGTTGACCTGCTCCTCGTGCTCCTCCTCAAAGACCCTTAAAAGCATCGCTCGCTCCACGTTCCACACCTACCAGATACAGTTTCAGTAACACATGATTAATGATGGAAAATTAACGAATGAACGCTGGATTTTAGGAGAGTTATCTGCTTACTTTGACTTTCCTGTCACTGGAACAGGTTGCTATGAGACGGTCATCAGGGGAGAAGGCACAGCAGAGGACCTCGTCATCGTGGGCCTGGATCTCTGTGAGCTTCTCACCTGACGTGCTTTTAAACACCTGAATGCAAAGTTACACAACAACATGTATATATAGTAAAGTACTGTGCAAACTATACTGTACTAAAAAGAAACAAACAAAAACAATTTAAATAACACCAAACCTTGAAATCTAAATATTCTAACAAATATACAATAGCTGTGTATTTCAAGTGAATGCAGTCTCACTGACAACAATGCAGCCTTTTCACTTCCTCTCAAAATCACCCCCAGCAATAAAAGTAGGTCACCCTCCATTCATCCCAGCATCTGGTCTCCATGGAAACAATACATAAGTACAGTCAAAGAAACATGTCTGTTTGCGATACCTTGAGCGTCTTGCTGGCTCCACAGGATGCGATCTTGGCTCCGTCGTGGGAGAAGCAGGCGGAGTAGATGGAGCCCTGGTGGGGCTGGAGCACCAAACGGGACAGACCCTCCACACTGCCCTCATTCCTACACAAAAACAACCCCGTGAATAATATTTCAACCTGGGAAAAACAGCCTTTGATCACGATTACTGTCATGTATTTTTAAAATATGTATAATGAGGCTGAATATAAGGCCAATATACGGGCTATTGTTCTGTTTTTGCACTGGATGTGGATCAAATACATGTAGAAGACCAAGTTGAATGCATTTATCTCATTAATTAGCTTGATATGAGACAATCTGTCACTACTGCATTATGTTATTTCAGGTGCATACATGTTTGACACAATAACTGCAGACTTTAATGCAACTGTTTTTTGGCCAATTTACACATAGCAGCCATAACTGTATCTATAGATAATCACACATCAGACAAATTATAAATAATTGCTTGCATACAGGCAGTCAAAGTAGAGTCTCCCCCTGCTGGCCCGGTCCTGCGCCTGCAGCAGAGCCTGTCTGTAGACCTCAGAGGTGCGTGGCTGCGAGAGGGCAAGCTGCACCACGTCTGGGAAAGGCCGCTGCTCCAGCTGGTGGCCGTTCAGAGACAGAAACTCCTGGAATTGACTGCGTACGTCACTGTTCTAGAGGGGAAGAAAAGACGCACGAAATAATGTCAACTGCATGTACACTGTTTATGTTAGTTTACACTGTTATCACTCAAAATGTCACCATAAAAACAGATGGATTTTGAACCCTGCATTTACCTTGAAGAGGGACTAATCCCTGGCATCGAGTAAAGTTTGTTGACTCCTTACCTCTTTGTCCAGAATGGGTCCACACTCCACATAGTCATTGATGAGGTGAGCTGGACCCATTATCTGGGCCTTGATGCTGACCCAGTCCAGAGAAAACATGAGCGAGTAGAGCTCCTAGACAGAGAGGGAGACAGAAAAAAAGATAGAGACAGAGACGTTGGAACAATCACACTTTCTTGCCAAATCTGCCATGTCTCAAAAAACTAATGTAGTTAGTTTTCAAGCACATTTATTACAATTTTTTATTCAATTTTTGTGTGTTACCTGGGAGAGGTTGGCTTTAGCCATGTGGAAGGCCAGGAATCTGATCCAGTAGAGACATTCCTCATCTCCGGACGTGGGAGGACCATCTCTGTAGTGCTGCTGGTACTGATGCACCACCTTAGCGTGAAGGCTCTGAAACACATAATGTGTCCAAATTCAAAATAAGTCACAAACAGGTGGCTTTAACATGCCCTACTACAAATCAAACGGTTCTATCTTTTCTTAGTTGCTTGTATCCAGACTAACCTCGATCTGGGTGCGATTCTGCTCCACCAGGAAGTCCAGCTGCAGGTCATGGAGGTAGTACAGGTAGGGTTTATTGTGACTGTCGACAAAAAGCAGGGACTTGTTGACAAACTCCTCGAGAATGTCCTCCACCTCCTCCGGCTCCAAGTCCCACAGAATGGACAGCACCTGGAAGAAGGAATAACATTGTAGCCTGTCCATTCTCTTATGTGAAGGAGAACATGTGACCGTCTTGGGTAGCCAAACCTTTGCAGGGATTTTGATGTCCTTTTCCAGAACAGTGAGGTCCTTGTAGAGCTCTCGGTGCTCTTCGGGTAAGACTTCGATGCTAGCTGCCATGGCTTGGTCAAGGGCGTCGTAGTCATAGGACGACGACTTCTTTATGCGCTTGAACTGTTTCTGCTGCAGCTGGCAGAGGTAGTAACGCCAGCGGTCGGGTTTCTCTTTGAGCAGAGCTCCAATCAGGGACACTACCAGGGGAGAACCTGGGTGCAATCCAATGAGAAATAATCAGATATTTTTATTTTATTTTATTTAACATTTTTAGATTGCATGTATCACAGTTTACGTTGTCGTACCTTTGCATTCTCGGACGATGCTGCGAGCCTCTTCAGGAAGTCCCTTGAGTTTGGTTTGAGTGTACAGAGCCAGGATCTCCAGTCCTTTGTTTTCATCCAGACCGCTCTCCACTTCCACCTGGTATTTAGCTCCTACAAAATAAAAGCACAAGTACAGAGCTCAGAGGAGGTTTTATGCAAAAATGTTTGAATGTGAATATAGTCTTGAATAAATAGGGTACATACCACTAACAGAATCAGCTAGGCTTCTATTCCTGGTGGTCAAAAGGATCCGACAGTGGATATCAAACGCCTTTAGCACAGTGCTGTCCCAGATGTCGTCTAGAATCAGGAGACATCTGAATCCCAAACAGAAAGAGAAGATCGATCAGAGACAAGAACGTGAAAAAACAGTGTTTAACACAGCACCTTTATTGGCTAGAGCTAAAAAAGATGAACACAAATAGAAGATTTAAACTCTTATAACTGTAGTTGCTTACTTTTGTCTTTATTTCTATTTCTATCATATTTTTTGGCTATAACTGCAGAAACCAAAGAACCCATTTGCCCCTCGTTAAGTATAACTTGAAGAACAGCTCTATACATCTAAAAAGCACATCATGTTTATCTGAGCAAATAGTAACCTGGGATATTTGCGCAGCATGAGGAAGCGCAGGCGCTCCTTTGCCTCGTCCAGAGAGTTTGGTGGCCGCTGGAGGGACTGGGAATCCAGGCTCTGCTCCAGACGGAAACACAATGACTGGATCTTCACCAGCAAGTCTGGTTTGTCCAGCTGGCCGATGGACAGCCAGTGGATGCCTCCGGGGAAGCACTCTGCGGAAGAAGGCGGGAGGAGGGGTAAGAGACAGAGAGGTGAGAGGGTAAGGTGATAATCAGTATAAGAAAGAGTCAGCCTTTCACTGACCTTCAATGAGTCCATGGTGTCTGACAGCCTCTGCAGCCAGGACAGATTTGCCCGAACCAGCCATGCCAAACACAGTGACCCAGCCAGGGTCCTTCTGCAGCCGGTAGAGTTTCTCCCTCACGCGGTTCACGAGCTCTGGTCTGCTGACGAATACGACAGGTCTCTGTGGTACGCCGCCTTCACTGAGCACTGTCTGAACTTTAAGACAAACAAGAAAAGCATTGACAGACATCAGGAGAGCAGAATTACAAGAACTAAGAAAATAAGGGCAGATACATTATGTTGACACAGCCTGTAATAACCCAACACTTCTAACTACAACACGGTCACTGTTGAAAACATCCTCCTCTTTCTCACCATAAGATGTGAAGCCATCAGAGGAGCCGTTATGTTTATCAGGTGACGTTTGCGGTAGGTCGGCATGAAGCAGATTGGCCAAATCATAGTAAGCCTCTTTGACCAGGGCGTTGTAGAAAGAGATGTAGGCACGGTTGTCCTTCCTCAGCAGCAGCTCCAGCAGGGCAGCAGCCTGATCCTTCCTGTTGGGCTGCAGAGAAGGAGAAACATTAGCTGGTGAAGACACTGATAATTTGCCATAACTTAGACAGTGCATGTTTTAACAGTGAGTCTAATAATGAATGAAATATCTGCAACCAACCATGTGATAAAATAAAGTAAAGTATGAAACAAAATGTACAATAAAATGTGCCAATATTCCTTGAGTCAGAGAAGCCAGTGTTTTACTGTTTGGGATCCTGCACGGCTCAGCATTTAGAGCAAGTCAAACATATTTATAGACAATAAAATAAAATCAGTCAGGGAAATCAGGTGCAAAGGTCAGCGCCACATTACCAAGGCATGAAATAAAAACCCCTGTGATTCTTTGTGCTATACTCAGATAAAGGGTGAAGATAAAAAATGGGATGATAATAAAAATCAGTGCCAGCTAATTGCTAAAAGACTCTGAGAGCAGCAGATGAGAAGGAAGGTGAGGAAAGTGAATCAGGGGGAAGTTGACTCACTACATGGACATTGCCAACATCCAAGTGGAGGAAAATGAGGCAAGAATGTATTAAAAAAAATGGGTTGATGAAATCACTGTGGGTAAACAAAAAAATACTAATATAATCTGATTAAATCTGTGGATTATGTAGGAAAGTTTTGCTCACCCGGGTCCTGATCCTCTCCTCCTCATCCACTGTCAGCACATCATCACTGATCATGTGGTCCATCAGGTAGGAGGGCTTGATGTCCTGCTCCAGCCTGTGGCGAAAGCGCAGCAGAGAGCTGCGCGCCATTTCCTCCAACGCCATCTCGGCACAACGCTGCAACCATGCAGTGTCCTGTTGAATGCTTACTAATGGACAAGATAGAGGGAAGTGCATTATTGCCTTGTGAAAAATATCCTTAAATATTGCAGTATTAACATTTTTCTTTTTTTTGGAGAGTCCCAGTGGCATGAGGAGTCTGAAGCACTGATCATGTAAGTGAGAAATCTCAGGTTCAAGTTCAAACTTTTGTTGCAAGTCTCCCCTCTTACTTTCACCCCTCTATTCCTAGGATTTTTCCTTTGTCTATTCCCAATTAAAAGGCAAAAACTATCAAACTTTGAGCTGTCAATATTTGTAAATTAATAAGGAGACAGAACAAGACTAGAGCTAAATATGGAATATTGAAATAATTAGATGACCTAACCATGGGAATTTTGGGACATTTTATAGAGTAAACGATTAATCACTAAATTATGCAAGTTACTTTCAGAGAAGTTGATATAGTCTACTTGTTACTGTGTGACCAAAACATAAAACGAAATTGAGGAACAGGATGATAAAAGTGAAACTACAAGATCATAACAGCTGTTCATAGAGGCCTTACTTAAGTAAGGTAACTAATCAATACAGAAGTGATATTTCATAGAGTTAATAACATTTTGTTCTCAAGTAAAGTAGTCAACGTATAGTTAGCTTACTGGTCTGGTTTATTTTACGTTGATTCATTCATTTATTGGAAACAACAGCTTAAATCAACAATATGGTATACGAGCAGTTTTTGACAGCTCAATGTCTGACACTGAATGTGAAACTAAAAAGAATATTGCAAGTCAGAGCTAAACTTAAGTCTGCTTACATAGTTTATCGCTACCTTCGTCTTATCGCTTGCTAACGTTTGTCTGACACACTTTTTTCATTTAAATACTTGTCTGGACAAGTTTACTCCCACTGCTGGAAAATTAAACAAAGAAAAAAACGTACAGTAGATACTTACGAATATCTTCTTTTCTTTCACGAGGGAGGAATTTCTTTTACTGCTTATGGTTAAAAGGTTAAGTCGTGTTTTGACGAGTTCAATGAGTAAATTGTACGTTTATGTCTGTGTTGACGTTACACTACACGCCCAATGTTGAAACTGAGCTTCCTGCTTCACAACAAAAACAAGCACCCCGGTGTGAAACAGCCAATAGCGTGGTGAGATTTAAACCACGTGACTGATGAGGTCATGCAAGTAACAACTGGTAACTGGGCAAACTGATGTTGCTTTCACGGAGTACTTATCTGCTCGGAAATAAATGACTTCACTTATTTAAATGCTTTTTTCTCAGATAATAATGACAAAATATCACTATAAAAAGTTAGATGGCGGAAATGTAATTTGTAAACTTGAGCGGTGTAAAGCTGTCGTGCGCTACAGCTAAAAATACATAATCTATTATATTATTACATATTATATATATTATATATTTTATATATATAATACTTTTGGCATTTTTTAATCTGACATTTCTTGAACCATAAGTGTTCTTGCTTCTGCTAAATCTGTGACGAAGCCTCAACGCTTTGGATTAGCTGAATATTATACTGCGTTTTGTATTAATGTCGTCTTCATTTTTGTTTACAAGTTCTTGATTGTAAGATTTCCTGACTGCATTTAAAGGTAACATTACTGCCTAGTTACAGTATTGTTCTCAGGACAGCATGAGCTAAGGGGATGTTTGTTTCATAGTGCAGTGTAATACACTGATAATGCAATTATGAGTAAGTAGATTAACTGTGTATTGCTGTGAACAAATCAATATGTTTAAATGCAAACAACAGATCTAAATTAAAAAAAATATGATGATAGAAGTCTGTGAATTTCAATTTCAAAACTACATATATTAAGTAAAAATGATTAAACAGATATGGCATTAGTCAGTATTTCCTTAGTAAGGAGTATTATCTAATCAGAGATGTACATGACAGATAAATCACATTTTCTGAAATTCTAAATGTTATTAATTCACTGTGAATGCAAATGATCCCTCTGTATAAATATTATTTATTCTGGCTTTAATGTACCTGACTTTCCATGTCTTTTTTGTTTTGTACATTAAATCATTTATTTTCCATACAACGATTAAGGTTATTTTTTCTGTGTGTATATTTGTGTGTGCATCATATACATACACATTCCCATATATTGTTTAAATTTCTTTTTATTCTTTTTTATATTAATTGTATTACAGAAAAAGAAGAACAATAACTTCTCACATTTTCATGTAAACTTCTATATAAGTACATAACTGCTTTTCTCTGAACAATAATCAGTCCATTGGAAATTTTCTCAAAATCACTTTTGAGTTCAGCACCTTTCACTTCCCCACAGGTTCTAACAGCCAACACAGCAATACTGTAAAAACTACAGTACCTCAAAATGTAACAAACATAACGACTGAATCAATAAAACAAGTATTCCACTGGCAGCGATAAGTAAAAGTATAGAACAAACAACATGTGACAGATACTCAAACTAATTACTCAAGTAAAAACAAAAACGACTTAACTCCAACACAAAGCGACTCATGCAGACAATTCATTTTCTTTCTTTGCAAAGTCAAAATCACCACCATTATTTTTAATATTGACTTTTTTTTTCTTTTTGTGCTCTTTAGTAACATCAGTGGATTAAACAGAACACACACTTTAATTCTCAGGCTGATAAAAAAGTTAAAGGGACAACAATCAAAAGGACCAACTCCACAGGAAAAGGGCTATCTCATGGTCTGCATAAAAATGCTAAAAGGTGGTCATAGTTAACTGTAGTAAAGATGTTAGCTACCTTAGATAAATAACATTGTGATTGTAAAGAATCTGATATGCTACTCTGCTACGTCTTTAAATATATAATCTTTCTCGTCTGTGCTTTATAAAGCTTTACTGTATGTTTTAGACATACTAAGGGTATGATCTTTCTCTAGGAGTTTGACTGTAGACTTATCTAAAATGAGGGATCATGATTAGGTCCAGAAACGGATCGTTGTAACACTGGTTTTCTGGTTTGTAGATGTAAATGTTCACAGGAGAACATATTCAGGAGCATCTATAACAAAGAACGCAGGTCACATTAAATGTCGACCCCATGGTGCCTTAACTGCATAGCCTTCGCTGCTAAATGTAGTCATAAAAACTACACACATTGAAGGCAACACACTGGCTAAGCAAAGCACTAGCTGTTGTAGTACGTTAGCTTTAGCTAAGACTAGCAAAGAGACTCCTTAGGCCGCGTGAGCCAAAGTTTAGTTTTATTTGGAGGTGACGGAGTCTTGAGGGAGGTCCTGAGGAGGGTTTGCTGCTGGTGGGTTGTTGCTGAACAACAGCTTCCTGATGATATCTGCGTAGAAAGGTCCATAGACCATTTTGTTGTAGTCCACCAGGGAGTTGAATTTAGCTCCGATCAACGCCAGTTCAGGTTTGATGGCAGTCAGGCCGGCTGGTACCTGTTCAAGTTTGACCTCGGGTTTAGGAGCGATAATGAGCGCTGTGAAGTACTGGTGCACCCGATCCTCTGCACAAAGAGAAATATATAACAGGTTAGAAAATGCCAAACAAACCTGGTGTACTCTGCTAACAATGCTAACAATGCCACTCCCACCAATGCATATGACTCTTTTATGCTCTATTTTACTCACCAACAAGAGTGCGGATGGGGTTGTCCTTCTGAGTGATGCTGCAGATCTGGCCTTTAAGTGTGTCCTGCAGGGCTGGGCTCAGTGCAGGGTAGCCCCTCTCTGTCAAAGACTTGTTGAGCTCACAGCAGATCTGAGCACTGACGCCCTCTAGTGCCTCTTCTAGCTTAAAGCCCCTACAGAAAGAAGAGCATGAAAATCAGTGATGATCTATTGTATGTTTTTATACAGATTGTGGATTTAAGATTAAAACAAAATATGAACTGACGGGCTGTGCATCCCGTCCAACAGCACACTCGTCATCCTCTTCAGACGGTCAGACAGTGAAGACAGACCCTGGATGGGCCCTCCGATGGTGCTGTAGACGATGAGCAGCACCTCATTCACCGCCTGAACTCGCTGCAGCTGACACTGAATCTCTCGCAGACGTGTCTCATCAGTCATCAACGTCTAAAAAAGGGAATATATAATGACTTAAGAGATAATAAAATTCCCTCTCAGGGACTTACACAAATTCAAATCACACTCACCTCAGGTAGAGGACTCTTGCTGTAGTCCCATGTGAGGAGGCTGAGGAAGGCAGTGTTGATGACCTGGAAGGGCCCGGGCACCACTCGCTGTCCTTTAGTTTGCTCTGTGGGGACGGAGGCCGACTGCAGCTCCTCCAGTGCTGACTTTATCCACGAGGTGGTGTGCTCCAAAGCACCTGAGGAAGTTTAGTCTTCATTAACAGTGTGGCCTGGAAAAATATTTAACTGGCCAAATAACAAAATTAACATGAGTATGTTTTTTATAATTCCATGGTCTTGGTGAATACTCAATTCTGATTGGCTGCAGGTTGTCAAATAATTTCAGATAATTTAATGCAACTTTTTAACAAGCTAGCATCTTATTACAGCCATGAGGGAGTTACATACTGATATGATATGATATTTACTTTGTGTCAACAGTACAGAGTGTGAGCTGCCAAATCATCCAATCCAATCCACTTTATTTATATAGCACATTTAAAAAAAACATTACAACAGTAAAATGCATAGAACAGCACACAGGAATAAACTGTAAAAAACATAAAAATTCATAAAACACATAAAAATACAGCAATAAGACGATAGAAATGACGCAGAAAGACAAAGACCACAAAAACCCTCATGCTGGTCATATCTAAGACTCGGCCTATTTACTTTGTGAACAATGTTTCCATTGCGTTAAACCTCATCGGTATTTATAAGACCAGGGAAACTTAGTTACAGCTTTAAAAGGTGACATATTTTAGCTATGCAATCAATTTTCTATTATTTCAATGTGTTTTTGAATCACGTTGGTAAAGTTTGTTTCATTTTAAAAATTGTATACATATTTTAATTGTATTATTTTTCAGTAGCCTCTCCTACCTCCTGAAACTAACAAGGCGTTTTGCCATTCAAAGGTCAGACCTTAGCCACGATTGGCTGACAGTATTTGGAGCGAGCAATCCCAGGTGGGGTCACTCCTAGTTTGTAGAAAACAAGGCTGCTCTAGGATCAGTTATTCGGCCTTATATGTACGAGCCAGAATCACCAGGAGGTATCGGAATGGTAAGTTGAAATCTTGACAACGACTTAACTACAAACTAGTGCAAGAAGGCAGCCTGAGGTGAATGGTGGTGAATGACGATTGGTTGATTTCAGAGAAAGCAAGGTCCTACGTAGAAACCTGCAGCAGTTCTGAACAGCCTATTTCAGAGGCGACCTTTTTAAAAATGTAACTATGGAAAAACACGGAACTATGCAGTTTTCACTGGGAACAATAAACACCCAAAAAATGTGACACCCATGCAAAATATGAGAACATCCATTCAAAAGATACGGCCCCTTTAAAGAACAGTAGATTGTGATTGCTAAATGCATGAAAACAAAAATTAGTGGTCTTATTTCGCGAAATAAATGGTTCATCCCAGAACAATAAACTCCTGATAATAAACACCTCGTCGGGCATTATCCCTTAGTTATAACACGCTTTGTAACTCGATGGCAATAGAAATAGTGAAACCAACTTACTGGGTGTTTTGTCGAGGATGCTCTGAAAACTCGCCCTCTCATATTCGACACCGTGCCTGTGCAACACAGACCTCAGATTACTGATCGTAACGTTGACCATGTCCGCCTTCATCAGGTCCAGCACACGGAAGATCTCCCTGGTGTGTCAGAAAGAAGAGCCACGGTGAATAAGTCGCTAAAAACTGAGCTCACAAAATGAATGCATTCTTTGAGACAGATAATAAATAAATGCTTTAAAGGCAAAGTGTGCTCCTACCTGAACTGTGTCACCATATTATCTGTGTTTTCGCGGAGCTTCCTGATTTCCTCATCCCGGACAGGTGCGCAAAACTTGCCCATGGTGCTGATGATAAACAAGGCAAGCCCTTGGATGTCTACAGCGTCGTTGTCAGCCTGCTGACGAATCAGGTCCATGTCCAGCACCTCCACGATCTGGGTCCTCATCCGGTTGTTACCCGGAACAAGGAATGAGAGTAAGATCTGTCCAAGAAGGAAAATGATTCTACATTTTAGTTGCTGCAGTAAAGCCAAAGGATTTCTACAGATCTAGAGAAAATGTGTGCTGACCTCTCTGATCTCCTCCAATAATTTGATGGCTTGCCCGTACTCAGGCGGGTCGTCATTCAGCTCGGACTCCAGGATGTCCCAGAAGGCCTTGTGCACGTTATCTCTGACCAACTTCCATAAGCTAAAAAAAAAAGGTTGTGCTTTTATCTTGGCAAGGATGGTGGTACTTCTGTCGTTGAGCATGCAAAATAATTGGATGCATTGTTTCATACTTTACCTGTCCTGAGGTAGGGTGTTAAGCTCCAGACGGAAGTTAGGGTTCACAGTGATCTCATGAGCGATGCTGAGATTTGACAGGTCTTTGGCAGACTCCATGACCTCATCCAGGGTTAAAGTTTTGGGTGGGCTTGCTGTGAGAGCAAAAGATTGAACAAACTTTGTAAAAAAAAAACAAATAGGAGTTAAAGCTAAAGTCAGAGGTTGTCCGGTGAGCAAACTCACAGGAGGGCGAGCAATGCTTGCTGGAGCAGTCGCTCGTGAAGCTTTCCCGGGAACAGTCGAGGTCGCTGGCCGACGTCACGCTGTCACAGCGCTCTGACGAAGACTCCACATCGCTGCTCTGATCCTCGCCGCTGGATGTGGAGGCAGGTCCCTCATTTTTTAGAGGCATCTTGGGTCACAGCTGCAAACAGGAGATGGAAATGAGACATGATTTTCAAACACTTTGTCTAACTCGAACTTTTCAGCAAGTCATAGGTTAATAATCATTTAACTTTAACAGGAACTTAAAAAAGTTAATCATTCCTCCCTTGTTTGGAAGCTGTTGTCAAGAAAGCTGTAGATCTAAGTTGTCCCCAACATGAACTGCAAAAATATCCAAATCTCTCCAATAGTTTTACATCTGTACTTTACTTCTTAGTAAAGTCAGCAATACCTTTTTTCCAGTATCACAGACCTCCATTGTGTTATAAAAACTATTAAGTATGATGCATGTGCTGACTTGTTGCACTAGGTGACAATTTCCAAGACAAAAGGTATGGTACTTAATTTAGAGTCACTCCCATATGTATTTATTCAACTGATAAAAAAAGTGTTGACAGTTGGCTCCCTTTGTAACAATTGTAACTCTTGATTTTCCTCGCTGACGGTCGCGTTCCTTTTTAGACTGTTTGCCTTCATCTGAGCGTCGAGTTTTTTTCTTTTTGTTTGGATTTTCACTTATTTTTGAATCTGTTGTCATCGATCTTTTCTTGTTTACTGTTTACTCGCAACACTTGCGGAGACTGGAAAAGCAGCCGCTTAGCTCCGCCTACCCTCTCTGGCAGACCAACCACTGCTGGCTGATGGAAAACGTGTCACTAACTGGGCGCCACTTGTGATTTTTTCTGTGAAAGTCACACCAGACACGCAGTCCATAATTTTGCTTTCATCAGTGTGCTATAGGCTCAATCACCATTGTGTTACCTCATTCGATGATACATAGTAACTTAACAGACATTTATTTAAATTAAAATGTTCAAGATTATTACTTCAAACAACAAAAGGACTGGAGCTGAGAGACACAGATAGAGTATGGAAGAGTATTGACAGGTAGACTAAAGCATTGTTGCTGTTTTTTTTAAAAGAATTTGCTGACAATAACAAAACTATGAGCAGCTGAATCAAAGTTCACTGAAAAGAAAACAACTTAAGTAAGCTTCATCTGAGTTTTACCTGTTAGAGGAAGCGGTAGAGAGACTATTATTTTCCACCTAAGCAGACGTCGCTGTTGCCGAGGAGGCAGTGTAACAACAACACCACTCAATAAAACAGTTGGCAGGGCCAGACTCCATGGAAACTAAGGCATATGCCTTATTGCACAATTCTAATTGGCAACATAACAACATGAATTGCATGAGGTAATTCATTGGAAAACACTTGATGATTGAGCATGTGGTTACTGCCACAGGGGCTGACAAAGGCAGGACGAAAACAGAGCCTATTTCCACAAACAACAGCCTGCTTCTCTTGAGGATAAAGGGACACTGTATCCGGGTCGATCGACTGTGTCTCCAGAGCGACACCGGACAACAGAGGTGCTTCTCAACCGTCAAAAGCTCCTGTTACACCTGTGTTGTCTTTCATCCACGCACGTGTTTTTATCATCATCACTTTCAGCTAAAAAAACACACAAAAATGTATCCTGATTACTGTAACACCTTTTATTAAGTAGGCGTCTGTCTAATATCATATCAGACATACAGTGCTGGCAGAGTGACCCTTGGGTGTTCCTGTCCCTGTGCTCGCTTATCTGCTGCCAAAAATGAATGCACACTCCCTCGCTGCTCTTTTGGTTTAAAGATAGCCCAAGGGGTGAGGATGGGTGTGGGGGAGCGTGAGTGACTTCCACCGACCCCTGCTGCGTCCACGGCTCATTCATTACATCATCTGCTAGACTTGACAGCTAGGTCACGAGCAAACCCAGTAGGCCAATTTTCAGAGATTATCTAGAGGGATGGGGGGAGTTGTACAGTCCAGAAAACTGATTACGGATTAAGTGTACTCTGTCATCTGCTGCTTCATCATGAGAAATCCTCTTTAGGTAGGTTGGATGTTAGGTAAAATAAAATGATATAACACCCGTACTGCAAAAACAGAAAGATAACAACCTATACATCTGACAAACATGCTATGATAGTGAATAAAAAATATTAAAAATTGTTTTGATTGATTAAAAATATTGAGTTTACCTTAAAATACAGTACTGGAATGCAATGTTCTATATATACTTGCATGAATATCTGCATAACTTGCCCAGTAATTTTGGATGATTGTCATATAGGCATATACAGTAAAGGTTATTCCTTTATTTGCACGTCTTCTGATATGAGGTACATACTGTTACAAAAACAAAGACAGCCTTCTGGGATCCAGATTTCACTGCAGTATAATGTAAACAAAGCAGAGGATCAAGGGGGCTGGGCTTACTACACGGGGACTGTCGGTATTGGCTGCAGCTTCCTGTCTCTCACCCCTACATGGAAACTGTTTGGTTACATTGCTGTGCACATGGATAAAAAAATATCCACACACGCGTAAGAATAGGGTACACGTGATCTGAGCAGCAGACCAAAACAAGAACAACATGCACATTTAAAATAGCACATTTGACTTTGATCTAGCCAAAGCCAAAACAAAGAGTGCAGGAATACTGGATGCATTACGCTTTTAATGCTAAAGACAATTCGTTGTAGTTGACTGCCAACTTGTCACTGCTGTTTATAGTATGGCAGCGATTATATACCAGTCTTTGTTACTTGTTGTTACTTAATCAAACGCTCTGGTAACAACAACCAAGTACAAATCGAGTATATTTAGAGAAATTGGTTAAGAACACTTTTATTGTAAAAGACATTTGCTGTGGATAGCTGTCACCTCGTCGCTGCTGTTTACAGTATGGCAGCGTTTACATGACACTCTTTGTTACATGAGCGAACGGTCTGGTACAAACAAACGAATGTTAATCCAGAAATGGGTTACATTTAAACTAGAAGTTATTCTGGAACCTTCGACGACCCTAACCAAGTTTCCGCTCCACAACAAAGCCAAACTCAAAAGAAACGTAAAACTTGACGAAACAGAGCCAGCCGACTAATTTACAAGTTTAAGAAGATAAAAGGTGCTGAACTAAAATGACTCTTACCTCATTCAAGTCTCCGGAAAGGGATACTAACAGCAAAAATAGCTAAGCTGCCAAATGGAGATTGGTCGTTGTCGTCCGGGTAGAGCTCGTCTCTCTGTTAAAGGTCCTTCGTTACCCCTGCTAGCTCCGAGGACAAACAGGCGAAACCACTTCATACATAAAGGGTGTTTAACTGTCAAGCAAGGGCAAACAAAAGGTTTGTCACAGCAGAATCAAGTGTTTTGATAGAAATATTACTTTTAAAGTGGAACATGAGACTAAGATCACACATTCAGTTCGGGAATGTTGATGTAATACGCTTTTGTACACTGTAGAACCTTTATTCGAAATGGTATGTTCCGCCCTGCTTCACGTGGGACGGTCTTGTTTACGGATGTGACCTCAGATGGTTCACAGTTTGTGTCTGGTGAAATGTCGAGGGGGGATTGCTAGAAGAGTAATTGGTAACATCTCTGTCACGAAATAGTTGTCATTTTATGCACAGTTTGTCCACGACAATGACTGCTTTTTCCTTGTGAGGGACCCTGTTTTCGGATTGGTATTAGTTTTTAGATCAGTAAGTCTAAAGTCCGTACCTCTAAGTTGTCTTCCCTGGCGCAGTATTAATTATTTGTGTTTTAAGTGTTCGAATATGGTTTATATCGGTTGTGGGCGTTTGTTGTCTGGTTATTTTTCCTCCAAGACGGTGAACGCGGTGAAAGGTAAAGAGCCCCCGACGGGTCATGGCGAACATTATTTTGAGGGATGACTATATATACACTTATACCTGTCGCCCTGATGTGTCATCTGACTGCGTTGTTATACCAGTCATCCTAATGTGTTGACTGACTGCGTTGTTATACCAGTCGTCTTGATGTGATGACTGACTGTACATAAAATTGTGCATAAAATGATTGTATTTGTATGATTTTCACTCCAAATTTGTATAGAGTGTAGGGAGTGGGACAGCGAGTCTGTAAACATAACTGAACAAAATAGTATATAAACAGCAATTACACTTAGTTATAGGTACTTAAGTGTAATTGACACTTAAGGTATAACAGGTATAACGAAGCAGTAAGACGACACATCGGGACGACAGGTATAACGACGCAGTCAGACGACAAATTCTTTGCATGTGCACACATGTCTGGCAAATAAAGCTGAAAGAAAAAAAATTAATGTTTGATGTCAAAGCAAACAATACAATTGTTCATGAGAAATGAATTTCCTAATTAAAGAAATTCTGATTGAAATTGCATTGCTAATTTATAATAAATAATAATAAGTATAAATTATAATAATAAACCCTTTATTTATGATTTATGAAAATCATGAGAAAACATCCAGATGGGTTACATGTGGCACTTGGAATAGTTGCAGCATGGCCTCCAGCAGGAGAGACAATAAATAATCGTAAGCACAACTGTATAATCGTTCTTTTGTGTGTCCACTTACTTTTAATGTATTGTTTTTTTTCTAAACTATGATCAACTTGTTGAAAAATCATATTTAAGCATATGTAACTCTCCCAAAATAGGACATAGGCCTATGACAGTATACAAATAAAACACAAAAACAATGATAATACTACTAACAATTAAAAAAAACACATGCATACTTGAAACTAAAACATTTGCCTAAATTGAAAGAATAGCTATAGACGATGAAGATGATTAGAGGCAACATTTACAGTCCTCATTATGACACATGAAACAAGGCAAATATCTACAGACACACATCTAAGTTGACATATTCCCACACTAAAATTATTTTATGTATATATCCTTTATTTAGCCTCACACTTGCAATGCTTCTTCAATGTCGTTGAAAAGTAATTCTAAGTTCAATTTTTGAGATATTTGAATAAATCGCAATACCTGTTACTGCCACTAGGGAGCAGCAGTGTACGGTCAACCGCTTAAGTTAAGTAGAAGAAGAAGTTGTTTACGTCATACGGAGGGCTCGTGATGGCGGTTGATTTGACTCCTCGCTTCAGAAGGTTGAATAGCCAAACAAGAACTTTTCGTGAAAATATACAGCATGGTAAGACCTAAGTTTTATCTATAAATAAGTTTAAAGTCAGCTAGTCTGCCATTTATATAAATACGAACACATACACAGAGTACACGCTGCGATCTAGCACTACCGGACTGTAAGCTGCTGAGTTGTGTTGGTAATCGTTTATAAAGTTATATTTGGTTATTTTTTTCCCATAGACATTCAATTTAATCCACAAAACACATAAAGATCCCTGTTTTAACTGTCAGTTGTAAGACATGTTATTTATTACCCTGCAATATTTGTGTTTGATGTTCGTATTTAATTGAAGTGACAATATGTTTAACAGTTATTGTGTATACAGGCTGTGTAGACTTGTACAACCACCTTGAAAGCCATTGGACCTGTATGAAGGCCATAATGATATTTTCAACCCTGTATGTCCTAATAGGTTTCTCTGGGCCCTTTGGTGCCACCCAGCTGTGGCACAACATTATCCACGCTCTGCAAACCCAGGTGGAGGTGCGCCGCTGTAGAAGGCATCTGCGTGTCCATCCTGAATGTTTCACGGGCTCAGACGCTGTGGACGCTGTCCTCAGTTACTTGATGCAGAACGTGGTGTTTTGCACAAGTGAAGTGTCCCGCCTCAAAGCTGCTCGTCTCTGCCAGGCTCTGATGGAAGCTAAAGTGTTTGAACCAGTTGGTACAAAGCTGTTTCGCAGAGACAAGGACGCGGCCTTTGAGGACAGCAGCTGCAGCCTTTACCGTTTTCTGGAATATAAAGTGTTACCCAATTGTGCAATGAAGGAGTGCAATAGTGACACAGAAAACGTTACACCAGAGAGACAGGAGCTAAAGAGGAAGAAGAGCTCCAGGTTGGTGTCTGTTAGGTTGTATTTGTCAGGTCTTTTAATCCATGAAATTCAACCAGAATTACAACATTTTCTGATCCATTATTTAATAAAATTGTACAGCTTTATTACCCAGCGCCTTTACACACACAGTTCATATTAATCACTATAATGCTTTCTGTTGTGTCTGGAGGCTGAAGGAACTGAGGACGATTTCTAATCCACTTGCTGTGGGACCATCAGACATTAGGGTCGAGAGGCTGCTGAGGACCATCAACCTGCGACCCACCTTGTCTTCATCGCTAAACACAACACCTGCTACTTCTGCCTTTCTGTCCAAAGCTGGTATACCTGTCTGGCCCATTTCATAACAGATTATGATCCACAGATAATTTTCTCTCTAATATTTTCTGCTCTCTCCTCCCTCCCTAGTGGTGGATGAGGTTTGGAAGCAGCAGACACTGCTGCAGCTGCTGCAGGTGGTAGACTTGCCGATGCTGGACTGCATCCTGGCGTCTCCAGCCAGAGTTCAGCTCAAGGCCTCCAGAACTCCTCTGGCCACCCAGGACCTGGTTTTCTCTAATATGTGTCTGGAGAGAGAGCTGCCCGAGACCCTTAACCTGCCTCAGTCAGTCTCTGATTAATACTTTTACATCCACTGCGCTTAAAAGTTAAAACTCAAATGATATAAACTGATTCCTGCATTTTCAAAAAAAATATAGAAAAAATAACTTTCTATTCTGTTACCTCATCCTTTGTTTTCAGGTTGGATGGGTGGCTGTCGGCAGCGGCAGACTGCTTGGAGCTCTTTCCCGACCAGCTGATTGTGGTCGCGGGGGAACAGCTGAGCCAACAAGGAGGCGACGTCTTTTTAGATCAGGATCAGGCAGAGCAAATGGAGAACCAAAAGAGACTGCTTTTTGACACAATTGCCAAATACTACAGTGGACAGGAAAAGGCTCCACTTCTCTCAGGACGCCACCTGGACATACACGCTGCAATCCTGAATTTGCTGGGTGAGACTTGAAGAGGCTTACAGTGATTTTATAGCTTCTGTTTGTTTCATCATTTTCTGGTACAGTGCTTTTCCTGACATGGAAGTATGTATTTTTTATCTCAGCATGAAGATTTTAATCCTTCTCTGCCTCCTGTGTTGATTCTTTCCAGAAAAAGGGAAGGAGCAGGACGCCATCAAAGCATCTCAGTTGTGTTTTCGACTTCTGGAGACGAGCGTGAGAGATGAACTCAGAAGACTGCTGGCTTTTATGGCCACAGCAGCTCACCCAGATGCTTGCCGTCTTCAGAAACAAGTACAATTTATTTTACAATTTCTTTAGAATTGTTTGAAAATAAGAGACAAAAAATGATCTACTGGCAGACAGATTCCAACAGACCAGAACTGTATGGGTCTATTTTTTTTTAGCATTACATCCAGGATCCCGGATTAGTTGTCAATGTGTTTAAATCTATATTTGACTTCCTGCTTTGTTTCCTTTTAGATCGATAACAGGGCCTTGGTGTGCCGCACTTTTCAGAGAGCAGTTGTCCAGAATCCTGAACTGACTCGATCCCAAAGTGAAACCCTGATGCTGTTTCTAATGGACAATTGCACTCACATCTTTAAGGTACACTTTAACTGCTTAATTCAGGTATCACAGATATGCTATTTGAAAGGCAGCAGAAAAGTTCCACCTGAATTTCCTAAAAGAAAAGCATTTCCGTTTTCTTTTTCTTCCTGTGATGATTTCAGACTCCTACGTCCCTTATTGAAGCTGTGAGAGGAACACTCAGGACGATGCAGCAGGGTAAAGATCCGGACTCAATTGCCAGTAAGTCGAATCCAGCTACAATTAAGAATGCACCTTGAGACTGCCATTACACCATCACATAAAACAACACTCAGCTGTTATGCAGACACAAACTGTTGAACTGTATGTAAAAAAAACTGTACGTAGAAGCCCAAAAGGTCAACTTAAGTACTAATTCGGTGCATCCTGATTAAACATACAGATTTTATTTTATGTAAAAAACAAACAAACAGACAATTTAGTCTAAAAAAATATCTCTACTGGGGCTGCACAATCCTCAACATTCATTTTGGAATAGATGTCCAAATCTGCAGCAAAATACACCGATATTATATTATCTTAAACGAGGAACTACAGGAACTAGGATTTTGGTCCTGAACCTACATGAGAAGTGACAATCACAATGTAAAGTGCTTATAAATGGCCACCACTCCAGTCAAGGCCTAATGCCCTGTTCCCTCACTGTGTTGCAGCGTTCACCTTCTGCCAGCAGGTGACGCCACACGAGTACGAGGACCAGCGAGAGGTGACCACCCTGGAGAGCCTCAAACAGCTCCTTCGCGACATTTCCTCCAACACCACCATACCTGTGAAGGAGAGGAGGAGGCTGCTCAAAGAGTTTGAAAAACACCATCCTGTGGTCTTCCTCCAGCATATCTCCAGCACCTTCTGAAACATACAACTGAAGGGTACTGCACAAGGCGATACAGCTCTTACACTGAATAATGATTAATTAATGCAGATCGCAGGTTTTATGCTACTGTGTGTGTTTGTAATTGTGTGTACTAAAAACTGTCAGTTGCAAAGCCAGATTTAAATGTTAGATTAAAATGGAAGCAGATATAGCATTAATACAAATGATGCTGCTACAGCATAAAAGCATGACTGCAGCTTCCCCACTTTAAGTCACTATAGGCCTACAGTAGTAAAGCATTTATTGGAAGATTTTATTTTTATAGTTTTTACTAGTCTGTAATAGTTGCCAGTGGTTTAACACTATTCCACAAACAATAAGATATTAGATGTCTATGATATCACGTGCCTTAATAGGAGCTGTCTGTGAGCCATGGAGGCTTCAGGTGTTGGTAGTGGTTGGCACTTGGTGTGAGGTCACATTTTTAAACACTAATTTTTATGTTTTAAAGATGAACACATTTTTAAAAAGAGCATTATGGTTATATTGTTATTGAATACAGTACATTTGAAGAGCGTTAACAGCTTGTGGAGTAACTGATGTAGTTATTGCAGGTGTGGATAGATACTGTATTTGGATAAAGCTAATTTCTTAGCCTCAATTGCTAGTAAGAAGTAAAGCGGTGCACTTTCATAAGGCATTAATATTGCTCCAAATTAAGAATAACACTATTATAGCAGCCATTTTTATCTATTTTTTTTCTGTTTTACTGTAGCATGTGCGTGTGGTTATGGGAAATACTGGTAAACAACACTAATGTAGCAGAAGAAGGTTTAACACAGTTGTTTTTGTTAGAGTTGAAGACGGCTCTTGCTGCGAAGGCTTTTTAATTACGAACTAATACGAAATGAAAGCTGAAAGGGTACAATAATGTATCAGGCTAACTGTAGCTCAGGTTAATGTAATGTGTTTTGCAATATATTTTTGGTTTCAGGATTCTCTTAGTGCCAGTAACTTGGTGAGACATCTTTTAATTGTAACTTTTTAGGATTTTACTTGAAAGGTCATGCTGTTTTTGGAAAACATGTAATAAATAATGACTTAATATTAATTTTTGAATACTAATTTAATTTTTGGTTAAGCATGATGCCTTAGTTGGAATTATCGTTTAATTTGTGAAGGCATGTAATCAACAGTGAAATCTCTTTTCTGTAAGCATCTTTTGTTCTACATACACTGAAATCGTGTTGGAATGCACTTTATGATGCTGAAACATGCTTTATTTTCTATTGGAATAACATGTCAAATAAAATGTTTCTCAACCAACCTGTTTTTTTGGGGGGGTTTTTTATGCTTGTGCCCTATTGAAGCCCACGAGGTCCCTGATGTGGTTGTAAGTGGTCCCCTAATACGAGACACAGGCAAACGACTATCAGGGATTGACCCCACATCCCTCCTAATACAAAACCAAATGAATTGACCCGTAAGTATCTGTTATCTTAGAATTTCAGCTGTATTATCACTTAAAATATTTCTCATATTTAATTAGCTGCTCTATTTCAAAAGATATTAGAATCAATAGATTCACTATATTAGTTATATATTGAAGTATATTAGAATAAGCAACACCCAAATTTCTCCTCTGGGGATCAATAAAGAATTATTATCCTATATGACAGTGTTTCATTGCATCTGCAAGTCCTAAACAGGGACATTATTTAATGGAATAGAATGCAATTATACCCTGTATAATGAAGTATAGTATAGTATAGTATAGACTTAAATATAGAATATTAAAAAAAAAGAAATATAAATAAATCTAACTATTATAAGTATTTAAGTGCAACACAAACTTAAAAGGATTTCACAGTGTTTGCGTTAACTTTAAAATAAGAGATTCAACGGATTGTGTATTTGCACATACAGTGATTGCAAAATATTTGGTTAATATAACACACTGATGACGTCGATGCACGTGACTCCATGAACAAACCCGGAAGTAGGGTTGTTCGCTCACTAGCGTACTAAGCCAGCTCATTTCGTATGCTACTGGAAGACATGGGGGCTGTGTGTTACAGCCATTACTGACAGCGGTTACAGCTGAGAGTCTACCTATAATAAGAATAAAACGGAGAGCCTCTTTAATATCAAGGTACGTAGCTGGAGGGTTTGGGAGCAACAGTTTTGGATTCAAACAGACGGTCGTTGACTATAATGACAGTAACGTCACTGTCTACTTGCGCATTGTTGGCTCGTTAGCTCGGGTAGGTAGCCACCGTGATCTGTTTTTAAAAAAGTCTTCACGGTTGCCAACAGATTGAACGATGATGTCAGCCCTGTAGAGTCACACAGGTAGAAAGGGGGTTAAAATAAGGTTCGAGAAGGTATCTGCTTAGGACAGTGTCACAGCGTTGAGCTCGTCCTGATGAGTAAAGGCTTAACAAGACTATCAACTTAGCTAACATCCAGCTATTTCCCAGTCAGACAAGACAGAAAAGCTAAGCGAGAAATACAGCATTTAAACGCATTTACCCCACGTTAACACTATTCAACCTCACATTTAAATCTTGTCTAATTATTACTATGTTATCCATGTGTTAATAAGCTACCTGGTGTAATGACGGTTAAAAACGTTAGCTAGCTAACGACTGTGCTAGGAGGCTTTGTGCAGGTGGTTTTGGTGAGTTGAGTGTCCAATACAGTGATACCAAATTACCTCTGTTTGTCTGTCCACTAGCTAGCTAACAGCTTATGTTTACAGGTGCTAGTCCGTATGAAGCAAATTATCTGAAATCATGAGATAGCGTTGTAAAAGTATTGCCACTCTATGGCAAATACATCCTTTACACATGTTGCAGATTAAAGCGTTGCAGTCTCATGTCAGGGGAAACATTAACTGAAATACTATTTAATAATGGGGCCTTATTGCCATAGATCTGTGTCAGGTATGCATTAGTTTCTCTGGCGAAGACCTCCTATTCATTAAGACATAAACAATGAGCAAAAATGACAGTTATGTTGCTGTGTAATATCTCTCAGCGCACTTCCCGTTCTTCAAATGATACTATGATGCTTTGTGGTTGTGCTCATGCAGATCTGGCAGCTATAAATATGTCAAACATTAACGAAGCTCACAGCATCCGATTGAGCCATGCTTATTAATGGAGTTCACATTTTTGTGCACCCTCAATTTGGTTATTAAAATGGTGTTACAGTAGTTGACATGTGCGCAGCATACCTAAGAGATTGAGCTTGAGGGAGGTGCTGTGTTACACTGTATATCAACATTATACACACACACAAGCATGCTGTACAAGATTCTCATTAGCATAATTAAGGGTGGGTATTACCATGGAAGTACACATTTTGATTAAGGATCAGTGTGCTTTGATCCATTCTTATCTTATGCAGGAAGCTACAAGTTATTCATGTAAATTAATTTAAATTGATTATGCAAACTGTATAGCGTTTGGTCAGCCTTAAGCAGTGCAGCGAAATAAACATCTAAGTACCTGAAGCCCACTTAAAGCAGATTAAAACCCTGAATAAACTGCTCACGTAGAAATAATTTGCCTCTGTCACCGTCAGCCACGTTCCTTTGTCTGACTTCCTGTTGCCTAACATGCTTTCAAGTCACTCTGAAGTATTTCAAAAGGAATAACGCGGTGTGGTTGATTTTTCTCTGAGACATTTTGTATTTCTGGGGACAGCTTTTGCCGGTATGGTGCTTATTCGCCCAAGCCAGCGCAGCACAGGCAGGGTGCTGGTGGGCACTTTGATGTGCAAATTTCTAAGCAGCTGCATTAGAGTGCAGGTCTAGTGGATTGTGGATGTTTTTGCTTTGCTGGAAAGGGTCAGCCTGCACCTGCCTCTTTCAGTGATTGCAGAGACTATTGTCATGTTGACATTTTACCGAATAGTCTACATCTCTTCCTTGAAACCGTATTTTTCTGTCCCCTTTTGTGGGTGGTCTGTCATCCACTTTTCTCAATTCAGCTGCCAGGTCAGGCCTGAACATGGAGTCTATGCTAAACAAGCTAAAAAGCACCGTTACCAAGGTGACGGCGGATGTCACCAGTGCTGTCATGGGCAACCCGGTGACACGGGAGTTTGAAGTTGGACGACATATTGCCAGCGGGGGTCCTGGCTTGTGTTGGAGGATCTACAATGGCACTAAGAAGTCGACCAAACAGGTGTGGTTAACACCCTCCCTCTGAACAGACCCACTCTGATTCATAAAAGTTACATTTGAGTGAATGAATAAATGACTGACTGACTAAGCTGACTTGTCTTTGACCACACAGGAAGTGGCAGTGTTCGTGTTTGATAAAAAGATGGTTGATAAGTTCCCAAAATTTGAGAAGGACCAAATCGTCGACTCGCTGAAAAAAGGGGTCCAACAGCTGACCAGACTGCGTCACCCTCGTCTCCTGACTGTGCAGCATCCTCTGGAAGAGTCACGGTGAGTAACACACACACACACACACACACACACACACGTACAACAAGAACAAATGGAGTGAGTCACAGCTCAAAGAGGGGCTTGACTTTCGAGGGGAAAATTGCATAACAAATCTATGTGTCTGCCTCTGTGTGTGCATATGTGAGCAGAAGCTTGTCAGGATCAAAAGACTCTGTAGACCGGCCCCTGAATTATAAATGCCCCCCGTGGGTAAAATGAGGTTGAGGCTGTCTTGTTGCGGAATTTCTTTTAACCACTCTCTCTCTTTAACTTTCACCCAGGGCAGCAATAAATCAAAAAATCTTGCTTTTGCCTTTTCCTCTTGTTTTAATTGCTTCTGTCTGTTGAAGAAGAACTTTTAAAAACAAGTTGTTTTTAATCACCCTGATGTTCTTTCTGTTTTCGCCCTCAGAGACTGCTTGGCGTTCTGTACAGAGCCGGTGTTTGCCAGTTTGTCCAACGTGCTGGGCCAGTGGGAGAACCTGCCCAGCCCCATGCCCAGCGACATCAAGGAGTACAAACTGTACGATGTAGAGACAAAGTATGGCCTGCTACAGGTGAGAGTGCAGACAGGTTAGCTTGCTTAATGTAAGGCTGCTATTATGAAATAGTTCTTGATTAATTTTATAGTCTATAAAATGTCAGATATTCTATAAATGGATAAAACTATATGTATCACTATTTACCTGGGTGTAGGTGGACATTTTCATAAGCATTATTTGGTAAAGGGCCTACTTTTTCTCGCAGTGAAGGTCAGATAAATGCATGATGCAACAACACAACATTCATTTAAGGTGCAATAGAGGGTTAAAGGAATTGTGTATTTATGGTATACATTGTTTTGTACATTGTACGTCAGCTATGACACAATAGTTATGAGCACACTTAATCTCTTGTCCAGCAGGTTTACTTCCATGTTGTCTACATCTGGAATTGCAGTATGTGTTCAGACTGATTGCTATTGATTCTCAAAGCCAGTTGAACCTGCTCAGTTTCCTGCTTCACCTCACGGTGTGATGCTGTTGTTTCAATACGCGGCTGAGTCAATCAACTTGAGCAACAACATTGGTTTCTGTTAACTCGCCTTTTCCATAGCTTATATATAAGTTAATGAAAGAAGATAATTTATGGCTGATAGGGATGGAAAAACCAAATCTACCATCACACCTGTGGGCTGATCCTTATGTTGACCTTTAGAGCTGGCTTTTGTCTGTTTTAAGTTTTAATTTTTCTGTCTCTTCAGATCTCCGAGGGTTTGTCCTTCCTCCACAGCGGGGTAAAAATGGTTCACGGTAACTTGTGTCCGGAGAACATCATCCTGAACAAGAGTGGAGCCTGGAAGATCATGGGCTTCGACTTCAGCATCTCCTCCACCAACCCCTCAGATGCAGAGGTGTGTTGGGAGACTTTTGTTCCCTTCGTACAGTCTGCCAGGCACGGCTTACTGCCTTAAAGGCTCTGCCAAAGTGTTGTCAGCAATATTGTCACGTTATATTTTCATGTTCTCTCGTCCTCTTCAGCCTAAATACACGTGTAAAGAATGGGAGCCCAACCTCCCTCCACTCTGCCTCCCCAACCCCGAGTACCTGGCTCCTGAGTACATCCTGTCCGTCAGCTGTGACTCCGCCTCCGACATGTACTCATTGGGCGTGGTCATGCATGCCGTGTTCAATGAGGGCAAGCCTGTTTTCCAAGTCAACAAGCATGACATTTTTAAGAGCTTTAGCAGGCAGCTGGACCAGGTGAGAGGATGATGAATGACTCAAGGGATCATAAAGTGTCATAAAGTAATTGTACTTTGTAATTTGGATTTGTTCTTTTAGAGAAAACAACTAAAATGTAGCTGTAGTTAAAGTGTAGAGTAGTTATCACAATCACCAATGATACATTGATTTTGATCCATTCTTTTGTGTATGTTCAACTGTAGCTGAGCACCATGAGTCCATCGGTCTTGAACAAGATCCCAGAGGAGGTGCGGGAACATGTCAAAATGCTGCTGAGCGTCACACCAAACGTCCGACCAGACGCCGACCAGATGACCAAGGTTTGCTTTGTCACAGAGAATATGCTTATAGAAAGTGCTTATCTTAATCATGTCTGATGGCTTTTCTTCTCTTTTTCTGTGTGTAAAATTCAGATTCCATTTTTTGATGACGTGGGTGCTGTGACACTGCAGTACTTTGACTCCCTCTTCCAGAGGGACAACTTACAGAAGTCCCAGTTTTACAAAGGCCTCCCTAAAGTCCTGCCCAAACTACCCAAGGTAACCTCGTGTGCATTATGTATTAAAATGGAGTGACTATTGGGAGATTTGTTTACTGTGTTTGTTCAATTTTTGTATTCCTTTTCATTTTGGTAATTGTCTTTTTATTTGTTTTTATTGACAAAACATACATGAAACAACATTGACACCACATGAACATTAAGACCTTGCAATGATTAGAAATACTAATAACAAAAATAAAATAAAAGATGCATTAAAAGAAATAAAATGTATAATAATAGAAAGAAAAGTTTACAAATCTACAATACTCCAACAATTGGGAAGTGGCTTTTTTAATTTTTAGTATTAGTATTATTTTTTTGTTTGTTTTGTTTTTACAGAAAATCAGGTCTAAAGTTCTTGATGCTTTCTATCCATTTAGTCCAGTTCTCAACAAACGTATCCTTCTGGCCCCTCAAACTAAAGTCATTCTCTCCATTACATATGCTGTATATCGTTCGCAAGTCGATCCAATCGTCTACACTTCTGTTTCTCAGCCCTTTCTTGGTTAGGGATTTCTTACAGTATTCTCATCAAATATTTATCGTTCTTCCTCCATTCATGCTCATCCAGTCTAACCAGGTACATCAGCTCAAAACTGACAGTCTCCATGATGCCATGAATTTTAGTCCAAAATAGAGCCACAGAGGGGCAGTTCCAAAATATGTTATAATGATTTGCATCTTTGTTCCCGCAGGAACAGTCAGTCTGATCCGAATAAGATTTCTTCTGGGCAGGAGTGCAGAAATAGCTAATTATATTCTTCCAGCTAAATCCTCTCCACGATGGAGCACTTGTTGTTTTCCACTGTCGTCTGAACATCTCCTATTTCTCTTGTGTCTCATTTGAACTTTTTATATCCTAGTTCCTTAAAAGTGCTGATGTCACGATGTCATCATGAACATACAGTATTACAGTGAGCAGTCTCGATCTTTAATGTCCTCTGGAACCCAATATCTTCTTTTATTGATCCATCAGAGAGTGGTGGTGTATCGAATCTTGCCGGCACTGACCTCCGAGTTTGTCAACCCCGACATGGTTCCCTTCGTGCTGCCCAACGTGCTGCTGATCGCAGAGGAGTGCACCAAAGAGGAGTACATCCGTCTCATCCTGCCCGACCTCACGCCTGTTTTCAAGCAGCAGGAGCCCATTCAGGTAGGAACGCAAAACTTGCCACATACGACATCTTTATGCACGTTTTTAAACGACGTTGGCTGTTAAAGCGTTCAACATTAGCATTGTAGTTTGTGATTTTTCCTCTTGAAACCTTTGCATGATGTTCTCCCCCTTGGGACTTTGAAGTGATACTAATAAGATGAATATAACCGACTAAAGAGAATCTTCTTCATGGGCCTGTCACTGTATCAAGACTTGTGTTTCTCTGTATTTTTCTTTCCATGCTTCTTCAGGCTAGTAATATGGTGAGTTGTCTCTGCTGTGAACGTGCTCCAGTCACATCAGCTAGTCCGTGCATCGTGTTGTGTGTGTTACTAAAAGCTAAACTAAAGCCACTGCAAGCAATGTTCACTTCTACTCACAACCTCACCCATCTGTAGCACATTGCAAAGAATTATTACACCTTCTGAACCGGGTCCCTGTGCTGTGCAGATCCTGCTGATCTTCCTGCAGAAGATGGATCTGCTGCTGACCAAAACGCCATCGGAGGACATTAAAAACTGTGTGTTGCCGATGGTGTACAGAGCTCTGGAAGCCCCCTCTGTACAGATCCAGGTACATATCTCCCTCTCTGCTTCACTCTTCATTCTCCTGTCAGTGCTGCCTTTAGAGCACAGAGTGAATGAACGCACTTGGCATCATCAAAATGTCAGATGGAATAACATCTTATCTGTGGCTGTGCAGGAGCTGTGCCTGAACATCATCCCGACGTTCGCCAACTTGATTGACTACCCGTCCATGAAGAACTCGCTGATCCCTCGAATCAAATCAGCGTGCCTGCAGACCTCCTCACTCGCCGTGAGTCATCTTCTGCCCTTTTTTTTACCATTCATGCAATCTGCCCATGCATACATGACATATTTCTATCATTATGCCTGTAGTAATGTAGAAGTGTCTCTGCTTTCCTCTCTTATAGTGTTCCTCTTTGAAGCTGTACATGTATTTTACTTGTGTGTGTGTTTCCTCCTTTGTTGCTGTGTAGGTACGAGTGAACTCTCTGGTGTGTCTGGGGAAGATTTTGGAATATCTAGACAAGTGGTTTGTCATTGACGAGATCCTGCCCTTCCTACAGCAGATCCCCTCCAGAGAACCAGCAGTACTCATGGGAATTCTAGGTACAGGCCCTGCAGAAAGCTTTTCGCCTTTTATTTGTGGGACAGCTGAAGAGAGGCAGGAAATGTGAGGAGTGTAGAAAGGGTGATGATATGCACCAAATGATCGGCAGATCTGTACATGGGGCGCCTGCTCTACCAACTGAGGTAAACCAGCTCCCTGTCTGTTATTGCAACACTTAAACTTCCTCTTCAAAGGCCACATTTGAAGGCTGTGCCATTTTGAAGGCTCCTTCAGATGCGGCCGACAAATGCATCCTCCTTTTCCCGGGCCACGAAGGATCCATCCCAAGATTCATTGCGCGCCAATTTAAACAAGATGGCGGCCGAGGAACTTTTTTTCCCCATTCTGATTTTATTTGTTTCCTTCAGACATCAGCGACATCAGTACGCTATTAGATTTCGTGACACGCACATTTATGGAAATGAGGAAGGAAATGAAAATGATGAAGTAAGATAAATTAAATGAAACTACCTTTATAGAAACAATGCGTAAATAATAAGTGCATTAAAATAAATAGATAAATCATGTTAAGAAATTAAAAAATATATATATAGCTGTAATTTTTAACATGTATTTAGTCCACGTTCATACCCACATACGTGTACACTCACACATTCATAGGTAAGCAACTCAGAAAGGCAGTCAAAAAAGTATATAGCAAGTTGTTAGCCTACTAAAATATACACACACTTTTAAATGTAGAATGTTTTGGTTGAAAAAACCAAAAGAGGCCTTGAAACAAATTATCTTTAGAATTATAGGTTACATGAAGTCAACTCGCTAGCTACCTGTTGCTAGGCGACAGGAGCAGCGTTTGAAACACAAGGGTGAGGGCGGGAACAGCCGGTGACGCAAACTGGAAATCCTCCGTAGACCAGACCATCTCATTTCAGTTTGGTTTTAGTGATCTACGCAGGCTCATCCTCAGTAGGCCGCCTCCTTCGAAGGCAGCCTCCAAACTGGGACACAGTATTGTTTGCTTAACGATCAGTTTTTTGACGTTCCCGCTCCTCTTTTTAGGAATCTATAAGTGCACCTTCAGCCACAAGAAGCTGGGCATCCCCAAAGAGAACCTCGCCACCAAGAGCCTGCCCCACCTGGTCTCTCTTAGTATAGACAACAACCTCAACTTAAACCAGGTACTACACGCTCTTCTTAATTCTGTGTGATGTCATTTATGTTACTTTAAGCTCCCTTTCATCTAAACTTCTCTGATTCATTCCGCTTTTTAGTTTAACTCGTTCATGGCTGTCATACGCGACATGCTGAGTCGCATGGAGGCGGAACACAAGACCAAGCTGGAGCAGCTGCACGTCATGCAGGAGCAGCAGAGGTGTCTGTCACACTTTTAATTACTCTCTAATACAGCTTTCTCTTTATTCCCTCTAATTAAATATGAAATCGTTTTACATATTAATTTAGATTTTTATCAAGACGACCTCTAGGGAAATTGGATCTGTCATAGAAACCAATTAGCTGGTATAAGCCACATGAATATGATTATTGTACGGCTAATGTGGCTGGTATAAATGCATCTATTTAAATCCTTTCTGTTCTGACTTTGTTCGTTGTTGTCTCCTCTAACAGGAGTATAAACATCTCAAACCCAGGGCAACAATCAGAGGAGACAAAGAGCCCACCCAACTCTGGAAACCAGGTGAGTTTCCTTTTAATTTCTCCAAAAAGCATGTGATTTGTTACATTTCATCTCTGTGCTGCTGTGATCCCATTAAGTCTCCTCTTGGTTTCAGATTGACGATATCTTCGGCAGCTCGGGGGTTAATGGGAAAGAGAATGGAGCCGCAGCATCAGCCCCACAGCCTAATAGAGTATGGAAACAATATCACACCTCATTTACACAATTCTTCACCTTTTGTTCGATTAGCATGCAGTCCAATTTACTCATGATCTCTCCTCCTCTTCTTTCTAGATGTCTCTGACTCTGGAGGAGAAGCAGCGACTGGCGAAGGAGCAGGAGCAGGCAGCCAAACTGAGGAACCAGCAGCCTTTAGCACCGCAGACGATCAAACCAGCCAACACCACCAACTCAAAGGTGACGCCTCAAATGATCCGTGTACACAAACACATGCTCAATTATGGCTTCTGATGATAAGTCATGTGTCCAGATGGGCACAAATTGTTGCATAATATTTCACGTGCCTGTGTATTTCATGTTGCAGACAAAGGATCTGACGAGCAGCCTTCTCAACAACATGACATCTCTGAACAGCCTGTCCATGGCCAACACAGCAAGACCGGCCCCAGTGCAGGGCACCACCATCGCTGCCTACCCCTCCCCCAGCCCCATGATGGGAACTATGGGAGCATCTGTCTCAAATGGCTTCAACGCACCCATGGGCTTCCAGACAGGGGGCATGGGCATGGGCATGCGGCCCGCAGGCCCCGCCCTCTACGGCGGCATGGCCACCACCACCAGCACCCCAAACTTTGGAGCCCTCTCGCAGAATCAAGGACCAAACAAAACCCCCGACATGTCCGCCCTGGACAGTCTTTTTACACCCAGCCAGCCCAAAGTCACCCTCAACCAGATGGGTCCAAAGCCGACGCCCGGGCCGAACACCCCCTGGCTCAATCAGTTCGGTTCAGCCCAGAACGCTCAGACTCAGATGCAGGGTGCGCCTGTGGGCATGGGAGGCGTGCCCAGCGGGTTTGGGATGCAGGCAAACCCTTTCTTCAGCCCACAGAACTTTTCTCAACCTGCCGCTGCTCCGAGCCTGAACCAAAGTGGAATTAAACATAGTGCATCTGTCAACAATGACCTGAAAGACTTATTCGGATAAAACCTGAGTGAGAAAAAAGATGCAAGGTTAAGTATATTCTTTTAATACCTTTGGACAGAAGAGCCTTGAATTCTCACAAAACAAGACACTGATTGAATGTGAAGATTTGAAATCCTTTTGAGGGTTTTGCTGTCTGTATTTTTAATCCAACCTGGTTCAAATTGTGACTCTCGATCACATTCAGCTGGCAAATTAACCTGCACTGGAATTCCATTTCTACTCGACCAGATGGACTAAAGGCTGGGGTGGGAACTTCTTCTTCTTCTTCTATGCTGTGTTCTTAAATGCTGGGGGTTTCCTACTGTTTTGTACTCGACATTCTTAGAAGTCCAAACGTGGCGGGTTGAGATGAATCCAAATTCAGATTATTCAGGAAGGTTTCATGTTCATATCATGAATGGTTATATGGCAGGAGTGGATTGCACTTCTTAAACAAATTACATCATCTTCAATTGGCTTCACATCTGCTCAATTTCAAGCTTCTGTACCTTTTTATTGCCTCTCCAGACTTATTTTGGGATTTGCTGCATGTCTAGAGTGATCAGGCTTAAAAACAATACACTAAAAATATGAGCCCAGTGGGAGGTAGCTTGAGATGTAGCGCTGACAAGCTTGCGGTGACTGATTTGCATCCAGGAGACACGCTGTGAAAAGGAGGTAGAAAATTGACAGCCCTACAGTTCCTCTTTAGACAGAGATAACCAAGTAGCCCCAATGCGGTCCGTCTCCACGGTTCCTCTGCAGCACCAGAAAGTTTTAGGACACATTTTAATGCAGTCTGGCCTTAATTTTTCCCCCCTTTGGTCTCATTCTTTTTTTATCTGCGTCTAAGGCTTCAAAGCTTGCTGTTCTTGTTACTTAATTTAACATCAAAGCGCGCCTGTTGAAAAGGGAAGGGTTAGTTTGTCTGGTCCAAGTCTGTTGACAACCATTTCACCTCCTTTGCCAACAAAAATCAATTTCTGTGCAAGTCAGTGTGATAACTTATCTGGAGCAGGACGTGTGGAGTAGCTATTACAGCAGCAGTGTCCTTTAAACATTAGATGTAGGGATGCACGATATCGGTATCTGCAGATGCACTGCCTGCGCAAAGTTAGCAACAATATACAAATAAAGACTAAAAAGTCACAGAAACTCGAGCCAATGAATAAACAACTTTAACAACTCTTAACTAGCTAGCTCCCTAGTTAGCTCGTCATTTTACCGGACTTAACAACATCAAACACGCCGAAAATACACTCGCGGCCAAAGCCGACGCTAACAGAGTGTAACATAAACACCAGTGCAAAACTAACTTACATATTCATGGACGCACACACGATAAAAAGAGTCCGTCAGCAATCACTGATGTCTCCGTAGTAGGTGCAGTAAACAAGTCCGGGCATGTCTCCCTCTCTGCCGTGTTTCGGGGGGATGCTGCGTTCAGGTGCGTTTAGAAATGTGAGTGATCAGACATTTTTGGCCACTACAATAAGAGTGCATGATATCAATTCCACTACAGGGGAGACTTGATGTTCTCTGCAATTAGGTGGAAAAACATGCGCCTAATATATCGGTATAGAAATCGGAAAAAAGGGTTGGAAAATATGGGCAAAAAAAATCCAATATCGTGCATCCCTAATTAGATGCTAATGCTCATTTCAATGAACAAGGACCATATGCACTGCTAAGGCTTATGTGCCTTATGTGGGTACATGTGTAAAACTAGACATCTGTTACTAAAGTATTAATATTCCCTTTTAATCAACTGACTGGCTTCTGCTCAACTTTCTTGCTTTGTCGCATGTTACTGAAATTGACCACAAAAGATCTAAAGTTTTTAGTTTAGCAACTTTTCTAATAATGATTCCAAACGATTCCAGCGACCAATGGACCTTTTAGCTTCACACATCGTGCTGAATCTGCTCTTCGAGGTATTTTAAAAAGGGTCTCAAAATCCTCCTGCGCACCATTTCTGTTGATCGATTTGTACAATGAAGAAGATTTTCACTCTATATTTCGATTTCAGCACTTTCCAGCCGCCGGAGGAGCTGTGCTGGAACATACTATTATGAAGTGTAAATATATAGTTATTTAAAAATGGATTGCTCCGCGAGGGCCGTGAGATTTTGATGTCCTTGTGATAACGGTTAAGAGGCCTTAGATGAGTCGTGTGCAATAATCCTTATACGTTGTGAAGGGTGCACATCGGTTGTGTCCTTACTTTCATCTCCACTGACCTACAGTTATTACACAGGTCTGTCAGATTTTCTAAACAATAATGTGTACTCATTCTAAATCTTACATTTTGAAGAGAAATAGATGCACCTTCGTCACGCTGTGTTTCTGCTGACTGATTGTTGTTAACATGCTGAAGTGTAACGTCTTTTGTTATTGTGTAAAAAAGCCGCCCACACGAGGTGAGCTCTTTCCAGCCGCATGGCAGTGTTACTCGCTAAGTGAATTTGACTCGTCAGGTTCTGCTGATTTTCCCATCTTCATCATACAAGACTACATGTTTCTGTGATTGGCATACAGTGCGAGGCTGATTTGATTTAATCATATATTTGGATCGTGTGTCGGGACCCCAATGCGGAAAACAAAAGCTTATTCTTCTACGAGACTGTTTGTATACCACAGCTGTCCTATATGTGTAGTGTGGCCCTCGTTTTATGTGTGACGGTGCTGGTCTCTGAGTAGGTTCAATGAAAATCTGTACATATAAAAGAAAGTACACAATCTACTAATATCAATTGGTGGTCGTTTTTTGTGTGATGGCTTTAAAAACACGACATCAGGCAGGAAAGTGAATATAAAGTTGATTTTTAATCAGCTAAAAATTACACAGATTACATGGCAGTGTTTATTAATCAATGCACAATAAATAGGCTGAATGACAAGTTAACTTCTCTTTGGCTTAAGGTTAAAGGAGGTATCTTATCAAAAAGGTTAACATGAATAATTGTATTTATTTTAAGGCAGAAATTCATAAATCATGAACTTTTTTTATTTATTTAAAGTAATAATCTCGAAGATTTTCATATAAATAAATGTCTGTTAAGGTTCTTTCGCTGAATGAGGTAACACAGCCTATGGCCCACTGATGAAAGCCTTTGCATTTGCAGTATAAATTATTATTATGGACTGGATGTCTGTCGCGACTTTCACAGAAACAATCACAAGCTGCTCCCAGTTAGCGACGCGTGCTCCATCACCCAGCAGTGGTTGGTCTTCCTGAGAGGTAAGGCGGAGCTAAGCGGCTGCTTTTCCGTCTCTGCAAGTGTTGCGAGTAAATTGTGATCTACTATGGCTGAACACACAAAGAAAAGATCGATGTCTGGATATCTGGAAAGTGTGCTCCCGCAATTACCATTTACCGCCATAAGGTGTCGTCAAAGAACCAACTGAAATCTTCGAGATTACCACTTTAACTGATTGTCATTAGCACAAAGTAGACTCAGGGTTATACAAAACATTCGGTAAACATGCTTTTTTGTTTCAAGTTTAAAAAAAGTATTATACCCGTTATGTATTTGGAGTTTCCCCTCACCCTAAAAGTTAACTGATTTAGCGTGTCACTCAATATTGCAGCACTCATGATGGACAGTTAAAAACAAAAACAACAGAAGATATCCTCTCTTTTTTTTATGCATTCTTCTTCCTCAAGAAAATCTCGGACCTACATTACCCACGATGCAACTCAACTGCAGACAGCTGGGATGCAAATTTAATATGTTATGCTAGCAGTTGCTAATAGCCTCGAACCACAACCTTCAAGCAGAGATGAGCAGCAGCCCAGAGAGGTCAGTAAGCTACTTCTTTCTTACTCCACGTGCCGACATTTTTCTTTTTGTAGCCCCAACCAACGCTGACTCAAGTGACATCACTTAAGGAAATAAATCAGTTATTGCACAGCTCCTTCTGGAGTAACTAATTTGTTGTGCCACTTAATAAATAACTAATAAGGTTATACAATCACCAAGGAAGAAAGTACTAAATTATTTTAATATGAGAGACAACCTGAGGCAGTGGAGGAGGTGACTGTTAGCATTCACATGTAGTTAATCCTTGACGAATCTGTTGTTGTCCCACAGTCACTGGTTAAGTCTTTGTACTGGTCTGATGGTGTTTGTGGACACGTTTCTCTGAGTCATGGCTGCAAAAGACAGATTTAAAGTTAAACTTGACTCAAAATAATAACTAAAATGACTACCTTGATAAGGTTGAAAGAGTTTTATAAAGGATAGAATACATATTTTACACTTGAAGCCGCTCACCTGAGAAGTTCAGTTCATAGCTAAATCGATGGGCAGTAAACATCATGGTGCCGGTCGGGTTCTGTTGATACTGGAGCTCGATGTCCTGACTGGAAACGCTGCATTGACGTCGACCCTAAATGACGAAGAGTGAAAGAAAACACACTGAAGGAAAAATGTACACAAATTTATTGGAGACCTTTTAAATGCTTTTAAGTTTTTAGCAGTTTTTTCATTTCTGTTGTCTTGGCTAAATATGCTAAAATCACCCACATACAGCTTTGAGCCTACTGACGTACTTCTTAAACCACATCCTTAAATTTGAGGGCAAGGCTGTTCTGTCTCAGTGACTGAACATACTTTTACACTCAAACTGCATTTGAACTGTAGGCCTACATCTCACTTTGTTTGAATTCGAACTGCAAAGATAGCCCTTCCCAATCTCTCACAGTCTCACTGAACATATTACCCTGGTAACACCCCCATTAACTCCAGGGATGGCAAAAAGCTGTACTGGCTACTTGCTAAGTTTCAAATGTTAGCATGATAACACGCTAAACTCAGATGGCAAACAGTTGAAAGGTAAACTTTACAACTGCCAAAAAATAGCACGTTAGTGTGAGCATGTTAGCATGCTAACTTTACAGAGCACCACTGTTCCTGTGTACAGCTTCACAGAGCTGCTAGAATGGCTGAAGACGCCTAATAACTTCACTGATTTTTAGCATTCACTGCCCATAATACTAATGTTTACGAGTCAATAAAAGACAGTTGTGTCTTACTGTAGAGTAATCTCTCCATAATCCACCGATATCAAGAAACTGCCATCGTGGCAGTGTGCCCCAACTGTAGAAAAGAAGAATTTAGGGTCAAACCATGTCAATTAGCATAGCATTAGCATTTGAATTTTTACCCGTTGAATTTCATTTTATTTCTTCTATAGTAGCTTTTCAAAATAAGAGGGTTTGATTAACATTAAGGATCAAATTGTGCTGACCTGCTGTTCTGTTGACTCCCATCTTTAGCAGTCCTCCTCACTGCTCTCTTTGTCCCGATCTTGTTATTGACTTGACACATACCTTTGATAATCCACAGAGATTTAGCAGTCAATTAACACTGTTGTCCTCAACATAAGCAAAACAACTGATTGTCTGGAGTAGCAGCTTAAGATAAGCAGTGCGTTACTTGAAAAGTCCAGGGTGTACGTGTGTCTGTTGATTCTGAAGGGTATCTGTCCCTGTGGATTCAGCTGGTATTGTGCCTCGATGGCAGTGCTGTCAAAGGCACATATCTGCACATAAAACACAAAAAGCACAAGTAAATACACCTTGAAGAGGAATGTCCCTCCTGTTAATGTTCACACTGCAGACTGAATCCTTTTGAAAGGAACATTTGACCACCAGATGCCACTGATTTTTGTTATTTACGAGGAAATCAAATGCCCTACTTACATGTGCTTGGTATTCTTCCCACACCCCTTCTTCTGCCATAAACTCCCACTTGTAGTCTCCATGCGTGACATTTGAAGCCGTGGGGAAAACCGGGGTGGAGTAAATCCTGCAGAAACATAATATATAACAAATTATTGCATATGTACAGGGGCTTAGGGGTCTCAAGTCGTACGTTTTAGGCACATTTTAGACAAAAACAGGACTCCAACAGATGAAAAGTCTTACTGTCCTGTGTTGGGTATGAATTTTGGACGCCTGCGAACGTTCCTGCGCATGCCTGTGATGCAGTTTGTTTGTATCATGGCTGCCGAAGAAAATGCCACCAGTTAGATTAAGCTGTATAAAACCACATTCATTAAAAATAATACAAGCAAAATGGAATTAGAAGATCATACTGGAGAAGTCGATTGTGTAGCTCATTGACCCAACCGTGAAGCTGAAGGTTCCCTGACAGTTTCCCGTGAACAGACGCTCAATATCTGCGCTGGTGAGGGAGGAGGACCCCGTGCTGGAGCTCTGACGAACAAGAGGAGAAAGATCATCTCAGAATGTGAAATTTCGGAGGATTAAATGTGGTTCATACTCAGGATTTTCCTCACCTGGGTTCCGTATTCACGCCACAGCTGGTCATCTCTGAAGTACCAGCCGACTTCCTCCGTCCGACCCGGAGGTAGGAAGCTTAGTCTCTTCACTTTCACAGCGGCGCTTTGGGTCTGTAACTTGTCAAAGTCTATGAATATATTCCTGTGGAGACATATAGGTCAGTTTGAAATATTATAAACTTATTTGAAGGTGCCATGACAAGAGAAAACAAAAAATCCTTGCACTCAAAAGTAGAAAGAACATGAACATGAAATCCCTTCACTGACCCATGGCTGGTGTTGATGGTGATTCCTTTAGCTCCAGGTTGGCAGTAGTGGGTCTCGATCACATGGTCGTTTTCAGTTTGCAGCCACTGATTTCCAGTAAACAGCTGCCACTCATAATGTTTACCACTGGCTGTAAATAGAAATATCTTGTTAAGCACTTATTTAATTCCTTAATGACCCATCCTCTGACAACAAGCCTGCAAGAAATGCCTGAATATTTACTGATTTAAATTTTCAATTTCAAAATTTTATTCCAGACTCGAGGTCCAGATAAAAAGACAAGACAATACACACAATAAGTTTTACGAAAGCACAATTAAAATTCATGGTTTAAAATGTTAAATATGTACAAAAATGAACATCTTATAAGGAGGCATAGTACCCGTGTCTCCAGAGCTGGGATTGGTAGAGCGTAGTACTGCATCTTATTTAATTTATTTTTATATTTTGGGGTTTTAAACCGGCTTTTACATTAATACTGGAGTCAAAATAGTTATCATCCCAGTCTCAAGGGAGATTATTCTGCATTTAGCACATTCTTTCAACACTATACATAGCCTAGTTCTACTGAAATAACACATATATTGCATTAAATAGAGTATTTTTACAGTGTGGTACTAGACTTTTTCTTTGGTAATCGATCTGACTACTTCCCCTAACACTTATCCAGATGCACTGGCCTGGCCTGTGGTCAAAGCATCTTCATAGAGGTATTTAAGATCATAAAAGTAGACAAATAGAAACAAACAGCAACTAAATGTAAGCAGATAATTAAAGTAAATGTCTGACCTCGCATTTTTTGTTTGAAGAAATATAATAATACACGTTTAGGTTTTGACCTTTATTTAGGTATCGATTGCTTGAAAGTCCAAAATGCTAAAAATGACATTGCATTGTCGTACAGAGGAGTAACTCGGTAATACCATCAAAATAGCACTGAATATGTGGTGTCATACAGACCTGGAGTACCCCGCGAATAGCCCAGCAACTTTCCATAGTCCTATAAACACACAAAAACTCAAACGGTCAAACTAGACTTTCAGCAGTGGTAGCGATGCCGTACCTTTCTATAGCGATACCGTAGGTTATGATTTACTCACCATGCTGAAGCCAATATCGACAAAAACGACCGTAAAGCGAGCGAAAACACTATTTAACAAAAAAAAAATCCCTTCTTCTCTGGCCTACTCTTAGTACTCTTAAACCGATGAGAGTTTTAATTTGACTCTTCACAAACAGCTTTTACTTTCGTTTCTCAGCGGTAGCGTGCAAATGGACTAGCCAACTGTACAGCAGGAAGACAGCTCATCTAATAAAAGACACCATGACATCAATATGAAGTTTTACTTTAGGGCATTTATTCTGGCAGAGAACACGTTTCCTGCTTTCCTAACGTGGCACATTACAGGAAGTTGTGTTCTTCTTGTAATGATACGCCATAAGGCACAATTATAGTCACCTTTATAACAGTAGTAATTCCATGGTTGATTCTCAAAATATTGAAATGAAGGACAAAGACAAGAGAGATTCGCCAAAATACTCATATCATGTTGTATTGCCTCAAAAAACAAACATGTCATATTTCAGAACTCCTATTACAAATATTATATATATATATATATATATATATATATATATATATATATATATATTTCATATTATCTGTATCCACAACACAGTACAGACCACATTGGTATATACAGAGTATGATGCAAAAGAATTGCAAATCTTCGTTGAGAGTGTACAATATTGATATTTTGTTGCATAATGTAAGAGTCTTATATAATGTGCAAAGACAATATAAGGCACTTTAGAAATGGCTTTAAATGTGCATTAGATTTGTTCCTAATAAAGGCATTCTACAGAAGAGGAAGTGTCTAAATATTTGGCAGCATGAATGTAACGTAAATGTGTTGTCTAATAAATTCAGTAAAGTTTATTCTACCGTCTTCTTCACATAAGGCAACCTAAAAAAAATAACTGATCCCCCTGGTATGGCAGTAATCGGGAACAGGTTGGTCCAGAACATAATCTGAGGGACAGTTTATCAGGCAGCATTAAACTTCAAAGCCTTTTTACACATTACATTTGGCAGCTAATTTAAAAAATAATTCCTGAGCATTCAGTATTTTTTAATCTTGCCTTACATTCACTTCTAACATAATTACTAATGTAATACTTCCCTGAAAGAAGCCGATGTACAGTCAACAATAAGAGTGTTAAGAGTTAGTAAGTTAGTGAGTGATTGCATAATATTTTGTATTGCACAAGTGAATGTAATATTTTCTTCTTGTCGCCCCCGAAATCTTCTTTAATGCTCACACCAGCACGCGTCTGATCCTGCGCGTATTTTTGGTTTTGAGGTTGGTTTGGGTCATCGCTGTTGGGAAAAAATTAAATGAAATAAATTAATAAATGCTCTTTGTCGTGTTTCAGGATGAGTTACAGTACGTGATAGTCGAAATTCTTCATCATATGTGAGTTGTATTTTATTCTGTAATGCTTTATTCTACAACATTCCTCACAATTGTTTCAAAGTTGAATGGAAAAACACACAATAAATTGGTTCCAAGTAGAGATAAAGTGTAATTGATTAAACCACAACAGGTCAAATGTTTTCATATTTTTGTACGAATGAAACAAACAGTATATAAACTGTTTCAGCAATGTCTGAGGTGCTGGTAGGAAGACTTTCTTCCCATGGACAGAGCCAGGCTAGCTTTTCCCCCCAGTTTCCAGTCTTTATGCAAAGCTATGCTAACCATCTTTTTGTTGTGGCTTAAGATGGGAGTGGTATCAATCCTGTGATCTAAATATGACATGTTTCCAAAAATGTCAAACTATTCCTTCCTGCACTGGTGTTACCAAGAGAATCTTAAAGTCAATGCAAAGTAGGGAAACTGAAATAAATTTAGAAATAATAGTTGCCATTTTATTTCATCACAGTATTAAAAAAAAAATAAACCAACCTCCTAAATCCAGCTTGTAGGAGTGTCCGTTCACTTTGAAGTTAATGGTGTCGCTTTGGTTTAGCTGGTACTTCTTCTCAATGTCTTCAGTGGATACTGAGCATCCAGCTGAAGAGCCCCGCTGTTAAAAGAAGGCCATACAAATCATCACTGGTTGTCTTTTACACTATTTTTTAAAGACAAAAGTCCTTAAATATCCTCTGCTTACCCTCTGTTTGAATGAGTGCCATGCTCCACTGTCCCCCTCAAACTGCCACTGAGGTTTGGTGCCCAGAGAAAGAGTCTGGAGAGCTGAGCTAGCTTGACAAACGCTGGAACAAAAACATTAAAAGGAATATTTGAGGAAATTAGCTCATTTATTTATTGACAAGAGAGCCATATGAAGATTAATACCATGTCACGTCAAAATATGGAGCTAGAGTCAGCAGCAGGTTAGCTTAGTTTAGCATAAAGATTGGAAAGAGCAGGAGAAAGCTAGCCTGGCATTCTCAGAACAAGAAGCTCACTTATTATTTTGTGATAAACATGCTATCTCTTAAAAGGCCTTGTGTCAAAGTCTGTTCGCTCTTTGAATACTATTTCCCTCCAAAACAAACTATGTTGTTAAATGTTACCTTTGAACTAGTCGGTTGGGGTTTTTGCACATGCTACGTTTTTGTTTAGCATCTCGGAAATGAGTAGATGGGTTTGGGAAACGGTTGGGTTGATGTTGGCAGAAAACAACTAGCATGGGATCAATTTTAAGACAGGTTAAGATCAGGGGAAACAACAATAGCATAAGTAAGCTAACTTCCTGGAGGCCTCACTGGTTGCTAGGACACTGGTCCTGACCAAAAATAGTTTGTACATAACCCCCTGTAAAATGGCAAATCATCATTTTTACACTTAGTTATTTGTTTGGATTAAACATATTAGTAATAGTGGGTTGATAACTAAGCTCTAGAGGTTCTTATAGGCACATATTGTTCTCTTTGAACAGAGTCAGGCTAGTTGTTTCCCTGTGGTTCTTGTCTTTATGTTAAGCTAAGCTAAGTTAAGCTAACAGGCTGCTGGTTGTAACTTCAAATTGTGGCGTCATTTAACACTTAGTAATTTCTTTTCTGAGGCTCTCCACTTGATAATAGCTTATCTAACTAGCTCAATATTCTTATCTCTTATTGATCTGAAATTGGACTGACATTCTTCCATTATTTCTAAGCAGCAAACAAAAGACAAGCTCACCCTGCTGCAGCTGCTTGCGGATGTCGGTACATTGGGCGGCGGGTAACTTTCCTTTTTCCATTTTGACCCACCTGTCGCATTTCTAGCAAACAACATAAAGAGAATCAGACTTAACAATACAGGACAGGTGGAATTTGGTATTCTGTGAAGGTTTTGTAAGTATACTTCACCTCTGAATCTGATCTCAAAGGTCTCAGCTCCGATGTTGAAAGTGTAAGAGCTTGTTGGGTTAGTCTGGAACTTCATCTCAATGTCGGAGCTCTTCACAGGACCAAGGTTGCCCTTCGAATCCTGTCCAGAAAACAAACAGACAACCATATTAATCTACCAAGAACATTTAAAAAAATCTAAACATATTTAACGTTTAAAAAACATTTAGAGTTGATCTACCTTGTCTCCATACTTGATCCACTTACGACCCAATGTGCAAAACCAGATCCACACAGTGTTGCCATCATCCAATCGTCTCACTCTCAGGTTCTTTCCGCACACTCTTAGCCTATTAAAGTCTATACTCACTGCCCTATAGAGAGAGACAGAGAGTGTGAGATAAATCAACCAATATATGTCACTCAGCACTTAGAAAAGCGCCATGATTTTCGCTCTTACCCATACAACGTGTTGTAGATTTTAATACTTTTGGTGTGGGGCAGCGAGTACTGGGCCTCGATAATGTGATCATTAATAATATCCATCCAGTTGTTTCCATCATTCAGTTGCCACTGGTACAATCGGCCATCAGTCATTGTTGGCCCTGGTTAAGAAAAAAGCAAAAACAGAATATTCAGGTTTTAACAACACACAGATTTACTGAGCCTTTTAGCCTCTTTCAGCTTATGTTTTGGCTGCCCTTCTCTTCTGCTCTGATCAACTCATGGCTCTGATGAATGGATTTTACGCTACATGCTAAGCACCAAAATTCTGACAGGTGTGAACATAGTGGGATAATAAGCAGCTGAACAGCCATTTTATTTTTTTTCAAAGATTGGTGGAGACCAAAATAAAGCTTAAAGGAGAGCGACTTTAGGACTTATAATCGTTAGCTTCCCAGGAACACAAATACTTATATTTCTCTGTGCTATATGTAGTAACAGGCAACTTCTTGCTAACTCTTCAGCCTTTATGCGGTGATAATCTCAGCTCTGGTATCTAATTAAACACCTCGCTACTTTTTACGCCATGAAAACAGGTATTGAAAAAACAGCATATAAAACTTTCAGTATTTTTCTTAAAAAGCTCTGAAACACATGATTTTTCCTTCACTTTTTAGTCTGCTGTTTTTGTCCTCTCCCACTTTCAATGTTACTGTAGGAGAGATTTTGAGAACTAACATCAGGGATCCAAAATGTTTTGGTCATTAACCCTTCGGATCAACTGAGTTTAGCAGTGTAAAAATGTGTAAAGATATTCTGAAAGCAAGATATGCATCAGAAATATTCCTCACCTGTAGATTTTGATCGGCATGCCACCCTGAACTTGGACTTCGATGAACTTCGACCTCTGGGATGGTTCAGTTTACATTTGGAACCGTACTGACAGTTTCCTTTCAGGGCATATTTGCAGACGTGCAAGTAAAGGCACCTTTTACCGTCCCGACAGCCACCACTGTTGTAATACTTGCAGGGCTTAGTATCAGAAACCTTAAAATGAAAACAGAGACTTTTTTTTAACACTTGAGGGGGATGTTGTATAAGGCAACTGATCACTTTCATGGCTTTATGCAGGATTATAAAATGACTCTAAAATCCTCTCAGTCCAGAAACAAACCTGACTGTCAGATTCAGAGCTTTCATCACTGTCCGACTCCTCACTGGCGTCCGATTCACTGTCAGAGTCTGTCAGAGATTGCTGTTGCGCTTCTGAGTCATCTGATAATGTTACAAAACAAGAGAATTAAGCACAAAGCATTAAGTGTTGACATGGGAATGCTTATTAATTATAACCAGTGGTTATGATTTAACATGATATATAGTTTTCATCAAATTCACTCCTGCATATAATCTGAATATCCACTACAGGGCCAAAAGAATAAGGGAAGATAATTGGAATTTATGGCTGCTTTGAGCGACCATGTATGAATGTGCCACTAAACAACAACAACTAACAATGATAATAATTAATGGGCATACACCTGTATGGATATTATACTTGGTTATTCTAAGTTACTATGGAACTTTGAATATTTGTTTAGTTGCTGTTGACCAGCCACATTTGGGGGTAAATTATACTTTCAATTGTTATGTGTGTAGTAATATTTGTTTAATATGAAAAAGTAAACAAATTCTAAAAGCTCACTTTTACAAAATACCACATGATATTCTTTCTGGGGCGTTTGTTGGTCTTGTAGGTTTACAACACAAATACATAATCCAAATATTTGTATCTGCTGCCCCCTGCTGGCGAATTAAGTAACACGCCGTACTGTATAAGGCCATGTGTTCGTTGTTGGAACACAGTTGATAGGCTATATTAAATATGATAATAAACGTACATTTAATTCAACGTACCTTTAATGTAAGAAAAACAAAAGTTAAAGTGATTGTTACAATAAAGGTTTTGACTATAGCCCAGTTCTACATAGACCCTCAGCTGCCGGGTTTTCTCAGAAATGAAACTGAAACAAGATCATAAACTGTGTTCACCACTTTTTAAAACAATAATTCATACGTTTTAAAACAATAATAATTCATACATGTGTTTTTCTGTGTTTTTTCCTAATATGTCTATCCTAAGTAGGCAAATTCTACCGGGGGCTTTAGGCATATTTGACATCAAGAAGTAACTCTGAATGTCTTATAAAATAAATAAATATACGGACACACAGCTCGCTTGGACTCGCCGAATATGTTTAAAACACAATGACCATGAAGGCTGTAGCTTGCATATATCAGAGTAACGTATAAAGAAAAGTACTTACAATAAGCGGTAGCCATTCTGTTGTTCGCGGTGGCCTACTAACTTTCGTTTTATCCTACTTTCATATAAACTAGCCACACCTACAAATTGTTGTTGAAGTGCCATACTGCTGCCCATACAGATGTTTATTGCCTGTTAATCTATGTTCTAGGCGGATGACTATGAGGACACTGAGCAGGGACTACATATATTGAATGAACCTTATATCTTTAATTTAGGCCATAGAATTAATGCGTGTATTATATTTCTTAATTAATCAACAGACATTTTAAATACAAGCGGTATTGTATTTGTATAAAGTATGCAATAAATAAATAATAAACATTTTAACTAGATATAAACAATTTACTGCCCAAAATTCCCAATAATTCCACTCTCAGCTCTATTTTGTATTATGCTATACCTCCACAACGCTGGGTGGCGATAATGAGCTGAATGTTCCATTTACGCCTCCTCGTCTGCAGGTGGCGGTAAAGCGCTCTGTTAAAATCAGAGAAGAAGAAGATAGGGTCCGTTTGAAGGAGGAACTAACCGAGCACTCTTTTCCTACGAAGGGCACTTAATTTACAGCCTAGCACGATAAACGGAGAAAAAAAATGGAATTTTATGATCATGCTTACACCAGCACCACTTATGATAAAGTCAACCCTTTGGACTTCACATATAAAAGTAAGTAAAGGCAACAAGCAACGTCACGTTTTAATCCAGCTAGCAACACACACACAGTTGAACTGGAGTTAGCTATGGCGCCTAGCAAGTGAGCTTCACGGTGAAAGTACCCATAAGCACGGTTTCATGTAACAATAAAAAGTCAATGCAGTTTACCTCCATTTTTCAACTGGCCTTCACCGTTACTGCAGGTTATGTTTGTTGGGTAATATTTGTCTTAATGAGCATACACAAACACAACTAAGTAAATACACCAACAGTTGGTTGCTTGTGACCAGACACCTCTTGTAATGATTCTCACCTGAATTAAAAAGAGAAGAACCAAGTATTCTTTCTATTTAAGCAGGATGTATAATTTCAATACACTGCATTATAACCAGTATTAAGCGTCATTTAAAAGTTCTCATGTTTCATGAGTGCAGTACATATTACTCATATCTTTTCTCTCTTTTTTCTCTTAGTGAATTCAAAAGAAGTCGAAGACTTTGTCAAGCTAAGGATTTCGAATAAATACCTCTTCTCTGGAAGAAGAAATGCCTCCATGTGGGCCTGGAGGTATGCCAACAAGTTACAGCTGGGAGACTGTGTTCAAATAGAAATGTCTGGATGTATGAATAGGAAGTACTGTAATGGAATATTCTCCATTAATACATGTAGTCTTCGTTTTTAAGGCTCTGCACTAAACCCGTATCTGTTTTCCCCTCTAATACCTTTATATTTTACTAATCATTTTGTTTCAGAGTTGAAATTGCTAGTAGTTTATAAAAATGTAACTTACTGATACTTTCTTTAGTTTTTGCTTTACAATAAATCCCTCTGCAGAGATAATCGTCACCCCAATGGCAGTCTGTGGTTTTAATTTCTAACAAAAGTCCTTTTCAAAAAGCTCAAAAATCGAGACTTCATTCATAGTGAGAAAATATCCAAGAATAATTGTTTATATTTTCTTGATCAATCATTATATGTGTCAAAGAAAAGACTGAAAAAAGCAAACAAACGTACCCAAAACCCAATCTTAGGATAGATTTTCTTTAAGTTGACGGCTACATCAACTTGTGCTTCTAAAATCTGTTTATATTTTCAGGGCCATCCTGAAACACATGAACTTGCAACACAGAATGACCCACAGTCAAGCATCGAAAAAATGGGAAAACATGAAGAAACGATACAAGGTACAGCTTGTCCAAAATATTTCTCTTAGAGATTTATTAAAGACTTATAAAGATCTTGATTCATCGCCCTTTCTCTGCTTTCTCAGGAGCTAAAGAGCCCTCCAGATGGGGTCAAAGCGTTCCCGGACAGCTGGCCTCATTACAAACTGATGGATGACGCCATGCAGGGTCGGCTGGAAGGCAACGCCCCCATCCTCAAGGCCTTCCCCATGGACAGAAACAATGGGGATTTCGTACCCACCAAATCCAAGAAGAGAAAGGTATCCATGTTGATAAACTCCCCTACGGACTCTTTAGCAGGCGGGCCAGAGATCGAGGTGTCCCTGAATGGAGACGAGGATGGGGAGGAGGAGGCGACGCACGAAGGAAGCCAGGAAATAGATCGCATCATGCAAGAGGTGGACAACGAGAGGGACATGATGGACAGCGAAAGACTGGTGATGGAAAGGGAGAAACAGGTGATGGAGAGGGAGCGGATGGTGCTGCAGAGGGAGAGGGCGGTGCTGGATCGGGAGATCGCCGCTGTGGACAGAGACCGCGCCTCACTGGAGAGAGAGAGGGCGACGATAGAGAGGGAGAAGGCGGTGTTGGAGAGGGAGAGAGCGATGGTGGAGAAGGACAGAGATGCTGTGAGCAGGGACCGGCTGGCTCTGGAGCGAGAGAAAACCAGGCTGGAGAGACTTTTTGCAACCAAAGAAAGGACTGTAGAGGTCACAGAAGACGTGAGCGCGGTTAAAGACTCGGACGACGTCATGGACAGGAAGGAGCGGTTCCTCAACTTGTTTGAAAAACTCATAGAAAACTTTTGATTCACGGTTTTTGTTTACGCAAAACCCTCCCTGTAGAAACAGTTCTCCACGTCGGCTTATCCTACAAGTTGTCAATGAAAACGTTGAGCCACTCCTTGTTTGGAGAGGTCTTCAAAACAACTTTATTCACTTGTGGTTATTCCATACAGAGCACACAATAGCAAGCTATTAGCATTATTCTTAACCCCATCCACAAAAATCAACAACCCCCCTCCCAAAGCAAACAATAGTCTTTATTTAATCGACCCTACACATTAGAGTCTTTGGTATCGGCTATTGTGAACGCTTAAAACATCACTTTTGAAATCTTATCTACCAAATATTGCAGTTCATTGTAAAAAATCTTTTTTTCCAGAATATATATTTTTATATTACAGTACAGACTTTACAACAAGTGAATGTGTTTAAATGCGTCTTTTATTGCATTAGATACTCAATTTGCCTTTCATTAAGCTCCAGCTTCAATAAGTTTATGCTCGTATACATTTCCAAAACAATGTTAGATTTGTCATTAATATTAATATTATTATTTTTACAAAACAAACATATTTAAACAATATTACTGGTTGCTTTTTGCCAGTCATGAACAGACACTAAACAGAAAACACACATGTGAGGGTTTTTAATAAACTGATTTCTCCGAATGTTACGTCTCGTTTTCTCTTCATCAAGTTGCGGAACAGTTTGGCTTTTGAGAAAGTTCTTGTGTGTGTGTGTGTGTGTGTGTGTGTGTGTGTTTGTGTGTGAGTATTTCAATGTGTGTGTAGGTAAGTGTCGGTTTCAGTCAGCATAGAAATCTGAGCAACAGGAAGATGGTGACGTGGAGCAGTTTCTATGCGCTTGATCACCAGAATCTGACGTGGATGTTCATGCAACATTAATTTCCACACAGTTTAACTGATGTGTCGTTTACGTCAGCAGCATGTGTAACAGCTTTGAAAAAAACACTGTTGAAATTAATCGATGTTCTAGGAGTGATGAATGGTCTGCGTGTGTGGTTTTGTTTGTCAATATGTACAAAAGATGTGTGCATGTGGTTGTGTCTGTGTGGTTAAATGAGATCCCCGATGGGTATGCGGGGCAGGCAGACGTAGGCCTGCGGGGTCCTGCTGAGGTTGATGGGGTTGCCGTCCAGACGGATGTCCTCCAGTGCGTTTCTGATGTAGTTGAAATCTTGCAGGTTGCAGAACGTGTCCTCGTGCATCATTTGAATATTGTTACGCTGCAACAGAACACAGAGGAGGATGTGTAAGGAAATATGACCTCTGTGCATGCTTTGATGAAACTCATCATCACAGCTGAGAAATAATACTGTCTGGTTACATAGTGGTCATGTCGGTTTCCTCACAGTTAGGTTTGCTGCAGAGACACTTTGGAACTGATTTCAGGTTAGTAAAGCTACGTTCAAGCAAATCAGTCAATCAAATTATATTTGTATAGCGCCAAATCATAACCAGAGTTATCTCGAGACACTTTACAAAAAGAGCAGGTCTAGACCGACCCTTATGTTATTTAAAGAGAGTCCCAACATGAATCACCATGAGTAGCACTTAGCAATATTCGGCACATTGGCAAGGAAAAACCTTGAGCAGAACCAGACTCATGTTGAACAGCCACCTGCCTCGACTACAGTTCAGACTGCAGGCAAATGTGGCCCAAATTTTTAGGCTCACATGTGACTCAGGTTTGTGTTTTTTCATGACAGTGCGAACAGCACAAATCACAAGGAATCTGATCTTTTCAAATCGGATTGGGGACACTTTCATACGTGGTCCTAAATCAGGTACAGATCTGATTTGACTTTTACGTCACAATTCTGCGCAGGCGGGAGTCAAACTGTATGAATATAAACATGGAAGATGGCTGTGTTGGAGGTAGTCATTTGCGGGATAGTGAGGTGTTAGACCTCACGTCACAATCCCACTACTATTGCTTCGGTCTCTGCATCCGCATCCACACACACACACACACACGTACTGAAGCTGCTTGTGTTGTCTTAACTCTCAGATGTGCATCGCTTCGGACAAATGAACAATGAAATTGTAACATTGTAGGTAGCAGCCACTGCTCCACAAAAAGCCATGATTAAATATTTGGCTCTCTTCCTTCTCCACTACAGAGCTGCACAAATGTTCTGGGCTTGGTCTCCCCATGGAAAAACACAGCGTGCAGCCCCGGTAACTCTAATTTCTAAATATTAACTTCCTCTTTATAATATAAGCAAAACCTAAACAGCCTCAAACTGAAAACTTGGAAGAATTCAAAATTAGGTGTGACGTGAGCTTGTCGGTTCTGCTCAGAGCAAATACCTGAAAGGATTTGTTTGTTTGAGCCAATTATTTAAAGGCCACGCACAACCACCTGCACAGGTGTCTTTAATTACAAATCAGATGAATTGTTGGGACCATGTGGGCGTTTGGGAGGGGAAAGTTTCATTGTTCCTTAATTCTTATTGGTTTGTGAAGTTGGGTGACATCAAGGATTTCAGCATAGTCCTGCCCACTTCAATCAGACCAAATAAGTGAAAACACCTGTGTGGGTGCACAGGTGTTTTTATCATTCAGAACTATAAAGAGATTGAACCCCAAGAATGAGAGGAGCCTGCATTATGCTTTAATTTCACTTTCAGTGTTAAGGACGCAGATATACCTGTAGATGTAGAGATCGCAGGCTGTCAGGTAGAGGCACAGGGATGTAGTCAATGGTGTTGTCTGTTAGGTACAGGTACAGCAGGCTAGTCATATCCTGTATACAAGAAGAAAAAGAATTAAGCCTTTAGATGTCACCATTGTTTCGACTGTACAAAATTATTCTTTCAAAGAAGACACGTCAGTTTTCTAAGACTGACCAAGATCAGTCCTTAAAGATATAGGACAAACTTTACAGTTGTGATATATTTGCAACTAGATAATATCAATGAATCAGCCTTTATTGGTGTGACAGTGCTGAAAAGAATACGTACTTTGAAGGCCTCTTTGTGGATACCCCTGGTGCCAATGCTGTTGTGGCTGGCATCGATCAGGCTCATGGTCTCCGGGAGGGCAGGCAGCTGTGAGACATGATTTTCACGAATCACCAGCTCCTCCAGCTCAGGCAGACCCAGAAATGCCTTGTCGTCGATGGACGTTATCTCGTTGGCGGTCAAGTCGATCCTCTTCAGCTTGTCTGGAAGCAAATGAAAGAATCCCCTCTGAAACACTGATATAAACGACCACTCAAGGTCTCGTATACATTTCACTCAAACAGGATACATACTCATGGAGGCGAAGTCAGACTTGTTGATCTTGGTGATTCTGTTGTAGCGGGCGTAGAAGTGAGTGGTCTCTTTGGGAAGAGGTGGTACACTATCCAGCTTCAAGTCATCACAGTAGACAGAACCACCAAGGCACGTGCACAGCAGGCAAGTGGGCATTCCTGGAGCACGTAAATAAGAAGCAGGGGAATTAGAAGAGGAAATGGAATAAAATATGAAAAGGGGTCGAATGTTTTTTAGAGGACTGTTGGTAAATCGTTGAATAAGCCTCTCCAACAGGTCCTACTTCAGGGAGAGTCCAAACAAATCAGAATTCAGGATATCAGGGTTCTGCAAACAAGTTCCAGGAGGAAATTAGATTTATTGCCTGGGAACTAGATGAAACTGAATCTTTATTTGATCTGGCAGATGCCTCTGGTCCCCCTCCCATTCAGACAGATTTCCAGCCAACCTTTATCTGATATTGGACGGATTTAATCACCGACTTTAAAGGTTGAGGCATTTGCGTAAACATCAATGCCTGACATTTACATTAAACGTTCGGAATCCCCTATTGCATCTGAGTTGAACAAACTTAATGGACAATGGTAGTGTGTAAGATAACAAATCTGCTCAAATCAGGATTATGGCAGATTTGTCCAGTCCTCCTCCCGTTCAGACAGATTTCCAGCTGACCTTAATTTGGTCAGGCCAATGACAATCATTTATGTGATATGAGGCGGGTTAAATCACAGGCATTTTGTAAACAACAAAGATGGCTGCCGCTAATGTTGAACAGTATTTAACAAACCTGACAGTTACTCAAGTGATGTTCTGATGGAAAATGTTGGCTGCTTAATCATGTCGTGCCAAAAGTCTCTGTCTTATGTTGAACTTGAGTCCATACGAATCGGATGTTGGAAATAGCCCACCAGCCCTCAGCTACATCACACGTTCAGTTGTTGTGAGCTCCTCTTGTTTAATGAAAATGAACCGAAAGCTTCCAGAGTACTCAACAACTGTCAGGCATTGTTTCTAGAGAATTTGATAAAAATCGCTAGCGCTAATCGCTAACCCTAACCCTAACCCTGTGTTGTTCAATACTGACCTTTCCTGTCAACCACAGGCTCTTCAGGCTCTTCAGGTTCACCCGAATCACCAGAGCTCACTGACCCTTCTACACCGCCAGTACCCTCCTGAGGGGTTTCTGGTGTGGTCGGAAGCAGCCCCTCCTCTTGTTAGAGACAAGATTAGGTGTTAAAAGAACAGGTTAGATCAGCATGGACATGGAACAGGAAGTCTGGCAATCAGTAGCCCACTGTTTGCCTCTGTGGTAAGTTACACACAATACATTAGCAGGGTTAACCAAGAGTTTACGGCATTTAATGCATGAACAGAAGTGTTTTTTGCGTGTTAATAACATGAAATGTGATCTGCTGAGCGGTAACACAATGCTCGTTAGGAAAGAATAAACACAATATTTCGGGAAGCCAGGTCAAATTGGTTTTGTCCATAGAGTTAAATTTGCTTGCATGGAGCTACGAGACTTTATAACCACAGAGGACTAGGTGAAAAAAGTTCCTGTAGTGAATAGCTTAAATTATATACAGGTAATGCTACAATCCACTGTCCACAGACAAGGTGCCAAAGCTGGAGCCAGCTCTTGCAATAATTCTTGCAAGGCCAAAAATGTTTTCTAGCTCGAATATACGTTTTTTTCACACAATTCTCCAGGAAAGTTTTACAAATCTACCTACAACTCCAAGTTTGCAGTAATGTTGAAGGCGGAGAAGAGACAACCAGAGATGCCAAAGTAGGTATCGGACAAAACTCAACAACAAGGGCCAGTTCCTGTACAAATAAACTGGTTTACTGGCATCAGCATTGGCACCTTTTTAAAGTCATTTTGGTATGCTTTTTGGCTTGTCAGCTATGGACTTTAGTTTTTACCCTGCCTTTAACATATCTCTCAGAAGTCTTGATCAGATACTGACCTTTATCAATGTCAGGGACCAGGGTTACCTCAGGGACCTCTGCATCTCCAGATCCAGAGACACCAGAAGTTCCGGAGACCCCTAAGTCTCCAGAGAAATCCCCAGAGGCCCCTGAGGTTCCTGAAGCTCCTGAGAACTCCCCGGAAGCACCCGATGCCTCACTGGGGATAGTGTCGGGAATGAGGGGCAGCTCCTCCTCTTGTTAGAGCCAAGGGTTGGGGTTAGGAGGCACGGGATTAGGAGGGTGAGGGGTGAGATGGACAATCAATCAACCAACCCATTAATCAATCACACTCACTTTTTGTCTCGGGTCATGATTATGAGTAACACAAATACACTGGCACAAGGTAGCACAAATAAATAAGATGCCAAGCAAACAAATCAACATTTAACACAGTTAAATGGAATTTAAGACAATAAATCAACATAAATCACAAAGAATAAGACAGGTTATCTGTACACAGGTTAAGACTTAGCCTTACCAAGAGGTATCTGTTTTTCAAAGATACTAACCTCCTGATATAAATGTTATCCCTGAGTCCCCGGACTCACCAGACCCAGAAACCCCAGAGCCTCCGGAAGCCCCTGAGATCGAGAGATCTCCGGAGAACCCAGAACCAGACTGGTCTCCAGACCCTCCAGAGCCCAGGGGGAGTTCAACAGGAACCCCTCCAGAGCCAAGGTCCCCAGAGGTCGCCCCAGATCCTGAGAGATCCCCAGATATCAAGAGATCCCCGCCTACCAAGAATTCCCCAGATCCCCCTGAGCTGAGGAGCTCCTCTGAGGTTCCTGACATCAGCACAATGTCGCCAGAACCCCCGGAGGAGCCAGAGACCAGCGGGTCTCCTGAGCCTCCAGACCCAGAAACCCCAGAAGCTCCTGAGGTTCCAGACCCTACGGAGCCCCCAAAATCCCCGGAGACATGAAGGATGTCAATGGGCGTCAGACGCAGCTCCACCTCTTGTTAGAGACAAGATTAGGTATTAATAAACAGACAGATGAGAGTGAAATGGATCATTTGAAGCTCACATTGATGATTAGGTAAGTAGTCGGTGACAAATGGACACATTTAACCATTAACAGCTAGTTAAATGGAACACATGCAAATGGAAAAGATGATTAGATTAGTGTTTTGACCATTATAAGTATTGCTTTTATTTTAGAACCCCATAGGTCCAAGGAAGAGGCCCCTCTCTTAAACCGAGTCAACTTTGGAGATCAGGTTACCCTGTTTTTATGGGTCGGCAGACCTAAAGGTAAGTGTTTTTTCAGACCTTTCTGTGTGTCTGGGCCCATGAGAACCCCAGATCCCCCTGAACCCTGAGGGACGAGCTGGGGTTTTAAGGGCATCTCTTGCTCCTCCGCCTCCTCCTCCTCTTCCTCTTCTTCCTCTTCTTCCTCTTCCATCGAAGCCTCAGGTACAGGGTAGTTGTAGTCCGGTGGGGCCAGTGTTCCAATCTCTATCTGAGGGAAAGACAGCAGCAGTGAGTCAAAAAGGGATGAGAATTTGCACCAAATAATCCCGCATCAATAAGCGTCCAAAGAGGCCAAGTTGGCATTTACTGTGTGCGCAACAGAAGTGCAGTCCCTTCCAGTTACCATGTACCATTGATAGAATAAAATCTGTGCTTATCATTTGATAAATTACTGTATGATGTCTCTGTATTTGGCATTGTTCAACATGTCATTTTGCCATTAGATTAAAAATGGACCACAAATGAACGCTCACTGTGAAAGTTCTCAACCTGGTTGCCATTGGTCCTCAACACAAATAGATACAGAAAATAGAAGACAGACTGATGGATGTACTGACCAGTGATATTTTACTCTCTTACTTTCATTTATTTCCATTCACGGCACTAGTGGATGTCTAGGACATTAAGTGTTCTGTACAAAGGTAGATTAAACACAATCTTAGATGCTAAATAGCCTAAGGCACTAAAAGGTAGCACAAGTATCACTGAACCAAAACAGGAATCAGAACAAGATCAACAGTTCAGCCACCAGATGGCAGCATCGTGTGCAGATTAGAGTATCCAGAGTTGAGACCAAGGTTGAGACAGCAAAAAGCACTCAGATGAAACCTACAGAGGACATGTTTGTAGAAGGAATATGAGCACTTTCTGAAAGTACACTTAGAATGAATTAGAGTACACGTAGAATGAAAGCTTGCATCTAATGTGCCACAGGGAAATTCAGAGAGAAACTTTATATCTCCTTGGTTATGAATGAAATAATGGACTGGTGCTTACATATGTATGATTATTTGGGGAGTAAATGAAGGGATTGTTTTCAGTCCGCCTCCAAACTCCCATTTAATTTTGTTGTCCTTATAGAAAGGTTTTTATGTCAAGAAAAATTACAAATTGGGATTTGTGCTAAATGCTCAACCTGGTTTAAATCAGTTAATGGTGCCTTTGGATAAACGTCTGGACAAGACAAACTGCAGAGTAAAGGACTAAAGTGCACAATTATGTTAATTGCTCACATTCAAAATATCCAATTACCTTATAAACAGATGCTCAGTAGGCCAGCATTTGTGTTCTATGTTGGAAAATACATTTAAAGACAACTCTGCCAAACCAACCAAGCTTTAAGATTTATAGTGCTTTCTGTTCCTCTATTAAAAGCTTCAGGTATATCCATCTGATATTATAATGTGATACATACTCATTGCAGTTTCTCTTTGATGTTTCAGTCTTAAATCAACCCTGCAATTCTACCATCCTCCAGACGAGGGCAATGAACCCCCACACACCGCCCCAGGTAATACCTGACACTCTCTCACGCCCAACACGGCAGACTCAACCCTGCAAAGAGGGAATGGTCCTTGTGGAACCAAGACACACATGGTAGCTGCAAGAATCCATATTTTTTGCTCTTCAGCTGTTTTCAACCACAGAAATCTGATGACTGTAAGCCAAGAAGTATCAAAAGTCATAACATATCAGTACAATAAATCAAGCCAAACTAAGTAGAATCTTGCAGATTGCTTACAACTGAATAAAATTCATGCAGACACATTAAAAGCAGCAACGAAGAGGTATCCAGCACTGAAAGTCACATTTTAAAGCTTGGCAGAGACACAGTTTGAGATACAACAAGGTAGGCCATTGAAAAGTCTTGCACAGAGTTAGCTCGCTGCAGCTCTCCCCTTCATTTCCCCCCTTTCCCCAAAGCAAACATATGCACCCAAGGGAAAGAAGAGGCGAAAGGCTGGCAACCAAAAATACTGAAAAAAAGCTCTGGAAACAGCACGAGGATACAGAATGCACAGGGAGAGACGCTGAATATGAGCATCAAGCCGGTGCCAAATGTTATGTTGCAGCTGTGGTGTATAGCATATAAGTTGATGCATTCAGCAAGGAAAGAGAAGTTTTAGCTACAAAAAGCTCAAATAGTTTAAAGGTTCTACAACCGAGACTTAATCTTCACTCTGGTTCACAAGCTGCATCCTTTACAACAAACAAAAAGACAATGATTTGCTACAGGAGGCTAACAGTTACTTCAAAGATTAGTACCAAAAGGCCATCTGTCTCATGGTTCATCAACATAAACTGTACAGGAAGAACAATATCAAGTAACTTATATAAAGTAACCACATTTTAAGGTTCTCAAGCTAAGAGTGAATCCCAACAGAATCTCTTTTTAGCATAAAAGAATAGCTAAACATACATGCTAATTCACTAGCTAGCCGAGTGAAAAGGGAAGCTTGCATCCTCTCAATTCTGCATGGTCGTGTTTAAAGAGTTTTCTCAAATTGCCTGGCAACCTCATGTCAGGGTATTTGTCACCTCGTAATGGCAAGACTCCAGGACGTCACTGCCCACCACCATGAAATAGTGCGACACATAAACCCTGTTACAGCACAACATCGCCTTTACGATTTGTTTTTTATGTGGATTAAACAAAGTAGATGTATCGTGTGAATAAGAGATCTTTAGAGAGTTTAAGAGGTGCTGGTAGGCAGATTTTCTTTCAGTGCTTGACAGAGCATGTTTTCCGTCTTTATGCTAAGCTAAGCTAAGCTAACTGAGGCTGCTGGATGTAGCGTCATATTTAAGGCACAGCCGCAAGTGTGGTATTGATCTTCTCGTCTAATTCTCAGCAAGACAAATGCAGTGACGAAATTTTCTGTATTTTCATGTGTAATTTTAATAAAACAAGAGGGTGATTATTGGATGAGGGTGAAGCTTGAACACTGTATATATATAGCTGTATTTCCGGTGGAACAAAATAACATCTTACAGTCATACAATCAAATCTAAGAGCAGCACAAACAACAGCTTCAATATAATACCTTTGATCCAGTCTCAACAACTTTATTGCAATACATATTACGCAAGTTTAAATGTTACTTTGTCCAGCCCAAGCACAAATCAAGTTGAAAGTGCTAATTACAAGGTAAACCCATTTGTTCCTTAAGATGTCATTCATCTCGAGACAAAACTACAAAAGACATTTTTCTCAAGAAAGACGTGTAAGAAGACGCCCAAATGATTATCGGTGATAAAGCATTTGCACAGACTCCTGAACGCAGCAGACTGAGATGATTTGCTTGGATAACACGGAAGATGAGCCTTAACTTTTCTCCAAAGAGACGAGCCCCGAGGAGAAAGAGGAGAAATACCAACAGATGGATGTGGAAAGTAAAGAGTCAGCATTCCAGAGGCCTGGAGCTCATCATCGCTTCATTTCTCCCCTGACATCTGATGTGTGTGTGAATAAGATCCATTTAATCCTCACTCTTCTTAAGCAACCGGCCTATCTGACAGTCTGCCATGACACCTTTAACTTGGCTGTTAACAAAACAAAACGCTATTTCTCAACACGCAATGCAATTATGAGTTAAAACTTTGTGTTTAATCTGTATGAGAAAGATTCTAGTAACTCTCATTTTGCTGTTTCTGCTCTTCCTGCTCGCACAGACTCAAAATGTTACACAATGTGCTGCCTCACATCCAGGCTTGTTAAACAGAGAGACATTATCAAAGCCATTCCCCTGCAACACATTACAATCTTCCCACACTGAGCACTGCCATGTGTAACACTTAGCTGTAAATCTTTGCACACCAGGATATAATCAAAAAACCTAGGCAAAATCCTGCGGCTGTGCCTTTTTGCCACGGTGGATGACAAAATGACTCACTGCTTTATGTTGTTTCTTCTTCTACAATCTGCTAAATCTGCATTTGATTGCGGGATTGGTTTTAGAAATCAGCAATGGTGTGAGTGCAGTCAACATCAGGTTACACTTAAGTCTCTGGCTCAGAGGAGGCCTTTTTGAAAATCTGATGTGGACGTTTTGCCTCGTGCCGTCTTGACATGGCTTTGGCCTTATTTCCGCGTTACAAAGCGGTATGAACGGGAACATGAAACGCGGCTAAAGCTCGTCATCCCAGTGTGCCCCGCAGGCCTGCCACATCACGCTCAACTTGAGCTGATTTAAAAGGGAACTTCTGGAGTCCATCCTTCAGTTTTTAAAACGTCCTGCCTCTGCGCTCCAATTGTCGTTTAAAAGCCGTTGTTCGTTGGAGAATATGAGCTGAATTTGACAAGAAGCAAGTCCCAGAAGGCACAGCACTGCTTGAGTTGTACTCACTTTACTGCAGGTCATGTAACAGCAGAATTATCCAACAGCAGCTTCATGAAGAAAGTATTTTACCCTCAACAGTAAAAGTTATCCCTTCATCAACTTTTGCATATAAAAACTGGTGCATAAATATTGCTTGATTACGTGCATAAAAACTACTCCAGACGCAGATGAATTCAGCCTGTGGGGATTCTGCAGCGTGGAACTTGCAATGGAAAGTTTCGGCCTTCAATCGTACATAGAGATGGAAAAGTGTTTGTCCGTGTTCCAAATGGCTGCAGTCGGTATCAGCGGGACGCTTGTCTGCTCCATGAACCTGGTGACCTCCGTTCTAAACCAGCCAATATCACCAATTTTACAGTGTGACCGCTGAGATTTGTGCAATCTGAAGAAAAGCTTCAGCTAGATCACGCTGATATCATTTCTACTTTTATTTGTCTCCAGAAGTTTTCCAGCGATCATTCAATTTCACGAGCCACATGAGCACTACAGTCTACTCAAAAACATTAGTTTCAAGTGTCATAAAGTGATACATTACACTGTGTATGCCATAAAATAGACAATGTGAAACCACGAGTGATTGAAGTAAACGTATAAGTCGCATCACAATAGGCAAAGGGCCAATTAGTTATCCAGACTTTTGAATGTTTTGGCTAAAAATGATCATACGGATGGAAAGACAAGTTTCTTACCTGAGGATCATCGATTGTCAGACCTTCTTCGTAGTCATACATATCCTGGTTCTCCAAATTTAAATTGTCTAGATCCCCATCGTAGTTGGCACTGTCGTACGAGTCCAAGTCCGCTTGTCGGGAAAATCTGGGGCCGGCCACCACCGCTTTGAGGACGAAGAGTCCCAAGACGAGCCGCACGAGCATCCTCATAGTCCACCTCGACACGGACAGAGAGAGGAAAAGTCAAAGGGGGAACATATACTCAAAGGTTTATGCAGTACAGGACATTGCATGGAAGCAGTTAGAAACTAGTTAAGAGAGTGCAGGCATGGAAAGCCATGTTGGAATTGGCATCTGCCTTGCTGTACACATAGCAGGAGCACGTGTAAACAGGATGTTTGAGTCATTTGAGTCACAATCAAAGAAAGAAGAGGTTCTGCTCGCCGAAAATTATTGATCAACTGGTCACTGAATGGTGAGTTAGCTGTCCATATCATAGTCTGCAGCTAGCATGCACATACAACGTCTAACTGTTCTCAAAGCTACGAATGCAGTGCTAAATGATGGCTCTGTGGCGTTAGCTAGTTGTCACTGCATGGTGAGTTCAAACATTTTTTGCTATCCATATCATAGTCTGCAGCTAGCATACACATGCAACGTTAGCTGACATGCCTCCATTTGTTCTCAAAGCTACATGCAATGCTAAATGGTGGCTCTGTGGTGTTAGCTAGTGATAAATTGTGACGTAGCTAAACTCCCCCTGCCGCTGCCAAACACACTTTGTCAATGACCCGCACTAAACTACGACTGACAAGAATCACCTGCTGCTGTCGATACTTGGCACACGGGTTATGCTAATGGTGTAAACAGCTGAGTAGCCTCTGTGTGACGTCTCCTATGACTGTGTGAGTTAATATCCAACGTAATTAAGTCCAACTAAAACCCAATATCAAGTAAGTTTAAAGAAACTTGAAAAATGACAGTATTTCAAAATGTGATTAATTTATGTACACAAGACCCTAATTTGCATCGTTAGTTATTGCTTTTCTAGTGGCTTTAAAGGTTAGTTTTCCATCAATTTATTTCCCTACTAGCTAAACTCGCTAAAAGCTAACGTACGTGCAGAAGCTGACCTAATTGAAATACAAATGTTGCAAACTTTGAGTAGATACGCTTTATAGTATATTAAGGTGTGTTTTAAAATATAGTTCCACATAAGTGCACTTCAACAATGCACGTCTTTATGATATCAACCAGACCCGCACACTTCAAACCAGGGCTTGACATTGGGTCCCATCACTAAGGTCAGTTAATTCATTACTGAGGTGCAGACAGCTCGGAGATGGAAATACGAGGGCCTCTTGCCGCGTCATAGTAAGAGATTCACTGCTTCAGGGAGCAGCCATCTTGGCTCAAATCAGCCCTCGTCTGTTGCGTGTCGAAGGTCAGAAGTCAGAGCTGATCTGATAAGGAACCATGGGAACGTTTTCATCAATCTGCAGAGCTTAGCACCTCTGAGAAATCTACTTTCAGCTTTGAGGATTTGTGGGCGATGGTTTGAGAGATTTGATAAAACTTAATCAAAGCTGTATTTTTAGCCGGGGATTCAATTATTTTTCCAAAACACGCCAAAAAGGGTTTGGCAGAAACGTGCAGCAAAATTCTTGGCAAAGAATTTGAAACAAGGCCACAGACAAGAGGGTCATTTTCTACTTGAATCTAAAATTAGCTTGTATAATTTTCTATGAGTGCAGATCTAGTGTGCAGCGCCCTGACCCAGATAGCTGCTGTTTGTAATCTTTTCCTTTTCCGCAGAGGAACTAATCAAGCTTAACAAGGTTGATTAAGTTCATATGTGTGAATCCCTTGTAGGAAGTGCTAATTAGATTAGCATATGTTAATTATTCGCCTGCAAAAGAGACATTAGGCTTAAGAATCAATCATCTGTCAGATGGGGAATTTCACGGCACACTGACAGCAGGTGTAGCCACATCTCAGCAGACTTAAGATGGATGATGACAAGTCAGAGAAAAGGCAGAAGAGTTTAAAGAGAGTCCTTCAGGCCGGGGCAGAGAAACGGAGAGCAAGGGAAGGGAAGAAGAGAAGAAAAGAGTGACATGGCAAGAGACGTGGACAAGATGTTGGCCCTCAGGGTTAGATGGAGCGAGTGAGGAAAAGCCTGAGTGGGAGAGAGGAGGAGTGAGAGAGAGGAAGAGAGAGACAGGTTTCTGAGCTAACTCGACCCCTCGCCCTTTTACAGAGGGCCTTTATGAGGCCCGGTCGCTGCCTGTCTCAGCACTCAAACTCCAAATTCCTCCGAGGTTTGTGGACAGGATGGCAGTGAGTTACGACTGCAAGGAAAAGCTTCATTCAGCAGCGAGGGTGCTCAAACACACACATACACACAAACACACACAGGTACACATTCACGCACACGCTTGGAAGGACACATCCTCTCACAGATGCACACTCTGTCTTAACACACCTATCTTTCAGGGAGAGAAAGTTGAGAAACCTCTGGTGCTATTTTTGGGATGAGGACAGATATAAAACAAAAAAAACAAGTCATGAATCAAATCTCTGTTGATACGAGAGGGATGGATTATTTATGCAGATGAAACCCTTCATTGTCTCTTTCAACATGAACTGGGTGCACCCGAATGAAAAAAAGTGAGCTGACCGCTTAGCATCCCCGCTGAAATAGACTTTCTGTCATGCATCTGTGAAAAGCTGCATGTTTGCACTGAAAGAAGGACTCTACTAAAGACAGAGGTGTGCTTTTATGCAGGCCATCACAGTGTACAGTGTGTGGAACCTGTGTACGCGTGTATTAGTTTAGCCTCCAGACTACCTCCGTGTTATGCTTGGCTCTGCGTTGGGCATTCCTGATATCCAGTGATTCTACCATTTTTTCCACAAGTCATAAACAAACCTGACGGGTAACACGTCTTTCATGTATCACAGCAAGGTTAAAAGGAAAATCTTCAATCAAGCATAGTTTAAGAAGTAAAAAGGAAACTTTCTTCAACAAAAAATATGATTTGCATCAAAGTTTCTGAGGTGTTTTTGGCAAAAATGCCCAAAAAAGGTCCAAAACGTAATCATGCTTGATTGAATTTTGCATAAAAACAAAACACATCTGTAAAAACTGCACAAAAAGTCACCAAAGTTGTCACTTTTCCAAAAGACACCTGTAACACTCACACCTGGATCACACTACTTAAGCTTTAAAGAAAATATCACAACCCATAAGACTGCCAAACGACAACAAAGGCATCCAAATTTCAGTCACCTGCAAAGCTTCCAAAGCAAACTCCAGAGTGAAAATAAAGCAGCTGAACCGCCAACCAATTAGTCAAGTGGCTCCTGTGCAAACCCTGACTAGCAGTGTTTTTGGAGGGGCAAGTTGCACCACTCTGCCTGCCTAATCCCCCCCGCACCAAAGAGCCATGAGCCAGCATGAAAGATAGCACCAAGAACGCTTACCTCTGTCTCCTGCTTTCCCGAATGGTCCCTTCAGCCGTGATGGAGATGCTGAGGGCTCCGGGACTTGGCCAATGGTGAGAGGTCGCGCAGGGTGCCTTGAAGAGGGAGGGTGTGTGTGTGTGTGTTAAGTGTGTGAAAGGTGTGTGAGTGTGTGTGTGTGTGTGTGGATGGGACAAGTGTGAAGGTGCGTGTGTGTTTAGGTCTGTGCGCTCTGGCAGACCTGAGTGCCCTGCCGCTTATGTGCGAAGCTAGGCACTGAGGCTGATTGGACCTGAGCAGATTGCTTTTGGTCACTCGGTGTGCACCCACCCCGCACCCACATGCACGACCCTCTCAAACACTACACACATATCCAGACGCACACACAAGCATCAGACAAAGACAGAAAGAGAGAGAAAAGGCCCCCCAATGGCAAAATACCTTTTTATCCCTTACAAGAGTATCCTTTATTTTTCTAAGCGTGTGGCTCAATCAGACTGAAATATTTGTCCGCCTTTTCCTGAGGTGAAACTCTGGCATGTGTTGCTTTCATGTATGGGGGGGATTCACGGGGCCCTTGTACACAATGGGAGCTCTGTGAGGAGCCCCTGTTAGCATGGTGCTGAGAGGAAGTCCTTGCTTGGAGGAAGGCCTCTGCCCTCACTTTTGGTTTAAGCTGCTTTTCCTTTGCACAGTCACTTGCTAAATGTTCTGCCTTACCTGCAGATCCTAGTTCAATCATGGGATACCGTAACAGTCTGACTATGGAGAATGAGCTGATTTGGGGCCAAAGCCGATGATACATAAGGCAAGTGGTTCTTTGCAGATCTGCAGTTGCGCTCCAAAAGATGCTACATACATTCATCCTCGGTTAAAACCAGAAATAGGACACACACACACATAGGACGCTTCTGGCAAGCTATACCCTGTCAGCTCTTATTCGGCCACGATTTAGTCTCAACTAGCCCACCTCTCTCACTCTCACTCCCATGGTAACTCTAGACCTTTTGATGAGAGAGGGGAAAAGGACGTTTTGGGAATGCCAGACATCCCTCTGCACCTGCTATATAAGCTGGGATTTATATTCAGGGCTTTTCTCCGGCCAAAAATTCTCAAAAGGGAAAGAGGTGAATGAAAATGTGCCCAAAATATCTTGACGACATGATTGATGTCCACGGTATATGACAGAGTGCATTGTAAGTTGCAGAGCTGTCCTGTAGAGTTGGTCCACTCTATGGGAGCTTTCATATAGTAATTGGCAGGAGGATGGAAATGTAATGCTAGCAGGAACCTCCATTATGTTTGAGCTTTTATTCTGGAGCTATGGATGGGCATTTATCTACGTCGAGTCCCAACAGTCCTGTAAATGCATCAGGTGCAGGTACAGTGGAACTTTTATGTGATGGTTCATGGGATTGTGGTGACTCCAGGTGTCTGTCTGCAGCTCTTGCAGTGAATTTAATGCAAGCATCTACAATAGAAACAGAGAACTGAAAATAAACTGCATACTGATCTAAACACATTTTTTCTACTTCCCCAGGCTTGAAAAAGAAAAAGTAAGGACTTTTATTGATTGGCCATATTACCCATGGAGCCTTGCATTAAGGAGATGAAAAAATGATTGGGAACAGTAGGGACTGATCCATATATGTTTGTCCTTCTAGACCGAACCAAAAGATTTGTGTAAAATCTAAACAACGGGAGGCAAATAGTGACTTGGTTGATCGGCGAAAGTTTTAAGCGGATGATGATCTACTGTATGTTCACTCAATAATAGTTCCCTAAAGTAATTATCCAATATATCCTGAGTGTGATTTGGTGGAAAACGTTGCTAATTTCAGTGCCTGATTCAAAATATTTGGGCAAATGAAAATTGCATGCTAGCACAATATTAGCATTTTTGTTTGGAGTAATATTTAATATTCAGGATACATTCTTGTGAAGTGCTGGAGTACAGAAAAAAAGACACTGGAGCACATGTTCATTTAAAGAAGTTTTATTAAAATTTAAAACCATAAAAATTAAATCTCTTGCTCAAGTTTATTCAGAAAAGTAATGATCAGAATTATAAAGCGTGTTGGCATAGTTAAAAAAACAGATATTGCATGTCTTTTGTACACAAAAAATTAAGTGATATTGGCCATGAAGTTTCACAGGACTCCCAAGTTTCTCCTTAATTTTCTCCAATATTAAATAAAAATAAATTACCTACAGTAAATATGCATATTTTTAGAAGATAGTAATCTAAAATAAAGTAAATAAGAATCCCAAACTAGAGCACAAGACCAATGATTTGGCTTCAAGTCTACAAATATAAAACAAGGTTTTCCTGAAACAATAGAAAAAAAGTTATTTTGCCTACACATTCATAAACCTTTCCTCCTGGTCAAGAAGCACAATGACAATGAGTCCTCAAAGATTTCCATTAATTCATACTGTCCTCTTATCCATTTAAATCATTACCATGCTAAGAATCACATTTTCATAGTCAATTGTACATGCAGATGCTTACTCCAACATAAGGCACAACAAGTGGTCAACAGATTGCAGCCTAAATAAAGCTTAAAACCAATCAGTTCCTTTCAAAGTTTTGTACTTTTCTTTAGATTTCATTCAAATTCCACTGAAAGATAATTTTCTGAATCTGAAATCAACTTTCCCCTTAATAAGTTGATTCCAACAAGTGTCAAATATTGGCTGAACATGCAAATATTCACCAATTTAGTCGCATAAATTCACAGGTGTGACTGAAATTATAATTAGCATATAACATGCTAATGGTTTTTTAGATGACAATGGACCTCAGGAGACGGAAGCACAGAATGACATCCCTGGGAATTGGTGGCTTGATCTCATTTCCATCCAGTCTGAGGTAGCGCAGTCTAGGAACACTGTCGTTGATGGAGTCATCGACAGTCTCAACGGCGACAGGACAGACGCTGGAGCCACTTACACCTGTAAGTACAAAAAGGCAACTGATGTTATGAGACAATAGTAGTACAGAACCCTCTCTGATCAATATTCCAATTAATTAGATGGATTGTAGGATAAATTAACTATAATAAGGAAAAGTAGGAGCTTTGGGAAAATGTCACAGGCTTACTTTTGATGTTGTTGTGGTCAAGGTGAAGGTGCTCAAGGCCTGAGGGAATGAGGGGAACCTCAGTCAGCTGGTTGTGTGACAGCTGCAAGTCCAAAATGCTGGAGACATTGAATACATCCTTTGGAACTCCACTGCTGCCAAGCTTGTTGTGGTTGAGCCTCAGGAACGCCACTTTTGGCAAACCTTTGAAGTAGCCAGCTGGGATCTTGTCAATATTGTTGCCATCAAGGAAAAGCTGGGTGGTGCTGGGTGGCAATCCAATCGGCATTTTGCTTAGCTGGTTCTTGGCTAGATTGATCTGTACCAGGCTGTTTAGACCCTTCAGGCTCACCTCTGTTACCTCATCATCCATTAGCTTGTTCCCCTGGAGGTCCAAGAGGTTAAGCTTATCCAGACCAACGAAAACACCAGCAGGGATCTTGGAGATGCGATTGCGAGAGAGACGTAGATGTTCCAGGGTAGCTGGCAGGGGAGATGGCACAGAAGACAATAGGTTGTCATCCATGTACAGGTGCGCCAGGTGGGACCTCGCAACCAGGACACCTTCTTCGACTCCCTCACTAGTGATTTTGTTGTGGTTTATGTTCAGCCAGCGCAGTTGTGTAGCATTACGCAGTGATTCTGCTGACAGCACTTCAATTAGATTGTTCTGGAGATAGAGATACCACGTGTATGGAGGTATATTGGGGATGCTCTTCAGGCCTTTATTGTCACAGTAGACAGCACGAGGAAAGTTCGGGGGGCAGCGGCACTCTTTGGGGCAGGCTTGAATCTGGGCCACATATTCCTCATAAGGCATGTCCTGGCTGACGACTGAACCAACCAGGCACAAGATGCAGACAAGGCTCAGGAAAAGTGCCATTTTGCTGCCGAACCTATGACGGACAGGGAGACAAACAATATTAGAGACAACTGTATAATGTTCTACACAGTGTTACACAGCATTAAAAGAAAAAGGGCAAAGGGTGAATGCTCCAGACATCCAAAGAGGATCAGATATGATGTTATAATTTGCAAAGGATTGGGGACTTTGAAGAATTAGGACCACACTGTAAATGATGACCCATTTAATTGAGCACTTTGAAAACCTGTGTCTCTCTCTCCCTGATTGTAGATCTACAACAATATTAGTAAGGCCTAACATATAAGTAGTTAAAATACTGCAAATCAGTTGGCTAGACTCAAATACAAATAATTCTAAGACCAAAATTGTTTGGTATGTTGCTTACTCTAGCGCTAATGTCATCATTAAATTCCAATAGCAGTTGCTAACAGAGCAAGGTAGCCTGCTCTTTCAGGGTTATAACTCTGCCTGCCAATAACAGGTAAAGCTCCAAAGACAGGATGCAGAGCCAGGTTGAATTGCATTAAGGCAAACTTCAAGCTTAGACTTGAAGACTTTGCATGTCAGTTGTAAGATGCACACTGTTCAGGCCCACCACACAACTCTATGTCCACTTGCCTTGGTTTGTGCAGCTGAAAAAATGATGCACGCAAATAAACATGCTAGCATGCGCACATTTCAGTAAAGCATTGCAAACATTCTCTTGAACTGACTGTATGGACAGGATTCTTCCCATTAGAGACTAAATATTTACAGGGGTTAAGGAGAAAGCTTGAGATGCAACAGGTGGGACACAATGCTACATGCCACATTGTCTCGGGCAAACCCTGACCACAAACTGTAGTGCCTTGCATTTCCATGCCATTTGGGGAAAAACAAGCTATATGAGTTAAGTCCAGATACGCCGTAAGTCAAAAAACAAAAAATCTCAAGTTCCGCCAGCTCTTCTATCCACCCATCCTTTAAGTCCCTTCTTGATTCCTCTCCTCTGCCATCTGGTGCTTGTTTAAATTCTTGATGCTCTCCACGTTTGTCTGGAACTCATTTCTGGTGGGCCATGCTTTTCCATGGATTTGCACACTTCAAAGGCAAAGCCTGCACACCTGTTTCGAGAGATGTGCTCCTGGTTTCTTATTGTACAGGGGTCGAGGCATCTTGACATAGCTTTGAGGTTCGTGTGGTGCAAATACTATACAAATAAGGTGAAAGCAATTCATGCTTTCATAAAGATTAAACCCAATATTTTAAGTTGCAAGACAAACATCTACCTAACTACAAACCCTGTCATTCAGATGTAACAATGATTTTTCCAGCTTACCTTAAACTCTGTAAGTTCCCTTGAGTCTATGTCCTTCTTCAGCAAGTTATCAAGTGTAGTCCCAAATGATGAGGCTGTACCTCACACTTCCCTGTATTTGTACTACTAGATTTTTCATTTACCATGTGCCAACCTGTCACTCATGATGACACCAAAGCCTCCCTCGGCCAATCAGACTGTCCGAGGATCTCCCAAAGGTCATGGCCCCTTGGTGTTTGGAGTCTAAGCCCTTTGAGCACTTCAGACATGGCCCACTTACAAACAGACTAATGCAATACTACCTGTCTCTGTGTACTGATTTCTGAATGTACAACCCGTCCTCCTTTGGTTGGCATGCTTGATCTGTTTGTAACTCCACTCACAAATCCCTGACCTCTAGTGCTTATTTTGCGCTTCTGTCTATGCTGCATTTGGAATTCATAAATCTGTGTTAACCAAATTACAAAAACGTACATTTCTGTGAATATAGAATTGCAGATAGACAAAAAGAACAGCTCAGTATGATTGTGTTATACAGGAGATCTTCTCCAAATGTACGAATCTCTGGAGTTTCAAAGGGATGCAGCAAGGCGCCATCATCATCTCCAATGATTGAAAGCACATGATCACCAAAATTGGACTTTTTGAATGTGAGACAATGGTGTCTTGCTCTTATAAATCTTTGGTCCATTTTGGTGTAAATGGATAATCCAGGTGTCTTGAGGAGTTGTTCTCAAGGTATTTCTCATGGGAATTCTGTGCCAGATAAAGAAAGCATAGACCTTGACTCTTCAATGCAGCATACAGCAGTTTTAAGGTGCATTATGAGATGTTGATTAGTACCTCAGTTGTTATGAGGGAAGGCACATTGTTTAGGTTCTACTGCTAAAGCATCCAGCACAAAGATTACACACTGTACTTTACTACAAAACTCTAGCTGCAGACCAAAGAAGTATTAGTGTTATGGGAGGGAGGTCAGACTTAATCTGGCGGGGATTTTGCTGCATGCTGGCCCGGCAAATTGTTTTTGTAGAAGCGAGCTAGTGTCTGTTGACCTTTCAACACGCCAGCATGGGATTGGGCTACTTTCCAATGATGACGGCAAAGGTTTAAATGCAGTGAGACAATCCCTGCTGACTTGGGTGAGGATCGGGGCAACCCTTATCCATGATCAGCCACACAATCCCATTAGAGCTCCTCCTGTGTTTACCGTAGTGTGCGAATGGCGGGTGTGTGATCATTCCTCTACACATGTCTGTAATCTTGTACGATCAATTACACATGTACACTTTAGTCCTGAGTACACTTATAGGGACTGTTGCGTCAAGGACTAATTGCTATCTAGATGCATGGACACATGTTTGCCTCACTAGCTGTACTGTCCTAACAAGCTTGGCATGTTAGCCGGTTAGCCTAAACCACTTTACATTGATATTTAAATGTCTTATTTACAAATATTCCTAGTGCTTGTCCTTAAAGTAGGAGTCAAATAAGGACTTGAGCTTGATCTTGCAAACATCCCATCTCTGAGTATGATGCAGTCAATCATAATGCAGACTACTGACTATACAGTTACTTGGCATGCACCACAGTCTGTTAAGCAATAGGACAACAAGCTTGTAACCTCTACGTTGAGAATGTGCTTCCACTCAGCCTTTCTACTGCTATGAACAACAGGCGGCCTTAAATGATTTCAGGATAAATTTAAGAGTCAGCTAAATTGACCATCCGATAAGAATTTAGTGCAGCAGTACGAAGAAGTGTAGGCACATGGTCCTTTCTTACTGGGGACTGAAAAGTGAAAAACACTTATTCAAGGTACCAGGAATGTCAATAAAATTTAGATTTACAATCAGTGATGTGTGAAAAACCAACCATGCATGGTCTTCCATTCTCATTAAAACACAATAGTTATAATGTGTGTCAAGACTTAGAATTGAATATCCAAACTGCTGAAAATGGTGAGTCAGGGTTTCACAGATCCCTAAGAATTTAACATATATTACTGACAAAAGTTGTCTACACTCTGCCTGACAGACTAAGGAGAAACACATGCAGAGAAATATGATAATGCTAATTTCCTGCCAGGGGCTTTGAGTCGGAGCCAGTTATGTTAATTACACAACGGGTTGTGTTTGCACTGCACAGGTTTTAGCGGGATCGGTTCCAGTTGATGGCTTTGCTTAAATCCACTTCATGACTTTCAATCATTTGGAGTCGTTTGCATGGCTTAGTGCATCCAGAGCTGAGAGAGTAAATGTTTATGGATAGCTGTAATGTGGAAAACAGGGTTGACGGTAAAAGCGACTTTCCGTAATGTGTGTCATTTGCAAACTCTGATAGCCACAGCTGATATTTTCTTATTATTCATTTCCATTATAAGCTTGATTGATTGTAAGTTATGACAAAAATGACTACCAATGAATGGATCTTTCTATCTTGATCTTGACATTTAGCATCCTTATTAATATAGCAAATTGTCAGTAAAAGATAAGCAGACAACACTGCATAGACACAAAAATGTCAAAGCCCTCTGTTGTTTTCAAAGTAACTCCAGCATCTCTTCCACTTGTAGCTTCTGAAGCAAAGGTTGGCATGGTGCACAACATCAAAGGTAAAAGTAAATACAATCAGATGTTGAGCATCTGAAAAATGCACTGTACCTTAGCCATTTACTCCTCACTCCAAGAGATTTATTACTAATGAAAGTCAACAACATCTTTACCTGCACGTCCAGATGGTCTCCTTGAAGCCAGATGAGGTTCGGTTCCTCTGCCTCCTCAGTGGTGATTGTCCACAGTGTCAGTGGCTCTGATGTGGTTAGCCCAGCAAACTAGCCCAGTGAGACTTGTATTGGTGTTGGTTTGATTCCACCAAGGCTGCACCTTGGACATGCACCGGCTGCCCCAAGAGGATGGAGCATGTGTTGTAGGAGGGAGGAGGATTGTTTGTGAGAGTTGGGATGTCCTTGCAGAGTTCGTGTTGCCTGCTTTTCTACCAGCCTATTAGTTTTTTCCGCCTCTTTCATTTAGTCTCCTCTTTTTTTTCTCTTCAACATTTAAGTCATCACTGTTGAGTGTTAAACTGCTGTCACTCCACCCATCTTAACCATTTGGTCGGCTATGGAGGATTTGCTCTTCACGCAGTGCTCTGGGGGATGGGTGCTCGGCCAGTTTATGGCTCATTTCAGCTCACAGGCCTTGGGGTGTGTTTACTGGGTTGTCAGGTGAGGTTAGAGGGCTTCGCACTCAGACATTCACACCCAACTTTTTACAGGAAAATTCCCTTTTTTTACAACCCTTTTTGTAGCTTTTCCTATCATGCCTATCAGAGATAATATATTACCATCTGACTTCATTGCAGAGAAGTTTTACAAAAAGACATTGCCAGAAGCAGCTTCGCAATACAACACTGTCTATTGTGGTAGGGCAGGCGCTCCAGTATGCGATTAAACTCAACCACTTATTTGGAAGTAAAAGTTAAAACTTTAATGTTTTAGTGGTCTCACCGGTGGGATATCATGGAGATTTGCTTTTCCAGTAAACCCAGCACAACAGGCATCAATCTATCTGACGGGTACAAGCATTTGCATGCAGTTAGTTGTTATGTTTGCCCAACACATCTTAAGACATCAAAAGACCACTGTGCTATGTCAAGGGTTTCTTTGTATGTAAGAGTAGACTGCAAGGATGCCACACTTTTATTACAAGCTGCATTGCTCTGGATGGCAATGCTGGTCTGTCTGTCAAAGTGAGCCAACAACTTTGGTTCCAGACTCAAAAATGTTTTGGGGAAATTTTGGTAGAGACATTCTTGGTTTGGAGATAATTAATGCTAATGGATTTGGTGGCTTTCCTTTCCATATTCACATGGCAAACACTTTCCTCTGGTGTCTCTCGAACGATGGGAAGCTCAAATAAAATCTGGGGAGCGCATCGGGCCTTAATGCAAGGTAAAACAGCATATATGCACACCCATTAGCTAAACACCAGCTTACTTTAACATTCAACCACTTTACAGTTACTGTTTGTTTCACCAGAAGAAAAGAAAGCATTTGAAAATCCAGGATAGATCACAAACGCTTCAGTAAGTCCTTCTTAGTGGGCCCGTAAGCCCCCCAAAAACTCCACCACTGGCTTCTTCACGATTCCCAGTTATGGGTTTTATAAGAGCAAAGTTCTTCACCAGCCAAGATGGTTGAGAGCATGTTTGCTGACCAAGCTGGTCGGTTAAATACGTACATGAACAGGATAAGAGTCAGTCACACCGCCCTTGTTCACATCGAAAATGTTACTGGACTGCATTAATCCAATCCTGATGGCCACTACCCTAAAACTGCCACACAGCCACCAAGGAACATAAAAGGTGTTTTTAAAAAACTAAAAGAATTGTGTTGATTGAACAAACTTTTCCTTCCCTTTTACTTCATCATTACTCCCTTTCTTCTTGCCCTGTGTCTCAGCTGTGCATGTGCGTGTCTGCGCTCAGGCCACAGATGGGACATCTGGAACTCGTGTCTAACTTTTTGGGACAAGGATGAGAAAATGAGAAATGTACAAGAGATGGTGAGAGAGCATGAATTAAAAGAGGGATAATTAATAGCTAAGGCGAGAACTCCAAAGTGTGATTTGAGTTTCCTGTGGAGTAACATTAGAGACCAGATCAGGATGATGTTAGATGAACACAGAATATAAATAACGTCAGCGATAAAGAGATAAAACAGCTGGAGACCGGCTGGACTGAAGGATGAGCTTTGGAGTTGGGCAGCCAGGCTGCTACAGCTGATTATACTTTCACTTACCGTCTCAAGCAGGAGGATGTGAGGCTTACGGCTTTATAAAGGACTTTATTGTCTAGACACGGGCAGCAGGAGCTCCAGTCAGGATTTAAATAAGGGCGACACAGGAGGAAGTGGAGGAAATTGTCTTAGATTGGGAATTGGTACGAATGACTTTATGAAAACATGTGAAATGTGAAAAAAGCTGTTAAAACAAACATGTACGATGTTGAGTCGACTGCTCATATTTTTACCACCTGAATGGTATTGGATAGCACAGGGAGGTGTTACAGGTATTTAGATAACCTTCCGGCACCTTCTGATAGACACTTTTCTTACTTTCATTCATAAAAGTGGGTCAAAATCGAACTTCACAGCCGAGTCTAATTACACAAACCTAGCAGGAATCAAATGGCACATCTGGAAGCCATTTATATAATAACTCTGAATGCCACGTTTCTAATCAACTTACCTACTGTCTTTAAATAGTGTCTGCTCTAATAAGGAACTCTAGACTAATAGTCTAAAAAGAAGCTGTCGGTTCCAGCACATGTGGTACACATTAGCCTAACTTAGTGGTTGTGTTACAGCTCTGCAAAGTTGCTGATAGTGTAAAGGAAAGTGACGAGCGAATGTCATGTACAGACACAAGTAGACTCCGCTCTTTACTAATTATGGCTCCAGTACTTTCATATATCACAAAGAACATTTAAGGTTTAACAGGGGGTTGTAGTGTAAAGCAGTTTAAGGGGAACATCATTTCAAGCAGCGATGACAGCTATTTGTCTGTACTGTTTTTATTACTTTCAGCAGAGGAAAGCGATGAGAGCACATGATCTAAAAGACCAGAAATCTTATGATTCCCAAAGCAGAGCAAATTGTAACTTTTAAGAATCGTCTGCTGTGGCTTCCATACTTCATGGACTCCCTGGAACACATTAACTTATAATGAATAACAGACTTTTCAGGCTTTAACAGTATCCGGAGTGATTTTCTGGTGATGTCGGCACAATTTGGTCCAATTTAGCAGCCTGACTAAATGATACAACACGCACAATAGCTTGTTTTAAGCATAGACTGTATAAATCATGGACGTAGCCACCAAGATGTCACTTATTGGTTTGTCGACTGCCTTATTTCGAAGCCTTGAGGTCGGCATTTAGGCCATACCGTTTTGTTTTTCCTTTGGAGCCAGAAATGACCATATTTTGACAAGAGTGGTAAGCGCCAAGTTATCAGAGATTTACAGTCAGTGGAAGTGGTTTAATCAATAGCTGGCAAATTAAGTTAACCATCATGTTTCCCACAGAATGGGATGGTATTAACAGTGGCAGCGGACCAGCGTTGTTTATTTTTTGGACTGAAGAAGTTTGGAGCGCTGCTGGAATGTAGTGTCCTGCTGCTCGCTAGCCCACATCTACGCTGAGAGGGCGAGCGATGGGTCAACCACATGAGCTGGGTAGCTTCAAATAACCGGTTTACTCATCAGCGTGGTCTGCTGTGTTCTCTGCAGGGAAAAGCCGCCACCCAAAGAATGAGAACCACTAAACAAGACAATCCTAGAATCGTTCGCGTAGACACTGATACCTGCTAATTTATGCTAACGTATTGATCAAATAATACTAGAAATTAACACACCGAAAGAGCGAGGCATTGAGGTTTTTTTATATGACTTTTAACATGTTTGCTGTAGAGTTGGGCATTTCAGCATGGGGCCTTATGGGAATTGGCTCGCTTTTGGAGCCAGCCTCAAGTGGCCACTTGAGGAACTGCAGTTTTTGGCACTTCCACATTTTTCAGTCCTGTTAAAAAACATCTACAAAAAAAAAAAAAGAACAAAGATATTTTAAAGATTCAGCTTAGTTGTAAATCTGACGGTTCCCTTTAAAAAAATGGTGCAAAAACAAAAAGGTATGTGCTGATTTTATTGTCTCATCTCCCTCTGGCACATCATGACACACACATTTCTCAGACTCCATCAAAAACCAAACTACATGTAACCCTCCCCCTCATAAAAGGGCCAACCACTATTGACAGTGGAGAACAGAATGTTAGGCTCTGCAAAATCCTCTGATGAACTTGCATGATTCATTCTTAAAAGCTGCCCTATGTTTGCTGTTAAAGAACATTTTAGACAAAGGTGGGGGAAATAGAAGAGTTTTATCACCCTTGACCGCAAGAGCTGGCACTGAGCATACAGAGGATCCAATCACAAGCCAAATATGCACAACCCTAACCCTAACCCTAAAATTGATCTTCACAAAAACAGTGAGAGAGTCAGTTAACTTTAGCAGCTAGATTGTATTGAAGCTCCGCGGGGAAGCTATACTACAAAAATGAAATACTTTGAAATAGTCACGGGACACCTGTGGTTACTGTCTTAGACGTTCGGAGGGGTAGTTTTACACTGAAAATATGTCAAAGCTGTGGTATTAAAGAAAAACCCTGCAACCCCTGCATCCCTCCAGGACCAGCAGTTCTTCGCTTCACTCTGCAGTCCAATCCCAACGTAGGACCAGAGATGAAACAAAGACTGTTATGACTGTAAATGAACGAGAGAAACAAAGTGAAATCTGGGGGATTCAAGAAGCAGATGGCAACCGCAATGTATGGCTCCTTGAAAACAGATGGGCCATGAATGTAAACACAGCAACCGAATCTTCCATTCATCTTACAAACTCAGTTTTTCCCTTTTGTAAGTAAGAGGAAACATTATAACTTTATAACAGATCTGTGTGGTGTTTTGTTCGTTGGCGTTAGACTTTATAGAAGAATGATATTAATTCACTGCCCTCCATTTATCTGAACAATTAAAGCCCAACGATATTCTTGGTATTGTTTGCCAAGAATACCCAAAGATGGTTCCTTGAAATACAGTGAACATAGGATTTATTAACATTTATTTATCAATGTACCATTCGCTACAAATCCTTAACGGATGTCACGTTAAAAGGTTGGACAGAAAGCAATATAAAGTGAAATTTGGTTAATGAGGTGGCTTTATCAATTTGTTTCAATACACCACAGAAATTAACTACAGTAGGCTTAGAAAGCAACGTCATACAAATATGTTGGAAATATAGTTTATTCAACTGTGTTCGGGTTTCCTCACAGCAAATCCAAGAGCAGTTACTGAGTCAAAGGCCACAAAAAGAAATGACAAATTCCTAAAACAAAACGTGATATCCTATTAACATAACCTGACACTGCTGCCAAGTAGACTTTGTATTGGTAAGAAGCATGTATCGAACATGTTAAACAACAACGACGTAACAATGACGGCACCTTAACTGCAAAAGCTGTAGTTTATTATCAAAGAATGGTACCATTGGTGGCATGCAAGTAATGCAAATGTTGTATACAAATCAGGAAAGCATATGACAGTGGACAGCTAGGATTAAGGCAACGTAAATACACAATTTGACTCTTGACTGAAAGGAAACATCATCCTATCAGCTCAGGGTTTAACTTGGCAAAGCTGCTTCAATGATAATACCGATGTCTTTTAATCATGTGTCATATTGTTGTACTTTTTAATACCAAGAACTTCATAATCATTTAAATCCTTTCAAAACTTTTTTGTTGTTGTGTACGTATAGTTAGTACAAGGAAGTAAAACAATGGGACATCACACTGTTTACATCAAGGCACAGTTTGAATGTGAAGAAGACAATGGCACACATGAATAAAAAACGTTGGTATTTTCCTTCAAACAACTTTGCGAAAACTTGACTTTCACGTAACTGCTATTTTACATCTTTTCTTCACTTCTTACATTAGGCACGACACATATCCGAGTACGCAGTCGTTATTCGCTGGTCCTTTGCACAGCAATGGATTGGTAACTGTACCCACATCAGAGTATATATGCTAAACATTGGAACATACAAGACAGACAACAAAGTTACACTATGATTGAATTGAGACACATTGTTTACCTCACTGTGTCTGTATTCAGTGTAATCAAATGCAAGTTTGGAATGTTTAAGTGTGTGTTTTCAATCCACGCATATGGATGAATTTTTCTTAACATTTGTTAATTTTTTTAGTTTTTTTTTTACTTGACTTTATATTTTTTTTAATTCATTTTTTGCCTTTATGTTCATTTAAAGAGAATATCCGTTCATACTTGCTTCATGAATTGAACAGCCCTATTTCATGTTTTGCAACAAGATTTCATATGTTGCAAAAAGATTTGCCAAATTTTCATCTAAAATTTGCCCAGCTCTTCATTTAATCAAGAGATATATTAGATAGATGAAGGTGCCGTTATAGTACCCCAGATTTGCTTATGTGCAAGGACATGTGAGTACTATGGAAGGGTTACTAGGACATTTAAGTCCAAAAGACTTTGCGCTGAGTTGTGCCATGGCGGGAGTTAAAGGGGGTCATTGAAAGGTCATAGATTTGAAGGAGGTCCTTATTCAAACATGATTTCTGAAGTATGGCGCAGGCAGTTGGCGGATTCAGGGGGCATGCTGTTAAATGTGAGGTTGTTGGCGTCCAGACGCAGATGCTTCAGGTGGGAATAGTTGATGGGTCCAACAAACTTGCAGAAACTTCCTAGGTCAAACTCTACAAAGAATCAAAAAATTGAGAAAACGTTATTGAAGTTAGCAGAAAAACAAGGACCAAACACTTAGCCTGTGGGTAGCATACCCTGTGGGGCCCAAGTTGGACGTCCAACTGGGGCCTAGCCAATTTTGTCCACAGTTTATAAGGAGGTCCTGGCATGGGTACACCCAGATTAGATGTTGAAGGCCCTTGATGGGCTCCACACAAGGCCCAAATGTCTACAATTTAACCCACCTGGGACATACCCGGTTCCCTTGTTTCCTGCTTAAATGTGAGGCCCAATTCTAGCCCATGAACATGCTCAACTGGGCCCAAACGACAACTCACTTAAAAGCCTGATCTAAGCCCATAACCAGTTGAAACCCACCTCAACAGGTAAACTAATATATGCCCCTCTTGGATGTGTTGGTTGGGATGTAAACATAACTTAACTTAACTTCAAAAGGGAACCTTTAAGTACATTTAGAATTGATCAAAGCTATGACGAGAGCACTCACTGCTGATCTCGTTGGCCTGGAGGAAGAGATGCTCCAGCAGCTCGTTGATCTCAGGGATGGTCTGCAGTTTGTTGAAAGACAGGTCCAGCTCCAACAGTGATGTCACATTGAACACTCCAGAAGGGATTCCAGAGTCCACCAGCTTGTTGTTGGAGATCCTCAGGTACTGGAGAGAGGGCAGCTTGTTCAGGTATCCTGCTCCAATTCCGTCAATGTCGTTGAAGTCAGCATAGAGGATTTCCAGTGAACTCGGGACTCCGGCTGGGAGCTTCTTCAGCTTGTTGTGGCTCACGTCCAGGGACAGCAGCTTCTTCGGCCCTTTGAATGCCCCTGTGATGGCGTCAGAGGTTAGCTGATTGTGCTGAATGTTGATGTAGGTCAGATTCTCCTTGTCAGACAAGAGTCCAGAGGGAAACTTGGACAACTTGTTGTTCGTCATCTTCAGCTCATCAAGGGACTTTGAGGGGGGAATGACTGGCTCTGTCAGTTCGTTGAAGCTGAAGAAGAGCTTCTCTAGGGCTGTGAGTTTGTCGATTGTGCCCTTTTCAATCTTGCCATTGGTAATCTGGTTGTTGTCAAGTACCAGCCAGCGAAGTGTATCGGTTACATTGTCAAACACACCTGCTTTGATCTCTTGTATTTGGTTGTTCTGGAGGTACAGGTACTTGATCCCTGTTGGGACAATTGGGACAAACTTGAGCTTGCGGCTGTCACAATACATGGCACTTGGGAAGTTTATTGGGCAGTCGCATTCTTGATTACAGTTGGGCCCAGAGGGTCCTAACATGGAAGCAGGCTGGTAGTCGTAGTCATAATACTGACACAGTGCCACGCTGACCAATACAGCCAGTAGGGGTACACGGAGAGGAAACATGGCTTCTGGGGATCCAACAGACAGAAGGGAAGGGGAGGGAGGGAATAAGTTGGAATGGTTAAGGGGGTCAATAGCATCAACATTTAAACCTTAAAATGAAAAGATGCATAAATTGATTTATTTTGTTCAAATCTGCCATAGTTTGAATTTAATCAGTCTTGCATCAAGGAGACATGAGAGCCATAAAACCAAAGCAGAAGTTTAAAACTGCTACGCTCAAAACATTTCAATCAAGCCGCCCATCCCCGCTCCATACACAGTCACCACACCCATTCCCCTGAGTGTAACAGTGTATTGCATAATCGGTCAAGAGTTCATGTCAACTGATTGGAGACCAACACGTCCTGGATTCCTTGCTACATCATTACAGCTGCAGCTTAAACTAAACTGCATCGCTCTCTGCAGCCCCAATGCATCTATCAACTTGACTAATCTCAACATAATGCTGCAATGTGAGCTATAATGCAACACAGATGTCCCAAAAGTGCATAACGTACGTGCATTCATAAATATCAAATAAATGTGAACGTTGTAAAGTGCTCACAAAACACCGGAAAATGTGATTTTCATTCTAAGTGTTCCGAAGCAAATACATAAAAGCAAGATCTCGAGCAGACATATAATTAGTTTAGGATCATGACTGTACGAAATCAAAGCCTGCAGACAATGCAAAACCAGAGTGATTGATTCCAGAGCCATAAAAAATGCAGACAGAATCCAAGTGCAACAGATTGTGATCCAAAGTCTAAAGTCTCGGAAATCTTTGATACAGTTCTAAAAAGGCACTGTTGATCCATATACACATGTAAGATCTAGGCTAAACCTGACAATAATATATGCAAAATTCTACCACTTATTTTTGGTTCCATGCATTGTTCTTCTTGCCTTCTCTGTTGCAGCACTAGCTGCTGCTCAGAAGCCCTGCAGTGTCAGCTGATAATCCCATCCGGAAAACAGAAATAAAGAGGAATAATCAAACAGGAAATCACAAATCCATGCCTCCATATGCAAGCTTACCTGCACTTCTCTCTCTTTGTGTGCGTGGGGTGGAGGGCCAGAAGGTAAGAACAGTGTGGTGCTCAAAAACTGGGAAGTCTCTGGAGGAAAACACAGAAGGAAAGAAGGACAGAGGGGGAGGAGAGAGAGAGAGAGGGGTAGATGGAGAGACAGAGAGGGAAAATAGGAAGAAGGAGGAGGGGAGGCTTTTTCAGCAAACTGGAGTCAGGTTGTCACATAAATTTAAGGTGTTATCCGAGTAATGTCCAGGGGAGCATCTCCCAAAAACTACTGTTAACCAACCACAGACAGGCATAAAAAGGAACAGGAATAATACACCACAAAAAAATACCCAAGACATATGATGCTGTAAACCCCTACCTAAATATCACCTTTGCAAACGAACCACTTCTGGTGTTTGCTGATAATTGTTCTCTGAAGCCAGCCAATGCTCAGTGTGTGCAAGCAACAACTCAAGTTGAAGTTAAGTAGGCTGTTGGTGGAAAATTTTCAAGAGTAGGAAAAGCTATGTGTGGAAAAATGTGAAAATGATCTCTGGCACCCCTTTAACCCAGACGCCAGTTTTGAAGAAGGATAAATTCAGCTCTACCTCTGGAGCTTTGGAAAATCTGACAAAAGGGCGATGAGACGGCCAGAGAAGACTTGCATAACACTTGACGCAAACATTTCTTTTCCTCTGTTTTCGACCAAAGGCATGGCCATGTAACTGTAGGTAAAAACAGATCCAATTGATCCCATATGTTTTTGCTATGAACTATTCCACTTCGCATTCCTGTAGACTTATTTTTCTGCACAATTCCGAGAATCAATCTATTGCATTGTTAGAAAAAAAATGGACCAAGGTAGGTGCATTTGAGGTAGAGGGGTGGGGGAGATAAATAGCCAAATGTTTCTCCCATTTGTTGGTGGACGTCCATCACACTGTCACAGCATGCCGGGAATTGACGCCTGGATTTAATTGGTCGCGGTGCGGCCTGTTACTCTACTCACATACCATTCTAAGTCACCATCATAGACGACTTTCTAAAGCCAGGTAATCTTTCACAGTCTAATTTGAGATACGTGATTGCCGAGGTATGTTGCAAATATTTTTCTCCCCGCAGCAAATAATCAATTGAGGATAAAGTTGTGTTATGTGCTGCCGTTAACTCGATACATCTATTGACAATTGGGACTCCAAAACAGCCTCACAACTGGAAATTCAAGAAATTCATGCCGTTTTATGCTGCTTTTACTTTTGCTGTTGTCTAAGTTTAACATCTGCAACAACAGCAAACCGAATCCAACATAATACAGCAAAACACATTGTACGTCATTTCATTGTCCCAACCTCCAACGTTTATGTCAAACTAAAGGGCCTGTATGTAGTGAGAGTGCAACAAAGTAGAAGAGAAATGGGGCGAGAGCTCCCCAAGCGTTTCCAAAAGCTGGCGAGTAAAATGGTAGGAATAAGAGGATTGATTGCAAGAAATGTAAGGTTAAAAAACAGAGGACTGTTCCTTTAATGTAGATTGTGTACTACTTGGGAAGGCGGTTGGAAAAAGCATGAATACCAAAACAAACTGTTTGTCATTAAGGTAACTGACGCATCTGAAAAAACTCCACAACGGGAAAGCAAGTAGTAGTTTCTAGTCAGTCATCTGATTGCGTTTAATGAATCCCAGATTTTTGTTGTGAGAAGGCAAGAAGTGCCCTGCAAGTATTTCCTCTCTCTGTAACATTCAGTAGAGCACCGAAGAGACAATCTGTGTCTTTCCTTGAACAATTGAAAACTCCCCCCCTTTTCTTCTCGTCTCTACTGACATACTGATGTATGGCTTTAAGAGTCACAGAGGATTCCCAAAAGGCCATGTGAGCAAGTCATTACTATTGTTGGGTCAGTAGTTTAGGTCCCTTTGAAGGTCACTTAACACACTTACACAGTCAAATGAGAAGTTATTTAACATCTACCAAAAACTCGGCAAACCTTTGAACCAACTCAATCGACCTTTAACCTTAAATAAAAACATATCATTTAAATGTTTGATGGTTTCATTTGAACGGAACACATTACAGTGAGTTTATTTTAACCTAGATTCAGTCCTTGAGTACCATGATCACACTGAGTTTGATTCTACTTAGCCAAAAGTACAATTTGTAAATCAAGCCAGTCACACTAGAGAGCAAACAAAATCTTTTGATTGTAAGTTAGTTTGTACAGTAGCAGTACAAATACCACTTATTCTTAATAATATGTCTTGCCAGAAAAAGGGACTGATAGTACTATACATTCCACTGAGTCTTCAGCTCTCTTGGTTTAAATTTGGCCAGTGCTAAATAACTGAAACACAACACTACTAGCTCAGGCTACAAGCTAGCTTAGCTAAATTTGCTGCGTCCAAATTCATGGATTGAAACCAAAACTAGCGGTGTGTTTGAATGTCAGAACAAGGAGGTGAGCACATGTTTTGTGAACCATAAAACAACTGACCGGTGAACAATGGACTGTAGTGATACAGACTAATAGAAAACATGCATTCTTGTGGAATTCTGCTTCTCCGAATTCAGGAAAAACACTTTTGAAGATCCGACATTTACAACAACACTCTACCGGCCAAGTGCAAAACGGTAGAGAGCCAAGTTAAATGTGTGGTTTGTCTTTCATTACAGCTAATAAGACACACCTGAGGGCAAATGAGTCCAGAACGACACAGGTGGCCAAATGCTTCTTAACCAATCAAAGGTACTGACTAGCTTGCATGCTATGCACCCTTGCTTCTTCCATGCAGATGCCCCGCACAACCAGTAGGAGTTAATACAGCATCAACATCAGATGTTATTTTAGAAGTTTGGGCCCACAAATTATTAATTTAAACCTGGATTAAAAGATCATTCGGTCACCTGGGAAAAGCTCAATAAAGTTGTTGTGGCAAACAGTTGCCAAATGACACAAACCAGCATTAGCATGCATCCAGCTAGCAAACACCCCTATATAGCTCTTTAGCTGCTAAGTGCCCCCACAATGTTCACCAGCCTGTTGCTTACTTTGTTTGCTGTGAAGTGCTAGACGAGCAGTTGTTGTTTTGTTTAGAAGCTGTTTACGGCTGCTGGAAAGAGTTAATGAGAGCAGCGAGACTGAGCCAAAACAGTAAAGTTGTGGGCCATAAAACCAAAACAATGAACTTGTTGATGCTAAACTGCTCCACAGAGCTAAAGGGTACTGCTGAGCTCTCTGTGGATTAAACACCTTCAATCCATTGTTGTCAAACTATTGATTAGAGCCATTTTAGCACATAAGACACTTATTAGCACAAAGGAAGGAAAAACACTGGCTACTTGCTGTCTCAGTACATTTCACATGCTGAATATAAGAGCTTTCCATTGGTCCAGACGTAGTTCTCATTTGTGCCCAAAACATTTATTTCTTTGAGGTTGTCGTGTTTTCATCTGTTACTGGAAGTATTTTTGTGTGGACCCAGATTTCCAGACTGTTTGAAGAGTGGAGGCTGGAAAACAGACATTTTGTCATTATGCTTAGTCACTGCGCTGCTTCTCAAATGTGTTGATGTCTGCCATATGCTCTCATATCCTTTCCATTAGGCCAGATGGCAGACACTGGCTTTCAGCACTGTTTTCCTGATACTTTGTTTGTACTCAACTGTTACTTAATTTCCCTAAAGCAAGGCCAAGTAATGAATTATATAAGAACATGAGTTCATGGATAGTAAACACAATGTCTTTGGATTTCTCCAAAGTTGTAAAGCAGACTTTGGTTAGGTTAGGTCACCCAAACTATTTGGTTAGGTCCAGAACAAAGATCCTGGTCAGGGTTAAAACGAGTACCGCAGTTATCTTAGGACTTAACTTGGAAGTTAAATTAATGTGTAACCAATGTAAGTGAAGTTAGTAACATAATAGTCCAAGCCTCAGTGGTCGAGTCGGTCGTCTCTACATCGGAAGGTTGGGAGTTCGATCCCTGACTGCTACAGTCACATGCCGAAGTGTCCTTGGGCAACATGATGAACCCCAAATTCATAGCCTTTGATGTATGAATGTCAATAGATCCTGATCGGAGACTGGCACTTAAGCCTTCACCTGTGTGAAAGGGTGAATGTGACATGTGGTTGGATGTGGTCAGAGGACTAAAAGAAGTACAGTCCATTTACCATTAATCTCCTGGGTAATAATCTTGTTTTTGTTTGACCTCCCCTTAAACCACCTTTGACTTAATCATTCATGTCACCTGACTTCGGCCTTTTTTACTTACAATGGCCACTAGAGACTTCTACCTAACTGTAAGCGAAAATGTAGGCACTCATAAACTGTTGCAAAAGAAGTCCTATAATATCGTATTTTTAAGAAGGCCTGCACCACTTATTCAAGACTGAAATGTTACTGCAATGAGTATATTCTTACACTGAATCGATTTACTTTGAATGTGAAATGGATTTTACTCCTGAGGTTGAGAGTCAACATTTCAATCTTCAGCCTCTGTGCCACTTTAAACATCTTTCAGTTTGGTTTGCTGGTCTATTAACCAAAACAATTCACGAGGAGTCGCAGTGGCCGAGAGTTTGAGCTCAATGCTGACCAAGCAGCTGCACAATATCAGCATTTCTTTTCTCCAGGAGGTAAACCATAGGCCCTCAGATAAGAGAAAAAAGAGTGAAGAGTGCTCTTCACTGGTATACACTCTGTCCACACCGTGACCTTCATCTGTAACTACATGGTTTGTTTCTTTGAGGGATGCTTGTGTTTAACTGTAACCGCAATGTTTTAGTGAAGCTGCTCCAAGTTGATCTTATTGTTGAGGCAGGGAAACACACATTCTGACATTTTTGCTAAGTCAGCCTGCTTCCTCCCAACAAATGTGTTATCACAGGCTGCTATTTCAAAATGTAGGTGTTATATTTCGGGAAGTTTGTGGGTTCCTTGTGATAAAGCCAAGAAAAAGATCAAAGCGTCTTTGATCAAAACGTCTATCTGATGTCTAAACAGTTACAAATTCACCTTCAAGTTCAATTATTGCCATTCTCTCTGCACAGGTAAAGGATTATTACAACAATTTTATTGTACTCTCCAATACATATAGCTAGCCGTAGCAGCTAGCCTAATGACAGTTGTCATTTTAGCTGGGAAATTTGCAACAAGTCCTTCAACCCATATGACCACATAAGTTTTTTTCCTACCCTCTAATACGACCCCAAGAAGCATTTAATAAATTATCACTGGGCCATTTTTCAAGTTTAATCACCAATTAGCTACTGTTTAGCATCAGCTAGCTTACGGTAATGTTAGCTAGCTAACGGCAATGTGAGCTAGGAAGTGGCAGTTGTGACTTCGCTGTCGGATGAGTCCTAATGACTCATCAGATCTGTTACTTCATCTTAAATACGGCCCTATTTATCCAGGTTTTTGACTCTTCTCTCTTTCCTGTCGCTCATAAATAGAGAGAGATAAAATCTTTCTAGCCTCAAAACCTGAACTGACGCCGGAGGAAAAGTGGCGACGGTGTGACAATGGGTCATTAAACCAGATTTGATAGACATCCAATATTTCCTGTAGTGTTTATGATTTTATTTATAACCCACACTTACCATTCGCAATGTTAAGTGATAATCTTGAAGATTTCAGTTTCGTTCTCTTTGGCGGCACCTATGGCGATAAACGGTAATTGCGGGAGCACACTAACCAGATATTGTAACTCTTGATTTTCCTCGCTGACAGTCGCTTTCGTTTTAAGACTGTTTGCCTTCATCTGAGTGTCGAGTTTGTTTCTTTTTCTTTGGATTTTCACTTATTTTTGAGTTGAGTTTTTTAAGTTGTATCTGTAGTCATTGATCTTTTCTTTGTTTGTTCAGCCATAGTAGATTACTGTTTACTCACAACAAGTGCAGAGACCGGAAAAGCAGCCGTTTAGCTCCGCCTACCCTCTCTGGCAGAACAACCAATGCTGGCTGATGGAAAATGCGTCACTAACTGGGCGCCGCATGAGATTTTTCATGCGAAAGTTGCCACCCAGTCTGTAATACTGCAAATGCAAAGGCTTTCATCAGTGGGCCGTGGGCTCAATCACCATTGTGTTACCTCATTCGGAGACAGACAGTGACTTAACAGACTTTTATTTAAATAAAGATCTTTGAGATTATTACTTTAACTTTATCTCATTAGCGCATGCAATCCTGTTTTGCACGCTTTCTGACTTCAGTTTCATACAGTCAGTTTTGTTAACAGACTTATTTTTTTGCCTTTGAAGGAGTTTTTTAAACAAAGCATTCCTGTTGGATTATTTCAACTTTAAGGTTTGGACATCTGCATCATTGCAGGCCTGATTGCAGCAGATGGCTGCGGTCCTGCTCCAGGTTTCTGTCTGTCAAGAGAAAGTATGTTGAGTCTTTTTAAATAATGTTACAAAGTTTATTGTCTACACCTGCTCTGAATGTTAAGTGTCATAAATTACTGTTCTTGTGATTTGGCGGTATATAAATTGTTCTTCCCTTGATTTTTCCTCCTTGTTGACACCACTTACTCGCCACATAAATAGATACATAAAAAGCAGTGCGACTTACAACTACGATAAACATGCACATGCTCCGACAAGAGGTACACAGATGGAGATCCAAGCAAGCATGTTAGCAAACAGGGCTATTCTTGGACGTCTTGGCACGCGCACACACACACTGTGCGTGGCTTCTAATAAAACCCCAGACAGCACCCAGACACCACCTTCTGTTCCTACCATGTGGCCATGTGTTATTAGGAGTGCGCTTAACACAGAGCGTCTCATCCCCCCGGCAGGCCAGTTGATTCCCTCACCTTGTCTCACATGTGTGGCAGGAGTGGAGCGGGAGGGAAATCAGACGAGAAGATCCGCTTAACGCAACTGACCTTTGTATGTCTATGTTTAAATCAGCTTCCTGTATCACAAAAACATCTTTTCTCACAAGCCCTAAATTAAGAGATAAAGTGTACACCTCCAGCATAAGCATATTTTTTTAATAAAATGCTATATACACAGTAATTATAGCCTCAACCAATAGCTCTGGTGTTGAGAAGATGATTTGACTGAGGGGTTTAGTATCTAACTGCAGGTAGACAGGTATAATCCCAGGTGTATATTTTATTGATGTAGTTTTTAGCAGATAAAAAAACATCTGCATAAATCTGTGACACATCTGCTTTTCAGTCTTTGCTCTAGACTTGGTAGCAGCTCAGGTTACTCTGGTTGCATAAGTGCCACACGGCAGAAACTTCACCTACACACACTTACACACTCCCGTGTGCACGTGAAAACACACTGAGCATATGTGCACATACGTGCATTGCTCAGACTTCAGCCGATGGAAAGAAAACTGCACACAACTGTGTTTCTACTTCTACTTCATCTTAAGCTTTTAACGCATGAATTGGAACCTTGCAGACACATGCATCAACACACATACACACTGGCAACGGGCCTAAAGAAACAAGTCTAAGTGCTTATGGTCTTTAGGACAGACGTATCCTCAGGAGATCAGGTTGCACCGTGCTCCTGCATGTGTGTGCTTCAGAGGCGAAGAATAGAAGTTGCTGTACTACTAACCACCACATGGGGGCAACAGATTGAAGTACATTCATGTCGCTGTGCTGAGCTGACTCCGAGGTGCTGGGGCGAGTGCCAGCTTTCAAACACTGATGCTTTTCAGTCCGTCCTTGTCTGAAAAAAAAAAAAGAAAACCCAACACCCAAATCATATCAGAGGGGGATGATTCGGAGCCAGTCATAACTCTCAAAAGTTCTATTTTTTTCACAGCTGCTTTTTTGGGTACACAGTTTGCATTATTAGTAATTTAACTCCACTCAGTTAGCATTTTAATTCAAGAAAGCAGTTTTTCTACGGAGTCCCAAAGGTGACAACTTTGACAGTTAATTTTTGATAAAGTTGATACACAAATGTAGACTCAATTCCACTTTTTCCGTTAAAGCGCACATTCATAGTTTTTACAGACACTGTCTTCTCTATTTGTCCTTTTTTGTTTTTATTGCTTATATGGTAATGACAATTGTTGGATTGATTAGAGGTGTGTGCCTTACATAAGTGGCAAATAAAAAAATGCAAAAAAAAATAAAGCAACTGGTGGCAGTAATGCGTTCATAAATGTATGTAATAAATGAAAAGAAGATTGTGTGAAAAAAAAAAAAAAAGATAAATTATGAAACCACAAAAAAAGAGAAAATCAGGGAGTTAAAAGATAAAAAGATAAATGGTTGTATTTTTTATTTTTATTTTCTATTTTTAATGTTGATTTTTTTTTATTGTGTAAGAATTTGATCATTTTGTACTTTTATACAAAAAAAATGTTCTTGAGACATTCATGCCAATAAAGTTTTTGAATTGGAAAAATTGAATCCTTTAGAAAGAAAATAGTTGAAGTTGTGGCAAAATGCTGGTATTTCGTAGCTTTCTGGGGTTAAATGTAACATTTTGAAAAAAATGTGAAAATTAAATCTTATATATTCACTTATTTTCACCAGATAACATGTTAATATTCGCCACTTCTGAGACTCCATACAATATAATGTAAAATTGGGGCACAGATGCAGTAAGTAAGAAAAACTTGACTCTTATAAGTTCTGACCATTACACACCGTTCAACCTGCTCCCAGAGGCCGGAGTCTCGACCGCTACGTGTCTCCAGGGAGTTCCATTTCTTTTTGCTTTAACCTAAATATTCCCATTACAGTCTCCTAAATGACTCAAGGATCATAAATCAATGGTCGCTCAGAGGCCAGAAATGGTCCTTGTGCAAATATTTTTTTTTTACCTCGGCCCACAAAACCCATCAATAACATTAGAAGCTGCAGGGGAAGCTGGAGGCAAATTCATCCACCGTGAATTTGATTTTTCAGCTTTCCTCAGACCCTCCACTGAACTCTTTCCCCACCATGGGGCCTGGATGTGTTGACATGATGGCTGAACTACTCACATTGTCTCCCCACCGTACAAAAAAAAGTCTATTATCAAACCTGCTGGCCTGTGTGAAGTTTGTATGCCACCCCCCTGTATCAGTTTAATTTCCTCAGGGAGCTCAGGTGTCCTCCCACAAAAACCAAAGTCACGGTGAGCTGGAGGCTCTAAATTAAATGTCTGTCTGTTTGTATATATAGATGCATATGTGTCCACAGTATGTGTATACAGTACATCCAGTGATGGAGTGTACACTGACTCTTGGCCAATGTATGCTGGGAATAGCTCCGCCCCCTGAACCCCAGCAGAATAAGGGATATAGAAAAAAGAGTGGAAACTGCACTTTGAACAAGCTCTGTATTTCACCTGTTTTTAACATGATTTATTCTGAAGAGGTTCCAGGGGACAAAAATAACTGTGGAAAGTGCTTCTATTATAGGACGCTGTCTTTCATTTAATATTAGGGCTAATTTAATAAAGGCCAAGCCAGTGTCTAAGAAACAACTATTCATTCAAGACTGATAACTGGGCTCCATTTAATTTGTATTCTGAGGAGAAATACTTGATGAATGGCCTACGTGTCTCAATTTATTTGGTCGCATTAGACTTAGAAGAAGAACTGGACCCATATGTACTCTCTGCCAGGAGCTGATGGTGTGTTTTAACCTCTAAAACATTTCAAATGTGATGAATTGTTACCAAATGACAAGAAACCAGAGATTTTTAAAAAGAAAGCACATTAAAAATGAGATGAGTGTTAATGAGGCTGAAATAAGCTTAAAGCCAGACTTAACTTATTTTGAAATACAATACACTTTGTCAGCTGGACGGACTCTACAGTAGGGATGTTGATTGAGTGCAGTTTTAGTTCTGTATCATAATGTAACGTTTACTTAAAGGAATATTCCATAAAACGAGCACAATTTCATAACATTAGATATCTTTAAAGCTGCTCTGAGGCACTTTCGGTTTGTGTTGATTTTGGCGCCCCCTGTGGACAAAGCTGTACGTCTCATCTCTTTGCTGATTTTGTCCTGTACATGCAAACAAAAAATCTCCCCCTGCTTTCTTTTAACAGTCACATGTATCACTCCCTTTAAATTTTTGCCCTGGAAAATGTAAACAAAGGCAGCGTGCAGTTAGCCGCTTCGTCTGACACCTACCCCCCCGCCAGCAGGTTCAGGCATTAAAATAACTACACAGAAATAATCAAGCTTGTCGCTGATGGTGTGGTTTGCTTTTTTAGCTCATATAGAGACATCAGAATTAATTTCAGTCTGTTTCATAACCAGTGAAAAACTCCTCACAGGAGCTTTAAGTACACGAAGGCGCCCATTTGGCTCCTTCGAGCCTTTTCTATCAGGACTCTGTGCCTGACGTACTTTTACCTCATGTTTGTGATTGTCGTGTTCATATATTGGTAGAAGTGTCTTACCTGGTTCACAGTACATTTTACCTGTGCCTCCTCTTGACCTTGTTCGCCAGGAAGCCGCTACCCTCTTTGTATCTGTGCTGCAGTTCTCACAGCGCCATCTGGTGCTTGGGAGCACATATCATTGATAATAAAGCAAGCTCTGCTCATTACAGCCATCAAAAACAGCTACTTTTTCCATTAGTATTTTTATTTTGTTTAGGACACCGTAGCTGGAGCCCCTGCTCCGGAAAAAAAGAGGAACACCTTTGTTGCTGATATATTAAGTCTGAGCTATGGTAAGTGCTTGTGCCTTTAAGCAAAGAGAGGTTTTTTTATACAGCATTTATATACAGCGTCTATACATACAACATTCACTCCAACATGGTTGCAGTGGGCATGCCAGTCCACATACACCCTCCAATTTATCTTGACTCTTAAAAAAAGGGAATAAAGGGAGGCAAACAGAGAGAAATACATACAGGCATTAACAGAAGGTTCCAGAAAGCACCAAGTCGAAAGCAAAAACAAAATAAGAGCATGCATATAAATCTTTGGGAATGGCTTATGTTTAAAACATATATGGTTTATTCTACATTTTTTTTAGAAGCTATTTTCACCTCTTTAATGGAACGACACACACTGGGAGAAGAACAAGGGACGAAATGTGATGAAGAAAAAAACACCCAGAACTAAATGAACACTGAAGAAGTGAGCACAAGAAATCACAATGTGATAGAAGTCACGGTTGCTTTTATCTCTACTTGAATTGAACAATACAAATAGAAACTCAGAGTTCTCTCAGGGAGTGCAGCGTGGTAATGTTACACTCTGAATGCTAATCCTAGTACACAGGTAATATCTAGTACATTCTAGTATACCAGTTGTTAAAGGTAAAAACACAAGTTAACCCCTTGCTGCCTGCTCTACAGGCCAGCTCTTATAATTCATACATTCGAAAGATGATAAAACTTGAATTTATAACATTTTAAATTGAATTTGAGTGTAATTTTTTTGTTAAGGGATCACCTCTGAATTTCAATTATGCATTTCCAGTATGTGTGTGAGACCATATTTGCAATGTTAATGCTTGCTCCCTGCGTCTATGAATGATGTGCTCCGTGTGAAAGCATCACCCTAGTATGCTAGTGTGCTGTAAGCCTTGTTTTACTACTGTTGCACCAACCTTGAAGCTAAATAATGAATATGAAGTGTTGCGTTTGAGGTCCATGTCCACTACCGTTTTTGAAATGCGGATTAATGACGTCGTCGTTTGTGGGGCGGCAGTGTTGGAAGGGGTCAGTGTTGTGGGGCTGCGGTCAAACACGCACACTTACAAAAACGTTCACACACTCATTTACAAACACACATTCCCTCGCTGAAGCGCGCGGGTAACGCTCTTCTTCTTCTTCTTCTTCTACTTCTGCCACTTTCTACTTCTTCCTGTAGTTGCCGAGCTGGATGGCGGAGCGGTCGAAGACGCAGCGGAAGGTGATGGGCTGGATTTCCCAGTAGGCAACGGGGTTGCTGAAGAGGCTGATGCCGGAGTACATGGCCTTCTTGCTGTTGAGGCCGGGAGGACAGAAGTCGCCTGTTCCCACTACAGAGATCTTGTTGGCATGGAGGTAGACCACCTAGAGAGGGGAATTTGAATAATGACAAGCTTTGGTCACTGAGTGGGACGTGCATGGCAATAAAATACAGAAGAAAGAGGAGATAATAATAAGTCACAATATGAACAATAACAGCTCGACAGAGGCAGAAAGTTTGTTTCTATTCAAACAGTCTGACTTCCTGCGTGATCACACGGCAAAATAACAAGAGTCGATGCTGCTTTATGCTTGAGAACATCAACAACAGAAGCTCATTTCAAATATATATCAGAATAAAAATGGCTAAAAACAATAACGCAGCTACATTTTGCTGTTTTGCACAGAGTAGCCCTCGTCATGCAGCACTGAGAGGGATAAAAATGTCCTAGAAATAAGTACAAAAGGAGGAAACTCTCTGGGTCAGACAATATAATGCTAATTACAGATTCCAAAGCGCTAAACTAAATACTAAAAAGGTTATTGTTGCCATCAAATACAGTGGAAGATGCAAGCTAAAATTATAAAGCAATATCACAAAGATGTGAAAGAATCGTCTGCTTTCAGTAAAACCGCCTTTTACTACTATAATTGTGATGTAAGCTAACTTATTTTAGTTTTGCATTCCTTGTTCCAAACAAAAATATTCCAAATTTGGTTCATTGTTATGTTTAAATATTCCCACATTCAAGTTAAAACCCATCATACTTTGCTACATCATCTGACTTCTCCTGCAGTGTCCCCGTCTGCGCCGGGTGAAACCAAGTGAGCACAAAGTGTTCTCAACAGCTTGTTGGGAGCGATTTCCAGACACTCTAATAAACTCCATAGTAACAGCTAAAAGCTGCTTGGCAGGTGGACAGTGCCATGGTTCATTAGAAGCGAATATAATCCCAATGAATTACAGGAAATTACCTCAAACAGGGTTTTATGGGGATGAGATTGATGGAACAGTCTGTTAACACTCCCCCGTACTTTCAGAAATCTGTATGACAGGCTACCAACACTTTGCCCAATAAACAAGCTAAATGGATCCATGTGTCTTTTGTTATGGAAGCCGCGGTTGACCTGTAATCGGGCGGTAAATACCTAAACAAACCAAATGCATCAAAGTAAACTCCTGCAATATGGTTTCCATCAGAGGAAATGAGCTAAATGGTTGCCAAAACTCTTTGATCATGTTATGTATTCAAACCTGGGTTCATAACACCGAAGTGTAGAAGTATTGTATATAATAAGAACAGTATGTACCTGGATGTACTTGTGGTCGGACAGGCCGGATGGAACACTGGTCAGAGCATTGTTGTCAAGGTGCAGCTCCCGCAGGTGGGGGACGTTAATCAGGGTGCCATTTTCCACAGAGCTGATCTCATTGTAGCTCAGACCCAGCCTGCAGGATAAAACAGGAAGTGGATGAGGCATGGGAATGTGCAGGAAAAATCAAGAAAGTTACATGAACGTTTGTTTTAGCCTGCGGAAATGATTGTTAGCTACTAATAAAGAACAAAAATAAATGGCTTGAATAAGGATATCGAAAATCTTTATCATCAGCAAATGGAAAATAAAAAACAACCCTATTTACTCACATCCTCACAAACACACTGCATTAAAGCTCTCTCTGTTCCACTTTGAATGCCATCTTTGCCACAAGCTTAGCAGTGATCTTATAAACACAGTATCAACATTTTTATGAGCAAACCAGCTATTTTGATGATCCAAAAACCACCGTTTAGATCTTTAGTCTAAGCACGAACAGTAATGCCAGAGCTAGCATTCGAAGGGAAGCTAATACAAACCAGAGAATGGAAACACGAGACCGCTTAAAAAACCTCAACTGCGTAAGAAATGCACGATTTTAAGTTTACAACAGGGACTTTTAAAGCAAGACTTTGTAACTTTTAAAGGATGAAAACATGCAATCCCTCTCTTAAGCATCCTCCTTGGTTTGGTAGTAGCTTATGTAGGCTAATGTTAGCTAGGAGCGTTAGTGGCTGATGTAAGCTAGCCTTAGCAAACTTAAGGTAGTTACAGCTACAAATGAACTCTATCAATTAAAAATCTTAATCAAGTATTTAAAAACACTGTGCTTAATTATTTACACTACCATACAGTACTACAATTCCTGCTAAATATTTGATCTGCTACTAGCCAGCTAGCTTACGCATGAAGCGTATTGTCAGTGGATGCTACTGACGATACTTGAGATGTAATAGGACTATCATACTCTAAAATGAAAGCAAATTTCATTATGTCATGAATAAAATGCTTTATAGTTCTTTCTTCTACAACCATACTTGGTCTGGACCATGCGCTCATGGTGGCTAATGTAAGCTAATGTTTGCTAACTTTAGATACATTATAGCAGATTACTTTAGATTCAAGCTGCGCAAATACAATATTTCTCTTAAAAATATAATGCTGTATGCATGAGCAAAAACAACACATCTTTGTGATTTCATTTCTCTGCTAGAACCTACTTGGTCTGGAGGGATGTGGCTAATGTAAGCTAAAGTAAGCTAATGTAAGCACATTTTAGAAAGATAGCTGTTAAACTATTCACTAAATTTGATGACTGAACTATCAATCAATGTGATTACACTATGTGTATCATACAGATAAAGATTTGAATAGTTTTATAAAAAGTTAAACATACTGTTCTCAAGACAAATGGAGGAATTTAAAGGAAATTCAATGCACAACTACATTGTGAATGCAATTTTTGGCCACAGGGGGCGCCGTTCAGCAATATTCACACCGTCTCGCTGTAAAGAAATGACAAGGTTAGAAAAAATATCATAATTCTTCTCACTTGGCCAGGTTCTTCAGGCCCTGCAGGCTGCCACCGGTCACCTTGGTGATCTTGTTTCCATCCAGGTGGAGCTCAGAGAGAGAGCTGGGCAGACCTGAAAACCCACAAAACAACATCATCTGCCTTAATGTCTGAAATTAGGAGGCCACTTTTACCAGGAAAGGGATAGTAGCAATTTGCAACATAAAATTTAAGCTCTATTACATCCAATGATGCAGATTACATGTCTCGTTTTACTAGACATGCTCCCACCCTGAAACAGGCGGAATTACTATGCAGAATAACAGAAACATGCATCCTTTTAACTCAAGTTTTTGGCTGACTGGATTAAGCCAAATCCCCTAGTTCAAGTCTTCCAAGTGAAAATAGACGTTAGAGTTTTACCTTTAGGGATCTCAGTGATGTTAGTATCTGCAATGCGAATGTAAGAGACCCTCTTAAGGTCAGCAAAAGCACCGCCATCAATCCCGGCGCTCTTCAGAGGGTTGGACCCGAGCTCTGAAAAAAAAAACGAAAAACAAATTGAGGGCGCAGAAAGAAAGAGAGAACAGCAGTTATGGATCATGGGTTAATTCCTGTCCTGGTGTGTTATGGGAACACAGAGCTGAGTCATCAGTAAACAAAGTCTTTGGCAACGGAATAGCTTATGTTTGCAATACAGCCTTTCTCCATGCCAGATTCCCCGATTTGTCACGGATTATAATTCTAATATCATCGCATTTTATGTGATTGATTCCACACTTTGAGCTTTAGCTGGGCAATGACAGATCACACGTTTTATAGGAAGTTTTACAAGTCTGAGATGAGTTTTCAAAGTGACAAGGGAGACGAGGGGCGAAGGAGGATAAAGGAGAAATAATCTGCGATTTTCTTGCGGCAAACAAAACAAAACATATGCTGTGTAATCATGCATTCACAGGCAACCACGGTCCGCGGCAAACTCATTACTTCCAGATTGTCACTGTGTATAAATCGTGTCTCTGTGAAATTCCATGAAGGAAACTTTCCCTTCTGGTGTCTTTCCTTCCAAACAAAATCAATCACATTTGCCGTTCCCACACAATTAACGACTGACGAAGTAATAATAAATAGAACGACTGGATATTTGAACCGAAGCCTGGGGCAGGTTGTGTGTTTGCAAACACTTAATTTCACCATTCCAGTGGGCCCATTGCTTGCCTTATGCCTTGGCAGACGTGTATATTTCCAAAGGGCTTTCAAGTAATCCTCAACTTAGTTCTGTAACTCTTTGATCAACATTGAATGAAGCCAAAAGAAGATCTGAGCAAAATCGTAATTTTCACAGTCCTTTCCAAGAGAGAATCCTTATTTGTCAGTATATCACAAGAAATCTCTGCACAGACTGTGGAAATATCAAATTTAAACACTGGTTTTTGCTTCGGGTAAATATTTTTTACCATTCCTGCTGAACTGGAACCAGTCCACAAGACCACGAATTTACCTCCAAAGATGTGACCTACTTCTGAATAATAAGAACCTTTTCTAACCTGTGGTATCAAGCAAATAAATGTATTCATACCCATGACGATGACGTTGGACATGCCCTGGAAGGAGGCCTTCTTGATCTTGGTAATCTCGTTCTCGTGGATGCGGAGCTCCTGCAGGCTCTTGGGCATGTTGGCGGGCATGTCCTTCAGCATGTTCTTGGACAGGTAGAGGCGCTGCAGCTTGGTCAGAGGGCTGAGGGCCTTGGCGTGGATGATGGTGATTTTGTTGTTGACCAGGATCAGAGCCTATAAGGAAGGATGATACCGGACGATAGAACATTTTCATTCTTGCTACTTGGAGAGCATTTAGAGCTTTGACCACTTTCCATCCATCCATCCATTATCTATACCGCTTATCCTGTTCAGGGTCGCAGGGGGGGCTGGAACCCACGCATGCACAGGGAGAACATGCACAAAAAGGCCCACTACATCCGAACCCGGGATTCGACCTTGACCTTTCTAACTGTGAGGCGAGCAGCCCCTTTGACCACTTCCTTCACTAAAAATTGAGTTGGTGTAAACTCTGTCTTAATAGCATAGACTGTATAAATAATGGAAGTAGCCTTGGTGACGTCGCCCATTGGTTTGTTGGTTGCCTTTTTGGAGCCTCGAGTTTAGAATACCGGCTGACGCCATGTTGGTTTTCTTGAGCCACATGGCCAATTAGGAATAACATTAAGGCTTATTATAATTTAAAAGAGTGAGTTATATAAAACAATTCACCCCCGCGTTGTTAACAGGTTAAATTGTGCAGTAAAGTTGGTCTAAATGGAATTGACTCTGTTTGGAAGCTAGGCTCAAGTTGCCATTTGAGGAACTGCAGTTTTTGGCACATTGACGCTTAGTCAAACAAGCCATTGCTCAAACTTCATCATGGAATTTGAACCTCATCTAAATTTTTACACCTTAGTGGCTTTCCTGTTTTTCCTTCCTCTCAAAACCACCACGGGACGATTAAACTTTCCAGATGAGATTCCACAGAAAGACTTCTGAGCTCGGCAGATGTCAGTCGCTCCATCCCTGCGTTCTGTCAAAGATGGACGGGCCAGGTTCAAGTCCACTCTGAGGCAATATGAGAGGAATCTCCCTCCTGCTGTTCCGCCCTCATGGAAGCAGACACACGGCAATGTGAGGTATGTGGATGACTCCCTTGAGAGGTCAGTTACATTACAGTGGAAACAGCTCCGGCCCTCAGACAGAGGTATTTATTGCAAGTAGAAAAAAAAAGGTACTGCAGTTTAGAAGCGTGAGGGTGTAAGGCCTACGGGTGAATAGTTTCCGTGCACCTGGTGAGTGGAGATGGATTGTAAAGGCTGGAGAAAAAAGGCTGCTATAGGTGGATATGTGGATGTTTTGGGATGGGAGCAGGGTTCATTTTTTAGAAATTGCTTTCAGCTTGAGTTTCTCGTCAGCCTCCTGGAGGAATTCTCCTTTCAGTTTTCAATTTGAAGACACTCAAAAACGACGTATTAACGATGGATTACATGTCAGCTTCTTCCTTATTTGTTCCTTAGCAACCGCTCAAAGTTTTGTGTCCTACATAGGTTTACAAATGGGTTTAATACAAAATGTTTCCTCATGGGCATCATCAAGGCCTCATGTTGGGGAAGAGTTGTATAACAGTTACATAAGACACATTACATAACATTAATAATGACACACAGATGGATGTAAAATGTCTCTTACGTGGAGTCCTTTCAGGTTCTTGAAGTCGTTCTCCTTGATCTCAGTGATCTTGTTGTTCTGCAGGTCCAGCAGGGTGGTGTCGTCTGGGATGTCCCCGGGAACGGTCTTCAGACCTGATGGGACATTTTTTGATTTATTAGATGGAGGCTGCAAGGCGTAGATGCATGCAATAAATTCAGAGGAGTGATGGATCATGGGAGGGTAAGGTTGGGGTTAGGTGGTGAGAAGAGGTTAACCACACTCCGACCTCAACAGGAAATGGTTTACTAAACTCGTTTCCATGAGTTTTTGAATTTTAGTGTCGGCTTCCATCAACAGTTAAGTTTAAACTGCAAACAGGGACCCTTAAAAAGTCTTCACATTATATATTCTCTTTATGGTTTTTTACTTTAAGCACTAAACACAAGCTTCCTGCCAAAGTCGGAGCTGCTTTCCTGATTTCCCTTGAGGGACTTCCGTATTTATGTTTCTGTCCTTGCTTTTGTCGTTAGCTTGAAGTTGGCTGGGTCCACTGGAAAAAGGTGATGTCACATATTTATGTGAGCTAATCAGAGTTCAGCATCTTCTAAATTGCAATGTGATGAAAGGTGTTGGGTGGTTTGTGTATGCTAGTAACGCCGTGTGTCAATCTGATCAAACCACACCAACATAAACATGATTTAGCGTATTAGCTGAGCGTTTGAGCGTTAAACTTTCAAAGTAAAGTGAGTGAGGATGTTCTTCTCGGGGACTGTGGATTTAACAACACAAAGAAGAAGAAAATCTGCAAAAAAGGTAGCGACACTTTGAAATAACAAAGTCTCCGTTGTCATCCTTGAATGCAGCACGTAGCCTCAATGAAAGGGTGCAGAACTGGTTTCATTGGTTTCATGGTGGCATTCCAAAGGGACCAAAACCCTTTCTGATGTGCTCCGAAGCACACATGGTGGAAATGGACCTTAAAACAAATTTCCTTTGGAGAAAGTAAGCGGCTGCATACCTGGACACTGAGCTCACGCTCAGGGCGCTTTGCTTGGACTTTATCACGGCACGTCATGGCTGATGTGACACAGAGAACGGCTTCTGTAGTTAGAAAGTGGACTGCTTTTAAAAAAATAGAGCAAAGACAGCTGGAAACTGCACCGTGTGCTCGTCTGCATGCGCGGTATTCATAATGGGAGGTTTACATTTCACAGGACGAAGCGTAGAATAAACTGTTTAACAAAGAAGCTCCTCATACGCATGTCTGCGCCCTGAGAGCTTGCGACGACTTCTGTTCACCCAAACATTACCTCCGGCTTCTCTGTCAGCTTTTCCAGCTCAGCAGCGGATGACCCACAAACCATCACAGCTGTTTGTGGTCGCCGCCATCATTACAGCACAGCGCCGAATTGCTCCATGCTTGCACACACACATTCTTTTTTAATTGTTCTCTAAATGTCAGACAATCTCGGCCTTTGCTGCTTCAATTTTGAGTTTTCCTTTTTTTAATTTGTCTCTTAAGAGAAACCTGACTTCAAAAGGAAACAGCAGGACTACCTGCCTGTCTACCTGTCTGTGTGGCGAGTGTAAACAGTTTAAAGTGGGTCAGTTAGTTGTTTCAGTATCTTTATAGATTTCTGCAGAGTAAAACTCCTCATTTCTTGCTGTTTACATGAAGGTATCACAGTCACAGACAAAGTAGAAAATAAGGGGACAAATGGATTCAAAACTTCATTATTCTGCTCTGTGTTCATTTTAGATGTTAAAAAAAGAGAAATAAACTTCTTTGCAAGTTCATTTTAAATATTTCTGGCAGTTTTTCAAAATAAAAGTAACCAAAAAACTCAATAAAATAAATGTGCGGCACCACTGCAGCTTCTATCACAAATACTTCATCATATGAAGTCAGCATCTTTTTAGCTGACAGCCACTTGGCAGGAAATGATGGAGACAAATCAGACTTGCTCCCACTATTATAGTCACCATAATCGCTCCAATTTAAAGCAAAGTGATTGAGATATTTAGTTTATGATTGCTATGGATTGGGCTCATTTTCAGCTCTTCCAAGCATTGATTAAGGTGTTTATGTAATGACCTTTATGGTGATTAACAAAGGCCTGATTGCCTCATGGGAGGTGAGTAATGTCTTGATCTTTAGGAGGTAATTCAGAAGTTGCAGGTTGATGTAATATGCACGCTAACTAACCGCACATCTCACACAATCGCTGCGGATAGAAGACACATCTGGAATCAGAAAAGCTGCTGATTGTGCCGTTAGGAACAGAGTGATATTTGGAACAGGAAAAGGCTGTTGTGCAAGCCCATCGATTGGCACAGCCACAGACCTGAGTGTTTTATCTGTCATCCTGCAGGATTTATGGGGAAGAATCCACATCTACAATAGAGAAAAGTTTTGGATGTCGCAGAGGCCTGTGTGTGTGTGTATCCACATTTATGCATGCAAGTTTTAATCTTGTGTGTGTCTTAAAGTGTGAGCGTGTGTTTGCCAGCAGGTCTGGGGAACAGATGGAGGCTCAGGGCCAACCATGCCGATCCAGCCACGGAGCTGCGTCTCCTGGGGGAGAGAGAGCGCTGCTGCTGACTGAGGCCCCGGCTGCAGGACTGACTGATGTAATGGAAACGTCCTTCCCCTGAACATCACTTCTCCAGCAGTCTGTCGCTCTGACTGTCGAGCCACCTGCCTATCAGGGTCTGTAAGCCCTTTTTCCATCTCGCCGTCGCAACCCTGGCCCTCTTACGCTTATTTAACCAAAGTGGTTTGACCCGGTTATGTCTGCCCACTCCTCTTTTTTTATTCCCACAGTTTGTCCTTCATCTGTCTCCGCGTTGCTTGTTCCCCCTTTCTTTCCAAACAAAAGCGGAGCCAGAAAACTATCAAACAAACAGCGCGGCACAGCACTTTTATGTAATAAACAAGAATAAATGAGGTCAGGGGATTTTCTGCGAGATGACTCAGGCTGTTGTTTATGCTATACATCAGATTAGACAAACAGAATAGATGCGCTCCGAACAACAAGGACGACAACTGAGTAAATTGTTGTGACTGAATTAAAATCCCACTGAGTTATTGTCATCTTTCGGCCTTGCTTTACATTTAAAGTGTTGGAACATTTCAGCTTGTTGTAACTGGAATTAATTCAGGACCTTCCTATAAGCAGGCAGTGAAATGAGACTTGTAGCATCTGTTAGCATTTATATTATCAACGATGCTGTCATGTTCTCTGCAGGATTTCCCCCTCGACTGACCTTGTGGGTTTGGGCGGACAGTGTCAGAGACAACCGAGCTTGTAAAGCTGGTGACTTTCCCTGATCTTAAATGTCATTCGAGACAATAAAAGTACAGTGCAGACACCCGTCTGACCTCAGATTGATCCATTAAAGGAAGCTCAGAACCAAACGCAGGAAGGACATGGATGTGAACAAGATGCCTGTAAAATTAAGTTTGAACTCATTTATTGTAATCAAGAAACTCTGGGAGGTTTTATTGGCTACATCATGCGACGATCCAGTAACTGATGACTCGTCTTGGTTTTTGAAGTCGTATTCCTCAAGATTAAAAGCATATTAATGTGCAGAGTAGTTGCAAAACAGCAGCAGCAGATTTATGAAGCTGTTTTCTTGAAGTTCAGCTTGAGCTCTTTCCAGGTTTCCAAACACAAGTATTTGTTGCTTTTCTTGGTTTTATAATATTGAATATTGGATCAGTTGTAGGACAAAACAGGCTATTTTTAGCCCTGACTTTGGACCCTAGGAAAGTAGGACATCTTATATTCTATGGGAAAAAATATTGATCAATAAGACATCCAGCTGAGTTCTTGCCCTCTTTCCTCTGGTAAAAATAGAAAAGTAGCTTTTTCCATTCGTAAATATACATTTATAACATAACATATTATAATATATATAATATACACAAACGTAAGAAGCATCAGGGGCATGTGTCTTGTCTTACCGAGGTCAGAGCACTGGATCACGCGCAGGTGGCACTGGCATCTGAAGGGGCACTTTGGTCCTTCAGGCATGACAGGGAAGCCCGCTCCTACAATGGGGTCACCCGATCCCGGCTCATCCTCCATCATGAAGTCGAGGAAGCCAGACTGGTGGAAGGGCAGAGCCCAGCAGGCAGTGACCAGGAGCAGAGAGAGACAGGCTGACCTCATGGTGCCGCTAGCAGGGAGCCTGGAGGACGAGAGGACACAGTTCAAAGGTTTGGGTGGATACATTTCTAAAATAGTCTGTCTATGATTAACTTTAAAACTGCAATAGTCTGTTTCTAATTCACTGTGATTTCCATTGAATCAAAGGCAGAGAGAAGCACGCAGTGAGAGGAAGACAGAGGCATTGATTGATGTCCAGAGAGGCAAAAGGTCAAAGGTAAGAGGTGGAGGCCAGGGGGCTAAAGGGTCAAACGCCTGGGCGTAACCGTTTAGTGAGGTCTGTCAATTAAGCTTTTTAAATGGTCAGTTTTAGGCAGAAGGTGAAAGGTGAGAGCAGGGGTTGGTGCAAGAAAGGTACACAATATTACTCTGTCAGAAAAGACGAGTCCCAGGGGTAACTAGTTTTAAAGTCACTTATCGGAGAGCAAAAACAAGACATATTTTTAAAAGTAGCTATTTATCGGTTGCTTTTTGCTAACTAGTTCAAGAGCTTATCTATTAGCCTACTTTTAGCCGTATTTGAACATTTATCCATTACATTGAGCTAACTAGCTACTTCAGCTGTCTACCATTTTTAAACATTCATCAGTTGCAATTTGCCCTTTCAATTTTTCCATTCAGCTACTTTTAGAAATCTCATTCAACCATTTAGCATTTGAGGAGTGTGTTTATTAAGGCTTTAGCATTAGCTCTTTTAGCTGCTAACTAGTCAATCGAGCTACTCCAACATCAACAACACACTAATGTTTTGTGGTTGGCTCCTAAATTAAGATCCAGTTACCATTATGAATTATGTAATGTATAATTGTCTTTTGCAACAGAGAAGAAAACGCTGTTAGCGGCTGCATGAGCAACATCTGCATTTTGTTTTAAAGGCTTACACAGGGGATGCATCATGGGAAATTTCTCTGGCTGCCACTGTATACAACTGTAGGCTACGATTTTGTCAGTTGAAAAGTAATGAATCACAGAGATCATTTGTTTGTCATTAAAGTGCTTCGTTGTGTATCTGATGATGCTCATGGAGGAGCGCACATGTACTGTACTAGTGGAGTCTTTGGGACAACCACAACCCGTTTGACACATACACATACATTCTCTCAAACAACGTGGAGATCCACACAAACTCTCTGACCCTTCACACAGTAACGCACACACAGACAGTCTGAAAAACCCAGCAATCTGCTTGTCATGTCTTTAGCCAAAAAAGTTGCTCCTTCCCTCTTGGTGCCACAATAATTGAAGGGCGGATTTGAGCCGCAGCTGCTAACAAATGATTTGGGAGAAGTTGGTCTACAGCGGACCTTGACCTGAACATCATGACCAGGATCATAAAACAGACCAGAAAATATCAGTTGGTTAGAGCTGAAATTGTATATTATGTATCTTTAGGTGTAAATAAGGTAAAAGTTGGGGTTTGTGCACGTTGTGTTATATGTGTACTTTATCTTTTCACGAGTGTGTGTCTTTTAGAATGAAAGAAAAGCAGAGGAAGAAGTGCTGATGTTGTACAAATCCAGGTTACATCAGGTCGCAGAGATCACGTCTCCGAGGGACTCTCGACACAGGCAGTAATTATAGTTCCTGTCCACAACACAGCCGCCACTTTGACACACTGTACAGCTTCGGCGCAGTGGTTACAGTGCTCGCATACAGTATAACCGAGCTCGAAATCACTTCCATTCAGAAGGGAATTGTGTTGGATGGGATTACTCTGCCTTTTAAATGTTTCTTTTGTGCTCTTGTTCTGTTGCTGTGAAGCGGAAAAAACTTGAACATTCAGAGGGGGTGACTTCATAAACTCGGCACTTTGAGCCTGGAATTGTGTCACACCATGTTTAATGTCTTGATGCAGTTTTCCGTGCAGACGTTTGCCATTTTGTCTCAACTGGAAACACGGAGTACATACTGTACAGGAGGCGTTGAAACAAAGAGCTCCGGTCTGAACATACCCAGAGGACACGTTGTTCCAGTCTCCTCCAGAATGAGTAATCTTGGCTGTGTCAGACTCTCTTATCTAAGCCTAGCTGAAAGCTCAATCCAACAAAAACCTTGTCTACAGACTTGGCAGCGGCGCAATGTCGTCATTTCTGGATTTAGGGAGGTAAAGCACTCCTGGGTCAAGAAGTGCTTGTAGATGCCTTTTAATGGTTTGTTTTATGTTGGCTTGGATGCCGGATGAGCTGGGCTTGTCTTGTTGTGGGATGCAGTAATTGCGAATAGTGGAAAGTATCACAGTGGATTTATCACTTTCATAGAGGTACTGCTGTTATGAACTCCTCACATCTGGCACTTCCTGCAGACTGGAACATTCAGAATTAAAGCTGCTGCACAAAAAACACAGAGGTTCCCCCCACTGATTCCTGACCCTTATCTCCCTGCTTTGACCTATGGCCACATGCACATAAACAGATATACATCCACATGTGCACTGGTGCAGGATTTCAGACTGCCCGCCATGTGCGCTGCCATCAATCCATCAACCTTTGCCCATAAATGTTTCGGCAGCTTTTAATGCGAGCCAGACTAACCAAGAGAAAAAAGAATGGAGAGTGATCTCAAACTAAGCTCCAAGAGCATTTAATGGCTTTAGCGTAACTGCAAAGACAAGAATTACTGCTACTTTGTGAGTCATAATCAGGCCCAGGAGTTGTTGATGAGGAAAAATCTAGGAAAAAGGAATAGAAGAGATTTTAAGGGATTATTTTTTGGGACATTATCAAACGATTTGCGGTTGAATAACTACTATAAGTGGTATTAATGTAATTAGATTAGGGGATTTCAGATGTGGAGATGCAGGGTTTTAGCAATGTAATATGTTCGGGGAAGTATGAAGGACTTAGTCAACAAGATCTGTCTGAGAGCATAAAGGTCACTCTAAATTCAAAACAATGAATTATGGTCATCTTTCTTTAAAAGTGGAAATTCCAGCTTCCCAAGCTGAGATGAACCTCTGAAGATAATGCATGAGGCAGCCTACTGTGCTCCGGGGGGGTTGGATCTCTTATTACCAGTCTGCTCAGATGCCCTGCAGGATGGCCTGGTCTAAGGAGATGCCTCCACCTCCACACAGACACACAGACACGTAAAGAATCCACTGAACACACGACGCAGCCTCCTGAAACCACACACTTGAGAGCGCGCATGCTAAACCCAGAGGGCTGTCAACAGAGCGTGCTGGAACATGACTTGACCATGCAGACTCTGCATCCTGCCAGTATCAGCATTTCTAATCCTCTCACAGAAGATCACTACTTACTTGGATAAAAGGTATTCCCCCTTTTTATTCTCACTTTTAAAGTGGAATCCAAGTGATTGCACTGGGCTGGAATTCAAACTTTGATGCTACAAAAGGTTTAGTGCCCTGCAGCTTGGAAAACATGAAACTCCAAGTTTCATTGCCAGCGTGAAACTTTGATGTATCTTTGCAGCTGGTTTTTGTTTCTTTGTCCACTTGTTTTTTGAACACATTCAACCTATGACTTCATGCAGGAGCATGGCCAGTATCACATGGTGGTACGGCTGTATGCCAGTTTACAAGATGAAAATGGGACAGGCTTTATCTGCAAGAAGTGGACTGACACTAATGTGGCAAAAATTGGTTCCCAATCTAGTGTCCTGCTAATAACACTTTTAGGAACCATGCAAGCAAGACTGGCAACCTTCAAACAAATGCTAAATGTGACGCACATGGCCAAGAAAGGAGGTCAAGCCAAACAAAATAAAAGTTGAACTCCATAAAAAGTTGAAGAGACAGTCGCCCCACAGCATCTCAAAGTCGTGTCGTTGACAGACAAATGGTCAATCAAGGCCTTCAGAGAATGAAGACTCTGCATGGTCAGCAGATGCCTGTTGGAGTATTGCATATGGAACTCGTAGGTATAGAAAAGATACATCAGACAAACACAAGCAGCTGTGAGAAGGTTTTCAAAAGATTTACAATCAACCACATCCCACAGAAGGATGAATGGTACTCCAACCATCTCTATCTTTCTTCTGACGCCTGCGATCAATCACACTGTGTCTGATGAAGAAAAAAGGGGGAAAGGTTGACATTTCCTGTGGTGGCGGCAACCCTTGTCAATTCTCCCGTGTCCCTCTTTTGTCTCATCTCTTCCCATCTCTCTTCCCTCCCACCACTTTCCCCTAAGTCTGGCCCCAGCATTGCTAATGATTCCCAGACAGGAAGCAGAGCTTGCATGAGGGAGTAAAGTAATGTTCTCTCCTTTGCTTTGTCACTTTCCTTTCTTTGCCGATGCCTTTCATTGAAACTTTCGAGCTCAGAAAATCAATGAGATACTCGCAGTGCGATTACCATATCAAGCGAACTCATCAAATCTTTCACTGAAAGTTCTGCAGCATGAAAGGAACAGGCTGGAGCATTAAAAAAAGATGGTGTCTCGAGTTAAATCAAACCACGTTGCATTGAAGGAACCAATAAAAAGCAGACAATAACTACCATCCAACTATCCACCCGTGTCCGCTGCCTCCCCCTCCCCAGTAACTCTCTACAGACCTGCGCCTGCTGGCCATGAATCACTGGAAGGTATTTACAAGGCCACAGTACGTTTGAAACACGTGTGGCCCTTTTAGCCCATCAGCAAATGAATCCAAGCTCACCTCCTAAACAAATGCTCACACACAAGATCGATTGAGGCTTAAAGACGCCAAGAAATCGCTACTTTAAGAGTCCTGTCTTTGGAAGTGCTGTAAGGAGTTGGTGGTCATCAACAGATTTCTGATATATCAGGGGATTTCTTAAGTAAGAACATGTGTATCTGAAAATATGCAAAGACACGGCCAATAAACAATTTCAGAGCCAAAGTGTTCTTGTAACAGGACTTAGGCCCAATCAGTCTTGTCAGGAAAGGAGCCGTCCATGCCTCTCCATATGGGACTCTCTCTAAACTCTCCTCCTACCACTACAATCAATATAATTTCTTTAAGCAGCACGTAGAAAAAAGGTCAGAGCCATTACTATTATTTCAAGATCATTTGAGGTGATTGCTGCTGTTGAGTTATAGCATGAGAAAGCCAGCAAGTGGTTAAACCACATTTCAGCTGTTCCATGAGAAGAGCTGTCGGCCTGCCATCAACCTCAGTCCCATTATCAACAGTCTGCGCTGCACAGACGTGGACGAACTGCCCTTTCTTCTCTTTCCATCTCCTCCTCCCTTTTCTGCGCTCTTTCCTTCCGTCCTCAGAGTCTCTCCCATAGCTGTATGGTATTTTCTTTCTCTGTCTGACCCTTGAAACTTTGGCCAGCAGGACTGACATGTGGAACTTTCTGGGATTCCAGTGAGCAGAAAGGAAGGAGAAAAAAACATTGCATGGCTGATGTCCATTTAATTCCATTGTTCTTTTGCTCTTTTCAACCCAGACAGTTGAAGTCCAGATGGAAAAAATGCAGCCCCTGAGTGCAAATCTGGGCCTTGTCCCCTCCAAACATTCATGCACTCATTCCTGGTTCAAATGTGAAACATCTGCTAAGCTCAACTCAAAAGTATGAACTGCTGTAGACCTTTTATTGCTCTAAACATATGTTAGTACAATGTTTATGCCTCTTTTAGCCTCCATTCTAATCTAAGTCCCACTTTTCCTTCTGTTTTGTTTGTCTTAAGTTTTCCTTGTTCAGTTTCACTCTGGTTCTTTCACTGCAATTCACTGCAGCTGAGCCTTATTAGCTTTTCTTTCCTGCTGGCAAAAAGGATGTAATGAGTTAGCTGAAGTTGTGTGGTGGCTTGCCGGGAAGCTTCAGACCTCTTTGATAGAGGAAGCTGTACCATTACGGGATTAATGGCACTGCGAGTTGCCAGGTACAGCTTTTTTTCATCTCCTCTTCAAAGCCTCTCACTTTAAGTTGCCCCTAGCAATTTGGGTGCCGTTCTGCTCCTGTGGAAACACAGCAGCAATCGCCACGGTGGGCAAAAAAGCGTTGAGGAGAAACAGGGCCGAGGAACAGACAGATAAGAGATCGGGGGTTAAAACGCTCTGGTTGCCGTCTTAATCTGCTGCTGAAATGGAAAGTGTGAGAAGCAGCAGAAACAACTTTTCCAAATCAATGTCCTGACAGGCAGTAATGGGCTGAATCAACACAAAGAACTCCTGATTGTTGTTTCAACCTTTTTCCCCTCATTTGCTTGTGGACTGCCCAAACGCCACAGGGACAAAAAACGAGAGAGAGAGTGAAAGAAAGCTAAACAAAAAAGAGGGAACAAATCAGTGCAATACATCATGATCTTTCCCACTGACATTAGCAAATGATTACAAGCAGAAGCAAACAACTTGAGGAGAAAATCTAAATGTTCTGCCTCAAACCCTTGTTTTTATGTAAGCATAACAAATCTTGATTTACTTTGCATGTATAAAACTAACACACTCCAAGAGCTAGCTTGGGGGAACGCTCTTCCATATGGGTTACATCCAAACAATCAACAAACAAGTGTCCCAACACTTGGCCGATCACCACAAAAAGCCGCAGATAAATGAAACACAAGCTGAAATTATAAACTGAAAACAATGGCACTCAGTGGTAGAAACTTCAGAGATTAACAATTGGCCAGAAGGATACGTTTTTTGGCAGAGGGGTGAGGTGCTAGCATCAACTGCACTACCACACCCCCTTCCCCAGCCGCGGCTCTTTTCCCTGGAAATGATTAAAGTCTCTCATCACAAAGCCAGAAGAGCTGTGGGAACAAGACCTGGCAACATGTCGGGAATATAAACTGCACACACAAACGTATGGAGAAGAAGTGAATGAAACTAAATTAAATTTAGTGAGAGAGAAAGGACACACAGAGGCTCGAATGTAACGGCAAACCCAACAGAAATACAAACAGTGATCGTATCTATACAAAATGCCATCATCTGCATATAACCTAACTTGTGTCTTTTGCCGTGCTTCCATTTATTCAAATAGTCACAATTCAGCAAAAGCAAGCATCTATCTCTTTCAAAATGAGTCCACAGTGAAACCTTACACTTTATTCCTAACCCCCCTTCACCCATTTTTACCCATACTTTCCCCCTCATAAGAGTGAAAGGATAAACCTACCTGTTCTCAGTAGAAGCAAGGCAAAGAGAGTAGAAGTGGGCGAGATGAGCTTGACTCCCAAAAATCCAGTCAAGTGGGGGGATGAGACTGTGAAGTGGCTGCGAGGGCCTATGGGGTAATTGGACTCGGAGCGCGTGTAGCCAAGATCAAGCAGGTGTGCTCTGTCACAACAAGGGGAGGAGAGAGAGGGCGAGCGAGGAAGAGAGACAGAGGAGAGAGAGGGGAGAGAGATAGAAGGAGGGAGGGGTCCGACCGCCGAGCTCCTCTCAGGACCGAAACAATTGGTGGAGAACTTGCCCCGCTCTCGCTGCGTGCTCCAAAAACAGCTGGAAATGGAGAAGGAGGAAGAAAAAAAAAAGGGAGAGAGAGGAGGAAAATGGAGACAGGGAGAGGGAGCAATGAGAGAAAAAAGAAAAGGGAAGGAGGCGAAGAAGAAGAGAGGCAATAAGCAGTGATTCGTCTGGCAGCCTCTCTCACTGTGACATCTGGTAATGATAGGTCCGGTGTGGAGCATATAAGAAAACGCTGCACACAAACTCCATTTCTCCCTCTTTCACACTCTCTCTGTCATTCATCCTCATTCAGCCTCCGTACTGACTACCCCCAGGAAAAACAAAAACACCACACACACACACACACACACACACACACATACACACACACACACAGACTTTTGTCTAATCTATTCAGATGGGCACCTCCCCCCAGTAAACCCCCTTCTCTCTTTTAACCCCAAATCTTGATTAGGTTTGTTTGGGTTTCCTTAATGGACTTTTGGGTCTGTTGGCCAAAAACAGAGAGGGGGGCACATTTGGGGACTATGTGGGAGGTAGACGGACCCTTGCAAACAAATGTACTGGACAAATTAAAAATGTAATACAATCTATCCTGAGGGGGACATTGATCTATACATTATTCCATGGGAAGCCACCCGATAGATGTTCAGGCGTTTCTCTCAAAACAACAAATGGGAACCTCAAGGTGACGCCAGAGGAAGAGTCAGAGGATTATTAAAATAATTGGGGTACATCATCTGGGAACAAAGAATGGCTGTACCAATTTTTGCACCAATTCATCCAGTAGATGCTGAAATATTCACAGTGAAAAACATTCATGGTGGTCATTCTTTAGAGTCAATGGAGTACCAATTGATTGTTGCCGTTGGTTATAAATCATGGTGCAGAATGCTTTCATCATTTAAATCTGGACCTGCGTTTGCTGGAATGGACCTGCCAAAAGCTGGATCTAATCAGGGCAAAGGTAAGCAGTCTGTTTTCCGACCCCAAGTGAACCAGAACTCGTCTTATCATCATAAAGGCAAGGTGTTGGGGTGTTTAGAGACACTGTGTCATGCTGTTGCAGTAAGGTCCCAAGTAGCTTCTGCATTTCTCTCCATCAGCAGCCATGTGTTCAGTTGGCAAGAAAGTCAAGGCGTCTATCTGCTTCCTTATTCTAATTTACTCTACATCGTAAAAAGCAGCAATCACACTTTAACTGGAAATGATGATACATGGATAAAGCCGTCAGTAATCTCGATTTGTGTGTCAATCCAGACTTATTCCCGCTTTTATACGTCTGACGAAGTCTGGAATTTCCGCACAGTCAGCAGTCATGGAATTTCGTCATGGACTGATATTACTGAAGTTCCAGTCCAAAGTTGAGATGACACATTTGAGAAATTACCAGCTACTGAAGGCCTGCAAACACCTGCAGTGATTCAAGCTCTTGCATGCTATCAGATTGTTTCCTTCGATCAAATAGGCTTCTCGGTACTTTCCTTCTTGTGTCTTTATTGAACTCTTGATTTTGATCAACACTCGGATAAAGGACAATCACTTGATGAGTGTTCTCTCATCTTCTCTCTTTCTCCGTTTTCTCTCCCTCTTTCACTTCTAGCCCAAACGAATCAGGTAGCAAAAGAGCAGGTTTTGTCCTATCCGCCATGTCCTCTCTGAACTCCACTGTCTTTCCCAGCAGAAGGCAAAGGTTAGACCACACACATTGTGGCCTCAAGTGTGTCAAAACAGACCACCTTGGTCTCAAGAGAACTTCTCATATTGTTGGACAAACACTTTTCAGGCAGTTGTACAGAACAATGACCTTAGATAACTTGCACTTTGTCGCCTGAGGTTGAAGTAAACCGCTAGAGCTCAAATTTAATCCACAGATGGGAGGAAGGACAATAGGAAAAGACCAGCATGGAAAGAGGTCAGAGGCCAAGAGGATTACAGCATGATGTGGATAAAACCAGGTGTCCAAGACAAATGGTGAGATCATACCTGGCAGATTTTACAATAATGGGAACAATCTTAAGCAGATGACGATGGAAAGCAGGCCTGTTTTAATAGAGTGAGCAGGCGGCGACACGTGGCTGTTATGGAGACTTTGAGGTGTTGTGGAGATCTAACCTGTGACCCGGTGGTTAGCGGGTGGCCTCTGAAGAAAAGTCACTAAATTTTGTGGCTGAAACTGACTTTTGACCTCCCTCAGGCACACAAGCGTAGAAAACCTTTAAAGGCAATCAAAGAGTGTCATATTACAACAGATTAATAAGAGATACCCTGCCAATGAGTTCCCAGGTGTTAATATGCCAATGCAGTAACAGAAGAAGCAAAAAGACTCCAAGGATAGTACACGGTATGATGGGATCAGGAGGCAAAAAACAGGCTTAGGGATGTCAAGACAAGAAAAATGAATCAGAAGAGGCAGCGGGGTCAAGGAAATTCCAGGTAGACTAAAGGGGAAGATCAGCAGGTATTATCTGCGCTTAGAAGAAAAGAGGCTTCTGAGAGGGGTCAAAGGGTCCATATCAAGTTGTGACCTCAGCATCTCTTCGTTTTGCTGTAAGCCAAGAAGGATTTGCTCAAAGAAAGAGCAATGAAGGGATCCAGATAGTGACAGTTTTGGATATTCTGGGCAAAAACAAATTTTTGATTCGTTGATCCTGCCGTAATGAAGCTACAGGCTTGATTTGTAAACCTCAAATGGATATGGTCTTCAACATAGTTTTTAAGTAAAATTCAAGATGGTTTATGAAGAGGGTTTCAGCTGTATTTTCCATTATATTGAGACATATAGGTCTGTTTGCCTGTGCAGACATGCCTCAGTAAGAAGACGAACCTGCGACTCATTGCCCCATCACTCAACATCCAAACCTGAACATGTACACAGTCTTCCAACGGGGACCTAGAGGCTATATCTATACGCTCTATTTCCCCTCTATACATCCCCGGCATCACCATCAGTTATCTGGAACTCTGCCATCCATTCATACTTTTCTTTTCCTTTTCTATCTCTGAAGTCTCAAACTTTCCAATTCAACCAGTTACTACCGTTCCTGCACAAGCACCATCTTTGCTAGGGTATCACAGCTGATTGTGAAGAAACATTTAAGAGGTCATTAAAGTCGGTGTTTTCCCCTGAAGGGAAATGATGTACGAGAGTGTTAATGACAAAGCTTTTATATTGAAGGAAAAGAAAATAAGCTATACCGGTTATATCTTTATGTCTGGACAGGTTTGATCGATGGAAGCTCATTTAAGGGTGTGGTTTGGATAACAGATGTAGCCTCGAGGGATGTCTAGATGAACAACTTGTTTAAAGGCCTTTTATTATTTCATTTTATGCATGTATTAGATTGAATCTCTTCCCACCAATAAAATTGTAATTTGACAGCAGTTCTAAAAAACAACTGGAACAATGTGGCTTGATGAAGATGTTTTCTTCTCATAAAAAAAACTTTAAAATCATGTCGAGTTTAATGAGTATACAATAAGGGTTTGATATGCGGTGGGTGGATCACTCCTGTAAAGATGATAAAGTAGGATTGAGATGGAAACTTGCTTTAGCAGGACTTTCGCCTGGATCCCACAGGATCCGTGTCCGGCGCGCTCTGTGTGTGCCGTGGTTCTGGTCCGTCAGATGGCGAGCCCTCGCCCACAGGAAGTGTGTCTGATCCACAGCACAGGGAAGTGCTGGGCAAAGCAGCTGGACTCACGAGCTCGAAGCGGCCTCCGTCAAAAATAAACCCGTGCGTATCTTTAGTGGAGCAGAGCGGAGAGACGCTTCTGGGACGCGCCGGAGACGGACCGCGGCGCGTGCTGTGGAATCACGAGCATTGACTCGAATGCGCACAATCGACTCCGGAGGTCTCGGCGCACACGGAACGCGCCGGAGACGGATCCTGTGGAATTTGAGGGTTTTACCGATCACTTCTTTAGCTTTACGACACTTCCTTGTTACCAATCACATGACACTGAACTACCCAATCAGAGGGTAGGGCTTAGTTTTAGGTAAAGTTGAGGAAAATCTCAAGTAGATTGTGTGGATTATTGTTGCAGTTTAAAAGATGCAAACATGCAAATATGTACGTAATATTTCCTCAGTGCTTAACTTCTAACGCTTACATGAATATCTTTTCCATTGCAATGGCTTTTGTGAGGAGTTAAATGGAGAGAACGAAAGATGCTCCAACAACTGTGACAATCAATCTTACACAAGTGTGCAGCCTCACTACCCTTGCCCAAAAGTACTTTGATGGAAGCTACTGGGCGAAGGAAAGGCCAGTCATTGGTTGTTCTTTCAACATCACATCAGCTGATATGAACTGGTGGAAATCCCATCAAAGATTTCTTCTCAGAAGCTTCACCAACTCTGGGAAAAAATCTGCGTCATGTTCTCATATACCGAAAATGACCCAGCCAGTAGTTTGTGGTCAGCTAGACATCTAACTCTACTTCACTATAACGAGCTACAATGATGTTTCGTTTAGAGAGTCAGAGCACGGGGAGCTTTGATGTGGCTTGATTTAGCAGTGAAGGGGAATGTGCTGGATGTCATGTCTGAAACTGTAAAGCTAGCATGGTTGTCCCCAGTTAGCAAGTTCGAAATTGTCTGAAAATTAGCATTTAGCATGTTGTTTTTAGCAAACCTTCCCAACTGTAACTATTACAGTACCTGTTTTCTTCATTATATATTTATAGTAAACGTGCACATTGGTAAAATTCCTCTCCAAAGAGAGATTTGTTTGTCCGTCATGTGCTTGTCATTCCCAACGGAAGCCTTTAAAGTACAGATTTTACACGCATATCTCATCCCAGACGCTCTAAGTATTTTAGCAGCAGTGAGGCGGAGGAGCTCTGTCATTCCCATCTCTGACTGCAGCGTCTCAGCCGTGATGGACAAAGCAGACCCTGCACACACATGGACAGACACACAAATGCAGAGTGGAGGCACCAACGATGGCAGTGACAGGCCGACAATTGGGTTCCAGGCCAGCGGCACTGTGGGAAATGACCTTGTTTGGACTAATCAAAGTGAGGCTGTGTGTCGACATGTATTCATATGATAATGTAGGAATCCCGTCAGTGTGGTTCACTGTTTACAGACTTTCCTTTAAGTCACGAGGGGCCACACACACACACAAACACGCGCTTTCTGAACATCCACACACAGGTTTAGTGCCAGCTTTAATGGGTATTTTTCATGTTTGAGGTGAGATGAGTGCCATGTTGCCAGTCTGATAAACCATTACTGCGAAATAAAAGCCCGTAAGACTGCCATTAGTGGCCTTGTGAATTTTTTAACTGGTGATTCAGTGTTTTCAAGACATGCTGTTCCCATTAGCAACCATTAATCATCCAACACTTGACCTTAATTCTGCCGTAAAATGGACAGTAACATGGAGGCTGAAAAGACAAGATGCTGTGACGAGAACAGGAAAGGCAAGACGGCTTTATTATTATTATTCCGTTTTTTTATTGGATTTTAGATGCACTTGTGAATTGTTATATAAAACTGGTATATAAAAACTGCACATCTAATACAACAAGCTTTTAGAAAAGGTAAAGGGCATAAGAAGTTCAAGTAAAAATGTCCGAGAAACAACCCAAGCAAATCTACTGCCATTATTGTCATAATAATGTACACACAAGGAAGGCCACTCTGGCATTCACTACTCTTCCTCACACACCCCTTGGCCCCACATGGCTCAGGAAAAAAAAAAAAAAAAAAAAAAAGGCACACAGTGCGACGGAAACACTCAAGTAAGTGGTGTTTTGGTATAAACGTGGCCTTTCAGGGACCGGCAGGACTTTTTGTCTCCATGGTGGCAGGAAAGAGAAGCTACAGAGGGAACAGTCCATTACGGGCCAAGTTTATATCGCACCATGTAATAAAGGACAGGGGTATGGTGAAATAGGCAAACACAGCTGCCTGGTTGGAGAGCAGCATTAAAACACTAATTATTTGTGATAGCATGGTTTAAAATAAAAAGGCAGATTTTTTTATTTTTTTTAAGTTAGCTCATATTTGTTCTTTTTTACTTAATTTACAGTCTCAAACATGGCCTCCTGGTAAGTGAATATTTCAGCATTAGAGCAGTGGTTTCATATCATCGCAGGGCTTCAGTTGGGGAAGTTGGATTGCAACAGGATAACTGTTGCATAAGCAGACATTGAAGAAGAGTCTGCAAAGTGGATTATTTAAAAAAAAAAAGCCTTGCAAACAAAATCATCATGTTGACCCTCTGATATTAAACGTAACCCCGCTCCTTTAAGCAGGTTAGTCTCTGCAGTCTACTTTGGAGCCAGTCAAAACCATTAGGCATTCTGACTTTTAGCTGCAGGGAATAAGTGGGTGTACAGTTTAAATACTCTGCAAGGCCGGGCTCAAATTTCAACCCACTCGTACAGCCTTATCAACACGACCAGAATGGAATGCATTCTTCCTTTTATAAATCAAGTCATTTACCAAATCACATCGCGTTAACTTGATAAGACTATTAATCAATGGGAAGTTTATCAAAGACGTTTACTTTTGTTTGACATGATGAAAAGCGTCTGGTTTTGGAATTTCTATGTAAACACTTTTAGAATTTCTTCATCGCAGTTATTGGAAGTATTACAGACAGATATTGGTTTTATTCAAAACAAGGACATTTTTTACTGGGAGTAATTTTAACAGGTAATCTGTCTGCAATCCAGTGCAGAGGCAATTTTTCACTTCAACTGAAACAGATTTCTTCGTCTGTAATTTATGTTTTCAATGTTATTATGCGTTATGTAAAGCATTTTTTAATACGTAGTTTTCCCTGTTGACAGATACTCTAAATAAGAGCTAGTTAAACTGCTTTTGTAGAGGTGGTTAGCATCACTACACATGAAAGATAACTGTATATTGTGTAAACAAGGATATTTACACGGCGGCCATTTTCCTCTGATGTCAGGATGAGAAGCTAAAATGCAGTTACAAAGTTGTACTGCTGTGTTTTAGGTTTACAGCTATATAAACGTTACAAATCTGACAAATGTGTATCAATTCAATGCCTTAAGATTGATTAGCAGCCGTAAAGACGATGCATATTTGTTGGCCACATTTCAAGGTAAAACAACATACATCATAATCTACCAGCTAACGTTAGATAACTCATTAGCATTCACCTAGCTTACTTTACTTTTTAATAGTGTAACATTAGGTAGTAGGGAAAACTACTGCTAGCTAGGAAATTACACCTTCCCTATTATCTAACTATTTGGCAAACTTTCTTATGAGCATAGCCTACCTAGTTAGCAAGCTAACGCCCTAAAGCGGTTGGAGCTAGCAGTAGTGTTAGCTCTGAATTAATGCCTTTCCTTACGTATTATTTAACACTTTTAAACAATAAGGTTGCATGCTAACGTTAGCTGTTTTCTAACAATTGCTAAAGGGGTATCAAGTATGTTGTTTTACCTTGAAACATCGGCCAAACACTCTCTGGATTTTGACTACCCCTTTTCTTTAGAGTTGCTGATCATTCAGGAAGCAGTAAACTGATAACTTGTCTGATTACCTGCATTAATGCCTCCTAAAACCTGGAACTTCTAACCACGATTGTCACCTCAGACAAAAAATGGCCGCCATGTGAGTTTAATTGCAGCAAATGTTGGAAAAAGTCTAAATTCACAGAGGGGGGATTCATATTGTAAGTCCTATTGCTTTAATGACATTCAGCAGTTTTAAATGTACTATGGCACCTTCATTACTGGGCTGCCACTGCTAAAAACAAACTGTGTTTAAATGTGGCTGGAGTTCAGCACCAATTTAAGCTTATTAGAAGAAATTACACTCAGCCATTGGCAGGTGTTAGGTTGAGAAACACCAGAAATTAAATCAAACGCCCACACAGAAAGGTAGTAATTGATACTTAAATGTTATAAGTGCTTGTGGGAAGGTCAAAGTGACCCGTAGTTTTACCAACATCATTACCTTAAATTTTACCAGTGTGGTTTGAGTTACCAAACTCTAATTGTAACCTTTAGCAGAGCTGATTTATTCCCCTATAAGCTCAGCCAGTTCCTGTTCTTATATGACCAACCTTTTCTTTAGCAATCTGTGCTGCTGTCAAACAATCCTCTCGTTGTGGTGGAACATTATTCTTCTCATTATTACTCATGTCCACAAATAAAGAGTCCATCTCTGCAAATGAAGCCCAGCATCATAAGTTTCTTTAAGTACAAGTGTTCAGTAGACGTTTGAGAGACTTCATTAATCTCGTGTTCGTGTCTGGATGTGTTTGGTGGGCATTTTTCTTTCTTTCCATTTCGGCCTGTTTCTGATTTACTGAGCTGAGGTGAGCGGCCAAGCAGCTGCCTCGTCTGCCAACAAAGCGAGCGCAAAAAACTCTCCCAGAGCAGTTTGAGTGGAAGCGGCGAGCATGATGCGTTAGCTGCCAGGTTTTTAAATGAAACGAGCTTCGAGATCTTCATGTGTACATTTCCCATCAATCTTATATTCAGCTGTCAGGGGAACAAAACACATTGTGGTGAATTTATAGTTGAAGATGACCCCAGAAACTCTCCACCATATGTCCGTATGTAGATTATATAAAGGGGCCACTGCCAGAACCATCATTAATAACATACAAGGATGGAAAATCTATACGAGTCGGAGCTTTTAAGGCTTTGGAAAGGTTTGATATTTTCTATCCATGCTGCAAAACAACCCTGAGCTGATTCTTTACAGATCTGCTGTGGAATTAAATCCCTGACTTGTCCCAAAATAAACTCATACGACTCTAGAAAAGGTGAAATGAGACTACTGTATGGTCAAGCTTGATAACAGTTTATTCTCTCAAGAATTTAACACAAAATAAAACATAAAAAGCTGTGAGGAGTCAGTTTCTCATAATAACTTCCCTTATTTTAAGGCTTTTAATAAAGGAAGGATTAAAGAAATCTTGGTGTATTTATTCAGCTTATTCGCTGTATTGAGTTTCATTCCAACGCTGGGAAAAATACAGACTTTTCTGCCCACATTTGATGAGAGAAGAAGAGAGGAAATGCTTGAAGTAAAAGTATTTATTTGTGTGCGCATTTCCTCCCCATGTTCAAACATGTGTTTTCCACAGTGTCAGCAAAGCGGACATGGTAATGGTCCAAGCTTTAATCACTGGATCCCATTGAGGAGTTGAATTAATCCATCAAGACAGAGCCCATACAGTAAGCAAAGGATGCACCTCGTCAGCGCTTTGTGAAGATCCATTTCAACATGAAAATCTGTCAGGTGAACTCATGTCAGGTATCTAAAAATACTGATGGCAAAGCACTTTGACGTGCTGCAGCATCTCAGCATATGAGCATTTTAACACGAATCACAGAGCATTGCACACCATCCCCCTTTGGGTAAAAACCATCCAAACGTGCACAGAAGAGCCGAGAAACAAGCACACATATGTTAAATATAAGCGTGAAGGCCTTTAACAAGCGGTGCAGTGAGACTGTGTTGGCGAGCTGTCAGCGGACACAGTGTAGTGTGATGTGTAAACTGGAGGATTCTGCAGAGAAGTAGCAATTCATGACCAGTATAATTACAACCATCAGCACACAGAGGTGGTCTCTGCTGTTCCCTCTCAAACTCATTAAATAGGGCATCTTGGTTTGCGGCCCATTGCTTCAAAAAATGAAGATCTAGGTACCAAGCAAGCATCAGTTTTACATACGCAGCTCTGCGGTCGAGTTAGCAATAACAAATATTCAACAGCTGTTACTACTGAAAGCAATCAGTCAAGTTAGTAAAAAAAAAAAGCAACATCTGATTACATTTTCAAAATAAAGCGAGCCTACAATGTTCACATATTGTGACCTTTGGATGATTAATAATAATAATTAACGTGCATAATGTTGTGAAATGATCGCTTAATTTAGGAACAATAAGTATACTTGGTTAGCTTAAGTAACAGATAACACTTAGCTTTAGGCAACCAAACTACACTGTCAGTTTTAAGTAAAAGATTACGGTTAAACTTTTAAAGTAAGTGCTACCCTACGTAAGCTAATAACGTAACTTAAGCACCACATATGATGTAACTAGCGTACTTAGTTAGATAACTTGAAAGTCCGCTTCTGAATAAAGTCAAAATTCACCACTTGCTTCCCATGGGTACCAAACCACTTTCTCCTGGAGGCGAAGTCCTGTGTTTGTTTAAACCATCCATCACCCCAAGTGGACTTTCATGCTCATCATACTTTGTCAGCGGACTGCAGCGTCACATCAAAACAATAAGCCAGAGGACAGCGTCCGTCCCCTCAGCGTCATATTTTACTATTAAGCAACAGATCAAGCTGCTGTATTTGCCGACTTAGAGGTAAGAAAGAACTGACTTTTCAAAATAAAAGCTTTCATTTTATGTTTACTGTTAAACTATATCTTGTGTGATTTTTTGGACTTCTTAAACGTGTATTTTAACATATAAAACACTTGAAACAATAAGATTTAATTTGATCCAACTTGACCTCATTTTGATGTCCATCCAAGACAAATTAAAAGGAGTGTCCGCTCCTTCTGCACCATCTATTCAAGACCAAGTGGATCCATCTTAACAATTCAGTTAATATTTCACAGCTCTCATGGGATGGGTCGATCAAACAAATACGATTTGATTTCTGGGAATGCTGATGCAGTGAATGCCTGACTGGCATTTATAATGCAACGCTTGGCTTGGGTGTTAAAAGACGGCAGGTTGGAGATGAAACAGACTTTACAGAATGATTGATTTATGATGTTTCCCCCCCACCCCAAGGTGTGCTTTGTACAACGAAAGTTTGGCTCTGTGGCACTCGAGACGGCATGCAATAGGTGTATGCAAATTTGTATCTCCTTGCCCTTACACATTAAAAAGCTCTTTGTCATGTTGGCTAATAGCTTTGAGTTTATTACATTTAAACATGTGTATGCTGTTATTTTGCGCGTTTTAACATATTTTGTATGAATGCAGCGTTCACTTATTTATGTTCGTAAAGCACTTTGTAACCTTGTTTGGAAAAGTGCTATATAAATAAGATATTAAAAATTATTATTCTACATGTAGATTTACATCCTTTGTGGAAATAAAACAGCTCTAGTGGAAACATTCAGACTGGCTGTAAAACGGTTGATGTCTTCACCAGGCGACCCAAAGCTCTCGGGTGTCATCAGGCCAAACGGAGGCAGAAAGTGTCTGACTGGGAAACACATTAGCAGCCGTACGCCACCATGGCATCGTCTGCTCGACATGGCAGAGACAGTCATCCCTAACAAGGACTGGTTTGTGTCTGATCGCCGCTTTCGTGCCAAAGGAAAGGTTTATGGACGTAGAGAGCGCTAATGTGGTGATGGTAATAGTGAGTTTGTGAAAGACATGTAAGAAGCAAGAGAGAGTGAATGTATTTTTTTTTAACATCCTCTCTGCTAAAAACAAAATTATGATAAAATGTAATGACTTGGTGTGCGTTTAGACTCTTAAAAAGTCAGCTCACTTTGGAGGGAACACAACACAGCCAATAAGTACATAAACAGGTGTCGCACATACACTCACACACTCATGGATGGTAGTATTAAGCAATATTTAAAGCACCATTCCAGCAGAGATAAGTCCCGTCTGACCAGCGCAGATGTTCAAGTGAAAGGGCAGGCAGTTGTTTCCCGAAAGGTCAAATATTTGCAGTATTTCTGAGCCGAGCACAAATACAGCACTACAAAAAATAAAGTACCTCCAACAGTATGGTGGGAGAGCAGAGAACATGGATAATAAACAAGTTGTCGACGAGATGAGACCCAAATGTTCCTGAATGCGAACAACAGCATAAATAACTGCTATCTATTTATTATCCATTTCAACGGGGGAATTTGCAGCAGCAGGAGGCCGGCGGAGGAAAAACAGTGTTTGGGCAAACAGCAGAACCGCTGTAAACAGATTTATAATGAAAATAACACCGTAATCCCCTCAAGTCAACAATAGTTTTCCCATTAACATTCCATGCACTGATTGTTAAAGATATTAGAAACATTATTCAATCAAGCTGAAGCTGGTCTTTCACAAACAATTTAAAAGAAGAAGAAAGAATTCAATTCGAGAGATTTTTCATCCTCTCAAGTCTGTACTGTGAATATAAAGCTAGCGATAGCAGCTAGTTAGCTTTGAATTTACTTTGGAAACAAGGGGAGCAAGATAGTTCTGTCCAAAGATAACAAAAATCCAACTTTCAATTACTTCTACACTAGAGCTCAGTATTCAGTACGTTACTGTATTTGTTTATTAAATTAAAACAAATACTGTGAATATAAAGCCTTGGCTAGCAGCCAGTTAGCTTATTCCAGCAGGGGGAAACAGCTAGCCTGTTCAAAAGGTAAGAAAATCCACCAACTAACGACTACTACTTATCACTACTTACTATTCATTTCATCAGTATGTTACTCTGTATTTTGTTTGATTGATTCTTAACTATTAAATGTTTAATATAGCCTACTGCCAGAAGCTAGAAGAATCTAAAGCTACCTCCTAGCTAGCTTAACCTGCATCTGTTTTTACACTTTGGTTTTTGTTTGTATGGATTTAAACTATTATAATGTATCAATTCGTCATCTTCAGAGGAGCTGTTGGATGGATTTTATTACCTTTTGGCAGGCTAGTTGTTTTCTCCTGCATGTTAGCTACTGGTTTAGCTAACTGGCTGCTTTACCAACCGGTCTGTTTCTCCTTTTTTTGTTTTTAATCTCTTCCAGTCTGAATGGATATAATGAGACAAATGGAGGGCCACAGTAGTAATTAGTAAGCCATAAATACTTTTAGCTGATCCACATTTTCTTTTAAATAGGGATCGGATCCTTGTGTTTTTCCACTCTCCTGTTTCTCCAGTGGATCATGAGACCCACAGCGGCTAAAATTTCCATGTAAGTTCAAAATCTGCCACCCATTTAGCTATTTAATGGATACCATCAATTTATTTAACCTTAACTTTGCTGATTCAGAACTTGAACTTTGTTTTTATTTTGTGTGTGCCATGACTGTTCCTGCCTAGTTGTTGGACGCAGAACACTGCAGGCCTTATTGAATTTATCACCGACTTGGCCCCGCGTTTGCTACATTTGGCTAAATTCTCGGCAGATGCCCTGGAAAATTCTTACCGAACATCTTGAACCATTGTACAACAACATGGAAAGCCCATCTTGATCCGTTCATAGGCTCGAGTAATTTACTCCTGCTCTCTGAGGAAGGCACAGTTGCAGGTTGTAAAAGGAACAAATGAGCTAAAATCACTGAAATCTCGAGAATTCTGCAGTTTGCAGCATCTTAAACTTCCTGGAACTGAACTATACCCCAACTTTTGAAACTTTCCCTTCCTCTTGTTCAGACATGTCCATACCAAAACACTTAGATGTGGTATCTGGCCTACACAAGCCATCATGGAGTCCACACCCTGCACTGGCAGGAGCAGCATGTGTCAGGGCTTCTGGTGAATAGAAGGTCAACCATCTTTCTACACTGAGAATTCAAGCCAGATGAATCTCAAGTGCCAGCGTCGATCCTGACTGAACAGACAGCACCGGGTAACTCGCCTTCAAACAAAACACTTCCATTGTACACGTTGGGAGGCCCGTTTCCAGCCAGACTGACACTAAGACAGAGAGACGGCACTGTTTGTAATCCGGAGAAAGGTTCTCCTGTTTCATCCACATTTATCTTTTAGCGTGCCAGAGGAGTAGCAGTCCAACTTCCCTTTTTAGCTTTCAGGTTTATTTCTTCAGAGTGTGTGGTAGGAACCTGCAGACTTGTTACAGAACAGTGAACAAAAACACACAGAAACATTTTTATTTGCTACTTTTGTGTATAAAATGAATATTCTGCGGTTTGGTCTTCCCAGCACAAGCGATGGAATAAAATGGTGTTTTTCAGAGGTTTAAAATGTCAGTTTTCAGGTATCTGTACTTTGAGTGTTTACCAACCACATATTAACACAAATATCTGTACTTTCTACTCTTTACATTTTCAAACCAGCCTTGTTGCCACCTTCCAAACATACATACCTGAATGGATGGGACAACAACACATAGAGAAGACATTAGCGTATCCATCATTTCGTACTATTTTTGATAGCCATAACATGAAACCATCAAAGAAGACGCATCAAAGTGTGTTAAGACGAAAAAGACAAGGGGGAAACTTGACCATGGAGAACAGGCGTCTTGGAACGGTGTACGTAAGCGACAGGGAGAACCATCAAACACTGTTGACAACATTGGAGCAGATTGAAAGCAGTACGTGATTCCCCATCCAACTGATTTGCACATTGAAGAAAAGTTAACATGTATCATTTTCAGCATATTGTTTTTCTTTTGCTGAAGTAAGAATAATTTAAGTGTAAGATTCTCCCAAATATGACGCAAGTTTTCATTAACTTTGGACAGAAACAGCTGGCAGAAATGTTCAGAGGGCTATTTTCAAATTCTTACACCATGACACATTTAGCAGCCTGTACTTCTTCACTTTAACTATCACTGATCAGTCATAATTTTATGACCACCTGCCTAATATTGTGTACGTCCCCCTTCTGCCGCCAAAACAGCCTTGAACCATCGAGGCATGGACGCCTCTAGACCTCTGAAGGTGCGCTGAGGTATCTGGCACCAAGACGATAGCAACAGATCCTTTAAGCCCTGAAAGTTGCAAGGTGGGGCCTCCATGGTTCGGACTTCTTTGTCTAGCACATCCCACAGACGCTCGATTGGATTGAGATCTTCGGAGGCCAAGTCAACACCTTGAACTTGTTGCCAAGGTTTCCAAGCAGATCATTGCCCAAAGCATCACACTGCCTCTAGAGGCTTGCCTTCGTCCCATAGTGCATCCTGGTGCCATGTCTTCCCCAGGTACGCGACGCACAAGCACCCGGCCATCCACGTGTCAAAGAAAACCAGGCCGTCTTCTTCTGATGCTTACGTGCCCATCGAAGGCTCTTTCTGTGTTGAGTAACGAGGAGTGTGTACTTTTGCCAGCCCTGGTGTTTGTGTAGTTTGGTTTGTATTTGAAGGATTCCTTATTTCTTGTGGTGTTACTTACTTTCACTTCATTGCATAACTGTGAAGCCATATCCTATCTCACTCATTGCTTCACTTGCATCCACACTACTAGAATTCCTTCACCAAAAGGGGTAGAAATGCATCATCATATTATATTTCAGTTGGTAGGAACAGTTTGTACAGCGACACAAGGGAACACTCACCAGAAGATGGACGGAGCTTTCGAGTGCTTGTAATGTGCAGGACACGTGTTTAGGGTCGGCTTCCAAACAGTGATTAATACAGTAGGGTTCTTCGGTGCAGAGGAGAGAGTAAGGCAGAACAAGACGAAACAGGAGGGACAAGGGATAAGCTGACAGAGGGAGTGTTAGTGGAGCCAATTAGGTGTTGGCAAAATCCGTTTTCATTCCCAGACTCATGATAATTTATTTGTGGTCAATGGCAGACCAGCTTTGCATGGAAAGGACGAAATGTGGTCAGACTTTTCTCCAGTGTTCTCATGAAGCTTTCCAAAACGCTGCGAACACTCCAGAATTTTAAAGTCCACGTGTATTGCAGTGTAGAAGTGAAATTAAATATTCTTGGATCGGCCATCTTTGACATGGAATCAGAGAGTCGGAAGCCAATAACTTAGTCTAAGATTCTGACATATTGGGCCAAGCCTTTCAGATCCAGGACTTCTGCCTGACTGGTTGAATCTGGATATTTGAGCTCTTAGAAGACCAGCAGGCCAGAGGATCATTCAGTTGCTCTTGGATCCCTCTAAGTTTACTCTAGAGTCTGCCCCAATTCTTTCCACATACTTCACATTTTCTCATCCAAGTTTGCGTGGCTTTGCAGCCTCTGTCTTCTTTCTAGTCTACCAGTGATAGGAAAGTGGACCAGAAAAAGCAAAGGTGTGGTCCCAGCGTTTCCACCCTGAAACTGTATCGATAAACCCGACTTAGCTAAATTGAAGAATGGAAGTGCTTATTTCTCTTATACCAGACTTAAAATATCTGCAGTGCAACAAATGAAATTCTCCACCTGTTATACTTTCTACCATTTTGAGGTCTTCCTAGCTCAGATATCTGCACTCTACGAGGCCATAGAGAGATTGAGGTAATGAATACCAGTGGCGCTGAGTCAGTCATGTTTGGAGGTGGTTACCGACCAAAATCAGACTCATATGTGGTGAAAGTGAGTGCATTGTGAATAATACAAACACACACACCTACTTTTGTCCCGAGAAGCCAAATGATTCACACCCAAGGAACGAAGCCGTTAACCGTTATCCTTTCACATTATCACACAATTGTGTATTGGATGACATTACACATAAAATTGAATCAAAGACTCTGTCTGCAAATGTATCAAATGACTACGTGTAATGTTTAAGTTACAATCCAGAGATTTCAGACTGCAATTTCCCCTCTGTTAGCATCTTTTAGCTCATGGTTTTTGGTCCATTGTCACGCCTTTCATCAACCCTATTTCAAACAACTGCTTTCAGCAAAAACGGCTCAGATAAAACCACTCTACTTGTCCAGCACTTAATTCCTGCATACCAATTTACGTCACTAGCTTGTGAATGTTAAGTTGCATTTAGGGGCACAAATCATTGGGAGTTGGTGGAGACCAAAACCGAGCCAAAAAGAAAGTGATTTTTTGTGGCCAGTTAATGTGTCTCTGGGCAAGTAAACTTTAATTTTACACCATAAAAACTTTATAAGGTGATAATTTGTTAATTTTGTATTTGCAGCTTGACCCAAGATGACCCTCAAACCCAATTACTGCTGCTTTAATTACAGGTTTATATGCGTGGACGTTGTTGAGATCATTAGACTCACTCTGCAGGACCCCGATGCTGTGATACTCCGGTTATTTGATATTGCCTAAGACAGCATAAGACATCCCTTACATCTGAACAGGGAAAATCAGACACTAAAAACTATAAATGCTGGACATGAACCACAGTCACAGTCTGGAAATCTAAATGATCCACTGGCATGAGATGCGAGACATCCAGGTCGCCCACTGGGGTGTTCCATCCCATAATCCCTCTGTAAGATTCCTTCACGGACACACTGCGATGATCCTGGAGGAGAAAAATGGGCGAGTGTTGCACTTGGCTCGAGTATTTTCACACAAAACATGGATAAAATATCTGATTTACGCAACATTCAGTGTCAGTGAACCATTGTACAACTGCAGTAAAACGTTTGGCAATAGGTCAGTGTTTAACAATATCTGTCACAAACAGCTGGCCTCTCTCTGAAATGGTGCGCTAGGTTTGCTATTTTTTAACGGTAAGTTGGCTGCAATGCTTCATGGATCCATTTGGAAACTATTCATTCATAGATTAGGCTTCTTACTTCCACTGATAGTGAGATAAATGGCAGTGAAATGGCGGAAGTCTGTTTGAAATCGCTTTATTTTTTACTTAATTTCGAAAGCATTAAATATTGTGAAAAGATGGCAAAAATCAAGGCAGCCTCTAACAGTTTCCAGCGTAAAATACAACTTTTCTATAATAAAGTTGACTTGTTAGGGCGGATAACTTAGTTCCATTGAGGGACATCCCTCACTTCTGTCTATAAAAGTTAGTCACAAGTTTGACACATCTGTTTTCTGTCTCCCATCTCTGACTTTCTGGAAACTTCTCCCCCGATGAAGAGTTAAGTGTGTTGTGTTGTTGCCAAGAGTTGCTTCAGTCCCTGCTGATGCAGCAAGAGAATTGTCTCTTTAAGAAGCGGATGAAAGTCACTATGACCTCGGGTAAATGTGTGAAGATGGGGTTACAATGTCAAGTACCTAACAGTTTAGTATACTGACAGTAAACAGAGTGAGGAGCGACAAACAGGAAACTGAAATAAATAATTTGTTTTGTTTTTTTCATAATCAAAATGCAACCGAGAATTAGAGAGAAAACCCTTAAGCCTAGCTACATAATAGTGTGGCCAGGACGTGTAATTCAATCAGTGCACCACTTTGGTCCACTTTGGAAAAGATGATCTATTGGATAGATTATCTTTTCACTTTCACACACCAACAGACATGATTCATGATCCCCTGCGGATAAATCTTATGACTTTGGGAATCCACTAATTTTTGTCAAATGTGGACAACTATAATGGTTTAAATGTAATGACATTTGCTACAGACAGAAATTTTCCCCTTAGTTGGTTTGGTTTAAAACCAAATTAGTTTAAAATTAAAAGGTATAATAAGTAAGATTTTTCCTTGCATTTTGTCAACAACACATTTGTCACCAGAAGCTCACTCTCACTCTCACTCTCTCGTGCGAGAACATGCCCACCCCGCCGAGCTAACCCCGACAGCATCACGATTACCTTTGGGCTAGCATGCTAACCGCTGGTTAGCTTGTCCTACCTAGTTTGAGACACCTACCTGTCTGATAGAAAGAAGGCCAACTCTGCATCGCTCTTTCGCCATGTTCACCGGTCTGAATGGGGCCCGGTTGCTAATTTGAACCACTCCCACACTCACCTATACGCTGTGTTTGGCTCAGGGAACCACAACAGCGCCCCTCCTGAAAACGTCCCGTGCAAAGCAAAACAACAGAACAGATGCAGAGGGAAGGGTCTCACAAGGGTCTGCACACACACTCACCAACACACATGTATAAAGGCCCATAAGTGATGATTTATATTTGTAAAAGTCTACATTTTATTTTTCTAGGAAAATCCTACTTATTATATCTTTAAAGACATTCCCATCAGCCTCAGCTGTATTTCGCGTTTATTGCTAATTAGCAAATGTTAGCATGCTAACTTTAAATGGAGAACATGGTGAAACTGCTAAACTTTATCATGTTATCTTTGTCTTTATGACCATGTTAGCATACATATGCTAGCTTTTAGCACAAGGTTCTGCTGTTTCTGCTGTGTAGAGCACCTAGCATGACAGTAGACTTGTGGTCTTGTTAGTCGTGTGTTGTGGAGACTGTTTAAGACAAAGGTTGCAATGTAGCTTAAATCAGATGATTAGCATAAGGTAAAGTGACATGATTGTATTGATGCAGAATAAAGTGGCTTCATTTCCTCCAATCAGTGTTTTGACTTACAGTAAATGTCCGTCCTGAGTGATTAATGTTAAGTCAATGAAAAACAGCTGACTCATTTAGCCGTCACAATGATTTTTAGATGATCTAGATGGTCTGACAGGTTTTTTGTTAACACAAGGCCAAATTTGTCCATCTCTAGAAAGTTGTTAATAAGCAATGACAATCTTTTGGACAATCTCCCAGGTCAAACACACCGCTCCACTCAACTTTAAATGGCATCTTCTTGTGTCTTGACTTGCCTCTTTTTCTTCCAAACATGCAGTCACCCGTGCACCTCGTTCGCCAAGCTTCCTTAGCTTACATCACATCCCCTTACCGCTCACATTAAAGCTGCGTAATACCCGCTGTGATCAGAGGAAGAAATCACCTCTAATTTGCCATCTTGTTGACTGTGCTACTAATTCACTTTATGGCTGCCAAATTGGAGGCAAAACAGGAAGTGGAGCCATGTTAGATGTTTTTTGAGTGGCCTTCGCCTTGGGTAGTTATTAGTAGTTCTTTCCCTGAATCCCTTTTAATGACTCAGCTTGCTTTGTCTGCTTCACTTTCTGGTCATTGACATTCAAAAACAGACATCGGTAAAAATGGGAGTTGGGGGAATAATTGGTTAGGTAATGTCTGCTTAGCACGGAAAGTCTTGTGTTCAACTTCCCATCCACAGGACTCAAGCACATGTGAAAATCCTGCTTAATTTTGCTTGTATTGTCACCGTCTGCCCCTTTATTCCACTATTTTAGGCCCTTCTAACAATGTTTTGTTACTGATGACCTGGTTTGCCTCATACCGACCTGTCTAGACTTTCATTAAGGGCGTTACCATAGTTATAGCCATCACAGGAAGCAGAAGAAACAGGGGAAGTGTTTCCTGCGGTGACCTGGTTTATAGTTTGACTGTCCTGAGCCTGAGGCCGACAGATGGTTGGGGACCAAAATACGAGCTATGTCGACCACCTGTATTTCCAGTGGCTTGTAGAGTGAACACTGACCAAACAAATTGTCATTCAGATAGATTTGGGGGTGTTCTTTTAGGATGAAAGCAAAATACTCGCCGAAAAAAAGGAATTAAATAAGAGTAAATAAAACTCGGTCCATTAATGCACCCTATAAAATGTATTACAAGCTCCATGTGGAATGCCAGTAAAGCCCATCTGTGGTTTTGACTTGTTTTTGTTCACGTTTGGTGGACACCTGTTGGCTCAAGGGGATTTCAGTTCAGTCTTACTGGGCTGCCAGTGGAAAGCCATGAATCAAAGGAAAAAAAAAAAAAAAAAAGGTAGGATATTTAAGGTCACTTTTTACTGAGTGTGAACCCGTGATCAGTACATTAACTGAATACTTCAAATCTAGACTCCAGCTCTTTGAATCCAGTTCCTAATTATTTCAACCTTTATCTTTCACAGCAATGCCAGGTCCACAAATACTGACAATGAATGAAGACAACCTAAGTTTAAGACCGGCTTTACAGGGTATTATAACTGATTAAGCAGTCCATCCTAAATTAGTTGTGGCATGGCCTTAAAGAATAAGCATTTCATGGGGGTGGGGTATTTATCAACCAGATACAAAATGGCATTTTCAGACAAAGCCTCATTTCTAGATGAAAGTAGCCAATGGCAATTAGAAATGGAGGAGGGGTTTGAATAATTGCTTACAAGATTCAAGTCTTTATGGCCATTATTCTCCTCCATATTTACATCTTTTGGATGTCGTGGATGGCCATACTAAAGTGCAACATTTTGAGAGCATCGTATTCAGTAACAAGATCAGATTTAATGAATTCTTCAGCCCTCTCAATTTCAAACCCCATCACAGAGCGACTATGGAAATTATTGTAACTTGAAAATTAAGAAAAAGGTGACTTTTACACCAAGTAAGAGTATGGTGCTACAGGAGGACAGATAAAATATAATATCTAGACTGGAATTGGACAAAACAAGTTTTAAAATATAGCACAGTATCATCTGCATAAAGATGTACAAATCCTGCAAGGCCATTTACATACTGTAGACAGTGAAAAGCAGAGGGACCAGAATGGATCCCTGTGGCATACCTACAAGCAGGGATTTAGATAGCGTACCCCTGCCTTCACAAACTCTCAATTTGATACACAGCTCTTGAAATAGTTCCAGGAAGTCCTTCGAAATCAGACTGAGAATTATTTATACAAACGTAATACAAAAGTAATTTTACGTTTGATATAGAAGGTCTATAGAAGTTGTTATTGTCTAAAAAAGACATAAAACAATTGAAGACTGGTACAAAAGCGGGATTACTCCATAACGAGACTTTAGATAATTGTTGGCTCATGATTCCAGGAGGTTTTACAGAGCACTGATCAGGATGCTTGGAAAATATGCACCGTGTAATGGAAAGTTTAAATATACAGTAATACCCGACTCAGATACGGTAGATCAAGAAGCAGATCAAAGTTGTCCTCTTCCTGCCTGAGCCCCCCGGTTGGCTCCATGCACACACTGTAATTGCTATTTGCAGGATTCCCTGTGCAAACAGTCTCATACAAATGGGGAAAAGCTAAACAGATATTGACTTAATGGTAAACAACCATCAGATTTAATACTTGGAGGTTGAAAGTAGGTGATGTATTAATCTGCCAGCTAGTATTTGGCCAGGTTTTAGATGGAAACTGGGAGAAAATCCCAATGAATAGAACGCCATTATATTTTAATACTTACGATAACCTTGTGGATCATTTTGTTTGTCATCTCTTACTGGAAGATGTTGCAGGCAAGAAAAGAATCTCTAATTTGTGATGTGACATCTCTACAGGATTGCTATGTGCTCTGTTTGGTGCAACATGTGCTGCCGTTCTGTGCAAGAGGAACCCTCATAGGCCCCCTTGTGGAGCCCCTGGATAACAGAGTGCACATGTCTGCATGATTAGTGGATATCTTCTCAGGTTTTTCCACATTGAATGTGTTCGTGTCCATTTTTCTAAATGCACAATTTGACGTGACACAGAATGCCATTTCTGCATACGTGCTTGTGACCTGTATCCTCCTGCATGCGTGCATTGTCAACGCAGGTCCAGACCAGGAGCTGTGATGGCCTGTATGTGAATGTGTGTGTGTATAGAGGTCCCTCTGGCTCCCATGGTTTCTCTCTCTATCCCCTCCTCCTCCCTCTCGTTCTCCCCTCCCTCCCTTCTTTTCCTTCTCCTTCACCCCCGTGTCTCCTGCTAACTCAAGCGCCACCTCCCTCTCACACATGCAATAGCACTCTGCGGCCATTTTAACCCTTAACGCGGACTATTAGATCTTTGCCGGATTAAGTTCGAGCTTCAGAGAAAGAGTGAGGTCATTGTGGTCAAGCCTAACTTTGGAGTCAGGATTAAAGCGTAAGTGTGAAGATTAAGCGAGCTTTGATTGGAGGTTTAAGGTCGAATTGGCTGATGCAACTGGGTTTAAGGCTTGGACTGGGCTGAAAGAAGTCTTCAAGGCAGGGTACAGTAGGACAAGCAGATGTGTGTGCAGAAGCGAGAAGAGACACAGATGGGAGAGCGTCCACATACACAGCCGAGCTGCAGCTGTATGTGCGCCTTCTTTACAACTGTATCCAATTACTGTACGTGAAAAAGAACAGCCACAAATTATACGCTGTCGACGACGGTCATCGAAACGTATCGCCTTTCCATTTATGTGATTTCTATAAAATTCTTGCTGCAGCTCATTAAAACTTTCATCATACAAACTGCACATTACGAGCTTCACAGGGACATTTGAACAAAGCAGACGTATTTCAAACTGCAGCTCCCGATGCATCATGGGAAAGATTGAGGCTTCATGAATATGAGAAAAGGAAGAGTTCAGCAGCTCTGCCTACTTGACTGTCCGTCTGGCTGTCTCACATGTAGGGTGTGGTTTAATATCCTGTTCCCTCTGTTCTTTTTTGTCTCCTTATTCTGTTTGCGTGGTCTGATTCTCGACCAGAGGTACTAAAATGTGGTCGGCATGCGAACAAAAGAATCACAAATGCGGCTTGAAATTTTGGATTTGAGCGAGGTGTCCGCATGGCAAAAGAAATGACAAAATAAAAGGGAGAGCGCTTGGAAAGGCATCACAGTCAAAGCAGCAGGAATACTAAAAAGGGGAAGATGTTAAAGTGGTGCAACTTTTTTGCATTCAGAGGAGCCGGTCCCGCTCCCTCCGAGGAGAAGAGTGATGCTAGATTAATGTTGTGCATTTGGCTGTGTGATCGCCTGCCTCGTAAATCACATCAGAGTGGAAAAGAAGCAAAGAAAGGTGACTTTTTTTATATTTAAAGCACAAAATAAAAACACAGGAGGAATTATTTTGCATATAAACGCAACTTTCCCAGACAGGTGAGACAGGCTTTCCCCGAGAGGATGCCAAGAAGGAAGCTTCCGCCCGTACTATTACTACTAATCCTGCAAACCTCCTGCTGGGTTAAGCTTAAACATGGGCCTGCATCCAGCACAGGATGCAGGAGGTACACAAATAAATTCTCCATCTGCCAAACTGCTTAAACGAGCACATGGGCTCTCACACACACACACCGTCAAGGGAGCAGCTCATGTGATGGTTACGTGTGCGGCTTCCACACACAAACGCGAGACAAACACAGGTAAATGGAAATGCATGCAATCTTTTATGGTTTGAGTGCATAGAAGAAAAAAAGAGATGGAGGGAGAGGAAGAAGGAGAAGATAAAGTGAAAAGGAGGAGGGTTTCCAGTGGAGCCAGGTGGACTTGTGGAGTTGTGATTCGGGGTCAGGGTCCTGCTGGACCGTAGGGAGGTGCTGGTGAGCTCCCTGCCCAGCCCGAGCTCTTCCCTTCTGGACACGCGCTGGATCCCTCCTCCCCGTTCACTCTCTCTCTCTCCTTCTCCTTCTTCACTCCCCCCTCCTGTCCCCCTCCTCCTCCTCCTGCTCTTCTTTTTTCTCGGGCCCGATGGGTGCAGTGCCACGTCGCTGAGTGAACATATTAGAGAGAGAGGGAAAGAGAGAAGAATGCAAAGCACCTCCACGTGTGCTAATGCAGCTTCTCCACTTCTCTCTTAAAGGGACAATCCACGCTTTCACTTGTAATTCTCAAAACGATCGCAGAAGAAGTCCACAAACATCTTCCCGTCTCTCTAAATCTCTCATGAGTCATGCCTCTGTGTGTGGAAGTGTGATTTTAAGTCTGTGGCAGTCATCGCTGAGTTTCCAGTCTGGTGTGAGCTTTAAATACACACCTTTTCCCACAAGATAAACTTCCTGGAGCATATGCATTTTAAATGCCACCATTTCTTATTTGGCGACTGGAAAAGAGCCAAATTAAAGCTCCTGTATCTCATTTACACTCTGATAAACAGAGGTGGCCCTCATCGCATCTGTTTTACTATACTTTACTGCCATCTAGTGGACGTTTTGGTAACACACTGGCATTTTATAAATAAGGCTTTTATTTGGGCATTTGAATGCAGACTTTACTGCATGGGAGCTTTGTAAGAATCACAGGGAGGTATCACAGGTTTATCAAGCTTATAAATAAACATCAGTTGGTTTCGGCCTTAAAATATTTTCTCTTTTTTGAGTTTATTTAAGACACAGGAAATAAAATTTAACTGCTTTGTTGCTATTGTTCTTTATATGTCTTTCATTTAGGCGTGCAGATTAACGAGAAGTTTTTTGGCTTCATTTCAGTTGCATTTTGGTCCTATGCACGTTATTGTTTAGCTCACGCCGTCATTCGTCTCTTGCGTCATTCGACTCTGCACAGTGTTAATGATTTTCTTCTTCCTATGAGAATCCCCCCCGGGAGTCATCGCTGCACAAACACACGGCGCAAAAACAACAAACCTGACTGAGTTGTTTATGGAAAATTGAGAATATGTTTCTGGAACATTTGGACCAGTGTCCATTTATGAGCCTGGGAAAGCTTTAAACTGCAGCATCTGACTGCAGCCAGTTTGTTCTTTCCACAATGTCCCCCCCCTTTAATAAGTAGCAGACGCTGGTGATGGCTCAAACAAAACTCTGATTAAACCTGGACCACGGACTGTTGAGTCTGTCTCTTGAGTTTTTTGGTTTTAACTGATTTAAGGCAGAAATGAAAATGTAGCTACACATAAAAATAAAGTTACATAAAATCATTTGTATTACGATCAGGAGGAAAGAAAGCCTCTGATGAAGCTTTATAGAGCAGAGCACAGGTGATTCCAATCAGTGAGCGCACAAGCTAATCAGCAGGAGCATAGATCCACAGTCCATAGAGAGGGGCATTCAAAGTCCACACACAAAACACAGGAATACATCCATAACCATAGAGAGTACTGTGTATGGATACCAACATTTAGCAAGCAGTATCTAAAGGAAAGGTAAAGTAAAGACAGAGCAAAGATTCATTTACATGTCTTACAGTCTCTGTTGTTTCTATTAGACTCTATACATTTTTAGTGCAGGTCCTTCGAATACGCTGAATAATATTAATAACTTTCTTTTGTCATTTGGCATCTGAGAAGTGGATTTTAATCAATGATTTTAACAGAGAAGCATTAACCTTACTCCCTGTAGCCTTCATAGTCTGTATACTGATTCTTTGTATTGAGCTTTTTTGCTGGTTTTATTCAGGACAAAACTTTGCGCCCTCTGTGATTAAGTTTTACTGTTAATCCTGTGCGACTTGGATGCACTTCTGTATTCTTCTTTAATTGATTTAACTTGATTTAGCTGAAGACCCCGCTCTTTCAGGAACACCTCTGCACTTAATGATTGAAGCTGTTGATGACGATGACTTTGAGGATGTAGTTTATGCTGACTAGGATTTTCCTGATGACGATGATGTTGTTGATGTTGCTAATAATGATTATTATTTAAAAAATGGCACCAGTGTCCGATCGCACTTGAAGCTGTTTGTTGGCACTTCCTGACTTCGTTCCCTCCTGTCTTGATCGTTGCTTGTGTTTTATTTACTCTCAGATGTACATCGCTTTGGACAAATGAAATTGTAACATTGTAACTTATTAAAATGTGCATCAGGATGTTTTACTACTTTACATTTGTTATTTTGTGATATTCTATTAAATGTATTTCCTGCTTTGGGATGAATGGATGGTGGCAGGCTCTATGGACTCTACTTCTATGGTCATGTTGATCGCTTGCTGATTTGAATCACCTGTCCTGCACTTTGTAATTAAGAGCGAATATCTGCTGGGCTTGTCTCTTTTTTAGTATTGATGACAAAAATAACTTCTAAAGCAGCCATCTTTAGTAACTCAAAGCTTTGACACAGGAGAAAATGTGTACAGATGAGAGGGACGCTCACTTTATTTCATCCACATCAAGTTTACAATATTTACACCATTAACATTAACATATATGTGGCTTATTTTGTACAACTGCAATGCAATGCAATTTTAGCAAGTTTTCAGGTGGACTTCTGAATAAAGAGGGAATTATTACATCACTGTGGTATGAGAATAATCTTAAAGGCACTTTAAATGATAATCCACCGCTTTACATTTACACTTGTAGACATCCAGCAGAGATTTTGTTCTTACCATATTTGCATCACCAGCTCATTAATTTTCTCTGATATAAAACAGACTGGTATTACTCAAATGTACCTCCAGGAGTAGATCAGAGACATAAATAAAGCAGGATAAATGTGTCTATCATTATCCATCTCATGCAAGTGATTTTTGAAACGTAATAGAGTCCAAATGTCGCCTGGTAAATTATTGTTAATGGTTCTGCTTTGGAAAAAAATCTCAGAGAAAACCACCAGTCAGGTCTGGCGATCACATGATTTTTTGGTTACCGATAACTTGGCGAGACAGTTCCTGCTGCTCGTACAGTCGTCCATTGTTCTCCAAACCTTGAGGCCTGTTGGCAAAAACAGCCTGTGGGAGGAAAATTAACGTCATAAAAGCAGCCAGAGAGCGAGGCTTGGGTTGGTTACAGACAGTAAATTGAATTTCACACTTAATAAATACGTTTTTTACTTGCTTGGTCAGTTTCATCGTTGGCTTTTGGCTTAACACAAGCATCACCACAGGTCTTGGATACGGCCTCCAAAATAAGAGCCATAAAATGCCTTCATGTTTTAGTATTGTTCTTAAATTGTCCTCTAGCAGAGCATGTTTTTTTCTGTGGAGGCTCAGTAGAAATGCACCACCTGGAAACCCCGTAAGCATCTAAAAGCCTGGGCATCCAACTTCCCCATATCGATTAGATTGTGCTCCAGCTGCACCCGTACGAGCCCGCTGAGACTCAGACTCTTATTCCCCCAGCAGAAAGCGTCTCGAGGCACTGATTGAATCCTGTTGTGTGTGAGAGCCACAGAGTGCAGAGCCGGCGGTAGCTGTCTGGGCACTTGGCGTAAGGTGTTGTGGCAAAGATCTAACTGGTGCAGGGCGGGTAACGCCCTGAAGGCCCCTGGTGCCACTTTGATGATTTTATTCCTCGCTAAACCCAAGTGTTCCAGGTTTTTCAAGGGGTTGAAAACTGCTTTCTTTATGGACAATATAAGGTTGCCTTCCAGATTTAGAGTTTTAAGCGAGCGAGGAAGGTGTCTAGGCACTTGTTTTAGTCTGTTACCTTCTAAATTGAGGCTTTCTAAGTGTGTTGCGTTAAGTAAGGACTCCCTAAGAAGACCCTTGTTGGTGAGTCTGTTTGAGCTCAGATCTAACACCACGAGCTCTGATTTTCCATCAAAGACTCCTCCACGGAAGTGCTCAATGAGGTTTCCTTTGAAGTAGAGCTCCTTGATGGAGAGCGGTAACCCCAGAGGAACCGATTTTAAGTGATTGTGATCCAGGTTCAGAGTTTGCAGGTTGCTCAAAGGAGAAAGAACCGCATTAGGGAGAGATTCAGATCCGTTCCCCAGGCTGTTGTTGCTGAGGCTTAAAACCAAAAGGCCGGGGCAGCGGGCCCAGGCTGCCTCTGACATCACACTCAGTTGATTATTGTCCAAACGAAGCTCCTCCAGAGACAATGGAAGGTCAGCTGGCACGCTTTGTAAAAGGTTCCTGTCCAGGTAAAGCCGCTTCAGAGCCGGGATCCCCTCAAAGCCTCCCTCAATGGCGCCATCTGTGAGCTGATTGTTGCTCAACACGAGGAACTCCATAGAGACGTATTCATTGAGCAGGTCCAGCTGGATGCTGTCGATGCGGTTGTTCATGAGGAGGATGTAGCGGGAATTATAGGGAATACCATAAGGAACCTTGTCCACACCTTTGTCGGAGCACTGGACCACTCTGGAAAGCAACACAAAAACAAGACTAAGCTTTCACATTAACAATAAAACCATTCTGAAACAAATGCCTCCAATCACACACAAGTACCGTAACCCTATAACATATTTAAGCTTTAACCATCATTTTTATTTAAGGAATAGTTTAAATTTTGAAAAATTGTTCTTGCTGAGAATTAGATGAGAAGATTGATACCTCACTCATGTATGTAGATATAAAGTTAACATCAGCAGCTTGTTAGCCTAGCTTAGCATTTAAACTGGAAAGGGGAGGGAAAGAGCTAGCTTGACACTCTCCAAATGTAAAAAATGTACCTAAATGTAAGGACAACAACATGTTTGTTTAATCTGCAGAGTCTAAGAAGTCCTAGAGAGAGGCAGGCTTGTAATTTTCCTCCTGTTTTTAGTCTTTTGTGCTAAGCTAAGCGAACCGGCTTCTTCTTGTAGATTTATATTTACTGTACCGATATGAGAGTGGTATTGAATGAGAAACTTAATAAAGTAGTGTAAGTATACAAATACATTAAAATATATCATGTTTAGATAAAATATTAAGTTGTATTAAAGAGAATGAGTTTTAAATGACATCTTTAACATCCTTAATATCTTACCGGCCATAGCAGGCGCACTCGGGAGGACAGTAGTTATCCTTGAAGTAAGGAAAGTGTGTTGGAGCGATTTCCTCCTTCTTCTTTTGTGTTGGCCTCTGGGTTTTATTGTCCTTCCTTTTCTTCTCTTTGGACTGCCTGATTGTCTTATTTTTGCTGCTTCTGTTGGTCTTCGTCGGCCTTGTCGAAGGTGTTTTAGCATTTTTTGTCAGCTGCGGTTTGGCTGAAGGTTTGGTCAGTTGTGGTTGAGGAGGAGACGCTTTATTCCGCTTCACGGTAAGTTTGGTGTCATTTTCCACCAGTTTGGGTTTCCCTGTGGGCTGTGTTGTGTTTGGTTTACGTCCGTCGGCCGGTTTAGCCCTGGGATTATTTTCATTTGATTCTAACTCAGGATGTGGCTCTTTTAAATCTTCAGTTTCTTTGGGTTTTGGCGTTGCTGCTTGCACCTTTGGGATAAATTCAGCCTCTTTTGCGTTTATTTCTCTTGTGGTTTCTGGCTCCTTCCGTGCAGGTTTAAACATTATATTTTTGACCTTAACATCTTCTAAATCCGGGTTTGCTTTTACGTCCAGCTCATTCTGCTTGAGGTGATATCCCGGTCTCTGTAAGACCTCAGTTAGGAGATCTTCGAGGAGAAAAACAGACCCCATTACGCCAGGGTCAACTGTTGAAACAGAGATTTTTGAAGGATCTGGACGAGTGACAGAGTGAGGACTAACTTTGGCATGAGAGGTTAAAGGTCGAGAGGAAACCAGAGGAGCTTGTGTGGGTGTAACCAGAAGTGATTGAAGAACATTTTGATGAAGAGAAGAAGTAGCAGGATTTTGAGACTGAGTGATAAGTTCAATTGAGGCAGGAATCTCGAATTCTTTCCCCTTTTGAGAGGAGGATGTTCTCAAAGGAGGTGTGACATTACTAACTACGGTGTGATCTTCCTTTTCTTTTTCTACTAATTCACTATCTGCATTTTTTATGTTCTCCCCTTCCTCATTTCCTCCTCCTGTCTCTTTGTGAAGGTGAATCCCTGCAACCAGCTCACTCTTTCTCTCCTCTTCCACTTTTTCTTGCTCCATTTGGTCACTTTTCCTAAAATTGTCGTCGTTCTTGTCCTCCTTTTTCATCCATGTTTTATGACTATGGAGTGTTTTAATTGTCTTCTGTGTTTTGGGGTTATGTGAAAAGATTTCCTCTCTTGTTTCTTCCTCTGCAGTTTTAGAAAACGTCTCCGGAGTCAGCCTTTCCTCACTTCCTTTCTCAAAGATTTTTCCCTGTGTACCAAACCCTGCTGTGAGTTTATCTATTTTTCCCTCCACTTGCTTCTTTTCAGGGTTTGTCTCTGGAGCAAATCCTTCACTCCCCCGTTCCTCTAATGTTTTCCGTCCCTTGTTGGATTCGGCAGCATTTTCCTTCACCTCCACTGATATAGAAACATCTCCCAGCTGCTCAGACTGGTGGTCTCCGTCCAGCTCTGCTATCTCTGTAACTGTCAATGCTAAAACACAAAAGAGAGAGCAACCACTTATTATATAATATATATATATGATATATATATCAGTGACATGTTCTGCAGAAGTTACATTTGTCCTTCTACTTAAAGCACAAAAATAATGTTGCAAACTAGAAACACAGTGACTGACAAATTAGCATTACAGGAGTTAGCATTCCCTTTGATAGGCTCATGAAACAATTAGCAGAGAAGTGTTTATGACGTTGTGTGTGATAATTACAGATCATGACTCTATTTAAAGTCAAAACAAGTACATTCTGCATCATACATAAACTTTAGTAGACCTTTTGTTGTACTTACTGGGTTGCAGTACAGATGAATATCCAGGAACAATGAGGAACATAAGAAGCAGTGTGAACACTTCCATGTTATCTGTTTGAAGAAGAGAGTAAAGAAGGGGGTCAAGATGTGAAAAGAAGTGGGATGAGCTTTATAAATGACATAAAGGTCATTTTGTATTGATTTTAACCTTGTTGTTTCTTTTGGGTATACCAACAGCTCGAAAAAACAGAAGTTCGCTGTACAGAAAATAACAGTACATTGCTTTCTGAGTCCCACAGAGCCCAGCTTGGAGTAGTGTTATTGGACATTATGATGCAGCTAAGCTAGGCTAGGCTAGTTAGATCTAACTAGAACATGAGTAAAAAACACATTTCTTTGCCTATAAAATCACTTTTTTAACTGTAAAATGACTTTTGGCAAAAAAAAGTAGAATCTATATGTGTTCAGACATATCCCAAATAAATCTCATTTCAATGCTAGCAAAGCTTTAATGCTCTTATAACGTCTCCAATTTGTTACCTCCATATACATAAACATAAGGTTAAGATATACATGGGTAAGGTCTTTGTGTAGTAAATCCTATGTTAACAATAGATAAAGGTTCAAAGATATTATATGATGATGATACACCAAAGCCCTTGTCCAATCAGCTTGATTTACGAGCGTTGCTTACCTGACGTGTGTGCAGCCTCCTTTTACGTCAAAGCGGAGTCCCTGCATGTGTTAGTGTGATCCTGCTGACCTGCACCTGCCTGCCTGCGTGGACTCAAGAAGAAATAGGGCAACCTTTGAACCGCACACCAACCCCAGCACTACATGACTTTAATGATCCATTCCAGGCCCCCTCTTTTGGACGGAGAGTTCTAAGTAATGACTCCTCAAATGGCCTCTATCTGCAGGAGGATTCTCACACGTACCCTCCACGTACGAGGAATCTGCAGGATCAATAGCGGGAAAGAGGGGCAGCTTTAGGGGACAGAGGGGTCAGAGGTGACGCTGGGTTTTTACAGTGGCTTCTGTTTGCTCCGCAGAGGGGAGACATTAGCATCCCAGTGGTTATATGAGGATGACAAGTAGCGGCTGGAAACTGCTCGGCCTTTGACCCGTATGCTAATAATGTGCTGGACGTCAGGAAGTCTGAGACTGCTGATGCTAATGAGGGACTTTATGAGAATGTGTTTCTTGTAGTTTGTCGCTCTAGTTGTGTTTTATTATGCTCTTTAACAGTCAAATGTTTCAAGTTAGATTTTGAATTAGGCATTTTGTTTTTAAAGCCTGAGTTTAAAGAAGAGACTTTATAAGATCAAAGAATAACATCTTTTTCAGACTTGGCCACAAATTTGAATGACTACAAAGTCTTTAGTTATTAGTTTTAAAGTGTTTTTTAAAAGTTATGATAAAGGTTGGGATAATTTTGTCTTGAAATAGAGCAGATTGTTTCTGCTTGATAGGAAAATAACCCACACCAAAGTTATGGTATAATGACGCAGTCAGATGACACATCAGGACGACAGGTATAATGACGCAGTAAGTCTACACAATAGCACGACAGGTATAATGACGCAGTAAGACGACACAACAGGACGACAGGTATAATGACGCAGTAAGACGACACAATAGGACGACAGGTATAACGACGCAATCAGACGACACAACAGGACGACAGGTATAATGACACAGTCAGACGACACATCAGGACAACAGGTATAATGACACAGTCAGGCGACACATCAGGACAACAGGTATAATGACGCAGTCAGACGACACATCAGGACAACAGGTATAATGACGCAGTCAGACGAAACGACAGGACGACAGGTATAATAATGCAGTAAAACGACACAACAGGACGACAGGTATAATGACGCAGTCAGGCGACACGTCAGGACGACAGGTATAATGAGGCAGTCAGACGACACAACAGGACGACAGGTATAACGACGCAGTGAGACGACGTATCAGGATGACAGGTTTAATAATGCAGTCAGGCGACACATCAGGACGACAGGTATAATGATGCAGTCAGACGACACATCAGGACGACAGGTATTATGATGCAGTCAGACGTCACATCCGGAAGACAGGTGACGCAGTAAGACGACACAACAGGACGACAGGTATAATGACGCAGTAAGACAACACATCGAGACGACAGGTATAATGACGCAGTAAGAATACACATCAGGACGACGGGTATAATGACACAGTAAGACAACACATCAGGACGACGGGTATAATGGCGCAGTAAGACAACACATCGAGACGACAGGTATAATGACACAGTTTGATGACACATCAGGACGACAGGTATAATGACGCAGTAAGACAACACATCAGGATGACAGGTATAATGACGCAGTAAGACAACACATCAGGATTACAGGTATAATGACGCAGCAAGACAACACATCAGGACGACAGGTATAAAGACGCAGTAAGACAACACATCAGGACGACGGGTATAATGACACAGTAAGACAACACATCGAGACGACAGGTATAATAACACAGTAAGACAACACATTAGGACGACGGGTATAATGACACAGTAAGACAACACATCAGGACGACAGGTATAATAACGCAGTAAGACAACACATTAGGACGACAGATATAATGACGCAGTAAGACGACACATCGAGACGACAGGTATAATGACGCAGTAAGACAACACATCAGGACGACAGGTATAATGACGCAGTAAGACAACACATATGGACGACAGGTATAATGACGCAGTAAGACGACACATCAGGTTGACAGGTATAATGACGCAGTAAGATGACACATCGAGACGACAGGTATAATGACGCAGTAAGACAACACATCAGGATGACAGGTATAATGACGCAGTAAGACAACACAACAGGACAACAGGCATAATGACGTAGTCAGGCGACACATCAGGAAGACAGGTATAACGACGCAGTCAGACGACACATCAGCACGACAGGTATAATGACGCAGTCAGGCGACACATCAGGACGACAGGTATAACGACGCAGCCAGGCGACACATCAGGACGACAGGTATAATGACGCAGTCAGGCGACACATCAGGACAACAGGTGACGTTGTCAGATGACACATCAGGACGACAGGTATAATGATGCAGTCAGACGACACAACAGGACGACAGGTATAATGACGCAGTAAGACAACACACCAGGACGACAGGTATAATGACGAAGCATATATGTACAGAGACTACAGTACTCGACGCAGCAGCTGCAGGTTTGACTCCCGCCCTCGGGCCCTTTGCTACAGGTAATTCCCCACTCTCTTCTCCCCATGTTTCCTGTCTCTCTTAAGCTGTCCTGTTTATAAATAATCTAAAAAAAAGTGTTCAAACCATCTCAGCTTCACTCTCTATATTTACGTGGAAGGAAAAAGTCTGTAGTTCCCTCAATCAGACACCCCTCTATTATTTTTTTACAGTCAGCTGGCTCTCAGAAGATGCCATTGTTGTCTGTGTTCTTTTATGTTTTTATGTCATCTTGCATCATGTCGGCTTAAACACAAAGAGGAGTATTTCTTTAGGACTATCCCAAGCTCTGATTCTGTCATTCTGCACACGCACAAACATAGATACACAAGGGTTTGCATGCACATGCAACCAGGACAAACAGGGTTGGGTTAAGCCCCTTCAGGATATTTGCACCAACATTTCCGTTGCTCAGTAATAAGGAAAACTTTAGATCATGACCTGATGCTAAAACAGCTGATCTGTTAATGACAATAACCTTCTTTAAACAGAGAGACATCCTTCTACACACACATCGACAGAAATGTGCTGAACGCTGATATCTAGTGGACAAAAAAGGAGCTGCCAAAACACAGAAACATGACTGAAATGACCTCTAACGGCCACAGAGAGGCAGCAAATACCAACACATGGCTGCACAGGTTGCCACGAGAGAGCCTTGTATTGCATAACATTGCATGGGAAAATACAGCAGATGGGGGTTTAATGTTTGCCTGAATCCGTGCCCAAATTGATGCTTTTCTGTACCAGAAAAAAGAGAGCCAAAATGCCACATCATCCATATGAATGTCAGAAAAAGAGGGATGATTAAAAGAAGAAGAAGAAGAGCTGGAGGGGGTTTTGCACCTCGAGCCGTGGCATCTCATTTCCTGTCGAAGGTGACGTAATGTAAAGCAGAGCGGGTGTGAAAACAGCAATAATGGGAGAAACAGAAGTGGGGGTGGTGTTGTGTTATAAACCTGCACCTGTTTAAGGCTAAAAATACCTCAGTGCTTTTCAGTGTGTGTGCATCTCTGTCATTTTGAGGCCATTTTCCTCCCTTGTTAGTTAACTACAGACAAAAATGTGACTTTTTCACCCTCTTATAACCACTTCTAGTTAAACAGCCACTTTATCTGCCTCTAAAGCTTCAGAAATCCCTTCCACAGACAAAGCTGGTGATGTAAAATCTGTCTGTCTGGACTTCTGCCTTCCAGCTAAATCACATCTACAGTTGAATGATTGTTCTACAGTGCGTCCAGATGCCCTGACAGCTGCCCACCCGCCGCACCAGTTGCCCTTACCCTTGTATTTTAAATTTTCTATTCTTTGGCAAAGCCCCAAATGTAAGAAAAATAAGGAATTACAGACCAATCTTTTTTCATACTAGGACACAAATTTAAAGAGGTACAGGGTCTTTAGTGGTTTACGGATAGTGTTAAAAGCTTAAAGGATAATTTTTGCATGTTTTTATTAGACACAAACCTGTTTTTAAACTGTCCCCTGGTCTGACAGGACAAATTAAGACCTTTGTGGTGAGGACAAAACTGAAACAGAGGTATTTGTTAAGAGTTTGTGACCAGGTCAAAGCAGGTAAACGGTCTCACATTTTAGTGTGGAATTTGCATGAGGTTTGGTCTGAATCTGGATGTGTGTGTGCGAGTATGAATGAGTAAATGTGTGTTACATTATTGTAGCATTATCTGACTCTATGCATTACATTAACACATATTATCTGGGATAATTTACTTAAAGTTATTTAATAGTTTTGCACACTCCCTTTGCAAGATCTTGCACATTCTGCAGCTCTTTTCATGAACAGTGTGTGTATATATATAAATTTTTTATGCAAGATTCTTTTATATTTATACTTTTTATTTTGTCATATTTATGTTTCATGAGTGTCGGAGTGCTGCTATATACGCTTCTGGTGCGTATCGATGTACGTAATAGTAATTGGACAGATAATTGATGATTATCACCACTTGCCCCGAGCTTTTATTCTGAAAAGCCCAAACTAATTTACAGCTAAAAAGACCCAACATCGATATGTGTAACTGGAGGGCATCACTGCAGGAGGAGAGAGAAAAATGAAGCAGTAGAAGGAGAGCGTTTGAGTGACAGCACGGCTGTGTAAAAATACCCCCTCCCCCTCTCTAACTATCCCATCTGCTTGGAGCCGGACTGCTGGCAGTAGCGGTGGCGGCGGCGGCGGCGGCGGCGGCAGCGGGGGGTTAACAAGGGCAAAGGGCAAAGGTCACAGACCGTGATCAATTTGTTGGCTAAGAGCGTCAGACCCACATTTGTGTGCAGTGCGCGACTCTGTGGACAAAAGCACACAATGGAAGTGGACTTTGCTCTGCTATAGGAGCCGATCCCGACGGTTCACGTGTGCTGCTTCGCTCTGTCTGAACTCACTGTATCCACCGGACAAGGTGTACTGTACCAAAGAGTTTACTCTGCAAACATAACCGGGGAAAATTAGGTCAGAAATGAATGCTCTGATGCATTATCTTGTTCTGTACAGTATGTGCAGATCATTTAAACAATACAATTACAGTAATAACAGTCCAATCAGATGTTACGGAGGCTAATGTCGCACCTTTTTCTGTTGCAGGATATGTTAATGTAATTGGCTGTCGTGCGTAGGAGGGTCTGATCGATCTTAACTTCCATACTGAATAAAACATGTCGTACATAGTAGTAATAGTTCTGCTATCAGGCATATGAGGATAAAGTAAACATTAACAAACATCGACCAGGTTTTTGGCAGCACAATAAGGATTCGGTTGGTCGAATATTTTAGGGCAATTGAGCTCTTTGGATGTTAATTAACAACTTAATATCCTTTATAAAACACTGATCTGTTCACTCTTTATCATACTGGAATTGACCTTATGTCTGCATGAGCTGAAGGGGAAAGAAAAGGGCAATGTAAGTCGAGTAGTTTGTGTTTTTATGAGAGACAGAAAGTTAAAAATGTTCTTTATACTTTCAGAGAACATCCAAATATTTGTCCTGCCTTTTCTCCAGAGAGGGCAAAGGAATCATCGTAGGCCGAGGCCCCACGACACTCTGTTGTTTTAAGCCTGGAAAAGCTCCACCAAATTAAACCTGTGTTTTTGTTTTAAGTGCCAAGTTCTTGTGCGTCTGAAAGTTCAACATGGAAAGACGATTAAGAGGAAATAGGGAGGAAGAGGAGGAGAAGTAAGAATTTAGAGCAGATTTTAGGCTGTTTTTACACTCAGCTTTGAAGTTTGAGTGATGAAACCCTTGAATCTAAAGGCGTAGAAGTTATCTTTTTGGTGTTAATGAAGTTTATCTAACCTGCAGGTCAGTCTGCTCCTCATAAACAGCACTATCAGGGTCAGGACAAGCCGATCAAACCAAGGCCAGGTCAGGAAGCCCGGATAGGAACACGGCAAACTTTGAGTCAGGAAACTGTGGGAAAAGGGCAGAATACAAAGGAAATGAGTGTTTTTTTAATTAGAGACTTAATTGTCTAATAAAAATATGTTCTCTTAGCAGTTTTATCTCGTCTGTTTGTCCAAGCCGACTCCAAAATGGACCCTCTCTTTGAAGAACACACCTCAGGAGGCACATCGATCGCTCACACACACAAGCCTCTGCAAACATCCTCACAATCAATGTTTCCCATGGAGGAGACAACCGATCCATCGTTTTATTTTTTTCTCTCTCTATGTGAAGAACAGAAGTATAAAAGCAACAATTTGAAGCAGCTTTGACATTTGTCCGCCACATATTGAGTTGAAGCAAGGAGCGGTGCTGTAGCGCTGCAGCCGAGCGGCTCCTTTTGTCCTTTAAATTACTCCATTGTTCCTGCAGAGTGACTCATATGTTACTGAAATCTCCATTTAGAGCACAGCGATTATAATGCTCAGTGTGTGCTCATGCTTAATAGATTATTGATGCTATCAGACGAGAAAAGCTCCCCATATGCTATATGATGCATGTGTCACCCAGATCAATAAACTAGTCTGCACTGTTCAACTTTACATCGTCTCGTTTCTGTCTTTATTCTCCTCCATGTGCACCCAGAGGAGGCAACAACTGTTAAATATGGGTGCAAACATATACAGGGTGTAAACATTGTTTCAGCAGGACACACGGACAGGTGGACAAACACTGTTTGGCTGGGTGATGTGGGTCATTTGGTCCTGGTTAACAATTCTCCAGTGCTATTAAGCAATCTGTGAAACAGGCTGTGGACAGACAGACAAGGTCAGAGTTACATTTGCACAGCTTGATGACTAAACCCTTCAACACTGATGTTATATTACCTTATGCAGCCACTGCTTTACTCATATCACAAAGGGAGTTAAAGCTGCTCTCATAAATATTGTTACAATGTTTCATTTACGCTTTATTAAGTTGGTTGTTTGTCTTAATTCAAGGGAGCTTTTTGAGACTGTCCACACAAAAACACAACCAGAAATGCTGTTTGCGCATCAGCTTCTTGCGCAAGTTATTTCATTGTTTGTCGGGTGGCGACCTCTAGTGGCCGTAGTAATAATGACGAGAGCAAAAAGTGGAAGTCAGGTGTCGTATTTCTAAGAGCTAGGCGTTTTCGTGAGGTGGCGTTTTGGACAAATACTCAGGAGATTGAGGTTCGAGTCCTTGTGTTTGTTAGACATGGTGGCGTGGGTACAAAGATGTGTTGAAATGGTTATTGCTTTAACTTTGCTATTGTTTTAAAATGTAAAGTGTCTAAAGCACTATATAAATAGAATGTTTTATTATTATTACGAAGACGTGGGGAAATGCTCCTCTGAGTTGTATTTAAGCGTAGGCAGAACAAGCTTTATGGTCGTATGGGTCGTTGAGAGTTTTAGCATGTTTAGCATACGCTAATTGTTTTGGTTTGTTCACCCTAAACCTCACTGTTGTAGTTCACTCTCACTTCTCTCATCTTTATGTTTTATATTACTGCAATAATACCTTTAAAACCCACCTGCATGCTACCTATCCAGCAGAAAAAAGTAAGAGAGACAAAGTTAGCGATTAGCTAGCAAACATAGCGGAGCCTTTGGGGCTTGTGGAGCTGAGTTGGACATTAACATTCATCATGTGGCCAAAAAACAAGACTCCAAATGAATAATAATGACGTGTTATATCTGCTGGATCTGTAAACAGGCAGCTGCATGCAACAAATTCACCTTATCAGCATTACAGGTTATATAATCAGTCTGTTGTTTGCTTGGTTGTACCGCCCCAAGGTTAAAGCAGCTATTCAAGTGCTAAAGGTGAAGTAAATAACCACCTGTAGGAGCAGAAAACTTGTGTACAATCTTAATTACTTTAAAACTATTATGACATTGGAGTTGACGTCAGGATTAAGGCGGCCTTTAAAAGAAAATTAACTCCATTTAAGAAGCTGTACTAAGTCATCTTACCCAATTTTCTACCGTAAAAATAAATAAAAAACACAAAAAACATACAATCAATACAAATTATGAATAAATATAAAGACATACATTTTATAAATGTATTTTTTTCCTTGTGTTTAGAAGAGAAAAGCCAGCAGAAACTAGCGCAGACAACTTTTTTTGTACCACGAAAACCAATGTCTTTGTGTGTGTGTGTGTGTGTGTGTGTGTGTGTGTGTGTATGGCGAGGGGCCCTTGTTATTATGTCCTGCTGCTTTTCAATGGAACAGCTGTGTGAGGCTCCAGCCGCCTCCAAACAAGGCACAGGCTGCCTGGCAACTGCCCTCCCATTGGCCAACATTCCACCCCCTCCGACCAATCACGCGGGGCCACTCTATGAGGAAGTGAATGGGGGAGAAAAACACAACAGAGAGAGAGAGAGACAGAGAGAGAGAGAGAGACGGAGCAGAAAAGATTGTGAGAAAGTTTGGTGAAAACATGTGGGGAGTTGAGGAGCGAGATTTTTCAGCTCATGTTTCCAACAGGGAGTGATAAGATTGAAAAAGCAGAATGAGAGCAAAGACAGACTGAGAAGGAAGCACTTTAAAAAAAAGATTTAACCTCTTTACAGGCAGGATTTGATGAACATTAAAAGCTTTTCATGCAAATCTGTGTTCGGAAAATTCCAGCTTCCTGTCCTAGTGGCTTTGACCTTTTTAAAATACAACGAAATAATGCTTAAAGAGAATAAATATACTTAACATGAGATTTTTCTGGAACTATTACTGATTTTATTTGAATGGAAGTTTTCTCAAGTCAACAATAAACTAAGAAAAGACATAAAACAAGTTATTAAGGGGAGTTTCAACAAATAAAGTCCCACACAAACACCCTTCTTTGGCTCCTTTGTGCCCTATTGACCCGAGGCGAGCCCGTTTTGAGTGACAACAAGAAGGTGGCGACTTTTCTCTATTGATGTTGTCGCCTTTGTGTTTGGCAGGCTGAGACATGCCGCTGCAAAAACCTGCATTTCCAGGGCTTTGAGTGGGCTTACTGGGGGATTTGAGTCACATCTCCTGGGGGATAATAGGTGTTTGTTTTACAGTAGCGCTGACGTACACGGTTGCTCGATGTGAGGTCGGCAGAAGAGGAGAAAAATAATGGGTTGGGGGACTTGTTATGCGTGGTAAACAAGAGAGTGTGTGTGTGCGCAGGGGAAACTTACACAGTATTTAGCATGTGTGCGCTTTTCAGACAAGTGGGTGGGCTTCATTCGCGGATACATCCTGTAATTACCAATCAAAGCGGCATGCAGATTTTTTGCGAGAACGCTCGACACGACACACAGCTCCTCTCTCCCCTGGAGGTCACACTTCCTACGGAAATCTCGGGTGCATTTTCTGCAGAAGACAACAAAACCTGTTAAAGAGACAAACGCGGAGACGGAGCGAGGTAGCCTGTGTGATGTGGTGAAGGAGACGATTAGAATCTGCAAAGGCCTGCTCACTTAAGAAACATGTGCAAACAGTCTGGTAATTACAGACAGACGCACACAAACACTAACAGGGTAAAGCACACAACGTCATTTGTCGCAGCGTTAAACACAGGATATTATGCTGACATGGTAGAGTAGTGGGTAACTGAGTCAGTGGATTTGATAACCACCAGCAGCACCACAGCTTGATGATACAGCTGACACAGTTCACACAGATCAGAGTACACACTGTACAGAACTATCTGCCATGGAGGTTTTGTAAGAGACCTAAATATGCTGCACAAGTGAGCAGAAACACCCGCCGTAGTGTTTTATTTTGTAAATACTAAAAGATATAAATGCTTGTGTTTGCTTGCACACCTTGGATGTCGTCTTTTCGGGGGGTTTCATCCGTGAATTTGTGTTACATATGCAGGAGGAGTGCATTCACGGATCGGTTCTGTGTGCGCTGCAGACATGCCCCGACATGCAAAGAGATTAATAAATGAAAGCATTTACTTTCGCACACAGACAGGTTTATTAGGCTCCTTCCCTGTGGCAAGTAATTTTCACATTGAAGCAAAGTAAAATTTAGCCCACTTGTCAGCGTGATTGCAGACTAATGAAACCTCAGGCCTGCAGGGCTGCAGCTGAAAATCCTTCCATTCCTTTCCTGCTTTTAATAAAATAGACTGAGCGTACTTACTTAAGACTTTAAGGATTTAGTATTGTCACATTTATATTTCATTATTTACACTAACTTCTTGCATTTAGTAAGCAAGGTGTTTTCGTGCCCTGCCCTCTCAAGGACACTCCAGCAGTTATCATCCATCTTGATGAGCTGTCTGTCTTTGAAATGGCAGCTACAGTAGCCTGAGGCTGCAACTGGCACTAACTGTAACGTCACCACAGCTGTTCAGGAGGGAGACAACAAGTGCTGGAGAAGTGCCAGAAGAAAGAGTAATTCGGTGTTCACTAGTGCTGCTGCTGTTCTGTCTGTCTTTCTACCAGGGCTAATATTATGTTGTTCCTGCGCTGTGGCCTCTGAGAAAATGTATAGCATATGTATCCAATTAGCTTGGTATCAATACTTTACAACAGGGACTATTTTGTTGGTAGGATGTATTGTTCCAAGTACAACTGCTCACAATGAGGATTGTACAAAGTTACCAGGACACAGAATCCCTTACAGTGAGCTAGAAGCTTTTGCTAAGAGCTAGTAGGCTAAGGTTTTGGCTTTGAGATATCCGTAAATTTAAGATTTTGAAGATAGAACTATTGGCTAATACTGGTTTTTGCTAAATACTATCAGTGAAGGTGTTTAGCTAAGCACTATGAGTAAAAGTTTTTGATAGGCGCTATCAGTAACGTATTTTTCTAAATCCTATCAGTAAGGTTTATGCTAAATGCTATCAGTAAAGGTTTATGCTAAATGCCATCAGTAAAGGGTTTGCTTAGTGCTATTGGTAACATTTTTCGCTAAAAGCTATCAGTAACAGTTTTTGCTAAATGCTATCAATAAAGGTTTATGCTAAATGCTATCAGTACACTTTTATGCTAAATGGGGTTTTGCTAAATGCTATTAGTAACATTTTTTGCGAAATTACATCAGTAAAGGTTTATGATAAATGCTATCAGTAATGACTTCAGCTAAATGCTATCAGTAAAGGCTTTTGCTAAATGCTATCAGTAAAGGTTTATGCCAAATGCTATCAGTAAAGGTTTATGCTAAATGCTATCAGTAATGAGTTTTGCTAAATGCTATCAGTAAAAGTTTATGCTAAATGCTATCAGTAAAGGTTTATGCTAAGCTCAATCACTGACTCTCATGTTTTAGTTCAAACTGTTTGTTGCTGGGAGCTCTTTAGTTTTTTTTTAACAAAATAACGAATCATGAGTAAAAGATTATGGGGCATCCAGCACAGGGTACCATACAATTAGTATGTACATAAATAAATGAACCAGGTTTGTATTAGATCAGAATCAGATCTATCAAAGAGGCCCTTTAATCTTGAGTATGAATTGAGTTAATATAGTATGGTACCATACTTGTTCTTAAAACTTTAAGGCCTGTAACGTTCTCATGTGGGTGTGCAAGATCAGAGTAAATTGGCAGTTTGTATAATTCTGCAGACATTAGTTGGGTGGTCTGGAATCTCAGGGGCATTCAAAGGACAGCAACCCAAACCGCCCATTATTGTGTAACAAAAACCAGAGGGGAGGTTTCCCAAACTGACCAATTGCAGTTCAAATCAATAACGACCCCAACTTGAGACTACATGTGTGAGAAAAACAGCTTCAATCTGCTCCCACTGTGCTGCCCAGACAATCCCAGCCTAATCCACGGAGTCCAGTCCTGGATTACCATGTCTGCTCCACCCACCATCTCCGCATTATGGAAATCAGACAGGATTTTATGAACTCACACACACAAACACACAAGGACTCCCAGTGTAAAAGCTGAGCGAAATTCACTGGACATCTCCTCCTCACACAGTGATTACACCTGCCGTGTCCACAGATTAGCTGGCGGGGAGTAGATTTGAGAAAATCTGCTCCACACAACACAAACAAAGCATTTAAGCTAATTTCTTCTTATCTGGCAGGAGTGGGAGCAACATGGCAACGCTCGAATGCAGATCTGGTTTGTTTGGTACATGGGAACATGTTGCCATAGTGGCCGTGATACCTATTTCTTGGTGAATGTGTTATGCAGGCTGGTGATTTGAAGATACAGCAGATGGTTTCCATTCACAGTGTGTGTTTGAATGAGGAAGAAAAGGGATCACGATTCTGTGAATGTGTACCTGAAGACAAGGCCCTTCGTGTAAACATTTCCTGCGCACGTTTGTGTGTAGTTGATTCAGCACGTGTTAATGCTTCTGAGTGGGCCCACGTAGATGAAAGCCGTATTACAAGCAGATGCTTCAGTGGAGCACCGGGGGCTGCGGCAGAACTTTCATTATCCATGTGATCTCTCCGTTATTTTTTTCACCTCTCAATCGAGCAAAAAAAGTGCTTTATTCCCCCTCTTCACCGCAGAGAGGAAGGCTTTCAGAAGAGCTCATGCAGTGTCTTTGAAATTAAAAAAAAGCAAATTGCAGTGTGTTGGAAATGAATGAACACGCAGGTGATAAATTGCTGCTGCTGAAAATGTGACACCTGATCGGGAAGGTGCGCGTATGCACGTTCATGGAGCCACTTATCAAACACGGCTAATTGATACACCTATTGATAAACATCAAAAGCAATGTGTTCGTTCACAATAACACACAAAGGGTAAAAGCAACCCCAAGTTACAAGTTCAGGTTTGATCCAAGCCCTCGTTTGAAAGCAAAATGTGGAAGCATTTTGTTTTTGTGGCTTTTAACATGATGATACAGCAGGACGTCCAATTTTCTGAGCTCTGCACTGCCGCGTCGAAACTTTCAGCTGTTTTCCCTTGCAGGAGATACACGAATAACCGTCACTCAAATGTTAATTGTGCTGGACATAAAAGCACTGAAGAACACATCTCACTATGCAAGGCAAAATACCAAGAGCAACAAATGTTCGAATAGCCTTCCACCATGGTGCAGAGGAGTTAGCAGCTGCTAGCATAGCAAGATGCAAAGCATAGCTAAGCGTACTTACAATCTGGATGTACCCGAATTGAGAAAGCACACAGAACGCTAACCTATCATTATAAGATTCCATAACTACACCTACAAGTGGAAAGTATTCAAGAGACTCTAGTATCTGAGAAGACTAAAAGGATCTGCTTAGAGGCTTTACATTTAAAATTGTGCACTCGCGCAAACACGAAAGCGCACCTTACATTCCACAACATAAAACCCTCCTTTTCTTTCCCAATTTCCTTAATCGTGCGTCTCCCACTTGCATTTTCCAGCCGTTTGTATTCCGTCTTGCCATTATCTGTGAGCGCAGGCTTCTGCAGAGGTGGATGATGAGTGGTTTTGTGTAAATGAACCCGACTTAAACAGTGATTTACATCCCTGGTTAAAGAGTCAGTGGTCCAGACACATTCCCTTGCTGCTCACAAGCTGTTTTCCTGCAAGGCTCCTGCAAAGCTCTGCAGGCAATAGACATTAAAGGGCAATGTATTTTTCTATAATTAGACGGTGAAATGGCACATTAAAAATAATGAGGAGTGTGGGTGGAAATGTGGATGTATGTAAATTAGAATTTTATGCAGGAGAAACTGTGTCCTTTAGCACATATGCTCTATGAGTGGTCACTTTGACGGGAGCTAATGCTGATCCTAATGAAAATAAATGTAAAATGCATGTTTTCTTGAGGGAGCGTTGCGTTTTCGTCGATGTGCACGGAGAGCTTTTAATGCTCGAGTGCCAACCCTTCTGATCCTCAGAGAGGGAGGCCTTGTTTACCAGAAAGTTTTAGTGCAAATCTCAACCAATTACTGTCAGGGTTAAAACTCTGGTGAGTAAAAAGTCTGTGTGATTTGTGAAATTGGCTGCGATCAAGGCTCATACGCGAATGCCTCTTCAAAGGGGCCAGAGATTTAAAGTGTTGTGCTGGACTTTTGAAGCAGAGTTAACAAACAGTTGGGAACACGAATGCTGCCTTTCAGATACATTTGCAGTAATTTACACTCTAAGCTGTGGAGGTGTATGCTTTGCTATTAGTGGGAAAATCTCTCTATAACTTAGAGATGTATCAAAACATTATAGGATTTATTTGCATGTCAGTAATTCACTGCTTTACTCGTTCACTTATGTCTAGAATTAATGCCATTTTTGGAGCACAGTCCAAAGTCATGTGGGGAAAATATGCTTTGATGTAACAAATCAAATCACAAGTGATCCGATGGGACAGTGGTCCTTAAGTCGAGCCAAGTTTAAACCTGGCAAATTATTGGCAACGGATATCAGTTGTGGTATGATCTCTGCAGCAACGGCAAACAAAGCTATATGAATTGAGTTACTGACTTAAGCTATCCAGGTACTTCCACAGAAAGGCTCCGACTTTCTTCCTCTGCTTCCTGGAATTATAAAGCAATTACCTGTTACTGTTTTCCATTTACACCCTTATGTCTGTGAACAATGTGTTACAGAGCCAGGAAAGTAAACAGACAGATACACTGATACGCCAGCATCGAAATAGGTCAGCAACATAAATCATATGTTGCATGTTTGCTTTATATAATGTATGACGTTATGCTGGTGTCCTCTGTCCTACATGATTATGACAACTGCATGATAGTGTGTGTGCTATTTTAATAAGCTTTTATCATAAATGAAAAGCCAAAAATCATGCTTTGGGAAAGCTCAATAAGAACGCTCACATTTTTTAAAACAGTTAATTTCTCCTCCATGTCAGAAGTCCTGCCCCATGATGCTTCACATCACATCCAATCTATTAAATGACCTATCATTTAGGTCACAAACTGGATGAGATGGTCCCAACATGGACAGGATAACTTTACATAAAGCCCGAGAAGAATTTTACATTCATGGTGGCGCTGCCAAAAATTAAGTCCCCACATTGATGGTGAAACCCAAAAGTGTGTGTCATTACAAGTCCCCGCATTGCTTGTTAAACCAGAAAGTGTGTGTCATTCAAGTCCCCACATCAGTAGCTGAACCAGAAAGTGTATGTTTTACAAGTCCCCGCATCGCTAGTTAAACCAGAAAGTTTAAGTCGTACAAGTCCAACCATTGCTAGTTAAACCAGAATGTGTGTGTCATACATGTTCCCACATTGCCTGCTGAAACAAAAAAGTTTGTGTCAGTGAAAGTCCTTACATTGCTAGTTGTTGCTAAGAAGAATGTGTGTGTCAATACAAGTCCCTGCATCGCTAGTTAAACCGGACAGTGAAAAGCCCCCACATTGCCAGCTAAACCAGAAGGTCAAAGCGTGTCTGTGGATCTCACAGAACACACATAAACAAGAAATAAATAAATGCATAAAATAGAAAGCATTTCTTTCTAACATAGGCTCAATACTGTACTGTACTAAGGATCTACGGAATTAACTTCAGGTGACACTCTTCCCCCCCATCTTCCATATCAGTCATATCATGCCTCCAGAAATGCAATATCGTAATCTTGGGGATTAAATCTTATTAAAGAGATTATTTTCTGTATTAACCTTCCATGTGGAAATGTGAAGCAAACGTGTGGTGTTGACAACTTGTGAAAATCCTCTTAAAGGGGAATTATCTGAACATACAGAGGGCGAAATTTTTAAACTCTGTGGAAATTTAGCCGTTATCTCTGGTTGCTTAGTGACTAATTCACCAAGCGCAAAACCTCCTTTAGGGGCTATTTGCATATGCAAAGTGCACAGATAGGGGAATAAACAATCTCTGGCTGTTTGGAGAGGGTTGGTGTGTGGACTGACATGGATCACAGACTATGGAGGAGCAGAGTGCATCAGCAAGGCCTCCTGCTCATTCTCAGCTAACTCCTGTGTTTGCGCAGATAGCATGTCAGTGTGTGTGTTCGCCTCAACTTCTATCTGCATGAAATTTCCACGTAAATCACTCGAGTGTGTGTTTGAGTTTCACCATATTTGTGTGCTCTACACTCCCACTCACGCTTACACACAAATTACTTTTTAATTAAAGATTGTTTGAAGAGCAAATGGGAGAAAAGTTTGAGGAAAGTTATCGGATGAGACACATAAGTCAGGCTAATAGGGTAACTGTATAGAAATAACATTAACCAGTGGAATAAAGAAGTTTGTAAGGGATGGATGTTTACCATGGGAACTGCAAGTGTGAAGCCAACACTCCTCGGGCAGCATCTTAGTCACAGATACAACAGTAGATCAACTGATTTATGTGTTTACTCTGCAACCAAACAAACCTGTACTGTTTTAATAATGAAGTCAGTCAGTTATGTCACAGTGCAGCCTGTTGCATGCAACTCTCCCCTTACATGCTCAATGTGGCTGCTCCTTCTTGCTCAGTTACTCTCTTGCAAAAATTGAACAATACACTGCCTAAAATGTCTTCTTTTGTAGACACTTTTTTTGAAAGCAAATCCTTCAAAATAAAAGCTCCCACTTGTTGCAAATTAAACACTTTTAATGTGAAGCAGCAGCTGTAGGAAATGTTGACTTACACAGCTTTGATATGGCTGCCAAAAACAATTAAAGTATATGCAAAGAGAGATTATATCATGATGAAAAGGGGTGAAAAACATCATTAATAGCACTACACAGGTTTTAATCTTTAACTAAACTTTAAATGTCTTTTAAAAAACATGACATGTTCCCTTTATCAAGGCAGTTGTTTACCTTTAACTTTACCACACCTACGACACACCTTTGGCAACCTTTGGTCACACCAACAGAGAGTCCTGTTTTCTGCTATCAACTCAAATCTTACAAACACTTTCATTGTCCTACACCTTTCAACCTTTAGTAAACTTTGTCCTTGCAGTTGAATCTCTTGTTTAAATCTGTCAAACTAATCATAAGAGCAACAACAAAGAACTACTTGCTGCAACAGGTGCACCCAACCCAACTCAAACACACAGACGATGTTAAACTGCCTTGAAAACAGGAGAAATTAAGAATAATCGCTAGATGTGTGCAAAGCCTCAGAGACACTTCATTAAAACATACTTTAAATACGAGCACAGCCAGAACATCCTGTCCTATGTGGAACCTGCGGTGTGTGTGTGTGTGTGTGTCAGAGAAACAAAGGAGAGAAATGGAGTGCAACAAAGGAGCAGAGGCTGATAGACACGGAGTAAGACACACAGACAGTTTGCATACGTGTGTGTGTGTGTGTGTGCGCTGACGTCAGAGCAATCACGTAACTTGTGATGAAGAGCAAACAAAGAGCCGAAGAGATAGATGAACACTAGCAGGCTTCACTGACTAAATGCTGGGACATTAGTGTTTGCCTGCTGTATAAACAGAGACTGTAACTGCACTCTAGATAATAGATAATAATGTACGGAGCTGTGGCTGCTATCATTAAAGGGCGTCTTTAATCACACAGAGTTGTTTGTCCAACCAGCTACAGAAGATACAACCTTTTTTTACAGGTCACCTTTTCCTCAGCATTGTAAATACAGGGATCAAATGACCATTTACGGTTGTGGTTAATTCACCACATTCACACAGCGGCCATTTTTCTCTGACCTCACACAAAATAATAAGGAATCTGATGAATTGATAAAATTTTACAGCTCCCTGATTGTTCACCAGTTGAAAAGGCAGTGATTGGGGAAAATCTGGAGGGACATCAGGACATAACTTATCATAAAACAACACATTTGATAACCCACTTAGCTCTACTGACCAGAGCTAGCATTAGCATTCGACCAATTCCTGCAAAGCAATACTGTTAGCGAGGAATGTTTTACTTTTAAACCGAAATATTTGCTAGGGAATTGCTTGAATGCTGCTGTTAGACAAAAGCTAACATTAGCTTAAAAGCAATTCCTAGCCAACATTAATGTTAGCTAGTAATGTGTATGGCGGTTATACCATTAAATTAAAATGTTAGGAATTGGCTGAAGTGGATTGATAGAAAAAAAACATACAGCCTATCCATAGTTAGCATTACTGTTAGCTAGGCAGTAATAATTAGTAATATTATTAACAGAAATACTTGCTAGTAACTGGTGGAATGTGACTGTTAGACAAAAGCTTACATTAGCATACAACCAATTCCTAGCCAACACTACTCTTAGCTAGGAATTTTTTACGCCGTTATACTATTAAACTAAAATGTTTGCTACCTACCCCTACCTAGCATTAGCTGTAATTGTGTTAAACTATTAACAGAAATGTTTGCTAGTAGCCTAATTGGTTGAATGTGATTGTTAGACAAAAGCTAACATTAGCATACGACCTATTCCTAGCTAATATTACTGTTAGCTAGGCAGTAATATTGTGTAATACTATTAACAGAAATGTTTACTAGTAATTGATTGAAGGTTGACAAAAGCTAACATTAGCCTACAACCAGTTCCTCGCTAACATTACTGTTAGCTAGACATTTTTTATTGTGTTATACAATCATACAGTCATATTAGCTGGCAATTGGTTGAATACCATCTTTAGACAAGAGTGTACATTAGCATTAAACCACTTCCTAGCTAACATAACGACTAGCTATACATTTGTATTATGTTATACAGTAACTAGGAAGTGGTGGATTGCTAACATTAGCTAGCTTTGAGTTATCAAATATGTATACTGACCTGATGAATGATGCTGCGTTTAGGCAACCTTTGGAAACATCAGTATTTATTAGGCATGCATAGATGTAGGATATCCTTACTTTACTTTATTTTGTAATTATTTGTTTTAGCATATTTCTATGTTGTGAGATGTATCTTGTGATTTGCTTTTTTTATGTATGAATAGAGTCTGTGCAGCCAGGCAACCCGTCCTCGTCATCAGAGTTGACTGGCAAAACAACACACGATTAGTTTTATTCCACTTGAGAAACAATGAAGCTGAGAGAGGGAGGAATACAGACCCTTGAATTTCCACAGAGGAGAGAGAGAAAGGCAGTAACATAATGGAAGTCATATCATTGTTCCAGTTCTGTTCAGAATCAATGAGCCCGACTGTGCGAACACTGAGGGGACAAACATGCGTCAGTTCTGCTCATCAAACCCTCGATACATTCTGTCCTGGTCCTCTATGTGTGTGTGCGTGTGTGCCCGTATGCGTTTGCATAACCCACTCAGCCACGATTTCATAACCGCGATCATCTCGGACATTGCCGCCTACTTCCCACACAGCTGAATATTGATGGAGCTACGAGCCAGAATTGCATTTACTGGGCTTGGATGCATCTTAAAAAGCGTTAAATGTATTCCCCAGATTATTGAGTGGGAAAGAACAACAAAAAACTAATAATAAACAGAACAGAGAATAATTTTCAAAATGAGGAATGTTGCATCAAGACTTGGTTAAGTTTTTCGTCGATCATTTTGGTAACTCTCACTGGAGTTTCAGTGGGTGAGAACTCATAACTGATCTTTGTTTCACGCTCTTCTTGCTCTAATATTCTTGTTTTACACTTCCTAAACTCGATTTTAGGCTTCTGATTAAAGTGTTTGTTGGTCTATTTCAACAGAAAAAAGCACAGGAAATAATTGCTGTTTCTCTTGAGTAATAAAACCGGATGTAAAAACGTTGTTTACTACATCTCTGCTTTGCTGTTTAAACATTTGCATTGTTTTTGTGTCAAATTTCTCTCCCATTTTATAAATGAAACATGCCTCTTTAAAATCAATTACCGCCAAAGGCTTTTATTTTGTTAAATATTCACAAACCTCCCGATTGACCCAATGAACTTCTGTGGTTTACATATGCACACACCCTCAGGCACAAACCAGCTCTCTTTCCACCTGGTTCTGTGCCAGACTGTACAACCAGCCCTGCAGTAGGTTACCATGTTCCACAGGCACAGCTTACCACCAGCTGTCTGTCTGTGTGTGTGCGTGCCCTTATTCAAACAACCGCTTTAAAAACTGGAGTGCATCCAGGCGGAGTTTTTTTGCATGCTGACAAGTGACATTTGATTTTCAAACGTTTGACCTTTTGTGACTGTCGGTTCATCAACACACGAATGTCAGTGTGGGTGTCTTCAGGGACCTGGCAGTTTTCTGTGAATTCTTCCAGAGACACGGCCTCCTAGGGCGGAGAACTACGCTTGAGGACACCTTAGAAATCTCACCAGCTGTCCGTCTTATGTGTCTGTCTGGGCACATTTGCTTGATGTTAACTGTCAACGTTTTAATGAATTATCAGTGACGTATTTCATTCCAGTGCTTTAAAAAAAATGTCTTTATCGCGTTAGCTCCAAGCTTCTGCTTCCTCACTTGGGTGATAGAGCTAGAGATACCAGCACTATGTGGAGAACGAGTAATGTGACTACATTTTTTATTAGACATTTAGATATTAAATAGGCTGCTTTGCTTGTCTATAAACAAAGTGAATGAAGAGGAAGTTAGCATGTTTTCTGTGGGTGTTTTTATGGGAACGGGATATTTCTGATGAAACTTAAGGACTGCCTATGGTTTGCATGTTTCACAGTGTGGGGCTCTCACCTTCTATCTTACTCTGTCTCTCTCTATTCCACTTTCTCAGCCCAGCCGATATAGACAGATGGCTGTCCACCAATGAGTCCGATTCTGCTCGAGGTTTCCGCCTGTTAAAAGTTTTTTGTTGCCACTGTAACCGAGTGCTTTTTGGTCTGACCGCTGGGGGGTCAGCCCCACACATGGGTCTGTATGTAACTGACTGACTGAGTGAGTGACGGTACTTTCAGAGCTGTAGAGAGAGAGAGAGTTGCAACATCGCAATGGCGGCGCATATTGGACCTCCACTGATGCGACTCTATGTCTATACGGCTCTGGATACTTTGTTCGGGGAGAAGGCAGGGCTGCTCCTCCGCTGTCCTCACCTACGTCCGCAGCGCGCACCTGCTTTCAAACACGTTGTCATCGGCCTCATAAGGACAGTCCTTGTAACACATTGCCCACAAAAGCGCACATTGACCTGACGCGGTCAGCCACATACTAGGTTTTGACCTCGTCTTTTTTAATGGAAGATTAGTGTTCCTATGGTCCTCTTGAGCAGTGGTTCTCAACTGCTCCTTAATGACACGTTGCGACCCAAATTTGAAATTTTTTTGACCACTCAAGTTTATTTATTGAAAAATGGTGCAGTTTGAGACAGAGCGAAACAAAACACAACAGTATAACTGTCAACCAAAATGGTGGCAGTGCATACGCGGAAAATACTCCCTTTACTTATAAATGCTAAAAACTGCAACACAAATGCAACCAGTGTAGGTCTCATCAAGTGTCAAGAATGTAACAGTAGCTGTGATTATCCAATCACTGAATACATGGAATGTAACTGAACTACACTACTACTGCACACACATCAAAGGAAACCTATGTCCTTCAAAATAAAAGCACAGCATCATGACAACTATTTTAATCTTTCTTTCAACAGCACACATCTGCGACCCTCCAACCAATCAAATTCTTGGCCTTGTCTTTATCTCGATACACTTTGGTCGTGGTTATGACTCGGCCTCTGTGTAATTTTTTTTTGTCTTCTTGGTTGGCAGCTTGGCAAACTGAATCCTGTTGTTTGACACGTGGGAAGGTTTAACGCTATAAATAATGCATGGATGTAACTGTGAAGCTTTTCTGTCACCCTGTTTACTCCCTATTTTTGTCGCTGCTCTCTCTGGGCAACTGGTGTCATCTGCCTCTGCACACAACTGCAGCTTTTGCTCAATTTCCAGTCAAAATCAGAAAGCACGTGCACGTCAATGACTCATTACCACCGGGAGAATTATGTTGTTGGGTAGCGTTAAAAGACAGCGTGATGTGTGTTGACATCTTTTTCAGAGTATAGCATATTTACCTCATCAGTGACGATTACTGCGTGGGCTTGAGGCTACTGTCATCCTGTTGCCATGACATCTGGAATCCACAAAAGGATCCTGGTGTGTTCGGTGGGGATGGAGGGGGGGGAGGCCTGTTGACAGAAAAGCACACACACACAAGCATTGAAAACGCACAATAAAAGACCCACAGAGACACGGGCAACGATTTTATCTACTTAGATAAAAGAGGGGATAATAATCCCTGTGACTGCGTTCATGAAAACATACTGAGTGATTAGAGGTCATTACGACGCAGCGCGCTCTCAGGTAGCCAATCAGCTTACATCCCCGCAGCAGCTGATGACAGATCGAGTGGCTTTCATTCCAACTTTTTGTCAAAACAACATTCCCGGTCCATCATTGCGGGAGCTTTCAGATCTCTCCTGACAAATCTCTGTGATTCTGTCAGTAAATATTTCATACTGGGGGAGTATGGAAATGTTGTGCAGAGCAGAGTGTTGCATAAACACATTTTAATGCCCTGAAGGAGGCGATAAAACGGGAGAACTGAGCTATAGCTGAAAGGCACCTTAGGGGAGAAAGAAAGGAAAATGGAGGAAAATGACACTACGAAGAAAATGTTATATGAAATATATTCAAAGAGGATGTAAGATGTGGGAATGAAAGAGGCAACGATGCAGACTAGGTGCTTTAATATATGAAAAACAGCATATTGCAGCATATCTTCAGCATAATAATAGACTGAATGTATTCCTGTATGTTTTATGAAGCTAGCAGCCAGCACGCAGACGTCTCATGGTACAGAGTGTGTAATGAGTGGAGACACTTCTTCACATGCAATTCTATAAGCACAACATAAAGAAGATCTATATAAAATGCTCTTCTTGTGAAAAATGGAGGCAAATCAGCAGCGTTTGGATGAAAAACTCAAAGGATGAGAAGCAGAAGCTAAACGCAGCGTACTTCCTGTGAACAATTGCACAGTAAAAACAGCACGGCGCCCCTTTTTTGACAACATTGTTAAAGCCCTCAGTGGGGTAGAGAGGGTTTGATCGGCTGTTATGTAACCTCTGTCAGGCGGTTGCCATGGCGATCTGTGCGGGACCACCACCTTTGAGAGGCGCTGACCCGCCCCAGTTCGCAGCCGCATGACTCTCCTCTGCAGGCTAATAGGTTTACTGGACCCCCAGTGGTGTTTTGTTTTCATGTCTCGCTCAGGATTTGGACAGGTGCTGTCGGAAGGAAGCATGAAAGTACAGTCTGCAGAGAGGACTTATAAAGGCAATATGAAGAGTATATAAGACCAGACCTATAGGGAACATCAAGAATGAGCCTCCCATCCACCCGAGGATAAGTAGCATATACGAGTCCACAGTTCTGCTTTGATACTCCAGATGTTAACTTCTGTCTAGTCTCTGATTCACAACACCAAACGTGTATGGATCCCTCTAAAGCACCAAAATGAGACTACTGAGGCCGTACATGGCTTCTGGGAAAAGTGACACATAAAATATTTATATATTTGGCATTTCTGTGTTATAAAACCAACACGTTGTCAGTTAGACTTGTCAAAGACAGCAGCTTGATCGGTGGCCCTAAGCTTCAAATTATGAGTGTCTGGGCACCGCAGTGATTTGGCGCTATACAAAAAAATTTGATTGATTGATCCTGTGTTTGACTGACCTGTCCTTCAACCTCGACCGCAACCCTAAGTGGGCTTTCATGTCCTTCTTACTTATTCTGCTGCCTTCAATGCAATATCTAAACACTAAGCAAGACAACAGCGTCAAGAAGGTAACCTACAGCGTCATATTTTGAAGCGATGGGGCACTGAACTTTGGAGTGAGGACGGGCTGTTTAAAACACAAATATGCAAGTTTAACCAACACAATGTAACCCACATAGGCATTGAAAAAAGGGGACATCCCAGCGTAGACTCACACTGCAGATAAGGAAGTGCCAAAGTGAAAGCTGTACTCAGACTGACCTCTGTGCTCTTCCTCAGTTTGTCACCCTGTCCGGATTTCACTGACTTTGACTCTGCCCTTTCAAACAAAACAGTGTCATGTTTGTTTAAACAACTCTTTTCAGTTGGTATTTTCCGGGTAACAATGCATGTTTAGCCTCTTTCACATGAAGCCGTCTTAAAACCCACCAATCAACCATATTTTGACTCCTCTTAAAGCTAACATTGTGTCTGCTGCCTTGAAGTTCCGATGAGAAGTAAATAGTTTGCCTATGTGGTTCTGGCCTATTGTTCGACAAACCAAATAGAAATCTGCGGCTGTAATCAGCTGCTGTCTTGCTCAACTGGCCCTCAAACTTGGCATGGTGCAGCGGCTTTGAGTTGTTTGTACCAGAGCGATTTAGCTGGGGGGGGGGGGGATTAGAGGTTAAACCTTAAAAACAAATTAAGCCAGGTGGACGCCAATTCACCCCATTCATTATGTCAACAATAATGTAACCTTGGACTAGATATTAAGAGTGAAATGGGCTGTTCTGTTTTTCCCAAGGCTTTCAACTTAAGAAGGATTTAGCACAATTTTTACTGAAACCGCAGCAGAACTAGCAGAGGAAAACAATTTCCCAGTTCCCAGGAGTATTAGTGCTTTATCTATAATTCCCTTCTACTTCCACCTCCATTCATTTTATGTATTATGTAAATAGAGTTTATCAGCATAAGACAATAAGGACTGATCTAAACACCTTGCAAATTTACTTGAAAAAGTACCCAACAAAAGAAAAGAAACACACAGGTCTAGCAATAGAACATGAGACACTAGCTGTTAAGCTAGCACCCAACACACTTTGTGGACATACAGTATCCATCAACAGCTAGCTTAACGTTAGCGACTGCAGCACCTAGCTTAACTTAAGTGACTGTTATAGCTCCAAAATATTATGGTCATAGTGACTCTCAAACAATTTTTAGCTCTGAGCGAAACCAGGTCGTTCCTGGTTGTAAGCTCGCGGCTAACGTTAGCAAGCCTGCTACCTTAAGAACAGGGAAGACAACCTATGAACTGTAAGCCTTCAGACAGGCTAACTGCTTCCCTTAACATTTAGCCCCTGCGCCATCTAGCACGTAGCAGATTGGATTCTCTACTGGACGCAGCGATAACATCAATGTGACTATAAGGACCCCAACTAAGCTAACTTCCTCACTGTTTAAGTTATGGAGCTGCTTGAAACTGAAAATATTTGCTTTGCTCTATGATGTATGAAAAAAGGCTTCTGTAGAAGTTTTTAGTCCTATTGAAAAGATGAATAATTGCATCAGATAATCATAAAAGCTCATATTTATAAAAATGAATGCAAAAGTGGCCTTGAGTTTCCTTGATTTGTGCGAGACATCTTCCATTTACTGCATTTGTTTATCATTTAAAGCCATTCAGTGCACCACGTGTAAGTGTAGAATTAATACAAGGTTGTTTTATTTTTAAGTGCAACACATTAGTTTAATGAAAGTATATTTAAAAGGCCTTTTTAAAAATTGCAGGCTTCTTGTTGAAATCGTGACCTTGCAAGTAATGTTTCTTTATGAAGCCACTTATTTTCAAATCTAACGTCAATCTAGCAGATAGTAAAGTGAGTACTGGCATTGATCTGTAGGTCAGCTTTTATACGCACATATAGGAGAGGAAGATTTCTGCAGTAACTTATTTCCATCAGACGTTTCACTTGTGAAACTCATTCTGTCATGAAAGAACCTCTCTGGGGGCTTTGTAAACTAATCCCCGTTACTTTGGGGAACGACACGAGGAGAGGAGGGCAAGCAAGACGCAAAACAGACCCGAGAAGTTCTAAAACACGACAGGAAAAGTCAGCCCTCATCAGTGAATGCAAATGCCATCGCCGCACCAGCCTCAAGTGCCACCGTGACTACGGATGCCAAGAATGTGTGGAACTAATCCTCAGGATTTGGTATGCTTCCCCCCTCACCTTCCCTCCGCTTTAAACTCCTCTTCCCATCTCCTAGTCTGTGTTGCTGCGCCAATTTTTCCTCCATCCTGGATTTTGTTTCTTCATATTTGCTTTTTACGTTCGTAAACGGTCGTGCAGTCGCCACCCATGACCTTCTTTCCATTAGTCTGTTCACTGGTTGCTTCTCGCACTTACCAATTTCCGAACCACTTATATTTCCAAGACTGTAGCCCCTTCTTGTCCTCATTTTTCTTGCCACTCACTGCCTCCTTCTTTTTCCCCTGCCTCCTCTTTCATTATCTCCTTCCTTCTCTCCCACTCTCCCTGCGGTGTATTCGGTCCCCGCTGCACTTCCCCTATTCCTGTTCTCCTTCTCACCCTCCTCTAATTCTTCCTCATCCTCTCTCGTATGATATCACCAACATACGCTAACGTTGGCGGGGTTCTGTAGTTCATTTGCACCTCTGCAGCAGGCTCCACTGAAGCATTTCCAGGGTCACGGTTTGACCTTGGAAGAACCGTGCTGCTATGGCAACGAGGTTATAGGCATGTAGAGATACGACCTCCACCTGAAAGATACAAGGGCGTTGAAGAAGAGACCATGGTTACAGGTTTATACCACCATTTTGTGGTCAGTAGAAAGAGAGTAGACAAAGGTAATGGCCTGCTCATCAGGGAGACATAATACTATTATTTTTAGCAATGCTTGGACTGTGGTGGTGCTGCTGGTGAGATGGGGTTATGGTTATTTTGAGCCAACAACATTCCTGCTCAGGACCACCCAAGGCCTCAGAGTGGCAAGGCTTAGGTTTTCATGAAATGCAGATTTTTGTTCTGTTTCACAATAACCCTGTCTGTAGTTAATTTTCCCAAATTGTTTTAATGCAACGCTAGGAATGTTGGTTTGCCTGTCAGCAGGTCCACAACTTTAGTCCATGAAGATAGATCTTAAAATCTGCCATAAAATTGGTAACAGATATTAATTAATCTGGCAAACATCTCGACATCTACCAGAGGGACTGGCACCAAAGAGGTTTATTGTTTCTCAGCTGTACATTTAGTTGAGTGTAATCTCTATTTATAGATTCTACATAGAAATGTAGAATCTGTAGGCCGGGACGTGGATTTCCGGGACGGCAATTGTTCTGGTTTCCGTTTGTAGTGCGCTTGTAGTCTGAGTAATATTGACCAATCATGTATCAGCAGGCTGCGGCGTATGCAGGAAAAACAGTCTGTGTGGAATGCAAAAGCAGGCGGAACGTAATGCGCCGTAATGGCATCCCGGCTCCCATCAGCGGCTATCTGACGTTGATTTAGCTGCATGCTAACATCTGCATGCTAACCGCTAACAAACCGTTCTAGATCTACAATTCAACTTGACGCTGTGTCACGAAATCTGGTCAGCGTTCAGATTTCCCGACTTCTTGAATGCATCAGAAATGATCGATCCGGCCTCCGTTCAACAAACGAGCTTTTAAAAGTAGTTTTCTCCTCTTGAGGACAGACCTGACAAAGCTTCATTTTTACTTTTTACTAATCTGCATTATGATGTTGAAATTTCAGCAAATAAATCACAAGAAAAAAGGGTTCTTTTTCTGTAGCAATACAGCAAGTTGTTCATCGCTAACCACCGGCTACATGCCCCGGCATGTTCACATGTGCCCGAGATTGAGTTGAGTGTTAAATAGAGAACGTTAGCATGCTAACAGACTAACCTCAAATGAGGAGCATGGGAAGCATTATACAAACATTAGCTCCCCTTTGCCTACAATCTAACAAAGCCACTTACACAGCTGTGGACTATGTCATAGGCCAAATCAGTAAAATAGTAAGACTGCATATTGTTTAAATTGATGCTATCTAGCATTTTAGTTAGCTCAAGTTTATTACAGCTAACTATCTAAATAAGCTAGTTAGCCTGTTTGCTACATGCAAAGATCATGACTAAGACATTTGTGCTTTTGTAATTCGCCTTCTAAAGCATCTGAAAGGGCTCCATGTAATCATCCCTTGTTACATGTTAGCACAAGTGGTAGGTTAGGATTATTAATAACAGCTGTTATTGTGAGAAAGGTTCAACCTGTGGTCGGTGAAATATCCTGCCCTTTGGCGGTGGTTCCAGGAAAGAAGCTTAATTAATGTGACAATGAACAACTGCCAAATGGCAAGCCGGATCAACAAGGTTAAGCATTTGGACCACTGCAGCTGTTATATCACCTTTGGAATAAGGGAACATTGCCCCGAGGTGAGGGTCACTATAGAAACTCTAAATTGTCTGGGCTGGTTTGCCTCTTGCGTCATTCTCTGAGTCAGCAAGATCAAATAAGGATATCCTGTTTAAAGTGGAAAACAATCTGTTTCTCCGAAGCACCTCAAAGCTTAATTGTTCGACTGCTCAGTGTGTATGTTTATGCTTCCCTGTGTGCAAGTTAGAGCAAGGCAGTTACTGGTAGGAAGAGAAACGTGTACCAGTAAGTGATAGAGACATAATGTGGAAAAGGTTGTACAAATACATTAACACCTTGTGACAGTAACATATCGACATATTGCATTCCCCCCGACATCCTTCATGATCTGTTATTGAATATCTTAATGGACATAGGCAGGAATGAATGTTTCCAGTGTTCAGTCTGTTCTAAAGGGACCCTGAATCTGCCAGGTGGTTAGAACTGAGACTCTCTGTAATGTTCTGTTTCCAGAACAGGAAAGGGGAATTGTTTATAGAGACGGGTATTTTTTAACTCCCATGATTTTTGCAGCTGTTTGTACCAGATGAGCAATCTGGGAATACAAGTGAATAGGCAACTTAGCAAAGCAGGCTATTTTCCCATATCTAATAATAATTTGCAAAAGTGCATGTTAAAATAGTAACGTGAACTATGCTCACCTCCATAAACCCTACAGCAGAGATTCTAAACATGGTTTCTCCAGCTGATTGTACTTATTCTGTCTTCTTCCAATTTTTGGACATGTGCAATTGCCAAATAAGTTGGAAAACTTATGTACATGAACATTTGAACATATGAACATTTTTCTGAGCCGGCCACATGGGCTAACAAAACTCAATCTTATCTTACGTCTAATTCAGGGTTAAAAAAAAGAGGGGAAAAGGTCCAGCCTCTGTCCCTAAGACGAACACAAATTTCCTGGAATCGCTCCCCAGTTTCCTCTGCCTGTCATATTACATGACAAGTACTAAACTGCGTCACAGCGAGCCGAATCCAGGTGGCAACAGCCAAGTTTAAGTGGCGTTAGCATGGAGACAGCTCTACAAGTCCTCAGAGATGAATGTGGAAGATTCCATGCGCTCATGCTGACAGTCAAATCTGCGAGGTGGAGGTGAGACGAGACCTGGCTGACATTTAAAGGAATGTCTTCAATGTTATTTTTCAGCTCATCTTTCGCTCCGACTCTGCTCTTCATATTTACCCAGTTTTAGTGTTTTATTGTCTTTTAATCTCGCTTACCAGAAAGAAGAAACGGAGCAGTGGTGATTTGCAGCTTTGAGCTGGAAGACAATAACGGAATCTCTTGGGTAGAGAAAGGTTTCCATGTATGGCCGGGAGCCGCTCGCGTATAGCTCGAGTGAAAATGAAGATTCTTTGAATAATTTACCGGAAGCAATCAAGGTAGATTCAATCATTGGAGACAGACCTTAACCCTGCATATGGTATTAGCTACAGTTTGCACTGAACTAACACACATGGACAGGAATTAAATCATGCTTAATTTAGTAAAAAGTAAAGCTTTATCTATTTTTAATTTCTGCTTAAATTGATTGAAAATCCACTCCACATTCCCTGCTTGCTAAATCTAAAAGTTGTTTGAGCTACCTCATGAATAAAAGTAGTTAAGCTTGTAATGGATGCTGGGAAATGCGGTGAACTAGCAATCAAACTGTTTCCAGGGCGCACACCCGATTGACATCCTCTCACGTGCCTTTAAATACACAAGGGCACACCTAAACACATCAAAACACGCAGAGCAGCAATCATCACATCATCCCGGCCGCAGAGGGACGGTGATACTCTCATGCATGACACAAACACACACTTTCCGCAAGTAGAGCCACATCATTTTCTCCTACTGAGAACAATTTGCAGGCACCCAACGATGCAGAGGGGAAATGTAGTGTAGTGCGCGTTATGCATGCATGGTGGTACAATTAGCATTATAGTTAGCACTTTAACATGCAAAGCAGCCTCTTTTCGTACGCTAAAGTGCAATCTAACGCTTATTTAAATGCGTGCATGCAAAGGTGTAGATCGAACACACGATGCACCCTAATGCATTTGCCCAAGCACACACACTTTTCTGCCCAGATACTGTATACTGATGGAGCTACTTTGGTCCCTGATTAAGATTAACTTAATTGTTTTCCTTTATACTGATTAAGATTACTTTTAACAGGCAAACATCCCTAAGTTTGTGTCAACCAAGGAGGTTGGGATTTTGTTTTCATTTTTCATGGCTGAGTGTGTTTTTGTCAGACGCTCCCTTGCAAATTTTGCCGCCAAAATCCGTGGCATTGTTGAAATTTCATGAGCTCCCATGAATCCTTTAATATTAAAACAGGTCTGCTCTGTGGATCTAAGTCCGCGCTAAAACGAAAAGCCGCTTTTTGAGAGCCTGAAAGCTTAAACGAAAGTGAATTAATGGAAAAAAATACAGGTCACTGGCGAAATTTATGCGCATGATGCAAAACCGACGAAAAAGTATTGGCACAATATTTCAGCTTGTTTAGTCAGTTGCCCCCGCATTGCCCTACATCTGTCAACTTGTTAGGAACACCATACTTCTGTCCGGGAAGTGTGCCTGCCGAAGTGGGAGAGCAGGAGTGTGTCTGCATAGTAACAAGGCCTGCCAAAGCGTGGGGAATAATAGTGTGTGTGTGTCAGTGTGTGATGACTGTCTGGTGTGGAGGCTACAGTCTGCAGGGGGTCTGTTCCCCTTCAGTGGGCACAGAGATACAACATAAACAACCCCTCCGATCGACCAATCAGACAACACGCTGCGGTGACCACCCATGCCCTGAATGTAACCCCAAAAAGCAGGCGCACACACACGCTGATGCCCATGACAAAACTCAGAGAGAATGGGTGCGAGACACACACGCGCGCAGAGTACAACGTGAAGTGCTAGAGGACACACAGCAGAGACATTCATGACACTATCTGACCTCATTTCAGTGTGGAGGTGGGGGAGGTTGCAGACAGACATACATTAGTGATGGAGCTAAGTCTGGGGTCCCACGCGACCATCATAATTGCGCACATGCACACGCATTGTACTGTTAAACATACTTCACAGGACACAGCATCCACCCCCAGCCGGGCAAGGAAGCGTGCGTGATATTGTCACCTCGAGAAAATACAGCGTGAAGAACTCCAGCACGGCCTGTTATGTTGTTTGTCCTTGTGTGAGTCCTTGTTTGCTTCGGTTTCATCGCTCTGGAAAGGAGCCATAATGAAATCCCTGTGCGGACCACAGGATCCCATCGTCCTCGCCCGTCCTTGTCTAGCGGAGCAGAATAGGGAGGATGAGGAGATGTGTCCTGAGACAGAGGGACAGAAAGACAAATTAATTAGTAATTAAAGACAGGGACAGAAACATGTGGGTCATATGGGTGTAGTGAGAGAGTATGCAGACGGAGCAAAGAGGACAACCTGCGGCTTTCAAACTCTTGTCCTCTTTAGGCTTCCATATGAAAAGAATACAGATTTTACACACCTGTACTTTTATAGGGGGAAAACGTTACCTTAATACGGACAAGCACAAACAGGAGAACGCACACTTCTAAAGCTTACTCAGATATTACAGCTAGTGAAAACAGAGACCAAAACTGCTGCCTGAAACGGTCATTCACTTTTTGCTAGCTAGTGCACTTATTATACATTTCCCGCCAAATTTTAAGTGTTACATTTAAGCACTTTATGTTGTCAAAAAGATATTTCCTCACAGGTAAGTTATAGCATTAACAGCTATGGGGGGAAAGTGCATAATTTGAGATGCAACGAGCTACGCCTTACACTTCAGGGTTATTCTTCCAGAATGTTTGTGTGACCCTTTTCATTTCCTGTTAACCTCAGTAAGCTAGGCTAACATTCTCTTTGTTAGCACAAGGTAGAGAAAACTAGCAGGCTAGGCTAAGACAAAATTTACAACACCAAAGTATCTGAGAAGTAATATAAAGAGGCATTTCCTGTCGACCTCAGTAAGCTAGGCTAACATTCTCATTCTGAGCACAAAATAAGGAAAACTAGCGAGTTATGCCAAGCCAAAATTTACACCACCACTATGTCTGAGAAGTGATGTATAGAGGAATTTTAGATTTGCAAAAAGAGACTAAAAAACATTATGGCTGAAGGCGACATTGTATGCAGAATTTGTAAAGTGTCACTTCCTCACAGTAACGTTAGCTTGTTGCTAAAGGGAGGCAGCAAATCCACTGCAAATGGAAGTGACCGTGCTAATTGTACAAAATATGTTTTCTAATAAATTCAGCTGGATTACTGTGTTTACTTTTAATGCGTTTGAAAAAATTGATAACTAAATGCTAGCCGTGGAGTTGATAGCATTTAAGCTAACTTATACTAAAAAATCCAACAAGAAAATGCTTAAAAAAATGTGATAAAACTGTCAGTAAAGGTTCAAAATAATTAATGATTGCAATTTGTTATTGTACTATAAACTATTGTAATATAAATATTGAGTGTATATTATGTAGGAAGTGAAACGGGTAAAACAGGAAGTGATTTTGGACATGGTACTTTCCAATGTAGAAGGCTCCAGTTGGATTGTGTGTCATACTAATATTAAGTATGACCTTCTAACAATACAAGGCAATGATAATATTCAATTTGAAATATTTTGCAACACTGTAGTATGGACACATAATTGCGGGATACTTAGATGTAAACACCAACTGCAGTACTGTGCCTGCGCTTGTGATTTACTGGACCATTTTAGTCAAGGGCGTGTAAAGGCATTGCCGGGACAATAGACCTCAGGGTCGGATCCATTTTCATTTTACATCACATTTATACGTGACACAATGCAGATAGATTGATTCAGCGCTCGAGTACATGCATAAATAACGGCAAAGGTACAGCAACCTATGAGCCTCATAACAGCATGCACACACTCGTATACACACACAGACGGCGGCCAATACGTCTTCATAAAGTGCACATGCCACTGTAAATTTCTGGACTGTATTGAATGGGCAGAATGCTTCTCTGGCTCTTCAATATTCATGGTGATGGAGAAGGAAGGGTCAAAAGGGCCTGGGTTACACACACATGCACACATACGCTATATTAAGTGTGTATGTTGGAGTGTTTCTGGAGTCTAATTCCCAGCTGAAATGTTTCCTTCAATACCGCCATACCTGCATATTGATTCACATTGATTTTTCCTCATTCTTACTGAGATTTATTAGTTTTTTCCCCTGCATAAGTAATATCGTGATTTTCCTTGTGATGAAACTCCAAGAATTGCTCGGTGTGACTTTTCCGCAGTCGCACCTCCAATCCTCCTGGCACAACCTGACATTTTATTGTGCTGATCCCAGGGGTTTCTAGCGTCTCCTCCATGGGTAGCGGGATTAAGAAACAAAATCCCAGCATGCTGAGTTGAGAATATTCAAATCTTCTTTGGCTCCAGACAGAGGATGAGCAGAGGTGTGGGCGCAGTCAGGCTAAAGATGGGATTGTCTTTTACAACACGCTCACTGAATCCACAAAAACACAGTCTGGGAGGCTGCGAGGCTCTTGGGATATTGTGCGAGTGAGCATTCTGCATCCATCTGTCCCATCATTCCTCCCCCCCCCCCACCGCCGCCATCTCCATCCTCCTCCTGTGTTCGCCTTCTTTCATCTCCAGGTGGGCCTACTACAGCCCGCTGCATGCATGTATTAATGCTTTCTTGAAGTGAGGCGACCTTCCGACGCCCTTTAGTTTCCATAGCAGCGAGCGGGCTAGTTGTGTGACATTAACATTTGCAGAGCTGAAGCAGCAGTCTGTTCAAAGCTACATTGATTTTGTGTCCTGCCTTTATTCAAAATAACCTTCCAATTAGAAAAATGAGAGGACATTTCTCTTTTTGTAACTAAAATGGGACTTGTAAATTAATTTGGCTGTAAAAACAGATGAAGGATGAAGAAAGTGGACGGTTGTTTTGAGTCAAAAAATGGGATAATTTACTAGAAATGTCTTTTGTCTGTTAACTTTCTCTGATTAAACTTATTGTGAGGAATAGTTTTTTGACTCAAGGGATAGAAATTCTGGTCAGTAAGTCCACCATATTCAAAATGTATTTTCCTTGAAATCCATTGGGCTGACTGCCATTAGATTTTGTGCATTCATGGTTCCCAGATGATAAATCCTTCTGACTTGACTTGGTTACACCATGCATTTCTCTTAAGCACTACTATGAGGTTTACATTCTTTGGTTTTTAATGAAATATTTTGACTATTGTTTAATAGATTGGCATCAAAATTGGTACAACCAACCAAGGTTCCCAGAGGATAAATCCTAAAGACTTTTGTGACTGCCTGTCTTTTTATCTCTCGTCCCCAGCTGGTCAAAGTTTTCAGCTATTCAATGAAAAATCGCAAAATTTACTTATTGGTTGGGCCCAAAAGTGATGGTTCACAAACAGTGTACGTCCTTTCACTTTGTCCTTTAGCGCAACATCAATTCAAAATTTGCACACGTCAGTTTGAGGTGCAATTGTTAGCACACCATGCTAACACACAAAACCTGCATCTGCATGTTAGTAACGTCATCAAGAGCATGTAGGCATTTTTTATACTGAAGTTCATTTACTTGCTTTGTCCCTATTATCAAAACAATATATAAACTACAAAAAAACTGCTAGCTTAGCATAGCTGAAGACTCTTTTTCATGTTTAAGGATTTCCCTCGAGTCAAGCCTACATCAGTTTATTGATTTTTAACAGTGTCCTTCATCATGGCATAAAACATAGTTAGGAATAATTTCCCAAAGCGAGAGAGGTCGTTGGCGATGGTAATGTTGAAACGTCCTCTGAGGCTCATTGGCGCATTGATTTGTGTTTTAAAAGGATCTTATTTTAACCCTTTTAATGGGACAGCAGAGACGTGAGAGGTAGATTAACAGAAACCCATCACGCCCGGTGGATATGCACTCATTTGTATAGGATGCTGATCGCTTCGGAAGATATTTTGGACATATTAATCCTGAAAACACACAGAAACGCTCGGCAGCAGAGTGTTTGGTGGGCAGAAGGATGGTGAGATTAGATATGTGGGGAGTCAGGGATCAGACAGACAGCAGAGGCAGATTAGTAGATAGAGATACAGGATAAACACACGCTGTCGCACATACACACACCTAAACATACAAATACAGCGGATTTAAGAAGTGGCGGCTAACGGACCTTTGCCCTTTCGGCTGAGGCAGGATTGCATCTAAAGAACACAAAGGAATGAGTGAAGAAACACGCTGAGAGATGCTTATGTGTGGAAACAAAGAACAACAAATGAAGGACAAATAAAGACTCCACAGAGGTGTCTCACTCTCCCCTGGTTATCCGCTGTCTAGTCTCTCGTTTAGCCTCGGATTTAGCATAATCAATTACAGCCCGAGCCCCCATCCTCCTCCTCCTCTCCTACGTCCTCATCCTCCATTTCAGCCTCCATCCATCCTCAACTGTATTACAGCTTTTTTCAGCGCAGATGATTGAATGTCACTCTCTTTTCATGCGTTTACAGGCAGAATATAGAGACATTGTGGCATTTCAGCTGCCCTTTGTCCCCCCGGGCTGCTGCGGGAGGCCGATAAAAGACGCAACAAGCTCAGTCACAGATCAACCTTTTAGGGCTGGAGGAGGAGGAGGAGAAGAGATGAAAAGGGAAAGTGCTTCAAAAGCTCAACGGAGTGAAGGAGGAAAAGAAGAAAGGGGGGAAAGAGACAGGGACATGAGTGGGAGTAGTGACGTAAGAAGGCCAGTGCTGCTGAATTGTAAGTGTGCGTATGATTTCCTGCACGTGTACAGGTGTGTCAGGGTGAATGTGCAGCATAAAGAAGAGAGAGTGGAACAGACAGGTGGAGAAAATGCCATTTGAGATGAGGAACACATTCTGTATTATGGCTAACTTAACCTATTACAATGCTGCATGGTCTAGTTTAGCATACGGACTGAGCTCGGGGCTGTTGGATGAGCATGAATAATGCAATGATCAGCCACTACCACTCTGTTTTCTCCGCCTGTGTATCTGCTCAACACTTCAGGGTAGGGGACAAAACGTGGGCGCACACTGTACAAACACAACCTTGTTAAAAGAGATATTTTAGCAGAGGAAAATGTCACAATATTCCTTCTGTGACATTTGGTGAAATCGTGTCGCTCATTAACCAAATGTATTTTATACATTTAAAACCTTCTTTTCAATCTTTTAAACACGTTTCAACTTCTGGTATGATGATGAAAGCAACATTAATGCTAATTCAAACATCAGAAATGTATATTTTTAACTGTATCAGTTATACCATGAGGTTTTGTGGGGCCAACCATCATAGTTTTGTACTGTAGAGTGTATGTCCCAGTATTTGAACAGAGCTAAAACTAATCTCCTACACATTCAGTAACTGAGCTAACGTTATGCTAGGCTAATGTCCATTTAGCATGCATTAGCTCTAAACTGCATGCAGACACAAGTTGTTTGGAGGTTTTGCTAAGATAAGCTAATATTTTGGACATCAGTCACTGAACTTTACTGGGACCAATCCCAGACTTTGACCAAATGATAGCACTCTCTGCTTCAGTTAGCTTTTAAGATGCTAATTTAAACACCATAAATATATATCGTTAAATTTGTCAATTACATCATGAAGTTTGGTAAGGCCAGTCATGAAATATTTGAGGAACTGTTTTACCGTACTATTGAGTGCAGCTGCAACCCATCCCATACTCATCCAGTAACTGAGCTAACGTCATGCTAGGCTATACTCCATTCAGCATGCATGAACTCTGACCTGCAGGCAGACACAAGGTTTTTGTTAGCTTATGAAAACATCCACTCCCTCATTTAAAAAAAGGTCCTTATGACCTAAAAGTTGAACATTTGCTAAGCTAATTCCAGGCTAGCTCTTCACACTTTTTACTTGAAAACCGCAAAGTGTTGGTTTGACGCTTTGGTTTCTGAACAAACAACAATATATAGCATGTCTATTAGTAAGCTAGTGGTTAGAGATTTTTGTTTTACCTTTGAACAGAGCAAGGCTAGCTTTTTCTCCCTGTTTCCTGTTGTTATGCTAAGCTACGCTCACCATCTTCTGGAAGTAGCTTTATATTTTCTGAACAGATGTAAAAGTGTTATCAATCCTTTCATCTAACTCTGCAAGAAAATAACTCAGAATGACTACGTTAATGCTGTATACTAAATTTAGATTGATCTGTTATTTGTGTTTAATATGTGTAATACATCACCAAACTAATCCAGTGTAGTGTGATTGTTTGGCAAAATTATTCACAGATCTTCTTTGCGGCTGGTTTTGATTGATCTTATCCATCATTCTATCAGACTCGATGTCACTTTGTCCAAATGATGGATCTCTCCGCTTCAGTAAGCATCACAAACACTGACTGCATATTGAAGATGGCACGTCTATCTACATTTGATTCCCCAGCTAGGATATATTCCCTTGAGCGCTTTTTCCACAAAACACACATGTTGTTCTTCTATTAGTCTGAAGGGGAAAGTGGCCTCTATCTTCAGACAGGCTTGGAGTGTTGGTGAAAATGTGGAAGCATTTATTAAAAGGGTGGCAGAGAGAGAGAGAGAAGGAGAGAGAGGAGATGTCTATGAATGGTAGAGTGTGGCATAAACAGCAGACTGATGCAACGTGCTGTAATCGCAGGGCTGTCAGATACACACTTTCCATGATGGTGTGTGTGTGCATTCATGCAGAAAAGAGAGATTATAGATAGCGAGTGAATCCATTAGGTCTCAGTAATATGGATGAACCAGAACTAATGAGAGGCAGTGTGTTTTGAGTACATACATGTGTGTGTGTGTGTATGTAGCAGACAGTAATTAAAGCAATTAACACAATTGCACAACAGTGACATCTGTGGCTCGTCTGTTCATATAAATGGCAGCAGCATCTACAAAATGGCTGCTGACATGATGGAAGTCAGGGAATGAGATGGATTCTGTTGTATTTAATTGTTGTTAATGTGTTTTATGTTTACAGTTTTGGCCGTCATTTATTTTACTTACAGTAACTTAAAATCCATCAACTTGAACCATTTTCACACGGCGGCCATTTTTAATGTGACGTCACGCTCAAGCTGGAAATCTCAAATGTTGTAATGTTGCACTGCGGTGTTTACAGACAAATCACTGTCATTCCAACCATTGATCAGCAAATGAATGATAACTCATTATGTACCGGTAGTTAAGCCAAAGCAGCTAAATTTAGCATATAACCACTTCCTAGCCTACATTATTTGTAGCTAACAGTAATGTTAGCTAACATTTTTGCTAGCTAATATACTGTTAGCAAGAAATGAACGCCTTTACTATCTTATTAGCTGTGTCCCAATCCAGGAGCTGTAGGCTTCAAAGGCCGATTGTGTCACAGCGGCGCGTCAAAGGCTCCTTCAGATGCGGCTGATAAATGCGTCCTCCTTTTCACGGGCCACGGGATCAAAGTATCCTGAGCTTCACTGCGCACCAATTCAAACGAGATGGGTAACACTTAAGCGGCAAAGGAATACACTTGGTTTCAACTCGATCCAATAGCTAGCGTTACACGTTAAAAAAGCAAAAGGAGCCTTGAAACAAATTAACTTAAAAATAATAGGTTAAGTTACGTGACATTATGCTACCTAGTTGGTCTGCTTGCTACCTGTTCCTAGGCGACAGGAGCGGTGTTTGGTGATGCAAGGGTAAGGGCGGGAACAGCTGGTGACGAATGGCTCTTCCTCTGTAGACTGCCTCCTTCACAGGCTGCAGAGGCTGAATTGAGGCACAGCTATTGTGTAGCATAAACACTATCAAACATGTAAGCTAAGAATAGGTTGAATGCTAACATTAGCTGTTGTTTAAAGTTAGCTAATATGTTGTTTTACATTCAAATATGGCCCATTGTCCATCCAGGTTTTCACTGTCAACTGTCTTCTCAGTTGCTGATCAATAGAGAAGCAGTGAATTGCAGACTATTTGTCAATTACCTACGTTTATATAACCTGCAACCTGGTTGGATCACAGCCATACAGTGTGATAAACGCATTTCAGCTTCCCACCCTTAGCAGGACATCCGAGGAAAATGGCCGCTGTGTAAATATAGAGAACTGGGAAAGAAAAGTGAGCTGTCAGATGTTTTAAACAAACACCCGTCTTAGCCAAAATGTTTTGGGAAAGAAAACGGATGGAAAAATTGACTGTTGGCTGTGGAAATGTGCACTCATTTTTAGTTTCAGATAGAAATACAGCAGTTTAGTTAATCTGGTTAAACAGTTTTACAGCCAAATCTGCAAAAATAAGCATTGTTACATGTTTAGCTGCTAGGCTAAATAATAAAACCAAGAAAAATGCTATATGTCTTATCACTACTTGTAGAAAACCTGTATATGATTTAATCTGGGACCCTTCGTTTAATCTCCTTCTCCCCCGTCACAACCTATAAACCATTTTATGATAATGCAAATTAAAGCTGCATTATTTGAGTATCTGGTCATTCGGAGCCGCTGAACAAGCTGTACACCCACCAAGCAGCTCCTCATAAATGAGAACATGGTCATCTGTGCTTGAGGACAGAGTTACATAAGCGCAGGCTGAGGGACAAAGACGAGGAGAGAGGAGGGAGAACAAAGGGGTGAGAGACACACCGAGCAAAATGCAGAAACATGTTCTTTTTAAAAGTGTTTGTCTTTTGTCAGGAGGTGAAGGTTCAGCGTACAAAAAGGGAATTAAGGCAACCTTGCGTTGCTCTTGAGTTTATCTCGGAGCTCTATCTCTCCTGAAAAACCAATTACACCAGAGGTCAAGGGTCTCTGTGTGCTCATGTGTGTTTGTCATGTTACGTGGGTGCAGGAGACGGCGTGCTGATTGTAAGTTTGTGCGAGCGTCATCCGAGGCCGTTGGTGCAATCATGACATAAGAAGAGACTAAATAACAGCCAGCCGCCCACAAAGCGCAGGTTTGAGCAGGAATGAGTCACCCGGAGAACGGCAGGAGAGCTGTTTACATAAGTCTATCAAATGGCAGCTTTGCTGGAGTCTGACATTACATAAGGATGAACACAGGAGCAGTCGCTTCAGACTGTAAATAACAGCTAAGCATTATGCAGAGAGACAATGGGAGAGACACTGGGATGCAAACTGAGCAGGGTTGCAGGAGCTGATTAAATGTTAATACGGTTGAGTTTATGATGACACACATGCATAAAAAAACAACTTCAAGCTGCTCTGGTCATTTTTTTATTAACTGAGGATGAAATAACTCTTAAAGGGGCCACTTGTTATTAACCCAAAGACATTATCACCCAATGAAAGAGTGTTTTATCCACTTTCAGCTCAGTGTTTTGGTTCATGACTGTTATAAGAACTTTATACTTAAAGGCCATGTTCAAATTAAACTGACATTTTTTCCCCGCTCTGTTGACATTTGTTTTTTTGTCAGTTGTGTTTACTTTTAAGTTAAACTGTAACTGCTGTGCCATCCTGGCCAGGCTCCCCCGAGGACAATATTTCAATCTCAAGGGACTTCCTGTTTAAATAAAGGTTAAATAAAGAAAAGCTCTCATCATCCACATCAGATACAGAAGGCATTTGTTTTCTGTTAAAACTACTGTATGCACTCCGCCTATCACCAAATGGCACAAGAACCACATATTTCCCTCAGGAGACGGCAGACACCATTTGTAAGGTCATAATATGTTAATGTTGTGTTGATGTTAGAAATGACACATTTCCTAATGGGTTTCACGTGTCTTTTAGCTTTGATGCATCCGATACCTGAATGGGCCCCAGGGACTTTAAAAGGGCCCACCTTAGTGGGTGTGTCCCCCCCCCCCCCCCCTCTTTGTTTCACTGTACTTTGTTAATGTGAGTCACAAGGCCGCACTTCCCCCTTTGGGGAAATAGCTGGTGTTGTGAGTTAACTCCTCATATACCCACCTAATTTTAGCACGTTGACGCAGGTTTTTCAGACCCGGGAAGTCCCGCTTATAAATGCCGATTATCTCCGTTCCCATTGCCAGTGAAGTATACTCCCATCGGTCTCTTTTCTGCTGCGTCACCGTCTGACGTCACAAACGCGCCGGAAACAGGGTTAGTAAACAGTGAAGATGTTGGTGGTTACATCTTTATTCTATGTTTGACTCATTCCGTCTATTTATTAAACTCCGCGCCAAATGATGTTTAAGCGCTGCTTCCACAGAGACAGGCCAAATTTGTAGCTGAGATGACAAGGAGTCAACAACGCTTAGCATCACGCCGGAAAGAGGGCGGGGATTTGCGCGTCGACCCGGGTTTTGCGGGTTTTTTGACCAGTGGTAAAGGGGCTTCAAAGACAAACACAAGCCAATGCTGAGGTGTTGTTTCATACGTGAGAAGGAGTTCATTAGCTAAACCTTAAACACACCTCCATAAATAACTTCTACACTGACCTGAATTGAGAGAAGTATAAGAACCTTTCACTGGACTTTAAGAGGTCAAATTGTTTCATGTTTCTTGACCTTGGATACAGCAGTTGGGAAAACAATCTCACAACAGCATCCATTAAGAAGTTTTTCAGAAGCTTTCAATCATAATATGTCATCTTCTTGAGAAGATAGCAGTTTCCTAGGTGACGCAGAAATGCATACATTTTTGGAGCGTCCATGCCAAGGTCCTTTTAAAGGATGTATTTTTCTATATTTTGTATGCTTTTAAAATGATGTTTGGTTTGTATTTGATGCCTTTACATTTTAACCCCACTGGACATGTGTGACTGCACTTCAGGTAAATCAGCACACGTCACTAAAGCTCGTTCTTCTACCTTTTTTACTCATGCAACTCAAGTGTTTTCCCTAAACTCCAATACCTTCATGCATTCTAGGTGCAACATGCTCAGAGATTTATGAGCGCGATAACTGTAACCACTGCGATGGAGTAATTATAGGACAGAATAATTAAAGGACGCACTCGTCATCAATCACACGTGCCTTTAAGATAAAACGTAACCGTTGGTGTGTGCGGCGTTGTGGTGGGATGTGCTATATGAGCAGAGGCGAGGCGCTTATGAAAGATTTATGTCTCTATAGGTGGTGAGGGCTTTATGATGTGGACACAGACATGCCAGCGGATAGACAAGGCTGCTCATGAACACACAAAAAAACATCCCCATCCCCCAAAAGGGATGAATATGCAAAGCATGTTACCTGTATCAACAGGAAAGCCCCAAATCAAAGCCGCCACCCTCAGCAGCATCCATTATTGAACGGCAACACAGAGTATTTATGATATTCCATTATCTGCCTTTCTACTTCCTGCTACAGAATGTATTTTTCGCCTCGCTAGAAGGATTTTTGTTTTGCTTGCTTGCCGCAGCATTGTCAGGCGCGTGAAAAAGAACAAACCGAAGCCAAACAGCGAGGAGTGTGCACACTTGAATCTGCTCTACGATTATGAAAAGAGGGCATTTAAATTCCATCTCTTGTTCTGTTCGTGAAGCTCAGCACTTTTCAAACAGTCAGAGGATTTCAGGCAGTATGGGGGTTGAACGTCAAAGACATCAGCATACAAATAGTGTATCACATTTGACATGCGCAAGCATTACTGCCAAACATTTCTCTGCCAGTAGCTTTCAGTCCTGTAGAATGTATTTGTGCTGAATAACACAAGAGTCGAAACGCTGCAAAAAGCCTGAATGTTGCGTTCTTCAAACACAAACGCTCTTCCAGTTGGGCCAGTTTGTCTACAGGATGAAGGATTTGAAGACAAAGGAGGAGCTGCTGGTAACATCACCCACTCCAAAACATCTTATGTTAAACCAATCAGGTTTAAGGATTAAGAGGGCCCCCTTTAAAAGACACAACACACTACATTTAATCATTTAATCTCATATTCAATCTTCAAAGCTTATAGATTTTTTGAAGCTGGACTGTTTGCAGCAACTTGACAGATTTGAAATGGGGGAGGGGGATGCAACAGAAATCCTTATTTATGCATGACTGCTATTTTTGTCGGAATACGCAGTTTAGGAAAATCAGCATTGACAGAATGACTGACAGTGTTAGAAAGTAGAGTAGAACTTTTGTAATCATTTGTGCAACTTCTAGCAAGAGCAAAAATAATCTGTGAAAACACATACATACTTTTTAATAGAGTGTCCCGCTCTCATTTGGTTTTCAACTGCATTGCTAATCATAGATATAAAATAAGATCAAGATTTAAAAGCCATGCTAGCAGCTCTAAAAGGCTGCTCATAGACACTGTGTTACATTGAGCTAAAGCTAAAGTCACGATGCTAACATGGTAAACTGTGACAATGCTAACACGCTTATGCTTGGCAAGTGTAATGTTTACCATGTTGACTATCAAAGTTTGGTGGGATAGCATGCTAAAATTGGCTAATTAGGCACTGTGGTACATTGACCTAAATGCTAAAGTCAGGGTGCTAACATGCTCATGATTACAATGATGACATGTTTAGGCAGGTATAATGTTGATGATGTTAACTGTCAAAGTTTGGTGGGATAGCATGATAGCATTTGCTAATTAGGCACTGTGGTACATTAAGCTAATGCTAAAGTCAGGGTGTTAACATGCCCACGATTACAATGCTGACATGCTTATGCGAAGCAGGTATAATGTTTACCATGCTGACAATCCAATTTTGGTGGGATAGGATGCTAACATTTGCTAATGAGGCAATGTGGTACATTAAGCATTTGCTAAAGTCAGGGGGCTAACATGCCCGTGATGAAAACGCTAACTATTATGCTAAGTAGGTATAATATTTACCATGTTAACTATCAAAGTTTGGTGGGATAGCATGATAGCATTTGCTAATTGGGCACTGTGGTACATTAAGCTAATGCTAAAGTCAGGGTGTTAACATGCCCACGATTACAATGCTGACATGCTTATGCCAAGCAGGTATAATGTTAACCATGCTGACTATCAAAGTTTGGTGGGATAGGATGCTAACATTTGCTAATGAGGCAATGTGGTACATTAAGCATTTGCTAAAGTCAGGGGGCTAACATGCCCGTGATGAAAAAGCTAACTATTATGCTAAGTAGGTATAATATTTACCATGTTAACTATCAAAGTTTGGTGGAATACCATGCTAACATTTGCTAATTAGGCACTGTGGTACATTAAGCTAATGCTAAAGTCAGGGTGCTAACATGCTCATGATTATAATGCTGACATGTTTAAGCAGGTATAATGTTTACCCTGTTGACTATCAACATTTGGTGGGATAGCATGCTAACATTTACTAATTAGCCTCTGTGGTACAATAAGCTAATGCTAAAAACAGGGGGCTAACATGGTTACAATTACAATGCTGACATCCTTATGCTAAGCAGGTAAGGCTTGGAAGTATTTGGTCATGATAGCACAAGGTCAAAGGTCAAATGATTCCAGAAGTTATTATCTATGAGGGGGATATGGGACAGTTCACTCACTCAAAGTTGCAGATGTCAACCTCATGGTGGCGCTTGGAAAAAAAGCGAGGGGATCATGGGAATAATGAGGATTCATAGTTTGGAAACCATGAATATCAGGACAAAATGTTCATGGGCTCCATCGAGTAACTGTCATATTTCAGTCTGGACCGGAGTGATGGGCTGACTGACATTGAATTCCCCCATTGTGGATAAAAATATATATTTGTCACATTGTCTCTTTATTATAGTGGAAGCTCTGGTTAAAGATATTATTCCATCTCACCACCTGCAATCTCCACACCAGTGACAATTTTCTTATATCACTCTGGCAATTTTGCACTGTGATGGTTCAATCTCCCAGTCAGGGGTTAAAACCTTCCAATAATGGGGCCATCCATCCTCATATAGTGGGACTTGGGGAAAAAACACACACAAACACACACACACTTCCTTTCACACCTGAGCCAGAATAAATGAGCAGCCCCCCTCCTTCCTGTCTCTCTAATATGGATGAAGGAGCTACTTGGCGACTTGACGACCCTCATTTCCACACCAATGGAGAGCGTCCGATACAGCTGTAGCTGATGAAATACATTACCAGGAGATGCAACTGTGCCTCCACAGATGATGATACCACCAGCAGAACAAAGGCTGTCAGCGATGAAAGGACAACGGAAGGAACACCTGTTTTCACTGTAATGGCTAAGGTGTTGTAAAGAACTGCAACACTTAATTATGTATTGTAAGTTTAAGCCTTATTGTAAAGTTCAGGAAGTTGACTTATATCTATAAAATGTTTTTAGCATCAGAAACCTCCCTTAAATGTCTGCTAACAATGTATACAGAATTTAGTTTACAACTTAAGTAGATAAATGTCCATGTGTAGGCCTGTTGCTTGCTGGATATAAAGTGTTCAAATGTACCATAATATATAAATGTTCTTTATGCTAGGGCCGGGTCACACAAGGATTAGAAGAATGAAACTTACAGTAAAATAAATTAATTCCAATGCTGTGATCAGAGAATCCGATTAAGGAGGTGTCAATAATCCGTACGAATGTTCTGTGTAGAGTTCAACTCCTTTGAACTTTGGCTGAACTAAAGCAAGCCGTTTTGACAGTGCTGAGCAGCAGAGTCCAAAACAGAAGCTATTGTACGTGTGCTTATTAGCTCTGTTGTACCATTCACTCTTATGTAGCCTCTGGTGTCGAAGTAAAAACTGTAAAAAAGACAGGTGTTGATGGTCAAATAAGTCTTCTGAATAAACTGTCTCCTTAGCAACCGAGCTAACCTAACCTCAGCTAGCAAGCCTGTTAGCTCTGAGAGTTCACCTTTTAAACGAACTAAAGAATGTACTCCTAGTTAACTATTGTCCACACTAAGAAAACAGAACAACAGAGATAATATAGATAGAAGCTGTGGAAGCTGTTCGACTGACTAGTGCCATCATGACTAAGACAGCTAGTATGTCAACAGCTAGCTAGGCAGCTACAACAGCTTACCAACTAGCCCTGTGAGCAGTCACAGCAAAAGTAAGTGTTTGGGCCGATTGTGTGTAAACAAAGGTATCACTTTTGGTTTAAAGCTACAAGCAACATATCTTAATCTTAAAACTAGTGTTTTAGGCTGGTAATGTACTACATTTTTATTATAGTCAACATATATTATAAAAAGATAAAGACAAGGCAGAATATTATAGTTTTTACCAAATGATAATCATACAGGAGTAAATTTGGAGCATTTGTTGGGAACTACGTTCCCTGATATTAATACGCATTTTGTGCTGGCTCATTGACTGCATCAAAACTACTGAAATTGACGCTATTACCATTGAAAAATCATCTATATCTTAAGTGTAACTTCATGTGCTTATATAACATAAGTTAAATTGAGTGTGTGCTTTGCAGAGCAAATAAAATCCCTTTATTTCTACACACGTGCTTGTAGGTATGTCCTTGTGTGTTGAGCCCATATGGTCGGCAGGTTGCTCTGTCCCAGAACAGTCCATTATGTGCAGATTTGGCAGCGCACACACCGTTACCTCCCTTCACACTCCTGCACGGATGATGTGGCACCACACACGAGGTGCAGCTTCAGTGTTTGTTTATGAGGGATCAACTGCAGTCTTTGCTGGTGTGTGTGTGTGTGTGTGAGGTAACTAAGCGTCCAGTGTGTGGGAGTGTGTCCTGCCAGGAGAGTGTGTGTCCTCAGAGCGGGCATATGGACACGGAGGCAACCATCAGCCAGGCTGGCTCAGGTTGCTGCTACTTCTCGGTCACCTCCTGGACCAGAGCAGCTGCTACATCGGCACCGACGCAGGAAGAGATAACATACACAGAAGCACACAGAAAAGACGGGCATATATCGATAGGGCAATGTGACTGTAAACATTTGGCCATTTATTTTTTCTGCACCCACATATATTTAAACTTTAAGAGACTTTTTCCACTACATATTACAGAGTCAAATACAAATTTACTTGTGTGTATTGCCTTATTAAGACGATGCATAAAAACATGAATGAATTGCTAATCTAAGACTCAACTCTTTTTTAATATAGACAACTTTTAAATTGCCTGACATGCACATTTATAACAATAATGTCTATAAACATTATTGCTTTACTATCTGAATTTGAATCTGAATTCTTTTTCAACTGCTGCTTGCGATCAAGCTGTAAAAAGTATGTTAGTAGACCATGTCGAGTTGATTTTGCAAGATTATTTTATACCACAGGAAATAAAAAGAGCAGCTTTTGCAAGGTGGTTACAACCCCGACGCTAAGACTCATGTTCTGGCAGGTTTTTGTCTTTTGTTTTTGTTGCGGTGACGATTCAATTTTACTTAGAAACGCGGTGAAACTTCTCGGAAGAAGACATGTTTGAGCCTCACCTGTATGTTTGTGTATGCATAATGGTTAGACCAGGGTAGCACTGCTGCAAAACAAAAACAGACTCAATAATGATACATGATCAGCCAAAGAGCACTGCTTTTTGATACAGATAAGAGTGCAAAAACAGGACAGGAGAAAATATAACTATCAGGGATTCAAATTCACTATTCAAACAAAATGGCTATGTTATTTCAAAGTTGGAAGTAATCGTCTTGTGAAGTGTGTTTTAATTGTATTTCAGGGTTAGAGATGGTATAACAGTGCATGCATTTAAAGACATTTTTTAAACACAAAAAATAATTGTAATTTTTATGTTTAACTCTTCTGGGTTGAGTCTTCTTTGGCGTTTATTATCGATGGATTTCGAGGTTCACCGATGTCTGCTTTTTGCAAAAATCCAATTTGCAGTTAAACACCCACTCACATCCACACACATACAGAGGTGCAGAATGGTTTGCAAAGGTGAGAAGAGAACCCCGCCGACCAGACGGTGAAACCGACGGTGTCTGGATTTTTTGTGTCTAACTGTTCCATTCCTCCGCCTCAAGACGGACACACAAACAAACACGCTGTGAGGTATCTATGTCGAGCTCACACTGCCACAACCACCCGAGTGTGCTTAGGCAGACGTGCAGACTGAGCAGTGGAAGTGGGTCATCTCTCTATGGGGCAGGAGAATAACAACAGAAATATATTAATATAACTGCATCAGAATCAACCCACTGTCTGTCTGTCTGCGCAAATGTAATTACACAGCGAGGGGTTGGAGTATGCAGCGCTGTTTTCAGGGCATGAACATCCAGATTGCTCTTTTTTTTATAGAATGAAGGAATTAGGGAAGCATGAGCACATAAACATGTTTCTGTGTGTGTGTGTGTGTGTGTGTGTGAGGATGGGGGTGGGGAGGTGAAGAGGTCGAGCTGCTGTCTCGTCTTTTGTCCTTCTGGCTATGCCCGCTTGCATTACATTTCAGACAGAATGTGCACACGCTAATAGTTAAGCACGCACACATGGACAACGCACACACAAGCGCTCTATCCCCCCCTCTACTTGACCTAGCCATTGGCCATTAACTGTCTAAATGTGTTGTTGCACAGCCATGACCTAATGCCATCAATGCTCATAAAAGAGGTTAAAGCAAGTGTAGAAAACAAGAGGGCAGAAGTTGGCCTCACTTGTGCAGTCGTTGCACTTAGGTGGAGATGTATTAAATTGGTTTCATCCAATAAGTCCTCTGACGTTATCCTCAGTGAGGTAAGCTAAAATAAATTTCGTACTGCTAACTTCTAGGTTGTAAGTTGAATAAATTTAGGGTATCTGACAAATAATTACCATTTTACCAAATCTCGGTTGATGACAAGACAATGAGCAGTGAAAATCCAGAAGGAAATCTGGCAATATAACCCCATTACCTACGGTCTGACAACAGCAAACTTTTGCCTCCAGCCACTTGTTTGTTACAAGTAACTGTTAGCTAGGAAGTGGCTCAAAGCTAATATTACCATTTAGCAGTATTACATAAGTACGACAGGAAAGGCTTAAAATTCCTAGCTAACATTATTTACCTAAGGAATTTACTTTCGAGTCGACATAATGTAAGCTGGGAATTTACTTCCTAGCTGACTTTATTTTAGCTAGGAATTTACTTCTTAGCTAACTTAATTTTAGCCAGGCCTTAACTACCTAGCTGGCATAACTTTAGCTAGGAATTTACTTCTTAGCTAACATAATGAAAGCTAGGAATTTACTTCTTAGCTAACGTAATTTTAGCTAGGAATTTACTTCTTAGCTAACATAATGAAAGCTAGGAATTTACTTCTTAGCTAACATAATTTTAGCCAGGCCTCAACTACCTAGCTGGCATAATGTAAGCTAGGAATTTACTTCTTAGCTAACGTAATTTTAGCTAGGAATTTACTTCTTAGCTAACACATTGAAAGCTAGGAATTTACTTCTTAGCTAACGTAATTTTAGCTAGGAATTTACTTCTTAGCTAAAATAATGTAAGCTAGGAATTTACTTCCTAGCTAACATAATTTTAGCCAGGACTTAACTACCTAGCTGGCATAATGAAAGCTAGAAATTTACTTCCTAGCTAACTTAATATTAGCTAGAAAGTGGCTGAATGATAACATTAGCTGTTCTCTAACAGTATCAGGTAATAAAATGTTCCATATTTTTCCATATTCTTTGAAGTATGGCCTAATGTCCCCCCAGATTTTCATCATCTATGTCTTTTCAGCAGCTCGTTACATTTATATGACTTACAACCTGGAACACAGAAGTCCAACATTATAACAGCATCGAGCCTCCCACCCTGAGCCTGACGTCAGAGGAAAATGGCTGCTGTGTGAAAATGGTGTATTAGTCCAAAGCTTTTAAATAGGATTCAGCCGATAATCAATCATGGGCACACACACACACAAACAGAAACCCACTCGCAAGTATTTCCACTTTGCCCCCCTGCTGTACGCCGAGCTCGGTTCATCCACGCTGGTGTCCCTTTGTGACGCAGCCTTTGTTGTTTGTACCGACTGGACATACATGCTGAGCGTCCTTCAAGGCCTTTAGAAGAGTACAGAGGTGTCCAGCGAGGCGCCCGCCTGCCCTTTTACACCCTCACTGGGCCGAGCACGGCATGAAAGGCAGCAAAGAGGAGCTGAGATATAACCGGAGAGAGGACTCAACTGGAATTTATGAATAGGTTTGTTGTTTACTTTTATAAGGGTTTAGCAGGCAAGAAATGCAATAAAGCTACAAAGCACAAAGTCAAACATACGCACAGACACTTAAAATGATCATGTTTGTGCTATACATGAAAGGGTTGAAGCAAATGACATTTTCAAGTCAATATTTTGTGTCAAATCATTCATTTCTAGTAAGTAGTATGCTTATACTGTAACAACCAGATTGCTGTACATTATCCCTGTATGAGTATGTCAGTAAAGTGTGCAAGTCCTCTAATCTCATGTCTGATTGGTTGAATACTCCGTGTGGCGGTTTGTGGTTTATTTATCCGGCATAAAATCACAAGTTTTTCCTAGAACACTTAGCAGTAACAGTAACACTTTAGATCCTTAAACCCTCGACTCAGACAAAGAACTTTATACTACTACTATGCTTTAATCCGGGATTAAGACAAACCCCCCGAAAGACAAAAGTTCCTTTTTTATGCGCAACACAGAAAGAAAAAGCAACAAGTTGATAGAAATTAAACGTATCATGCGTATAAGGAGTATATTGAATTAATGAGTTTACATTGGGACTTCAGTGTGATTAGTCAGGACATCCACAGCCTGTCACTGCATGTTTTTTCCCAATATAGTCTGTTTACAACTCCTGCTGAAATGGCCTAAAGTCGTTTTAATCCCTGAATTAGAGGAAAGCCTCAGCTGTGTACACAGCAGTCTGGTCTTTATAGCTGCAGTTATGAATCTGCTCTGATCATGCATTTGTCTTTGAAATGGATTTTAAACATTTCCGCTCACAAGCCAAAAAAATAAAGTCATTTATACTGGGCAGGAAGGTTTCACAACGGGCCAAACACTGTAAAAAACAATCAATCAGAACAGGCCGAAAATGTGTATCATTGGAATGAATTGATCTCTTAGACATTTGGGTCTTTCCCTGTGGTAATTAAAAGGCTGTTTACTAGAGCTCCAGATAGAGGCCTGGCTGCTATGGTCGAGTGGACGCGCAGAGAGAAAGGAGGTGAGGGCTGTCCAAAACTCTGCCGGTGCCAAAAACACTCTGGATGGACCGCCGTTAGCCCAGCAACCCCACTCAATGCTAGTGCCAAAGCCACACACACGCACACGCACACGCACCAGCAGACAAGCACTCTGTCGGTCGGTCGGCCGTGCCAGAATCACCCCCGGGGTGGAGGGTACATTAACTAATTGCTCAGCCCGGCTTAGAGAAGAGGAGACGAGGGGTGGAGAGGAGTCGGACATAAAGGCCGAGGGAGGAGGAGGGTGAAAAGAGTGATCACGGTGGCATGAATGGATGCAAAAAAAGAGGTAGAAAGACGGACAAAAAGACAGAAAGACGGACAGACAGGAGCTTGTTTACATGGGCACGAGTCCAATGCGGCATTAGGGACTCAGGCCAGCAGAGGCAGGACAATGGAGCAGGCTGCAGGGCCGTATGTGTGTGTGCATGTGTGTGTTATTCAGTTTTTGGAGTCTGGGACAATGGGCCAGTGGGGTATTGAAGGATAGGGGGATTATAGGTCAGGGCAAAGAGAGAAAGACATGGGATTGGAGAAAAAAAAGGAGTAAAAGAAAAAAACAGCGCAGGTAGGCTTTTATTTCCAGCCCAAACAACATCACACAGGTAAAGACACAGGGGAGACACGTCGAGACTCGCACACACAAAAGAGGCTTTTTGCTTGGGGCCTCCGTCTGGCGAAGCTTCACATGTGCCCCTCCGTCTTTGCCCACGCTGCCCCGAGAAAAGTGTCCAACACCAGCATAAAAACACCCCACAGCCCCCCGTCTCACCCCTCCTCTCTCTCTTCATCCTAACACACAAAGGAGACCCACAAAACGAATCGCTCCAAACAAGTGTTCGCATTGTTGCGGGCGGTTACGCAGAATGGCGAGGAATTGGCTACATTGTGGGTTGCGAGGGCCCTTTGGAGATCTTCTTCTGGGTATCTATGGTGATGGAGAGTGAAAGAACATAACACTTTTCTTCACAGGAGTGTGTGTGCATGTGTGTGTGTGTGCGTTGGAGTGTGTGTAGGAGGGGGTACTTTCCAAAGGCAGAGAAGCGCAGGTGTTGGTATCCTCCCTCACACTATTTCTTTGCTTTCTCTTTTGCTGTGGTTGTTTTGTTGCTCTTTGTTAACTTCTCTCTTCGATGGTCTGAAAAGCTCGTGTCTGGAGCCAAACTCGACGAAAACAACATCTCTTTTTGCATTAACATGTACACGTGACACATCAAAAACATTGTGGAGTCGGACACTCTTGAAAGAGTTCAAATGAGTTAGAAATATTTAGTAGTGCTAAGTTTAGAAAATACAAATTAGCTTTGTATCTCTCTAATTTTTTATTAAACAAAGTAAAATATTGTATGAGTCTTAAACATTCATTTTATAGTGGCAAAATCCAAACTAAATTAAACAATTAAGTAATAAATTTAAGCTAACTGCTTATTTTAGAATGCTAACATGCTAACAATTGCAATTTTAGCATTGTTTTCATTTCATAGCTTCCTGATTTATTAGCAAGACAATGGAAAATGAAAATCTGGAGGTATAAAAAGCCATCTTTTAGGGTAAAACAACAACAACAACAACAATCAAACATTAGCTACGGTTAGACAACAGTTAGCAATAGCATCAAACACCTACTAGCTAACATTACTGGTTGATAGTGTATTATGATATGTGTATAAATACTTTTTGAAATATCACCACAGATTTAAGGTAAAAACACAAATTTCAAACGGTTATGTTGCTCTTTTGTCTCATGGCAGCTAAAAGATTAGCAAATATGCTGTCCCTCTAATACGTGTCCATCAGATTTTCACTGTCAGTTGTCTTTTCAGTTGCTGATCAACCAGGAAATGATTAAATTAATACAATTGACAGATTTACAGTATTTTCATAACTTGCTAGCTTGAACACAGCAGTCAGAAAAGCTAGCTTGATTAAAAACATAACAAAAGCTAACTATTTTTAGGTGTGATCTAAACTTAGCTCTTCTAGACACAAGTTATCAAACTAACTACACGTTAAAATTAGTGAAACAGACAAAAGTTAGCGATAGCATCAAACACTTCCTACTAGCTAACATTACTGTTTGATAGTGTTACATGATATGATAGGATAAGTAATAAATCATTTGTTAAATATTATCACACATTTAGGACAGATTTATTTTAGCCTGGAAGTAAAAAAAACACAAGTTTCTTTTCATATCGTGTAACATTCTCAGATGGGTATGTTAGCGAGGAATAGTTGAATGCTAACGTCGCTCTTTTGTCTCATAGCAGCAAATGGATTAGCAAATATGCTGTCCCTCTAATATTTATCAGTCAGATTACACAGTCAGTTGTCTTTTCAGTTGCTGATCAACCAGGAAGTGATGAAATTAATACAATTTGACAGATTTACAGTATTTTAATGACTTGCTAGCTTAAACACGGCAGTCAGAACAGCTAGCTTGATTAAAAACATAACAAAAGCTAACTATTTTTAGGTGTGATCTTAACCATTTTGTCCTTTGCTCTTTAGAAACAACTTATCAAATTAACTGCGCTTTAAAACTAGTGACAAAAGTCTTAATATTATCCAAAGACTTTAATGAACAATTCTTGCTAATGGCCAACAGAATCATCACGATAATTAAAGTCAAGGACATCTGCATCATTACACTTAGAGTCAATTTTTCCCCACCATTGCACAAAAATAACCACCACCGTTCCACATGCCCACCTCTGAACACAATAAATCCATCACAAATTGGCCAGTTTTCCACAGAACAGAACATCTAATACCCCATCCATTAGTGACAGTAAATATAGCCAGTAATGTCCCCCCCCGTTCACCAGAGTGATGCAACCATCCCTGGCAGAGCTAACTGGCAGGATATTTCAGCCTTCAGTGGCTGCAGGTGGCGTCATCTCCATCCTCGCACAGATAATGACCCTTGAGTGTGTCTGGGGAGCGGGTCCAGCTCGGAGAGACAAAGGTGGACGGCGACGGAGGCGATTTCTTTGCCGGTAATTGCGCAGCACTTTTCCAGTGAAAGCTCTCCTGCTGTGCGACGCCCTTGAGTGATGAAGACTGCGGCGGCCTACTTTGGACAGCTACAACTGCTGTTTTCATATTAAACGTGTGTGTGCGTTTGCATACGTGTGTGTATGTTCATTTTCTGACTGACAAGCGAGATGATTTAAGATGTCACTGGCTTACAGAGCGTCGTGAAAGGCGTGTGTTCAGCTATAGGGCAATATACGGTGTGTGTATAATCCTCTCACACCATGTCTTTGTGTGCGTGTGTGCGTGTGTGCGTCCGCGGGGAGTGCATTGTGTACTTCCTCCGATTCTTTTCAGCAGATCTGTTTTCCTGCCATGGCTGGAGCTCAGGACAAGGTCGCATTACCACACAAAAAACCCTATCGGACACACACACACACACACAAATCTTGCTTCTTAATCCTCTTTTAGCAGGCGAGGTCCACCTGTTCTGTCACATCTGCATCGACACCCTTTAATGAGCCCGTGATGCATCTGTTTGGACTGCACATGTTCAGACAGAGAAGTTCTTGTGCGCTTAGTGTGTCAAGTCTGCCTACTTGTTGATCTCCTGACTCGCTGACCTTTGACCTGACACTTAAAGCTAAGCTTTCTGATTGGTCCCACACTCCACTGTTACCTGGCAGGCTTTTCTTGGAAAACAGCACGACAAGAGCGAGCAATTTAACCGTCTTCCTTCTTCTTTGTTGCTCGAAAAAACAACAAGGCCTCTTGCGGCCTCTCGCTTCTACATCCCGCCTCTCTGCCGCTGCTGCAAATTTATTACGCTTTGAAATCAGGCTGTAATGACAGATAATAACCCCAGGATTTGGAGGAAGAAATTGCAGAGACGTACACCAAACGGTCACTCATTAAATGTGAACTGTGATTACAAATAATGGAGCAAAGACAGCAGAGACGGAGCCGAGAAGCTGCCGAAAATGCGTTGCACAAAACCAAACTTAAAGCTGTCATTAAGTGTTGATTAAGGAGTGGGAAGCACAGCGATTTAAGAGGACGAATGAGGAGGAATGTGTGTCGATGCAGTCTGTAGCTAACACAGGGTGAGGTCACTTTAGCTTCCTTTTTTGCTCACACACACACAAACAGACACACTTTCTCTCTCCTCCCCTGTAGTTATTTGCCTTTTTCATTCCAGGGAGTGCCCTGCTTTCCTGTCAGAATTGATTTGTAGCACTCCTACTGCATTATATAAAAAAAATAAAAAAAACTCCGTAAATGCTCCAAACCGGTTCCACAACTTCTCCGGCGAGTCTCGCCTCACATCTCATCCCTCTAAACTGCAAAAGTATTGACTCAGGAAGCGAGATAATATTGATCTTTATTACAGTAATAATGATGTTTTCTTGGCAGAGCTGCAATAAAGATCTTCAATATTGTGCTCTGTTACCTGAAGGGATAAAAGGGAAAGAGATTCGTTTTTCAGGTGTTAGCTGTGTCTTCTTTAACCCTTCTCTTACCAAGCAGGTGATGTAAGAGAGATACTCATACACGCTGTAAAACACGACGACTTTATCTCACTGTACTCTTAAAAAATGGCAGAAAAGTTCAGATTTTTTGGTCTTTTTATCATTTACCAGACTTGGTGTTAGACTTTTTGAAGTTTAAATGCAATATAGTGACTATTTATGGGGCTGTAATGTTAGAAAATACATGCTAAAGTTGCTGTTCTGTGACATGGGAGAAGCTGACACGGTTATTTGCAGCCCTGACACGGTGACACAACAGGAGAGCTGGGTTAACTCCACTGGCAGCAATGCTGTGTCAACACACAGCCTGAGAGTTGGTTAAGTAAATACATGTTTTTTTTTTAAAGTGTGTAGTTGTAAAATGTAATAATATGTTCTAAAAAAAGTAGTCTAGGTATCAGCTGTATTTTCTTTCTCTTACGCCCATATATGGTCGCCCCTGTGTCCCCCATTGGCTCTATTTCTGTGGCAGTAAATCATGAAAATAGATTGAAAGACTCCGACGGTGGCAGTTACACATGGGCTCATACCAGCATACACACGCACACACTGTACGCACACACTGACACCTGTTGCCGTGGGGGGAGGGGGGGGCTACTTTAGGGCACACTTGGAAACCTCGGCATCATCGCAAAACCTTGCCGTTACATAAGGTGGTACAGGATACAGATGTTGCATCACACGAACCCCACACACACACACACACACACACAACACAAGACAAGATAAAATATATATAGTGATGTCATATTGGGTAAACAGGTGTTTATCAGAGTTTAGTCATGTCCACAACCTTTTCCACGAACAAACAGGTGTGAAAAACACTCCTAAGTGTGATTCTCTTTATATCCTAGAACTTAAAAATACACATATACACATTTTATACCTCTAAGAAGTAACTACATGGAAATAATGTATGTATGTTGCAATACATTGCAACGTGTGGACGTGTGGGCGTCCAGGCCTGTCCATAGGCGTCAGCAGGATATGACTGGACATGAGTCACAGCTCACGCAGAACACTTGCACCATGACGGGAGATGAGAAATCAGTTGTCATGGTGAGAAATGAAGGAACAAACAGAAGGATGACGTAAAAGGTACGCATGTATCAGAGTCCACTTAACAGATTTATTAAGTAGCTTGAAAGGCAGCTTATTGTCTTTGTCATTAATAGCTTGAGACAGCAGGTTGAAAGCTGTTAAAAAACTAACAAGCAGGCTTGGAGTTGAGATTTTTTTGATTTCTCACACTTATTCTGAAGAATTTTTCTTCTGTCCTTTTATGGCTTTATTGAGAGTGAGAGGAAAGTCTCTGCTTTGGCTCCCTGTGTGTTTTAGAATCGATTTTAAGACTCTTTCATTGGTTTTTAAAGCTCCTAATGGTTTGCCTCCCACCTTTTTATCAGATTTGCTTTTAACTTATGAGCCTGTGAGATCCCTCAGGTCTTCGGGTAGTGGGCTTTTAAGTGTGCCAAAAGTCAGAACCAAACCCTGCGGTGATGCATCTTTTGATCATTACAGCCCCCGCCTATGGAACAGCCTACATGAAGACCTGAGGGCAGCACAGGGTTTTGAAAGAAAACTGAAGACCGACCTTTTTATTTATTTTAGTTAGTTATTTATGTTTCAGCATCTTAGTCTGTCTTAGTAATTCATATATATTGATTTAGTGTGTTATTATCTTATTTTAGTGTTTTATTACTTTACTCTAGTTAACTTTTCTGGATTATTATTTATCTATTAATTATTTTTTTAAGTGTTTAATTATCTTATTTAGTGTTTTATTATTTTATTTTATTTATTATTTATTGATGGGAACGCAAAATCCGGGTTAATCTCCCCCCCGTTTCCGGCGCGATGCTATGCTCTGTTGGTAACTTTTGCGACTCCTTGCCATCTCAGCTAAAAATTCCGTCCATCTCTGTCCAATCAGCGCTCGAACATCATTCACATCGAGTTTGATAAACAGACTGAACGAGTCATAGATACAATAAAGACCTAACCATCGTAACATCTTACTGCTTACTAACCCTGTCTCCGGCACGTTTGTGAACTGAAAACCCCGCGTCAACATTTCGTCAGTTTCATCAGTTCCTGTCTTTATTGAGCTCTCTGTTCACAACATGTTTTTATTTAGCCTTGTGCATGAATTGGGGGGTGGGGATGCTAATTGTTTTGTAATACATTTTAGATGTATGAAAAGTGCTATACAAATAAAGTTTGGTTGATTGATTGATTGAGAGGAAAGCGGGTACAGGGGACATCCGACAAAGGGCCGAGGGTAGGAGTCAAACCTGCGGCTCCTGCATCGAGGACTATGGCCTCTTTCTATGGGATGCATGATTTAACCGCTGACCTGAACCAGCACCCAAATTTCTATTATTTCTATCTATATCATTTCTATTGTTTTTAACATAAAAGTGACTTAATTTCCACTTTTTTGACAGCTTTTAGGTTTGCGAGACTTTTATCAACTGAAAAGGGACAATCAATCCTCCATCTACAGTAAAGACCCCTGTAAACAGCGCGACATTTGGTGGCACACTCACACAGCTCCGTTTTCCACTTGTTTGGCAGAAAGGTCAAAAGGTCACATTTGTGCATAAAGGCCTCTTCCTTTCTCCGCTCTGGGGATCAGCGCTGCAGTGTGAACACCCACTGCTTCCTGTCTCCTCACCAACTCATCCTCAAAGAGCCACATAGTGCGTGACCTTTTCACACATGTGGCAGTAAACGTGTATCAAAGCAGCCGCTTTTTCATTCCCACATGCTCGTAGATGTCATAAAACATCTCTCTTTCCAGGCGGATTCAATCTCATGAGTGTGTTTATGAGCTTCTCCCGATCGTTCTGGGTGTGTGAGGACAAGTTTTGGAAGACTTTCTCGCTGTGTCTTGTGTGATCATGTTTTCAATGATTATTACAGAACGCTTGTTATTTAATGTTCGAGTCCTAATCGATCAAACGCTTGTCAAACGCTGCTTGTGAAGCGGAGTACAATGTGTTCTCTATACAAACGCAAGAAGCAGGATTGTCTACACATATGTCAGGAGGGTAAAATTCATCTGGCAAGTGTTGATTATGCAACTGTAACCCACAAATTCTTTTGGGTTTTAATAAGATATGAGTGTGAATTTTTCTTATGTAACAAGTCGGTTGGCAACTCCGATCCATACTCGGGCAGCTTCCAAATCTTAAAGGGGTAATTCACCGCTGGAAAGACGGACTTTCATAACACTGTGTAGTAAAAAGATGGAAATATTTCAAACATTAGTGCCTTAAAACTAAAGGAAAAAAGTGGCTGTAGTGTTCTCTTTTTTGTTAAAGAAGGGAAATACTTCAACACCCAGAATGCACCGGGCCGCAGCCATCCTCAAGGCCTCATTTTGGACTTTCAGCTGCATTGGCCTCCTTCTCATCATGATTGTCTGGCTCTAAAAGAAGTCCTATATGTCTGATTCCAGCATTATGGTAATAAAATTGTTTCATTCCATATTTTTGACTGGATTTTTTGATTCAGGAGAAGCCAAATGTCGCTTAACCCAACTTTTCATGGAGTCTACTATCCTAAAAATGCAGAAGTACAATCAGAAGTTCCACCAGTAGCCTTAGACAGCTGCTAACCATATTGCAAAGACCTGGTTGAAATGATCTAGGTTTTCCTTTCCCAAACCATTCTCACGAAGAGGTGTTTAAAGCCGCTGAGGCCTAAAAAAGAGAACAAACCGATGAAAGCCGTCCTTTCTCTGCGACCGAAGGGCCGCGAGAGACGGATGAGAGACGCATGGAAGGAGACAGGGAGCTCCGCGACTCCCTGACAGCTGAGGTTGTTTGCGGAAACCTGAGAAACGGGAGATGGGATCAGCTTTCCAAACAAGGGGGTTTCAGCACAACAGGTGTCCGTACTATCTATACTCTCTCGCTCTCTATCTAACTCTCCTTTTTTTTTTCCTTCCTTGGCAGCTGCATGGAGGTTTCGTCTTATCAGATCAGGGAACAATAAGGAAGGAGAGAGGAAAAGGAGGAGGGTCGGGGAACAAACAGAAGGAGGAAGAAAGTTTAATTTGTTTGGAGAATGTGGACTAAAAGTTCTTGTGGCAAGAAAATAGAACAAATTGTGCAACTTGAAGCTGGTTCGTCAAACTTAAGCGACGAACGGAAGGAGAAACTTTGGCACATGTGGAGAGAAATGAATAAAGTTTGGAGCACGCTGGCGGGGGAGTTGTTGACATGCAGGGTGGGTGTCTATGCCTCATTGTCTGCCCCATCTGTCTGGCTTTATCTCTGCTTACTACCCCCATGGTTCTGCCACCTCCTCTGCCTCCTCCTCCTGTGCTTCCCCCTCCCCTGCAGCCAGTTCACACCCTCCATTGTACCCTGGTCATTCCTTCCCCCCCTCCCTGTCTTCCTCCCTGCATGCTGGCAGACGACCAGGGAGCTTCCACCCGCAGCAACTGGTGGCATTGTTCACATGCACAGCGCACATATGTGCACAGTTGCCCGCTTGTACACACTCACGCATGCATGTGAGCATCTGCTGGCACTGGTGGCATCAATCAGAGACACACTGATGCACGTCAGATGGCTGAAATGCGGTCAGGGGCATAGTGTGGCCTTAATTTGTGCTGGAATAGTTGAATAATTGATCCGCTGATGGATAGAAAACAAAATACCAAACATATAATTGGTTCAAGCTTTGTAAGGAGCAGCCGTAGTCAAATTAATAAAGGGGGAAATAGATGCATTACCAATTTAAAGATGGTTTAATTGTGTTTTCATTTGGTTCCCTTGAGGGTTATACATATAGACACTACCAAAAGTTTGGACACACTTTCCTATTCACTTGTATGAGAAAATGTGTCCTAACTTTTGACTGGTAGTGTTTATATTTTAGACAAGATTTCTTGTTGGAGAAAATAATCATTAGTTGCAGCACTACACAAGATAAAAATGATAGTCAGTCGACAAGAAAAAGATTGATAGCAATCTCTATTGAATATATATCTATATCGAGTAGTTAGCCTAGCTTAGCACAAAGACTAGAAGCTAGCAATGGATACCATTAGCCTGTTGTTAAAAAAGATTCACGTACCAGCACCTCTTAAAGTGGTAATCTCGAAGATCTCAGTTTCGTTCTCTTTGGCGGCACCTATGGCGATAAACGGTACTGGCAGGAGCACACTTCCCAGATATCCAGACAGTGTTGCATATGTGACGTCCACGGTTGGCTCCGGTTGTAACTCTTGATTTCCTATTTAGACTGTTTGCCTTCATCTGAGCGTCGAATTTGTTTCTGTTTCTTTGGATTTTCACTTATTTTTGAAGTTGTATCTGTAGTCATCGATATTTTCTTTGTTTGTTCAGCCATAGTAGATTACTGTTTACTCGCAACACTTGCAGAGACCGGAAAAGCAGCCGCTTATCTAATGTGATTTTTAACTTAGCAGTTAGCCTAGCCTAACACAAAAAATTGATGTTAACAAAGGGACACTGCTACTAGGTAGTTCAAAAATCTACCTAACCCCCCTTGTAAAGCTAACAACTGAACATGTCATATCTTGTTTACATTTACAAACATGTAACAACAACTATATGTAGTTTTTAAGACAGTTTGAAGCCATGTTAGTTATTTCCCCCTGCTCCCAAGTTTTTTTGTGGTAGCTAAGTTAGGCTAAGCTAATCGCTTCATGCCTCTAGTTCTGTGAGCTACTTGTCATCCAGACATGAGTGGTGTCAATTTTCTTCTTCAACTCACAGCTAAGATAGAAAAAAACTTTTCATACTTATCCATAACATAATTTTAAATGCCATCCAGCCACAGTTCCCCAAAATAACTGCGGTTAAAATAAAATCTATACAATATTACATCCTTTTGTCTGCTGTCTCATTTCTTCCCTGAGGCCCACACACAGGAACAATACACAGCCACGTATCAGTGCAGCATATAGGGATGGCTCATAAACAAAGCTGGGGTACACAGAGGGAAGATAAACATTGTTTTGGATGACATCAAAGATGTCCTTGGTGAGGTGCTGGGATGAGGGAGGGAAAGGTTTAGTATTTCTCTTTGAACAGGTTTTGTTGTTGGCAGGAACCATGTGGGTCTTCCTTTGTTTGGCTCCCGTATTGAATTCTGTGGAAGAAAAAATGTGTAAAAACAGCCTCACTATGGAAGCCTCGGCTGAGATTACTTGGGCAGGTTTGCTTCATGCTGGCAAATTAAAGAAGCTTGGAGAGCTGCAGACTCGGGTTCCCAGGAGAAAGTGTTGCGTACAAGCACAAACACATCAAACGTGATACATAGCACGTGCACATAAACTCTGTCTTTCTCACACAAGCTCATTGTGGAATAGGCAAGGCATTAAATATTTGCAGACAATCATGTTCATAGTCACGTTTTATCTCTCCCGACAGGCACAAATGCGAGCACAGAAACTGTCTCTGAACTCGCTCCAAACACAACAAGGTTATTTCATCAGCCAATTCTTCAGTCATATTCTTCATTAAATGGGGAAAACTTTACTGTTACTGACTTTTTCCATAACTTCTCAAGGAAAACTAACAAATGATTACATTTTAACTCTGTGGTCTGCCAAAACGTACCTCAAATACACAACTCTCATTGGCTTTGGAAAGCTTTTGGCATTACATCCAACGCTCTCACATTACAGACCCCTGAATTTAAAGGTTCCTTGTTTTAAACCTCTGGTACCGCTGTGATTCTCTATAAATGGGTCCATGCTTTGTTTATATTGTGTACATGCATTTCACACATTTGTTTATATACACAAAACATATACATTTGCGTTTTGGGAGGTGAGACAAGAAAGGTTTACAAGAAAACTTCACAGGGCCCCATAAAGGTTCCCTGTGGAGTGCCTCTTTAGATAAACGTTGTTAAAGGGTGGTTACAAGTGTTGTTGGTGTCCCGAACATCGCCTTTGCAAATCTTTTATGGGGAAGGAATTTCATTGGACACTTTTGTAAGATGTCAACATTTTGGTACGAAACACTGATTGCAAAGTTTCTTATTTTACATAAATTAATTCATGAATAGAAACTGATTCCTCTGTGATCTTGACATGCATCACAGACTGTGTGTGCATTCAATTTGCATAGTTGCCAAGAATGTTGTCAGTGCTCGTGGAAACATGCAAATGAAGGAGCGCACACAAGAATGCAAATACGCTGACTGGCTTTGCAACAAAAATGCGAAAATTAAACATTGGCGTTTGAGTCCACGGTCACTGTAATTCCCCGTGTCTGACATGTTGCCATATGTTTCACTAGTTTGCAGTTCTTTTTAATGCCTTGCTTGTGTGTTTTCTCATCACAAACTTCTCTCCTCATTCGCATCTGTGTTTTCCACTCCTTTCAGTTGTTTCAAATTAAAATATCATTCATTCACTTAGTCATCAGCCTTTCAACAGCAGCTATTAATAATCGTGTCTACAGAAAGCAGTAACTAGAACATGATACTGACACAGAACCTGAAACAGACTCAAATGCAGACTTGATGGCCATGAACATTCCATATATAGGTCACCTTTGATCCCTCACAAAGTGTTAAGAAACTGTAAAGATGTAAATGTGGATGTTTTGGAATCAAGCAACCAAGTTAACACAAAATATAACCGTTATAAATGATGCTATTGCGCACACACCATCCTGTAATCAAGCCAACATAAACACCAAATCCCTTCCTTCATGTGCACGTGACTATTATACACACACAAATATAAACACACACTCATATCTGACATCCAGTTTGCTAATACTTAAAAGACAGCGCAGCTTTTGCTCCCTCCCACCCAATAATTTAATGGAATCAGAAAGTAGGCCAAGCGTATGCAGCCACAGCCACAGGCCGCTTTCATGTTGCAGCATGCCACTGCAGTTTACATGGTGGATCTACACAGTGGAACATCTCCATATTATCCTTATAGAGGAAGGAGGAAGAGAAGGGAACAGAGGCGCACAAGAAGCTTAAATGTTCTGCATCAAACTGTTTAGTAGGGCAAAGTGCAGAGGTTTTTTTTTACTGCATAATTTAATAGCTGTCCTTTTTTTATGTATTTCATGATAGAAACAAGGGGGAGAGAGGATCTGATCTTTGTACAACTCCACGTCAAAGCTAACTTCATTTAGTCAGTTATCTAACTGCTTGTTGCCTGGTCACGTCGGCCTGTATTTGACATTTCCAAGAAAATTTTCCATTTCCGATTGTTTGGTTTCGTCCTGAATTTCTGCGTTTTGGCAGAGTAAGCTACAGCAGGATGTTAGATGCAAACCACAGCTGTTTTAGCCAATTGTGCTTTTACCAAAAGGCATGTAGAAATCAAAAATATGCAAGAAAGTACAGAGAGACAATGAGAAAAGGGGGGAGAAACTTCTGGAAAGGTCAGCACTTCTTCACAGGGAGCGGAGTGGCTTTTCACAGAAACGCGGCCCAGTTGTTTTCGGCTGCTGATGCGCTCGGCGGTTGAAAAACAACCCCAGCTGTGGCGGAGAGTCATCGAGGAGCCAGAAAGCTGGGGAGCACGCTGCGAGAGAGGACGGAGAAGAAAGGGGGGCGAGATGAGAGGAAAGGAGAGGGACGACTTCAGAGAAGGAGAGAGAGGAGGAGGAGATTAGAAAAGAAGAAGAAGAGAGGAGTCGGATGTGAAGGGAAGCAGATGTTTCCCTTATGAGAGGAGGTATTAAGAGCCCAATCCAGCTCCTACACACTCTCAGTCATGTGTTCACTGTGATACAGGCCAGCGGAGCACACACTGAATTATGTTTGTGTACATTATGGGAGCGGCAAAGTACATACATTTCAATTTCCTGTCTGTGTGTGCATTTATAGTGTGTGTGTTTAAGATACAAAGCTGTCTGTTTTCAGAGTGAAGCGGCATGTGATTGCATGTGACCCTCCTTCGCCTGTGTATCATGTAGTCTTTTTTTTTACCGTTTATTGTTGAGTGTATAAACGGCACAGACGCAGAGAGGGAGATCAGGACTTGTACGTGTGTGGGTATGTGTTTCCTTATAAATCTAATAAAGGAGAAGAAGCAAACAAAGAAAAAAAGTGAAGCAAAAATGGAGCAAGGATGAGGAAATGAAATCAATTGTCTCGGGAAAATGATATTGAATCAATAATCCAGGGGATAAGAGGACACTTAAGTCTTTATTTACAGTCTGCAAAGGAAAAGGAACACGGCTTCCTCCTCCTCTGCTGTGTACTTGTGCAAGCTCAACTGCGTGGGAGTCCTGTACGTGCTTTCCCCACCGCCTGACACAAGTAGGCCAACAGAGAGCGCACCGCAGCGCAGGAATGCGTGGCATAGGTCCAACCCATTCCAGCCAAGCCTGCACTAAATCCGACAAGAAGTGGTCCGAATGCAGGCGGAGGAGTTGAACACATACCTCCCCCACAACACGCCCTAACAGCTGGTACGGAGTGTCGGAGAATGCGTGTGTGCCCTCCACAGCCCTCCACTGACTGATGTACTGTTGATACCTTTGTGTGTCTGTCTATCACACATTTTCTGCATCTGTTACAAGGAAGTAGCCACCTGAAATGTTAATGTAGCAACTGTGTTGTCATTCATTGATTTGTTAAAAGCTTTCCTGAAGCCCTGAGTTGGGCATTACGGCCGCCGCCATCTTGGTGTTTTGGAGCAAGAAGACCATATTTAGACGAGAGGTGAACATCAAAGTTTTCAAAGCTACGCCCAAAGCGAATTCATTACCTGACTCAGTCACTCAGTCACATACAGATCCATGTGTAGGGTCAAAAATGAATACCAGAATTTCTCCTAATGAAAAAACTGGAGCACTGACCTTTGTCCAATATCTGCTTGTAAATCCTCCAAAATGCTCTTTGAAAGTGGCCACGCCCCCAGTTTTGCATAGCTTTCAGCCTCTATATAACTTTAATGGTTGTATTAAGTAAAGTTTCAACTCAACAGTTTTCATGACTGGGTCAAATAGCTATAGAGACCAAAACTGTTTTTGTTACCACAATGCTGCTTTAAAGTTGGGTATTTCTAACATGGTGCTCTATGAGGAGGTGCTCCTTTTTGGAGTAAGCCTCAAGTGGCCACTAGATGAACTGCAGTTTTTTGCCACTCGTATTGGCCTTATATTTCACCCCCAAAAGTTGCAGCTAGGTCTGTTATTGCGGTGTCTGTATGCGTTGTGTTTGAAGTCGGGAAGAGCATTCTATGAAAAGACCCTGAAATCCTCCTTATATTACAAATCTAATGAGTCTCTTTCTATTCATTCGTCTTTGTCTGACTCTCCCCCTGTGTGGTATAAATGTAATAAGTGAATCAATAAAGGATATTGGATTCACTTCATCAGCGCACATCAAAAAAAAAAGTGTCTGTCTCCGATATTTCCTACTCTTAAAATGAATAAAGAGAAAATTCCCTTTCCTGTGGCTTCTTTTCTGTCTCGTTTTTAACATCTTTTTTCCCTCTCCGTCTCCCTTTCTTCTCTTTTCCCCGACTCTGATTTGCAGCCTGTGTCCTCCAGCGGCTCCGTCTGTCTCCAGGTACTCCTGGAAAGCTCTACAACTCCTAACTGGCAACGCCTCAAATGGTTTACGATCACTGCTGAAGGTCCAAAATAGCATGAGGAGATGATAATGGACTGTATACAGCTAAATGAAATACAGCCCTTTCTATCTACATCCCATGACACAGTTAAACCACCCCTCCTTTAAGCCGTTCTTTGTATCTGTCCTCATGCTGCCCCATATATAACGGTTATATTAGCAATTTCACACACGCAGGCTGTATGGGACTCCCAGTGCACATCTGGGTTAGCTTCCTTTACAGTGGCTCAATGTAATGTCTCATATCTGGCTTCCTTTATTATCTTTCTGAAAGCTGAAACATGACACCGGGGTTTCATCCATTCATAGTCAAAGCTGCATGAGTATCATGTACTAACAAGTAATATCTGAGCCCTACATTTTAACAGGGATAAAAAGCCTATTGTTTTCATGAATAGATTAAAAGTGCTCCTGTGGCTAAGGTCACATTTAGCCCAGCGCTAGCCCTGCCTGAAAACAGACAGATAATATTCATAATAAATAAAACTAAATAAAACCAGATGCTGGTTTTACTCCATGAACTGTAAAGTGGACGTAGCCACCATGACATTAACCATTGGTTTACTGACTTGGTTTAGCATCAGCAGGCTAGGCTAGCAGCAACCGACTGCCCCTAATTATACTGAGCTTTTAGCCTTAAACATGCAATCTCGAAGATTTCAAGAGAGTCGAATTTGTTTCTTTTTCTTTGGATTTTCACTTATTTTTGAAGTTGTATCTGTAGTCATCGATCTTTTCTTTGTTTCTTCAGCCATAGTAGATTTACTCGCAACACTTGCAGAGACCGGAAAAGCAGCTGCTTAGCTCCGCCTACCCTCTCTGACAGACCAACCACTGCTGGCTGATGGAAAACGCGTCACTAACTGGGCGCAGCTTGTGATTTTTTCTGCAAATGTTGCCAGTGACACCCAGTCCATAAAAATACGATATACTGCACATGCAAAGGCTTTCATCAGTGGGCCATAGGCTCAATCACCATTGCGTTAACAAATTCGGTGATAGATAGTGACTTAAAAGACATTTATTTAAATGAAAAAGTTCGAGATTGTTACTTTAAGATAACTACTAAGTTCTATATTTTTTTTAAATCACCCCCATCCTCGTATAGTTGTCAGAGGAATTAGCTACAGTGACCAGTTTGGGGATCGACTCGCTTTTGGAGCCAGCCTCAAGTGGCCAGTCGAGGAACTGCATCTTTTGGCACTTCCACATTAGCTTTTTTCATAGCTCTGGAAGTTGCCGCTCGGTTATTTCTCATGATAGAGAGGAAAGATAAATGTTCAGATAGTTCGGCAAATCAGAATACCTGTTTGAGCTCCAAACAAAAGGCTTAAGTAATGAAACAGAAGAGTTACAACTCAAGAATAGAGCCACTAAGGGCCGAGACCTGGCTTCCACTGGGGGTAAAGTCTTTTGAACGCAGGAGGAAGGACAATAGGAATGTCCAAAAGAAAAAAAGCTAGCTAGGCTAACGGCTGCTGACTGTGTGAGTGTCAGACGTTGGGATTGGTCAGTTTTTACACTCAAAAGTGCTAATTATTGGTCCCGTTCAAGGGTATGTTTAATGAAGACTGATGAAAGAGACCATATAAGAGAAAAAATGGTGAATGTTGGTATGCTATTTAAGTCGAGGCTAGCTTAAAACAGAGGCTGCCAGTAGCAAATTGTGGAACTTGGAACATCCTGATTGGCACCTGTGCTCATAGAATTAGGGTTCCCATGCATAACCTTAATTATTTATCCAATTCCAGGTTGTGTATCTTTCATGGCGAGGCGTTATGTGTGTAATGAGTAACATATTAGTCCCGTAGGGAAATTAGCCTGCTACAGTTACTCATTAAGCTCTGAGTCTTATGTAGGTCATGCTTGTTTTTGTACGTTAAATGTTTTGCTGCGGCTTTATTATCCATATCAGAGACACACACCTACTCAGAGTGTACCCGATACACTCTGTGATGTTCTGAATCAACAGATTAGTTTTGGATGCTTAGTTGTGACTGTCAACATATCGGGGGAAATTCAGTCAAATCTATCTGCTCTTGTGTGTGCTGTTTGAAGCCTCTACATAGGCTGATAAGTGTTTCTTACTGTCTCCTTGTTGTAGAGCTGCAAAGCCAAGCATGTGTGCGTCTGTGTCGGTGTGTGTGTACGTGCCTCTGGGCATGCTTATGTGTATCTGCACAATATTAAATTGTGTTCCTGTTTTCACCCTGGCACAGTGCGTTCTGTACATTTTACGCCTGTGTGTTTGTGCTCACACGTGGATGCTGCTGACTGTTACGGCTCGAATGTGGGTGTTTTGAAGACAGAGTGTGTGAGCGCGAGCGTGTGCGTTCTCGCACAGCTGTGTTCAGAAGAGGCACAGACCTTCCTGTCAGCTGTTTTGCACTCTCAGTATATTTCCACTCAATCAAACTATTTCAAATTATTCTCATTTTCCATATTCTTGCATATTTTTATCCCTCTCGTGCTCCACATTTCCCCTAGGTTTCCTGATCTGCCTAATTCATTCTAATTCCTGATCCCATCCTTCCCAATCATCCTTTATCTCCTCATCGTATCTCTAGCCATCTCTCTGTGTTGCCTCTTGCGAGAAAATTACAACGCACCTTCAACACAAACAGGAAACAGCTGAGGCGCTGTGAACTCTCAGCGTTTTTCCTGTCAGTTTCTCAGAAAACTAAACCAAACCACCAGAGAAAAAAAAAAAAAAGCAGGCCAACATGTTCACCAAGTGAAACGGGCGAGACGCAGCAGGCTGGTCATGTGGCTGGAGGTTAGCAGGCGGCGGCGTGTTTACAAGCAGAGGGGGCTTTAAATGAACACGTGCTTAAGGGGGAGAAGATGTTAAATGGCTTTTTGTTGTTGTTGTTCTTCTGCTGCGGTGCTGGGAAAGTGATTACACTGAAACGATGATCATCTACAGCAGAAGATTTAAGAGAGAGTGAAGAGCCAAGGGGAGCGGATATTTAATTTAAATAAATTAAGTTGTTTTTAATAAACATAATGTTGCTTTTAACACCTTTTTATTCAGTTTGACCCTCTTAAATCTCCTTTCTGGGCTTAACTACAGACATAACTAATAATCAGGCTGAATAGACGACTAACAAAATAATGATTATCTAATAAAATGTAATAAAAGGGCCATATTTAGGTTGTTCAAAAATAATAACAATAACAATAAAATAAAGTTTAAAAATACGATAAAAAGAGTTAAAGACCTAAATGGTCTGATTTGGCCAATTGAATCGATCTGATCCACAGTCTTGCAAATAATTCAAGCTCTGTGTTGCAACATCAGATCGAAGCCAAAAACAGTTGAAACTGAGAGTCTGAGGATGTGAAACTTGTGTTTGTGAAATGTCTGCTGTCCTGAAAAGGAAGCGCTGCTGGCCAAGTGACCTTTAATCCTGTGTGTTTGAATTAACTGTCTTCACACTTTCAACAGATGGATTGTAAGTGCCTGTGCTCCTTAGAAATAACAGAGGAAAGGAAAGGAGTTACTGTATACATATTGTACTGACACCTCTGTGTGTGTGGCCAGACCTCCTGCAGAAGGCCTCTAGCCGAGCCCCAAAGCTAGGCTATATTTAGCTAGCTGGTTTTCTCTCCCCGTCTCTCCCTCCGAGTATTCGAGAGCGCTGGCTTCTACTTGGGAGAGGCCGACCACAGGAATATGTTGCCTCCATGTCTGACCGCCAACTTTCAGATAACCATATGTGGGAGAATACAAACGGATGAAGACATCAGCGGTGGTTAGCCTGTTAGCTTATCATTACATAGCAGAGCTTGTTGGTTATCACTGCAGACATAATGTGGGACAGACTGTGAAAAATGTAAATACAGCTTCAGTGTTTCTTGAAAGATGTTGCTGTCAATTCTGCAGTTCTGTCCTGCTCTATGGAGCGTTTTAGTATCTTTAAGCTAATTGTTTTGGGGTTTTTTGCCCATTACTTTACTTTTTTGGTTCAGTGCAATTATTCTCATTAACCTAACTACCAACTGCAGCAGGGGGGCTGCTTTTTAAACCAGAAAAATCACTGTAAACTACCTAGCAACAGCAAACAGACAAAGAGAGAAGCTAGCTGATTAACCCAGTGGCTTCTAATGAGCCTCTAAGGAGTTAGTGGTGACCAAAGCAGGGATAAAAAGAGAGTAAATATTTGATTTTAATTTGGCAGCAGGCTGAAAACATGACAAAATGAATGCTAATGTCGCTCCATGTGTGCTATATGTGGGGGGGAAAGGCAACTGCTTGCTAACATGCTAGCAAAAAAGAACTTTATATGGTAATAATATGTCCCTGTTGTGTTTACTGCTTGTTTTGCAGCAACCAAGCACCTAAAACAATTCTGACAAATCCTGTTTTCTTTTGGTCATTCTTTTTCTGTGTCACACTGCAGATTTTGGCACAATCCCTGGGCAACATAATGCGAATTCCAGCACAAACAATACCGCCCTTTCATTAAGATGTATTATAAAAAATCTTATGTAAAATACTTTTATATTTCTTTGACATTACAGCTTGTTTTATGTGGGAGTATTGCAATTTCTTAATGTCTTTCTATGTTTATTGTGGAGCACCGAAACGCCAGGAGAAATTCCTTCCTCTGTAAGCTGCGTGGAAATAGACGTGATTCTGTTTGTGATGGCAGAAACACAAAACCACTGATGCAATGGCCTGTCAGAAGTGCGCATCAGAGCTGTAGCAAAATATAACATGCATGCGAACACAGCTTACTATCTGAAAGCAAATTGATGAATATTTTATCAAAATTCTCAGCTCACTATTACCTCTAAACGCTCAGGACTTCGCCCATGTTATTGTTTATGTGCACAGATTTGTACCTTCGAGTTATTAAAAGCAGTCGCTCATTTTTTGTTCCGGTGATTCAACCAAGCGCCAAACCAATCCTTGGATGCGTTCCAACAATCAGTTGCCTAAAACTGTCTGTGGAGAAAATGAAAACAACCCATAACGGCCAAAACTTGTTTTTTTCCTCCTCGCTCTGACTCGCTCACAGAAGCCATGCAAACATAAGGGTGCCGTGCATACAAAGGCGTCACATGATCCCCTCTGAGACCCCTCACCTTACCCCAATAAGGCCTGGTGCCAGACTCTGGAATGAATTCCTGAACTGGGGGAGTGCGAGCTGACAGGTGACACCAGCAGCTCGGAGGAGGAGGAGGGATAAAGATAGACGGAGGGCGAGGTGGCGGAGAGGGTACGAAGGAGGCGAGGCGGGGGAGGGGGTGAAGAAGTGATGTGAGAAGAATCTGAGGGAAAATAGAGACAAAACCAGAGAGTAATTAGAGGATCTATTTTAGCTTAATGAAAGGAGAGAAAGCACGAGGAAGCAGTGAGATACAGATCAAATCACGCGCTTACTCTTACCTCCTTCTTTAAATTGCCGTGAAAAAATAATTTTACTCCAAAAGACAGGACAAGAAAAGTACATAAAGTTCTGAGAGCTGGAAAAACCCTGTTGCAAGATATATTTTTACATTCATTTTGTATAAACACACGTAGGGAGTCTGTTTGCAACACATATCCCCATTCCAAAGATTGACTGACGGTGATTTGACATCTTTAAACCAACCTAACCGAACTCATAAATAAATATATTATTAAAAAAAAAAAGTTATTGAAGGGGTAAGTAGGCCTAGCTTTACCTCTTAACTTTTGTTGCTAGCTGTCAGTCTGCGAACTGTTTACTAGCAAGCTCTCGGTCGCTAACAGGCTAACAAGTTCACACAGAAGACATTTTAGTACCAACGACTCCTGTCTTTGAACGTCTGCCAACTATGATTCTTTAGTGGATCAGTTTGTACTCTAGCAAGAGGCATATATACATGTAAGTGATGCAACACAGCTAACACAGCGACATTACATTTTGGCTCTCTAAGTGCTAACTAAAGCAGTTGGGCATTGGACAACAGTAAACTGGTATGTCAAATATTCACAAAATTGAGCTTGACTCAAAATATTATCTTTACAACTACTACTGTACGCTCATCTCCATAAGGATTTCATACAACATAGCTAGCTAGTACAAGCGCTGTAACACCAGAAAGCTGTAGCTAGCAAACTAACTTGCTAGCAAGCCTCAAACAGGCTACTGCTACTGTCACAGCAAATTTCCCTTGCTTCTTATCTCTACATACTTGTCATGTTTTGACATAATACGATAAAAATAAAGATATTATTCAATAAAAAGAGTTATTAGAGGGGAAAATATGCCTAGCTACCTCTTAACTTTTGTTGCTAACTGTCAGTCTGTGAACTGTTTGTTAGCGAGCTCTCGGTCGCTAACAAGTTCACACAGAAGACATTTTAGTACCATCGACTCCTGTCTTTGAACGTCTGCCAACTATGCTACTTTAGTAGAACAGTTTGTACTCTAGCAGGAGGCATACATACAAGTAAGTGATGCAACACAGCTAATGAGCTACATTAAATTAAGCCATTTTGGACTGTGGCTTTCCAAGTGCTAACTGAAGCAGTTGGCAATTGGACGACAGCGAACTAGCATGTCAAATATTCACAAAATAAAGCTTGACTAACACTACTAGTGTACACTTATCTTCATAAGGATTTCATACAACATAGCTAGCTTTGGGCTATATAAGCTAGTTAAGTGCTTCATGCACAAATACAGAAACTAGCCATGTTAAAATAAGGAAAACTACACAATATGTAGCCGATATGCCAGCAGTTGTGTTACTTATCCACCAGATTTGATAGGATTTCAAGAAACTTACGTCACTATTGAACACACAATCTGGCTTCTTACAGTTTAGCCGTCACACTACAGTAACCTCATCCCTAAAGCTCCCTCCCTCACTCAATCCACCCAGCATTAGTGACGTGTCCGGCCCAAGCTGGAGCCCTTTGTCCCCCCACCGTCTTCTACTTTGTTCATTGTCCCCGCATGGATGCTGGTGGGAAGGGCGTGTGCAGCGGGGGCAAAGCAGATGTCAGCGTTGAGGATGAATAGCGCCCTGAGGGGGAAGGAGAGATAGCTGGTGTAGCATCGATACCCGGGAGACCCGCGCAGGCAGGGCAGGACAGGGATCTGTTTCAAAGAGGACTCAACTTGTCCTTGGCTTCTGAATGACGCACACTCACGCAAGGATACTGATAAAGTGGGAAAAACATACTAAAGTAGTGCACAGCTGTGGTTTACAATTGTACTAGGCCATGGACTAACATTTGATAAGAGTATGCACCAGATAAAGAGAGTTTCAGTTCATGTTTTTGATGTTTCTGCTCTACTTTATTATAAAATAGCAACATCAAACTACTTTCAGCTTCACCTTCTTCGACCTGACCGACTTTGAGAAGTGTTAAAACACCCCAAATACACATAAAAGGCAGCAGTGTGAGGCGCATCCACAAAAGTGACTTATGCAGAGCTTTTGTCCTTTAGGCACAAGAGCATAAACACACACGCACTCTGCAGGAGGGCTACCCTGTCATCTCGCTGGCAATAAAGCGAGTCCCAGATGTCTGCCCCCCTTTCTGTTAGCACACACACACTCACACTGTCACTCACCGGGCCTTTGTTCTCACACAGCAACATACTGCTTGTACGTAACGTTCAAGTTTAGGTACATGAATGTGGCCACAGACTGTAAGGGCAAAGCTTTGGTACGAGACAAAAATGTTGTTGAGTCGGAAAATATAAACTGGAAATTCCGTCAACTTTAAATAGAAAGAGGTGATACGAGTTTGTTTACCATTCAAAGCATCACATTCTCAAGAATTCTCCTTATCTTTCCGTGGTAATCAGCCACACCTTCCAGGACTTTCCACCTAATCGAACCATCTCTGCAGTTGCTATGCGAGTCTGAGAGGAGGGCAGAAAATATTACACCGCCGTTTCATCAGTGCCGAGCTGAAACTCCGATGCAATTCTTCGATGACAATTTGATGACGTTCTGACAGATGCTGCAATAGAATTAGAAAAAAAGTGATTCGATTTGGTGAAGTCAAACGACATTTATGATGATAGGCTTCATTTACATAGAAAGTGCATTTTCATAATTCAGCCTGCCTTACGGAAATTTTAAAATGAGGAAAATTAATTTCCCTCTCCATTACGGGGCCATATTAATGCTTCAGCCGCTATAAAATATTCATATTAAGAAAACAAATAATACACAAGCAAACAAAGCGCAGACCACTTTAGTTTTTAGGACGTGAGAAACGTGTCAAAACATCTTGCACAAGTGAGTCATTGCACAACAATGTCCACAGGGGATTGCAAAACTTAAATCTGGATCAGTTGTGCTGTTTTGTTAGTGTTGGATGGTTTTTTATTCACTCCCCCAACAGATGATATTTTCATACAAAAGAAACCACACTGGGACGTGCAGTCGGACACACCCTGGGAATCTTTGACCTCCTTACGAAGAGATCGAACGGGGGAAATTCAGGCGGTTTTCTTTGCGGGGAATTTGGGCCGACAAACTGCATGTGGTTGTTACGAAAAACAGGCCGACTTAAACTCTCATTGTGTGATTTTAAACTACAATACCCACAATCCCCAGCTGGTGAGGCCTCATTCCAGCCAGTGTTTGTGCAGAGGTAAAGCCAGACTTAAACACAACACCTCTCCCCCAGCACCCCCACGCCCACGGCTCCTGCTAAACCAGCTCTTCTCGTTCGCCCCTTTGTCTGAGCGTCAAAACGAGCCGAATGTTTTTCTTTTTCTGCCTGCTGCTAAGCAACATGTGGGGGTTCAGACTGCTGCAGAGGATTGCAGTCTTAATCCAAACTCTGGGTTTTTGCAGAGTCAGCTGGTTTGATGCAGCGGTGTTGTGCATATCAGGTTTTTTTTGTGAGAGAATATTTGCTAAATGTACCATCTGTCGCAGCCTATCGTTTGAGAGGTGGAAGCTCTGGCATGCCCTTTTGGACAGAGGGGGAAAAGGAAAGTTTAATTCTGAAAACATCATGTGCATTTGGACGTGAGGTGATTGGATTTGCTGATCAGGGCAGGCAACAGGCCTTTTAAGGGAAAGCAGCAAAGGGCTTATAAAACGTTCCACAGCGAGACCAAAAATATGGAGCTACATCCACATTTCTGACAGCCATGCAGACTGCCAGAGAAGCAGAGTCTCTCTTGTTTTCCACAACATTATTTGACTTTAAGGCTCTTATTCCGCCTTCTTTTTAGCTCATTAAACAAGAACCAGCAGGATATACGCTTATACAATGTGTGACCTAAAGTCTCTTCATTGAAAAAGTGCAGTATACTGTCCCAAGAGAGGGTACAAATGTTAGCGAAACAGCAGACTTGATCTCCTCTCCAGTCCTTTTCAGCACAGATGGCCCACTTGGTCCTCAAACCGGGAGGTCAAATTCCAATCTGGGACTCAGTGGGGCCGCAAAACCAGCGTCCAGGCGTACGTGGCTCTTAATGTACAAAACCCTCCTTCAAGCAAGCCATGAAATGCAACCTTCTGTTATTAAACGTAATGATTAATGTGCAATCATTCGTTAATACTGAGTAAATAATGACACAGCTCGCAGTGGATATGATGCCAAGATAGGAAATCTTTTATTACAGAGAAAAAAAACTTTTCTTCCAAAATATAGAAATCTGTACAACTTCCGCACAATCAATTTACATGAACTGTACAAATTTACAGCAGTTCATCACAACATACCCAAGGAAAAGAAACTGAACACGATAAAGATGTACTGACATGAGATCACAAGATAGACAGCTTTTCTTCTTGGGTAAGCTCAGATTTTTTTGTCTATTTTCTGGTTTTGTAGGTAAATAGAAAAAAAAAAAGGAAAAAAAAAACTGAAAAGAATTGAAAAAAAAGAACAAAGGATACGTCTACACTTACAGATCATGGAAACTAATATTTTTTACCAAAACAACTTTGGTCCTTGCCAACACTCCCATCACAAAAATGGCTTCACTTACGAAAAAGCGTTATCCATGTTAAAAGATGAAATACAAAAAGGAATACATCTAAAAACACCTCAGGATAGCAATTATTGGCACTTCCCATGTGTAATGTTATGTACTCTACCATTTGTTGTACAGTTACAATACATTCTACAATATGTAAAACACCTCAAATGTGAAAGTGGCAATAATTCAACTAATCAATGACAACTTTTTTTGACGACAACAACAACAACAAAACTGCTGTTCCCTTCCTGTTTCATGTCTTAACATGCACAACTTTTCCACAAGGGTATTTATTGAATGTCCGAGGCCTGAGTTTGGCAATACATTCCAGGAGAGACTCCTCGCGTCTCGAAAAAAAAAATGTCACACGACTTCAACTTGACATGTTTAGTGCATTTTATGTGCTATTTTACCTCTGACTACTCAAAGCACTCTCATGACGATTCTGTAACCTATGTGCGCACAAGCTGAATGGATGCCATTTAGATCATCAATATTACTGAGGACTTAAACCATTTCGGGTGGTGGTAGTAGAGTTGAGAAGGTGTCGAAAGGGGATTTTTTTTAGTTTTTGTAGCTCTAAAAACAAGGTCTGTTAAAAGTGGGTTAGATCACCAGACTAAAAAAAATCCTCTTAAAAAGAGGATGAAGAGAAAATGGGGGATGGCAAAGTGGAAAAATGAGAAAATCTACCAGTGTGACTAAAAATACATCGAGAGAAAAGTGAGACGATTATCTCGCGTCCGAAATATAAACCAATCTCAAAACATCTTGTCACGTGACATTAAAAAGCTTAAATGGAGCAGTGTGATTTTAAAACCGGTGTCCACCATGGAAACCAAAAGCTGTGGACGAGCTCCTCTCCATCTGGCCGTCATGGAATCACTGCTTTTCACAGATTGCTGAAGGGAGTATCAGCAGAGAGCAGGGGGGGGGGGGGTTATTAGGGGGTTGCAGTGCGTCAAAGGCTATAGCTCTATTACCCATGATCCTCTCAGGCTTAGGGGAGCTTAAACACCCATAGGTCTGGTGATGAGCGGTGAACCAGCCTGCCGTGACAGATTTGGCCAGCGGCTAAGGCCGGAGCGACGCCCGAAGCCGGCCCAGCAGCTGTTCCGGCTCGCTGTTAACCCCTTTGGCCCCAGAACCAGGAGTGAAGTGGGGGTACGTCTGACAGCCATCACGTCCTTTCATATGCATGTAAACAAAGTCGCAATCCAGTGAGATGAAAACAGAAAACAACGGCCTAGTACCCTCAAATCTTCATCTTTCATCTTAGACCCCCCACAGTGCAGCTTGAGCACGCCATGAGCGTGTGCTGGTTTTTACGTATCCATCACTGCTGAGGGAAGGGTCGAGGGCTTCTGGTCAGGGTAGGGGGAGGTTATAAGTCCAGAGAGAGGAGGGCTGGAGGGATTTTAGCTGCCCTGGACAAAAAGAGTCCGGCCCTGGCCCCCCAAACTCTCTCACACCAGCTCCCCCCTGTCCCCGCCTTCCTTACCCAGCTCCCCTTCCCCTGCTGATGGACGATGATATGTGTCACATTAAGTCTACCTGCATCCACAGGGGGTCGGCTAGCAGCGTGCTGGCTTGGCTGAACAGGAGGTCTGAGCTGAGGGGTGATATGTGGCACTTGAGGCACTCTAACCCCCACACCAGAAGGGGTGAGGGAGGGGGAGGGTGTTGAAGCTGCCAGGCTGGAAAGGAGACACCTCCAGTGGAGAGGGTCTGGGCAGCACGTAGAACCAGGCTGGCTTACATAAGCCTGATATTAGTTTAAAAATCACAAATGGCTCATAATTCATGACAATGAGGTCTTCGTAAGGCAATGCACACAGAAGGAGTCTCTCCCTTAAAAAAGACCTTGGAAATAGCTAATGTGAATGAAAATAGAAGGCTGACAAGGCCTGGTGTTGTTTTTAAATTCAAGTTAATTTCTGAACAGTCGGTGCTCCAGACCTCCCTTTGGCCAAAGTCTCACACAGTCATCACTTAGTCCAGACCTTTCTGACTAACTTCTCTCTCTATCAGCAACACAAATCACCATCTGTGTGTGTGTGTCTGGGGTGGAGGGGGGGAAACAGCTTAGCTCTGCATCCTGCCAGAGCCAACAGTGCCATATGAACGGATGAAAGAATGTTTCTTACATACCACCAAAAATACTCTCCGCCTACAAATCAACAGCTCTGAAATGTTCAAATACAGTGTAAAAAAAAAAGGGTTTTTGACATCCAGAGTTGGACACTCCTGATTTTAAAGACAGAATCAGTCCCAACGTGGGAGCTACAGAATGAACAAAACGGCTTAAAATGAGGAGGGCAATAAAAACGGCGTGAAAAGATGACATTCGAGTGGATGGAATGCAGGCGATTTTCTCTAAGAAGTACACATCCCACACAATCTAACGTCAAAGTGCATTCAATGTCAATTCTAACAGGGCCACATGACCAAAAAATTTGGGTAAAATAGGCCCCCCTTTTTGCTACACTTTGAATTTTGGTAATGCAGGAGATGACAAAGTGGTGGAAGGAAAAGGGGGCACAGTTAACAACACAGGAACTTGATTGTGATTTTCAACAACATTCATCAACTGAGGGGAGGGGGGGAGGAGACGGGTCCCCTCGCCCTCCCCCGGAAAAGCTACACATACATGGGTGATGGGAGGGTGACAGTGCAACAGGACACACTGGTATCCATAGGTAACAGGTGTCACAACACATTCCACTTGCACTTACATACAGGCCAAAAAAACGATTGAGATGAGGGGTTTCTGAAGCTTGGAGTTGGTGGTTGAAGGGGGAGGAGCTTAAGTTAAGACTGAAAGCCTTTGTCCAGCTACAAGATAAAGAAAGCTAGTTCCCTGTGGTCCAAAAAGGTGTTTTATAGAAAATAGAGATGCTCTCATTGGGTGTTTCTTTACCTTGAAGCGTAGATAACAAAAGGCTCAGCCTAAACCTCACTCCCCCTGCCCAGGAAACAAAACAAAGAAAATTGAATAACGTCTGGATTTTGAAATTCAAGGGGTAATTCCTGTTAAATATTCCTTACAATTTAGGTTTTGGTGTTTTGCGGTGGTGTGTCGAACATGTACCCATAGTAACCACAAGTAAGAAAAGTGCAAAGTCAATGATAGCCCCCTCAGAGATGGAGCTGATCACCATGTTGTTTACAGTCGAGGGGTGGGGGGGGTGGGGGGGGGGATGGGGGCGGAGCCAGTCTCCGTGGGGGTTCCTGGTTGGTTGGTTGGTTTAGCTGCCCCAACAGTTTCCATTTCCACAAAGCCTCTCCTAAAAAACCGGAGTGCCCAGCTGATCCAATGACACAACAGAACAGATGATAATAAGGGGGAGGGGTAAAAAATATCAAACCTACAAGGTTTCCATCACCTGGACGATAGGCCACATCCTCTGCTTTTTTTTCTTTTTCTTTTTTCTTCTTTCACTATTTCATTTCATATTCTTAGCTTTAAAAAGGCTCACCCTGGTCTGGTCACATGATCTGACCAGCCACGGCGTGACCCTGAACAAAAACGTAGGCCGGAGGCGACGGCGTGCCTCTTTAACTGGACACAGTCATCATATTGTAGGTTTTGGAGGGACTGGTTCTGCCCAGCACCATCAGTTCCTCCTTGCAGCTGATGTGACTGTCCATAGGGCTCATCGTCCCGCTGGTTCCTGAGGGGGAGCTGGCAGCCGCCGTCATAGGCATCCCCGGGGGGCAGGGCTGTGACTCGTACAAGACGCAGATGGAGCCGTCCTCGCCGATGCGGTAGGACACCTCGAAGGGGTCCACCCACAGCGTGAGCTCGCTGGGGAGCAGCAGGTAGAGTTGCTGAATGGTCAGGCCGATACGCTGGCCCGCCTGCCCCACCAAAGGGTCCATCTTGTGGTTGATGCGGATGCAGCGGTAACCTGAACCCTTGCAGGGCCTGTCTGGGAACCAGTGGTGCTTGTATTGCTCTGCAGGGAAAGAGGGAAGAGGAAAGAGAGGGAATTTAGTGTTTGTCACAATAGTTAAAAGGGGAAATTATGTCACACAAGAATTACTATTGGCAAGAATCTGCATATCTTACACAAAGAGATATTATGGACTACTGAGGTGAATTGTGATGACTAAGGTCTACAGTGGGCAAAGGTCGCAACAGAACGCAGACAGACTGTGCTTTCTGTTAGATAAGTCCACGTGATTTAATGAACACATCATGGTTGTAAAAACTGTTGTAAACTGATGTACCAACATAAAAACAAATAAAAGCCCCACGCTGAACTTAAAGATACCAAGAGAAATCTTGTCGTCTCCAAATGTTAAACAAGAACAGAGCTTAATGATTAAGAGGAGCGGATCTTAATCTATGTTCTGCTGTTTTGCCAGGAGGCTTTATAAGTGGTAATAAAATCAGATGGGATCGGACTTGTTAAAAGAAATCATAAAATACATTATCATGAAAAAAGCAAGTATGGCATCTTAACCAATTTATTGTTGTCATTACGTCTGTGGTAATAACAGTTCCTGCTTTACTGATATCAGATCTAGCGTATAAAAAAAGACAAAGTGTACTTATTGAAGCTAAAGTACAGGGCGTAGTTGTGTGCAGTAAAAAAAGAAAGGAAAGAAAAACACCACCACCTGTTCACAGGCCTGATAAGCAGCCATAAACAGGCGGCCAGTGGCACCCTGGGCCTACGTGACAAAAAGAAGGCCATTGAATTGCACAATCCCTCCCCGGGCCTGTCATCAGTGTCACAAAGTCTCCCATGACTGGCTGCACAAAAACACCAAAAGTGTCGAAGTCCCAGCCAGCCATCTGGGACACTAAGTCCCGCCTCTTAAAGGGAAAGGACCCTATTTTTCTCAGGGGTTTTTTTTCCCTTTCTGGTCTGTGTGGAAGGTTTCAAAGTACAGTGAAACTAGTGATTCAGAGTGACGCCGCTTGCCGCATGCTTCAGGCATTTTAGTGGTTAAGATGATGAGAGGAAAATTAGACTGTGGACTGCCTGTTTTCGAGTGTATGTGAGGAAGTGAAATATGGCTCATTCTTCCCACGAGAGTTCACTTCTGGCAGAAATAAGGCTTCCCAGGAGAGTCCTTTTCTCTGGCGTGCCTGCTACTTTACATATACCCCTGCAATTTACATTGACAAGACTCATCCATATTGAATTCCCATTGATGCCATCTGCATTGTGACCGATGAAAAACAAGGAGTGAAGTAGGCCAGCATTCAGGCTTGGGTCCGGAGGCCACCTGTATGCATCCAGAGGATAATAACCCCCCCTCCCTCCCCGTCTTATCACTAAGGGCTGTATACTGCTGAGCTAATGGAGGGGCTGGCACTCATGAAAGAGCAAAAGGGGCTGGATGATCTTTCAGTCACAGACTGGGCCACAAAGGCAGCTACCTACAAACCCTGGAGCAGCTGGGAAAGGATCAGCTCAGCAGGGCCTATTCTTAAAAACCAGGGCACAGGGGGCGGAAGAGGAGGGGGGGAGGATATAGCAAACAGAAAAGTAAGCAGACATGTGTGCGCTTAACCTTAAAGAGTTTAACGAAACTGGGTTGGTTATTCAGTGAAGCTGACCCCGAGCACTAGAAGCAGATGAAGGTATTCTGTTTTGGCCTCTCTTTCAGGGTAAATTCCATCTGAAATCAGCAGATAATCACGCTGCTGCTGTTAAACCGGAAGAATCGAAATCCTGCTAACAACAATTACACAACTATCTAGATTTCAATCTGATCATGGGGACTAATTTACCCACTTCCCTTCGCTCGGTATAAACAAGAGGAGCTCTGCTTTCAGCACGCAGACACAATAGTGAGTGATTGTGATGTTTCCAAGGACAAAAGAGCTCTGGCTGGCCTAGTTTAGTGGCAGCTAAACCCACAGGGTACTACAACATACTCAGTTACATTTTGTGCTCAAAATTATGCTTTTCAAATATATTTTACTTTGAAATGGACAGTTAATGTAGATAATATCATTTATACAGCTTTAAGCTGTTTCAACGCATTTGAAAATTACAGATTAAGACTTATAATTGTCACTGTTGTATAACTTATGTTTATGCACTGTAAATGTACACTGGATTCTCTTTGTTTCAGTGGATTTCCCCTCCATTTCCTCCCTGTTATGCTACGCTGCTGCCTCTGTATGTAATGTCCGCCTATAGGCGCCCACCAAAACATCCCCTCCCCCACATATCAGGCCTCACAGCCGCCTCCATTCAACTCCCAAACTTTTGTCTGTTTACAAACACCGCCGTCGAATTGAGCCCTTGCAGAAGTTTTCGATTAAATGAAACTTAAAATTAGTTTAAACGCAAGACATATCATTCATCTACAAATTATTTAAGGCGCTTTGAATTTAACATTAAATGCAGTTTCTGTTGTACACAAAAGTAGGTTTAATTTGCCTTCTATTACTATTCTACTTTTTCTTTGTTTCAATAACATTTTTTATTCTTATATAACATTTTTTATTTAACATTTTTTATTGTGTTCTTAAATATGTTTCATATCTATTTGGTTTTGCCTTTTGATCTCACATTTGACTAGAACCCAAATATCTGCGTTTAAGTAAGGCATGTTTTTGCATAAGTGTACTCCTTATGTAGGAAATGTAGGTCATCTGTTAAGTACTCAGTTGATGGAGTGAGGCAGATGTATGGCAGCTATAGGGCCCGAGCCTGGAATGTGTTTACAGCAGGAAATGAGAGACAATCCCCCTAGCAGCACTGCAAAACTATTGAAATACTCAATGTAAGTTACTATATTTAACTTAATGTAGCCTCAATAACCTTGATATTCATTTCTTTATAAGTGATTAGATTGCCCTTCGCTGTAAGTTGGTAATGTGTTTTAGCCGTTTTAATGAATGGGACGCGTGTTAAATATATTTAGTTTAAATCTATGTAGTAAAAATCAGAAGACAAATTCAACTAACACATAAATTATGCAAAACCTATGTTTTCACTTTTGCGTTCTATGTAAAAATAAGACACTTGTAATATTTGATGCGTTAGTATTAAAAATTGGTCTGCCATAAGACGTGTTATCATTATTAACCTTTATCGTGTAATGCATTACGTAATTGAGCAGCCTCTACCAACTCACTGGGGGCTGTTTTGCTCTGTTCGCTGAGAGCTTTATCGACCGAGGCGCACTTCCTTGTTTGAGCCAAGCGTCTCTTTCCACTCCCCCTTTTCTTCCCTCTGTTCATTACAAACAAAGTAACACATCTTACCGCCTGATTTTGCGTTCTAGTTAAAAAATATTACATTGTATCGATTTAATCGTCGACGAATCGTCCCTGGACCCCTCGCTGTGTTTATACTTGGATGTTTTTTTTCCCTCTCCGACGTGCGCAAACAGTGGTGCGCAATGGCATCGCTGATAGTGATATTTGGGAGAACAAAGAAAGGCTTCTTCTGAATCAATCTCAAACCAATTAGTAATCGAATTTAAACACTTGACGATTGAACAAAACATTACCTTAACACGTATGGTAGTAGTTTATAATATGAGGCATTTTCAGTGGTAGTAAATAGTAAAAATTCTGGTTTCCTTACCTGCCAAAATGTCCTGTAAGCTTTGGCTGAATGTTTGGACCTGTCGATCGTTTACGTGTCCTTTTACCCTCAGAAATCTCGTCAGAAATCCGACGGCGGCGGTGATCTCTGGTTTCATCGTTCCTCGGGCACAAAGGGTATGCATTGAGAAAAGGCAACGGCGACGGTCCGCGCGCGTTTGTTGTTTTTCTCTACGTGTTTGTCCAACCGTTCGTCTTTCTCTCCACTTCTGAGCAGCGGTCCTTATCTGTTGGCGCTTGTGTTGTTTCTCTTGGCATTTATTTGTCGAGGTAGAGGGAAGTTTCTGTTTTTCAGAGAGGGTCCGTGTGCTAGGACGGTGCAGTGCGGAGAAAAAGACGCCTGTTATTGGTAAATACAGGGGTTGGGGGGTCCCTTGATGCCACGTTGAACAGCCCTCCCTCTTCACTTTCCTCCTCCAGAGTGAGGCTTAAAGAGTGGGGGAGCGGCTTTTTATAGCGCCCCCTCCCTCCCCCAACAGCACCGTCACAAGCTGCTACAGCAACAACAGCTCACCAATGGCGGCCCTGCCTCCGTCTGACGAGCCACATATAGGAGGAGTGCAGCGTTCACGTCACCGCTCTGAAAATAAACAGAGGTACACAGCGTGAAACCGCGCTGCGTTCACAGGCAGTCGGAAATACTGCCCCGAGGAAAAAAAGGAAACAAAAGCAAATGAAAACAAAGAAAAACTCACTCGATCGTTGTTGAAAAAGTTAAAATCTGCAACAGAAACTAGTATAAGTGTACAACAAAACAATTTTACTCTGTTATATAGTAATTTAGAAAAGGTTTGACGACAGAAAATGTGCTTAACTGTTGGCCTTTACTGTTACATTAGTTTGCCGTGTTCAAGCTCGATGGTTTAGCAACAACAAAAGATCTCTCCCTGTTTGCTGTTATAGTGGTGGTCGGTTTTCTGTTCCCATACTGCAAACTAAACATAGAGAACCAACATTTAGTCACATAGATATACCAGATTCGCCCGAATTTAGATTTTCCTTGAATCCAGGCTGAATTTGTATATGTTCTCAACAGTTGTGATTGAATCTTAAGCATCCATTTTACACTTAAACCTTTAGCTATATAGCAAGTTTTTCATTTTTTGTTTCTGTCTATTCAAGGTAATGTGTTTTGTTACATTTCCTTGACTAAACTTGTGATACAGATACAAAGTTTATGCATAAAAAAATTGCCTCGTTTAGCAGGAAAAGTCTGTTGAAAGAGCCATCAAGGATATGTTGAACGTATGCGTCAATTTCAGTTTTATAACAACTTTCTCTACATATATTCCTGGTTGCAGCCGCCCTCCTCCTCTCCATTGTCTAGCAGAAAAACATTTCAACAGGTTGTCGTGGTGGCCGAGGAGTTTAGCATGCTGACCAGCTGCAGACCTTTGTTAAATGTCATCCCCCATTTCTCCCCCCTCATTTCATCTCAGCTCTCCACTCTGACCTCCCTGTTTAGAGCTTTGTGACAATGCATTTCTCAACTAACTCAACACGGCTTTCATTGGACTCCATTGAAAATATCCCCTGCAGTAATTCTCCAATTGCTCAAGTATTGAGAATAATGTGGGTTCGTTAAATATATTTTTCTTATTAGAAGTTGTTAGGCCTAAATATATTAAAATATATATCTTAACCTATTTCGCAAGATCTTGATTGGGATCTGATACATCAGTTTGTAAACAATATTTCTGCCAAGGGTTGGTAGATTATTCACAGAACTTAATGTTGAAAGTCATGGTTTTATTGCGGCTTATTTCAGGTCAGGACATGGTAGGCAGGCTAGGAAAGAGGTGTGTGTATGTAGGTAAGAAAGACTTGTTAACACTGCTGTAGTTCACCAGATCCTTTTTGCCTTCTTTGTTAATATACGTGTGTGTGCAGGTGAGCGCATCTGTAGGCGTTTATATGAAACGGGAACAGTCTCGACATCTTTGTGTGGCTCCGCTGAACAGTTAAAAGCCAACGTTGTGGCAGGAAGCAGTGAAATCTGTTGTCTTTTTCAGGGGCAAGTCTCTATGCGCTCATTAAAATCAGTGGAAAAGTACAGGCTGCTTTGTTTGCGACAGAAACGGCCACGATGACCTGCTGAGTGCTCCAATCATGATGCAATCAAAGAGACCAGGGACACACTGATTGGCTCAACCACTGACCTAAAGGTGTACAGAAAGGCACGGAAAATATAGACATGTGTGTGGATGTATGTGTGCCCAAAACACATGAAATATCAAGGTAATAGTGGTAAAATCATGCTGCTAATATTCTCCACTGACCTGCTTTAAATTATCTGACCACTTGAAGTATTTTGAGAGTAAATCTCATCAGTAAATTTGCGCAGATTTCTTTATGATGGTATTTTAAAGTCTCTTTAATGTGTTATATAAAGTTCTTCTCATGTCTGCAGGCGAATCCATACAAGTTCACACATGTGCAAACCTTCACCTCTTCCCAACACACATACACAGTCACAGTTTCGCCCACAGTTACGCACCAACTTGCTATCTAATTTCTGAGTGTGTTGCCGTGCAGAAGACATTTCACTTCATGTAGACTAACAAGTACTTATTTCTTTTGCACATGCTGGGGTTTAATACAGCTGAGATTTTCCAGTCACACAAATCATATCCGTTTACCTTAATCTAGAGATATTCACATGTAAGCTGTGATTTTTCACGTAACTCCCACATTCCTCTAATAATACTCACAGCAGTGGAGTGAAGTGTCATCTTAGACACGGCAAAGTATCACTGACTCAATACAAATAATGTTCAAGTGAGTTTGCCAGGTGTGGACCGATGTGATTATTGGAGTAGTGGGTAGATTGGGACTTTAAAGATGTGCTGTTGGTGTCATTTCTTCTCTCTAGGGCTGTAACTTTGGCTTAACCATGTTGTGTTCAAAGTGTTTTTTAAATACAGTTTATTTAGCACTTTATAAAGAAACTTTCTTGTATTCTTCATGTTTTTTGTTGTAGCAACTTGTATGTAAAGGCATAAGTCATTACATTCTTTAAACGTGTCTGGATTTGTTGGTAGTTGATGAGAAATACAGCCACAAAGTTGGCCATAAACGCGCCAGAACCTGGTCTTTTCTTTAGTTGAGGGGTTGTGCGTTTAGTTTTCATACTTACTGTATCTTCTGCAATGTTTTATGCTAAAATGTAAACCACATGTACATCATAGACTGTATAAATAATGGACGTAGACACCGTGACGGCACCCATTGGTTTCTCGACTGCGTAAATGAAGCCGAAATACGGCCACCGTATTGGTTTACTGGAGCCTGAAGTGACCAAATTTGGATGAGTTATCAAAGCTGTACAGTCTGTGTCTGATCCATCAGCAGGTAAATGTGTTTCCCTCAGAGGAGATTCTGTTTGTGACAGCGACTGACTGCAGGTGTTCATTTATCAGATTAAAGAAGTAGCTGACTCGCTGCTCGCTCGCCCGGTGAGATAGCTGCAGGCGAACGTAACGGGAAACATTAAATAACCGATCTTCTCATCACGGCGGTCCACTGTAATCTCTCCGGGGAAAAGGCAAAAACTTTTGACTACTACTTACTGGCTGACGATTACACACCGAACAGGCTAACAAGACAGCTATAGCGGGCACAGTATACCTGCTACTTACTTTCCCCATCTGCTGTAATGTTATTTCCTTGTTTTCTGGAGCAAGCCTCAAGTGGACACTCGAGGAATTGCAGTTTTTTGCACTTCCGCATTGGCTTCATTTTTCAACAGTGGAGGTTGCCGCTTGGTACACATAAATAGTTTCTATCATAAACCTCACACAAGTAGCTTGTAGAGAACAGAGGAAATAGCTGTTTTAATAAGATACCTGAGAGTCAATTGGCCGCTTAGATCGCAAGTAAGACAGTCAGTAAGAGACATAAATGTGTGAAATGTTTTGATGGTTTGAAGTCAAATATAGCTTCACATGTTCACGTGACTAATGTTGGCACCAGTGTGTATACATGATTCACAGACACCACACAGTTATAGCCGCTGAAGGAAGCCAGCTTCTGTCCCTCCCATTACTCCTGCAGGATTTTCCTCAAGGGAGAGCAGCAGCAGCAGCAGTGGAGCAGGCAGGAGATTTGCAAGCAAGCACGACAGCACACATCTGTACGACACACACACACACACAACTGTGGACAGGCAAATGGCTCATTACAGACACCGTGTGGGGGTTGTGTGGTTGAGTTTTGGCAGCGTGGCAGGGGAGATAAAAGTCAAATAGGATGAAAGAGAAAGAGAAAGAAAGTACATGCAGAAACACAGGGAGCTTTGAGGAGTAATTAGACCTGGAAACCCCCGAACCTTCCTGCTCGTTTTGATATATTTAAAGTAGAAGAAACACTGTGGACAAAGTGCACCTGAAACAAAAACACACAGGCTGCAGAAAATGTCCCGTACTGCTGACTGTTTTTAATGTGAGGGCCACCAGCACAGGGTAAAATATGGCCCTGGTTGTTGCCAGACAAGGGTGGGGTATCCTGTCGTTACGTCGGGCCCTCAGTCAGACTAATGAATGGAGGCTTTTATCTTGAAACCGCACGTGAACTACAGTGGAGGAAAGAATGTCAGGTCGGGAATGAAGAGAGAGACCTTGGCTGCTAGCTAGTGTGGGTAGAGTTTTCCAAACATCTTTCATGGTGGCATACACTCACACATACACACACGCACACACAGTGGGTATGTAAACGCCTGGGCGAACATGAGGGCACAAAGAGATGTACACATACCACCAAACACAGCAACATCTGCAGGTCATACAAAAGCTAAATCAACATAGGCTGTGTTCACCCAGACAGGAGACAAAACAACGCCCCTGACGTTCCCAGCGCACACATAAACACACACAGATCTGACTAACATTCCCTTAACGTTCACAGATAATTATCTGTGTCTTTGGGCAGGATCCGGCTTATCATTTGTGTGCAGATTCAGTGGCAGTGAAGTGCGTCCCTTTGTACAGTGCAATAATTGGGATTTGTCACAACCACACACACACATAGCAAGTTTGTATCCGCTCCACTAAATCTGTTTATAGCTCAACCATCAGTTAAACATCGGCCAGTGGCGGAAACTCAAATTAGCCTCTTCTTGACCAGCGACAACATCTTACAGGTTTATGCATGAAGATCCAGATTGAAAAGGGGACACGTTACAAAAAGAAGAAGGCATTTTTGCTTTTGCCACTCAAAGCAAGACGATGTTGAGGAAGTAATATGAGCAAACGGTTCAAAGTACAGGCAATGCATTTAATACTGCAGTCTTAGTAGAAGTTAGCAAACGTTAGTGTGATGGTGTAGTAATAATAGCATAACTGTATCAGGACTTTATGGTAAATATTTGTTAGATAAAGTTAGCAAACCTTATCCAGATGCTGTAGTATAAATAGCGATGCTGTATGAGGACTTCATGTTGGCTAATGTTAGCAAACTTTAGCTAGATGTTGTTGTATAAATAGCATTACTGTATCAGAACTTTATGGTGGCTAATGTTAGCAAACTTTAGCTCGATGTTGTCATATAAATAGCATTACTGTATCAGGATTTTATGGTGCTAATGTTAGCAAACTTCAGCTAGATATTGTATACATAGCATTACTGGATCATGACTGTATGGTGGCTAATGCTAGCTAAAGTTAGCAAACTAGCTAGATTTTGTATAAACGGCATTACTGTATCAGGACTTTATGGTGGCTAATGTTAGCAAACTTTAGCTAGATGTTATAGTCTTAATAGCATTACTGTATCAGGACTTTACGGTGGCTAATGTTAACATAAAGTTAGCAAACCAGATGTTTTAGCGTAGCCTAAATAGCTTTACAGAACAATGACTTTTCGGTGGCTAGTGTTGGCTAACATTAGCAACCCTGAGCTAGATGTTGTGGTATAAATGGCATTACTGAATTAGGACTTAATGGGGGCTAATGTTAGCCAAAATTAACAAACTTAAACAAGATGCTGTCTTATAAATAGCATGACTGTATGAGGACTTTATGGTGGCGTATGTTAGCCATGTTAGCAAACTTCCGCTAGATGTTTTAGATAAAATAGCACGACTGAATAAGGACTCAGTGGGGGCTGATGTTAGCTAAGATTACCAAACATTAGTATAAATAGCATTTCTGATTCAGGACTTAATTACTCTACCAGTAACAGCCAGTAGCCCATGGTGGCTAAATTTAGCTAATTGTGCCTTTAGTGGTGTTGCTACATTTGTAAACTAGGCCTAATACTGTAAATAGTTTCTATAGTAAGAAAGACTACACTCAAGCAATAATTGAACTTAATACTAACACAATATTATTACGCCCTCACAGGAACAGATCATTCCTGTTTGTTTAAGGGAGCAGCTGTCTGGTGAAGAGCTTATCACCAAATATGTCACCAAAGTCAACATAAAAAACACACAACTTGCAAAATGTAAAATGTCACACCACACGGAAATTTAGGTCTCACACATACACGTGATGTCACTGTGCTGTGAGTGTTTGGGTGTGGCTGAGACAGGGTAATCACCTTTCAGAAAAACAAGCTGGAGGAACTCTCTACGCCCTTCCCACTTTGATCCACAGTCACCAGGAAGAGACTCATCTGAGAAAACCACAAACTTTCCATGATGCTCTCTCGCTCTCTGTCCCTCTCTCTCTCTCTCAGGAAGTTGTACCACTGGACTGGACTTTGTGTGCTGTAGCTTGGCCTTGACTTGTTCACAAAAATGGAGCAACATGCACTTTGGCTGCCTCAGGAAGCCTCTCTTCTTCAACAAATTCCTCACTTTAATATATTTTTTCCTACGTCCAATTCAGCTTAACTCCCTCTGTGTTTACTTTATTCATTGTGAGGCTGAAGACCAGATGGATCAAAGCAGCCCTGGAATAAGCGCTGTATGGCCGTTTTTTTCCCTCTAGCAATATTCCATTATTCCTTTTCTAAGTCACGGCTTTCCAGCACATCCTGAGTTATTCATGTTCTGCGCTTGGAAAGACAAAATGTGCCGCATGCAGTGGCTTTAAGTTGAACGGATTAAACTTGTCTGTAGCTGTACATACTGATGTACAAATGATTCATCTCCTTGCCCCACTCATACATGAAGCTTGCATGCCAAGTGACTCAGATCCTCAGTTCTGTGACAAAGACAACGTGTGAGGACTCGCGCTGAGACTTTATACGTCTATGACTTTAACAATATATTCCCTGTATTGCATGTATGCTACTGTGTGTCTACAGTGTGTATTTATAGCAGTGACATTTGAGACCATGAGGGGCCTGCCAAGAGCAGTTAAGTCCACTTTTGAAAGATGATTCCTGAACGCTCTGTTCAACACCTTTATATGTTTGTAAATCACAGGTACAGTGTCATTTTAACAGATTTAGTGGTGAATTTGTATATTTTAAACTTCCAAAATCTTTAATAACCTTCAAATATAAGCCACAGAGCAAATGGGTGAGTCTCATGTTGTCAAGGTCTTCAAACGTCCTGTAATAAGTATCCTACAAGTACTTGCAGTATGTTCGAACCTTGCCATATTCCAGTCCTCTGGGCTCCAAACTGCAATACCATGATATCAGATACACCTGCTTGGCTGCATATGACTTATTTACTGATGAACTGCATTGCCTTTTAAGGATGTCAAGCTTGCTCCATTGCATAATAATGCAAAGGACTTCCCCTGCTCCACCAGAGCTGGTTTGGGTCTGTTGTTTGGTCCGCTGCTTTGGTTTGTATCTCAACAGCTATTGGAAGGATTTAATATAAAATTTGTACACTCATCTTATGATAACTTGTACTAACTTTGGTTACCTCTGACTTTTCATCTATTGGCACCATCTGGTCAAAATTTGTGGTTCAATACTTTGGTTTATGACATTTCCATCATTTGTGTTTGGTGCTAATCAGTAAATGCTAGCATGCTAACATGCTAAACAAAGATGGTAAACACAGTAAACTTTTAACCAGCTAATCATCAGTGAATTAGCACTGTCATTGGGAGAATGTTAGAATGCTAATATTAGCATTAGTGGCTAAACTGGGCCTCACATAGCTGCTAGCATGGCTGTAAAGTATTGTTGAGACTAATAGGACATTAATATTGTTGGTACATCTCCAATTTTGCTAGTAGTATGTAGCAGTGTGTTTGCTAGCACCATAACCTGTAACTTCTTCAGTCTTCTATCCAATTATTTTAGCCTTTAAAAAGATGTAGCGCCGTACAATGGTAGCATAATTTCTGTAAATTTAGCATTAGCTAAGCCAGGGAAAGCGGCTAATCACTGCATCTTCTAGCATGGCTGTAAAGTATTGGTATTGCTGAGACTTTAAGACATTAATATTGTTGGTACATGTCAAGTTTTGCAAGCAGTACGTAGCTGTGTTTGTTAGCCTTTAAACAGATGTATCCACGTACAATGGTAGTATGATTTCTGTAAATAGCATTGTGTGTGTATGAGTGAGTACACTTGCTGTCTGGCTGGTGTGTATGTGGCATATTGCATGCGGCACGTTGCATGATCTCGTGCAGTGACTTACTGACTTTCCCTGGTGGAATGGCCAAGTTTTCAGTGCCCTTCGGCTGAGTCATACACACTCACACACACGTAGCCACACAGACAGGCAGCCTGGGCAGGCCACATAGCACCGAGTCTGACTGCAGCACGCTTGTGTGAGATATAAATATGTAACATTTCGATGAATATTACATACATGTTCTTCTCACTTTATCTGGGACAGAGCCTTCACACATTCTGGATGTAAGTCTGCTGTGTGAGGAGCTACACTGTGGCATCCTGTGGGCTGCAGCTCAGCCCAGATTAATGCCACATTATACGATGCCTTAAGTGAATATTTAATTCTGATTGGTTGACGGAAGGCTGTTATTTTTAGTTTTGCTGAAATGGACACTTATGGAGGAAGCGTAACTTCTGTGGTGAGTCAGAAAGGAAAGGTGGAGCGTTTACAAATCAAATTTATTGTTGCTGTATGTTACATTGGCATATATAGCCTTGTTTAAAGTTTTATATATGCTCATAATAAAAACCCAGGCCAAATGACTCAGAAGGTTTCTGGGTAACGCATAGCACTGAAATATTTATGTGGGTGTTCCAAATTGAGTAAATAAATAAAGATTCTTTTGTTTTAATTTTTGGTATGAGAACAGTTAAAGTGTTTCCCTGAAATGTTAAACCATTTCTTGAAGAAACTTATTTTCAGAAAAAAACAATAAGATTTGAAGAAATAATCAACTTAATCTGGAGTCACCATGTTAATTTTCCCCAGCTGTGTGTACTCAGGAAGCCTATCTGTCTGCTACATAACAGTAAAAGTCTAAGTATAACTTGAAAGACCAATAGAAAGTGTATGATAACCTAATCATTCAGGTAGATAAGAAGGAACACATGCAGATACTGCCACTCTGGATCCGCCCTCTCTCCGAGCTAAAAAGAGAGAGACAGAGAGAGAGAGAGAGAGAAAGCAAGAGTGTACATGTGCGAGAGTCAATGACAGCGCTGCCTAGAGCCTTCGACATGACTCACGCTTTAAAGAGCCTCAAACAGCTCGCGATCAAATCCTGTCTGGGCCCACGCACGCTGTCATTTCACTGCGAGCTGCTATTCATGACACAAGCTGTATAGTTTCACAGGGCACGGCCACAAGTGGAGACTAGCAAAAAACCCAAAGACTACTGCTCCCTCCTGCAGATCTGCAGAGATATAAACACTGGCAACGTGCGATAGGGGCTGTCGTGACCAGAGGCTGAGATGCCTCACTGTGACTCACGTGTATGTTTGTAGATTTCTCCATGCTGTATCCTCACAGAGGTCAGGTTTGTCTGTAAGAAACAGGCTCTTATACGTCATGTGCGCCTGTTGGTTTCTCATGAAAATGTTGACCACTAGAGTCTATTACGAGATTTTAAACATTTAAAGTGGACCCTGCAGAATCCGAAACCCCCTACTCAATTCATATTTAGCTTTAAAGTATGAGCGTATGATTCCAAATAAACCTTAAAACAGGTCAAAGGTTAGATTAGATAGATTTGGAATGCATTTAAAACCCCCTTTGTGTTGGAAATTTCATGATCTTTTATCCAACAACAAAGGACACAAGGCTTAGTTCAGGCATGACCTTCTGACCTTTCTATAAACGCCAGTGGCTGTCCGTCACAGCGCCTCACTCTGAATAATGACGTGCGGTAGAAATACCAGTTATTGATTGCGGTGTTGTCTCTGCCAGCTAGCTGAGACAGGCAAACATTACCTCGGATTGAGGAAGGGAAAGCACAGATGTCAGCACGGAGGCGTTATGAGAAGGGGACGTATTGAGATTTAACAGGAACTCCATGTTTGCAGCTGTTCCTGCAACGTAAGCATGGTGAGCTCATGCAGTAATGTCGTTGTGGCGTGGAGGACATAGTATTCATGAGGTCTGAGTCGGTGGTTTGTCAATTTTACTACATTTTGCTTACAACCATAAACACAATTAAAAGACCAGTCAAATTATTAATTTATACTAAAAACCAGTGCTGTCTGTGTACCTAAAGCCTGATACTGTTTTTTCCCTAAGTTCCATTGTTGTTGAAAATATATTAAAATGAATGAACCAACCTGTTGAGTAGGAGGCTTTATGAGGAGTGAAAGATTTTTATGTTTTGTTAACAAACTTTGGAAAAAAATAGCAAAAATAAAAAATATTGCCGGCCAAATACTAATAATAGATAACAACTAAATAACCTGGCTGAACTTCAATACTAAAATATTAAAAAATACACCCTTCTGTCTTATTATGGTGACAAACCACTCAGATCACACCCCACCATATGAAAGTTAAAGTTATTACTGGCTGACTCAGAGTCAGGGGACATGCCAGGGCATGTACTGTAAAGATCCTGCCAGACTGATGGTTAGTCTGCGTGACGGCTGGGGTTAAAGTGGGTGGTGGGTGGAGAATAAAGCCAATCAGCTCAAATTTCACTTCCTTTGTGATACTAGAGTATAACAGAAGAGGTAAGAGGATTCTGGGAGATAAAAGAATGGAATATGTTTCATATTTGGGCCTGTTTTTCAGTTTGTAAGAAGACTTTAGCATGTGAGGAAGTGTCACTGAACTCCACTCTAAGTTCAAGCTGTTCTCTGGATAGTTTACAGGACGGTATGTAGGTGTGTTATGTCAGGGCATGTTTAGCAGAGGGGTGGGTGTTGGGGTGGGGGGTTAGAGGGGTCTGCAGAGTAGGCGTTAATGACTCTTAAGTTCCTTCATCCTGTCCAATTTCTCAGCACTAAATCAACAAGTGTGAAACATCACAGAAACGATCCTGTGAAGACTTGACAGACTGGATCCGACCCTGACATGTTTCATGGAAACAGGTCACTCAGATTTCGGGTGAAAGAGTTCTCAAGGACAGAGAACCAGCAGTCTCTCTGTAGAACCATTGATGTGTTGTATTTATAATGTCTTACAAAAGAGGAAACAAACGCTGTTTTTAGTGTGTCCAAAGGGAGAACATGTGGTCTCGGTTACCGCGGCCATGTCCCCAGATCGTGCTCCCATCAACACAGCGGGTTCAATCCAAACATCACAAACTGCTGAGAAGTCATCGCTGCAGCGCTCAGAAACAGTCACAGCGGGCATTCCTGTGGGAGGACTAATTAAACCACACAGAGGGAACGAATGTGATCACGTACAGACTCAACAACGGGATGTGGAGACATTACAATAAAAGTCATGCAGCCCCTGAGAAACAAAAGATGATTGAAAAATCCTAAAAAGCCCAATAAATGCTTTTTGATCAGCATCTTTGTGTTTAAATGTTTTATTTGCCTACTTTCATCTCCTATTTTCTGCTAAATGAGTGGCTCAGTTTGCTTTGCAGGAAAATACATGGGCATCTGTGCACTGTGGGGGGTCCTAGCACAAAGCGATCTTGTTAGCTTGTAGAAATGAGATGATATCAAGTATTAATAACAATATGGTGTGTTAGCTTTCGGTTATGCTGTATATGGAAAGCACAGGTGTGAAAGGCAGTGTCGGCCAATTTCTTGTCTAAATAAGACAGTATGTTTTATTCCTTGCATACGTTTTTATTTAGTTATCACCTCCATAGAAGTCTAAAGAAAGCGTGACTCAAAACACTTAAAGAGAGTCGTGCCTAGAAATGACACAGGGCGATCTGTAAGACGCGTCCGGACAAGTCCTCGAATTCAGTAGTGAAAAATAACACGGAATGAAACCCCATTCTAGATTACCCAAACGAGCATAACCCTGATTATAAAACATGGTCACTTGCAAAGCCACCCTGTGGTTAATTAACAAATGGCAGACAAGCTTCTGTTCCTGTGTTTGATTCATGTTGAAAAAGACATCCCAGTAGCGCAGAGTTGCTATGTATATTAGCTAACAATCCCACCTTCATTTAGCAGTACTATCTGCAAAGTTGAGAAATAAAAAAATGTAGTACCACAAGTGAGTGCAGTTGAGTTTAGCCGTACCATGCAGAGGATATGAGGCTCAAAGCCCCGATAGCGATGCTAGCAGCTCTGCATCATGCTAAAAGCTAACATGAGCATGCTGCAAAGATAAAGTCGATTCAGGAGCTTGAGTTGGCAAAAGTGTGTCTAGTTTAAGAGATCACATCATAATCATTCCAAAAATATATATATATATAAAATATAAAAAAATTAAAGCATCTTAATCATTACTACTGATTGCAGGAATGTCTTGTGGTGTTTCCCTTAACAAGAGCTCTGTTTTCTTGCTGTGACTTGTATTAGCTGCCAAACTTCAGCACTCACCTTTCTGCCTTTCATGTGAGATACATTTGGTTGCCAAAATATGAAGATATTAAACATTAAAAACCTCAATACCCAATAATAATAAGACGAATCTTAGTTGGTTTTTGAGTCCTGGGATATTTCAGGGTTTACTTTGAGCTATACTTCCCGTGACAAATCTGTCCATCACTTCCTCTAACTATAGACTTCTGTGTACCAGGAAAACTCACGTGCTGTAATGCCTCTTGCCACTGATGTTTGAGTGTGTGTATGAGTGGGGATGGAAAGGAGGTGAATTGTATGGCAATTTGGATAAAAGCACTACATGTGGCCATTTATCATTATCTTTTGAAAGAAACACAAAGTCCAGGATCCAATGGCGTCTTTTTTGTTTGTTATTAAACTGGAAGTGAGGCTTTTCTAACAAAACTGTTTTTAAATGACGAACCATTGATATTCTACATACAGAAACACTTACACTATACTGCCAAGACTAAAGTATTTTTAATGGAATTAAAAATGATATAATTTAGGTTAAAAGTGGTTTCAACTTAGAGCCAATAGGGTAGGAATTACCTGCACATGATGTCCCTGCGCCCACTGAGACAACTCTCACTTCCTGTTTGACACCATTTTTACTCCCTGCAGGTGTCCAAGAACATAACATGTGTGTGTGCTAAAAGACAGAAAAAAACTCAAAGACATTCATGCAACATTGTGGCCATATGGCTCCCAAGCCTCTCAGGACTGCAACAAAGGAAGCTAATCTCCAGTTGTCAGCTCTGGCCCATATAGAAGGTATAGAATATGACAGGTACTCCCCCACCCATCGCCGTCCCATGGGACAGCAGGACTTGTGAGGGACCACACTGATCCAGGCTTAAGCTCTGACAGGCCCTGCCTCCCACCTCTGTCTCTGCAGTAATTAAATAAGAGCCAGCGGTGAGCAGCACTCAGGAAATTGGCCCTGTGCGGCTGCTGTCTCCGCTGTCAGGGTTTTCAGGAGGCGGGTACAGGTGCTGGAAGCAGAGAGGACACAGCGACGGCGAGGTAGAAAATAGACTGAATGAGAGAAACGAGGGAATGTAAACACTGCTGGGTGGCAGAAAGTGACAAATCGAGATCCAGAGACAAAAAGCTCCGGAGAAACGTCCGTCAAGGTTAGAGGGGAAATGAGTCTGCGGCGGAGGAAGTGTGAATGTCACAGCGTCTCCTCTCTCTCCCTCCCACTTACACATTAATGAGAGTATTACAGTGATGTCATTTCCCGGCTGGCGAGGGCCCTCGTGCGCCGTGTTTCCACGCTCCTGTCGATTTGTTCTTGGAGGTGAAGATTGTGCAATGGTGAGAAGGAGCGGGTGTCATTGCAGAATTAGAAAGACAACTGCAGAAAGTGATACAGTGTCAGGGTGGCAGTCCTCAAAAGTGAGAGCAGACAGATGGTGTTCAGCTGCAGTAAAAAAAAAATGCAGTAAAATAAATGGCATATCTATCGCGCACAGCTTTACGTCACCTCTGAGTTCTGCTTGCTGTTAATATGACAAGCACGTCCATCATTTTGAGATCTTTGTTTATTTGCTGTCTCACACAGAGTTAGACAGGGTGATTGATGAGATGCTCGCTTTAACAATGTATTCACACAAAAAAACAGGATATCCAGTTACTCAGCTTCCCTTCTCATCGCCTGGCACTTCACTATGATAACAAAAAGCTGTAAATTAATGTGGACATAGTATGTTTCCCCCATTAAGGTTGCCATTTGCTATAGGATTGTGATCGCTAATTAAAATTGTTAGCCCATTGTTAGCCCATTGTTAGCAAAACTAGCATTGTAGTTTTCATCTTGCTACATTTTCAAGTCAAAAGTTAAACAAATATGCAGCTGCATTTGTGAATGATGCTTAGCAAATGTTGCTGACAGTCAACTTGCTAAGCTAAGGTGGCAAGTTTGTGTATTGAATTTGCCATTGGAAAGATGTTAGCAAGCGGACGTTAGCATTTAATCAAATCATCGGTACGCCTAACTCACAGAGCTGTTAGCAAGGCTGTCGACTCGTGTTACATTCATGTTTGCGTATGAATTAAACAAATAAAACAATAGGCTATACGGTGTGTGAAGTACTAAACTTTACAGGTAGTAAGAGTGACTTTTTAAAGTCCAGAGGAAGCTAAGCTAGGTGTTTTCTCCTGCCTCCAATCTTTTTTTTAGGCTATGCTAATCTCCTCCTAGCTTTAGCTGAAGCTACGGACATAAAAGGGTATTAATGTTCTTGAATTTGAAACAATCATGGCAAGAATTGAAAACATTTCAAGCTATTCCGATGACACAATTAGTAAATAGAAGCTAAGACAGACATTGTTTTTTGGGGGTCAGTGTTATAGCGATTTGACAAACAACCACTTAGCTAACAGAGTGCATACCGCAAGTCCTGTCCTTGTTTTGTATAACTCTTTCTAAAATGTGAGGCTAAATGACAGTTAACTAGAATTCTTGATGTACATTAGCCTAGCTTGGTTGCTAATAAATAAGACAGGAATTGTCTTGTTTGTATAGTGTGATTGAGCTAAGCTGGCAATCTAAAGCCAAATTAAGCTCACAGTTTCATGGACCAACCTCTGTACTTGACATGGATCTTCTGTATCTGAACATGTATAAATGTACCTTTAAAATGACTGTAACTGTGCTGGTATTGACTGTACCTGCTTTGGGTTGGGGCTATCTCCAGCCTTGACTTTGAAGGGCCAGACCCAATAGGCCTACTATGCAGCAAGTGCAAGTCATCATGTTTCTTCAGATTAGATTTTTTGCTGTTCTGGACAGCCCGAGGTGTGTGTTCATCTGAAATTAGATCCCTGGCTGCAATTTGTACACCCTTCAGCGATGCCTCCACTTAGCTGGAAGGTGACAGAGGAAGTTAATTGGCTTCTTTACTTGCTGCGGCAAGGCTGTTGATCAAGCGTTGGCATGCTGCACGCCCCGGGAGGCGAGACACATTCGCACTTTGTGAGGATTTGCTGATGGTATCTGGACAGGCCACCCGCTGCTATTGTTACTGGTGGTCGATCATCAGATAAGATACACAACACAAAAAGATAGAGCGTGTTTATTTGATTTATTCCGTTTTAATAGGATGCAGGAGGCTGATGCTAAAATCCGCCAGTGGACAAAACAAATGATTAAATGTCAAGGTTGCTTCAAGATGGGAAATTTTAGATAGCAAACGATAAACAGGATGTTACGGTAGAGGCCTTATACCTACAGATCCCTGCGGTTTCTTGGGTTTTTTCCTGCCCGTGGATGCTCCCTGTCGGTCCCAATTTAATTCTATTCAATTCAATTTATTGGCAGGAAAGTTGGGTGTAGTTTCCCCTGCAACTGGATCCCTACTCCCATTCCCAGTCCGTCCATCCTCCTGCAGTATATCTACCCAGTCTCTTCATTCATTCTTTTCCAGATTGTTTCAACAACTACTGTGGATACCCATGTTTTAAGGCTGATTTCCAACCTTCCTCTCCTGCATCCCAATATCATCTTCATCCTGTTTTCCCGCCTACAAGCCCCTCCTTAGCTCACACCAGCTCCTCTATTTCCACCACCCTACTCCTGCTACCGCTGGATCCCCATTCCCTATCATCAGCAACTGACATGCAATTCCCTGCTACAATAACACCCGTCTTTATCCCAATTCCACTTTGTCCGTGTCTTGCATGTGGGTCCTAACAGGTGACTGAAATAACAGTGTCAGGGAAAATAACCCCAATAACGTAAGTGGCCTGTTAACCGAGTTCTAGTGGGCGAGAACGGAGAAGGACAAAGGTGAAGCCAGAGGGAGAAACGGTTAAAAGTAGCCTAGTAATGAAAGCAGAGAGGGAAAAATAGCATAGAAAGGAAAGAGTGGGAGCCTGGTGGTTAACAGACAACATAAATGAGTTATAAATAAAAGCTAACAGGGCAGGGTGGCACAGAGCGTCATGCACAGGTCAGGGCCTTGCAGCCGGTGTCACGCCAGCTTTGGGCGACACACGTCATTTGCATTAACTGATAATCACTGATCCTGCAGTTAGACATTCCCAGCATTGACCTGTTGCATGGAGGGACTGCTTTGCATGTGAATACGTGATGTCTGGGCCAGTTATAGGTGACTACATGTTCTGTATGTCCATGTGCAGAATGCATTCTCCTTCTTGTGCATTGCTTTTGTATGTGTTTGTCCTTTGAGTCAATAGAAAAAGGGGTTGAAGGTTTGTTTGCTGTGAGTGCGTGAGACTCTCTCAGCGTGATTACATAGTGAAACTGGGATTAAAATCAGGGCAGCGTTAATCAATGCCAAAACCACACACATTTAACACTTTAGAGCTTAGGCGTCGGATCTTAAAATGAGACCTTCCAGACATCCTGCAACGTGCGACACCCGCCACAAGTATACGTTGCACGCGAGACTATACAATGGACTTATTTCAATGACCATTTCGCCACTGAAAAACAATGATCTAAGAGGCATGTTCTCTCAACAACCACATGGTTGTTGCGTTCATGCGTGTAAGCACTGTAATACATGAGTCTAGACATGGCCTCGTGGCTTATGAAGTGGGTTTTGTTTTTGTGCATTGCTGGAACTAGTAAAAAACTGCTGGTAGAAAAGGGTCAAATAGTTAATAATAAATAATTTGTTAGCTTGCTGAGTACAAAATCGTGCTTGCACACGTACACAGTTATTGCATATACACTAAAACACACCTGCCTCAGCCAGACACAACCCCAGTCTAGACTGAATCTGTCATCGCCCCACAAGAACAGGGTTCCTTGTTCCTGCGTCCAGCCACAGCTGAGCCCTCTGTATTTATGAGGGTATTTCCTACCACGCGGTATTAAGTAAAGGCAGGAACAGGTTAGTGGAGCGTAAAATGCCCCCTTCGTGTATAACAAAGCTGTTCTTTGAAGATTAGCATGCTGTTTGCTGCTGGACTTGGATTTGGAGTAAGCACCACCGAAATGATCAAAATTACACATCTTGCAGCCAAAAGTTAACGCCGCAACTTAGACGAGAGTGTGTTTGCGTCTGTGCGAAGGTACACATGTAGGTGCATGCGTGTCTGGGTCAGCATGTGTGTCAAAAAGTGGATGATTAAAGTGGAGGAAAAAAAGAGGGACAGCTGATTGTAATTGGCTCAGGCAGTGGCATTCCAGCGCCTCGACTCAAGAGGCTCTTTGATTGTGGGAAATCAAGTGTGTTTAAATATTTGCAGTCAGGCAAACACTAACTCTTTCTCTGGAGAGATAGTTTCTAATCTCACTTTATTTTCCCACAAGGCAAAAGTCTAGATGTGACCTGCAAAAAAATAATCCCTTAAGACTATAAAAGGAATGCCTTAATTTGAGTTTGTAAGTGCAGTTAACAGAAACAGCTGATTAAACAAGAACATGAATGCACACTGCCCACACTTTTACTGTAAGACATCCAAGTTAATGTATGATCAGAACAGAATCAACTTTAATGCTACGTTTTTGCCAAACATCTAAAAGGAAAAAGCCACCGTCAGTCAAAGCTGGTGTTCTCTGTAAACGATAGAAGCAATAATATTTGAAATTGGCGCCATAGCTGTGGAGAAACTTGTACAAACAGCTCGTGGTTTCGCTCATTCTACATTCCTACAACACCCAGCATGCATTGCGCCCCTCCCTCTGAAAGGAACAAGAGAGACGCTGGAATGAAATACTACTGTTTTCAATGCAGGCAATGGCTTAAAGCGGTGCAGAATCCGAAGTACGATGAGAATATACTGGTGGAACATCTAAACAAATCTTCAGGTCTGCAGTCTACATGTCAAACCTGACGATTTTGAACGAGACATGACATCGAAGGCGGGCGTCCTAGATTGAGGAAGTGTAGTTTAGCGAGCTCCCTGGCCTCCGCCAGATGACACGTTTTAAGTAGTCTGGTGGAGGTTTTCCAGGGCCCATTGGAGAAGCGGATAGCGTCCCCCAAAGGCACAGAGCCAAATTGCATTTTTGTTCTACCATAATGGCATTAGCTCCCCATAATAGTATAATAGGACTGAGGTTGAAAATCAGCGAACTGGCCCTGTAAGTATTTGCAGGGAGATCTTTTAACATTCCTAAAAAGATAAGCATATGAAAGTCCACCATGTGTTCGTCTATCCCTTGTGGCAACATTTAAAAATTGATCATGTGGTCATAGTTTAACTTTTGAGATATGTTACAAAAGCAAACATTGACCTGTCGTCTGGTTGCAATGAATGTTTAACTGTGGGATATTCCCATAGGGTCAACAGTCCAGCAATGCATAATAATTTAGTTTCACTTAAAGGACTCAATAGTTGCTTGAACGGACATTTGTTGGAGATTGTGTTCATCAAAAAACATGCAAAAATAGTTTTGCTTTCATTTTACAATATGTAGGGTGGACTCCTTATATTGAAGCATGAAATGATATGGATATGGATGTCTAGGAAATATACCTGCTCTTTTATCACCACACACAGCCCTGTATTAGTGCCAGCCAACCATATGGGGCAGTAGGCAACAGAAACAACAGCATGTGTTTGTAAAAGATAAAGCCCAGTTTTGTAGTTGCCGCTGCCTTCAGGGAACCCTCGGGAATTTGTGCCCACCATCAAAGAGAATAGCTGTCAAGAACAAAATGTCACATTAACATTAGGAACAAATGGTTTTTAGTCTTGATGGATATTTGAAAGCTGTCGTGTTTCTGTTTATAATTGTGACTGGGGAGGCAAAGTTAAACATTACAGTACATTTCTTAAGCAAACACAAAGTCTTTTTTTATCCATGTAATTGATGGCATCCCAGTATTCCCAAAACTAAGACAGAGGCTCGTCATGCTGATGTGTGCCACAGGGGTCTGTCCTGCACACAGCTATTGCCATGGAGACAGGCCCTTTGAAGAACGTCCTTCATGTGACTGTGTTTTGCTTTTGTTCTTGGTAATTAAAATGGATTATCAGCCCCCCCCCCAACCTCCTCTCTCCCCAAATGCTTTTAGACATACATTCTCCTCCTCCCGTGTTTACAGAGGCCTTTGATTGGAACAATTAAAGAAGAGGAGAGAGACAGACCGACAATGACTAATTGATTATCAAAGGAGGGAGTCATAATCCATGATGTTTCCATAACCTTTAAGTCTGTTTGAGTGCTGCAATTTGGTCAAAACAAATCATGTGTCGTTACCTGCATTAGCTTGAAACCTAGCACTAAAATAGGCTAGCCTGACTGAGGAGTTATAGTGATTACAAGACTTCAGAAACTCATTGTGCCTGTATAAAACACATAAAATAAAATAAAGATCATGACACTGTGTAAATAAGACCATTTTTGAGTTACAAAAAGTCATACACTCACGATAAGCTAAAGGTAAGCTAGTGTTAGCAAGCAAGCTAAAAGCGCACATCAAAATTACACAGTTTCTGAGTTCCCAAATGGCACAGGTTTACCATTAGCTAAAGGTAAGATAACGTTAGCTAACCACCAGGTAACATGCAGTACATGTAAATTGTACAGCTACTAAAAAGGCACAGGCTTCCTGTCAGCAAGTCAATAGAACACATATGTGAATTAAAAAAATCTGGAGCTACAAAAGGGCCAAGGATAGCCATTAGCTAAAGATAAGCTAACGTCAGCAAGCTAGCTGGTAAATCTCTTAAGTCGACAATTTTGGAACAACGGACAGGCACTGTCTTACCACTCGCTAAGGGTATGCTAATTGTTTGCAAGCCGGCTGGTTATGATCTTGTAAAGAGAACAATTATAAGCTACTGAAAGGAATAGGCTTACCATTAGCTAACGACAAGCTAATGTTAGCAAGCCAGCTGAATTTGCACATGTAAATTAGATAACTTTGGAGCACCCAATAGCTAAAGGAAAGCTATTGTTTGTAATCTGGCTGATAACACACATGTAAATCAGATGGTTTTGGAGCTAACAAGGGGCACAGGCTTCCTAATAGCTACAGTTAAGCTAAGCATAAGCAGGCCTGCTGATAACACACCTTTTAAAGAAACTAAAAGTAAACACAACTGGAGCATTGCTGCCCAAATTTGGCCTTGACATGGACCTTGGCACTGTAAAAGTTGCAAGACTTCTAATTTTCAATACAGTACAGTTCTGCGTAGGATGACAAGGTGGACTGGTGGTTAGAAATATAGTCCCATGTCTAAATGATCTAACTTTCAATCTCTGGAACAGCCATCCATCCTGACAGAGTGCCCTTCAGAGGCCCATTAATAAGAGCATTAGCTAAACTGTCTGAACTCCTGCATAAGAGCTATCAGAGCGATGTAGGCAGGGGTCAACCTCGATGTAAAATTTCAGGAGCACAAGAGAGGAGCGCAGTGACAGTGACGGATAGTCCAAGGAGAGGGTAAAGAGGAGAGAAGACGGTCTGACGGGCCGAGAGATGAGAAGGAAAGGTTTCAGGCAGATAAAAAAAAAGCAAAGCAGACATCAAGAGGAGGGCTGAGGAGAAAGCCACAAAGGGAAAGAAGAAATTAGCTTGAAGCGGAGTATGTAGAATCAAAGCAGCAGAGTCTCATTTCTAGCTCTTTTTTTTTTTTACAGAAGCGCTTTGGATAGGGATTACATAGGGAACGGAGCCAGGGAGACAGATAGAGGTAGAGAGACACAGAGAGAGAATGGGGCAAAAGGAGGAGAAAGAGGGGGCGCTGACCTACTTTGAATGGGAATTCTAATTCGGCATCTGAATCAGCGAAGGGGAGAAAAAAGAGGAAATGAAAAGAAGAACGAGATGATTGAGGCTTTTCGCTACCAGAGTCTCCTCCAGCAAATTCAAACCAGGCAGCAGCAATCCCACCACAGAGGACTCTGTTGTCCTACACGGGCCTTTGTTTTGTAGCAGCTCTTTGAAGAAATCATCTGGCTCCAGGGCGCTCCCAATGACTGCTGCTCAGACCAGCGCTAATCAATCTTTCTTCATAATTTGTCAGCATTAGGATTTAATGGAAACAACCTATACAAAGGCCATTCGTCTTGTGTCACGGTGTGTTTGAAGCCCTCAGTCTATTTAGCTTCCACCCCAACGCCCCATCGTCAGAACCTGAATTCTTAATCCATTTATAATTAAATGTCATATATTTTAAAGGACAGGAGATTAATAAGCAGGCAGGTGAGAAATGGAGGGCCGAGAAACAAATATTGACCGTAGGAATGTAAACGGACATATGGGAGAGCCAGGGGGAATGAAAGGAGGGATTGTGCGTCTTTGTTATATTTGATAGATATGACAAAGAGATGAATGGTCACAGCGTTTTAATCTTAGGGTTCAGAATGAGTAAACACGCACGGACGTACACACATGGAGGTGCACGTACGGTTCTTATGAAAGGATTTCCACTCCAAATACCTAGCTGCGCACACAAAGACAATTTTCCTGAGTGCACACAGATACAATCACATAGGAATCATAGCTACGCATACAGATTGTTGCAAACACAAAAGAAGATAGAGAGACGTATGGATTCACATAGAGCTTACAAAGGATGTACATAATCCCTATTCGTCGCTATTATATTCAAATGAATAGGCCTCCTATTAAAACCAAGATTAACATGATGCACAAATATATCCTTTAAAACTACGAGCAACTTCTTTGTACTATTTTATAAGGAAAAGCTAATTTACTTTCTTTCCAAGAGTTAGAGAAGTGATAACACTCTAGCTTAGCATACAGGCTGGGATGGCAAGGCAGCCAATGAATATACACCAAATCACTGCTTCTGGACTGAATTAGTCCAGTATATAACCCCTTATAAAGCCATGACTTGTTTTTTCTATACTCTTTAAGGACAAAGCCCAGGAAGCTTTTATGCTACGCTAATCTAACTGTCTCCTTGCTCTAGCTCTATGGACATGTCATCTTCTTTACCAATACCTAAATACAATACGTTGGTCAAGTTTTAGGAATACACCCAGGAGATTGAAGAATTATTGGACACCAAAGCTGTGCACAAAGGTCGGTCATCATAAATTACAGGACGATCAACAGGTCGAGGCAGACGGCTGACCACCTGGAGTTCAGTTCTGCTCAAGTGTCTGCCCGTTATTTGTCGCCCCTGTCACCAAGTGCCTAATAGTGGGGGATTTAGTTGGATCTCTGTAAGTACTACTATAAAGATTTTGGTCTGTATGTTAAAGTGCTAATCTCGAAGTTTCGTTGTCTTTGGCGGCACCTATGGCTATAAACGGTAATTGCGGGAGCACACTTCCCAGATATCCAGAAAGTGTTGCATGTGTGACGTCCACGGTCAACTCTTGATGTTCCTCGCTGACGGTCGCTTTCCTTTATAGACTGTTTGCCTTCATCTGAGCGTCGAATTTGTTTCTTTTTCTTTGGATTTTCACTTAATTTTTATCGACCTTTTCTTTGTTTGTTCAGCCATAGTACATTACTATTTACCCGCAACACTTGCAGAGAGCGGAAAAGCAGCCGCTTAGCGCCGCCTACCCTCTCTGGCAGACCAACCGCTGCTGGGTGATGGAAAACGCGCCTCGAACTGAAAGTCGCCACCGACACCTAGTCCATAATACTGCAAATGCAAATAGGCTCAATCCCTTTGTGTTACCTCATTCAGCGGTAAATGGTGACTTAACAGACATTTATGTCAATGAAAATCTTTGAGATTACCAAGGGTCATGAGATGGCACTATATAACTAAAAGATTGATTGATTGACTGGATTATCCTGATAACCAATCTTAGCCCATCATTCTCTCTTAACTGGACTGGGTAAGGCAGATATCCGTCCACCAATGAGGCTGGTTCTCTTCAGGATTACTTGATGTTTTTTTTTCTTGCAACTACTGCCAAGTGCTTGCTTATGGAGAATTGTCGGGTTATCTGTAACAGATATTAGAAAAGATGACGGTCTAGACCAACTCTATATGTAAAGTAAAGAATACTCTGATTTTGGTAGAACAGATATGAGTGCTTGTGTGCTCTTTGTCGTGGTGTTTTTCTTTATAAGATCCATGAGCCAGGTTCCTCTCTCTGCATCTGGAGCCCCGCTGTGCCTACGCAGTACTCAAGGCTAATTGAAATGAATGAGGAGGCAGCATGTATTTTGGCGCATTGCTAATGTCATTGAGAACACAGCCTAGGGGTACGTTTTCCCATGCCCCCTCAATGGGAAGGTCAAATGTCAGGATCAGCTGTAGCCTAGCACCTCTGGGGCTGGTTCTGAGTCCTGCTTAGACGCTTTATTTGGTCACCAATGCTTGGCTTGTTTAGCTATACATTTGAAAACTCAGTAGAAAAAAAGATAAGTAAATCAAAACTGTCAAAGCTAAATGTTAAGGATAAAAAATAATGTCTATACATGAAACAAACTTGTGATAACCTGATGTCTAGCAACTCAAAATGTTGCTATATGTTTGTGTTTACAACTTAAACGATAACCTGGGGTGCTTTAAGATTATCCTGCAGGTCAAGCCTTTGATGAGTATCAGCGAGTGCAGGTGGTCATGCCCATTTTGGCAGAAGATCTCATCAGCTCCCCCGGGCGTAGGAGAGTTAGATGAGCCGGGGATTGATGGGAATAGAACAGGGTGTGCTCACCCTGGATGAGTCACCCGGCGCTCTAAACACACACACAAGGACGGGCATACAAGTGCATGTAAAGACACAGTAGACATGAATGCAACCACACAGGGGAAAGAGAGAGGAATGGTAATACAATCTAGTGTAAAATTGTAGTCAGTAAATTCTTACTTGCACATACACACCCTTTATTTAGGGTCTCTCCTATTACATATACGAGTCTTTCTTTCCAGGGGTAAGCTAATGAGTGATTTGACATTTTATGGCTCCTTTGCATTTTCCAAATCGAGTTCTGCTGTTTATTTCATTAAAGAGAAAACTAAAATTGCTTTTCAGCCAAAGCCTTACATACAATGAAAATATTTTGCTTCTCCAAGCAGCCAGAAAGCCCCTCAACCTCCTTCCATTAGCGCTCAAAACCAATTAGCTCCAAACATCCATATGTTGCACGACTTCATATGGAAAAGGAACATTTATAAGGCTGAAAATAAGCACAGCTGCATGCTCGCTCACCCTTTACGTCGCCATGACCGACCTCTTTCCAACACACACCCACAGACTCACATTCATTAGCTCGCCCTAAGTGGGCGAGAGGCTTTTCCACACACTCTTGGCACTCTAATGTAATTGTCTCATAGATTGTCTGCCATGCTTCCAGCAGACTAATATGGAAACTTCTATGCCGGCGCATAAAACCCCATAAGCGTGCACGACAGGTGAAAATGAGCATCGACAACATCGCCTCCTCCTGAAAGACGATCTCTCTTTGGGTTTAAGATTCTCTCTCCTACTTTGCTGTTTCCGTCAGGGGAATAAACGGCTGAGAGGAGAGGGGGGTGATGTCATTCTTACGATCGATGCAGTCTACTTGATGTGATTTCTGCTAAATTTATTAGCATCATATGCCTCAGGAGCCTCTGGGGTGAAACTGAATGGCAGCAGGGGGGGATAAGATGACTGAGACTCCTCCTCGCACACATCTGCGCACTCCTCTCATATGAAGACATTGTACGTCATCCAAGCGCCAATAAACTGATGGATTGCCACATGCTGTTATTGAGAAAAATCACATAAGCCAATCACTTATCAAAGGACCAAAAGGTGATCAAATAAACTGCATAAACAAAAGGATGCTACATCAACCCTCTCCCCTCATGGGAACTCGCAGGTCTTTGTGTCTCTCTGGATCTGACCTCCAAGTCTTATGAATAAGAGATAAACCCATCAGATACTTCAGAGCAGGCAGGAGGTGGGGCGGCTATCAGCAGCCTGGGACCACAGGGAGGATTGAATCCATCTGAGCTCATTGTTTGTCGGGGTTACTTCTTTGTCACGTGGCAAAAACTGAAACTGAATGGAAAAACAGCGTGTAATGCACTGTGAGCACATGGCTGTGAGTTAGCTCATATGAATATCTTCATTCTTATGTGTTGCAGGAATGGTGTGATGAGGGTTAGTGGGTGTATATGCTCGCTCTAAACCCTGAGATCATGATAACAGAGCTCCCTTTCCACACTCAGTTTAACACGTTACAAATTAGCCTGCTCTCTCTTTGTTTTTAGCCATGCTAACATTGTGGCTCTAGCAACAGCGACAGCAGTCAGGATACATTTGTTCAACACTGAAAAATATCACTGTTCAAAATATCTTACCTCTATAACTTCTGTGTTTTACAATACTTGGATTATCTGCAAAAACTAATTAAATTTTCATCAGATTCTGTATTTGGTGTTTAGTTAGCACGCTAACGTTTTTGCCATATTTTGCACTGATGTTCTTTCTTTCTTCAGATTTTTGTCAAGGTTATGATTTTGGCTGTTTTTTATTGAATTGAACAAAATTGTGATTGGGCTTGAACACCTAACATTGTGAGCATGTTGCTATGCTAGTGTTAGCATTCACAAGCTGTAACCCAATCCAGGGGCTGCAAAACGTGCGTCACAGGGGCGCATCGATGGCAGTCCCATTTCAAGGCTCCTTCAGATGCGGCCGTCAAATGCGTCCTCCTTTTCCATTAGGTGCATCCTTCACGCCCCTACATATCCCAAGATTCATTGCACGCCAATTTAAACGAGATGGCGGCCGAGGAAGACACTTTAAAATGTCAACTCAATCAAATAGCTATCGTTGCACATGTTAAAAAAGGAAAGGGCCCTTGAAATAAATTATCTTTGCAATAATAGGTTAAGTATATCTATTATGTGATGTTAGTTATGCTAGCTAGGTAGCCCGCTAGCTACCTGTTGCTTGGCGACAGGAGCGTCGTTTGGTGACACAAGGGTAAGAGCAGGTGACGCAAACAAGAAATCCTCCGTAGACCATTTCAGTCCGGCTTTAACGGTCTACGGAGGGTATGAATGCGTAGACCACCTCCTTCAAAGGCTGCAGCCCCTGGATTGGGACACAGCTACAGCCTCGCAAGGGAGCTGGCATGTCTGCAGACTCCTCATGTTTTATTATCTTCACACAAATTCATACTTGCATCCACTTAATAGCCTTTAAATGTCGGTCATAAAAACATATTGTCAAAAAGTCATACATAAATAAAGAAAAGTGGTCAGATGGCCACTGTGCTGAATATTTGATGGTCTGGCCTGGTAAACTGATATAAATAAAGGAAAAGAGAGGGAGAGAGACTGCAAGGAATGTAATGATTATATTGCCTCATAAATTAACACACCCAGCCAAAATGGGAAGGAAAAGTATCCATAAAGTATGAGTACAAAAACATCTACTTTGCATGAGCTCACGTGTGCACCACATGCTGTGTATGAATTTTAAATGTGCATTGGTGCACTGTATATATGGGCACACTTCCTTGTGCTTTAGGTACTTATGTAACTATGTGGGAGAGGATAAAGTGAAACTATGGGGGATTTTGATGATTAAGTCTTAACAGGAGGCTGGCTGGGGGGTAAAAATGCCTGGAGATTAGAGGGATCCGATGCTATAACCACATCCCAATGTCACCCAGTGTCTCTTAGCTACAGGGATAACAGGGGGGCCTTGTTCAAGGAACACGGGATTTACACTGATAGCAGAGCAGAGTGTGTTCTTACTCCCGCTGCAGAGAGGTCGTCGGGTCTGCTGCTTTACCTTGGTACATATGACCTTTCACAACATCATGCAGAATGTGTCACACTTCATCAGGCTTAATTACATGTGGGAGAGCAGAAGCAAAAACGACCTTCATGGCAGCTTACAAGTTCCAGTCTCCTTGACCACAAACACACACATATGTGCATGGAATCGCATACAAAAACACACATACCTGATTTATGCATGCGTTTCACACAAGTGGCCACTACGTTACAGTCCATAAATCAGTTTAGTGTTATGCAGAACATCCTGGCTGTAAAAGATTGGCTTTTGGGGAGTAAACACAGGGTACTTCAGGAAAAATATCCCCTCGGGATGTCCTTAGTAGACTGTGTGTGACGTGTCACATGACACATGACACAGATGCTTATAGCCAAGAGCTTTTATGGTGATGTCACTTCAGGTTATTTTTTGTTTACAAAGAGTTAAACAACCTTTTTTTTGGCAGGCCATCATTTAACTTTTTTTAATGTCATATTTTACAGAATGATTGTTTTATAAATATATACCTTTATTTCTACTCTTTCTATGAAGCATTTATAAGCAGCATATAATGAAGTTATAAATAGTTTATAGCACACTATAATTAAGCCATCGTACATGTATATTAATGTATTAATGGGTTCTGAACACATGAAACAGTATGAAAGCCTTTTAATGCTTTACAACACATAATGTATTTTATTGAAGTGTAGTTAGAACTGTTGAAAAATACATTCAGAAACACTAATAAAATGTAACAAAATCATTTGGCCCTTAAATATCCATACCTACAAAGACTTTGTGATGAACATATTGAAATTAATTAAATGACAACAGGAAGAATGTTAACATGTAACTGTTAGCATGTAGCACTTGTTAGCATGGTAACGTTTAAATTGTATTACATTGTTAATTTACAGTCTTTTTATTTGCTTACAACCAGAATAAAGCCAGCATATTAGCATCAGTAACATGTCTATAAGACCTACAGTGAAATTGCTAAAAAGATAGCATTGACTAGCACTTATACTCACACTTATTACAGGCATATTTATGTGTTATGAACCCGTTATTAACTGTTTATAAACTGCTTATGAATGCTGAATAGGACACAGGGTCAGCAATATGGTGAAGGTTATGTCTTACAATGTCTAATGTCTCAAATGTGATGAAACAAAATTCCACTTGATTAAACTAAAGACTGATGCTGAAAGATAAAGCCAGGTCATTAGCTTTAATGAATTCTCATTTATGACTGGCACTAAAGGAAATCAAAATAATAATACGCTAAAGCAGGGGGCTACAAAACCTGGGGGCAAAACTTTGGAGTCTTAAGGAGATTAAAGGGATGGAAAAGGAAAACAACAGAAATTATATTCATTTTTTGGCTTCCTTTCTGAAATATTGTACACTTTTACTTCTCCATGCCTCTAATAAATCCCTCAAATTATGCACTCTGAGAAGGAAAGATTACTTTAAGTGCACACTATGGCTAGAATATGTTATGACAGGTCATAATAAGGCTTCATTTTAAGGTTTTGAAAGCAAAAAAACATTAGGAACTCGTCTTCTAGATCCTAAATTTCTTTGTTGAGTTAAGAGAAAACAAATATTTTCTCATTTGAAAAAATATCCTTCACAGACTTCAGCATCACTGACAAATACCATAACACAAATGAGTATAAGACTTTTTATTCCATCCCTGGGTAACATCTGCTGATTAATTCATCTAATTGAATCACTTTACCTGCTCTACCACCTCATTAAAGGATTGTATTGCTTAAAGGTTAATTTAGCATTGTCTGCTTCCTTAAAGGGATAAATACAGTTTGTATTGTATCTTAATCCTGGGTGCTGACCAGGAGTGGTCAATAACAGTGTAGTGTAGCCACAGGGCGGGACAATGAATACCGCCTTTCTTTTCAGTCTGCCAGGAGACATCAACAGGACCGATTGTACTATGGGGATCGGTGACATCATTCATTCTCTCAGCAGGGCAATACACACACAAACACACACACAAATGCCGCCCTCTCCACAGGCCAATGGCTCTAAAAGAAGCCTCTCACAAAGCACGAGGTCAAAAAGTCCAGTGAGTAGGGGCGGGCGGAGAACTCCATTGACCTACATCACGGACATAATCAACAATGGTCATTTGATGAGTCTCCACAACAACTCTCGCACACACACACACACGGGGCTACTATCACTTTCCAGCAATATAGCAATACTACACAACAACCTGCATCTGTCTTAGAGTCATAATAGGCGGCTTGTTGTTAGCAAGATGTCCCGACCCCCACAGCACTGTCTGCAGAGGCCTCGCCACTTCAATGGGCCTCTTATATCAGCAGAGAGAAAACAGTCGATGCCAAACAAGACTGGCACACAGCGTGGGCACGTGGGAAAAGCATGGGCGATCCGCTGCTCGTCTCGTGATCCAGCACAATAAGTTTAAATAGAGGAGCTGGCAGACAAAACAAAAGTGATAGATGAACAAAAGCGAAAGTCCAGAGCAATGCTTGTTGTCCCATGTGATATGTTGCTCAATTTGTACCAGAGAACAAAGTTATTGGAAGGATGACATTTTCCATTTATAATTAGTAAGTAAATGCAATCAAATAAAAAAACTTTGGCCTGGGGTTTGCTAAAGAGAGAAAGGGTCATTTTAATATGTTTAGACATTTTAGAAAACTTCCTGCTGTAATCAACCAGCTCTGTGGGGCTGAAAAAGTAGGCAAGTTTGAGGAATTAAAATGATAATGATTTTGTACCAAATTTTTCCGGTATTCCATCAAATATCGGTTGAGATAATTTAATCTAGACTAGGGTTGCAACTTTCCTGTGATATCTGAAAATAGCTTTTGTCTACAACCAACAGTCCAAACCTGAAGACTATTCATTTACTTTCTTAACTGACAAAGAAAAGCAGAAAAACTGCACATTAAAGAAGCTGGAACCACCAAATGTTTGAAACTTTTGCTTGACAAAGGACTCAAAAAATTAATCGATTATCAAAACAGTTGCAGATTAATTTTCTTTCAATCAACTTATTGGTAAACCAATTAATTGTGTCGGCTCAACTCCACCACAGGACCAAAGTGGTGTACCACAGGGCGCCATTCCAGAGCCACTCAGCTAGTTTGAATAAAAGCATTTTATCAGCTTGTTTAAGGCCGTAATCCTCACCTTTGTCACAACATGGCTGACCGTTTGGGATGCAAATTATGAGTCTTGTGAGGACTCACAGAGATGCAGTGGGGGCGGGAGGGGTAGTATCTGCTGTGTTTGCATGTCCTGAGGGCCACACTATGGAACAAAACAGCCCAGGGACAGCCAGTCTGTTGGAAAAACACACAGTTGACTGTATCACCAAGGACTTACCTCTGAATCAACAAAGGCCGACTAATGACAGCAGACGATGTGTGGATTTGATGGCACAACTTTCAATTTCTTATCTCGTTAACTGCTCTCTGTGTACCATAACAAAGTCTGTCTGATAATCCTAAAGAACAAAGTGTGTTTGGATGTGTGTGTGAGTGCAAAGTATGTATGGGCGTGCACAAAATGGGTTGCGTATCTGTGTGTGTGTGGCAGATAAACAGTCCTTACAGACTGTAGCATTTGCCTACGCTGATTACATCTCCTTTGCCTTCTCCAACCACATCAGCCTTGCCCCTTCTTGCTGCGCACACACATAAACACGCAGAATAAACATTCGAGCAGCCCTTGCACAGGCATGTGAGATGTAAACACTTCAAACACAGCAGATCTGAACTGGTTCAAACTTCCTCTTTCGGCTGTACTGTCAACAAACAGGCCGTTTTTTTTGTTGTTTTTTTTTCCCGCACATGCAAATTTACAAGCCCAGAGGTAGTTAGATGGTAATCTCGGACAGCGATGAACTCATACTTTCCTGTACTCCTGTATGCTAATGAGAGGCTTTATGTGGATGGGTTGTCAGGGGATTTATAATTACAGGGCTGCGGAGGAGGGCTAAGGAGCTGTAATGAGCCGTGCAGCCCGGTAGGTCCTCTGGCTGGAGCGCTAGAGGCTAATCTCTAAACTCCTGTTGTTCCTGATTCAGTATATGTGTGTTAAGATGTTAGCCTATGAAAAAGTGTAGAGATACTAAGGGAGTGCTTAAAGTTGGTTCACATTCTCCAGCTCTCTCATGGACGCTAAAAAATTGTTCGTCAATGACACACAGGTTTCGTTAGCTGGTTTCAACACCCAAGAAAACTGCCTGGAGCCTGCAGGTTTATTGTCTGGCAGCATAAAAAGTATTAGCTAATAGCAAATGCAATAACGAGATAAAGGTTTATCAGAGGATAAACAACGATTAAGCTTGATTAGTGCATAACCTTCTCTTAAAGGAGTGGCTTCAGCATTAAAAACAAAAACGTAATGCTGACGAATCACCGCTTCACTGGAAGAGTTCCAACGAAACAGCAGAAGTTGCCAATCAAGAACAAATAAAGCATTCAGAAGCGTCTTCTGACAACTTGTTGTTTGCTTAGAAGTGTGTGAAGCTGAAACTCTGCCAGATATCATTCAGTACGAGCCAAACATAGCTGCTTACTTTTTTTCCCCCCATGTGATGAAATCATTGTTTAAAAAGCTTAAAATGCGAGTGACTAAGTGTCTTGTCTCGGCCAAGCAGCTGGCAATGAGCAGCTGTTAGCCTGGAAGCTATAGCCTATTGTCCAAAACTGGTTCTCCCCCTGTATACCTCTCTGACCTTAAGGCCCTCAGAGCCATAAACAACTCAGCAGTAAACACACAAGTTTCAGTTAGTCAGTCTACCCAAATCACACTAAACTACAGCCAGACTTGTGTAGGGGATTTGCCAGACTTTATCTTTGCTTTAGTGCTGTTTTCGACCTCTATGTTGAGGACAGAGGATAGACACAAGGACATGCTTTATGGCAGACAATGTTGAGGTGTGTCTAGACAGATTGTAAAGCTAATATTAGATTTTATATTTTACTGTTTGGACATCGGCCGCTTGTGTTTATTTGTCCCCAACAACCTGTCTCTGCTGAATGTTTGGGTTTCAAAATATGACTAATCTAGTGTCTGTTTGGCACAGGCAGGGCAGTTTATAATAGAAAAAAAACCTACGACTGCTTAGATAAAGCATTCAAGTGAGCAATAATAAATAAGCAACATCCAGTTAATTTTCAAAATAAAGTTTGACAAACATTTCATATAATATTCCATTAATACTAGGGATAGACCGATTATCGGCGCTGATATTCGGCATTTTTTTTTTAATCTGACGGCCGATAAGAGTTCCTTTCTTTGCAAATTTTATTTAACTTTGTTTTATTTACTTTATAAAACTTCAGGAAGTTATTTATTTATTTATTTAAATTTTCAGTTAACTTTATAAGAGATGCTGCTGACCCTGGGAACTCCCTGCGCTTTTTGTTTGTTTGTTTAATAAACATATGCTTAAAGGCATTTAAACAAAGTTAAGTGTTGGAGTTTGTATTATTCAAAATTTGGACGCCAACATTTTAACTTTTATTGCAAATGAACATCGGCTCCAAATATCGGTTATCGGCCTCCTTGACTACTAATAATCGGTATCGGCCCTGAAAAAAACACATCGCTCTATCTCTAATTAATACGGATAAAGTAGTGAAATAGTTCCAGTTTTTTCCGGCCGAGGAACCAAAACTACTTGGTTAGGATGATGGAAATCATGGTATTTTGGTTTAAAAAGTACGTTAGTATATTAAGTAACTAACGCACAGTATTCAATGTAAGTTAAGTATGAAAGTTGCATAACAAACAGACGTAACATAACCTGAAAAGAAGCAAACTACTTTCAAGAAGTCAACATTGACTCCTGGATGAATGTCCCATGCATAGACTGTATAAAAAGATGGACGACATGACAGCTCCCTAAAAGTGAAGCCAAAACTTTTCCAGCTCCCTCTGCTGACTGGCTGCAGTATAGGTCATAAAGCCCGCCTCCTCCATGTTAACAGATGAGACATGAGTCAAACTATGAAATCAAAATACACGCCAAATAAATGTTTCTCAAACATGTTTTCTGTCATTATAGTCAGTTCTTATCATGCTGATTTACGTCCAAGTGTTCATTTTTCAAGTTAAGCTTAAATTAGTTATTTGATTCTGTAAAAAGCATGATTGACAGCTCTGTTAACAAATACGGCTCCTGCAGCCGATCTGTTCCTGTTAGCAGAGTAGAGGAGGAAAAGCAAGAGGAGACGTAACTACAACAATTACTTCAGTCATTGAACGTTACATATCTGTGAACGTCTGCTTCAGACCAACACAAAAAAGCGGTTCTGCTGTTAAATACATCGGCGTGCGGTATCCTTGCTGTTATTTACTGTACGTTAGGTGTGTGTTTTGGTTAGCTGAAGTGGCTACGGCGGCTCCACCCGCCGATCGCTACTGCGTTGTTGGAAACAGGGGAAGCGAGTGGGGATGACAGGTGGCAAAGGGCCGAGGGCAGAAGTTGAACCCGGGGCTGCCGGACTATAGCCTCTGTAAATGGCCGCCGATTTAACCACTGAGCTCGCCCGGTCCCATGTGTGTTTACCCATCCATCATCCCGTCTGCCACCTTGAGCTAACTTTTGTGCTCTTTATACTACACCACTTGACTTTTTGCCACATTTAAACAAAAGCAAGAGGAAAATGTCCACAACTTATGCTATAGAGGTTCCTATATGTCATAGTTTGGCGACTTGGGAGTAAGAATGGGCTTGACTGTAAGCTTGCTAGGAACGCATGCTCTCATCGTGTCTGTGGGAGTGTGCCTTTGTGTTTGTGTTCTGCTCGGCATCCGTCTGAAGTCACCTGAAACTCCAGTTTCTCCTGTCTCTCTCTTTTTTCCGTTTTCCCTCTCTGATAACGATGAAGCGGCTTCATAAAGCCCTGGGACATGTGCAAATGGTATGCTCAAGCTTACACATTACTAATTAAACTAAACTACAACAAAAATTTGCTTGGTATACTGTCTGCTTCTGCATGTTTCTCTCATGTTTTACTCCTGAAAACAGGCTGCTGGTTCATCCATCTTCCCCGACAGCGTGGACCACATGTAAGCTGATCCAAATTCAGCTGATCACCGAGACAGACGACAGACACAGAGGAGGAACACTGGAGCTTATTCACCACTGGGACGCTCACAGTGACTTGTGATTTGGCCTTTTAACATCTGCTGCGGCCTGAATGACCTTTGCTCTGCAGAGAGAGAGAGCGAGATGCAGAATGCTGCGGGGCTGCCAGAACCATTTTTTCCATCACATCAGTTTACAGTCAGCCAGAAAAAACCTTAGCAGAAGGCAACAATGAGGACTTGTTTTTTTAGCTATTTTGCCGTCGTCATCAAAAGCACTTCAACAGATTCATTTCTGTCTTTTCTGTTTCCCTTTTTTTGTCTCCTGAAGTCCCCTCTTCGTCTGTTTGTGTGTTCACACCACAAACCAAAGCTGGATCTGTGAAATAAAAATCCCCACTTCCCAAAAAGAGACTCTGTTACGATTGCCTCACTTCAAGCAGACAGAGAAACTACGATTCCTTCTTCTGATGAAAACAACTAGGCCAAGTACGTTTCTTTTTTTTATGCTTGCGATAGTGAAAAGTGCATTCTTTGATTCTTTTACTTCTTACAGGCTCTGCAATGGCCCCTTTAGTGCCTCGCGGTGTGAGAAATGACGACTCAAGGGATCAATTCTCCCTACAGTCAGTCATCAAACAGGTACTTTCCTACATCTGTAACCGATACTATCAATCTGACCACTAATGAGACAGAGAAAGGGGTTAATGTATAGAGTGAGGTAAAGATAGCAGGACAAAAGCGAATGAGGTTATGTCGTGATTTCCCGTCGATAATGTTACTCTTTCGGGTGAATCTTTTAGGTAATTTCAGAAAACCACCGCACAAAGAGAGAACAGTAAGGACAGAAGAATTTCCCTCTTTCATATCCTGTTAATCATCTCGCGGCCACATTTTGTGACCTTTCGCTCGACCCTTAGATTGGGAACCACTACCTCAAAGCTCTGCTTGTAATTTCTAAAAGGAACAGTAGCAGGATTTTAAAAGACTAGGATTTATAAAGGTTAAATGTATGTTTAATGCAGTTTGGGTTTATTTTTTAAAGACAGAAACATAGAACATAGAAAGTCAAAATTTGTAGTTTGAGTTTTGAGTTTTTTTATTGTAAAACAAATTTTTGTATCATGATATTCTATATTTTATTCCTGTTTGATGGTATGTGACATCCTATTTGTATTGAGCCCCTTTCCCACTGTTTAAAAAACCTGCTAACACCCGCTAACACCCAGCCTTTTTGCTTAGTGGGACAGGCTACAATCAGCATTCAGGCCTGGGTCAAATAACTCTGCATTAGAACCGGGTAATTATCGCCTCGGCTCCGGTCAGCAATGATGGGAACACAAAAAACATGCCGACAAGCTAATCTCCACGCAATCTTTCCGGCGTAATGCTATGACTCGCATTGAAGTTCCGGCCGCTGTCACGTAAATACAGAAGAACAACATACAACGGCGAATTTGTTCTTTGTTTCGCGCACGATGCAGCAGCACCGGCAAGACAGCGAGGTGAGAGAGCTTCTTCTGATCCGAGGGGAAGTTTGTGATGTCAGACGGCAACGCAGCAGAAAAGAGGAGTAGACTCCATTGGCAATGGTAAAAGAGACAATCGTCATTTATTAGCGGGCCTTCCCAGGTCTGAAAAACCTGCGTCAACACGCTAATTTTGGTGGGAAAGTGGTATAAGTTCAATTTATGTTCAGTTACCTGTAGTTCAATGTTCTAAGTTGTTTTTTAATGACGTATAAGTCAGAAAAGACTGGTCTGGAAAAGTAGGCTTTATGTGCTCCGAAAATTTGAACATTTATTGGTATTTTGTAGCATTCACTTTGAGTAATGCTGCAGAAACCAGCATTTGATGTAATAAAGTGATGGATTTATGAATGATCATTGGTGACAAATTATGCTGAAAATGTTCTCCCACATGCTCCCTAGTTGAAAATCTGAACTTTAAATCTGGACAAATTGATGTTTTTCTGACTGGGCTTTGGTGTATTTTCTGACTGTATGATACAAGCTTACTTGTGTTAGGGAAGCAGAATAAGAGCACCATAACATGTTTTTTCTTTCCACAAACAATAACATGTTGAAAGAGGAAATTGAACCAGAAATAACTGCACTTACCCACAAAGCCCTTCTCCACGTGCACATGTGCTGAAATCACACTTGCAAATGGAGAACTAAGAGGCAGTGAGTCAACATAAGCGGATCTAAGATATTCCGATCAGCTCTCTGCGTGCGCCACACATGTCCAAAATTACATCTGTGATCAATCTCCACTCCTCTTCACTAGCACTCTGCAATCAGCTCCATGATTGAACACCCCTCCTTCCTCAGCCCCCAACCTCAATAATAACCTGATTTCATACAGACACAAAATTTACACATCATCACCTTGCTGCAAGGACGCTCTCTGGAAGAGCCAGGAAGGTTTTTACATACATTAGAATACGGGACGCCTCGTAGCTTAGCGTCTTCGGTCCAAAGCCGTGGAACTGTGATCCTATGAGAACAGCGTGTCAGTCGAGTGTATTGTCTATGATTGGGTGTGTTGTGTCTTTCTTGGCTACACAATGCCTTATGGATTACATTTGCATTCGTCCCCTAAAGATAATATTCAACACCAAGAGGAGAAAAGAGCAGGGTGATATTTCAGGGGGATGGGAAATATCTTTTATGGAATGTGTTGCATATGAAATACGGCATATTTTCAGTGTGTCTGCATCGCTTTGAGGAAATTCCCCCTCGGAAAATGTGCTGTTTCAGTAGAATTTTCTTTAAAATCAGCGGCATATTAAATGCTTATACCTACCTATATGTTTTTTTTAATCACGGAAAAGATCCTTAGCCAAGTATCTTGATGCAGCTGCAGCCAGCACAAACATTGGAAGGCCTTGTTTGTTTTCTTCTTACTTAGGGAATATAAAATTCAGTATATAGAGCATAGCCTGACAACATTTTCCTAGAAGCCTTGTTTTTGGCCGGGCAAAGATCACCCTCAATGTACTGTGACTTAGACTTGGAGAATGTAGTCATTTTCCAGCCAGCAGCAGTTGTTCTCTGTGTCATCCACGCCAAGAAAAACATCCAGGCCGCACTAAACATGGCTCCATAAAAACTAATGCCACGCTGCCTCTTCCAAAATTTAAATGTTACAACTGTTAACCACATACAGAAGCATCCAGAAGTCCTTCAATGCTTTCTTTCTTTCTTTCTTTACGGCCTCTGTGACACATACTGACTCTGCGTGCAAATTACAGATAATTAAATGACATACTAAGCGATAAAAAGGAAAAGATTAAACGTTTTTCTGCTCTAACTAACCAGCCTGTTACCTAGCTTGTTTATAACATCCAAGGCAAAGAGTTAGCATATTAGCTAGTAGTATAAATATGTATGTGGGGTTTATTCACAAAAAAAGGCAATTACATAAATGTAACCTTTGCGTTACTTGTCCTCGTAAATAGTTTTTTTTAAAGCTAACTAGCACCTTAGTCTTTCTGCATCATTACACTTAATCGAGTTAGCATCATATCATTTACAGTATTAGCAATCAAATGCTTATCCAAGACACATTTGATGCATTTTGTTTTTTGCTTGAAGCAGCTGAAACATCAGTCTTCAACCAGCTGGCTAGTTAGCGAGCTAATTGGTTAGCTAGCTTGTTATAGCTAATAAAACCTGTCTGTTTTTGTTTATTTAACTAGCAAAATTGACATTCGCCATGTGAAAATGACAAGCCTGCTTTTGTGTACTTCTGCCTAAAGCGGAGGAACCTCTGTTCTTAAATTGACCATGAATTTCAAGGGATTCATTTGCTACCGCAGCGCCAGATCGGAAAGCTAAAAGACACAACAGGATAGCTTAGTGGCTCGTTAATAGTTGCTCCTGCAGGTGTTGAAAAGACATTCTAGCATGACATGAATGATTAAGAAACCTTAGTTTACTCTTCGACATGGCAGTACATACAGTATAATCCGAAAATAGCGTCCGATTAGGGAATTAATTTCCAATGCATTAGCATGTGTGCAGCACAGGACAATGATACAAAGAAATGAACAGACACCAATGGCAGTGTTAAAACTACTACTAGACATATTTTGTAATTTGCCGGTTTACATTATTTTAACATTATATCCCTTCTTAAAGAATAAAGATTGTAAATTGGGTTAAGCTCCTTCAGCTGTGGGCGCTGGTATTCATCATCTTTCCCCCCCAACAAGTGACAGAGCTATTATTGTGAGTCAAGCAGTAAAAAAAACACAAATCCCGATAAATTCAGCATTATCCTTCTGCAATAAGTCTGAGGGAAGAAAAAAAAAAGGTAATTAACAACACGGAGATCCACTCCATTAAGGAGGCAGTGACGGGTGTGTAATAGAAGGCAGGGGGGAGAAAGATGGATAACAGGGGAGTGTTGGGAAAAGCAACGGCAGGAGAGGCAGACATCACCCATTACCTCATTACCATTCCTCTTAGTGACTCTGGAGTTGATGAATGAAAGGGGATGAGAGCAATTTCATTACAGGCAGCCAATGAGAATGGGAGCTGTATGAGAATGGGGAAGATAAAAAGCACTGTATAAACAATTACTGAAGGAGATTTCCCACATACTGTCTCTTTAAAAAGGGTCACTTTTTTTCTCCTTTAAAACATATTACAGTGAGCCCTTCATACATCTTATCCTCTATGTAACACTACTTGCACACACTGAAATGCATTTACAGCTACTAGCAGTATATTGCATATTTAATGCCGTCTCTCACATTCAATCTATGTGCACTGATGTGTGACTGCTCGTGTCTAGACTCAGATTAAACAGTGAGAATAAGTCACCTGTTCTTTTTCCACCAATCGCACAATACAAACATCATCCACTTTCCAGCCCGGCCGGGGAAATTTTCACCTACGCAAATTAAACACATTGTTTGCTCAACCACCATAATCGCTGGGAACCGACCACACTAGTTATACATTGTATTAAAGGTGTGAATGACAAAAAAAGCAATTCTGGCGTGCAGAAATCGATAATCTACACTGTAAAGAGTGCAATCAAAAAGTAAAATATCTTAAATCAAGAGAATTTTTCGATCTTTCTTCGAACCATACATGTTTCAAGGTTTTTTTGTCATTAAATCCCATAATAAGATTTTATAACTTGTTGATTTTATACTGGTTTGGAGTAACTGGATTTGAAATGGAAATCCGTGTTTTATCGTCAATTCCAAGCCACAGTACAAGAATTATGTAACCCCGGACATACAGTAGAAATAAAGTACACTTATTAAAGTAATAATCAGTCACTATCTATGGAACACAATGGTTATTGAGTCTATGACCCACTGATGAAAGCCTTTGCATTTGCAGTATTACAGACTGGCTGTCTGGTGCGACTTTCATGGGAAAAAATCACAAGCAGCGCACAGTTAGTGACGCGTTTTCCATCAGCCAGCAGTGGTTGGTCTGCCAGAGAGGGTAGGCGGAGCTAAGCGGCTGCTTTTCCTGTCTCTGCAAGTGTTGCGAGTAAACAGTTATCTACTATGGCTGAACAAACAAAGAAAAGATCAATGACTACAGATACAACTTCAAAATTAAGTGAAAATCCAAAGAAGAAGAAACAAATTGACGCTCAGATGAAGGCAAACAGTCTGAAAAGGAAAGCGACCATCAGCGAGGAAAATCAAGAGTTAACAACCGGAGCTAACTGTGGACGTCACGCATGCAACACTGTCTGGATATCTGGGAAGTGTGCTACAAATTAGCCAGGATAAACTATTTTTAGCACAATATGCAAATACATGGCACAAAGGTACATTTTCTTGTCCTGTTGGCAGATCATTTCACATGTTATAAGTAATATTTTCTCCATTCTAAGATTTTTCTTGTCTTTTTTTGGCGCATTGACTTTTTACAGTGTACAAACCCTCCTAGTAACGAGCTATGTTTTCAAAAGGTAATACTGCCTCTCACAAGGACACACAGGTGAATTATGAAGGCTTAATTATGAATGAGTGTCGTGGAAAGCGTCAGCACTGGTTCTGGATTAGCAGCAGGCTTTCTAACACACGTCTCCACAGCTGTGATAGCAGTGAGGCTTTAAATAAAGTGTGTGTCGACTGAGTGACAGACAGAGGATGTGTGTGTCTGAGGCTCCTGGATGAGTCCGAGTAGCCTGATAGTACGGGCGTATCGCTTTGGAAATGGAAACACAGGTCAGCAAGAGCTGATAAACAAACAAGAACCTTTTGTGGTCAAGCAGACTACGGGACAACAAGAGGACAAAATTAGACACGACACTCAGGCGGGTCAAAGGTGACGATTACGGAGGTGACACAGCTGCTCGTCCAAGACTGTTTTTCCATTCATGCCTCACCTGTTAATGATTCTGGTATTTAGAGGGTCACCTTCTTTGGTTCACAATAGAAGTAATTGGCTCTTTCCATATGTTCCAAGTATGCTATGACTCACTACTGCTGATGATCTGTCAATCAAGAACGATAGTGGGCCTAGAAGAGTACTCCACTGACTGTGTCGGACTTAAGATGTAAAATTAAAAGGTATTAAATATAGACAGTGAAATGAAGATACCAACCTTGCCCTCTTCTTCCTCCCCAAAACATGGCTCCTACATTACCCACAATGCAATTGGACTGTAGACAGCTCAGGCAGAGGTTCTTCTGTATTATGCTAGTGGCAGCTAGCTACTAAATACAACGGACTGGTAAGCTCTCCTTTCTAAACCCTCGCCGCAAGGTATATTCCTTCTTCAAACTCGAAGTCTTTAAACCCAACTGATGCTGACTCAAGTGACATCACATGTGTCAAAAGGCTTTATATAACTCTTTATACACATGCAGGTGTAACTGTAAAGAGACTAATTTCTGTGAGACATGACAGATTATGTGCACCATATTCTTTCCTCTCCTGTTGTCTTCTGTTCCTGACTTGATCCTGTGAAATCTGCTGTGATGTTGCGAGCCAGGATCTGAGGGTTTAACAATGCTCTCCCGCTGGGGGAGCTGAGCCTGGTGCTTTTTATACGCCCCGTAACGATGCAAGTTCTGGCTCACTGACACCTGATAAACTCGACTCCTCAGGGGGGACAGAGGCGTGGACATGAAACGAGGCCTGAGCTCCTTCTATGGACATGTTGCACCTACTGAATAATATGGAGAAACATCTAAAAATACACAAAACTACAGCTGAATACCCACATTTAGCAGACCACATGCTAGCAGCCGTAGTTGTGTTTTATGAGTCTTTCCCCTCTCTGTAGGGTCTGTGGTTAAACTCTTAACTATGTCAATATTTTCAAAACACAAGCTTTCATCAAGGGAGGAGCACCTTGTGTCTGACAACACGGGTCAAAGGTCATAGCTTACAGTCAAATATAAACGAACAGGTGTGTCAGCCAATTCTGCAGGTAAATAAAATGTTTATGAGTTTCTCTGCATCATAAAGAAGCTGTTTTTCCTTCCAAGAGCAAGAAATGGTTGATGATTATCTCTACTAATCATTGCAATAAAACAACCAGGGATTCAGTATCTAGTTCAAGAAGATCCTAAATTTATTTACTAAAAGACAGGAGAGCATCCGGTGTTTCTTCCCAGCCTTTACTGGGACACCAGCCAGTATTTTCTCAACTATAATCCCCCCTTCTTTAACCTCAAGGCTGCAGCCGCTCCCTCATGACGGAGGAGGAATACAGTACGCGAGCGCTTTCAGCCTTGTGCAAACAAACAACAACAATGTGCTTCTCTTCCTCGGAGGCATGAGGGAGCTCAAAAGATATAAATAGGGATATAGGGGAAAGTGCTTACAGTACAAAACATTAGGATATATGAATCCTCGACATCTGTGCATCATGTGCGTCTTCCACTGCATCGTTTCTGAAGTGGGTTTTGTGGCTGAAAGTAATTAGAGGTTATTCTGCTCTTCTGCAATGTTAAAAAGTAGTTCCTTATATTTTAAAACCACGCTGTGAGATAGCATACTGTGTGTAGAAAACCACACGCCAATTGGATGGAATTGATAAAGTGCTCGTCGAAGATGAGGAGGAGGAGAAGAGGAAGATATAAGAAGGAAGAAGAGCAGTATGGGGTTTTAAACTGCCAGACCTTGTTAGGGGAAAGACATGTTATCTCTACGATTAAATGCCCTCTAAGTAACTGTCCCTAGTAATGGAGATGTGTTGCTTTATGCATTTCATGTGTGCATGCACATGCAATGCATGCATGTAAGTGTGCGTTTGTGTGTGCGTCTCATTCTTCCCTGTGTCATCCATCTGTCCCTGGTGAACTCTGCGTGCAGTTAAAGGACGGCAAGACTGCAGCCATTAGCGTAACAGGATCAGACCTCTGAGACCCTTAGAGGCCGAGTGTGCACACACACACACGTATGTATGTGCTGCAGACGCTCACTCAGAATCAAGAAACACTCGGAGACATACTGGAAACCATTACTACTGTTCCCATCACAGCAATAAAAAGGGCGGTTAGTTATTTTGCATGTGTGATGGTGGATTTAGAGAAAAGAAAGGCAGGAAGTTAAGAAAAAAGCAATTTTTAATGATTTTTTCCCCTTTTTTTCACAAAAATTTGATGCAAATAAGCTCCAAATGCCACATATTTAATATCAAATTAAAGCGTTGTGTTGTACAAAATGAAAACAACTTGTAACAGTCGTTTTCTTTCTGTTTTTCAGATAAAGCTGTTCGAATTGAGTCAATAAATTCTGATTTGGTGGAAGCTTCCCAGGGGTCTGGATGGTTATAGCGAGAAAATGAGAGAAAAAGAAGAGCGGCAGCGTTAATTTTTTACACCCCAAAGTCACCCACACAGTCCTGCAGTCTGTTTCCCACAGGAGAGGGAAAGAGAAAAATGGAAGTCTCCTTGTTTTTCCTGCTGTTTTTCCTACCCAAGAGGCAGTGCTGTTGCAGCCACATCACTTCCAGCAAGCTATAATTATCAGCAAACTGACGCAGATTACTGGAGGAGGGGGAGAGAGAGAAAGAGAGAGAGAGAGGGAGGGAGAGAGTATTGAACAATGGCTGAGAAAATGATAGGCTTGATATTGAGGTCACATAATAAAGGCAAATAGAGCCTAAATGAGTTGATTCTGTGGCTAACAAAACAACCAAGCCAGTAGACACAGAGGGGGCTTGTGCTTGGATGCTATTAGCGTTTCGCGCAAGACTAGCATGGTTTGAAAAAAGTCAGTAGAGAAAATAAAAGCCTTCGTTATCTGTCTCTTGTTGCTGTTGATTTAATTAGGGAACATGATGAACGGTTTCTTGTGCTAGCCTTTGAGGTGCGGTGCAGCCGTGACCAAGTGGGCCGCGGGCCATATTTGGACAGCTTTGGGCCCAAATGGTGTTGTGTTTCCACGCTGGGCTCGGGTGACATGGGAGGCCGTTTGCTGCGGGGGGGGGCAGAGGTCAGAGATGTTATGAAAAATGATCTGAAATTAATCACACATGGCCGTTGCGGTGGTGGGTGCACACACAGGCTAATCATGCAGACAATGAAAGCCAAACACAGGCTTTGACATGCAGGTCAAACAGTCGCGCTGGCACATTTCATGCAGAACATTTGGAACCGGTTTGACGCGACGACGCCCCCGTCATCCGTCCAATCACCTTTACAGTGTGCTTTTCCCAATCACTTTATCAATCCTGTTAACCACCACCCCCCTCGCTCGTCTGCCACACCCTCTGACACACATTCTGTCACACGCGCACACACACACACTGAGGCAAGATGTTGTTTTGCCCAAGCAAAGCGTTACGGCCCCTCCCCTGCCCTCCTATCAGCAGGTATTTCTGGATTCTCATTGGTGCCCTGAGGAGAGCGATTGCACCACCCTCCGAAAGGTTCAGTGACCTCCAAAACAAAACATCAACATCTGACTAAGAGGGAAGTCAGCTGCAGTGACTAATACTGTTTTTTTTCCCTTAAAGTTCCTTTTTATTAAAGCTTTTGCATTCATAGATAGATAGACATATAGATACAAACGTGCAGATATAATGTAGGTCAACTGTGCAGGCTGCATATGTTGCAACTTTTTTCAACTATCAGTGCAGCGAGCCATCGAATGCATGCAAAATTTCCAAAATAAAAACCTGCAAAAGTGCTGTGTGTAAGTTCTTACATTGCAATGGCAAAAAGATTTATAAATTAGGTGAAGCGATGTGCGAATTCAGAAACAATGCAGATTTGAAAACATAAAAGAAATGCAAAGGTGGAAGCATGCTGCAACTGAAAATACATGCTGCAAAAGCAGATACAGATGCATTAACAGACAACATGCTGCAACTACAAACACTCTGTATGGATGACTGGATATGCAGCGAGTTTCTGTTTGCATTTGTTTTCTGGGTTTGTGAGTTTTTGACATTGCATCATCTACATATTTTGTTTGCTATCAATGCATTCCTTTTCCATTTGCAACAAGTTTCCATTAAAGAAATGATGTCTGCATTTGATGGGTCTACGGTGAAAAAAGAAAAGGCAAATGTACTGCACGGCCCAACAGATTTTATTTACGAGAAACTGGCTGCACATTAAGAAACACACACAAAAGTACAAAACAGATGCAAAAAAGGAAACTTGTTGCAATTGGAAAAAAACTTGTTGCAATTGGAAAAAAACATGCTGCAAAACGTCAAAACAAGTGCATTAACAGAAAACGTGCTGCAGATACATAAATGATGCAAAATCAAAAACACAAACCCAGAGAAGAAATGCAACAGAAAAACGCTACATAACCCGTCACACAGTCCATGCTGTAAATGCATTAGTTTTGCTTTTTGCAGCATGTTTTCTCACTTGCAGCATCCTTTTGTTGTTGCATATATGTTACACTTTTGCATGCGTTTCTAAATTTGCAGTCCAGCTCTCCTAAAGAAGATCTCTTGTGCCGACACAGCACGCTTGCCCCTTTTGGCCACCATAGTTATCTCATGCATAATTTCCACATGCATGCTGAACTACTTTGTGTGTGTGTTACAGTATTACATGTAGCCTATTTCTACATGCATGTACACTTGGACATGAAAACCAGCCCTGTTCAATAAAAACAACTCTAGGCGATGGAGGTGTGATGCCCTGTTGACACTCAAAGGCCCTCTAGGCTGAAAACAGCCTGAAGTTATTTTTACCGAGACTCAGATGGGAGTGTGAGGCAACACATCTCTCATAGGATCTATACGCATGTGTGTGTGTGTGTTGGGGCCATATGTCGTGAGGTGTCAGTGCAGGTTAAGCCTACACACCTGCATCCTTTTTATGGAAGCAAAAACACCCAGCAGACAGTCCTGCGTTTGTACAGCAGCAGGAGGGGGGGGCTGTGAAATACCGTCACCTAAGAACATACACACTTGGCTTGGCCCGGTCTCAAAGTATGCACGCACAAATGGTAAAGCAACATGGCCGCCATTAGTGGACTTTGTTTGCTCAGGCGGCGCTTGACTCTGAGGTCTGTCCAGTCAAAGCACGTCCTGAATGGAAAACATTTCAATTTGTCTGTTCGAAGGCTGTTTTTCAAAATAAAACGACCATGGAGGTAACACCACATTAAATACGCTGTATGCATAGCACGCACAATGTACCGTAGTATATTAAAGAGTGTAATTTTTACAGTGCATCTTTTTACACGTGAGGCAGAAAGAGAATCAAAGAGTCCACATGAGTCACTGTTTGCACCTTATATGATAATCATTCCCTTTACCTCCACCCATATGAAATATAATAAGGGATTAGATGGTAATAACAACCCCTATGTTCCTTTATGAAGTCAGGCAGTGATATTATAAGACAAAATCCGTGCAGCATACTAATCAGCATGAATCATGCTCCCTGGAGTCGAGGCTCAGATTCTCTGCTTTGTATGCCATGTGAATAATGTAACCTTTAAAATGTGAAATGTACATTGTTTCTGCAGATAGGGGCCTGATAGAGACGGTCACAAGGTGCGATTTTCTGCACTTTGTTCCGGGGGTTGCACTGTGAAAGAACGCCTCGTCAAAAAGTAAAGCAGAACAGGGAGATTTCATAATTTTACAAGGCCAGAGCCAAAGTGATTTTGAATGGATGTGATGGGAAACTTTTTAACAAAGTTGAAAAAAGTTCAGTGCAAATGTACCGAAATGTGAAAGCTTAGCATTGTAATGTTTTTACATAATACAACTTCTTGGTTTAAAAGGATGACAAGAGTTTCTATGGTAGGTCAAACTTACCAATGTTAACTGTAATGTTATACATACTGCAAAAGCTGATAATGTTGCTACTATTCTGAAAAGGGGCAACATAAACAACTACATGCACATGAACTATATGGATTTATAATACCTCTCTCTCTCCACATATGGACGTCATTTAACACATCGCCTACAGCCAAACCACAACCCAGGGCCGACTCGCGGCTTAGGACCCCACCCTTGTCTAGGGGCTCCCCTGAACATTTATTTTCTACGTGGTTATGTTTCTGAGGTTGCACGCAAGGCTGCTGGTCCAAAAACTGGTTTAAAGTTTAGACTATATTCAGCTCTACATGCTGGCAAAAGAACGCTGTATATAACTTTCAATCCACTGGCTCTAATCTGTGGTTTTCGATTCTTGTTTTTTTCATACATACAATACAGCTTGTTTTCTAGGTGTGTGGGTAATTCTGCCTTTTTCAAGAGGGCAATAAATGACAATTATTAGTTGTAAAAAGATCTTTCGTTGAGTTCGGCAAAGTTCTGGTTATAGCAATTGTCCCCCCCACCCTCCAAAAAAAAAGAACAGGGGAAATATGTAATCAACAATGTACCTTGTTTTCAGCTAGTCTGTGCCAAAACTGCTTGAAAGGATAGAAGGCCTTTGTACACACTTATTTCCACTGTTTGCTAGGGATCATGGAATTTACTGATAATTTATATATTTTTGTATGATTTATTTTTTTCATTATTTCTGTTATTTTTTCCCTTTAAAATAGGAAAAAATAAACCAAGGACAGGTATGCCAAAATACAAAAGCTTTAACACACCTGATTTGAATGATCTGCATCTCAGGGGATTGGTAACGAGCGAAACATTCGAATCAGGTGTGTTAGAGTGCGGAGAAACCTAAAACATGCAGGAAGGTGGCCCTCCAGGAGCAGGGTTGCAGGGGAATTGTATCAGTGGACCAGGATTGTTTACTGCAGGTGCTAATGATTTATGAGCAACAACAACAACAAAAAATAAGACTACAGACAAAACGGCATTATTCAATGATCCTATACATGTTACTTACAATGCAAACATATTCAGTTCGTTGCAACATTAATAAACTATGGCCTCTCGATATCAAAACGGCCAGCTCTGTCCCTATTTGTAAAAGGAAATTAAAGTCCTTATTATTGTTTTATACAAAGTTTTATGTCTGGTATTTATTTTGTCTTAAACTTTTTACAGTTTTTAATGTATTGATTTCTAACATTTTATTGGTTCCTGTAGTGATTTATTTTTAATTCACATAAAATTATTTCATTACTTTCTACTTCCTTGTTTTAGCCTTTTAAAATTGTATTTGTTGTTGTCAATTTCTGTTCGTTTCATAAAATGAATTAAGTTGAGTTTCTAAACCAAACAGATGCGTACAAAAAGTACACAATAACAAGCAAAAACATTCACAATCCACCACAGAAAGCAACTGTAGATGAACAAAATCCTTCAGCTGTGAGCAAAGACAACGTCGTGAAACGCTGCTATGTTGCTATGGAAACGGCAGAACTCCTGCTAGCTAGCAGCCGCCAGCTAGTTGTAGGTCTAGCTAACGTTAGCCCGAGGCACACAGTACTGTACACGACAGAACTAGCTTAATTTCATCTCACGACGGTCACTTACAGTATGATGCAGCTCGTTCAGGCAGTCCTCATCTTTATTGTCCTCCTTGTAGACCTTTTTATCCTTCAGCTGTGGCAACAAAATGTCTCCATGTTAGCATCCTCATAGCCGAAAATGACTTCATCCACTCTCCCTTGTTCCTTATCGATAATAAAACTAGCGCGGTGCATAATTAGCTTATTAGAACTTACTTTTTGTACTTCACAGAATCGGTTACAAACTTGTAGGAACACCTAACTGCAAGAGTAACGTCTGTTTATGCTATCCCACAGTCAATGAGACGCGCAATGATAACAATTAGGCCATAATGTCACTGTTTTATTCATGCCAGTAAATATTGAACAACTATCAAATCATACAACAAGCAGCAACTGTTAACGGTCATCAGCGTTTACGTCACTGGAACGTCGTCACGTAAATACAATATATACAATAAATAAATACAAGATATAAGTCAGATAGATTTTCTTCATAAATACTTTTTATATTAAAACAATATACATAAAAATAATAGTCTGAGTCTGTTATAAATTGTTAAATTGAATATAAATAATAAATATAAATGTTTAAGGAAAAAAATGAATAAAACCTTGACTTTCAAATCTTAAATCAACACCTCATCCACAGGGCTCTATAAAGGTTACAGTCTGCCTTGCTGTTGTGCAAGAGAAAAGCATTTGTTGGCTCCGAACACATCTACATTATGATGACATGAACTCATAGGAATGACATTCAAGCGGCTCAGAGTGTTGCTGTTTATAGTTCTGCATCAGTTTTTATGGTACGCTGTGCTGAAGTGTGTGTCGTGCAGCAAGGGGGGGGGCACGCAGGATGCAAATTGATGCAGTGAAATTTATGAGGTGGTTGTATTTATGGGAAAACGCTGCACTGGAAAAAAACATTGTGTGCTTGCGGCTTTCTCAACAGCAGCTAGTATGGTTGTGGTTCCATGACAATCACCTGATTTTCTGTACATTCTGTAGAACAAACCGCCAAAATAAAAGTATTTTAGCACACTTCATACTGGTGACGCAAACAAGATAGTAAATGGAATCTGAAGTGCACCGATGCCCTGAAGCAATGTGCATCACTGTGGGAAGGATTCACAGCTTACAGAGTGAAAGTGCTCAATCAGGGAAAGTAGAGGAGAGTGTTGTCTGGACTGTAGACGCTCTGTTGCATAATGAATGAAGAGGAGCTGGTGGTCACGTACACAGAAGTTTTCCAGACAGTTTTCCAGCTCAGTGTACACAAACCTGAGTAGATGACGTAGGTATGAAAATACAAAAGGAAGAAATCACCTCCTTTGTTCAAACATAGGCTTTGTACCTGGAATATTTTAAATAAAACACCCCGCTGAACACTATTTTTAGAAGTGTGATACACCTGAAACATGAGGGTGGGGGTTGGATCACTCTTGCTGAGAAGAAACAGCACTTCATTTTTCTCCCCACTTCCACCATTGTGTCTAAATTCTCTCTCTCTCATTCCTGTATGCATAACCCCTGTGTTGGTTTGTTAATTTCCTTGTGTTAAAAAAAGAGGGGAAAAACACTTCCTCATTCCTAATCACATGAGGCTGAATAAGCCAATCAGAGGCTAGGAGGACTTAGTAAGGGAAAGGTGAGGAAAAACCGCAGAGGATTCAGCAGAATACTGACATACTTTTAAAGTCGCTAATAAAAAAAAATATATTATGTATGTACACTTATTGGTGTATATAAATATAATAAAGGATATACTTTATTTAAGACCATTCATATGATAGTGTTTCTATTGTTTTGATCTGTAAAGACGAGCTGCTGTTTGCAATTATGATTGAAAAGAGAAAAAAAAAGTCTATTTAAGGCATTAAAAGACAAACTCCTAATGTGTATTTAATAAAGTAAGACAAATGACTATTTTTGTGGCAGAATCTGCACATACAAATCTGTTTATTGGATGGGAAATACATGTCATGAAAAGTTTTATTTGATTAAATTCCTCTGGCTGAACATCGCAACCTCATTTCTTGAGCACTGCTCGAAACATTAAGTCGAAAATCAGCTTCCACATGTGGTTTATTCATATTGTTGTCACAGTATTGTTCAGCTTGAAAGCGTCTATACTTGAATGAACAATATACAGCTGTTATTGTGTACTGCAGAAGTAGCTCTCTCCCTGGTCTATACTTCCCGCTGTTCCAGTTGGAAGCGTGTCAAAACCAGGATGTGTCTATTTTCCACCAGCAGTGATCTGATCCACCTCAACTTCCCGACACAGAGCTACAGGCAGCAGAAAGTCAGAATGACGACTGTGAATGAGACCTTTGTTTTACAGACACGGCCAACATGGACCATGTGTGTGTGTTTGTGTATGAGCCGTGTCAGCCATTAGTGAGCGTGAAAAGGTCAGTGCTGTTTTAGTGCTAGCATGTCGTAGTGTAAAAAGTTGATTACGTTTTCCCTGAAAAAAGTCCTGGTCGGATATGCAAGTCGATGAGGAAAAACAACCCATCTATTGTCATGACAGAACAAAGAAAGTGCCCACAAGACACATTTAAGACATACAATGTGTGCGTCCATTCATAAATATACACATTGTGTGAAAAGATCCATATGATCAGCTATCGATCCAGTTTAGCGTCTGCGTCCTGCGTGGTGTTTTTGTGTCTGTGCTGAGGTCAGCAGGAAGTTCCCACAGACCCACGGAGTGTAAACACAGCTGTCTGGATCTGTTTGTGTGTGCATGTGTGTGTGTGTGTATGTGTGTGTGCGTTAAAGAGGCAATTAAAGGATTTTAGGTGGGGCGGAAAGCAAGGGCAGCGAGGTCATTTCTGAGATTTAGGGGGGGAGGGTTTTTGCACCTTTGTTCTGACGATGTGACGCTGCTTCCCGTGAACCAGATTGTAATTTTTGTTAGAAGGATACTTCCTCTTCTTTATCTTCCCTTGTCCATAAAGTTACTCTATCTGTGCTCATATCATATAATCTTTATAATATTACGTCTTAGTCTTTCATAAGATCTTAGCATTCAGGAGTGGCCTCTGTTGCTGCCCTGTTAGCTTTGCTCTGCCTGCTAGCTTGGCCTCAACTCACCCATGGCTAACTTTATATTGCTAATTTTGCTGCCTTCAAACGTAACTCATTGGCTCCTGGTAACAATGTTATAAGTCATGTACACGATATGCTAGGTGTTCAAGTGGCTAAGTTGTGATAACAATTGATCACGCTAACAACCTTAGAAGTCACAGGTACTCCAGCTAGATTTAGCAACAGGCTTGATAGTATGTCTGCTACTGATAGCTTTTGCATAGCGTCATTGTTTATTTACAAGGATATTTGCTGTTTTTACTTTACCCCCTCTATTTTAGTTTTAATAATTCACTCTTCTTTATCTCCCCTTGTCTATACATTTACTCTGTTATTCTCTCTGTGCTCATATGATATTAAACTTTTTAGTCTTCGAAAAGATCTTAGCATTCAGGAGTGGCCTTGATCTGTTGCTGCCCTGTTAGCTTAGCTTAGCTCTGCCTGCTAGCTTGGCCTCATCTCACCCACGGCTAATGCAATCTTGCTAACTCTTGCTAACTTGACACGAAGCTGGTTAGCTCAAGGACACAACGTTGGAATTCATGTACACGACATGCTAGGTGCTCAATTGGCTAAGTTGTGAGAATGTTTCTCACAAAGCCAAAAAACATTGCTGTTGACATGTAGAAGCCACCACGGCTAACAAATTAGCATGCTAACGACCATAAAAGTCATAGGCACTCCAGCTAGCTTAAGCCACAGGCTTGATAGTGGGTCTGCTACTGATAGCTTTAGCATAGCTTCATTCATTGTTTAGTTAGCATGTGTGCTCATCTTTAACAAGGCTCACAAATGCATTCATACTATTAACTTTGAATTTACACTGCCAGCCACTGTTAACTATCAACCCAGAGCTACATATAGATGTAATTAATGGTGCTGGTATCCCATACAGAGTGTCATAAGTGTTAAGCACCTTATGGCAAATTTGTGAATCATGATATAATGCTATAAGATCAAATGTGACTTTACTTGACTTAAACATGGGGGTTTAGGAACCTGAAAGAAACACTTGTGGGAAATGCTGGAGGGAGTCAGGGGTTAATGTGAAGAGCCGGGCGTAAACAAGAGGGCCGGGCTCTGCCTGGGGTTCAGTATCAGATAAGAGACAGATTAGGGGAGGGGACACAGCTCCACAGACAATACGGGACTTCACAAATAACTGTATGTATGTCAGAAAAGCAGTAGCCCTATTCCAGAGAGTTTTCATAAAAAGGTATGCACAGAAAAGACGTTGAAAATGCAAACTCCTTGGAGGGAAAGCATTATTCTTAAAGTGCAACATAACCTTTGCTTTTATAAAGTTGGAGAATTAAAAAAAACAAGTGTAAGAAGCAAAATTATCCCACTTTCAAATATCCTACTAATCCCATAATGCATCTTGATAAAAGCCTTTGTTAGACCCTTCTTGCCTTGTTAATACCCACATCTTTCAAACACCACCATCATCAGCTGGTTACACAGGCTTTTTGTTACACATACATAGTCCATGCAGATAACCCTGATGACATCACAGGGGTTATTTGCTGCAGGCTGTTTATTAAGGTTTCAAGTAGATGCAACAATACAGTGTAAGAGCCTGCAAGATTTGATGAAAGAGAGGAGTGTGGAAGGTGCATTGTGCTCGGTGCTGCCACCACTGATCAGCAGTTGTACTGCATAAACACTCATGTAGGAGAACAGAGTGTGTGTAATGTAAGCTTTGGCCACCAGTGGTCATGATGAATGTTGTTTCTAAGTACAAAAGGGTGCAGGAAAAGGCAAGGGGCCTTTTTGGGTTTTTTAAGTTTGTGGTTGACGGTAAAGAACAGGAGAGGAGATAGAAGCAGGTGTTGGATGTAAATGTGTGTTTGTGTGTGTAATTTGGTATGTGGGGGTAATAGTGTTTGTTGTACAGACACCACTATGTAATTATAAGGATATAGGTGTGTTTTAATCACATAAGTGGGGTGACAAAATTGACAGGAAATGCACTTTTCTTCAAAAGGCTCCTGGTAAGTAAATTAGTTTTGAAGCTTGTTTTGATGCAAACAGAAGCTTGAGAGTCCGGGGGGAGAGAGGGCAGAGGTTAGGGGTCAAAGGTCGCGCAGAGAATGAGAAAGTCGAGCTCTTAAGAGGTTCATTGAGAGGCGAGTACCTTTGTTTAGCCGGCAGATTTATTTTGGGAATCAGGCAGAAAGGCAGAGGAACAAACTTCAAGACAAAAAAATTAATAAAATATAAAATGACCCCCCTTTGCTGTTTCGTGAGAGCAAGTTATCCTTATAGTCCTCCTGTGTTTATACAGCTTCACCCTCAGGCTCCCACGTCTCCCATGTCTCATCATCAGAGGTTTAAGAGATGGGAGATATTCTATGTTCATACATAATGCATCGTATAGCGTGTCTTATATAAGGCGAGTTGGAGACGGTTCACTCCCACACCTCATCGCTCAGCGCAGAAACACGGCAGCTCAGAGGAGGTTCAGCCTACACGAACACACACTTTTAAATGCATCACGAGCGCGCTGCAACTGCACGCAGACAAACAATAACATCTTCAAATGCAAGGCCCACATGCATGAATGTATTATGTGAGGCACAAACAATATATAGGCCGGGACAGCTGCAAACACAGACCCTTACATAAACACACATGGGGATACGAAATGTCAGAGGGATGTCGTGCATGGAGCTCACATGAGATCAGAGGGGGAGCACCACGACGGTTTCTCATTTACGAGGAATAAGGAAGAGCTTTGTTGATGGGAACTCAGAAGGTCATTCTGCTGGCAAGGGGATAAACCTTGAGAGGAGTGATGTGCAACATACAAGCTCCACTGAGTGTGTATGTAGACATAAATAAGTGAGTGAGTGACTAGAAATGCACAAATGATAGTGAAAGTACATGTAAGGGAGGCTGTTTTACATAACTGTGCAGATAAATGGACTTAGGAATCAATATACTTTAAATGTAAGGAAAAACTACAGATAACATTGTGTGAGTTTAGTGCTAGTTTATCCTTTTATGTGGCAGCAAATGCCAGTGAAAATGACACAAACAGGCCTAGACCAAATTCCTATTCTAAAAAGGTTGATTTTAACCACATGAGATGTATAAATACTGCTAATAAAATCTCCTGCAGAGCACTCGCAGGTTGTTATGTTGCTGAGTATGTAAATAGACTTTAATAAAAACGAGTCATAGCATTAAATATACTGCATAACCTAAGCACAACTCGACATAGACAGATACTGTACATACTGTAAAACAAACCACGGGTTGATTTAAATGAGGCAATGGCGCCCTCTGCCTGCCAACTTGAAGACTGTAACTCTTGAAACAGCAAATGTTACCGTTATTATAGCACAATATTACAGCAAAATAAAGTAAGTATTAAATTAAGGAGATAAACACCGAGAGGGTAACGTGTTCAAGGAAATAACAGGGAGTTATGAGACAACGGTTGGTAACTAAATGCGAATCTAAAGTGGCTTTAATTGTAACTCAGTAATTTAAAACCCGCTCCTGTCATGTCTGTCAAGTCCATGATGAATTGTGTCTGATATGTTCTACTAAATACGTTTAATGACCTTGTAAAAATCTCCTTTTCCCTCATTAAAAATTCCAGAATCTGCATAGCGCCCGCCCAGTATGCACATTTCCAGCACGCTACTGCCATCGTTCAGTGTCAGCGTGTTGAAATTTAGCAAGCTTAAAATGTTGTAATTAGTGGTAGTGACGTTAACGTTAGGAGTCAGTCGTGAATTAGCAAAAATTACGATGACGGTTATAGCTGCCTCGCGCATCGCCGAAGTGGTTGCCATAGGTTGCACATAATATGGATAAAACAGAGCAGCATCACTTGAAGTTGGATGCATTAAATTGTCTGAATTGATTCTTGATTTAAACATACTTAATCTTGTTTAATCTGTACACAAAATGTTACAAATGACTTAAACTAGCTCTTTCAACGCCAGACATTATGGAAAAGTACTGAGAAATGAAGAAGGAAAGAGGTCAATACTGCGGTAAATTAGTCTCATTATAAGCACAGCTGCACAGGTGTGCTTAATTAGGCTGATTAGCAGCATGTTATAGCTATAAGCAGGTGGAACTAACCGCTCTAAAATGCTGCGTATTGAAGATTAACTGTATTTTTTGATGTTTTTACACAAGTTTTCTTCTTTCACTGTTTAGGCAAATACAAATTAGTGGGGGGGTTTTGTTATCAGATAAGGTTAGCTTTGCTCTGTTACATAATTCTTCCTTAAGTGGAAAGTTATTTCTGCTTTTAAAGGTTGTGCTGTAACACAAATAACAGGAAGTCTCAGTATCTGATAACTGAAGATTGAGTAACAGTACAGTGTTTGCAAAGTTTCTATTCAGTCAACCGTATGAACTACAGTTGCTGCGGTGAACAAGGAAAAGTCCTTGAGGGTGGTTTTAAAATGGGGAATGACATGTTAATAATTCATACCAGTGTTGAAACTGAATGTTCACAGCTGCAACAGTTCAACTATGAGCTCTACTGTACTGTTTATGCACATGCTCATTAGTACAATAAATACTTAATACTTCACAGTAGATTTAACAACAATTTTAATCCACACACACACATGACTAACAATTTTATTTATTTTAAGAAATTATATTATCACAATTAAATTAGGGTCTTTATTAATCTCAACCCTCCTCTAAACAAGTATTTACAAATTTCACAGTGAATTTGGTACTTTTGGTTATAATATCATGAAAATATGCATAAATTCAAAACCTGTTAATAATAATTTTCTCAAAATAAACAGCTCTGAGGGGAACACAAGGATTCACAACATCTTAAGAAAACATGAACAGGTTAATGAGATTAAGGCAGGGATAGCTGACGGAAATGTTTGCCTGGGCAGTGACAGCCACTTCCATCAATAATAGTGCAATAATGCAACACTACCACAGCTACGTCTGAGAGAAAGTGTGATAGCATGGCGATAATCAAAGATAAGTCCCTTTTAATCAGTGCACTATCTACTTATTCCAATAACAAGCCCCGTTAAAAAAGCAACACAATAACGTCAGAGCTTCATGTTATATTTCACAGCTCCTCTTTTCTTCTGCAGAGTTTTTCTCGTAGGTAAATCTGAATAAAAAGGCTTTCGGGTGAGGGCTGCACGCTGACTTTTCTCAGCCTGAAGAAGCGCTACAAAGTCTCACAAGGACGGGAATGTCAGGAGGACAAAGACGAAGAAGAACGGGGCTGTCAGATCAGTCATGCCTCTTGGGCACGCAGCCTTCCATCTCCAACACCTCGGGCCATCCCTCGAACTTGTTGGTGTCTGCGCTGTTCTTTATATGCTGCGGAGACAAAACACAGACACATTGTGTTTAATATGAAGCCTTATAGTCTGCATTGTCTTTATAACTCTGATCAGACCATGGGCGTGACATACATATGGAGGGCCAAAAGAAAGGAATGATTAATAAGAGACATGAGCAGGGATGGGCTGTTGAGTGTTCTGATAAGCTCACATGATGACATCACTCTCAGGAAGTAGTAGTGAAGAAAGCTCACACCTGTGCTTAGGCGTTCTTGTTGGTGTCTTTTTGCTCTAGTACATTTTTGGTTCACAAAAGCAAAACCAGCATTTGTCACTAAAGTCCTCTTCTGCTTTCTTTTTAATGTTCCTTATGTGTCCTATAGTAGTACCACACCTGTACACTGAGGAACTCACTGCCTCTAGATATTACAGTGTCTGGAATCTTCACAGGCAACATATTTGATGTGTATTTTTGACACGTGTGCCAGGACAGAAGCGCCCCAATGTTATTTAATGCTGCAATCTCCAGCAGCCGCGTACGCTGCGCGGGAGGCGGGCGCAACACGTGAGTATTTCTCTGCCGCTACGTTCTTTTTACGCGTCAAGTCTATTTTTCCTCGCTGCTGCGCATCAGTGAAGCAGAAAGCCGTTGACTGCTATGTAAACACATACCCACAACCAAGGGATCCATGTTACACGCTGTGATCTCTTCAACTTCGATTCCAGTTTCCTATTGAAGTTATTGATCAGCTACATGAGCAGGCAAGATTCATTTAAAACATCCGTTTTTACTAATCCTACTAATTCATTCTCATTTGACTTCTACATCCTACATGAAAACAGAGTGTATGCACAATTAAGGAATAAGTCTACAAGTCGGTTGAAAAGTTGTCTTCTTCGATTGTTTCCGGCAGACTTTTTGGTGTCACTGCCGCTCCTATTTATGGCCAGGAATCACAACTACCATCTGCTAACTTTGAGACTCATCTTTGCTGTAGTGCAGCCGGTGTAGAGCGCAAAATAGATGCTGCGGTAACGCTTACGTGTCACACACGTTCGTCTGACGCTACAGTGTTTATCGGTTACCTTATGTTGTTTGTATTGAGTTTAATTTATTGATTTCCAACATGTTATTGTCCTATTATTGTCATTATTGTGGCTTGCAAAAAAGTAACTATTGTTGTCATTTCTTCTTAAGTTCTGTCTGAGTTAATTTGGCGATGTGCAGCACTTAGCACATTTTTGTATGAAAACCTGGAGTGAGGTGAGTAAACATAAAGTCCCACAGATGGATACTTGACAAATACTCTTGGCATACTTGGCATCACTGAAGTTTGTTCTGGTGACTGGCGTCACAGTTTGGCACCTTAAACAAGACGCTCCCATCAATATCAGATGTTTATCACAGACCTGTTTTCTGCCTGCTAGGACCAAATTACATGACACCTTTTGATCCTTCTTTTAATCCCTGATGTTGTTTACAGATCCAATAAGACACAAGCTCTCATAACATATGACACGTATCCACACTTGACTATTAACTATATAGCCTCTGGGAACAATGGCAAACTTTTCAGGGCCCTTGATGTAGCCACGGTTAGCAATAAAGACGTGCACTGCAGTGTTTACAGTCCAATTAGCAGAGTTGGAGTTGAAATACGACGCCTAAGAAGAGATCGTTAGCTGCATTTGAATGCAGGCTACAGTCTTCGAAGCACTGATTGCATGTTTGACTCCTGGTCTGCCGATCATTTAGTGCATGTCAACCCCCACTCTGTCCTCCACACATTTCCTGTCCGTCTTCAGCTCTCCTATCAAATAAAGGCAAAAAGCGCCGGGACTGTTTGTCCTGCATGAAACCAAAGCCTGCTGATACATGAATGGTCGACACTCGATCTACACACGCACTACAAACAGAGACAAGAACACAGATACCAAAATCCAGTCCCATGCTGCATTTTTCTACAGAATCTATAAATACAGACTACATATGCCTAAGCAGGCAGCAGTTTCTATAGAACCTGGAAAACACACAGTTCCTTTGTCTGAACCCACCATGATGTTGGTGTTGGATGTTAATTATGCTGGGAAACGAAAGTCACTTATCTTTCAGCAGAAATGTCTAAAGCTGAGTTTAAGCGAGTAGACGTAAACATGGGATTTGTCGGTCGTGTTACCTGCTCAAATGGACTCTTGGTCTTGATGCCTTTCCCTCCCACAAAGATCCAGTTATCCCGGAAGCCCAAATTAGTGATAACAGTGCTGCCAAGGTCGGTAATCAGCTTCCTGGCTTCATCGTTGAGTCTACAGAACAGAAAAGCCGCAACACAGCAAATATTAGAGATAACATGACGGTAAAATCAGCGTGTGAAAAAAAACAAAGAGTTACTGTACTTTGTTGCGGGATCATCGTATGAGGCAATCATCACGACTGTCCCGTCATCAATTTCCTTCAGGAATTTAATCATGGGGGCAACATCTGCAGAATATGACACAGAGTTAACACGAAGAATATGTGTTTAAAAATGTGCAACCAAAAAGTTTCTGACACGTGCTCACCTCCTCCCCACATGTCAAAAAAGTCTGTCTTGATAAGATCCCCTGTTCTGCCTGTGGGGGACAAAGAGACCATTTAAGACGACCTTAAATAAAACATTTTATTGACTCGGAATTAAATATTTTCTCTTTGACACCGACGTGTTTTTATATGAAGTGATTCAATCAGGCACATGTTTACATGGAAGTATCATATTTCTCTCAGCAGTGGTTTTATTTGATGAGCAAATAAGCTTTAAGGTGTGGTGAAGTTACCGTTAACCAGGGCGATGTTGATTCCTCTGCCCACGTTGTTCTTCACTCCACTCATAAGTCTAAAACAAACGGGAAAGGGGAATATGAATTGTAGCACAGATTATCACACGTTCAAAGAAAAGTTCCTTTCGACACATAAACATTTAGACATTATTGAAGGCTGGTGTATAAAGAGATACTAGATTACATTACAATTAAACACAGATAGTAATATGAAGTTTGCCTATGCTCTAGACATCCTATATACCGGTGCGACCAATATACCAGTATAAAATGCAGAGAGAGGTATTTTATTGCGTTACGGTATTTTCCCCAGACGTTGGCGCTATAATCTAGCTAAAGTTGACGGTTGTTAAGTGGTGACATCACACCCTTGCATTTAACCGTTTCCGTGTCCAAGCCGCTACAACGTCTCCTATTTACAATACGCTGGCAGTGCTGTTTTGTGTTTTCCTCGCTGTTTTAAGCTAACTTGATTGTTGCGTCACGGACATGCACCGTCATGAACGCCATTGCAACCGCCACCCTCACAACAATCAACGTTACTGTAGGCTGCCAGCTACCGCTAGCTAAAGCACCGCTTTTGAAAACAGATGGTAGGCTGTAATTTGTGTGCGTTTTGAATGAAAATAAATTGAAATAGTGTTGAAATAACTTGTATATTAATTTTTTTATTAATAAATAGCTATAGAAAACCTTCTTGCCGCTGGGATACCTCCAAAATCAGACTGTGTCTTATATTCTGGATTTTACGGTAGTTATTTTTAACGCCTGAAACTGCTGGCACGATGCCTGTGTTTACACTTTCAATAACAAAAATACAATATGAGTGTTAAAGAAAGCAGGATAAGATTTTTAGTTAAAAACCACCACTTAAGCATGTACAGGACAAAATCTGCAAAGAGAGAAGAGGTACCCCTTTGTCCACAGGGGGCGCCAAAATCAACACAAACCAAATGTTCCTCACAGGAGCTTTAAGCTCTAATAATTTAAAACGTCCTGTTTTTTTCTGACCAGCAGTTAAAAACCAGACACCTTAAATGTCTTTTTACAGAGAAAATAAGTACATGACCATTCTTGAGACTTTTTGTTTGACATATTGCCCTTGATTAATGACTTTCAGCTCTACAGTCACCACGTTTATACCACACAAGGCAGCCACAGAATGATTATAAAATTAAAGGCGACTGCTCACTGCAGCTCAAAGAATATAGACTTAAGTGTTCTGTTTACAAGTGATTCTACATCTACTTGTAACTTCAATAGCTTCAGTTAAGATATTTAACCAGTAATAAAACCCCCCACTAATGACCACTTATGATCTTAATGACTGTGTAAATAAACCACAGACAGAAAACATGTTGAAATTACAGGGCAGTGTAGACAGTTAAACATGCAATATTTGACTGTGACTCCAATAAGGTTTATTAAAACTCTCACATGCATCTGTGTCTCTAAATGATTTAAATTTTATTTCACTCACAGTTTGTCCTCCAGGCAGACTTTGGGCCCCACCACACTGGCTGCTCCACTTACTATTTTGAAGGCAAAGTGTCCAACAGGACAAGCCTTCGACAGCCCACATTTGTACCTGATTGGTTTTGTTGCTGTGAATAGAAAACTCATTTTAGACACCAAGAGTCAGGTAGGACAATATCTCTGAGTCTGAACAAATAGCAGCGGTCCCACAGGAATCTAAATACAATGCGCCTTTCTATCATCTAGATAAACACAACACTTTACGACTTAGGCTAGGATTACCATTCTCATTCTGTTGACTGGTTTGAGATATTTTTAAAGAAAAGGAGGAAAATGTGTTTAAATAGATCAGTAATTTAGAAAACCAAAACCAAAACTGCAACAATAATAAATTAGGAATACTTACGGCCTTCATTCCCTTGCATCGATCCCGCTGGAAAGCAAAATTTATATAAATATATTTAGGAGTTTTTCAAACAAAACATCGTGCAAGCTGATAATGAGCAGTGCTGGATTGTTAACAGAATTACATGTTTGGTTTTCTTTCTTTGACAACAACCTACAGGACACAAAAAGGCAAGACCTTCTATCTATATTGCAAAATAATAATTAGCTTTACAAATACATTAAGCGTGATGTTTCTCCTACAACTGAAACTCTCACATTTCCTGCTCGGGGACATATCTCAAGCTGTATGATGAATTTAGTTTCCGCCACTTATACTCACAGATGACACTGCTCAGTTTAAAATCCAAGTTAATCTCAAAGAGTTGAAAAGCCAGAAGAACAGCGAGGAGGAATGCAAAGATGAGCACTGCCAACTTCAAAATACCTGAGAGACAGGTAAAACAGATAAACAGAAATGAGTCATTATTTCCCACTTTAATTCCGAACAATAAGATGAAGTATATCTTCTTTATATTCGTCAATGTTTTTCAAAGCTCCTGAACACATCGAAGTTGGAAGTTCCTTAAATGGGGCCAACCGAGAAGCACCTGAACGCAGCATTAAACTTGAAACGTATAGATTGTGGAGAATACACTTACCGCCAGCCCTGACCATCTTAGCGAACCCCCAGCTATTTTTTGCACAGCTTTCAACCTGTGGAGATAAAACACAATGATTTTCTCAGTTTGAAATATTAATCTGAGTCCCAGCGGTCCCAGAAAGGTAAAGAGGGGGGGTCTACAACAGCTAGCCAGTTTTTGTTCGCTGACGTTTCATTGCAAACATGTTAAATTAACACATCTTTATAGTAACTAAAACTGTTATTACTAGCCTGTATGTCGTTATGATACACATACTTTGCGAATGTTGATTATACAAGTTAATGTATAGCTTGGAGGCTACATTTTGAAAAGCTAACTAGCATTAACTCTAGCCTTAAAGCTGACGTTACGTTGTGACTTCCTTGTCTCTGTCCATATTCGCTAACTGACACCGAAAATTCAGGCGCAAATTAATTGGTAGTAATATTCTTTTTAAGGCAACTTTGAAGGTAAATTGTGGACGCACTTCCACACCTCACTTACCTGTTCTATTGCCACAGCAACCACCAAACCTGGCGTGGTTTATGATATCATAAATTGGTACAAGTGATTCCTGTGTTGACAGTTGAGCTGGTCAGCGGGGAATTAAAAGGTAAGAGGCTCCACTCTGTAGAAAAAAACTGAGACGAAATAGCAGGCTGAGACGAAACGACAAAGAGTATGATAGTATGTTAAAAAATGCAAATTCAACACACGGCTTAATTTTTTTTCTGTGAGACTGGTCAGATTTAACAAGTTAGTTATAAAAAATAGGTTTACGAAATCTAATCTTTACTTTAAATAATACATCTAATTTTGTCTCACTCATTGAAAAAAAAGTTTTTTTAGGGGTTATTTCACCTTTATTAAATTGATTTTGTAGGATTGTATTAGTTTTTTAGTTTGTAGGCTATTAAGTATCTTAAATTTACCAAATTATTGACAAAATGTAAGTACAGTAGGTAAAGCAAATCGAGTAGATGCATTTTTTTTCTGAGTAAGACATCACGTTAATATATTATCTTTGTGTTCGTCACCAACTTCCTCCTTTTTCTTCTTCTCTGTTCCATTCGACACAGATGCGACACGTTATAGCGCCACCAGTCTTGTGATGGAGAGATGCTTTATTTGAAAGTTTATTGCGCATTTAAACGGTTTGAGGCTTGTCTTCAACTATAACATACACAATAGAAACAATACAATAATATGGTCATTTTGCTGTTTAAGAAGAAACGCACATTTTCAGGTTTGTTTTGTTATCACATTGAACAGAAAGTAAAAAAGTGGTACAACACAGTCTAAAATTAAAATAAAACATACTGTACAAATAAAAGAGTTAGCAAAGTAAAGCCATGAAATGAAGTAAGGTCAATAAATAAAGACATTTCATGTATGTCATTAAAATCGTCATGAAGGCAGCTCCCATGTAGATATCAGGGGTAAGTCCATCAAGTCTTTTTCAGCACAGCTGGTTTCAACTGTGAAGGATTATTAAATCCATGAAATTGTATTATCCGTCATTCAAGAAGATCCTGTCAAAGGAAAGGAAATAATAGGACAATGCACATGACAAAATCAAACCATTTGAAAGATTTTGTAAATTCATTATAATACAAAAAAAAGGAACAGTGCTAAATAACTCTTACATCATCTGAGTCCTGTTGGCAGGCGGTGCCGTTGCTGCTGGTGGCGCTTTGAAGATCTGCTGTGATGCTGTTTTCATCATCCTGAAGCTGGAGGTTGGAGAAACGATACGCTGGCGTCCTGTATAGGGTGAGGTAAAAACCACAATCATCAGCTACTACTGATGATATTCACACAGCAGCCATTTTCCTCTGACGTCATGATCAGGGTAGGAAGCTCAAAAGCTGCCATGCTGGCGTACCGCTGTGTTTTAAGTTGAAAGTGGTATGAAATAAAGGTGTCTGATAAATTGTGACACTGTCATCGCTTCCAGATTATTAAGCAACTGAAAAGACATGTGAGGGAACATTTGGAGGGAAAGAAACAAAAGAAACAACATATTTGATAACCTGTTAGCTTTCGTTAGATGACAGCTAATTTTAACAGCTGTAACAGTAGCTAAAGGGTTTTTAATCATGGCCAGACTTCCCTCTGGATTTTAAGCTATTACTGTTAGCCAGGAAGTGGCTGTTAGCTTATATTACCATTTGGTATTATTACAGTTGGATAGGGGTAAATTTGTAGCTAACTTCTAGCTTTTTAGCTTAGCTAATGTAATGTTAGCTAGGAAATTGCTTTCTAGATAACATAAGGTTAGCTCATTTGTTGAAAAGCAATGAAAAAGCTAACATTTTGTTGCTCATTCATCTGGATTCTCTACATGTATACCTCTTATATCATGGGATACAGCAGTACGACATTATTACAGCATTTGAGCCTTCCACCTTGAGCCTGACGTTGGAGGAAATTGGCCGCCTTGTGTGTGAATATGGTGTATTGGTTTCAAGTGTACATGAGTCTTGCTAACCTGTTTCTGTAGACAACCCTCTTGACAGCCAGGACGGCGGAAACGATAGCTACCAGGACTATCAACCCTGCTCCTGCACACACCAGGATCAACACCAGCCGCTCGCGCTTCAAAATAAAGCAACATTCCTTAAAACTTGAACTTCTGAAGATACAGAAACGTACATTATTAAAGCAGAAATACCGACCGGTGTGTCAAAGTGTGTGACAGGAGACGAGGACCTGGCAGGTGGACCGGCGCTGGGTTTAACGCCGCAGGGTCTGATGACCGTCTGCATTGCTAGCTGAGGAGAGAATCCCCCCTCACACCTGTCACTCGGGACCTTACGATACCTAGAAACACAGTTATGAGTGTTTGGATTTGTACAGGGGGTGTGTCTCTTTGATTTTATTAATGGTGTAACTATTATTACCCTGCTGTGAGAAGCTCATCCTCCTCTCCGTTCAGACAGAGCTCCAGGGTTTTATTTGGAGCGCTGGATTGTCTCACACAGTCTGAGGTGTTGACATGACGATAGTAGCCGTAGTCGCTGTTGAAAAGGACAGATGTTTGTGGTTAGGTTAGACTATCCTCAAGGCTTCCTTTATAATCCTTGACACATGTCATACAAATTGACGTACCATAAGTAATCTTCTCTGGTGCACTGGCACGGGCTTTGCTTCTTGCTCACCACAAAGCCTTTCCCGTTCCTGCACACAGATTGTTTCTTCAGCCTCCTGTACGTCTCTTTGGCTCCCAGCACGCAACCGTTTCTCTCCAAGTCCTTTTCATCTGTAGAATGAGCCAACCACTCCTCATAGTCCTGGTCATTGCCTGTGAATAAGAGGACGAATAATCAGCACTAGAAACAAGACAAGGTGTGGAAGAACAGGAGCATCGAAGCATCTTGACTCACACTCTCTTGTAATGAGGCTCTGGAAATCAATGGTGACAGCCACCCACATGGGCTGGCCGTCTTCCTCTGGTCTGAACCCCCACACGCTGACGTTCATCGCCTTTGTCCCTGGCTCTGACGCCAAGCCGGCGAAGAAGAACGGCTGCTCGGTGAAGTTGTAAGACTTCCAGCACTGGCCCTCGTCTGTGGAGAACCTTGTGACGAGACATGAGAACAAACGTCTGGTGTCATTCGGAGCAAAGAAAGTTTAACCTCCATTGTTTCTGTAAGTAAAATGTCTGCTCAGTACTTTATAGTCTTGACTTGTCCTTCACGTTGGGCCTCCACAGCCACTATTAGACCCCCAGAGTCCAGTATGCTGTAGTGGTGCGTCCCCCTCAGTGTCCCTCTCCAGTTGTAACCTCCGTCTGAGGACACAAACACATCTGGGTGCTGCGATGAAGACAGAGAGTCGCCCACTGTACCTGGAGATAAGAGGAGATCACTTAAATAATCTTGTAATCATGATTACATTAGATTTAGGACGAGGGAATAAAAGGTGGCCGACAGTTACCATGGGCGATCACCAGACCGATAGCAGTGGGCTCGGACAGAGCCAGCATGGGGACGATGCGGTTGTTGCGACTGTGTTCTCCATGTATGTGAAGGTTGCACTGATGAAAAACAAACATGGTGCTTCAGTAACACTGAATAACTTAAACAATGTAATGTAAGGATGTAAATCTTTCTGGACATAACATACATTCTTGACTTGCTTTCCACATTCCACATTGTCCGGTTTGTTCAGCTGTCGCCACGATCCTCCTCTGTTGAAGGAAATGACGGATCTGATACGTCCATCTGCGAGAAAAACACCTTTTTTAGATTAATCGAGTAATGACCTGTTGATTAGATTATATATCATCATAGAAAATGTGCCTTTGTTTACGTATTTAATGGTTAAAGATTAGGCAGCAATTTCCTCAAATAGTTGGATGCTGTAGGTTTTAGCAAACGCGACTCAAACAGAAAGAACAATTGCATCTGTTGGGGACTATTTTCAGCGGTGGAATAATTCATATTTGGTGCCTTAGCTGGTTTTTATGGCAGCAGAACATGCCGTGTGCTTTTAACTTGATATAAACTACAATGTCCATGATCATCACAATAAAGGAACATGTCAGCGTAACAGCTTTAAGGCTCTATGTGACTTTGGATACACACACCATACATGTTAGCGGATCAATTCAATGGATGTTTCTTTTACAAATAGAAGAAAGAATATTAACTCAACATTTTCAGAGCTGATCGGACAGGAAATTGGGAGGCGGGGCTAATAGATTAGCTTGTAGCTCAGCTTTATGAACCTTGGTTAGGCTGCAACAGAACTTATCTACTACTGTTAAAATTCAACCCAGGACACGCAGCTTGAAATCTTACCCTCGTCTAGCTTGTTGGTGAGGTAGACTCCTCTCAGTGAGGTGATGTTGGTGAAGTCGCTCTTCCTGTGACCGTCAAACAGGTGGCGCTCCAGTGATTTGGAGAAAAGGATGCCTCGGTCATCTGACGTGTACATGGTCCCGAAGAAGGTGTCTGTGGGGAGACTATAAACATTATTACTCTTCTAATGTCAAGGGTCAAATTTAACCAGGAGTAAGTAGCATATTTTGTAATCTGATAGGAACATTCTAGTAGTTCTTGTAGCATATTTTATCATCGATACTAAATTAATATTGATATTACCAAGCAACCACTTCCTGGTGCAAACAGGAAGTATTGTTCTTTATCTACCTGTCTTTATATCAAATGCCAGAGTCAAATCTAAAGTTTTATTCGGAATCAAGCTGATTTTTTTTTAAAATCAAAAACAAACCGACTTTGTAAAGCTCACGTGCATCACTTTCAAAGAGAATCCGCACCTGGGAAAAACTTGAGTCACGCTGACACACACCTTTCAGCATCACCACAATACCAACACGTTACCATCAATCATATTTAAGCTGTGTGAAGCTCACACATGTGTCAGCTAAAGCCATGAAGGGCAAGTTTGCCAAGGCTAGATGATGGACAGGGTTAATGTTTTGTGTGTGTGTGTGTGTGTGCTTTTGTTACACCCTGATCCTCAGATATGTTTGTCAGCTTTTGCAGTGTAAACTAAATCTCCCTCCCCTCCAGCCAACAAAAGATAAAGCCCCTTTACCCCATATCTCCCCTATTTATCTCACAAGTGCAAAAGTCCCATCAGCTAACTAACGAGGGACAGAAATATAATAATAATAATGTGAGAAGAAAGTGAAGAGAAGGAGAAAGAAACGAGACGAGGGGGAGGGAGAGAGAGAGGGGAACAAAGCTGGATTTGCATGCGCAAACACTCAGTTTGATGGAATGATTTGTCAGCACCAAGAACTTGTGAAACCAGTCGGGCCTCCGCGGTTAAGCTTTTCCATTACAACAAAAGGGGCTGAGAGAGCTGTAAATTCTGCCATGCTTTCTTAACAACATGGGTCTGTGTGTGAATATGTGTCAGGCATGTTTTAAAGGTGTTACCTCCGGGGTTGTCCACGTGCATGAAGAGCATTTCTTCATCTCCGTCGAGGATGGAGTAAAACTGCAAACACACACACAAACCGAGAGAGGGGGGGGGGGACGTGTGGGCGAGAAAATCTGGGATTGCAAATGAAAAACAACTTTGTGATGACTAATTTAATCTTTGACATAATCCTCGTCTAATCGCCGTGAGAGAGAGCGCGTGTTTGTGCTGTCAACAAGATACAGTGGGTGTGTACGTGTAAGTGTAAATGTGAGTGCGGGGGTGTTTCAACAGATGAGCTGGTGTGGAAAAAATAACTGTTACCAGCCATGTTTTGACTTTTACTTCTTTAATCTTCAGCCACAAAAGCATTTGTGTGACTGTTTGTGTAACTGAAGGAATTTCCCAAACACAGGTTTTACTTGAAGTGTGAAAGACTCATGTAAAAAAAAAAGATATGAATGTATTTATATCTAGTGCAACGCTGGGTATACGTTGATGTTTATGTTACTGTTGTTTTGCAGTTGTGCTGTTGCAAGGTGTCCACCGTAGTGGGTTATTGGCTGAGAAGGGAGTTATTGTTATTAAGCTACTTTTAAGCAGGAGTCTGGGACGCATGTTAAGCCAGCGAGAGCTTAGCGAGAAAAATAGTTAGCCAACCTGTTTGTTTTTTCCGGGGACACCTCAACCTCGGGTTAGCCGTTGAGCTAGCAACGCACATCGCGTCTTCCTCGTTCTTCCTCCATCCGTCTAGCTAACCCGCAACGCTACAATACATATTTCCTTTAGGAATGTAATATTTCAAGACGAGTGCTAATACTAAACCTGTCAAAAGAAGCTTAAGAGCTCCAATAATAACAGAAGCAGCTGCACAAGAGGTTGCGTAATAAAAGTCTTAAATTGGCAGAATTTTGAATGAAGTCTGGTACGGTCTGATCAAAGATTAAGCGCCGTTTAATTTCTCATTAAAATCTTGCTTAGCTCTTGATACTCTGTTTTTTTATTTACTTTACTTCAAGTTTTCTATCCAAGCTTAGCCATTTTAAAATAACATGTAAACTCAACAATGTCACTCACCAACCAATTAAAAGACTAAAATTTCTGTTTTCAAGACGAATAGAAACGATGGACAAAATTACAAAAATAAAGCCCAACTTTGTAATTCACAAGAAGTTTTGAACCTCCTAAAAGTCTTCACATCTGACTCCATTCACAACAAGAACATGCTTTTATTATTATCATTAATAATATCATTATTAGAGGTGGGAATCACAGGGTAACCCACGATACGATATGCGATACGTGGCCTACGATAACGATAAATATCCCGATACAGCGATTGTGCGATAATTGATATATTGCAAGACAATCATATAATAATACATCACGATATCTGATTAACTGAAGAATACAAAATGCCCCTAAAAACGGTGACTCAAATAGTCAGCGAGATCTGTTAGAGCGCTTTTTATTTAAAATATCGCTATTTGGCGCCAACTCTGTACAGCAGTCTTCATTTTAAAAACATACATTTTGAACTTATTATATAATGTATGTTTCATGTTTTTATTGGTAATTTTTTATTATAATTTTTGGCTTTTGCAGTTTGCTTAGTTTGACTATTTCTGTCTCTTTATATGTCTTGCAGTGACCGTGATGTGAAGTGCAGCTATGAGGCTAAGTGGGCTCGAGGCTGTGACGCGTCCAAACAAAAAAAACACAATCCAAATGTCCAGGCGAGTTTTTATTAAACTGAAGGCTGAACTGAATTCTAATATAAAAAGCTTAATGTAACATAGCGTGAAATGTCTGAGCCTAACCCCCTCTTTGTCTGAACACCCACCACCCGACTTAACAGGTAAACAAAGGTGAAACCACACCCAGGTGCCAATGACAGGAAGGGATTAAACCATAAAAGCAGCGCAATGAAACAAAAGATAATCAACATCACTTTATGGCTCTTACAACATCTGATTCTCTTCTTCTATTATTCTGTCTGAGCCAGTCCTGACTGTGTTCCTCACCTGCTCAGTGGAGGCCGAAGGCAGCAGCGCTCTGCTGAAGGTGTCACCCTGGTCTGATGAGAAGTACATGACACGCGGGGATCTCTGGGAGCAAAATCAAAAGCATCACCGTGTCAACATGACGAGCAGATAGATATCTGGACACTTAAATGTGTGCGAAGAGGAAGCTTTGCGTTCATCCGTCTCACCGGATCTTCCATGACAGAGAAGAAGAGAAAAGCTCCGATGTAGCCGAAACTGAAGATGTCCTCGTGGATTATGGTGAAGGTCTTCCCGAGGTCTGTCGTCCTCTTCAGCACTAGATCTCCACGCTCTTCTGCTTCGACTATGGCCACAAAAACAAAACACACAAGACACTAAAAACTCTTTTTAAAGATTTACCTCTACTTAATTCAATAAAGCGTTTTTTACAACCACTTATTTTTGAGCGTATTTTGAGAAATGACAGGAAAGCCGAGGAAAGGAAGCCGATGATTCCGTCCTAGAATCAGTCCTGACCCTCTAACTCAGTTTTGATTAGCTGTTATAGAAATGTACATGCACAAAGGAGAAAATCAACTGGACAACTATGTGAACTTGGGCATGAAATTGTTGTTAAGCTAAGAAGAATACAGACCATTCCTTGCTTCAAAAGTTCGACATGCTTCTTCTGAAAACGAGCGGCTAAAAGCTACATTTTTCATTTATTTTCATGTGTCGATACTGATCTAAACTGCCCTGTGATTGGCTGGCGACCAGTCCAGGATGTACCCCACCTCTCGCCCAATGACAGCTAGGATAGGCTCCAACAGGATAAGCTGCATTTCTTCCAGCTTCTTACCTGCTTCTGTTCGACTGTAGCTGAAGAACAAATTAATGCCAGCGCCCCTGATGGAAAGAGGAAGGTAAAAATATGTCACAATTTCAATATAAACTGATTCCAAAGTCTGCCATTCTTCTCATGCAAAGCACTTTCACACAACATGTGCTTTGTGTTAGCCACACTCTGATTTGGTTCAGTTTCCTGTTGATGCTCACCATGAGAAAGAATGCACTCCATCGTGAACTTTTGTCCACTTGGCGCCAAAGTCCAGAGAGAGCCACAGACCGCCCTGCGAAGTCAGAGGAGATGTTTACCTTTACTTTAAGGTGTGTGCTCGGCGTGTGTGGGAATAATGCTGCAGGGTTTTAGCCCAGGATACGAAACAGAGCGAGGAAAACAGGCATTACCGTCAAAATGAAAAGAAAAAAGAGGACAGAGTGCGACTCACGTCGATGCTGAGGGCCACGAGGTAGTCCGGGTTGAGGAAGTGGTACGTGACTGGCTGAACCAGGTGGAAGGGCAGTTGGATGAACTTGAAGGTCGCGCCGGCGTCCGTGGAGGTGAAGATGATGCCGCCTCGGTGGTCCACGACGGGAATGTCTGCTGTCAGAATCACCTGAAGATGGAAAAAAAAAGAGATTATAATTATTTTTGGATGGAGAAGATGCTGTTTTTTATTTCAAATTGCTGCGTGTAGACGGATTTCTTTGGGTGTATTTTCACGAGGGCTTCAAAATAGAGAAAAGCAGAGTCTTCACACTACTGTGAGGCCACAACATCACACACAGAAGGAACAAGCAACAAAGATCCCCCACTCTGCTCTCTCCCTTCACAGACAACTTACAGAGCTGCCCGGTCCAACGCTGACCCCAAACTCCTCCCTGATGAATGTGTTGTTGATCCGGTCGGAAATGTCATGGAAGGATTTTCCATAATCGGTGCTGAAGAGAGAGGAGGAAAGAAGTTCTACGGCATGTTTGAGGTTGGGATGATCTAAACAAGATGCTTAAACTCACCTTCGATAAACTCGAGAGGAGCCTCCTTCTAGGAACGTGTCTATTGGAGCGCTGAATGTTGACAGCACCAGGACGACCTATACGAGAGCAGCAATGCGGTTGAAATTTCGACACGGGATATTTTTTGACCTTTTGTCTAGTCGGACTGAGATACTCACTCCTGTTCCATCGCCCACCCATGTGAGAATGACGTAGGAGCCGTCATCGCCGTTAAACCCTGTCTGGGAGGAAGAGAGAAGACAAACTCACACATGTGACAGCTTCGCCTCAATTTTTTTGGTGATGGCCAAAAACTTCTTGACCAAATGGGGTACATGAGGCAGATAACTAGATCATCAGTTGGCTAAATATAATAATCATGCTAATTTTGGGTTTTATAATCCAATTAGTCTCTGTTAAAGTGTCGCTTCTTCTTTTAACCTTTCTTAAATAATGCAAAAAGAAGATAAAGCAAGAAATAATCATCTCATAATAAAAGTTTATATGTTCAGAAATGTATTTTTAAAGTCTAATAAAGATCATTTCTGGAAGATTCTAAAGCTTAAATGACGTCTCTGGTGGACATCACCAAACCCTTCCCACCTCAGAACAAGCACTTGAACACACCTCACCTCATGCGTGTTGTCATCCAGAACCTCGTGCTCAGCCGGGGTGAGAGGGGTCCGGCAGGATGTGAAGGGGGGACCGTGAGAAGGCCTGGGGGTGCCTGAGGAGCTGGTGCTTGTGTCCCTCCTGGGGCGTGCGCGCGCTTCGCCCTGGCTCTCATCCTGCTGAGTCCGATGGAAAGTCACCGTCCTCCCCTCGTAGCTGCTGCCTTCAGCACCCAGCAGAAGAAGGACGCACAGCCCCCACAGGACCACCAGTCTCCAGGTCATAATCCGATAGGAAAATAAGAGAAGCTCAGTACAAATTTGAGACCCAGTGATCGAGATGTTTGCCGATACTGACTCACTTATTTGTGCTTCTATTGTGGTAAGTGGGGGTGGGACGTGCTCGGACGGGTCATTAACATAAAAAGTGCTGTGTGAAGTGGTGCGTCCTCCAGCAGGTGTTTCTGCCCGCATGCAGGTGACCTGAGCTGCGAGGTGGATTTACATTACAGGTATATTTGATGGTGACGCACCTTGTGGCCCATGCAAAGACAGCAGAAAGTGGGATTACGTTTAAAGAGGGCTGTGCAGATGCGAATTGTAGAAGAAAACGCGCGCAATAGCCAGAATGGAGAAGTTCCAGGAGGCGCGAATGCATCATAACAGTCTCACTAAGTTTAGTTGTAGTGCGCACAACTGATCGCAAGAGGGCGCCCTTACTCATCTGTAATGCTTCCAGCTGGGTGAAAAAGTCTCCTTCTCAATCCAGGTGCCAGTGTGTCAGGATAGACTCATTTTGACCATTAATCCTGCAGCACCATCTTTCAAATCAGTGAGTGACTGTTTGCAGTGGGCAGAACTGAACGCAAGAGGTCGTCGTGCACTCACCCTTTATGCCTCCAGCCGAGTGAGCAGGTCTCACGGTCAGTTAGGTACAGAAAAAGGGGGTCTATTGTGTGCTTTTACGCACGGCATTATTCCTGCTGTAGTTTTCATACCAATGCGCGAGTCTGCGCAGTTGCCACAACTGAACGCAAGAGGGCGTTACGTACTCACCTGTAATGATTACAGCTGGGCGCACATATCTCTTACTAGTCAGGTGCCAAAGTGCGACTGGATAGGCTGGATAGTTCCTGCACTATAGTCTTTCAGTGGAGTTAAATGAGCCGCCACTCTTTACCAAGAGATGTCAGACAGCCGTATGAGCTACACGTGGATGAAAAAGAGGCTCATCTGGAAACCAGCTGAGACAGCAAGACTCATCCCACTACATTGACAAATGAAAACACAGTTTGATGAACGTGTGTGCTGCAATTACAACACCCTGTGGTGTAAAAGGAGGACTAGAAAGGGACACCAGAAGAAGAAAGAGAGGCCTCTAAACCTTAAAACTGGAACACAGACTCTGCTGCATTTTACACATTTTAATTTAATCCAGATGTTTACTTTATGAGACTTTTACATGACATCCAAACAAGGTAATTACAACCTGGTGGTCATAGTGGCAACATGCTGACTAAGCGACTGGAAACCACACAGAATAAAAGGAGGTCAAATCAGGCGAGTAGAGATATGCAACTTTGTGGGAACTTGGGCGGTGCGCTGCATTAAAACATGAAACATAATGCACGTGTTATGACTCATTTCAGTTGGCTACCCTCCTTTCAGTGTGGGGTGTGTGTACGTGTAAATTCTCAACCCCTAATGCAGAAAATACCTCTGCTACACTCCCTCTCCCCCTGGGGCAGAGGGGTGAAATGTGTCCACTGGGAAGGGCTTAATTGGAGGATTAACTGTTGCTCGACTGATCTAATCCAACACATTGCCCTTTTAAAGGATTGTTCCTGTTATGGGTCAAGCTCGAATAATGCTGAATCATACACTTCCCATGATTCCTGCAGTTTGAAGCAGGCTTGTTTTCTGTCCCAAAGAGTCTTATAAAACATGCTGGAGTTCTGGAAAGCACAGGCCGGCTCTGAGAGTGGCACAGTAAGAGGAGACAATCAGGTTTACGTAAAAACAAAGTTATGTATTTACAAAAAAAGTATCTAAATTAATTGTAGGCCGAATTTGGATGAGCAGATCTAAAACCGGTTTAAGAAACAAGCAGGGACTCATCATGAATAGCCGATTTTGTCACCATGTTTGGAAAGCACCGAGCCAAATGGAAGCAAAATTGATTCAGGCCACATTTCTGAACATGTGACGATCAAGAGGGAAATTACTAATAAATTTGCCGAGTTCAGGGCCAGTTCGACATTTGAAAGTCACTGCGTAGCCTTTGCAGTTTCCTCATTTTCTCCATGCTAAGCGATCTAAGCTTCTAGTTCCGTTTATATTCAGTTACAGTTCACTTCCTGGTTGTTTCTGTGGCTTTTAATGTGTTTTAACCATCAAATGACAGGCAAGAGATCACATCAGTCATTACTCGAACTGCTGATTTAAATCGGTGCTATTGATGATTTATACACAGCTTGAAGATTCAGTTAAAAGGTTTGTTCCGAACACTTTGATCTGAGTAGTGGAGAATTAACCTTCCCGCAATCCCTCATCTTTTATTCAGACAAAAAAGACCAAGTTCGTACTTGCTTTGTCTGTTGTTGGCTGCTTCACTGTGAAAACACCTTGTGCGTCAACATAATGTTTTAAATCTTCCAAAATATGGGATTTTTTTGGCAATACTGTGATACTCTGTTAATAAGAAACTGACTTTCCCCTCGAAATTCTAACATCAAATGAGTCACCTTAGCTTGAAGCCATAAAAGGCTGCCAATAAAAAGACAGCTTATAATCTATGTCCTTATCTAAGAAGAGGTAGCAGTAGGCTCATTTCCAACACCATTCCTTTTATTATAAAAATTCACATTGAAAAATACACCAATAAAATGTTATTAAAAATCCCACTTTTAGTGCAAATTGTTGTTCAGTAGTGCTGTGACATTTCTCATCACATTTGTAGTTGCCTGTACAAACCTAGCTGCCAAAGTGGATTTGACAGAGCTGAACGAACATGCTGCGGGTCGAGCGCAGAGGCTTGACAAAATCCAGAACCTGTCGAGCAAGTCGGACAGACCAGTGCCATTAGAAAGTCTCAAAGCCGGTTGATTCATCGCCATAGTATCCAGCGTGTTCATGCGGCTGCCATGTCTCCCTCATGAGCCGATGTTTTTAGTCACAGACGATCCTCTTGGCTGGTTACTGGAGGAGAGCCGTCTCTGTGTGTGGTGGTCCATCCCCAAGACGTAGTCATGGTCCTGGACGTACATGAGGCCGCCAAAGGAGTCCATGATTCCATAAAAGACAGCGAGGACGCTCAGCGCTGTTCCGATAAAGTAAATCTTAAGGACGGCGGCCACCATGGCTCCTGAGGTTGAGGGCGACTGGCTGCAAAAGGATAAGAATAGGTTAGGTACAGTTCTGGTGTGTGCTTGTGTAGATTTTTGTAGGAGGAAAGCTTATCTTCAAGGAAGCGACAGTTATCAGATTACATCAACAGGAAGAACTGAATTATTGTTGCATTTACATGATGTCGGAAATATCAAAGTCAAAACAGAGATACAAAGATAGCTTCAAAGTGTGTGTGTGTGTGTGGGGGGGGGGGGGGGGGGGAGAGTAGGACATATTAAATATTGGTGTTTCAAACAGATGCATACGACTCCTTTGATTGTTTCTTTCCTACTCTGGCTTCAAAGCATCTAAAACTCTGTTACTCTTACAAAATAACAGACAGTTCACATCAGATTGGTTACAAAAGTTATTATGCTTACATCATCTAATTTCTATACTTTACCGGGTTGACAAATTCGACTTAAAACGTATGAAACTCAAATGTTGGCGCTGAAGAAAGGAGCCTGAATGCAGCAGCAAAACGTACCAAGACCACATGGCTTTGAGGAAACAAAACACGAGACCACACAGCGTGAATAAGCATTCATCTTTTCTTTCCCCCGTTTGTACAGCATTAAAACACGGACACTCTCATTCGTTAGTTGAACTTACCAGAAGCTCGTGTTATCGTCGGTGTCTCTCTTTTTTTCTGTACCTCTTGAAGCAAAAGGCTGGATCTTTCCGTCCACAAACAACGCACACACAGATTAATTAGCGGATATTTGACGGTTAATGACAATCACCGACGGCTTTCTCGTCTTTAAAGTTTAGAAAGTCTTCATCCCAGTGAAGCTCAAGTCACCCAGCTGCTGCCTGTCTCTCTCTCTGCTTCTGCTGTGTGAACTGCGCATAAAGCTGTTCTTCATTAAAATGCGTAATCGTGACATCACGTTGTGATCTGCAGCAAACCATTTCCTGAACCTTTCAAGTAGCACTTAGCCCGAGGGCTGTTCAGGGCTTTCCATGGGGTGGTTATGCTAATTTCATAGTTAGACAGAATTCAATTCAAGGACATTTAATTTGATCTAATTAGAAATAAGTGCAAATCAAAGATAATTTGATCAGATAAGTCTTTAAAATGTTTTAACTATTTCAACTGAATTTTATGTTCAGTTATAGTTTCTGTATTTAGGTCTTATTTCCTTAAAGTTTTCTTCTAAGACATTATCATACAAAAATGTAAACATGTTTAATATTTATCTATTAATTTGTCAAAGAATGAGTCCATTTTTGCCAGACCTAACCCAAAATGTAGGCTATTTTTTTTTACCATCAAATTTAAACACAGCAGTTAGCTCAAAGTCTAACCATAAACAACAGTACCTAGCTAGCTCTTCAGAGCAGCAGTGCTTAAGCTAATGCTTAAGCGAGCATGTTAACATGCTGATGTTAACAAGTAACCTTAGTTTAGTGTTGCCTTGCTAACAATGTCAAATTAGCACTAAACAAAGTTAAAGGGGGCCATATCTTTTAAAGGGATATTCTCATATTTTGCACAGGTTTCACATTTTTAGGTGTTTATTGTTCAAGGTGAAAAAGTGAAAACTGCATAATTCTGTTTTTCCAGAGTGACTTTTTTAAAAAGGTCGCCTCTGAAATGGGCTGTTCAGAACAGCTGCAGGTTTCTACGTAGAACCTTGCTTTCACTGAAATCGACCAATCGTCATTCTCCTCAGGCTGCCTTCGTCGTTTCAACTGACCATTCCGATACCTCCTGGCGGTTCTGGCTCGTACATTTAAGGCCGAATAACTGATCCCAGAGCAGCCATGTTTTCTACAACTTTGGAGTGACAGTGCGGTGCTGCGGCCGCTCCCCCATGTGGGGTCGCACACGTGGGGGAGGGGCTATGCGGTTGCTCCAAATACTGTCAGCCAATCGTGGCTAAGGTCTGACCTTTGAACGGCAAGACGGCTTGTTCATTTTAGGAGGAAGGAGAGGCTCCGTAAAATAATTAAATTAAATATGAACACTACCACTTACCAACGTGATTCAAAAACACATTACAATGATAGAAAAGAGATTGCATAGCTAAAATGTGTCCCCTTTGATTGTTTGACGTTAAAGAGGATTAGAGATTAGTCTACAGGTTTACCTGCCTTAAAGAGAAGGCTACTACTGCCTGTTGAAAAGGTAATATGTTTTAGAAAGCTTTTGTATTTCCAGAGATAAGTGCATAAGTCTTTCTTTGAATCTGCCCCATGTGATGTCACTTGAGGCAGTCTATGATCCGACGGTAGGAGGTTAAAAAGAAGTGAGTTCACCAAACCTCTGTCGCCCACTTCCTACTACTTGCTTGAGGGTAGCAGCTCGAGGCATCATTAACTGCTACGAGCATAACTCACTCAAATCTCAAACAGAACTCTCTGCGTTTTAGTTGCATTGTGGGTAACGTAGGCCCCAGGTTTTGCCAAGAAAGGAGAATGCATGGAATAAAAATGTTGTTGAGATAATTTCTTGCTGGACAAAAGGGGTAGACAGAATGATAAGCGAACTAACATTGCCACTCATATTACTGAGATAGTTATTGCCTCCTTAATGAAACCATATCATGCCTGCAAAGCTAATTGTTTCCAAGAGGGGAAGCACCATTAAGAGTGAGATGATATCTCATGGAATATATGTTTTCACTTCCTTATTTTGGCTCTGGCAACATGAGGTCTTTGTTTTAACCTTTACGTTATCATTTGAAGTTGTGGAATGTGTTGAGAAACGTATGTGATGTTCTTTTGAGTCATAGAATAAGTAGGATTAAGCATTTATAATGAATTTTCTACCCCCACACACACTGTGGGGAAACCTTAATGGACTCGTTCAGACCTGCTCTTCACTAACATACTTGTTAGATGAACTTGTTGTCTTGTGCCATTACTGAACTGAAGGGGTTTCCAGTGCCAGAATGGAAATTCCAGATTTCCACTATGGAAAATTCCCCATTCAGAAGAATAAGCAGAGAAAAACAGGAGTGAGTGCTGTAATTTTATTGGTCGTGTTTCACTTCCACTGAGGCCTGGCTGAGTTTTTGAGGAAACTCCAGCACAGAGAAAAATCACAAGAACATTTAACTGTTGGGAAAATAGCACAGACGTTGGCCTAACCCTTAAATAATCTGTTTTCTACTGTCTAAAAAGTGTGACATTATCTGACCGTTAAAGAGAATACAACTGCAAGACATGACTCAAAAATGTTAAACATGTTAAAATGTTTTACCGCAGACAAGCCTGAACAGCTGGAAATTAGGCTATTGTTAATGGTTCCTTTCCAAAGAATACAGTCTCGTGATTTCCTAAGAAAGAAACAAAAAGCACACATAGTTGTGTAAGCAGCTTTTAGAGTCTGGGACTTAAAGTTGAAACGCTGCACTTTTTACAAACTTCCTGAAATATCCTCTCCCTCAGCAGCCAAGTAAAAGCAGCCAAGAGTTCAGATTACTCATGTAAGCACACACACGACATCCTTTTCTTTTCTTTTCACTGCCTGGATTTAAACAACTGCCCCTGAAGGAGAAACAATGGTATAATTCATACCATTTAATCCTAGGCTATTTAACTATACAACTATGTAAACACTGAAAGGCTAGTCGAACAATGGGACAGAAAGATAGGCACACCTTGTTCTACTGTCTCTGGTCTTTTTCATATGAACTGCTGATAAGGTCCAGAGAATGGGGTCATGGCATGTCTGGAGTTTCCACATCCAGATTGTCTCCAACTGAACAAGGAATATAGAGCTACAACTTGACACAGTAGAATAGAGATGGGAGGTTGGACTTGAGTTTGTATGAGTCACTCACTAAAGGGAGTCGGGTTTTTGAGTCCCTCGAGTCAGTTACGCAGAGCTTGAAACCCCCACCGACCCAAGCCCCCGTAGAGCGCACTAGAGACTTCCGTCACCCGATCGGGCTATCTTCCAGCTCAGCACTCCACTAACATTAATGGAGATTAAATGTAATCGTGCAGCTCTTCTAGACCTTCTCATTGTTTTTGGGCCTCCATTATCCTCCGTCTATCCGGGGCCAGGTCACGGCGGCGGCAGGCTAAGCAAGGTGACTAAGGCGCGTCCCTCTCCCCAGCAACGTTTAACAGCTCCTCCTGGGGGATTTCTGGGCATACCCAGGCCAGACGGGATATAGAATCCCTGCAACGAGCTCTGGGTCTGCCCAGGAGTCTCCTCCCAGTTGAACGTGCCTGGAAAACCTCCAAAGGGAAGCGCCCACCAATCAGATGCCGCCTCAACTGGCTCCTTTTGATGTGAAGGAGTAGCTGCACTCCGAGCTCCCTCCGGATGTCTGAGCTCTTTACCTTATCTCTAAGGCTGAGTCCAGACACCCTTGAGGAAACTCATTTCAGCAGCTTGTATCTGCGATCTCATTCTTTTGGTCACTTCCCAAGGCTCATGACCATAGGTGAGGGTTGGTACGTAGATCGACTGGTAAATCGAAAGCTTTGCCTTTAGGCTGAGCTCCCTCTTCACCACGACTGTCCGATACAATGCCTGCATTACTGCTGACGCTGCACAGATCCATCTGTCAATCTCACAACCAATTTTACCCTCACTCTATTTTTGGACCTAACTGGTCAATTTCTGATAGTAAAGTGAGTCATTTCGCCGGGTTTGTGGCCCTCGTTTTCCCATGATTGTGTTCGAAAAAAGTTGGGAGAGCGGGGTACTGAGTGAATGATTTGTGTAACCCCTCGATCCCACAGGATCCGTCTCCGGCGCGTTCCTCCATGCGCGTTTCTGGCGCGAGCCCTCGCCCACAGGAAGCGTGTCTGGTCCACAGCGCAGCGGCGCGCTGGCCCAAGCAGCTGGTTTTGAGAGATCACAAGATCGCGGGACAACTACATTATTGCGCGAGAACTGAGAAATCACGCGATAACATCAATGTTAGCAGAGCAAATCATTCCGTGATTTTTGTGCTTCCACCATGGAGGACTACACTACTTAAATAAAAGTGTTCTTTTTTCCAGATTTCTGAGTGTTGATCTTAAAATAAACGAAAAACAAACAGGAGTCTGTACCGGTCTGAACATGGTGTTTTATTTTGAAATGACCGGATGCTGTATGCTGCTTTCGTGTGTGACGGAGACGGATCCTGTGGGTTCGAGGGGTCTCTCCATCAGACCTTCAGTTTCGGGCAGGGAGCAAGCTCCATGCGGCGAACTGTGTGAGTGAGAACCGAGTTGAAACAAGAGCCAAAGTGGTTGTTGCTCACAGGACTAGGCTTATACGGTGGTCGAATTCGCAGTTTGCAGTGGCTAATAGCAGGTAGGAGGGGCAAGTCTGTGAATGAGTTAGTGGAGGTGAGGACTTGTGACTCCTGAGTCAGTAAAGAGAGTGGTTACTTTCGATGGATTGACTCATGACTAGCATATCACCAGAGTGGAAAAATACAGTCATAATTGGGACCAGTCAGTAGCTTACCATCAATAATTATATCATTAAATAAGCATGAGTTACACCTACTTTGGCAAAACCAGAATAGCATCAGGGAGGTTCAATCTGTCAGTGAATGCTCTTGCAATGCAATGCAAAGGAAATTTCATAGGTCATAGTTTCAAATCCAAAATTTGATAGTGTCATCCAGCCCATTACGGTTTAAGGTAGTGAGGTACGGGATATAAGTTATCATAGTTTTACCTGTTGGGACAAACAGAATCTTTACATGCAGATACAGAGAAAAACACCAACATACAGGCCTATATGTGGAGCAGAATTAGGATACCCACTGATTATTAACATTCAAAAGAGAGCATTGAAATATTTCATCATCTTGTATCCAACACATGAGGCGACCTGCATTACAAAGCCGTCCAGACTCGAGCCACACCTGAAAAGGCAATTAGTGCTGAGGCAAACTGTCCCCTTTAAGACCAGCCTCACAAGAACCGTGCTCTCCAGTGACAGATCAGAGTAAACCAAATTATAACTCAATTTAAGGAAACTTGAAAAGAATCTGACGTTATTTGTCCCCAAAGTTCAACTCTATTATTTTGTATTACAAAGAGTCGGCTCCTCAAGTGTACAAGTATAAAAACACATTGAGTTGGTATTAAAGTTGCATATTTTAATATTGCGGTATTGCTGATATAGTATGATATGATGCTGTTTTTGTATTGTATTTTTTGTGCATAAATTTAAACGTTTTTGAACCAGAAACTTTCACGCCAATAAAGTTATTGAATTGGTTTAAATTGAATTGAGAAGGCTGTGAGTCTAAGGCAACTCTTTAAATATCAGACAGAATCTACCTGTGAGTTGTAAGATGATCAATAAAAGTACAGAAACTGGCAAAGTAATGGTTTCACAGAGGCTATTTAGGGACCGGCAACAAAGATTTCTCTTTTCTCTGCGAGAACAGGGTGAACAATTACATGTGCAGAGCAGTAAGAAAACTGAATCTCAAGAAATCCCTGACTCAGGAGAATATAATTATGTATTGTGTAATAAAACATCCCACCACTAGATGTCAGTGTAGAACAGTTGAGAACACTGGCACACATGCTTCAGGCATGCAGAGTCTTAGATTGCATCATTTACGTTAGACGCAAAACTGAACCCATTTAACACACGAGCTTTAGAACGCGGTTTACATTGTATTGTATTTACACTGTTTTATAATAGGCGTTTTCTTAGAAGGCTTTCCATTGTAGAAAACAGCACAGGCTTTACTGATAAGGATGGCTATGCTTTATTCAAGGGTCAAAGCAGGCGGCGGGGAAAACAGGACCCTGAAACTGAAGCAGCAAAATGGAACGATGCCTTTATTATTTTCTGTATTTTCACCTGTGCTTTTTTGGTGATGTGACGATAGTTCATTTTTAAAGAGGCCTATTGTATCGTGTTTTATAATAATATTATATTAAATGAAACTTAGCAGGTCTTAATAGAATATAAATTATAACATTCATGGCTGCATTCCATTTAGGTGCGTCAGTTTGAGGGTCCAGGTTTTGTCAATGGAACAAAGACATCCTTAACGATGTTCGGTTCACTTGTGCTTTTTCTGCTTTCACAACTAAGCAGCATAACACACATTTAGTGAACCTTCACTTTAGTTTTGGTCTCTCATATTGTGGTTTTCACCTTTTGAAATCTGTGTCCTGCATTATACTTTGTTTAATCAATTTTCCTCACGCACTGGAGCACCGGTTGGTCGTTGGAAATATCCTGAACAAGCTGCCATGTATGGTCTTTAGTGTTCTTTGTACCTTCTGTTTAATGTGTGTGACAGGGTACATACAATGAGGATAGGGGATGGTGTTTGGCAGAGATCAAACTCCAAATGATGACATCATATTTGTTCACACACTGCAATTACTGCTTCTTCTGCCCTGCTTTTGCAGATCCAAAATGGTGCATTTTATCATTATATAGTCTGTCTTCTTTCTACTTAAATGGACAGAAGTCGTATAAAAAAACAGGACACTTCATTTCAGTCTCTTAGCTGCAGTTTCAGTGTTGTATTGATTTAAAAGAGGCCTGCACTGTGTCAAATAAGTGTGACTCAATATTAATCACAGCTCTACTGTCTTTTCACATTATCTGAGAGATAGCATCTCCAGTATCTGATCATTAACACGCACACAGTAGGAGCGCTCTTTTGTTGGGAATGGTTCCCCTTGTGTTCAATCTCATGACTCTGATTTGTCTCAGCCGGTCAATGAGCGTCCACACTGTGCACATGACGTTCATTATGATTAGCGCAATCGAATGAGAGGAGGGGCCAAGCTCGACCTGAGGACACGCACGTGAGAATTTGCAAATGCATGAGACACATTTAAGGCCAACGGTAACATGATTTAAAGCGCAGAAATGCTCCGAGCTCGTCTCACAAATGTACATTCAGATCGTATTTCGGGTTGTGAGGGATGCTTCCTTGTTTGCTATCCTCATTGTGTGGTCGAGGGGTTTCCGTTACCATGTGTTCACGATGAATGCCAGTCGTAAGTGGGGAAACTTATGAAAGCCCAGAGCGCAGGCTAAGAGGATTTTCCAACTTAACGTCTCAACAACTGTCACAAACAGGCGGTCACCTGGAGGTGATCCCTTTTGAGTGCGTGGAGGGGAATCCTTCCCACTGTCTTAACAGTACACACAAAAACATGCGAGTCAAAACATACATTCAGTAAAGTGTTTGTAAGAATGCATGCAGACCATCAGTGACTATGTAACACTGTGACACTTTGGTGCAAGCTTCACTCAGCAGCGTCAAAGTACAAGTACGTGTTGTGTTAGATTGTGGGTCTAACCTCGGACTCTTCCTTTTTTAGGACGCCGAGTGGTTACACCAGAGCTCCATTTCATGTGCACTTATTTTCGGTGTGTAATTTGGTTTCAGTCGAGCCCCCTGAGACAAACAAACAGTCCGGTAATGAACTTGTGCTATTAAAATGTGCTGCTCTCTTTGCACAGCTTGTCTCTACTCCCGCTCATTCTAATTCTGAAATCCTCTTTGTGAAAGGGCCTCTAATAGAAAGCAGGATTAACCCATACACAGAGAGCTAGCAAGACATAAAGAGAGCTTCATGGAGCACCACTCAGTCCATTCTACTTGTGCAGAAACGCTCACGGCCATGGCCGCTTTATCCCACATGTAAGTACAGAACAGTGCAGGGCCGTGCCGTGCTAATCTACCCCCCGTCCATTACCCCTGTAAAAAATCCTCCTCCAACATTTCAAAGACATCAGCACAACAGCCTCTCCACAACAACGCTCCTCTGCTGGCATCATTTCCACAGCGACACCCTCTCAGTGGGAGAATCTCCAAGGTGACGCCCTCTACTGCTGACACGCCTAGAGGTGCTGGTGCCTTTTTGTAGGCAGGTACACCCTGAGCGGGAGGCATACGGAGTCGTCTGAATCTCGCCCCTTTTTTTTCCCTGTGGGAACACCTTGGCAGCGCCATATCTACTCTGGGAAGCGGACACTGGAATTCAGATAAGAAGTACTGAGAAAGGAGTTTGCATTTGTTTTCAAATTGTAACTTTCACAACAACTTGACGTTCATGTAAATCCAGTTTTCAGGAAGCTTGTTCCGACTGAAATGTTGCTGTCAGCTGGTTGGTATTGCCACTGACTTTACAAATTCAGTTTAAAATCAAGCAACTGGCTAAGGCTAAAGGGCCACTGGACTCAGAGACTGACCTTGTGCGGACGATGGAGGGGTACGGTTTGCAGCACTTTGCTGCAGATGGAGCGAGGGAGAGCCAGCAGGTGGATTATCGCAGAATAGTGGGAGACACTCAGCCCCCACGCAGCAGTGGTTCACCCTGGGAAGGGGCGATTTATGTCCAGCAAACCTCCCATGGACATGGACATGAAACTGCAGCTCAGCGGTACAGCGCCACGCGCATCCAGGCCGGTCTAGGCCCAGAGAGGTGAGGAAATATATGGAGAAAGAGACACATTTTAGGTTCAACTCAAGCAGCATTTGAGTTAAAATACTTCTATTTGTTTCATTATATTTGCTGTTTTGTTTTTTTAACTGCTGCAGAACTAATTTCTTACCATCAGGTGTGAGAATCCTGCAAAATCGAACAAAAGATCAAATTTGTAGACTGTAGATTTGTTGTAAAAAAAATGTGTTCAGTCTGCAGAAGTAGACAAATTCCAACAATATCCAATGTGAAATAAAGTGACTGTACTTTCACTGGCCAGGAAGGCAGTGCATGTAAATAAGAGTCATGCCGTTGGGTCAGCTTACACGTCCACACACATATGCATGTAGACCTGTTTGCAAATGCCAGTGAGGTTCAATCCCCTGCTTTGGATGCCACACTCCTATCTTTGTTTGAGGCTTTTAGATAATACTTCTGGCTCATGGAGTAGATGCCGAATCAACAGAAAACGTTTTATCTCAACTTGTCAGGTGCTATTTTTAACGCGGCCCCTCGTGTACGCCGAAGTCTCTGCGATGCAACACCAAGGCAGGAGCGACCGGCGCGCTGCGGGGAGGATAAACAAGGCTGAATCAAGCAGCTCAGAATAGCTCCAGTGCATTAAAAAGAACCACTGACCCATATCTGCAATGACCCACATTTAATTTGACACATACACAGAGTGGGAAACGGATCCCCCTGAGTCACCTTGGCAGACATATCTAGAAAGCTGAGATTAATATAGAACAAGGGAGGACTTAGACGCTTATTGGGTTACAGGAAAGACTAAGTGGTTCTTTATTTCATTCAACATCTAAAATGTCAGATACGTTTCTCTGCAGCCCCATGAATGGCACACATTAAATATTCTTTGCATCTGTAAACTTTACTTTGCAGGTTCAACATATATAAACAGTCTCTTATCTGGCACATGCATAGCTGACATATTGTGTGCCAAAGTTGAAGGTGGCAGCAAACTAAATAAACTCCATATTCCCAACTCTGAGTCATAATCCTTAACTTCTGACAGGTGTTTTAAGTGTGCCATCTTCAGCAGCTCCATTATAAATCCAATATAAACCATATATTTGGCTGAACTGCAAAGAATATCCGCGTCACATTGCAATTGGTTTAGTCCGAAATGCAGGATTATTTAGAGTGATATCTTCTGCTTCATGAAGCTGTGAAAGCGGCGATAAAAGTCACTGACGGTCATGGTTCTAGCGGTGAGAATGCAGCACTGAATTTCTGCCTGCGACTCGTGCCAACTGCGCGTCCCGTCGGCAGCTCGATGACGACAGCAGCGTGCTGATATTGTGTCAAGTAATGTGAATGTGTGTGCGCTGGAAAAAGACCGTGTGTGACTGTGTGTGCGGTTTTATGTTGCTTATCTTGGAAGCGACTGCCGGGAACTTACTGTATCTTCTGCAAGCATAAGGGGGAGTGCACTCAGCAATTTTATTTTGAAGGACTACAGCTGAAAAACTTTAGACTTCACAGTAAATTATTAAAGAGGCTATAAAAGATATGTTTTAATTTTGACATGTCATTCTCTTCAGTTCGGCCGTGTATTCTTGGTATAGCCTATAATAGAACTGCTTTGTACAACACACTGAAAGCAATGCTCGGGATGCACAATTTATGAGGCTATTTTATTGCTATATCAGCTTTTGTACTGTATATTTAGGCATTAGAACAAAAAGGGGTCATTAAATTTGATCCAAATCAAGACATTGTGTCACTCTGCATAAAAATAAGGAGCTATAGGATGGTAAGTTATAAGCTGCCTGAGCTACGGCGTGTTACTTGCTGCTTCTCTGCACACCGATCATGTGAATAAAACGTGGTTTCCCTTGGCTCTTCATTACACTTAATCCACTTTAGACGATTGGCATATGACCAAAACTCAGACAGTGCTGCTTTAAATCAGAAGTTTCTCATTAGTTAAGAAAAATTAAGACATGAAGGTTCTCAATGTAGGCTACCCATCTGCATTCGACAGTTGGTCTGATTGAGTTGCTTAGCCACAGGCAAACACATGGGGATGTATTATAAATAAGAAAAAAAATATATATAAATAAAAATATTATAAATATTAATATCATATAAAAAATCAATACCCTACATCCATTGACTATATAAAAAGCTATTCTGCAGTATACAAGTCCTATATTCAAAATGTTACTGGAGTTAAAGTACCAAATTATTATCAAGAGAAAGCACTTTACAGCTCCTGTGAGGGACTTTCAGTTTGTGTTGGCGCCCCCTGTGGACAAAGCCGTATCTCCAATCTCTTTGCTGATTTTGTCATGCACGGTGGTTTAAAAAAAATAATCTCATCAGGCTTTGTTTTAACAGTCACATGTATCACTCAATTTAGATTTTTGCCCTGGAAAATGTAAACAAAGGCAGCGTGCAGTTAATCACATCATCTGACACTAAACCCCCACCCACCCCCGACAGCTGATTCAGGCCCCACAGATAACTATATAGAAATAATCAATCTTGTTGCTGATGGTCTGGTTTGCTTTTGTAGGCCATATAGAGTAATCAGAATAAATTCCAGTCTGTTACATAAGCAGATAAAATCTCCTCACAGTAGCTTTTAAGTATGTAACATGCTATTTGAATTACAATATCATTGCAGCATTTTAATGTTGTTACAGTTACAGGGGACATATTGTAGCTACACAGACTGTTGGAAAATAGTATTTTATAACAAGGCAGAAGGGTTGGTACGTAATTCCCTAATCTGAAAAGTACTACTTAACTACTTAAGACAGTTTAATATGTGTAAAGTGGTAAAAAGCACAGCATATCCCCCTTTTAAATGTAAGATATAGAAGCATCAAGTCAAGTACCTCAAAACAGTACCTAAGCACAGTACAGTTCCTAGAGAACATTTACAAAGTCACTTTAAAACTAGATTGATAAATAGCTAAAAAAGGGAACCATCTTAACTCAAATAACCTTACCACATGGTGCCAAATATAGCCCATTGATTTGGAATGAGCTGTTTTTATAAACCGGTCTGCCAGCATTACAGTCATGAACTTTCACGTGAATCACACTTATTGCACACACAAGTAACCAATTTCGTTCCACAAATGGTCCTAAATATCACAGCAGCAAATCATAGGGTTAAACCCGCCTCTGTGAGGAGAGGGGATGTGACGCTGCTGGTACATAACACCAACACGCTCTGTCTGCTGCGACAGGCAATCACTTCTGACACACTTTGCTGCTGACCTGTACTTTATCATCTTGGAGCCACGAACGACCAGTGTTTTCATCCAGTTTCTTTTTCAAGGTAGAGGAAAATACTGTGTCTAGTCTATTCTCGTTGTTTTCATCCCGACGTCTGTAGACTCACAGCTGGAAAGTTGCTTCCCTTCAGCCAACGTGGGCATCAGCTCCCTAAGGTAGCTAGCTAACGTTACTTGGTACAGGAAAAGAGGTCGGAGTTTACGTTAGCCAAAAAGTTACATATTTTACATATTACGTATATAAGACTGGAAACGGTTGCTTTAAAGTCTGGTGAACGTTTTACATCGGTCGAGCTAAAAATAATCAAGCCGCTAATGCTAAATGCTAACATGCTTCCACATGGAAGTACAACGTTTACGTGGTCAGGACCCAGCTTATGTCTCATCTTCAGAAAGTTCAGTTACATGCAAGATCATCGGGTTATTAACACAGATAGAACAGTTTTATAGTAGAGTCTAAGGGACAGATGTAGCCTACTTATTTATCCTGATATCAAATTCGATGAAGTAAAATCACAATTGTATCTTAACTTAACCAAAACGACATAAGTAGCTTAAATTAATCTGAGAGCTTTAACGCACTGGAGCCCTTAGCGGACATGCATCCATACATTTTATTTACGAGTAATTTCTGAAATGTATAGATGCATGTCCGCTAAGGGCTTCCGTAATAAAGTATAACTATGAAGACTTGGATAAGGCAAACGTGTTCACTATGTAACATCTGTGCTTGTGAAAACATTGACACGTCTACACGAGGCCTTGGTTAACGTGCTTGTGAAATAATCATTTTACGTTACTTAACTGGATGCTGGTTTTGTGAGTACCAGCCATATTTTCAGTTGGCCGTTATACCGTGTCCTATCTTGTGACCAACGGTTATCTAACATTCATTTATTATTAGCCCAGGCTAATGGTGTTACATATTAAACTAGCTTGTCGTTATGGTGACTATGTAAACCTAAACCGATGCTGTGTGTAATGAGGTTAAATAATAATGAAATAATGTTTATTTCATCAAATTTAATGGCTGGTATTCTCCTTTAACGGCTGGAATTCTAAAAATAACGTACCATCATCTCTCCGTCTCGTTCCCAATGATGCTCATGGAACATAAATGTATGATGTAAATGTATGATACAATATCAACCTGCATGCACTCACATGCTGTTGGCATGACTCCGACCTGCAGCGGAAAGCAAAACCAAACTCGCTTTAAGTCTCTGCCAAAATAGTGTTGAAGAAATATGTTATACGTGATAAACAATATTCTAGATTCTGAGCTACATTAAAAGAACCACTCCTTAATTCGGCATATATTTAAGACTCTCATTGTTATAAAATATGCGATTTTATAATTGATTTAGCTATTATTCCCAAACTATTTCTCTAAATATATGTATAGGCTTGCTAAACTCTAATGTGTGGTGACTTTAAATATAAACAAATTTTTAAAATATAAATTTATGACCTCCGAGTGCTGCTTAGTGAAAGTATCTGCTTACGATTTACAGTGCGTTGACCAGATGCACTTGTGAGGCAAGAGATGTGGGACATGGATACTAGCACGGATAATGTTTCACGGATTACCAGCAGTGAGGATGCTGCGTTGTCGTTTGACTGCACAAACAACAAAGACAGGTCTGCTCTAAATTAACATTTTGTAGACTACGTACGTGCAGAGCAAGCTGCTAATGTTTGCTAGGTAGTGATAATGAAATGTAGGTCACGAGGCCAGTTACTAGACAGACTGATACGCTCGAGCCGAGGCAATACGATATTTTGAAGCTATTGTGCTCTTATTTAGACAAGGTTTTAATTAATATGCTCTTATAAACCTGTATCAACCCTTTATACAAATCGAAACTAGCATTAGCTTAGCTGCAGTGGTTCAGTTCTATGTTAGTGGGTCACGCGGCCATATTTTGCTTCACAGGCGGTCGTGTGAGGACTTCTGCACTGTTGTCATTTGCCATTATGCGCTCAATTTACGTGTTGAAAATATTATGGTTTAATTTTGTTGACATGCAGACACTGAATTTAGGCTCTGTTTCTTTACCTGCAAAACACGGATTAGGATTTATACAGTGACGTATACGTGTTTGTGGTTCTTTCAGTGTGGTAACGGTAGTTTTACCACGTGACATCGCAGAAGTTTTCACAGAATCAATGTCAGTTCAACATTGTTACTTATTTATTACTAGAATGATAAGAGCTTGTTTTTTAAAGCAGAGGAAGCAGTTGCATCTTGCACCTGCCACGCATGCGCACTGACCTATGTCTGGCAGAGACATGTTCATGTTGCTATGGTTATGTCTTCCTGTGAGAAGGTCACTTAATCTCTGCCTGCAGAGTGGATGTCTAGTGTTCTTGCAGAGCATCATTTTCCTGTTTCTAGGTAAACATCTGTAGCTGACTCTCAGGCTGCACAGTTAATTGAAGTTGCCTCTTATTGTCATTTGGCAGCATGGCGGATTACTTAATCAGTGGTGGTACAGGCTACGTGCCTGAGGATGGACTCTCAGCTCAGCAGCTCTTCTCGATTGGAGACGGCCTAACATACAAGTAAGTTTCCCTGCATCAAAACTTTGATTTATTTATCCGCAATCTCAGTAAAGTTATGAAATTAATTCAAAGTAAGGCTCCTGATTTTAAAGCCTCACCTGCGCGCTATAGTGGGTGAAGTGTACGCAGCAGTGCATAGTAATGGCCAACACATTTTGAACCAGCAGATCTGACCAACAGTGCGTTGTCTCCGATGGTCATACGGCTGAAGAGCTATGCTCTAAAGGAGATGGGTTGACTTACAAGTGAGTAAAACAGTCGTCTTTAAATCGTTTTGAATCTGTCCTGTTAAAAATCCTTTGTCTCTCCGATTAGGAAATTCATAAGGGGGAAGCAAATGGCTGTTCTTCTAAAGACACTTTACTATGACTGAACAAATTCATGCCAAAATCTCAATCTGATGTCATGAAAGGGCATGAATGCAGAAGATAAATGGAAGGCTTGTTTGAATGCTCTACCTGATCTTTGTCATGGGGATCAAATTTGCTTCCTGTGCTGCATAACTGCATTATTAACTTCATCTATCCATCTTAATGCACAGCCTGTCCTGTGAATGCAGCACGCATGACAGAACAGCTCGTGCTTTTTCTTATAAATACTCTTCTTTGATTAAAGTACTAATCATGCACTAATTTCTCACTATTTACTCAACCCAAATCAACTCTAAACATCTTTTAGTGCTTGAACTCATCACTGAGATGACTTTCTTTACTTCTCCACGAAATCATCCTTTAATTTTCTCATTTATAAATGAAAAGCTAAGCATTGTGCACCTCTGTTGTAATGGTTGTTGGACACAGAGAAGCTTTTTCTCTTCTAAAACTTCCTCCTTAATCCATCACAGTCTTTTACCTCTCAGCCAAAATTCCTAACAACCACTACAATCAATGCTTAACATGCCATGCTTTCTAACCCGCTTCATCGTCTGCACAACAAAACCACATTTTCATGTAATGACTCAACCTCAGCTGGAAGAAATTGCCTGTTAAAAAAGCACAAATTCATGACCTCTAACCATGCTGTTCCTGCTTAACACAAGCTAATCGAATAGAGAACGTGATTGAGTGTGTCCGCGTGTGATTGAATAACCTTTCCAACAGCGTAATGAAGGGCATCACGGTCAAAGGAAAGTTTGCGCACATGATAGCCTGCACTGACATCATGTGGGTTTCAGGATGAATTGGGGTGGATGGGGTTTAGTTTGAGGACTTAAGAGATTAGCATTACAAATTTTAAGCCATTTATTCTCTGTCCTAACCCGTTAACTTAGTGTGATGGCAGAAAATAGCGATTGGGTTTCACTTATTGCTAGATTTCTTATGAGCAGATGTAAGTTTCTGGCCACTTTTTCAGCTTAAAAATCTATACATTACCAAATCGTCTTGATCAAAACACCTCTACTGTACAGTTTATCTCTGTGCTTTTGTCAGTTAGAGATAAGCCACCAAGAGAAAATGAAAAACAGACACAGGAAGACGGCTTCCTGCGCTATTGACATTGTCACCTTCAACCAGGTGCAGAAATCATGTCCTGGGCATGAACATGAACTTCTGTTTTTTACCTTACACTTCTGGTAACGTTCAGAAAATGTCTCTAAAGTGCACCAGAGTACAGAAAAAAATGTCTCGGAGATTTCTTAGCTGTTAACTAGGATGAACTGCATTTTCTACACGTAGACACCTGTACAAAAAGGTGTGTGTAATCAAAGAGTGGGCCACTTTCTCATCAAACAGGTTTGACCTTTTTAAAACCTTAAAGGCAAACTCCTTGACAAACATTAAACAACTGTTTTTTAATCATAATTAAAGTTAACTACTCCAGACACAGGGCTGGGTAAGTGCAGATATTTGCGCATATGACAGAGCTTCTCGTAGCATTTCTGCTGCTCACTGTAGTTTAATGATAATCTTTTGTCTAGACGTACCAATGAAAGTGATGCGAGTCAGACTTACAAATGTTTGTCATTGACAGTCATACTGTTTCAGTTGCACCTTCAATTATAAATCACATGGTGCCACACCCGTAGAAGCTTTAATGTGAAGTCCATGCACAGACGGGTATCTGCACAAGCAGAGGAAGACCAGTCGCGGCCTTGAAACACTCCCGCTCGGCATCACCTATTTGGCTACATTTAACATTCAAATTAAAACCATAATAATGCATCAACAAACCAGAGTGTTTTTCTTAACAATTCAAACCAGCACAATGAGCTCTGGTGCAGTCAGTAGATCCAGCCTGCGCGCTGCAGCCGTGGTTTGTGGCTGCCGCTAATTGCTAGCAGATGTCTGCGCGGCTCCCTGATTGTGTTTTATGTTGATGTTTGTGGGTGTTTGGGCTCCGAAGTGAGGGGAAAACCAACTGGACTCCTCCTTCGTCTGTGTCCTGCGCAGAGTAACTATTTCAGTGCTTTTATACACCCACACTGAGGCAGCAACGTTTGTTGACTTGCCAGCGCTCCAATTCTCATTTTAACCTGAAGTGATCAATATAAACCTGTTTCACATGTTCTCATTCTGTACTTTCCCCTGCAGTTTTCCCCGACAGGGCATACAAAGCTCCCCTTATTCGTCCATGTCTCACTCAGTCTTCTCCCCTTTCCTGTTTTTTTTACACCCATCTGCGAAAAACCACAAAATACTTAAAGGCTCTGGTTGGAAAACGAGCGCACCATTCCTGTGTCTAGCTCTGCTTCGCCGCACATTTTGTTTAACCTCTCGTGAAAGGGAGCTGAAGAAATGCGACTGTATCTTTTTTCCAAGTACAGAACACACCCAGCTCTTCCCAGTGTCAGGCACTTGGAAATATTCTGGGAAACATGAGGGGACAGTAAAGTGTATCTAACAATAGGCTGCAGGCTCTAAACTGTGACATTGTTTAAACTGTTAAACAGAGAAAGTTATCCTGAAGTCATCAACAAACGTTTTTTAATATTCTAAATCAATGTTTTCTGCACCTGTCTCACCTTTGCTCGCCCAGTTATCTTGCACAGAAGATCTCCGAATTGATTGCGTTTCAAATCTCCACACGCATGACATATGAACATTTGTATGCTCTGTTTTTCTTGGAGATAAATTACAGTTTTGGGTAACTGTTAAGGTCCTGGTATTTATATGCAGTGTGTGTGTGGATGCTTTAAACATTTAAACAAGTTGCTTTAGCCCCTAACTCTGCATCTTCTTTATGTCTTTCAGTGACTTCCTGATTTTACCTGGCTTCATCGACTTTACCTCAGACGAAGTGGTGAGTATTGCCATGTGCATTGAAATATTAAAGACACAATTTAGAGTAGAAAAGTGCAGGAAGCTCTATACTGCTTAAAGGGCCAGTTTGCTGATTTTCAACCTCAGTCCTATCATGCTATTAAGGGGAGCTAATGCCATTATGCTAGGACTTTTTTTTTCGCTCTGTGGCTTTGGGGGACGCTATCTGCTTCTCCAAAGACCAGAGACGCCCGCCGCCGATGTCATGTGTCGTTCAAAATCGTCAGGTTTGAAATGTAGACTGCAGACCTGAAGATTTTTTAGACGATCCCCCGGTATGTTCTCGTCATATTTCGGATTCTGTCCCGCTCTGAGCCGTTGCCTGCAGCGAAAAACGGTAGTATTTCACTCCAGCGTCTCTCGCTTGGCCTGTTCTTTCAGAGGGAGGGGCGTAATGCACCCTGGGTGTTGTAGGAATGTAGAATGGGCTAAACCACAAGCTGCTTGGACAAATTTCTCCACATCTATGGCGCCGATTTCCAATATTATTGCTTCTATCGATTACAGAGAACACCAGCTTTGACTGACAGTGGCTTTTCTGGGCCGTTGGTTTAGCTCAGTTGGTAGAGCAGGCGTCCCATTTAGAAGAGTCCTCAATGCATTGATTGCAGGTTTGACTCCCGTTCTGCTGATCATTTGGTGCACGTCATTCCCCACTCTCTACTCCCCACATTTCCCGTCTCTCTTCAGCTTTCCTATCAAATAAAGGCAAAAAATAGCTTCACTTAAGTGTCACATTTTAGGAGCTTTGCTCGGTATTTTGTGCGACAAGCCAATCAGCCACTCAGATTGATGAAAATTGTAACATCCCCGTGTCTTCATCCCTCCCACTTTCTCAACCACCAGCTTTACAACAGAGTCTTACAAACTACTCGACTCCAGACCTCAGCGTCATTTCATAACCACGTCTTGTACCGAAATAGTCTTGTTTGTGCCCGTTGAAAACAGTCTGCATCACTTCTTCTCCCCTTCGCTGCGCTGCTATTTTTGCCCGATGTGGTCACCCACCGGCTGCTCCCTCGCCCCTCGTGTTTACTTTTGTGTCTGCTCGGTTGCTCATCCAGCTCTCCTAACAGATGACGGGAGAGTTAATCCCTTGGCTTTGGATGAAATCCCTCTTTTCTGCTCTGTCCTTCTTTAATTTAATTGATATCTGTAATCTCTCTCTGTTGCCTTTAGTGTTACGGAGTGAGATGCTTGTCTGCTTCATCGTGTTGTCATGGGTTAGTTGTCTCCACAGAGTCTTGCTGCCCTACTTTTTCACTGCATAGTGAGCGTATTCAAGCTTGAATAACGCAAATGCTTCCACATTTGGCCCGAGTGGCGACTCTGAATGAAACACAGTCGTTTGTGCTGATCACTTTCTAGCTTCCCTGTACCGTGTAAGGTGTTAGAAACACAAAGTGTGCGTCGAGCCGTTGTGGGAAATTCTTCGGGCGCGTGATGTTTTCGCTCTTTCCTAACTCTCAGTTGAATTTAGCAGGTGAGTGCAGAAGTGATGTAAGCACCTTCTTCTTCTTGTACCTTCACCGTGAACCCCTCCTGAGAAAACGTCCCTAGTTTATGTCTGTCTCAGATAAAGGAGGAAAAGCTTGGACACTGCAGAGCTCGTTTGCTAGTTTCCCATGTGCAAGGAATGTCTTTATTTTCACACACAGGGGGAGATAGCAGAATCTGGCGCTGGCTGTTGTGGGAAACAGTGAGATGTGAGTGTTAAATGTGGTTGTTGGAGATACAGTAGTACGGCTCATTTCCATTTTAAAGATAGGGTTCGGTTTCTGTCCCTGAGAGGAAGCAGCGTGTCTCTGATGGACTATGTGTTTTAATAAAAGGAGCATAACACAATAACCTTTGAACCCTACTAAATTTAGCTTCCTCTCATTCGAGGTTTGTCCTTTTTAGTGTCAATAAAAAAGACCAAGGTATTTTACACTTGGCATACATATCTGCACAGCATCTCCCAGGTTCAGTCTGCCCCCTGGTGGTGCATGTGGAAAATAACAGACACAAATTCCTCTTCAAACTGGCCTTCTCCTCTCTCAGGACCTGACATCAGCGCTGACCAGGAAGATCACATTAAAGACCCCTCTCATCTCCTCCCCCATGGACACCGTCACAGAGTCGGCCATGGCAATCGCAATGGCGGTAAGACGCACTTCTTTGCCTCAAGTGAACTATTACTGATTTAAAATTTTTAATAATTCTAACTTATTGTTGAATTCTGCAGCTAATGGGAGGCATTGGCATCATTCACCACAACTGCACGCCGGAGTTTCAAGCAAATGAAGTTCGTAAGGTCAAGGTAAGCTGTCTTTATGCTACAAACTTCTAAAGTATTCATGTTGGCTGCAGTAGTAGTAGCAACAGTAGTAGTAGTAGTGTTCTAATTGTCTTGTTGTCATGATTGTTCTTTACACAATTAAAGGATTAAAGTGTTAGCCTAACAAAACCGGATTAATCTCCTACATCAGCCACACCTTTGACGTGTCCTCTCATCCTGTCCCCGTTTAGGTCCTGGTAATTGTCTTCCATCTGTGTGTGTTTTCTTTGTAACCTGTGTTTTGTTGTGTGTGCGCTTATTAATGTGTATTCATCATCGTGTGAGGGTTTTGCACGGCTTCTGCTGCTTTTGCACAAAGAGAGGGAAAGACATAAGTAATGACTCGGTTCGGTGTGGTTCGTCTCGGTTTTTCAGAGGTTCGAGCAAGGCTTCATCACGGACCCGGTCGTGATGAGTCCGCGCCACACGGTCGGCGACGTGTTCGAGGCCAAAGTAAGACACGGCTTCTCCGGTATTCCTGTCACAGAGACGGGCAAGATGGGCAGCAAGCTGGTGGGCATCGTGACCTCCAGAGATATTGACTTCCTGTCCGAAAAAGACCACGGCAGACCTCTGGAGGAGGTCCGTATTTCTTTGCGTTTTTAAGAAACCATACATCCAAAATGACTTATTGTTTGCAACATTAATCTAGATTTTTATCTCCAGGCTATGACAAAGAGGGACGAGTTGGTCGTGGCTCCAGCCGGTGTTACACTAAAAGAAGCCAATGATATCCTGCAGCGCAGTAAAAAAGGTGAATATAATACAGTATATCATGTGTCACAGCAGCCTTTTTGTCTCTCTTTGTCATTTCTAAACCTCACTCTCACTTCCTCTGTGACCAGGCAAGCTTCCCATTGTAAATAACAACGACGAGCTGGTGGCCATCATCGCCAGGACGGATTTAAAGAAGAACAGGGACTATCCGCTGGCCTCTAAAGACTCACGCAAACAGCTGCTGTGTGGAGCCGCCATCGGCACCAGGGAGGACGACAAATACAGACTGGACCTGTTAGTGCAGGCTGGGGTGGATGTGGTCGTACTGGTGGGTACCATCTTGATAGCTGAAATGTGCTTGTTCGTATACCGTGCACTAAATACTGTTTTTAAATGGTAATATTAAAGCTCATGTGAGGAGTTTTTTACTCCTGAAACAGACTGAAATTAATTCTGATGACTCTTTATGAGCTACAAAAGCAAACCAGCCCATCAGCGACAAGATTGGTTATTTCTTTATAGTTATTTTTAATGCCTGAAACTGCTGCCTTTGTTTACATTTTCCAGGGCAAGATTTTAAGTGACTGATACATATGACTGTAAAAGAAAGCAGGATGAGATTTCTAATAAAAACCATCACTCAAGCATGTACAAGACGAACCGAAAGTTCCTCAGAGTAGCTTTAAATATCAACCGAAAGCACCAATAAATTACCATCTAAATGTTTGTCTTTATTTTATATACACTGTGTGCAATGCTTTGACTGTATCATCTGTTTAGTCTGCTGAGTTTTGAATCCAATGCCATTGTACTGAAATCGTGTCTGCTTTTGCATCTGCAGGACTCTTCACAAGGAAACTCGGTGTATCAAATCAACATGATAAATTATATTAAACAGAAGTATCCAGAATTGCAAGTGGCGGGAGGAAATGGTGAGTTTGCTGAAACAGGAAACACTTTAGAATGCTGGGGGTTTTTTAATCACTTAAAGATCTCAGTTTTGTTTTCATTGGCGGCTCCTATGGCGATAAACGGTAATTGCGGGAGCACACTTCCCAGATATCCGGACAGTGCTGCATGTGTGACGTCCACGGTTGGCTCCGGTTGTAACTCTTGATTTTCCTCGCTGACGGTCGCTTTCCTTTTTAGACTGTTTGCTTCATCTGAGCGTTGAGTTTGTTTCTTTTTCTTTGGATTTTCACTTATTGTTGAAGTTGTATCTGTAGTCATCCATCTTTTCTTTGTTTGTTCAGCCATAGTAGATTACTGTTTACTCGCTTTAACTGGGCACAGAGACCCAGTCTGTAATACTGCAAATGCAAAGCCTTCATTCGGCGATAGATAGTGACTTAACAGACATTTATTTAAATGATTATTACTTTAATGTATCAGTGGAAATGTAGTTTTGTCAGCAGAATTAGATTTTTTACACAAACCATTTCCCTGCTCTTTTTTTGTCAATTGAATTTAACACGTTGAACATAATTGCTGACTGTTTCTATCCTCTCCCTCGCCTGCAGTTGTGACAGCAGCCCAGGCAAAGAACCTGATCGATGCTGGTGTCGATGCTCTGAGAGTCGGGATGGGCTGCGGGTCCATTTGCATCACACAGGAAGGTACTGAAGGCGCTGTTGTTTTTCTCCTGAACACAGTTAATTTATACACAGGGAAGAGAATTAATTAGGATTAGGGAGCACAAATCCGAGTACGAGTTCTATATCTGGCTACAAACTACAGCAAGATGAAAAAGGTTATCAGTTGCTAATGGTAACAGATACCCTGAGACCCCATTCTGTGTTGCCATGGTGACCGGGCTCTCATCCTCCGACTGGGTCACGTTCACCGACAGAAACATGAGAGTGAAGCTGCAGCGAAAAGGACACAAATCTAATAATATCTGTGTTAGTTAACAAAGACACAAACCCTGCTTTTTTTTATAAGCTCATTTCTGTTTCTCTGATGTTTTGACATGTTGCCTAGGATACCTGTTTTTTTTTTTTTTTTGTACCTGACTGTTTCCATGGCAGTCATGTCAAATATCTTTTCCACTGTCTAGTCATGGCGTGCGGGCGGCCCCAGGGGACCTCGGTGTACAAGGTAGCAGAGTACGCCAGGCGTTTCGGTGTGCCCGTCATCGCTGACGGCGGCATCCAGACTGTGGGTCACGTGGTGAAGGCTCTGTCTCTCGGAGCGTCGACTGGTGAGAAATCAAAGATCATGACACATATAATGTAGAAAGCATCCAGCTTGTTAATCATAGAAACATCCAGGCTTCTTTACAACACAGCTGTGAGGAGGTTAGATTGGATAATACAATCATAATTCTCCTCCGTCTCCCTCTCCAGTTATGATGGGCTCTTTGCTAGCGGCTACCACAGAAGCGCCCGGGGAGTACTTCTTCTCAGACGGTGTGCGGCTGAAAAAGTACCGCGGCATGGGCTCCCTGGACGCCATGGAGAAGAGCACAAGCAGCCAGAAACGCTATTTTAGGTATGCAGGAGTGAAAAGCCACGCTCTCAGAGAATGCTGTGATACAATTGGAGGAAAATTGACTGATGTGTTTCCACAGTGAGGGCGACAAGGTGAAAGTAGCCCAGGGTGTGTCGGGCTCGGTCCAGGACAAGGGCTCCATCCACAAGTTTGTACCCTACCTGATAGCCGGCATCCAGCACGGCTGTCAGGACATCGGGGCAAAGAGTCTGTCTGTCCTCCGGTGAGTTGTGTTTGTGTGTGAAGTAAAAGTCTGAAAGAGCAGCTCCAGTCATGTTTTAAGACATATAAAATGCTCTGCTTGAAATAATAAATGTTCATCATATGTTTATGTTGCATCTCCTCCTTCTGTCATCTTGTTGAAACTTAGCTAGCTTGTTAGCTAGCTAGTAACGTTAACGTTAGTAGTCAGCAGTGAGTTTGCAAAAATTACAATGATGGTTACAGCTGGCTCGTGCACCGCCGAAGTGGTTGCCATAGGTTACACATAATGATATGAATAGCGTCACCCCTTCCAGTAACGGGATTGGCACCTTAGGTTTGTGACATCACAAACCTGCCAATCTGAAAACGTGTCGTTCAGCCCGTCCTTGGTACACTGCAGTTTAAAAGCAGACAGGCCCAGCCATGGAGATGGATATGTCTTGTAGCACATTAAGAACACCACATGGAGGTTAAACACTTGATGTTCACTGGAGGGGGTCTTTAATACAGATTTCAGCTGTTATTTTGTAACATAATATCAAATGTTTTCCTCAGCTCCATGATGTACTCGGGAGAGCTGAAGTTTGAAAAGCGCACCATGTCTGCACAGGTGGAGGGAGGAGTTCATGGTCTCCATTCGTAAGTACAAAAACGCACCAAAAGGCTTCTTTGCTGCTTGACATCGTTTGATTTATCGTGCCAAAAACTTTAGAGTTTGCTTTATTCTGGGAAAGAAACAACTTGTGATCTAATTTTATAGTGTTTATAAATATGAATCTTTACTTTGTCCTCTGTAGGAATCATGCACAAAGATGTATGACTTAAAAGTTTATTCACTACAATCAAAATTGCAATATTCTGTGTTGTTCCCAGTCGCACAAAAACAATTATAGTGTGTTTTTACACTGAGGGTAGGTTATGTTAACTGCCAGTGTCTTACGCAGAAATGGGAACTCTAAAATGTGGTTTTTTTTGTTTACGCTCATGTATGATTTCATCATTGCGTTGCTTAGAAACAGCTTGGCTCCTATATTGCTCTATTTCCTGTTGACACTGGCAAAGCCTACATTGGAAGATAAACCTGTCTACTGTTGCAAGAAAGTTGCAAGAAAGAGGGTTTGACAACCAGCAAGATTAGTGTTGTCTCTCTTGCATGTCTCTTACACAAATGCAAGCTATGACCTTTATGCCAAACGCATGCTGTAAACAAGTTGATGCAATTTTCTGAGGTAAAATGAGTCGTTTGCGTAGTTGTTGCAGCATGTTTACTCATTTCTGCAAAAGCAAGCGCTTAATTACGTTCAATTCTTCTTCTCTACAGTTTCGAGAAGCGGCTTTACTGAACGGGGGGGACGAAGTGCACACCATCGATGCACGTGACACACCCAATCTAACAGTGACCAAATGTTTAAATCGCCACTAAAAAAGAAACCGCACCACCCACTACACCCTCTCTGCCCTCCCCTGCATCTGCCCTCCGTTACCCTCTCTCTGATCCAAGCCGGCTGCGTTGGGGAGGACAGAGGCCACGTAGTGAAGTGAGAACCTTCAAACTGACACCCGACTTTCTGAACGCCTGGGATTTTGCACACAAGAAGCGGCGCATCAGGGTTTTCAGAACGACACACCTGTATCTTGAGTATGCAGCCGATCTCATTGTTTGCGCGTGTATGTTGATGGAAGTGAGAGAATGAACTGCGTGCATGTTTGGTGAGTTGAGTGTGTCTGAAGTAGTTAAAAATGTGTTTGGGGACAAGCAAAGTGAAGGTGCACTGGGTTCTTCACCCTGTTGTTAGTAGTGAATCTAAAGAAGCCTCGATGCAGATCCTGTCCGCATATTTCTTTGGTTGTTTGGGGGATCCATTCTTGCCAGCTTGCTCGTAAGCCTCTCACAACCCCAATCTTAAACACGCACGCACGTATGTGCAGAATACAAGACAAAACACTTGTTTTATGTGCAGTGTGTTGGTGTATCATGGCAATCTTAGTTTTTGCATTTAAATTCACAGGTTTAAGCTACTGAATAAGCTGTAGCTGTTTTTATTTCAGCGCATATTGTTTACTTCCTGTATTGTGGATCCTGAGGTACGAAATCTTGCCATGCCGATTATCCAGATGACTTTGCATCCTGAACCCCACGGTCTTTACCGCTGTGGACGATCATTTTCCCTTCAGACATCTTGAGCCAAATATTTAGTGTCCCATCTCAGTGCATTGTGTTCATATGCTGAGCATGGAGGGGACCAAAAGCTGAAGATCAGGTATGTTCAGAAGAAAAACAAAAAAAACTAAAATGCATCAAATCAATCAAGAAAAGTTCGCAATGAGAAGGACTTCTCTGCCCGTAATTTGAATACTTTTAGATAAGACTTTATATTAAACCTGTATAGTCTTGTGGGGGCTTCAAATTGAGCATGAAGTGTTTTTGATATGCATGTTTGTTTTTTCACTTAGCCAAACATGGCTGTATTTATATTCTGCTTCAGTGTAATTGCATACATACTGCCAAGTGTTTTTACACTGTCTCCGACACTCTTCTTTTGTAATTTCAAAACCAAATTTGCCGCAACAAGTCGCCTGTTACCTTGTTCATTCCTGCGTCTTTTGTGTGGCATCAGTTCTCTTCTGTTTATTTTCTTTCACGTTTTGTTTTTTTCTTTTTACCAGAGATATGCCTTGAAACTCGGACGGATAAAAGCTGCGCATGACAGCTCAGTGAAAATGCAAAATGCTACACGCCCTGTCGCCTCCTTTTCTTACTTTTAAATTCGCTATGTTTGTTATCATTCGGCTTATGTAGGAGTACGCTTTTTCTAACATTTTCATACTGGATGTCCTTTTTTTTTGCCAGATGTAATTTTTTTTTTGTAATAAAAAGTCCCAGATTGTAAATTGCTTTCTATTGTGCTTATACTAGTACTTTGCCCTGCACATGGTTCACTTGACTAACAAAAGCCTTGCAATTGGACTAAATTGCAAGATAATGTACATGGAAAATATATGGAGAAATACTATATGCCTATATTCGGTTGAAAATGATTGGTTGTTTTCAGTTCCCCATCTAACGAGAGAATTCAGGTTAAAATGTCTTATTTGTAAAGTACTGAGTCCTGTCAGTCCATCTAAAACGCCTTGACATAGTGTTACACGGGAGATTAGGTTTACAGGTTTGTTTTTATAGTGTTGCGCTTTTCTTTATGGTTTTTTGCTGCAGTATGTTGCAGAGCAGCTTCAGTTGCCTGATCACAGTGGTAGCTTTTGCAACCAACAATCAAAACCTTAAAAAAAAAAAAGGCTTTTTAGATGGACGGAAAAGACTCGGTGTTCAATAAATCCATTTCGGAGTTTTGAGTCATGTGATTTCAAAACATGTTTACAGTAAGACACTCAACAGAGGAAATGTTGCTTTTGCTGTTCAATATGGTAAAGAAAAATAAATAAAACTGTGTATGGACTCGTGTTTCATTGACTGATTTCACAGAAAGGACGCCAAGTGTTATAAAACAAACTTTATTAAACATTTTGAGTAAAGTTATGTATGAACATAAATAAATTAGTAAGCCTTTTCATAGGAGATGCTGTCAGTGTGAGTAGAAGCACAGTCCATTGGTGATTAATGTAGGAGTGGGTAACAATGTGCTTTTTACCAGTAGAGGGCACCGCTGTACCATAACTGCAAGTAAGTAAGTAAGTGTGGCATGTTATAGAGTTGACAAACTTAATCCTAATAGCATTTATCCAACATGAGGTTTAATGACAATAATTTTGGCAGAGTTTGAAAGTCTATGTCTTCAGTAGTATTTAATAAGTGCTTAATTTAGTCACAGTACTATCTATTGGAATGTTTGAATGCAATAAAAACATTTATACAAATAATTTCCTCTTATCTCCACTCTGTAAAATGTTACAATTCTTGACTGTATCAAACTTCACCAGCCTTTATCAAACATGTAAAAGTTACAAATTACCTTTTGGCTTTTGACATTCTTGGCACTTTTACCTTAATTGACATTCAATAATGACCATTTAGAAAAGCTCATCAAACCTCAAAAACTTTAATTTGGCAGCAAAAAGCTTTCATGCCCTATCCAAAAACCCTGACAGTCAGCTTGCTGTACAAAGCATCCTCCTTAACAAGTCTTCAGTGTAACCCTTGTTTGACCAGACTTTCCTTTATAAATCAATAGTCTCACTGCAGATGCTCAAAGCATCGATTTGTCTGCAAACACTGATGAACTCCTCCTGCACGGATCGGTCTGCTTCGGACGACATGTCCAGGTCAAGGCTCTCCTGTGAGGCTGCGCCCAGTGTTTGATAGTTCCTCTGTGGGTCAGCATGACTATGGTGGCCAGAGGACGGCACATGGCCTGTAACCCCTTGCTGCTGAAGCTGAAGAGCATGTCTTTCTGGGCTCGGGCAGAGGACCAGCGAGGAGCCGCCAAGAGAGGCTCGGTAGAGGGAACAGGAGGAAGAGCTGCCCCTCCAACGTTCAGGAGAGGAACAGCTGGAGGATGAGGACAGGGAGGGAGATGGTGGAGCACCTACAACAGTGTCTCCTTGAGATTGGATGCAAGGGGGTTGGGGTATAGGAGTCATCTCCACACAGGAAGAGGTCCGGTACAGGCCAGGGTCAGACGACAGAGGATCGCAGAGGCCGTTGCTGGGAAGTGCACAGTGGTTATTCATGGATAGATCACTGCATCGAATTGGCCTGGTAGGGCTGAAGAGGCTCATGGGAAAGAGGGAATCACTGAAGAGTGCCTCGTCTATGCTGCGACGCAGGTTGATGGGCGACGGTGGCCGTAGGTCTGTTGTAGAGTCACTGGTAAACGAAGATCCTCCTGAGGGCTCTCCGCCTCCTCCATCCTCAGGTTTTGTTGCACCCTGTAAGTCCAAATCCAAGTCCAAGTCTCTGTATGCCAAGGCCCTGTTGCTGTGGTAAAGAAGGTCAAGGCCGTTCAGACTGCAACCAAGCCTCTCATCCATCAGAGTGTAAAGAGGAAGGCTTTCTGTCTCTCCAAGACCAACAGAATCGACGATAGCGAGCTTCTCGTGCTGGCTCATGTTCCACTGGTAGGTCCCGGGTAGGATGGGCGACTTAGTTGCCAGCAGTTCTGTCCAGCAGCTCCCTGCAGCCGGAAGGTGGTCAGAGCAATAGACCGGTTGTGCAACCACCAAGGCTAAGGTGAGACAAACCCCGAGCTCACAAAGCCTGCAGCTAAACTGAAAAGCCCACCAGGGCCAAGGGTGGAAGACCTCCTCTCCACCCGCAACCCCCAGAGCATTGAGAATTGCATACAACTGCAGTCCTGCACATGCTAAAGAAAACAAAGCTGAAAGGCAAACAGTTACAGCTGCACGGTCCCAGTCCCGGCTCTCAGCAAAGGGGCAGCGGTTGTAGCGCTCAGCAGGTGTCGGAGACGTGTTGTTCAGGTGGTAGATGTGCTTTGAGTCTGCGCGCACGTAGATGTAGAACACAAAATAGGCAGTAGATAAAAATGTGGCCAGTGCTACAAATGCTCCACGGGAGAGGAGTGAAAGAAAGAGGCAAAGGGGAGGCTTTTGCTGGTAGAGCTTCAGTAGTGTCACGGGTCCGAATGCCGCACCAAAATGCAGGACAACTAGGCAGGCCAGGAAACACGGTCTCTGGAAGGCAGAGTAGGACAGCTGCATTCTTGAGCGCATGGAGAGGAGAAGGAAAACCAGGCCAAAAGCTGCAGTCAAGCAGGGAAACGGTGCTTCGTAGAGCATCAGTGAGGCTTCAGTGGAGGGTAAGCGGTCCTGGTGGCCATAAGCATCGTACAGGAGCGAGAAAGACCTGGTACAACCAGCAGCTAGTAGAAAAAGGCTAACCAGGGCAAAGTAGCCACATCCGGATGGGCATCTTAGTGGCAAACAGAGCAGATTGAGGGCTGAGGCTAGCGTTAGCATTGCAAAGGCGCAACCGGCGCCGTAAACATGTGCCTCCCAGGCCAGGCCCCAAGCTGCCATGGCACTGTTCCAGTCAGTATACAGTGGCACCAACATGGGTGGAGCTGGGATCAGAAAGGGGTTGATTGATTGGTTTGCCGCAGTGGTGTTTTGTGTGGCCTTAACATCTGAGAGAGTTGTGGAGTCCCAGGTGTCGGAGAGGTTGCAGACCCCGGTGCGCTCTTTATTGCAGTCTGGGAGGAAGGTGATGTCACCGTCCGTCAGGGTGGACATCCAGTCTTCAGTGTATAGAGGAATATGGGCCGTTTCTTCGGGAACGCCTGGAAAGAAATCAGAAATTTAGTTTGATGAAAAAAGCTGGAGTAAACGAGATTAACATTTGAATAACTAATTGAAGAAGGAAATCCCAAAACTTGGAAATGGCCATAGCTGTTAACATCTACTTTTATATCACTTAAAAGCACACTGATGGTTCACTCATGAGAAAACACAGAAACGTTTAATCAGCGTTCAAATTATCTGAGCCAGAGAACATCTTGGATCAGGTCCAGGATGGTGAAAGCGTGCTTTCCTCCTAATGTGCTAATCCTTTTAAAAAGCTTGTAAGAAGCCAACTTCAAACTGAGCTGCGCCTAAAAGAAGAGGCAGTGGTGTGTGTATTAAAATCAGCCCACTCAGAACCACAGAGCTAGTTTCTCTTGCGTTACGTAAGCCATCTGGAGTTTCCATGCAAGAACAGTTAATTACGATTGTGTTGTACATGTTTTAGCACTGCAAAGGAAATGGGTTGGCTTTGGAAATTTAGGAGTAACCATGTGTTTCTGTGAACATTGCAGAGCCGCCTGTAAACCACATTTGTACCAAACATATTTACGTAGTTCAATTACCAGTGGATAACTTGAATAGGATGTAGCTAAAGACACTTCACGCAGCATAAGATGCTTGCATATATGGAAGAGAAGCAGCCTCTAATTGCATCTCTGTCATTAGCACACACACACACAGGCTCATCAGTCATTTTTGCTGCAGGCTTATCAGAGACAATCACTCCTCCATAAAGAGCCAGGTGTTATAATGGACTACAGAGACAGGAACAAATGAACAGGATAAACTGACAGCTCAGTAAATCACACAGCAGGCAGGTTTAGTGAAGTATGAGCTCATAATATACGACCTACACCAAGGAGGTTATGTTTTCCGTCCCTGTTTGTTTGTCAGCGGAATTATCGACAAACTACCGGCCCGATTTTCATGAAACTTGGTGGAAGGGTGTAGCTTGGGCTTGACAACAATTAGAAACACAATCCTCACACATATATCGTGGTTGTATTTGCACATTTGCATGTCTTAGAGCATTGGATTATTGGCTCTTGCAGTAGTCTACAGTGCTCTTGAGATAAGAGACATATTTTATGTTTGAGATGCCGTCTAATACAGCCAAAAAGGGAGTTTGAATACCCCGCTATGCCTGGTGAATACATTACATTAGGTGGTCATATAATGTGCCATTTTAAGAGCATAAATTTGCAGACATCAATACCGCAAAAACCCTTAAATCTTTGCGTATACATTCAAGATTTCTAAAGCGTTTCCTAAGTCGAACTATAAGTGGAATTCATGTGGTTTAGCATTTTACGTCTTTCTCGTCTGCTTTTCAGTGTACTTTTATGGGCTGTGCTCTTATGCTTCCCATCCCGCCCCGTCCTGGTCCCCTAATTTGCTCTTTTGTTTATGATTTCTTCTCAACACCCGCCTTCAAAGAGTGGAAACTCCCATAGGTGGGTTTGTTATTTTTAAACTGTGACAGTTTTCTGTTCTGTTCTTTGACTGCCCTGATTTCTTTTACAAGTCTCTTCCCAGGCTTTATGTTTTTTCTGCGTCTGCTGCTGTCTGCTTTTTCCAGAATTGTATAGATCCAGTGCATGGGAGCTGCTACTCTCATTATGTTTTACACAGGAAATGGTTGACATCGTCTGTCTGCTTTTAACTCTCTAACACTACAGCCTGCAGCCCTTTTAGTTGCATTAATCTTAATGTGTTTCTTGTACAAGTTGTGCTGTACTCAAGTACCCTTTGTGAACAAAGCCATGCTCTTTTCTTGCCTTCGTTCTCAAGAGTAGTGGAGGATTGTCAAAAGTGCTTTGGTTTCAGCTGTGGAAGTGCTGTCTGCCTGTTGCTGACAAAGTCTTTATCACTTCGCCTCATTCAACTTCCTGACCCCAGAGCTCAATCACTGTCACAGGATGTGATGAAAACGTCAAGCTCAAGGAAATATGACCCCGCTGCCAGGTGCTGGTGTATCTCTTCCTGTCGCTCTACACAGCAGTTTTCTTTAAGGCATCCTGACGTTTCGTTAAAGCTTAATCAACGGGAGGGGAACACATGCATCGATTAGATTTTGAAAGGCTTTGTTTTATCTCTGATGCACTGTTTTTTTAATTAAACCTTGATGAATATTTAATAGAAAAAAGTGAAATGGCTCCCTAATGCATCATTCCCATAATGATTTTTTAGCTTCACACAGGGCTATATTGTTAAGAGCAAAGTTGGCAGGGAAGAGAACGAGACAGATGTGTGAATGCCATGCTACATTCAAATGTGCCACACGTTGACACACTGCTCTATGTTCTGCCAGGAAAGAAAGAGCAATACAGCCATGAGGTCAGTTTGGCAACAGAAGCAAACATCCTGTTTCATAGTGCTGTGTAATTTGCCAGCAGGGAATGATTGAAATATAACCACACTTGATTTAGAATTACTGATGTGTCCAACAGATTCATAAAAATATTTTCTTATTTGACTGCAAAAAGCCATATATGTATGTGTGTATATATATGTATATATGTGTGTATATATATATATATATGTGTGTGTATATATGTATGTATATATGTGTATACATGTGTATATATATGTGTATACATGTGTATATATATGTGTATATATGTATATATGTGTATGTGTATATATGTGTATATATGTGTGTATACATGTGTATATATGTATATATGTGTTTATATATGTGTATATATGTATATATGTGTGTATATATGTGTATATATATGTATATATGTGTTTATATATGTATATATGTGTGTGTATATATATATGTATACATGTGTGTATATATATATATATATGTGTGTGTGTATATATGTATATATGTGTGTATACATGTGTATATATATGTATATATGTGTTTATATATGTGTATATATATGTATATATGTGTGTGTATATATATATGTATACATGTGTGTATATATATATATGTGTGTGTGTGTATATATATATGTGTATAAATATATATATATTATTTTTTAAATTTTGACAGTTAATCAAACGAATTAAGGCTAATGCTGTACTTCAAGTTAAATGCTAACACTAGCAACATGCTCACAGTGACAATGCTAACATGTACATTTATACATGGATGTATTGATATATGCTTTATGTATTAAGATACACTTATGGATGCTTAGCAGGCCATAGCTAGCAAGTTCACCATGTAGTTAAGCCTGTTAGCTTGCTAATTTTTGCTAATTAGCACTTCAAAAAAAGTATAGCAATTGCTTATAAGAATTTTTTTATCATAAATCCAACTCATTGAAAAAAATACAATGAATGTCAGTTCACAATTATGTGACTAACCATTAAATAGTTTAGACTTTAGAAGTACTCAAAACCACTAATAATAACCTCAAGGAGGGGCCTGATGTAGAATCAGGGCAAAATGAATGAAAGCCATGTCACTGATACTCAGGTGTCTTGTTAAGAAAATACAGAGGAGCTATTTTAATCTTGTTAAAGTTTAAACAAGGGCGTCAAATATGCCCTTGCAGTTCCACTGTATGACTGCACTGACAATGTCACCCTAACAAAACAGACATTAGCCGTGTCGGAAATGTGGTTGGAGTGTAAAACAAACACACAGCTGCAGGCGCTTTTGAATGTGGGGGCCGCTGATAAAGTAGGTAATGGTTCATTACGGTGTTATGCCAATGACCGGTCCGTCCATTTGTTTACTTTCCAGGGCGATGTTGATGCCCCTGAGTCAGGCCGAGTGGAAAACGTGACGGGTATTGAATTAGCGCTGTGTTTTGTTTCCCCGCTCATGTCGATAAATGTCACATCAGAGCTGTCGGGCCAGCCAAGCGGCCCGGACAGGGTTTGGTATGTGGTGGCTACAGTACAAGGATGGATCAGAGCGTTGCGTTCCACTGCATACTGCGCGGTCATCTGACACATTCCTGTGGGAACAAGTCTCTCATGGTAGGGACAGTAGACACAGACACGGCCTGAAAGCTGAAGTGCTTGTGGACATGAACAGAGAGGTTATTTAAGCTTCTTAAACGTATATTATTCAATCTACAGACTAGGAAAAGGCATTCGAGTGACTGTACACCTGCTTAGCAACAGCAGCTTGACACAGTTAGCCACTAGCTAACGGGCATGTTGGATTATTTAGAAGCTAATGATTCAAACATTTCCCTCAGAGGTTGGAGACTGAAAAGAGTGAATACTGGCCATACTGGTGATAAACAGGACTCAGAATGATTGTTAATGTTCTGAGGGATGTGTAAAAAAGCAACCCGCTAGCTAACAGTTTGCTAGTAGCTTAAAGGGTGGTATAATATGTCAGTTTTATGTTCACAACTTGATTCAAATCAGTTATTTTATGTTAAAAACTAGAATAAATCTACACTAGCTGTGCTTAATGCTAAATGCTAACACTAGCATTGCAACATTATCACAATTGCAATGCTACATTACAGCTACAGTCTTATATTTAGGCAGTATAAATTAATTGCAATGTTGGCCATCTTAGTTTAGCTTGTTAGCATGCTAACACTTACAAAATAGCAATAAACAGAAATTAGCCTACAGCTAAGGGCATTTTAGGATATTTAAGCCTGGATTAAAGTGATGAACTGAATGACCTAAAGACAACAGATATTCCTAGCATGCTAGGCTACGATAGCATGGCTAAAGCAGTTGATGTTTCATTTGATTTAGCAAACCAATATGACAAAGCTTGCAGATTAGTTTTTTTCAAAGATAGCTTCATTTAGGCATCAGTAGAAAAACTATAAGTGTGCAGGGATTTTATCCGTGTCTTAATTTCCTTGTAAAAATCTCCCAAGGTCTCACCTGACATACCTTAACCTGTATACCAGCAAAGGTAATGAGAGAGTGAACACCCCCAACCCCCGCCCAAACACACGTTTAATTGGCTGCGTGTTGACTCTACATTATAAACCGAGAGCTCCATGTAGTTTGCATTTGATTGCCTTCCATTTCAATTTGGCTCACTTCAGAAAAAGCAATTTAGCTCGTGGAGAAGTTCGATCATGCATACTGACGAGGAGCCGCTTGTGTGTGAGGCGGCTTCTGAAACAGTTGCACTTAACTCAAAAAAACACCTGCTGTGGGTCCATTAAAACAAATGGTATAGCCTGTATGATAAATTTGTTTACATGTAGTCATTGTTTGCAACAACAGGTCTTCGCTTTGGGGATTCAAACGGCAGACAGACAGATTCCTAACATTATTGTCTCAATCACTCACTCGTGACACACCGAGCTACAGAGCCCCGTAGCGTCTTGTCATGAGCGACTGGCACATTTGACAGGTCTATTTTTGAAAATCACTTGACAACATCTGCTATTCTTGGCGAGGTAATGTGGGTTACATCTGCTCCTGTGAACTGGGATGAGAGGGAGTCTTTTAATGAGCGTAATTCACCGGAAGTCAAGGTCATAATGAAGGACTTGTATATGTAATCCACTCATAAGGAGTTTTATGCTTTGTATCAGAATGTATATTTTCCTTATTGTCATTATATCCCAGGACAGGGCCAGAAAGCAACAGTGCATCATGGGTACTGTAGTTTATTTTCTCACTAGAGCACCAACAATGTATTTATGAAAGTAGTCCCCCACCAATGCACTTCTTGCATGTGCATAGAAGTGGACTCCCAAGGGAGCTTAAGCTGCTGCCCTTTTGCCCTTAGATTGAAGTGTCCTCTGGTTGCTGTTAATTGTTTCAGTATTATTATTTTACAATTACTATATTGAGGAAAAAGGACACCTGGAACAACATAAAAATATACTCCTTCTCCAAACTAGGCTAGCCTGGCTACTGTACTCTATTTTGCCCTCACGCTGGTGTTAAGGTGGAAAAAGGACCCTAGGAAAACCAAGTACCTTTGTACAGCCATATTGGGGCAAAAGGAGTGTATAATCCACTTAGAAAAGGTCTATATTTTCTGTTCCATCATCTGATATTTATCATATATACCTCCATATGTCTGATACTTGAAATACAGTTTTATATCGTCCTCAAAAAAGACGAAAAAAAACCGTCTGGCTCTTCTACAAATTCAGGAACAGATGTCAAATTTGTGGCTGTGGCTCAGCGGTAGAGTCAGTTGCCTTTCAGTTGGAAGGTTGGTGGTTCGATCCCAAGCTCCCTCATTCTAAGTCCACTGAACCGGTGGCGTTCAGCGGTGTGTGAATGTGATGACAGTTGAGCTTTTCACATAGCAGCCTCTGCTATCCATGTGTGAAAGGATGAGTGTGACATGTGGTGTAAAAGCGCTTTGAGTGGTTGTAAGACTAGAAAAGCGCTATATAAGTACAGTCCATTTACCATGTACGTATTTAATAGTGGACATAATGAATGGCCGCCACATTACAGTGGTAATAGAAAATGTTTTGGGCGGGGTGGGTGTCCCTTTTTCCCTTGAGCCCTTGCCCCACAAATGTCTGTGCACGTCCCTGCTATCTTCTGTTTGAGCTCACTGGATCCCTGTGCCGCTTCATGTACGTTATGATTGATTCGCTTAGTCTGTTTCAATCGCACTTTGTTTGCTTTTCACTTTTATTTGCACTCCGACTTATTGGAACGTTTGCCTTCTTCAATTTGAAGTTCTCTGCTGTTGTCGGTCAGCACTTAATCAATATTTGTGTCTCAGTTTGAGTGTTAAAGTCAGCAGATCGATGATTATTTGTTTGACAGAAAGTAGAGGGAAGATCTGTTTATTGTGTGGGCATTGTTCCCCGTCTCCTCTGTTCTCAGGAGTTCTCCAACAGCTTGAAAGAGCGAGTTTTCTCATCCCGTTGGAAGCAATTAGAGGCTCCAGGCGAGGCATGCAGGGGTAATTGTTTTTCCCCAGTCCTCTGACAGATTTACTGATATTGAAACAGCTACAGGACTGTTTATGAAACAAACAGCGTGCAGTTCTTTTTGGTTATCCTGCTAGCAATATGGCAGTGCAAACACATGCTTGAAACAGATGGGATTTTACACAGTTTGTTTGGATTTAAAGGGAGTTGTTTGCTCACCTGTGCTCAGCGGCGTGGACGGTGTTAGCAGCTTAGCGGACGGCGCGGAATCGTCTGCCGACTCTGTGTCGCCGTCCCCGTCTCCCGAAGGAACCCCACCTTCCTCGTCATCCTCTTTATCCTCTTTGCCTGGAGAGACACATGCAGCGTAACCTCTGAGTGATCTCAAAGGAATACAATTTAAAGGAGACAACACTGCAGCTCTAAGCAGCCGGAGAAAAACAGATTAGCGAATCCGGAGCCTGCCAAGAGAAAGTTTTAACCTCTCTGTTCTCTGATCAGAGCATATCTGAGAGTTCACACTGCAGAAGAAGTAGGGACTATGTATCTTAACCCAGTTCTGTCAAATGGATCGGCCTATCTTCCACTTAGTTGCAGCCAGTCATCCATAGCACAGTCGTCTGGCCCTCTGTAGTCTAATTACATTGACATCCGGATGTGTGTGTGCATCCGGGTCCATCGCAAATCCAGACCTTTAGTTCAATCATGTGTCCCCGTCTGACAAAGTGGAGGAAAACAAGGACAAGCTTTTCATGCAGACAGAATCTGAAAGTACTGACTTCATCTCCTCTCCCTTTGGTGCACTCACAAAATATGTTATCACAGTCAGCTCTCCCTGCAACAGATTTGTGCAGCAGTTATGCATGAATGATGAGATTTGGGACAAAATTCAATGTAGGGGAAAAACTGATTATCCGACTGCGTGATGAAGCCAGGGGTGCCAGGTACAGTGTTAGTTTATAGCTTCGGAATTAGTATTAATAAAAGACACAGAGGCAGAAGACTGGAGGGAGGAATAATGAGCTAGAAAGAAAATCACAACGGCTACGAGGTGATTCAAGCTACTTTAATCTAGGTCATGCTCGCAGCACCTGAGCTAATTGTATGTTTTAAAAGTCTCCAAAGAAAGATTTGCGCGTCGCTTTATTGCACTGTTGTCTTCCACACAGCAGGAGAGCTGTCTCAGCTAAATGAGAAAGAGAATGATGAGTAACAGAAACAAATACTGCTCATGCATACACCCGGGGCCCTGTGCGAACATGACGTGCAAGGCCCTGCTCACTGGCAAGCATGCCTGCTAGCTTTGGACACCTGTTCAGCCGCATCTCTGCACATCTCTGGAAGTGTTGACAAGTTTATCCAGCGATCCTCGCAGTGACTCTTCCTTTTTTAAGATTCTTTTCCTTTTCTCAGCACCCGTCTCGTGTTTACGAAATCTGTCGGGCTCTCGTGCGGCCAATGTCGTTTCTCCTTCTCCTTCGTCCTTGCAGTGAGCTTGAGATGGAGCTCGCGCTACGCTACGACGCATTATCGAAAAATGTAAAAAAATGTATTTGTTAGGTTAGATTTTGGAGTATCCATAAAGGAATTGACAAACGGGAAAATATTATATCCAGTAAAAAACAAATGCAGGATGCGAAGCCTGGGTTGCCTGGTCCATGGTTTTCCCATGCATCTCCATCTGCTCTCATTGTGCAAAATTCATGCCAAAATAGCCCCCGTGACGGGCGCTGCCATCTTGAGATGGTGACATCATTTGAAGCCAGTTCTGCAGTAGAGATCGGCGGGTAGAGCCGTAGCCACCGCTAACCAAAACACACGTAAATTACCGAAAAACCTGCCAGCATGCCGGCTTTGTTTATGTTGGTCTGAAGCATGACTGTAGTGATTGTTTTAGTTACATCTCCTCCCGCCGTTCGTCCTCTTCTCTGCAAATCCGGTACAGATCGGCTGCAGGAGCCGGATTTGTCAACAGAGCTGTCAATCATCCTTTTTACAGCATCAAATAACTAATTTAAAAAATAAACTTGTCAGAAAAATGAACACTTGGACATAAATCAGCATGATAAGAACTAACTATACTGACAGAAAATGTATTTAACGTGTATTTAGATTTGATAGTTTGACTCATGTCCTATCTGTTAACATGGAGGAGGCGGGCTTTACTGCAGCCAGGCAGCAGGGGGCGACAGAGATGCTGTGGCTTCACTTTTAGGGAGCTGTCATGTCGTCCATGTTTTTACAGTCTGTGTGCAGACCCTGTGCGAGGCCCCTCAGAGGCGCGAGGCCCTGTGCGGTTGCGACAGTCCATGCGACGGCTCTGCACACACCTGCACATACGACAAGTGAATGTAGCCTCCTGGTTTCAAAAGTGAAGCCAATTCAGAAGTTCACTAAACCTGCATACTTTGTAATGCATGTTATTGTTTTAGTTCGGACTGAAAACAATTGAATTCTGACTTAAAAAAACATTTAATTGAATGTTCCCTTCCTTCCCTTCCTCGTTGTTTTTACAGTGCAGCTGTTGTTTGTCGAGCGAATCACGCGTAATGAAAGGAGACACACAGCATCTTAGATCTACACTCTGATCTAAATTCAATTATAACAGCTAACAAGATCTGCCACAAATGAGATATAAGGATGGCAAACATGTGCAGTCAACCACTCAGCCACAAACAGTGCAACTCATAAGGACATCACAGGCGTAATACTGATGACCAGCTATTTACAGAGACTCTGCTGACTGTGTTAAATCAAAGCAAAGGGGGATGAAAGAGAGAGAGGCATTTTACTTTAACAGCTCATCACTAAACATGTGCTGAAGTATGATTTTACTAATTAGTATGCCACCTTAAAGTATGGTCTTCTATCCATTGTTTCTAAATTAAAGAAGAATACTTGCGGCTGGATGTAAACCAAAGATAAAGCCTGAATTGAATTGAAAGTAGCGCCCTCAGTGGGCAAACTCTCCGAGGCAATCTTGTCCATTTTGGTGCGGTAGTTATTTTCAGAGGCTCCTCATTATCGTCTGCCTCCAGAAATAATAAACAAACCATGATGTTGCACTCCATTACACTCTGCTTTATCTGCGCGAGCCCCCGAGAGAGTTGCCGAGAGAATACATGTGTGGGTTTGCTGCAAACACGCCGAGCTCAGGGTGATAAGAAAGAAGAGGGAGCGCGTAAAAACGGGATATCATGACCGAGATATCTCATCTTTAATGCACTTGCACAAAATTGCGTCATGCTGCTAATTTCGCTCCTTCACTAAGCGAAGCCTTGCTTTTAAAACAGTCTGAATGAGATTGTTTTTAAATTGCGTGCTTGCTTTCGTTCCCGTAATATCGCCTGAAAGCTGTGGGTCAAATCCGAAAAGCAAACAGGCCTCTAATCCTCCCGTTTTCTTAAAACACACGCACTCTTTGTGGTTAAGGAAGTCATTATGAGAAGATTAGCATAATATTAAAGCCACCGTAGTGTTCTCTATTTGCATTAAAGCCTCTATACAAACGCATGAAATATTCATGTCACGCTGTGCTTTTAAATCCATCCCCATAATCAATTAATCTACCAATGGCCGTGCATTAGCTGTTCGGTATAGCGCTCTGATCACAATTTATCCTTAATGGAGGGTGTTAAGGGTCTAGTCTCTCTGCTGCCTGTTAGTACAGCATACAGTAATGGAAAAGGTGGAGGAGGGGAAGAAGGCGCCGGATGGAGGAAAGCATTTTGGTGGAAAACGTACATTTACATCCCCCATATCTCATCAGTTCTCACCCCCTCATTTTCCCGCCCTTTCTTCTCATAATTGCCCTTGCTATCAGTCACTGGAGTGTCCTTTAACAGAGGCTTTGACACGTGCAAACCAGTTTTGTTTTTTTATACACGACAGCCTCCTCAAGGGCAACGCCACAAACGCTCTCTCGATCGATGAAAATCCGCCCGTGTGTGTGGCTACCTCCAGTCGGGAAAGGATTCAACCTGCTGCTTTAAAATACATCCCTGCTCCTAGATAGATTCCTCACACAGAGATAATGTATGATAATGCAATGGTGCAGTGCTTTCATTTTCATATTAGTCACCTCCTGTGTGTCCTTCGGCAAGGCGTGATTATTTAACAGCGCAATACTACACCGTGCAGATACTGTATTGGCTGTCATGTCTCCGTGAAGGACTACAAGCTCCCCCTCATCCCAGTGAAGACATTTTCAGCCTTTAAAGCAGCCGTAGCTGACATGTCTGTCCGTGGCAAGAAGTGACAGGGATTTTTGTTTGTACAGGGGGGGAAAAAAAGATTGGAGGGATGAGGGGGCGGGGGGCTAAATGGCAAGAAGCATGTTCAGCATCCATGAACAGCAACCGGCGAGCGGATGGTCCCACAGGAGAGGTGGTGGATTCGCTGAGTGTGCGTTTGGAATACTGATACGTGGCCACAGCAGCTACCCACACCCAGGCCAAGCCCCCCCAACAATCTATTCTGTACACCGCAACACGTTGCCAGCTGAAAACAAGTGCAGACACAACACAGGACGCTGTACACTGAACACAACATATCACCTGCTTCAATGCACACAATGTTGGAGATGCACGATCTGGAGTTGTTGCATTCTAACACGACATTGAACTCCACTTTACACCTTTATTTCCCAACTCTAAATGAGCTGATCGACATTGTGCAGACTGTATTGAAATCAATCAAGAGCCTATAGCTTCTCAAGGTCCGTTTTTGTCCTTTGGAACAGCAGCTTGCAAAACAATTTTCTTCTCAGGGTTCTTTTAGTGGCTGTTCTCAAGCTTTCGATTGTGTTACTCATGAAAAGAAGTCCTTAAAACAAGCACAAGTACAATTCTGTTGCAAACCTCTGCAGCTCAAGCACAGCTGCTAAAATGTCCTCAAGGTTTTTTTCCGACAACAACCTCAAAGTACAACCTTGGATTGCCAATGGTTTGTGTAATTGTCAAATCGCTAAGGTTCATAAATTCAGTTAAAAATGAATTTGTACTGTTATTAATGGTAGCATTAAAATATGCTATAAATCAATACGCTCAAGTAGAATATCATTATGTCCCACACATGCAAAACGTGTGCATACATCCATTGAACAATCCTGCTTCTATCAACTGGACATCGAATCTCCACGACTGAGAATAATCGACTCATCATTTTCCCAGCCCGACCTTTGCCCCCTGCATGATGAATGTGTCTGTACCTGGTGGAGGATGTCCTTCTGAAGGCTCATTAACCATACAGACGCCAGACTGCCACCAGTGTTGGGGGATGGGCTTTGAAGAAGGAGGAGGTACTGGCTCAATGTCAAAGCCTCCTGAAACCTACAAGCTACCAGAAGCTGGAGAACAAAACCTTCATTTGTTCAATCCAATGGTCCTTCCATTCAATGAGGTAATACACTATTGGAGTGGGATAAGATGTTAAGATGAATTACTCACTGGGAGTGATTGTGAAATGCAGAATGAACTTAGGGTACTGATCGGGCCGGAACAACAACACATCATCCACAACAGATTGCACAAAAGCTTTTGATGCTTTTTTTCTCCGTTCTCTGTGTCATGGAACTGTTTTATTGGACGGTTCAAAGTCTGTGGGAGACAAGCATTGGAAACACAATAAAGATGTTTCATTCTTTTGTAGATGGATTCGATGATTGTAATGTGGAACAAATCCCATTTCTGAAAAACTCTCACGCTGCTGAAATGTGTTTGTCCAGACGATCGGTAGCTTGGCCTCCAACCACCACTGAGTAATACCAAATTACTCTCTGAGCAAAGTGAACAGAGATTCCAACGCAACATAAATCCTGAAAATAATGTATGTTCGAGACTTGACAGGGTTTCAACAAGATCTGGATGTATGCTAATGTCTGCCCTTTGACTACTTACCATGTCAGAAATGTCATCGATCACGCCGAACTGTCTGCAGCCTTCTGACAGCCACCTATTGAACACTTAAGACCTGCCTGCACATGATTGATCGCATCTTTTGAGTCAATCCAGCTGCTATTGATTTGGTAAAGTTTGCTTACCTCCTGCTATTGAGAAGTTAACCCTTTGGCTCCGAGTTGCGCTTGTTATGGATTCCGGCACTAGTTCTGCATTGATCCCCATGGCAGTGGTGATTATCCCCTGCTGTTCCTCCACAGGCCCCGATCTTGCCTCGGAGAAGCCCAGGTCGGCCTCAGTCTGAGTGGGGTGAGTTTCTGTCATTGTGGCCTCCTCAGCATGAAGGGTAACACTAACAGTGGAGTCTTGTGGTTTTCTGACAAACGTGGCTTCTGAGGACATAGGGGTAGTAACATGTCCCAACGGGTGTCTGCTGGCCAGTGTGGTTTCAACAAGTCCTGGGATTGTTGTTGTGGTTTGGGCTGCTGCCCATGTCAAGGCAGTGGGAACTGTCGTTTCTGGTGCTATCGTCGAGGAGATCTTTTCTGCAAAGTCTTCAGCCTCCTCTTTATCAGTGTGTTCCTCTGGGAGGTGTTGTGTAGAGGCACCCATGCTGGGTCCGGCTGCGCTTGTGGTGCCTTGTGGTGGGTGGGTATGTGTTGCATTTTGCTCAGGAGCGCTTGCGATTGTGGGACTGTTGGTGAACAAAATGTTTCTGATAGAACTGCTCATGAGAGAGTAGGAGTCTGAAACAAGAGTATCATTGTCGCTTTGCGCAGTGTTGCTGCGTGGAGAATCTGATGTCCCCGTGGGAAGTGACTCTGTTCTTATCTGTGTCACGCTGGTGAGGAACTCCGGAGTTGAAGTGGAGGCCGGTTCAGAGGCTTCAGAAATGCTCCCTTCCCCTGAACCCGAGTCCTCTTGTAAGCGCTCAATTGGTTCTGTCAGACCTTTTGCGGTTGTGGTCAACGCAGCAGCCTCGTCATCTGAGCTGCTATAAAAGGGTATGCGAAACGGTAGTGAGGGAAGGGAAGGTAGCTTCGGCAGCCTTGGTTTCCACCAGTAAGAGCTTTGTTTATTCTCAGGTGGATTTTCTCTTGATGGCGTTGGTCCCCAGAGGGCCTCCTCATCAGCCACAGCCTGCCTGTGAAGCAGCAAAAAACACCAGAAGCAGAAAGCCAAGGTCCGGAGGAGGCGAAGCATGCTGTCGACAGTGGCGTACGGTCCGGTCACATGTTGTTCTCCATTCTCCTTCTCCCTGAGGCGGGTTTGGCTGGCTCTCCGGCAGAATGGCCTAAAAGAAAAGAACACACAGGACACCGAGTGACACACTTTTCATGCACTCTTGGACAGCTAAATTTAAGTTGACGAAAACTTGATGATATGAGCATCTGTTCAATTTTCTTTTCATCAAACATTTTTGGAAGGCCGGACTTCGGTTTCTTAGAGTGTGACCTGCTTTTGAGCTCCTTTTCCAGACTGTAAATAAATCAAGTATAGAATCTATGCAACCCATTACAAGACTGCTGAAGTTTGCAGGCTAAAAAAACATGTCACCCACCACAAATCACAACAAGAGCTTAAGTATCATGGACAACCCGTATTTAGTGGTGTCCCGTTAGATGTGGTGGTCAGTATTTATGCCATGCTGATGCTGACATGCATGCTGTGTCGCAGTGGTTGGGCGGCTACCCGGACTGACCAATTAGAGCTCTTAAACCTAAAGAACTGCTATCCATATGTAATCTATTCAGTGAGGAGTGGTCAAGAAATAAAGTGGGCGAGAGAAGGGTTGGGGGGAGGTTTGTGAAGAATTAGAGTCCGGGTTGCCAACATAAGAATAGAGGGACCTCTTTTTCTTTTGTGGAGCGCCGAGTGGTTCAAAGTCACTAGCCTGTTGCCTCAGTGAAAAGACTGGAGCACCAAAGGAATTTCCCCTGTGAGAACAACAACCTGTATGCTTTAGCGGTACTTAACTCCCCACTAAATTCCCCCCCCTCCTTACCCCCCCAACCCACCCTCTAGCTTTGGCCTTGCTCGCTTTCAATCTCAGATTTATTTGTTCTTGAAAGCGGAAAGAGAAGGATCTTACCATGAAGGATCAGTTTGTGTAGGAGTGGAAAAAACATCAATATTCACAGAAATGCTCCATCACAGCTCCCTATTATGCTCTCTATCTCTTTATGACTATTATTTCACACTTTTTCTTCATTGTCAGCCTCTTTCTTTCTCCCTGACAAGTGTATTTACAACTTTCCTCCCTTAATCCCTGCCTCTCTACTCGTACGATCACACTAGATCAATCCGCCACTAGCATAAAAGTCCAAGGCTGGTTCCCTGATCAGGACTTGACCTGCCATCTCCCCCTCAGTTCTTGCCCGCAGGGATAAAACCAACCTATATACACTTTGAGAAGCTGACATATAAAGACTCACTACCAAGGAGGGTCGAATATAGAGCTTCCCACACACTCCCTCGTTTTAGCATTTTGACAGAACAGCATGAAAATCAGTTTCCAATGAGGTGGAGATGTTTTTAGATGCCTGCTATGCTCAAGCTTGCACCAACCAACCCACACACGGCCACATTCGATGCGTGCCGAGATATCATTGTAGATGCATTCTTATCTGATTCTGCATGTTAGTGCGATCGTGTTCTTGTTCGCCCACTCGTGCTGTTGTTGTAGGTACATACACCCACACTTTTCTAAAGGTGTACAAATGGTCATTAAACCAATTAATGCTCCCTAAAAGAGTTAAAAGAAGATGTCTTTTTTATTATAGAAACATTTTAATTAGTTGTGACGTGATGCTTGGGGCAAATTATCTTCCACCCCTGATTGCCTTTTTGTTTATGTCAGGCACAACTGATCAATTATTTAGACAGCTGGGAATATGTATAATTTAGTTTGGCATTGGCAACACTCTCACATTACATGTCAGTATCACTTTCACTCAGTATCACCTAATGTGGTTAAAGAACTTATGCAAAGCGTAAAGCTCTTAACTTCACCGTACATCTTACAGAGTAGATCCTCTTTTTCTTTTCAATCACTTATGTAAGTAGAGGATTTACAATTCTTATACTTCATTGATGTGACCGAAGAAATGTCGTCCTGTTATGTCATTGAATGCGTCTTTATACCTATTGTCCTGTTGTGTAGTCCGACTGTGTCGTTATACCTGTCGTCCTGTTGTGTTGTCTGACTGTGTCGTTATACCTATTGTCCTGTTGTGTAGTCCGACTGTGTCGTTATACCTATTGTCCTGTTGTGTAGTCCGACTGTGTCTTTATACCTATTGTCCTGTTGTGTTGTCTGACTGCGTCGTTATACCTGTCGTCCTGTTGTGTAGTCCGACTGTGTCATTATACCTGTCGTCCTGTTGTGTTGTCTGACTGCGTTGTTATACCTGTCGTCCTGTTGTGTTGTCTGACTGCGTCATTATACCTGTCGTCCTGTTGTGTTGTCTGACTGCGTCATTATACCTGTCGTCCTGTTGTGTAGTCCGACTGTGTCATTATACCTGTCGTCCTGATGTGTCGTCTTACTGCGTCATTACACCTGTTGTCCTGTTGTGTCAACTGACTGCTTCGTTACACCTGTCGTCCTGCTGTGTCGTCTGACTGCGTCGTTATACCTGTCGTCCTGCTGTGTCATCTGACTGCGTCATTATACCTGTCGTCCTGCTGTGTCGCCTGACTGCGTCGTTATATCTGTCGTCCTGCTGTGTCGTCTGACTGCGTCGTTATACCTGTCGTCCTGCTGTGTCGTCCTGCTGTGTCTTCTGACTGCGTCGTTATACCTGTCGTCTTGCTGTGTCAACTGACTGCTTTGTTACACCTGTCGTCCTGATGTGTCGTCTGACTGCGACGTTACACCTGTCGTCCTGCTGTGTCGTCCTGTTGTGTCGTCCGACTGCGTCGTTACACCTGTCGTCCTGTTGTGTCGTCTGACTGCGACGTTACACCTGTCGTCCTGTTGTGTCGTCTGACTGCGACGTTACACCTGTCGTCCTGTTGTGTCGTCCTGTTGTGTCGTCTGACTGCGTCGTTACACCTGTCGTCCTGTTGTGTTGTCTGACTGCTTCGTTACACCTGTCGTCCTGTTGTGTCGTCTGACTGCGTCGTTACACCAGTCGTCCTGTTGTGTCATCTGACTGCTTCGTTACACCTGTCGTCCTGTTGTGTCGTCCTGTTGTGTCGTCTGACTGCGTCGTTACACCTGTCGTCCTGATGTGTCGTCTGACTGCGTAATTATACCTGTCGTCCTGTTATGTCATCTGACTGCTTCGTTACACCTGTCGTCCTGCTGTGTCGTCTGACTGCATCGTTATACCTGTCGTCCTGATGTGTTGTCTGACTGCATCGTTATACCTGTCATCCTGTTGTGTCAACTGACTGCGTCGTTATACCTGTCGTCCTGCTGTGTCGTCTGACTGCGTCATTATACCTGTCGTCCTGTTGTGTCATCTGACTGTTTTGTTACACCTGTCGTCCTGCTGTGTCGTCTAACTGCGTCGTTTCACCTGTCGTCCTGTTGTGTTTGGTACTGGATAGGGAGTTAGAGGTTTTTGCTGAACACAGCTGCCTGTCCAGCTGAAACATGGGAGCAGTGCATAACAACATTAAAGTTCAGGGTGCTGGTTTAGCTCAGTCAGTGAAGCAGGCGCTCCATGTCCATTCGACTCCCGGTCGGTGATCATTTGGTGCATGTCATCCCCCTCTCTCTACTCCCCACATTTCCTGTCTCTCATCAGCTGTCCTATTTAATAAAGGCAAAGCCAGAAAACAACCCAAAACAATGAGCTTAAAGACACTAAAACGCTGCATAGAAATGCAGGGAACATGCAGAGCTAGGTGATAAATCTTTGCAGGACTAACCTTAGGGTTAGCTAATCTTAATCCAAAATACAATTGTACTACTTTCCTATAATTCCAGATTGGGGCTTTGACTTTCTTGTCACCCTGCATCACCGCATAAGATACATGCCTGTTAGTGAAGGCATTGTCTGGTTTGACAGGCAGCAGAGTAAGTGGAAAGGAACTATAAAAAGTGTCTGTGGGGAATTTACAAGTCCCTTCTATTATTTTGCTGGCGTTTTGTCTCGCTGCTCCTGACAAAGACGGGGCCTGCCACTGTAGTGTGCTCAATGGAGCAGAGACGGAGAAAAGAGAAGGAGAAGGCAGGGCAGAGAGCAGAAGACAAGGGCGGCAGAGGAGAAAGAGAGAGAGACACAAAGACACCATATTGACATTCTGTTGTGGCAGTCGTACTCCGGGAGAGTAAACTCTGCAGCAGCTTCTCTAATGCTCAATTTAGTCTCTTGCAGAGCCTCTTTCATTAACTCTGTAAACAGACTCCTGTCTTTCAATTTACCCTGTGTGTACGTGTTCAGGAGAAGCCCCCCACTCGCTTTCTTCTCTCAGGACCATCAGCCATCTTGATCTCAATCTGCTTTCAACCTGCTGTGCCATATTTCTCCATGGAAACTCCTTGATTCTAGATTAATCTGACAGCAGTATTCGGGTATAACAAGCCCCTCTGCGGTCATAAAAAGCCCACTGTGATGAAGAAAACAATGCGAGAAGATGACAAGGGGCGGAGAGAGTAAGAAGAAAGGTATGAAATAAGAGGTAAAATTGAAATACAGTGACTGAATTCGAGGTCCTGAGTGATTAAAATCGAGGCCCTACACTGATGGGAGTCGAAACTGGAGATGAATTGACTGCTGCCAATGTCATTACTATTTAACAAACCCACTACAAGCACTGAAGGGCCTGAGGATCAATGACACAGAGCAGGGTAATGGAGTAATTTACCTCCCTGCAAATGGCTACTATTGTGGGTGAAAGATGTTTTTCTACTGCTGTGTGGGCGTGCATATTTACAAGCACTAGTTTTCTCCCTAGTATAATTTCTTGGGCTATATGTTGCACTAGCGTTTTCACACGCATCCTCCCACGTACGTTTAGGTTCTGTATTTTCTATTTCAGCTCTTTAAAATCACAGGCGTCCCCCGTCTAAGGAGTTAACTTATGGCTTTTTCCTGTTGTCCTCTCCTGACTTTGTCGCCACGCAGGGATGTCAATACTGCACGGATTCAATCGGACTGGCCGCTTTAAGCCAGCAGGGATTTATTCTGCAAAAAGCAGAACATTGTAAGGGCTTTATGAAGTGCAAGAGAGCTTAACGTAGCAAACAAGTGTCTGATTATGCTCCTGTCAATCTATGTAGTTCACATTCAGGTTATGGTGTATTCTTGTGACCGCTTGGGGAGGGATAAACAGGACAAAAAAGACATATATTTTAGGTGATTCATTTCCTTATTTCACACTCACACACCAAAATATTAACTCTTTAAGACCTCATTTATCTTCGTCCAAGTTCCAGGATTCTTTTTGTGGTTGGCTCGTTTCATCGTTAAGAACAACAAAACAATATCAGTGAAATTGATATATATTATGCCGAATCAACACTGTGATTTAAAATGAATCAGTCAAGTTATTGGTAATATTATGTGCAGTTACAGAACATGGCACTTCCCAGCTTATTGAACAGAGGTGGAAGTAATGAACTACAAGTACTCACGTTACTGTAATTGAGCTGTTTCGTGGACTATTTCCTATTTTTCAAAGTCAGCCAGTAAAGTAATTCACTACATTTGTACATCTATCCGTTACCGAGTAACATATTTATCTTAGGATATTGCGACTTCGACCAGACACCGCTCAAATGCATCGTGACAAATCAGAATCGCCGAAATGAAGAAGGAGAGCTGGGCTGCAACCACCCGGGTCCGACGCATGACGCAAGTGAACCAATGAATGAGACACAAGAGAGTTTGGATGAAACACCACCTTAGACACAGACTGAAGGAAGTTTTTGTTAATGCCACCAGAACACAGGACTTGCTGGTCTACCGCTGCCTCTTTATGCCTCGTAACGCGTTTGTTGGGAACCGAACTAACCCTTTAAAAGACCGCACAATAACACAAACTATCTAACCGATGAATAAGAAGAAAAATGTGTCCATTTCAGTGGATGCACATTTTATACAAATTCTAGGAAATACATTTATTCAATCACTTGCCAAAGACAGAGGAGAAGATCTGTACCACTCTTCTATTTGTCAGTTAACATGCGGCTATAACCAGGGGAAAAAGAGAGGGAAACCAGTAGTCTGGCTCTGTCTTGGAGTCGCTGCTTCTAACACAGAAATGGTCCCAGAGCATAATCGCCGTAAACTCACTTTTGTACAAATTAAAGAAACACAATAGAACGTTTTAGCTAGTTAGCTTTAAAAGGAGCTGGTAGGCAGATTTTGTTTGCTATGACGAGGACAAGGCTTTCCAGTCTTTATGCTGAGCTAAGCTTATTGGCTTTTTAGTTCACCTGAGGACCCGTGAATTCACTACTATCAGTACTTCAACGATGACCGTTAACTCTTTAATTTCTCGTCTGACATCCTTTTCCAGTTGATTCTCCACCGTCACTCACTAACGTTTGCGTTGTGATGGACAGATCAACAGTTAGAAATGGTTCAACCAGCTGCTGTCAATTGTCCCTGGACATTATTGGACATTATTGACCATAATGAAAGCTGCTGTCATGTCCGGGAACGGCCGAACCTCTGATGATGTGTCGAGATGAGCAGCATGACAGGCAGCTACTCTAACAGGTTATGTATGTCCTGCAGGATTTACAACCAAACACTACCCTGACTCATGCTACTTACAAACAAGATTAATGCCTATTGGGTGTTCTTATCCGGGGGGTTTTGTCTGGTTTTGCCGTCCAACAAACCCAATTCCGACAAGCAGAATCGCTTTCACAATTATTACCTCATGTGGATTTAATTTTTCTAGAAAAAAACTTGTTGATTCACTCAAATCTCATTCTGACTTTTCCTGCAATCTTCCATTCCTCTCATACCCGACCTCTTAAAACCCCCCACTTTGACCCCTACTGAAACATATCCCCCATGCTCGAGAACAACATTAATTGTGCCCGTCTAATGCCTGTGTTAGCCCTGCAGCGGATGAATGCAGTGAAACCTGCCATCTAAAAGGGACGGCTCTCAAACACACACACACACACAAGCGTTCCGCCGGCTGCCTTTGCCATGGTGACAGCTGAAGCCAAAGACGTCTCGCTAATCCGGCGGATTTGAGCACCTTTTCGACTCGGCTGTTCCGCTTGTGGGAGCATGCTGCACTCACATGCAAATGGCCAGTCACACACACACACACACACACACACACACACACACAACAGCCCATGCTTACAAGAGCATTTGCTGATTTGCTTACATGAAAACACACAGACATGCATTCATACATTCTGTGCATCCTTATGCTTAAATGGAATGACTAACACGGATATTATTACATAATCAAAGCCAGATATGCATGACAAATTCATATGTTAACATCCTTATATATCAGGCTTACCACTCATACATAAAAACACTCATCCACTAAATGATTCCCTCTAGTCTCAGAAACCCTTAACCAAGAGCCCTCTTCCACCTATTAAAGGAAATACAGTATGTTTCTGTCAGTGTGTTTACCTACAGCTGCAGCTACACTGTGTGTAACAGCATGCATACTGGAGTCAGACCCACACATCCCTGTTCCTAGCTGCAAAACAGCTGATTAACACACAAGAGAGAGAGCTATGAGTACAGACAGGTGAAAACATATCAGCAGCTTACCTTCAGATTTATGGAATAAGATGGAGAATCCACATCCAGCTGTGTGTGTGTGTGTGTGTATGTGTGTGTGCTGCAGGAGAGAGCGTCTTTCTGAGCCTCTGTAGGTTCGTCTGTGTGAAATAGAGTTCCACTCTCCCTCCCTCCCACTCTCTCTCTCCCTCTCCCTCTCCCTCTCCCTCTCTCTCTCTTCAGTCGACTCTATCTCTCTCGCTCACTGCATCAGTAGTCCACTGTGTGGCTCCCATCACAATGCCTGTGGTCACACCTCAGCGAGCAAATTGTTCATTAGAAGAGATCAGCCGGTGCTGCGGACACTGGGAAACAGAGTTAGGCATCGGGATACAATCCCTTATGCAAACACACATGCTGAATGTTGCATGCGCAGCTTTTACACACCTGCATGTGCACGCAAACACAAGCTGGGTGGTGGTCATTTGAATGCAGCGCTATATTTAGACCTAATATAACAAGTATGCTGATGTTGGATCTTTGCAAACAAACCAACCAATCCTGAGAAAAGTCTTACTTTGCAAATCCAGAATCTACTATTTTGGTGAATGTCTGGTTACGTTGAAGCACGAAAACAACTTGGTGTGGTAGGGAGAGCTGACGGTTTAGGTTAAAATAACCAACAATTGTGGTAATGGTTCAAAGAAACCAATGTTGACTTGTCTGAAGTAAACAGGAAGCCTGTTGCCGTGCCAACAAACCGACCTTCTTTTTAACGACTGATGGTGTCTTTTTCTTGCGAGTATACTCTTATATTGGAACATGGTGACAATCCAACAAACATGAGCACAAGAGCACCGGAGTGGTTAGCAAGCCAAAGGATTAGCCGGATTATGACTTCATTTGGATGTACGATAAAACCGTGGCAAGCAGGATAAGTCAAAGTTGAAGCAGGACGTTGGTACATCAACTGTTATGTATTGTTCCAATGCATAGTTTGGGTAACACTTTGGAACACCCAGGTCCAACAGTCCAACACCCAATTGGACTGTTTTTATTAGAAGTGACCACATTCTCAGACCTCCACATGTAATCTAGTCAAACTAGTCAAAATAATTTGCCATCTGCAACTATGTCTGAGTTAAAATAAAGGACATTTTTTGGGGTATGGTTAATCTCTGTTAACAGATTCTGCATTTGGATACAGAATCTTTAAGTGTGGGACTAGTTTTTTGTGTCGGAAGCGTTCTGGTTACAGAATGTCGTCCAACTAGCGTTCCAACGAGCATTAGCTATAAGTAGGAAAACAGTCTATGTGGAGCGCAAAAGAGACGGAACACATCTGCTGAAATACAGTAAAGAAACCAATTTGCTTAAATCTCACGACGATTTTTCGTCTTTTAAAGTTGTAATCTCGAAGATCTCAGTTTCGTTCTCTTTGGCGGCACCTATGGCGATAAATGGTAATTGCGGGAGCACTCTTCCCAGATATCCAGACAGTGTTGCATGTGTGACGTCCTCGGTTGGCTCCGGTTGGAACTCTTGGTGATGTTTTCCGCAAAAGTTCGCACCAGGCACCCAGTCCATAATTCTGCAAATGCAAAGGCTTTCATCAGTGGGCCATAGGCTCAATCACCAGTGTGTTACCTCATTTGGTGATTGATAGTGACTAAACAGACATTTATTTAAATGAAAATCTTCGACATCATTACTTAAGCACCAACTAAATTCTCGCATCTCAATTGCAGTTGGACTGTATACACTGATGAGCGCAGGGAGATGTAGTTTTTGGCCTGGAAATCCCTAATCACTTAGGGGAATAACCGTAGGCTACCCCTGAAAACTGTACCTTTATCGTCATCTGATGAAAGCCAGTGGGTTCCAAAATAAGGTTAAGATCATGGTAATGGTAAATATAAATGCAAAAGTTCATAGCAGGTTTTTGACGGGAGATTAACGAAAGTATCCTGGTTGGAAGTAGCGGTGCGCCCATCTAACTTTCCACAATGCTACGAATTGTGTTGGCAATAAACAATGACATTTGACATTAATTGCGAGTTACACAATTGTCCAATATAATGGGAACTCTTTGGGATACTTGGCTGCCAGAACGACAAAAACAAACCAAACAGTACGTTCATGAAACATCTGCTTTATGAGTTTCCATCCAAGCACAGAACTACTCACGCCATGTCCTACAAAGTTTACATGAGGTTGATGAGACTCACCTTTAACACAGATTGAAACATTACTTTGTCAATGACTTATCTTTGTTTACATCTTGGGTGTCCAGTCGATGGAGGGTGTTACTGTAGTGCACCAGCTTCCCCCATTCCCTTGCCTCTATGATCCCCAGGAATTTCCCAAATATAGAAACAATCAGCACAAGGAAACGTAATTTCCTGACCGGCGTTGAAGCGGTCCTGCCTGTGATGAAGCCCCCTCCCCAGCTCGGCTCAGTCCCGCCGGCGCAGGCAAGATCGCCTTAATATCATGTGTGACCTTGACTCTACTTGCTATTCTTACCACCTTTACTTTTACCCTGGCGAGATAAAAGAGTCGTTTCCTCGCTACATGGCCCCTTCTTCTGCTTTGAATTCAACATTTTCTTGTGTTTTTGTGTAAAATAATTGGATTCAGATTGGACACTGTCTGCAGATGTATGTCCTCAACACCTGGAATGCACACTCTATTATTCTGACCTTCAAAAGTAGTCAAGACAGCTGTATGCTAATAGCCTTAATACAAAGAGACTGACACTGAATGCATCCTTCATACTGAACTGAGAAGGCACAGACCCAGTCCTTTAGAGTTTTGACATATAATCATAAAGAATGTACACTTTTTTGTTAAAATGTGTGAAAATGTTTGACACAATATTTATTGTACAATGTTTATTTAAAGCCTAGTTTCATTCCAGCTTGCAGGCTTCCTGTAACAGGAGTAAGGGATATGAAAGGTACAATTCCTAAAGATCGTAAGATGATATCACATATTTCAAATACTTAACTTATATACTTATATTATTAATAGTTTATATGAAGAAGAAAAGGGACAATGTACATTTATCAACATTCAAACAAAATGTAAATGCACCCGAGTTAGCCGAAAGGCTATGTTTTATTGGTAGTCCCTTTTGCCAGATGTTATTGGCATCCTAAAACAACAAAAACAAAAGTTCAAATTACACTACTTTGAGAAAAAAAAATATTAGTATACTATCCATATTATCATGATCTGTACGCAGGCATTTCTACAGTGCATCAGATAACTCTTCAAATGTAACTCTTCAGCGGTTAAGGGCCTGTGTCCACTAACACAGGCCCTAAATCGGTGGCCCTTGTACGATGCTACAGTCCTCCCTATTTTGACACTCAGTTTGTCATTTTTCATACAAAAATGGTTCACAGTCTGTCAATTATCAGGCACCCCTACTTTTCTCTGTTTTATCTAGTTATAAATGAAAGACATCGTGAAGGAAATCGTGATGGTTTTTTATTTCAAATCGAGTAGTAGTGAAAATAATTAGTTGATTAACTGATTTAGAAAATAAGCTGTCTTTTTTTTCCTTCGGCTGTGAGGGTTTTTTTTCTCTCTACTGCGGCTCATCAAAGCAGCTCCTGTATTCACTGTATTTCTGGAAACACTGCCAATTAAATATAACCTCCGCTGACTGCATCCTGCCCTTTTACTGATATTCCTGTGTTATCAGTGTGACTAATAGCAGTGGTGTTAAAGTGTTAAAGGGACTTCTTGTGCTTTCTCAGGTCTATCTGGCGTCTTGAGGACACCAAATTTGATTGAGTGTGTGTGTGTGCGTGTGGGACTTAATACTGATGTCCTCTGCTTGTACAGTCTGCTGGCTCCAGCGTACGGAAAGTGCCAGACAATGGCAGATTGTGAAGGTTTCTTTGTCTTCGAAAAAAACAATGGACTCTATCAATAGTCTATTGGCTCTGCCATCTATATGTACCCGGCCCATGGCCCATTTTGCTGTCTTTTTATAGTCGCAGTGAGGTCATGACCCCAAATGTCCAAAGAACTTCAGCTGCAAAAGCAATTAGTCATCTAACTCTAGTTTTTTTAAAAGCTACTGTGTGCATGTCTGTCTGTAGAGTGGAGTTACGTAGAAGCCTGTCTGCCATATGTGAACATCTATAAATAGTTGTTAATGATGTTCACATTTTATATACAGACTGAGGCATGTCATTATTCCAAGGTCTTTATGTATGAGACAGCAGCAGTCATAGAGCACGCCCTTTGAAAAAAATCTATAAGGACAATCTGACTCGAAGACAAATCCAATACACACTTGGTAAGTGTGTATGTCTGTGTGTTAGTTGTAGTGTGTTTTTGTGAATGTGTGCCCACACAGCTTTCCCTGCATATTGGATATGGCTGATTATGGCTGTTAGATGAGGATCAGAGATGACCTTGGTGGACGAATCACCTGCATTTACTTGAGAGATACAGAGAGGCTGTGCCAGCATGTTTGCTATCACCATAGCTACTTGCAATACTAAATTTTAACTCTATTGTAAGATTATTTTATGTAGCATTTCAGGCTTTGATTGTTGAGAGTATGACATTTGTTGCAATACTGTACAAGTATCCACAATGCCTTGGATACAGCTGAAAATGCTATCAGCAATTCTTCCATCTATGCACCAATACTAGAATGTATTAGCCCCCCACAAAAAAAGTACTTGTTTTTCTTTCAAAACTGTACCCTACACAGCTAAAACAGACATTATGGCAGCAACTATTGCTTTAGAGCGGCAATGAATAATTGTTTTTAGGTAAATTATTGTGTAGGGACAGAAAACAACAAGATGGTGCTAGCATAGAGTGTAACGCTAGTCAAAGCTAGCTAAAATGTCAGCGTTTAGTGTTTTCCAATCACATATTTAAAGGCTGTTACTTTGTATTTAAATTAAATATAATTAAACAATTAAAAATAAAGAGTTTCATGGTTTCCCCAACGCTTTTCGTCAGGAGGGGGCAGTTAGCCGAGGTGCGGCTAATGTTGTCTTTGCTTCTTGTTAGCTTGTTTGCTTGTGGTTAGCTTGTTTTCAGGTTAGGAGCACTTGAGTGCACTTAGCCAGGGCTTACAACAATTAGAGCAATCATGTCAAATATATACAGGGTTAGTTTTTACAGCTGTTATTATAATATTTACTTCTCGCACTGGTTCCCGCACACCTGTTGGTATGTTGCTATGGCTAAAATGTTAGCAAACAACAGCCTACTGACACTCCCTGCAGACACTGAACAACATTAGCATTTATTTGGGGTTATATTACAGACGGCTTGACAAATCTAGTGAATTATTAACTGTGTTTAATGTCTGTTTATGGACCACTTTATGTCTAGATTTGTCTTTTAGTAGCTTATTGCTCCCCTACATTTACTGTTCACTAGTTAGCGTTTAGCATGTAGTGTACAGTGGGTTTATGCTAAAAACAAATGCCAAGAGACTGAAACAAATAACCTACATGCCCATAGGTTTTTACCAGATACCTGACAACCAATCAGAAGTATTTCCAGTCTCCATGGTAAACCATCTAAATTAACAATATGGCTGATTGTTTCAAACGCTCAATGACAGCTTGAGGTTTCTGATGGGATTTTGATGCAGGTGTTGCAGGTGTCCGCTGAGATGTGGGCCTGCCATCTGTAATCAATGACTGAATGTTTAATACATTAGCTTCTTGCACCTACTGGGGATTTGACATGGTTTCCATACCAATAAGGAAGATTGATGTGTTAAAAAAAAAAAGCTCCTCCCTCTGATGACAGGTGTCACATTTAAGATACAACAACCTCTAAACATGATATGACTGCAAATCACGGACCCCACATGGAGAAGTGTGAAACATGGAGGCAGGTGGATGGGGGAGGGAGAGTGATGGAAAAGATAATAGTAGGAGAACATGGCTGGTGTTGTGTTAGCATTAATGCTGCATCCTTGCTTTGAGATGTTGAAAGCTGCTGTATTTTTATATTAAGAGTAAATTTATTTATTATGCACTTCCCTACATTGTTCTAGGAATGTAGAATGGGCGAAACAACGAGCTGTGTGTACGACTTTCTCCGCAGCTATGGCGCCAATTTCAAATGTTATTGCTTCTATTGATTACAGAGAACACCAGCTTTGAGCGACAGTGGCTTTTTCCCAGGGGCAAATTGCTCCTATAAGATGTAAAGAGCTGGATATAACCCTGAGGAGGTGGTGGAGACCAAACCAGAGGTAAAAGGGGATGTTGGGCCTTGATGGCCAGACACATCACTCAAAACTCATATGACTATACAGTGTAAATATAGCTTAAATTTACCGTAAAGTTTTCATTTGGATGAGCCAAGGACACATGTGATTTCACTAGTGAATACTATTGAAGAACACATGAGGACAACCGCTGGATTAAAGCACAACTCCAGACTGTTTCTCTCACGCTTCATTTACCATTTGCTACACTTTCCAAGCGTGAGTAACCATCAAATTGCATATTGCAACGTGTTTCCTGTAGTTTGTTCCGGTTATAATGCTGTAATTGGCAGTTTAAAAAAGCAACAATCTCTTTGGTGTTGTTGTACTCATTTAGCTTTACCTGGCATTGTTGCCACATTATCCTTCAAACTGAAGTAAAAAAGTAATTCATTAATTTATTTTTAGCACTTCAGGCATGCTTGGTGTAATTCCACTACATGCGTAAAGAGTTAGGAAGGCACATGATTCCAGGAGAACAAATGACAGATGAGTGAGACGGGTAAAAGAGGAAAGACTGCGAGAAGAAGCAGGAAGCTGCAACGGAATTTCCACACCCTGATGTGGGTGGAGAAAAGAGAGAGCCCATTCTCTCTCTTTCCCCTCCTCCCCTCTTTTTCTTCTCTGCCTCCCCTCACTCCTAACTTTCTCTTTTTGCTCGGACAATAGGGGCCACGCTGAAACAATGCAAAAGGGAAAGGCCGGGGAGGTTGTGTGGCAGCAATAGGGGGGTGGTCGGAGGTTCTGAGAGGGGACGACGGGTGAGAGGGCCTTGGAGCTTTACAGGGTGGTCAGAGGACAGAGATGGAGGCTTTCTTTTCCGTACAGGGGGAGTTTTGATGAGGGGGGGATGTATAGAAAAACAGCAGGGAGGAGGGGAGTTGTTTGAGAGGTTGACGTAAGATTGGAAAAGGGATGTGGGGTAGAGATGAGGGTAACACAGGCACATGGCCCAGGGGCCGGGGGTTATGTTTTTGTGGGGCTCAAACATTTTTCCGCCTGACTGAGCCTGAAAGTGATCATGCTGAGCAAGGCAGAGAAAATCCTCAGGCTTTTTCTGTCGCACACACACGCACACTGAAAATCTGTGAGTCAACTTGACCACGTTACTTTTACATTACGGCTGGATTCTAAGATCTAAACAGCCCCTCTGCTTTGTGATTTTGTTACTCATAAGTACAAGGTAAAAGTAACACCATAGCACCCACTCAAAGCCCAAACTTCTCGTTGGTAGTGGGTGATGCTAACTCCCACGCTGGTTACATTTTCAATCCGGTGAATTTTAGTGAGTATTGGAAGTTTTGTAGCATCTCTCATCTCATTGTTTAACAAAGTTCACAACATTTATATAAAACTATGCCTAAACTTAGCTGTATCAAAGGTAAACGCAAAGCTAGGGAGCGTAATGTAGCAGTTAGCATTTCAAGAGCAAGCTATAGCCTTTTGGGAGTTGGTAGAGACAGACCGAGAGCTGAAAGAAGAATGAATATTGGGCTTACATTCATCAGAAACATGACTCTTGAATTCCTATGTTGCTCTGTGTGCGCAGGATTTAAACTAAGCCAACCAGTTGCTAACCTGTTAGCCCTAACATGCTAACTAACTCATCAGTATTGTGTTGCAGACTGTTCTAATGCCCCTAAGTAACCAATTCTTGCTTTTATAGACTATACGTTAAGGATGCATGTGTTGTATTTTTCACTACTGTATATGACTTCCCCATCTTCAAAGCTTGGTTGCATTGTTAATCATTGTATATTTTGTACCATATCTTAATGCTATTGCTAGATAAGGATACACTTGGAAGAACAACAGACAGGGGTCCGAAATAATGTTTACATGCAACAGTAGGTCTATCCCAGTTTGTGTCAGAGAAGAGAGAGCAGGTTTTCAGAGCTGAGCTAGAGACAAAGACAAGCTTCTTTTACAGCTTTCCAATACAAGGACACTCTAATTACATGTTACGCAAATGACAAGGATACCAAAAATACTGGTGCACCTGGGATGTTAATCAGCATGTAAATACACTCCTTGAATTCAAACAACCTCCCAAATGTATCTTAATATAAAACTACTTGCACTAAAATGAAGGTCAAACATAAAAGACAAGTACTGGAAAATACAAGGTATGTGTCTGTGGGGAAAGGTGCAAATGACTGCGGAAAAATAGATCCAGTGAAAAAGAAAAAAAGAAAAAAGAAAAATCATGTGATGACCTAAAACTGCCTCTGCTGCCGGTGTGTGAAAGAATGGAAAGACCTGATCACAACTGTACAGCCGTTTTGCAGTCACCTACTGTCATACAAAACACTGTAATGACAACCACAGCTCACTTTTAGAGCACTCACATGAACTGATGGTGAGGTCAGTGGTTTTAAAGCCACATTGAAAAACCCTAACATGTATTTAAGCTTAATGCAAAAACAGACAGGTTTAAGATTATAATATATGTTAAACCCCACTGAGAAAACAATTAGAAAGTACTGTACACTTGTACAATTTAATGCTACCTTATGCTCTTAAAATTATCTAAGCTCGCCTATGATTTATGACTTAAACTATTAACCACAATTCCTTACTGGCTGTATTAGTCTCTGGCTCCATCTTGTGGTACTCACGTGTCCTGCAGTTACTTGATTTGTAGGTCAGCGCAAACATGCTTCCTGACCTTCTAATGTTTCCCTATTTGATGAAGAGGCGGGTCAATGTCATGACATTATCGAGTTATCGTCATGGAACGCCACGAGGTTCTTTGAACTATAAATAACAGATCCAGATAACCCCCGTTTAAACTGCTGTAGAGGGTATCAGCTATATCACTATCTAACCTTAATCTATTATTACTCTTTATCAGTTGTTAATAAAATTATTAAATAAATTATATTTTGTTATTATATAGGTATTATTATTGCTAGTGTCATATTGTTCGTGCTGGTGATATTTTAAAACAATTTAAAAGCATTATTGTAGTGTTTAGTTTGACGGGAGTGAGCATGCGCAGTCACAGAGAATAGCGGAAGCGCCGGGGAAAATAACAGGTTTGGGTTTCAAGGTTATTTTTTATTCATTTTATGAATCATAAGTCTCACGGTACTAGACTGTATCGAACTCAAAGGTTTTTGTGCGCACCCCGTTGCAGATGGTGGCGCTAAGTCGTCATTTCCTTGTCTGCACACTACCGAAATTAACACCACGAAGAAGAAAAGGAGCTGAAGTTGCTGCTGCTGCGAGAAGCCGACGCCGTGGCACAATTTTTCAACCTTTTTCCAGGAGGACTCTGTTCGTTTCAGCCTCTCAGAATGGGAAACAGGCAGCCCACCACCGGGTAACAGTATAATGCAGTTCTATGTGTGTGACGTGTCTTGCGGAACATGAATATGAATATTGAAAAAAGGGTAGTGTGATGCTGTTCCGCATCCTCCTGAGAACCGATAAGGGGTTTCTCATGAATTCAATTTTTAATACGCAAGAGACGAGACTATACAGATCTACTTTCACTGCCATAAAGGGGACATGAATGACATTAACCTTTTAATAGCATTGAGAAACGTGTTTTTACACAGGACACGGTTGACATGAAAACCAAAAATCCGTGTCAGTTTCATTGTAAGCTGGATTTATAGAATGAGTGTACCTTATATTTTTAAAAGGCAATAAACATGACCAAAATTTAAGTTGTAGCCATATAGTTGCAAGTTTAATTAGGTTAAGAAATTGAACATTAAAAATGAAAACAGGCAGAGAGGAAGGACAGACAATGTCCTGGTGTCAAATCATATACCATAAAAAGTACATTTTAAAATAATATGCATTCTCCAAACTTTCATTCTGGGTCTCAGAAGGATATGTAAAATAGTGAAATATTCCGTAAAATACATTCCTTATCAACCTTTTCAATTCTCTGTTAGAGTGTGAGAATGACTCATTTTTAAATCTGCCTTTGTTTTCTCATCTGCTCCAGCGTCTGCAGGACTGACTCAACCATGTCTGAATCTGTGAATGGAGAAAGGTTTACAACCAGGAGAATCAGAAGTCGCATGACGTATTATTACACTCCATCTGCAGGGTCAGGGGTCAAGACATTATGCTCTGCCAGAGACTCTGAAACACCTCTCTCCCCCATCTCAGCCCCATCTCAGCCCCTCAGCGATTCTTCCATCTCTCCTTTGTTGTCAGATTCACCTTCACACACAGCTGTCTCCTCCAACAGCCAATCAGATCCTTCCACCACTGCCCGTCCTCTTCTTCTTTTCTTCTCCTGGCTCGGTGCCCAGCCAGGTGCGGTGGCCAAATACAGGGACCTTTACCTGCAACGCGGCATGGATGTCCTCCTGGTCCAGAGCAGTGTAATGCACTTCCTTTGGCCCAGATGGGGGCTTGAATACGGGTTGGAGGTTTTGAAAGTGCTTGAGGACCCTCAGTTCTTAGACAGGCCTGTGCTTGTTCACTCCGCCTCCATCGGTGGCTACACCTTCACCCAGATACTCACCCACATAGCTCAAGAACCGGAAAAACATGCAGGCCTAGCACGGAGGGTGGTGGGACACATCTATGACAGCTTGGTGGTTGGGACTCTGGAGCACATGGCGATAGGTGAGTGACAGCGATCCAGCTCAGGTTACTTTTGTGTGTGTCAGATCTTCAAATAATTCATTAGCCATTTGACCCAATGCTCCAGTTTGACAGGAGTCCAAAGACTTCTTATGTCCTACAAGGCAAATGAGGGAATTGTAGTTCCAAAGCTAGGGGCATCATCGTATAAAAGCAAAGAATATTTACAGGAGTTGCAAAATATGATAATTTATTTGGGAGGATGGGAGGTTCTTACTTGTAAAATCTCAAGCATCTGCCTCTTGTTGTTCAGGCCTTGGCAAGACTCTGGTGCCACGTTTAGAGAGCCTCGTCAAAAACGCCGCCATGCTCTACTTCTGGCTCTTCAAAAGCCAAACTGCAGACTTCTACAACCGCAGCATCCAGGTGTTCCACAACAGCCCGATTACTGCGCCAGCCCTCTTCTTCTTCAGCGAAAACGACGCGCTGTGCAACCCAGTCGCCATGGAAAACTGCATCGACCTCTGGAGGAAAAGGGGCGTGGCTGTGGAGAGCAGGAAGTGGAAGGAGTCGAAACACGCGGCCCACATGAGATGCCACCCTGAAGACTACCTGTCTGCCTTACAGAAATACTTGAACTCGCTGCACGTTCAGTCCCTCAAAGCAAAAATGTGAACTGTTGAGGGAGTAAAATCTCAGTTTGACTCAATATTTAAATTGTAAGATGCTTTAATATTTTAAAGAAAAAACACTTCAATTATTTAATCTTGCAACTTCGGCATATTTAACAGTTTAATGTAACAAAGACATTATTTCTTTCCTTTTGTGCATTCTTATTTGTTTGACTAGTGATTTTAACCAAGTCACTGTGTATTAAAGTTATATCCCTTATTTATTAGAAATACTGAAGAGGTACTCGCCTGTGATGCTTGTTTTGCACAGGAGATGTTCGCTGATGAACTGTTTTTGCACGTGATACCAGAGATATCTGGTAAAAATATGTAAAATAAAACTTGAAGAGCTCCAGCGTGAATTGCATTGTTTCTATGTTTTATGACTTATTCAGAAGAAAAGCACACAAGTATTTAAATGCTAGACAAATGATTTACATACATTTGCATTGTGTGTGTGTTTTCCTGATGGTGAGCAGTTGTAGGCAGCAAGCAATTTTGAACAGGCATGATGTAGGGCACCTCATGGCAGGTTCCCCCTGAAGCGACAAGTAAAGACGGGTATCCAGTGCAGAATCCTAAATTATTAATGTTATTTTTTTTAATTTTAGATAAACGAGGCAGTACACAGTCACAATGACGCACGTTTTGTTGCAAATGTTTAATTGTTTCACGGCATTTAATCCAGTTAAAATGGCGACATCTGCTGGCCAAACCGTTGGTTTCAGCTGCGCATGAACGGACTGAATCTACAACCGTCGTTTTTTAATATCAAAGTTAATTCTTAAAATAAACGGTAATTTATATAAGTTAGGTATAAATTACAAAAGTGACAATGAAATTATACTAAATAAGGTTGTGAGTTGTTGAGCTAATTATGTTAAACAAAAATACTTTTTTTTTGTAAATGATGGAGAAACAAAAGTTCAGTCAGACCTAATATCATTGGCAGTTTTAGAGAATGGACTGCTTCTAACTTTATTTTTAATTTTTAATTGAATGCCTTTTATTTTGATGAGTTTCCGGTGGAGGAAGCGATTCCATAGTACGTTATATATAACTCGTTTTGATTTTAACCGAGTTTATTTTGTAGATTACCCTAATTTTTACATGTGTCACTGAAAGATCGCATGATATTTAAAAACATATTAACATTATTTTTTAAGAAAGGGAACTAGCTAACACGGTGCACTTTGCCTGAAACGTTATTGTGGTAAAGATTGGCGGAGTGTTATCATTTATGACTGTGCGGTGGTGTAAATGGCATTTGTTGTCAGTGTTCAGTCGTCCTACGGCCTAGAAGATAATTGAAGTTTTACCGAGTAACACACGGTAGAAGTTGTTGTATAAAAGTCGTACTCTTTCTTTACCACGTCCATTTGTTCGTTTTAATTCAGTAAAAGTTAATAGCTAGGAGAAACCAGCGTTAATATAGCAGAAAACATGATACACACATGCACTCACGCTTGAAAGTAACGTATGTAGGCTATTTATCCTACAATTCGGCCCTTATAAACTCTGCCGTTACATACTTAAACAAAAATAGAACCACATACATAAACTGTATTCCTCTGCCACAACACGTGATATAGCTTCTTTAATAGTCACAGATGACATTGGATTACTTTTTCAGCCATTCTCTTTTCTATTTTCACATAATATTAATTAGATCTTCTCATGTCTGTTTGGTAAATATAGGTTTATTTCCCGTGATTTGAGCTAAGTGTGGAAAAAGTGTATTCAAAGGTCTCTGAAAATGCAAGGTTTCAAAAGCAATTTGCATTTTAAAAGTAGGGGAGATGTCCCGTCTCGGGCCGCTTTGTTCACTTTTGTGCTAAGCCGGAGGTAATGAATCATGGGCCACACTACAGGAAACACACACAAAAAGAGAAACTTTTTTATCCATACTATTATGTATTCTTCTCATGAGATTTTATTGTATATTTTAACTTAGATTCTTGAGCACTTCTTCAATTTTCTATAACCTTTTGTTAAGATCTTATTTCCTCGGTACTCTTAAAACTTACATGTGAACAAATTTAGAATTTGATCTCAGTAAATTAAATACTTTCTATTTTATGTCCTTCGTTATACACTTAATAAAGTAAATCAAAGTTTTTATTTACACAGTATTTTGTGTCTATAAAACAAAAAAACTCAACCTTTGACAACTTTTAAATTCTGTGGGTGGTTTATAGTTTTATGCCTTTAAAAGCAAACGTCAATGTTATTTATACAGGCCAAAATCACAAAACAACCATTTGCCTCAGAGAGCTTTAAGACCTATTCAGTATACAAAACCATGCATATGAAGACCCTCAGCGCGGATGAGTCAGTCACCTCTGTAAGTCTAATGGAAGGGTGATGCATTCAGTGTCCCGTAATACCTAAAAGCTGTGTACGTGTCACGGGGCCGCTCTGAATGATCATGTTCTTCTTGGTGTGTTTTTATCTGAGTCAACTACATTCTTGTGCTTTTCTCAATCAGCCAAAGTGTTAAACATCTACAGTCGCCTTTTATGATTCATGAAGTATTTAGTCAGTGTTCTTGTTCTTTTTATGTTGTCATCAATGAAGCTTTTATCTGTTGCTCACTTAAAAAATTAATGAAAAAGGTCAATAGATTTTAAAGCATTTTTATATAATGTATACATTGTAAACATAATAAATTAATTAAAGTGTGCAGTCTATGAAATACATTTTTTAAACTGTCTCCAATTAATTTAAACTTTTACTAATGCTTTGGTTGAATACAGTCAACATGAAAGTGCAAAATATTAATTAAATATTACCACCTTTAAAACAGGAAACTTAAGTTTATGTCACTATAATAATCATAACATTATTATTATAATTATTGCATACATATTTATGGTGTCACTCTGCCATGATAGTAACATAAGCCTTATTTTATAAACATTAAAGTTTGACTATTTCAATGTTGTGTTTAACATATTTCTTGTCTTTCTGTAAAGTACACATCACATGCGACAATAATTCTTTTATTATTCTATATGCATGAAATCAAAGACTGAAAGGAATTTTAATCAGTCAATATAAGAAAAGTGTTCAATCTGGAAGAACATAAAGGAATATAATTTTATAAAAACATACTTTAAATGAGCTATTTCTGTTTCTCTAGAGGTGTAATGGCAGGTTTTACCAATTTTTAATAACTTCAAAATAAAACACAAGTGATTTCATGCTATAAATCGGCCGGTAATTTTTGAACAGAAAAAACGGCTTTGACAAACAACAAATATTGACTTAAATTTTTATTGCAAAGTTCAATTTAACAAATAAGATTATAGCTTAATGCTCCCACATTCTTTTTTCTATAAGCTTAATGTTTCTGCTCAATAAAATACTTAAAATCATGAACCATTATCATTGCACATTCATTAGATACTTTGTCATACTTTTCCAGCACATGATAGTATACCATTATACCAACATCCAAACATATTTCAAATAATAAACTATGCTTCAAGAAACACATTGCTTATTCCATTCAATATTATAACAAATTAAATATCATTCCAAACGTATAAATAATTGTAGCTACAGAAATATTTTTTTTGTGCGTAAACGTGCATAAAAAACTACCAAAAATGTTTAGCAGCCAGACCTAATCATAATTGCTTAAGTATTCAAATGATTTGAAAATACTTTCTGCATGCAAGTCCAGTAAATAAAATGTGAAATAGTATGTGCAAAGACAAGCTACATTCATGACTATACTGTGCTGTTTGTGCAAAAAGCGTCTGTATATTTCCTGTACCTTAGGGCAAGATTTGGCGTACTGTATGTGTGATATATGTGTGGATTTCTCAGCAGACCTTAAGTTTGTCCTTGTGCAGAATTAAGTTATCCAGGTAGAGCTTCACCTTCATCAGCGTCTCATGATGGTGACTGTCGGGGAACGAGTTGTCTCTGGTCTGTCCTTGCGGTTTGGCCTGGATGGGACAGTCCATCGTCTCGGCAAAGGAGCGCACCCGTCCCTCCAAACTGGAGACGTCGGCCTGGATCTGACTAAGCAGCTCTGTGAAGGGGCTCTGCAGTTCATTATCCAAAAGTGCGAGGTCATGAGTGATGCTGGTTAGTCCATCGATGGAAGGGGTGCTGACTTCTATCTGTGGAGCCACCGGCAGCTGAGGACAAGAAAAACAGGTAAGCATATCAGGTGATTTTGTGACTTTGAAGTGTAACCTATTCTTGCAAAGCAGATAACAGTTATAATGATTTCTCCCTTTTTTAAAATTATGCTGGGAAAGAAAACACATCCAACATTTTTATTAAAGCACACTGATTAGATTCCCCTCTGAAAAACTGCCTTTTCATACCTTCGTCCTTACTTTCTTAATGTGCTCCAGGGTTATCTCAGCGATGTTTATTATGGTCTTCACAGTTCTTTTGATCAGTTCTCCTTTTGTAGGAGGACTTGACCACCCCGGAGCTGCAACAAGAGAGACACAGAGAAGGGCCTGGAGGATGTGCATCCTAAAAAAAAAAAAAAGAAAATTACAAAAATCTACATAATTCTTATAGGAATTTTGCAACAGTACAAATGACTCCCGTTAAATATGTTAAGTTTGAAAGAATGTTATTTATATCTCCAATATAATGGTGCCCTTTATTGTAAAACAATATATTATAGTCTTACCTGTCTCTTTGGACTTGCGGCTGCGCTCCTGTAACACTGAATGACAGAGAGATCACACATGCCTCTTTGCATGTTCGCCCCATTTAAATAGCCGGCTCTGGACTCGCTGGGGTTCCCTCCTCTCTCCTCCCCTCACTCAAACCCAAGCTTGACCCCTCCAGGTCAGCTTATCAACATGCTCCTATAATGCAGGAAATTCATACATATTTTATGGAAAAATATGTGACATAATTCTGACTCAGTTTCTTTGGGGTTTTTTTTGTATTTCCTGTAAGAGGATTTGATGTTTTGCAGGCCTGTTGGCTAGTGAAAGCCCTTTTCTTTTTTTTTGTTTACTTTCAAGCACAGGAAAATGCGTAGGTAGATGGTAGCGTTAACTGGCATCATGCTGCGCAAACCCATGTGTACGACCAAACATTAAGCAACAGATAATAAGGTACAGATAAAAAGGAATGTGAGATATATAATTACATGTGATTCATAGGTAAAATCAATGCAACATCACACATCATGTTGCCATTTTATAATATAGAATAGAGGCAGTGAGTTATCATCTTGTTACGTACCAGCTTTAAAAGTCCACCGTGGATTTTCTTTACACTCATCTTTTAAAGCATTGATCTTTTTCCTTATGGATTTAAGTACTGTAGCAACAATTGTCTTCCCTGGAACATCGTGCTCATGACGTTTTCCACCTGATTTTATTTCGTTAGTGAAAGTCAGAGACATGAAGTTAAAAATAGAAAATAATAACTACACACACAGTTTGTAGAATGTGGTGGATTTCTGGAGGTGTTTTCGAGTGCCGTCGGAAGGCCTTATGCTTTTACCAACAGGTATTTTTTGGTGTGTAGGCTATGTAGTGTATTTAGCATATGAGAAGAAGATGGTGATGCATACTACAGGAATGTTCCTCTTTGTCGGTCACCAATGGGAGTTCCGTTGTTGCAAACAATAGTGACACAATGGTAACCTCGACATGTGCTGACTAGGACTCTCTTACAGAAGTGTACTTTAGCTATTAACTCAGTACAGTCAGAACAGCATCTATCCTCAAGTGAGCCTATCATTGGAATACCATTTTTCTTTTGCATGTGTTCAACATTTTTTTTAGGAAAACACTTAACGTTGAGGGTTTTTTTTTTGTTTTTATAGCTAGCAGTAGCTTGCTACCTGAACCCACTAGGCTACTTCTCAAGCCTAAGTCTAGCATATGCAGCGCCTTTAGCTTGTTTTCTAACCTTTATTAGTCAAGCTAGCAAAAGAAAGTCTAGAAAATATCTTATTAGTATGTCATCTAAACTGAATACAGGTGCTCATAGTCTGGCTTTTTTAGTTAGTTACCTGAGTACTACATATTTTAACTAACCTGCGTACTTGTTGTCTAGCTAACATGTTTCTGGCTTGGTAACTGACCTGAGTACTTGATGTCTAGCTAACATGTTTCTGGCTTGGTAACTAACCTGAGTACTTGTTGTCTAGCTAACGTGTTTTTGGCTTGATAATTAACCTGCGTACTTGTTGTCTAGCTAACATGCTTTTGGCTCGTTAACTAACCTGAGTACTTGTTGTCTAGCTAGCATGTATTTGGCTTGATAATTAACCCGAGTACTTGTTGTCTAGCTAGCATGTTTTTGGCACGTTAACTAACCTGTGTACTTGCTGTCTAGCTAGCATGTTTTTGGCATGTTAACTAACCCGCGTACTTGCTGTCTAGCTAGCATGTTTTTGGCATGTTAACTAACCTGCCTACTTGTTGTCTAGCTAGCATGTTTTTGGCATGTTAACTAACCTGCGTACTTGTTGTCTAGCTAGCATGTTTTCGGCATGTTAACTAACCTGCGTACTTGTTGTCTAGCTAGCATATTTTTGGGTCGGTAACTAACCTGAGTACTTGTTGTCTAGATAGCATGTTTTTGGCATGTTAACTAACCTGCATACTTGCTGTCTAGCTAATATGTTTTTGGCCCGTTAACTAACCTGAGTAGTTGTTGTCTAGCTAGCATGTTTTTGGCATGTTAACTAACCTGCATACTTGCTGTCTAGCTTATATGTTTTTGGCCCGTTAACTAACCTGAGTAGTTGTTGTCTAGCTAGCATGTTTTTGGCATGTTAACTAACCGGCATACTTGCTGTCTAGCTAACATGTTTTTGGCTTCCTAACTAGGCGAGGTTCTTGTTGTTTAGCTAACAACCTAACAAAATACTCATAATCTAGCCAACAAGTTGTTAGCTTAGTACTTCACTTGAATGCTATTAGTTGTTTTCTTGGCAGCTAACCCAAAACTTGCTGTCCAGCTAACATTATGTTATCTTGTCACCTAACCTGAAAACCCATAGTCTAGTCAACATGTTGTTAGCTAGGTTCCTAACCCAAATACTCATAGTTTAGCTATGATGTTATTAGCTTGATACCTAACCTGAATACTAATAGCCTATGTTGTTAGCTTGTTACCTGAACTGAAAACTAATGCTATAGAATAAAGTCACACGTATTGCAATTGGTCGCAAGGTTAAATTTATTTTATTGTGTCTCCTCCTTTTCACTCACTATAATGATCCTTAAATGGAGCAAGCTGAAGGCTGAAAAGGCTGCTTAATGCTTGTGTCATATGCAAAGCCTCTCCGGCCTCTCTAGCAGACCAGCCCATGCGCACATCGTATGCGTGAAGGCTAAAAATCATTCCACAAAGAAGGCTAAATGGGTCATAGTCTGTTGAATACACATTTGCTTGTGTTTAATCTTAAATCCACCATTAGATGCAGAAATGTTTAGCTTTGCTAGGTCTCATCAATTGCTTTTTCAGACTTTGGGTTCTTATAAATTACTCTTAATATACTGAACTTTGTTTCAGGTTGGTTTACTGAACAGATGGAACCATTGGCTCTATTTTAAAGCTGCAAGTGTAAAAAAAAAAGGTAATAGACAGTGAAAGACTAAGAAAAAGTATTAAGTAAGGAGCTTATTTGCTTTATATAAGTAGGAGAAAATATGCAGAATAACAAAGTCATTTTTCAGACAGGGCAGTTAAGGAATATTCATCAGTCACTGAGGCATGAACTTTTCCACTTCCACTTCATCTGTCATGTCCGCGTTGTTGTCTATCACCTTCCTTCTGATCTCCGCTCTAACTGAGAATAATTTCCGTATTTGGTGACACAGAGGCCCAAGATTCCTGGAAGAAATTAATGGCGAGAGTTTTGTTGAGAGAGCTTTAATTCCTGTAATAAATCTTGCCAAAACAAGCCGTCGACCATTCAGTCATGTGTTCTGCTATCATTGCTCTTTTTTGTCGGAGGAATAACAGGACACAGATGGAATTATTTTGTCCCTGAAGTAGACGATAGGCTACAGAGGGATAAAAGGGGGTGGGGGAATTTATTGGAACGCCAGCTTTGGTCTTTTCCAGTAAGCTTCTAGGGCTCCGGGCCAAGTTTCGACCCCAACCCCCTCTGTCTTGGCACGAACGAACCCCCTTTCTGTTTCAACTGTTTCTCAGTGTAGACGATGACTCGTCTGCTCAGGAAATAGCTGTGATTTCGCTCTCATGAGTAAGCAGGGAGAATCATTGAACAGTAGAAGTAAGACTTCAGGAGGATTCAGACGGACAAGATTAGTTAGAGAGGGTTGAAATTTGCGTCTCCTGTTGTAGATGTTTTGTCACTTGGCGGCTAATTTCAATAAATAACAAAAACTGCTCTTCATCATCAACTTTTTAAACGTACCGAATTTGACTCCACAGTACTTACCTCTAAAGATGACAATATTTAAAAAACAACTGGATGGTTTGCTATGAATGTTTTTGTGCTGACATACACCATTCAGCCATAACATTATGACCACCTGCCTAATATTGTGTAGGTCCCCCTTTTGCCGGCAAAACAGCCCTGACTCGTCGAGGCATGGACTCCAATAGACCTCTGAAGGTGTGCTGTTTTATCTGGTTCCAAGACGTGAAGTCCTGTAAGTAGCGAGGTGGGGCCTCCATGAATCGGACTTGTTTGACCGGTCTGCAGCTACACAGCCCCATACAAAACAAATTGCGATGCACTGTGTGTCTTTCTGTTGGCCGTTTTTAGCCTTCACTCCCTATGCGCATCAATGAGCCTTGACCTCCCATGACTCTGCTGCTGGATCACCAGTTTTCCATCTTTGGACCACTTTTAGTTGGACTGCAGACTGGGAACACCCCACAAGAGCTGCAGTTTTAGAGACTCTCTGACCCAATCGTCTAGCCGTCACAGTTGTGCCCTTGTCTAAATCGCTCACATCCTAATGCTTGCCCATTGTTCCTTCTTCCGACATGTCAACTTTGAGGACAAAATGTTCACTTGCTGCCTAACATATCCCACCCGCTGCCAGGTGCCATTTTAACAAGTCTATCAATGTTATTCACTTCACCTGTTGGTGGTCATAATGTTATGGCTAATTGGTGTACATCATCCCTTTAGCCTTACTCCTAATCCTAACTTTGGTGATCTTTGACCTCTACTTTAGCACCACCACTATTTTTTTTTTTACATGTTTTTAGTGAAATAACTTTTATTGGATGGATTGTTCAGTGTATCAAGCTGCCCAATAATTAGCTTAAGGACCAATTAGCTACAAAGCTAACAACACTCCCTTTAGCCTCAGCTGTTCTTGTGTTTACTGCTAATTAGCAAAGTAAGCATGCTAACAGGCTAAGCTAAGATGGCGAACCTGCTTAATATAACTTGCTAAACCCTTGAGCACTTAAGTATTGTCGTTAGCATGCTGAATGTAGCATTAGCTTGGTTTAACTGCTTAAATATAAGCTAATAAAAGCTTGCTCTTTGCCTGAGTTAGCATTAGCTTGCCCCCAATACATGTTTCCCCTTTGATGTTTCAAAGAGGTTCTACAGTGAAGAAATACAGACTTTTAAAATGGTGACTGTAACCTGCATTATTTCTCTTTTTTACAGAGATAAATCTAGATCCTGCCCAGTTTTCTTGCATGTAACTGAGCGTTTGTTTTTAAAGTAATGGAACACTACCAGAACTTCTCAGCATTTCTGATTCCCTGTTTTTGCGTCATCTCCACTGACCTGGATGAAAACACAATGTTGTTGCCAGTCCTGCCAGCAGCATCACTGACTGGAACAAGATTTATTTTTCTGCCCAGTCCACTCAAGTAGCGTCAAATCTGCTTTATGTAAAGGCTTTTGGCAATTAAATTCAATCACATCACTGGGTTGAAACAAAATACTTGACACATCTTGGAAAAACAGTTCTTGGAAAAACACCTAAGGAGGTGGAGTGTACGTCACGGGGAGGAGACTACCGGTCAGAATTTCTTAATATAACTAAATAAACCTGCTGTTAACTCGTTTATTTTCCGTTCGTGAAAACTTTACCGGAACACTTCTTGAACCATCTCCTGTTTCTCTTCATGATGGAGTTGAACAGTACGTCCTTGGTTGCAGTTCTCAGAACGTCCTCTGGAGAGCTACACTTGCCCAGAGATTTAATGGAGCATCATTTCACTGCTCCTCTCAGAATTCATGCATATAAGGCCTTTAGTTTTTGTGGATAATAATGGATCTTTAGTAAGTATTTTTATGTGGTGTTTGATCTTATTTGATCTTATTGCAACAGCTCTGTTTTCAGCTGATTTGATCACTATTCTTTATTAGTGATATTCTTACACTAATCTGGTCTCTTGCTGATTTGCTTCTTCATGGCAAAGGGTTATCCTTCCATTTATCTTTAGTCTTTTTGCTTATGTGTCACTGCCAAATTGGCTTCCTTTACACATTTAATTTTGCATCAAATACCTCCAAACCACAGATTCTGAATATAGAAAATGTAAAGTCACATTGCCTGTGGTTACAAATGTAATTTTCTTCCCTTACAGAGAGAGAGAGGACTAAATGTGCATCCACCAACCCCTCGTCCCCATCTGATGACATGCATGAAGCGCTGCCCTATTTCCCCCGGCGGTGTGTGACACACAAACTGTGAGCCGCCGTTGTGACTTCACTGGGAATCTCTGGCTCCCAATCCGAAGGTCAGTCTGAGATTTGGTGATTGTCAATTATTGAATTGCAGAAGCCTGAATGTGTCTCTGGTTTTAGTTAGCGTTGTTGTTGGGCTGTCAAACCCACAAGGTATTTGTACTTGTACAACAGGCAAACAAAAGAGACTAAAACAACAAGGAAAGTTCATACCTGTGTAGTATATTGGACAGAAAACAAGACAATACAGTCATTTATATTAACTTTATTTAATCTTTATTGAACAAGTCATAACACGCCTTTAAAGAGAAGGTATAATACAGACAGAGAGAGAGTGTAAAAAGACTGAACAGACGACGCTACTCATCTGTATAATCACGCACTGTTCTGCATACAGTATATCCACGTGTATGTAAACACTCCTGAGCAGTCACGCGGTTAGTGTAAGAGAAACGTCCTCGTCAGCGCACACACACACACACACACAGCCTCAGGTTGTGACGTATAAAGCACATTGTGAAGGCTCAGGGGTTTGGATAAATAATGACGTTTATGTAACACACAGTGCGTCAAAGGCTCAGAGCTACATTTTCCTTCGGCTCATTTCACTCTGTACATCCTGTTTCCAAAGGTTATTCACATTCGACTGATGTTCTTATTTTTCATGAAACAGTTACTGTATGACATGTTGTATTTCTAACATTATAGCCTGACATGTTTGTCGTAGATTGATGCAGTTAGAGCAGGGTGTCCCTCAAAGTGTGGGGTGTGTAAGTAGCAGCATGCAGGGACAAAGTCGACATCAAACAAGTCACAGGCCAGAGATGGTGCAACATCATAGAAAATATCAAACACAGTGTACACTCATCTGCATGAAGACAACATTTTAAAAGCAGATTTTTACACAACAGTTAGGCGACAAAAATAAGGCGACTGGTCCTACAAAACATGTTATTTTAGCCCCCCCAAAAAGAAATATTAGACTTTTATAATAATAAAAATAGTGTAATAAAATTAATGTCTTAATAGATTCCTCAGTAAAATATGTCTCCCTATATTTTGTACTGTAGATTTCAATCTTTCCGTGCGGGCTGGATGATTATCCTCTCGCGAGTCACAGTGGACAACGTACCGACACTTCCTGGAAAAAAATGTAAATAAATTTAATAAAATAATAATAATAAATAATTTTTGTTAAATAATGATGGTCATTTCTCAATTTCACTTTTTGAAGTGTAGCATTCCACTTTTCAGTCTGACGTCGGGGCGAGTAAATCTGCCGTCTGTTTTCAACTATAATAAGACTCTTTGCAGATTTTTCTCAGGTTTCCTGATGCTTCTGCCTAATCCTGCATTATGCTTCTAAAAGTCCCAAAACACCCAACTTTTTGGGCGCTGTTTTAGCTCACATGGTCCCATGTACAGACGTGCTGCATGCTATCCTCCTCTCTCTCATCCCCACATGCCTCTCTTCAGTTGTCCTATCTAACAAAGGCAAACAGAGCTACACCTAAGTTTTGGCCAAGCCGTACTCACCGCGACCCAAAGCGCCGTCAGGGGAAAAACTAAAAGGAGACGTCTGGTTCTGATGCCAGAATCCAGTGCAGATACTTTTTGGGGTAAGGGCTTCCTGGCTACTGCCTTTGGAACAGCAAGCCCAGACCGCAAAAAGACCCACAAAGGACAGAAATGTGACTCCGTCGTCTTTTGGGGTTTCCTCAGCATCTAAAGAAGGAAAAAGAGCCATCAGCACATTCCTAAAGAGGGGAGGGTTAAACATGGGTGGAAAATCCCCTTAATAAGACTCCATACAGCTGTTACAGTCCCTAAGATGAGCTATGAATTATATTTAAAGTGGGTAAGTCAAGGTCAGCATCCAAATCCTCTCATAAACAACTTTTGCTTCCTTGGTCAAACATCTGTTGCCTACTCGAGCTCCTGATACTCTTCTAAACCCCCCATTCTTGACTCACTTTATGAGTTCCTTCTGTCCAGAAAAGCTTCAACTTTTTCTCCCTTTAAACACGATTTTTCTATAATTTACTCTGAGCCCAGCCGGCCTAATCCACACCGCACCTCTTACTGTTTTTTCCTAGGAAGTAGACCTACAGCAACCCAAAGCAGGATCTTTAAAAAATATTGTCTTACAGGTTTAATTGCGTGTGATGAATTCTCTAAATTTGAGATGCGTGTTTGTTATCGCTGCATGGCTGAGGGAGACGGCCCCTGAGGGAGACGGCCCCTGAGTGCAACGACGCTGAACGAGAGGTGGAGGACGACAGAGATTTACAGATCCTGTCTGGACTGCTACATGTGGAGAAACATATGGAATATGGTGTGAACTGTAGCAGATTAAATGTATCATAAGCCACAACATTTTGATTATAACTCCATCAAAACACATTGTATGGTCTCATCATGAGATCCTTGTAAATCTGATCTCTGTTCAGCACCTCAGAAGCAACATGGTGTACAAACGGAGTCATTCTGGACCGAGAAGCTACATTTAGGAGGTTTAGATCAGTGTCACATTTAAAGTGTGATATTCTTTGCCAGGTACAAATCTTTGGAGACCGTATCCAAGTACAAAATACAAACATTTGATTCGTTATCCTGAAAAAGATTCCAACCGCCGATGAGGTCCACCAAGTAGGTGTAATACTGCAAATACAGTTGTTGGTGCTTGAATAGAATAAGATGAAACAAATCATTTGATCCTTTTTTTACATGATCATACATGTAACAAACATTGTCTCCATCTGCAGCCAGAAAAACAGCAGTGGCTGGAGGACCACCATAACCTCTAATGAAGCACACACACCCTTTTCCACCTTGTTTGGACACCAAAGAAACCAGGGCTCTCCTAGAATTCCTGATGTTCCGTCGACCCCAACATCCAGGTTTGACCAGCAACCGTTCGAAATGTGTCGAAGACCTTAGAACAACATCTTGTGGAAAAATGTAGAGGATGAAACAACCTGTGCTGTCGGCATGTTCGCCTCATTGTTTCGACAGATGAGACGAATCCTCAGTGTCGGACAGGAGTACCAACTTCTTCTTCCTGACCCCAGTGTTCTCTAAATGTCAGCGAGCTGCTACAGTCCAGACCTTAGAAGGGTAAGGTGTTCTCTCTTTCTCTCACTTTAATATCTGCCCTCCACCATCACCACATACAAGATCTTCAGCTGTCATTGACTCCGCACTGGTCATGGTCTCACTGTGGGGGGCTCTGTGGTACAAAACAGCTCATCTTTTAGATTCCTCTGAAGGAACACGACCACCAGCTAACAGGATATCTGAATGGGGTAAACTAATATTGCTCGAATATCGTCTTCATTCCATCAATTACATGCCTCTATCTACTTGACAATCTGAAACACACTATCCATTCATAGCTTTAATGAAATATTGTGTAAAAGCAAGAAAATCGTACACAAGATATTCTCACTTTTTGAAATTGAGGAGCTAAACTGAATTGTTATTCTACTGCCACTTACCTAGCAACATTGGCGACACGTTGCAAGAACTGTAGGAAGTGTTTTTAAAATTCCCGCTGTTGATTTTTAAACACTTTTTGGACAAATACTCCTTTTTCCAACGCCAAGTACACAAGTACAAAGTTAAAAGAAGACGCCTGAGCAGAGGCAATAAATCTCAGAAATGCAGCACAGATGTTTCAAAACCGTGTCCGAGATGAAAGACCACGTTACGTCTTCATAAACGCTCTAAAATGTACAATACATTTAACCCTAGACAGAACATCCTAAGTCACACCCCGTGGAGCGTTACAATACCTGTTACATTTAGCATGAACACTTAAGATACACAATGTCTCACATGAGTACTGAATGATTTGTTTCCCATCTCCTGCAGGGAATGCAGGAAGTACAGAGCTTCCATGAACACAACCCTGCCCACCATCAGGAGCCAGCCGCCATTAAAAGCTGAGCACCACCCTGCATGAGAAAGACACCACCAAAAAAAATAACGGACTACAAATCCACAAGATGACTACAACTACGATGCTGGGCATTGCACAAAAAACTTTCCATCCAGTCTTGTAAGCTTCGTTGTGTCTTCATCCTCTCAGAAACAGCATTTGTAAAAACACAATACAGTATAATAATCTTTTATGACATGTCCAGGTCATTGTTGCGATTAAGGTTTGACCGTTGCAGCTTGAGTGTAGATCACATCATAGCTGAGGTACTGCCATATTGCAATTTAGGTGTAACTCAACGTAAGATCTTTCTTTTATCATTTATTAATAGTGAGCGCTTAATTTGGTTCCTTTAAATTTCAGCTGATGAAATTAATTTGCAGTGATGCCTTCTGTAGAGGAGGGAGGGTAAGAATGAAACGAATATCCCTCCCAGACAATCTTGAATTACAACCTGCAGCAATCCTCTTTACACCAAATATCTTGAGAGTTGTGTTTGCGACTATAAAAATATAAAAAATCTGCTGGAATTCTGGGAATTAGCGTCTTAACTGAGCATCCAGCTGAACTCGAATCTGGAAAAAAAGGGGGTAAAATCCTGCACCAAACACCAGCTTCAAACTGCGTGTGTAAATCCATTCAATGTGCAGGCCTACATCATGAAATTTCATGCTCCAGTAAAGAACAAGTTCATAAAAGAAGAGCTTTAAAAAGAGCTTTTGTGGTGTGTGTTGAGGAGGCGTGCACTGCACACGACCACATCTGGATGAAGGGGGCCTTTATGCCTGTATATGGCTGTTACGTCAAGCCCAGGGCGGATAGGGACCAGCAGACTGGACCATCTGCACACGTAGGCATCTGCCACACTTACCTCACCACATGCGTCATATGTGGGGGGAAAAAGTGTCACATCCCCTACTGCTCTTTCTCTAAATCTGGCCCATATTCGGCTCACTTTGTTGCCACTCATGAAATACAGTGTGTTTTCATTCTATAGAAGGAATAACGGACTCAAAGGGGCTCCAATTATCTAATTTCCTACAGGCCCCTAACCAGTGTGAGCTCCCCAGCCTTCTAGAAGTTTCTGATGTAGGTCCACCTTCACAGAAAAGCATGATGAGTCCAGTGTTTAGAGAATGGCACCTGCTCATCGGCCTTTAAAACGATGGATGCAAAAGGGGGGAGCGCTCTCCGTGGTCCTGAAATACACCGAGAGCTGTCCGTGGTGCTGAAACCCTCTCTGAGCTCTGCGTGGTGAACGCCCTGCACGGGGAGCCCAGATTGTGGAAAGAGGGGAAAGTAGAGTTGATAAAAATAAAGAAAAATGTTTAAACGATCAAAAAAATAAATACAAAAATAGCGGGAACAATCACAAGTTGCTGTGTGGATTGATCGTGCATGAATTGGCACTTGTTGCCGTTGAAAGCCTTGCCGAGTGGGCAATATGTGTTGCGTGCGTGTGCGCGCGTGCTCCCGGTTAAATCTTCGCTATTGTACGCTAAAAGAAGTAACGTTACTTCTTCTGGATTCCACGCGCACGACTGCCCCCCCATCACACACAAACACACACACACACGCAAACACACACCACCCCGGCTGTAAAAAGTAGCCTCTTGGAAAATTACGATCAAGCAGCTTCGTTTCTATAGATAGCTCCGTGTTAATGACACTCACATTTACATTTAATATCTGCAATTGTAAGCTAATGAGTGATTGGCGTTGCAATTAGACGATATTGCTAACAAATATCGCTTCTTTCTGTCACGTTTTTTCAATTATTTCAGATAAATTGAAGCTCGTGCGGAGAAATTTCACAATAAAATGCTCTTCCCTTCAGCGAACACTCTGTCTCAGCGGTTAATATATATCGATGGATGCAGAATTTGTATTGCCTCGGTGTAACGGGGCTGTAGACTGAGCACGTCCTCCGCTGCGGTTAATGATAAAGAATTGCGATCAACTCAGCGGAAGTCAACACGAAGACACTTTTATTCTTTCATTTTTTTTCTCCTTCTCTCATCCCGCATCAACACGTCTCTCCGGAGGAAGAAAAAAAACACACACACACCGGCCGCTCTCACGCTTCACCGTCAAGTCAAAACTCGGGGCTGAATTTCTCAATGGCTCTCTATATGGCAACACACAGTCTATATAAGCACGAAAACAGAATGGCAGGCAGGTTGTTGTTTCACTCACTTCAACAATAAGCAAAGAGGAAATAATAAGAATAGAATGGGCTCACCCAGTCATCACGGATCCGAGGAAGCGTGCATCATTTTTCTCTTCCCCCCCTCTTTTTTCCCTCCAATAATCCCTGGGAATTTGAACGGCACCCATTGATATGCAGCAGTAGGGTCCCCCCCTTCCACCTCACCCCCCCTCAACCACCACCACCACCCCTCCACCTCCACCCTCTCACCCTCCCTCCATCCTCTCTCTCTCGCTCTCTCTTCTTCCCAGACGTCAGTCGCATTGCCTCCCATTCATTCCGCGTCTATATTTATTTTATTTCCTGTGCATTTTCTTAATCTTAATCCATTTCGTCCTCCTCCCTCCTCTCCGGAAAATGCTGCAAAACCTCTAATGGAAGCCACTCAATTCCTCCAGTCTGCTTCTTGCTGGTGACCTGCATTGACGTCATTGCGTCATTAGGTTTCCCCTGGAAACACGGGAGAGCCAAAAATAGAAACACATTAATTCAAACCCCAGGCTGGGGGGGAGGAGAGGAGGGGGGGCTGGGGTAGAGGGGTAGAAGGGGGCTGTTTTTGGCGACTATTTCTTTCTATCAATCTATAATCTTCTGACCAATCCCTCCTCACCCCCCCACCCTGGAGACACACATACAAACACACACACACACCCCTCTCTCTTTGGTTTCCCTTCGCCATCTCAGCACACACACCATCACGAAATATCCCTTTGTCATAGTGTTAGAGTGTATTATATGACACTTAATTATTCTGTATTACATTAAGTTAAGTTTATGCTGTTTTAGCATCATTATGCTCTTTATTGTACAGCTTTTGTTATGCTTTTGTTGTCTTATTGTGCCTTATATCATAATATCCTTATAATCATAATGTAGTAGTCTCTTTATTTGTTATTAAAATGTGTCATCATAATAAAAATAGGGACTTAAATGATTTCATATTGAAGTATTAACACATTTGTCTATCACACTTTTTGACGCCATTTAAATCAACTGCGTTTTTTATCTTGCAATTATTATAATAGTATAATAGTTTATGTTTTTATGGCTGTATTTAGATTAAATTCATCAGCCTTTATAGTCCATCTTATGGGAGATGCTCACATAAAGCACTAAAGGTTTATAATAAGCTGAATCCCTTTCCCTGCATGGCCGGGTTTACCTGCTAGGTGGCCCAGGGGCAGAGAAGGCGCATGTGGCCCCCTTTAGCCCCCGTTCCTTCCGTGATCTGTGCATCTTTCACTCCTACCTGTGCCATAGCTTTGCTGTGTGGTGACTGGATCAAACCTAATTTTATTTAGGGAATATTTAAAACGGAAATAATAAAATTTTTAAAACAAGAATTTGACACAGGGAGTCAACGACTCATGATTAGGAAAGCAGGACCTACCGCTACAGCTAGCTCTAGGGTGTTACCGCTTTGTACGATAGCTCATCTGTACTGTGTTAGGGCCCGATCAGACAGAACACGTTTTAGGAGTTGGGGGGTGGATTTTTTGTCATTGTTTTCAATAAGAGGGACGCTTTTTGCGCGCTGCTTTTGAGTTGCAGAGCGCCTCAAGTTAAAAAAAACTTGAAGTCAAAGCAGAAAAGCACCTGACGTCATGGCCGTTTTTTCTGTTTGTCCAATTGGATAAAAGGAGAGACGGGCCTTCTGTCAGTTTACAATATAACGGTTATGTTAATAACTAATGATTCGGTTGTTGCCTTAACAACAGTAAAAAAAAAAAGGCGCAGCGAGCTGCTCTTTTTTTGACCATAGGTTTCAACAAAAAAGGCAATGCAGTGCGCCTCGCGTTTTACAGCCTGCAAAACGCGCTCTGTCTGATCTGTCTGATCCCTTATGCTGCTAATTACGGAAGCCCAAAGCGGACATGCTTCCATAAATTTGATTTACTCCGTTGTTTTCTGGAGACCTCGACTTTTTTATCTCGTTACCTCGAGATAACAATGCTGCACCATCGTGACGTCAGATGATCGGGATCATGGGAAAATGGAGTAAATAAAATGTATGAATGCATGTCCACATAGGGCTTCCGTAGAATAGAAAGCAGAGAGGTTCTTTTCTCCATCTAATTATTAAGGGTTTTTTTTGCTTCCCACGACACTCGCTGTTGTTTGTAACCATACCTACCTGTTGGAATGGCAAAATATAAAAATATATATATATTAATAATATAGATATATGCCACAAATGTAAAGGCCCTTTAAATCTCTTTCTGGCACAAACAGCATAAAAAGACAGCAAACAAAGATAGATAAATATGTGACATAGTTTTTAGTGATGAATAAGTAATGCCCACCCTCAGGCTGAGCTTTCAGTAAGAAACAAACAAATTAACGGCATTCTCGGATATTCTAAATCAAAGATAAGGAATTAGTGGGATCGTAGAATCGCTCCCAGAAAGATAATCTAACACTGTTTCTAAATACTCTGCGTGTAAGATCTTTATACAAAGCCTACTGTGATAGCATCAATAATAAACATAAGAGGGATTATTTGTTTTCATATGCAGATATGCAGACACATTTGCAGATTTCTTGCAAATTATGTCCAACACTCATATGAATATATAAATACATATATTAAACATTACCCTAAGTAGATAATTATTATAAAGTATTATAAAGTATCCCCATATAGGCTTATAGACATAATTGTAAGACTACTTTCTGTATCTTTCCCCCCAATAACTTTATTAGTAAATATTTAAACATACTATATAGTTGTATCCTCTTCATTCATTGTTCTTTCATTCATGCAGTCATTCATGTACTTCTTAATCCATTCACATAACCAGGGCAGCCACCTTTCTGTGACGTAAAGCCCTCCTCACATTTAATCGCTTTAGCTTCATCTATCTGCTCTGATGTTCCAGATCAAGTGACATACGACGCCGCGTGCGACCCCCCCTTCTTCACCCACCACCGCGACCGTGCACCACCGCTCACACACAAAGCACGTGCACACGCTGCCGCCTCGTGACACAAGACTCGGGTGGAGGCACGCGCACTGGCACATGAGTGGTGATGCTGCATTCACGCTGTGGCCTTAAAGAAAGGAAGAAAAAAAAGGAAGAAGAAGAAAGGGAAAACTGTCAGCATCGCGAGATTATAACGGACTACAATGGCAAACTGCCAATCGTTGTCAAGGTGATTTCCCTAAACAAGTGATTCTACCACCCACAAACAGTGTTGTGTGTGTGTTCACGTTTAATATGTTGGTTATTGTTTGCTTATATTATTACTCAAGGCTTCCATTTCTGCATAAATCCACAGCGCAACAGTTCTTGCTAAATTTAGCTTCTCCTGTAAAACAAGGCTACAAAAACATCCTCTTGAGAGTTGCTGCTATCGTCCATCTCTGTCACATATTTCACTCATTAGTCTTGTTATTTTGTTATGACCTATAAAATCAAATTTCAAAATGATCATAAAATATTATGCATAACCAAGCAATTATGTACCTGTTAATAAATTGTCAATAGCACACGTTATTGGATATACTTGTTCAGTCTTCACATGTTCCATCCATCCTGTCTTCACAGGTGTATAAACAAAGCAACCTTTCTGCCCTCCCCATGGAGCCGCAGTGCCCTCTCTGGATAACATTCAAGTACTTTTGCTCAAGGGAAAAAAACAAGTCATTTCCCCCCAAAGACTTTTGTTGTTTGTTGGCTGGCCTGTCTGATTTGTAATGGGATATGTTTCTCTCACTGCACTGTTGTGGCGCACTGTAAGGTTCATCATGATGTGCGCAAGGACTAGCCAATGACACGCTGTACCTTGACCAGTTTTCATGTTTAGGAATTTCTGCTTTAGTGTGAAAATTAGAAATTCTAGGATGGCTTGGCCCACAACTAGCCGAGGATAGTGCTGGGAATTACGACTATTTGAAGGGAGTCGGAATTTATGGCTCAATTCCTTTCATCGTTCGCAAATGTCACAACACTACGAGGTAGAGAGTGGTCAGACTCGCAAACATGCCTGCTCTATATTCTCCCATGTCAACACAAACGCATATTTAAAATTCCACGCTTTTAAAATTTAAAAGGAAACAGGAACAATAATCAACGTCATTGATTTGCCAATAATTTATGTCAACAAAAAAACAAACTTTGAGGAGGGTTTTAATGTTGCTCACCGTCAGCACTATGTTGTGGTGACATGAATTGCTACACAAGACCTAGTTTAGTGGAGTTGCAGTTGAAAAAAGCTGCCTGTGGTAATTTGGCATGAAGGGGAGTGGCTCTAGGGCAGGCAGTGAAATTTGGGCACAACTATATAAAGAACACCTCTCGCCTATGACTCGGTTCCCGTCGTTCGCACCAGAGAGCCGTTCAAAAGAATCGGATCGTTTGCGACACCAGCCTAGGATAAGCGAATAGCAAGGATAATGCTGCCATAATAAAAACCATTAATAATATTTCTATAACCTACACCTTTACGAATTGGCCATCTTAAATACAGCAAAAATTAATCTGCTAACATGTCTGGCTGCATACATGGTTACAGTATGTCCATGGGACACCTCATGCTCTTTTTTTTTTTTTTTAAACCAAAGTAAAAGAAAATACAGAAATTGACTACTTAATTTATTAAAGTCATTTTAATATTACAGAGCTTTAAGGTAAGCATGAACTGGTGAGTGTAAATGATGTGATAGAAAGGATGTTAATTGCTTAATTGTTGATGCATTACACCTGTGTAGAAGCATCTGCTTTAGTAGGCTATAGTAGTAGTAAGGCATCTCCAGTAGTGTAATTTTAAACTTTTCCCTTTTAATTTGTCCCCTGTCTGTATCTGCAAGGCGTCATACTGTACCACCAAAGGAATGTGAGTTTTTCCTTTTCATTTGAGTGAAGTTACCCTTTAAGCCACGTTTTGTGAGGGCCTAATGGGTGTAACGGTACATTCAGCAACAAAACTACAAGTATTGACGGTGAAAAATAATGATTGAGCTCATGTTACAATAAGACGAACGGTCAAGCATGGTTATGTGGTACCTTTGCCACAAAGAGTGAGCTTATAACTAAGTAAGCCTAACTATAACGGTCTGGCACGTGGGGTTTTAAATGATATGCTATGGAGAAGCTTTGCTGCTCAGTAGCATGTAACGTTAGGTTCGAACTTCGACCGTTAGCGTCCTTCCAAACGTTTCCTAGACCCGTTAGCCAAGCTAGCGTTAGCATATAACGTAAGCTACTGTAACGCCGTTCTAAACAAGAGCTTACTGTTGGCGACAAATGAATGCTCGTCGCAGGCTAACCGCTAGCCGCACGAGAGCTTTATGACGCAGGTGCTGCAGGCCAAACGTCAATTGAACCTGTTGAATGAGCAAGTATAACTCTTGTGCTAGTTTATGAAGGTGTCAACGCAAGGCCAGCCGGCTAAACATGCAACGTTAATGGCATTTTTAAAACATATTTATTTATCTTAGGTGATGGCATCTTTATAATTGACTGGAATGGAATGGTGGAAGTGGATGGACTCTGCAAGACGCCTGCAGCCCCAGAGCAGAGACTCAACCTGGAGCATGCATCAGAGCAACCCTGCAGTTCATGGAGGACCTGCCCTGCAAAACGTGGACATTTCAGGTATGAAGATTATGTTTACATATTTACACTGTTAATTTATTATGCATGACCCTTGGATATGAGTGCATTTTTGTTGAGACTGTCAGACAGGAGCTGTGGTCATTTGTGAGGCTGAAGTTTGAGAGGATGTTGTGTTAGGAATAGACTGAATTTACACTCTGTGCATGGTCATTTGGCCTGATGGTTTAATGACATTTTACCTGCATGAGTTGCATTATTATAATCCTGCATACAATTGGCATCCCTGCTGTGCCTTTCAAGTAGCCTAGAGAAAGTGAAGCATCCAAGTTTATTGTTTTTGCTTAGAGTACATTGAGCTTTCGTAAACTTATGACATTAAGAAACCATAAACTGATGGAATGATCAGATTGCTTTTAATACATTGCTGGTCTTGTCTGTGACAAGAATTGGCAAAATATTGCACAATACATATTAAGTGTCAATATGTGTTTTGAGAGGAACTTCTTTGTCAGCGTTTGTGTTCGGCAACTGTTTATTTTGTATCTCAAATGCTGATTCCCGGCTGATTGAAGAGTCTTAGCTCTGTGGTTGTGACAGTTATAATGACAGTGATGACTGTCAAGATGACTAGATGATATAGCCTACTTTTTGTGTGTGTGTTCCCGGGACTTCTCTTTGTTTTGGAGCCAAAGACGGCATGAGATGACAGTTTTTTTTTTTGGCAGATCCAGGATTGGATAGTTAGCTCTTCAGTTAAATCGTTTTGTGTTGTTTTCTTCTGATCTTGGGCCATTTTTTATAGTTTAATTTACCCTAAAGATGAGATATAAAACCATTGTTCTTGACCAAAGAAGGGTTTGTGGGGCATTAAGAATTCTACAGCTACACAGTTGTAATAATTCTTATAGTGTCATTTGTCATGATGATACTGTCCATAGTTCAAAGATAAAATACCCTATTTTTTTCTACAACAAGCTGTGTTAGTCCCTCTAGATAAAACCCCAGTTAGCAAAATGCATTTTTTTCTCACCTCACCCCGCTGCCTCAGTCAATATCTAATCTTCTTCTTCCCCTTTGTGATGTTTCTATTGATTCCCCAGACAAGTTTTACCATGCTCCTTAGCATGTGTATTAATGATCTCTCGCTTTCCTCTCTTTTTTTTTCAAACACACACAAGCAACTGGTGTTCTGCGAGGTCGAAAAACACTTTGACAGGGATGTGTGTGCGTGTGAGTGCAAGTGTGTGGGAGGGTTAGCAGTTGCAGGGACTGAAATACCAAGAGGGACTGATGAAGATGGAGTGAAATGAGTCCAGTTGTGCTTAAAGTGTATGAGTTTGTAATGTGTTCTGGAGCTAAAGTTGTCTGGTGACAGTAGATTGTTTCCTCACTGACCCAGGGACAGGCAACATTAGGGTGGTAGCACTGCACCACAGCACACTGCGCTAACTGCTTATGCCATCTGCTGGCTAAAAGCAAAAACTGCAGTCACAGTGATAACTCAGATCAGTCAGATCAAATACCTGTTCTGTCGGCTTTGTCAAGCATCTTTTATGCTTTGATAATCCTTCAATGCATCTCTATTTTAGTCTACCCTCACACATCACTTTTCCTGCACTGAATTGCTGTGCTTAACAAAAGTGTGCAGCGGTTCAGATAGGATTAAACAAACAGATTTGTCCACAAGCACGAGAGAAGGATGAGAGAGAAAAATGTAACAGGCTTCTTGCAGCGCTGGCCTATCGGCGCGCTTCAAATTTGGGCTAAATTATCCTTGCCACTGGCAAATCAAACATCTCTCTGATGGCAGCATTCAAAGCCTGACATCAAGCATGTGAAATGTCTTGCAAATGAAACACAATTAGCTTGAAGAGTATTATGAAATGATGTCTGCTCTCTCTGTAATTCAAGATCTAAAATCCCAGTCGCTGCATTTATGAATGAATGAGCTTCACCACCTCTCAGTATTTTTATTTTTTTTCTCGCTTCTTTGGAATTTAAATGAATGCAAAGATCAAAGCCCCCCTTCAGGAGGAAGAGGTGGTGCAATAAGCAGAAACCCCCAGACTATTCGCACAGCGGTCCCTCTTCTACTGTAACTCAGTCGCAGCCTTCATCACTCAGTCAGAGGTGCTGCTGCAAACCGCCACCAGGGGGCAGGAGTGCTCAGGAGTGTTTTTTTTTTCTCCCTCTCTCCCTCCCTCATGCCTTCTTTTCAGTTTGTCTGTCTGCTCACAGCGGATATAGTTACACACATGCATGTGTATGTACACCGAACTACATATGAATTGTGAATATTAATTTCCTTGGGGAGAAACTAGCTGTTTACACACAGTTGTAAATAACAAAAATGCCCGTGCGGATATCACATCACAGTTCTCTCCCGAGCCTGGGATGACATTGCAGTTTCTCTCTGATCACAAGACCACATTACGCTTGCATGTGGCCCCGAAGTGACTTCACAAGGTCACAACCGCCTTGTTTCCCCCACCACCCCCTCGCTCCGTCGCTCAATCGCTGCGCTGCATCATCAAGTTTCAGTTGCATCACACATCCCTTCAAAGCTGCACATCTACAGACTCCCTGTTTGTACCAGATTGTTAATGGCTACTTTTATTAATTTCACAGGGAGGCAATCAAACAAAGCCCTTCTCTGGGGGGTTGCAGCAGATGTCTGCTGTAACCTTCAAAGTTTTTTTCAGATGGACCCTTAACAGGCAGGCCGCAACCTTGCTGTTTGGAGGATGAAACAAGGGGAAAGAGCGACACAGAGAGAGGGGGAGGAAAAGGAGATAAGAGGAAGGAAGTTGCACGCAAAGATAGTTAGGAAAACAGCGGGAAAGAAAACATAGAAGAAGAGAGGAGGGAGTGAGAGCGAGTGACGGAGGGCGGCCCGATATCAAAGGGGCCTTTGTTCGAGCCTCCTCCAGTAGCTGTGTGAGGATCAGAGCCAGAGAGCAGTGGACCTTGAGGACCTTGAGAGGGGGAATTGAATGCTTACGGTGCAGAACTCTATCTTCAAGGCTCTCTGCCCTCAACTTTTTCATTTTTTATCATTAATTATTTTCCCGCTAATTGCCAGGATTAGAAAAAGAGGGAGAATGAAAGGGCGCTCTGGGTCTCTGGAGCCTTAGACCAGTGTGTGCGTGTGTGTGTGTGTGTAGTATGCGTACATATACACTCCTGCCCCGTATATATAAAGAAAAAGAACAAGGGGAAGAGGCACAAATTGAACATTCTTGGTCAGCAAGGTTGTTAGCACTCTGCAGCTGATTGTGCTTGTTGAACCATACAGCTATTTCCATTAAGTTTAAGAAGATGGTCATAGCCGAGCAGCGTCCTTGTACGCCGGTTAACACTGGAGGTGATTGGGTTTGATTTTTCTCCCACTTGCCTTTTCTGTTAAAGTATTCTTACTCGTGTTTGACAGAAGCGTTAATTTAGTTTACTTGTGACATTGTATTAAAACTTGAGGTTATGGCTTTAATGTTGACATTTAACAAATGTATCCAGAGATAAAAAGTTAATATCGCTGACATTTATAGTGAGGCAGCAACCAAGACATGAAAGCAAATCTCTCAATTTACTTGATTATTTTAACCCTTGTTAAAGGGCCAGTTCGCCGATCTTAAACCTCAGTCCTTTCATGCTATTATGGGGAGCTAATGCCATTATAGCCCTTTTCCCACTGGTCAAAAAACCTGCTAACACCTGTTAACACTCTGCTTTTTTGCTTAGTGGGAAAGGTTACAATCAGCATTCAGACCCGGGTCGAATGACTCTGCAATAAACCCGGGTAATTATCACCTCGGCTCCGATCAGCAATGATGGGAGCACAAAACCCGGATCAACACGCTAATCGCTGCCCCCTCTCCGACTCCTTGTGATCTCAGCTACAAATTCAGCCTGTCTCCGTCCGAGCGGCGCTCGAACATCGTTCCAATTTTGTCGGCGCCAAATTTGATAAACACACTGAATAAGTAATAGATACAATAAAGACCTAACCACTGTAACATCTTCACTTTTTACTAACCCTGTTTTGGGCGCGTTTTTGACGTCAGACGGTGACGCAGCAGAAAAGAGACCGACACGAGTATACTCCACTGGCAATGGGAAAAGAGACAATCAGCATTTATTAGCGGGCCTTCCCGGATCTGAAAAACCTGCATCAGTACGCTAATTTTGGTGGGAAAAGGGGATATGGTACGAAAAATGCTAACCGCCTTTCCAATGGGCCCTGGAAAACCTGGGGAGCTTGCTAAACTACACTTCCTCAATCTAGGACGCTGGCCTCCGATGTCATGTCTCGTTCAAAATTGTCAAGTTTGAAATGCAGACTGCAGACCTGAAGATTTTGTAGGTGATCCACCGGTATATTCTCCCCGTATTTCGGATTCTGTACCGCTTTGAGTCATTGCTTGCAACAATCAATGTCCTTGACTGGTAAACGGTAGTATTTCACTCCAGCGTCTCTCGCTTGGCTGTTCCTTTCAGAGGGAGGGGCGCAATGCACGCTGGGTGTTGTAGGAATGTAGAATGGGCAAAACCACAAAATGCTTGTACAACTTTCTCCACAGCTGTGGCGCCAATTTCAAATATTATTGCTTCTATCGATTACAGAGAACACCAGCTTTGACTGACAGTGGCTTTTTCCAGGGGCGAACTGCTCCTTTAATTTCAGCAAATAAAGAGGCATGAATCCAGTGATTTACAAATAACAGCATGTACTTTTAATACACTCAAAATATGTATAAATTCCAGTACTTCCAAAGATTCATGAAGGCTTAATGTTGTCTTAGATGGTTGCAAAGTGTTTTCATACCTGTGAGACAGCCGTTTCTTCCGTTCCTTTCAGCATGGCAGCAAGACTAACTCAGACAGACTTTAAACTTCCCTCGGCTAGGTAATCCATTACTGCAGTGTCTTGTTTTATTTTTGTCAAGGGGACCTTATCAATGATGCTTTTAAAGGTGCAAACTTAATGGAAAAGTCTGCTGCTGACACTTGTCTCTGTCTTCAGGTAAACGGCTTAAAAATCAGAGACATATTTAGCTTGTTGAGGCATTTTCAAGATATGTTTGTACTGACATGTTAATTATGCAGCTCCATGGAGTAAATACTGGCCAGGCAATACTACAGTTAAACTGTTTGTGAGCATACAAGAGAAGCAGCCTGTGAGGGAGAGTTGTTTAGCTGAATCATGCGCGGCCTAATGAGTTCTTAATGTTCTTGGGCAGGACGAACATATTTTGGTGCATTTTGATGAACTCTCTGGATATCGCCTCTCTCAGGAAAGCTGTTGTCCAAAATGGCTCACATATCACACACTCTTAGCCAAGATCAAAGCAGGCAGCATCTCTTTGCCCAGAACGATTCTTCCAAGCGTTCATAAAAAACACAAGAGGATGTGGTTTCTGAATGTCTGCGATTGAAGACGACACCAGTCAGCATTGTAATGGATCCGCAGCTCCGTCCTCAAACCCGGTGTGAAATCACAGTCTGCACCCGCGCCGCCTTTGATAACCCGCGCCACATTCAGCGGCGATCCCAGAACAATCGCTTTGTCCCTCTCAGGAGGAACCACCTGAAGAGGCCCGACCAGTCTGGGCTCTGTGCCTGAAGCTCCACTTGCCAACCACAGAGCTCACCAGTGTCGGGGAAGTTTCCAGAGCTGTGCTGCAAACGCATTAATCATTTCTCTGTACCACAGTGCTGTCATGGGACATCAGTCCTGCCAGATGTAAAGTAATAAGACGGAGGACAGGGAGAGTTTACAGCATGGCCAGAGCCACATTATGTGCGACTGTGCCGCCCACAATGGCATTTATCTTTAAACAGGGAAGCCTTTCTAATCGCAGATCAGACTGTCTTTACACGTTAGTCATTTCACAGGTTTTGAAATGAGATGTTACTAATCAATTGGTTAATCAGTGCTAATTCTTTAATTGTTTTTTTATCTTCATTGCGATGTTAACATCCCAAATTAACACATTGCAGAAGGTAGATAATAAAATGTGCCATGAAGTCACGCTCTGCGTATCAACATTTCACTTATCAGATGGAGCTCCGGACACATGGGCCATGCATAAAGCCCCAGCATGGCGTCCACTGTACTCAGATTAGTTGGTGTCAATTTAGTGGCAACGGTGAGTAGGGATGTAGTTAAAAACAGATACATATAAATGACGAGTCAAATCAAAATACTATTTTTTAAACAGCAGAGGGCGCTATCTGCTTTTGGCTTCTCCTGTTCGACGTCATCACGTCCTTTGCGTCTGTAGCTGAATGAAGGAAAAAATAAATAGATTATCCGTCGCAATTGTGATGTGCGCCTGTGCAATTGGTTTTCCACGACACGAGCCAGAAAAGGAAAAGTCAGCTGTGTCCCAATCCAAACCTGCATGAAAACTTTAAGCACTTGCTGCTGCTGCTGTCCCGCAACGTCGGCTAGGTTGCGCGTTCAGGGCTTTTCAGTTACGCGAGGCAGCTTCTCAGTGAGCGTATTCCCGTTATCAGCGACACCTCGCCCTGCTGTCGGTTAACGCTGCGCCCACATAAACGGACCGAGTGTTTACTTGTAGCGGCTGCACACAAGGCGCGAGGTTGTGTGTCGACAGGAAGTAGGAGACGTGAGCCTTCGCTTTCCAAAAGTTATCGTCACCAGGCTTCTCGCGCTGATTAAACATACATTTGACAAGGAAGTGTGCTACCGCAATTACCGTTTATCGCCATAGGTGTCGCCAATGAGAGCGAAACAGATCTTCGAGATTACCACTTCTTGTTCATGCTAATAAAAACTGTCCTGCCGTCGTAACAGTAGCTGTCTTTTTGGTTTCCCTCAAATAATCCAAAGTATTGCAGTTAAGCGGCACTTCTAAATATAGCACCTGTTGACGTAGCACTCATTCAGCAAAAGAATATTTTGGTTACCTTTAACCACAGCTGCTGAACAGAAGGAAAACCCTACATTTCCCATATTGAGCAGCTGATGGGCCCCCAGAGCCCCGTAAGTATGAATGGCCTCGCCCTGATGGCCCCGCGCACATGCTTGCAATTCCTCACATCACCAGAGAAACCAGACAAGTCGCCTCGGTTCTCTGCCCGCGGAGTCCCATAAGAAGCTCGAGCTCGTGTAAAATCAAACCCTTGTTTTCATGAATGTATCGCCGCCTCTGCTCGCATCCCCCATTCATCACATTTTAGATCAATTCACCCTGCACATTATCCACCTTCCAAATGAGCCGGGCTTTATTTCGTATCAGCTGATAATAAAAGTCGTTGTTGACAGCAGAGCGCGCACGCCTGGCTCCGGACCAGGTCCCATGGCTTTTGTTATTTCACCTTGTTGTGATGGATGAGACTGCCTTGCTGCTGCTTCTTGTTGTGTTTTACAGCTCACCTGATGCCTTCCTCCTGTGTTCAAGTTCAGCGCGGGTACTTAAAGTGCAGCTCGAGCAGCTAAAATGCTAATGTGTCTTGATTGGCACCCACTGACTGGCACTAATGCCACAGTTTTAAGCACTAATGTCACGTAAGCTAATTGATTAGATTAGCAATGGACACTGACATACAGTAGCTTAAAACATGATTCATACTTGAAGCACAAAATAGTTTGGGCGTTAATTTCTGACATTCTTACATAAGAAGCAATGTCTGCGTTTGTCTTTATCACAGCTGTTTCCAGGACACTGAAGCTAAGCTGTACTTTTGTCTCGCTTGTAACCCCTCCTCTTTCTTAGCCCCACTTGCTCCAGTTCGTCTCTTTCCTGCTCCCCTAACAGTGCTCTGACATTTCAGCATTAGTGCTTCTGCCAGAGTGTGAAAGAATCACTCGCACTGTCCCCTCCGTAGCGGCCCGGGATGGCCGACCGTCTGATGTGTGTTTTGTGTATTCGCCACACCAAGTGATTCTGTTTTCGAGTTAATACTGCGGCCCGCTGTGCATCAGTGGGACCGAAAGAACGCCGTAGCCTTTCAGCCCCTGTAAATCCACCCGAGATGATTCTATAACAGAGTGTCAGAGTTCAAAACATACAATATTCTCACTCAATCCCTCCATAAAACCACCGGCCTGTTCAATCACATCACTTTGCAGCCATTCAAACTCTGTCGCCCTGTCGTCTCATGTGCCGGACTGTGGGCTTGAACCTTGTGGGTCATATGCAGAACACAGGGAGCTGTGCTTATAGCATTCATCTTTATCATATAGGGCCAATTTGAGAGGTTTCAATACCATTTTTTTCCTGGATTTGAGTATTGGGCGATACAGATTACCGTAAAATCCTGAATAAAAGTCGTATTCAATTTTATTTGTCCTGTTTACGGAACCTGCCACAGGAGGTCTGCTGATCGCCTTCTCTGCTTGTTTTTAGCTTTTGGTGCTAGCAATGCCTGTGTGCGTCGACTATTAACTCCAGTACTCACAGTTAAAGGTTTAATACGAAGGATTTTTTCTTGCATTTTGTCAACAACACCTTCAAACTGGGCCCCTCCTCCTGGGCTCTCCGTCACCAGATGCTCACTCTCTCTCACACGCCCACCCTGCCGAGCTAACACCGACAGCATCACATTTACCTTTGCGCTAACATGCAAACCGCCGGTTACCTTTACACTAGCATGCAAACCGCCGGTTAGCTTTGCGCTAGCATGCTAACTGCCAGTTAGCTTGTCCTACCCGGTTTGAGGTACCTACCTGTCCCACAGAAGGAAGGCCAACTCTGCATCGCTCTTTCGCCATGTTCGCCAGTCTGAATGGGGCCCAGTTGCTAATCTGAAACACGCTGATTAGCAACTGGTGATTGGTTCAGGGAACCACAACAGCGCCCCTCCTGATAATGTCACGTGCAAAGCAAAACAACAGAACAGATGCAGAGGGAAGGGTCTCACAAGGGTCTGCACACACACTCACCAACACACATGTATAGAGGCCCATAAGTGATGATGTTTATTATATTTGTAAAAGTCTACATTTTATTTTTCTAGGAAAATCCTGCTTATTATACCTTTAAATACCTCATTAAAGGAAGATATCCAGCACCTGAAGCCTGGCAGCCTACAGTAACGTTGATTGTTGTGAGTGTGGCGGCTGCCATGGCGATCATTTTACGGAAACCCTTAGACACCAGACATATACATAATATTGGTGGAAAAACATTGATTACTCTTTAGTTCATAATTTATGCTAGCACCACGCTGTTGTTGTTTGTTATTGTCACATGATAATTAACCAGAAACAAGTTGATTTTGTGGCTAATCGGTTAAAGTATTGCATCATAGTGATTGCATACCTGAAGTTCATCCTCTTACTACATAGGCTAACTACCTGAGAACATGTGGGGACACATTTGTGCAATCTCACAGCGCAGCAGACGAGGATGTGTGCACACTTTCATTCCGGATCATCAGGGGGCATTGTTCTTGCGTCAGGTGTGATAAAATTAACGTGTTTTTGTTTGAGCGTTAGATCGAGAGGAGTGTAATGTGTTTGGGCGCGTGGCCCTGCCTGCCTGCTGCGCTTAGCGTCAGGATACAGTGTAACTGCAGAGAGAAAGCTGGCGTGGCTGGGCATGCCCCCTGCTCCCCCACGGGGGATTTGAAAAGTGCACATCTTACCAAAATGTCACTTTAGCTACAGCGAGCCACCCTAAACACCCCTTTCTCCCGCTCACCTCTTTTGCCCTCTTTCACTAATTCTCCCTCGCTCACCTGAATCATCCTCCTGAGGAAAATACGAATGCCAAGCAACTCTCATGTACTTTAATTAACTGCTCTCTGACTGTGCATGTGCACGCTGCATGTGTGCAGCAAAACTCTTACAGAAAATGTCCACTTGAGAGGACGAATTTTGCGCACGACTGGAGCTCAGTAATCGCCGTCTATGTTAATGATGAGACGAGGCATATATTGCCTCAATTCTACATCTCAAATGCTATATGCATAGTTATGCAATTATGATAATAAGCATTTTACAAGCTGCAAAAGAGGCGCCAGGGGCCAAATGGGGAGATGAGGGAAAAGTTACTTAGGTCCTGAAAATAATTTGACGGTAGTTATTACAGGCTTATTGCCGCGGATGACATCTATTTCTCTGGTTTCTGACAGCACATCATCCTGACTCTCCTATAATAGCTTTGGTTGGCAGATCAGCGCTGGTGAGAATAAATTAGAAATGATTCCTAGAGCGCAGCATTAGGGGCTTTTTTTAAATAGTGGCACTTTTATGAAAAAAAAAATAAAGTGCCATGTAATCACTCAGGCTAGACTTTGATTAAGCGGTAAAGTGAGCTGGTGAAAGTGTGGATTTCGTGGTGACAGAGCTTATTTGGTTTTGACAGTTCATCCTCAAAGTCTCTCCCTAAATCCAACCTTCCCCTCGCCCACCCCGTTACGACAGATGCCTTTCATGTTGGATCCCATTCTTCATCTCTGTGCTCGTGTCACTTCCTCGTGTCCTCATGCTGTTATCACACGCATTGATTTGTACCATCCTTTTTACTGTCTCTTTTGCTTTAAAGTGATAATTTAGAAGATTTTCATTTAAATAAAAGTCTGTTCAGTCTCTATCTATCGCCAAATGAGGTAACATAATGGTGATTGAGCCTATGGCCCACTGATGAAAGCCTTTGCATTTGCAGTATTACAGACTGGGTGTCTGGTTCGACTTTAGTGGAAAAAATCACAAGCAGCGCCCAGTTAGTGACGCGTTTTCCATCAGCCAGCAGTGGTTGGTCTGCCAGAGAGGGTAGGCGGAGCTAAGCGGCTGCTTTTCCGGTCTCTGCAAGTGTTGCGAGTAAACAGTAATCTATAGGCATGGGTATCGATAAGATTTTAATGATATTACTCTTTTCGATACTGCTTAAAGATCTGGTACTTTAACAGTATTTTTATCGGTTCTTTTTTGCAAAAGAAACAACAATGTTTAGAACAAATCACTATTATAGACTCCAATTTCGTGATGATGGAAATTTAATACAAATAAATAAACAATTATTTCCTGCAAAAGCAAATACAGTGGTATAGAGCAACACGGGTGGGGCATGCAGGCAGGCTGCTAACGTACATACCTGACATATATGGGCCAACGAGAGATGAACTACGAGCTCGGGAGTCAAACAGTGCATTTCTCTGCCTGTATGTTTTTAGCCTGTATGTGTTTCCACCCTTACAAGCAAAAGAGTTGTTGCACTTGTGGCAACGAGCATCGTCGGCATCGACTCCGGTGAAGTTTAAACACACTTTTGATCGTTTAGTTCTCTAACGAGCCGGATCTGTCATGTGCACGTGCGCCCGCGTCTGTGTCTGTGTGCGCTGCAGCGCGTGTGAGAGAGAGAGCTGCACCGCCCCCTGCGCATAGGTCTCCGCGAGAGATTTGGATTGGGAATGTGCATCAGTGTGTGATTATTATTGCAAATTAGAAACGTTTGGTGACATTAAATGTGCAAGATTTTTTTGTAGCAATAAGAGGAAGTAAATCTTAAAGCGGCAGCGTTAGCGTAAGGAGCTTATCACTACTCCGGTATTTCTTAATATGGCCCAGGGCCCATTTAATACTGGGTTTCAGTACCTAACCATAGTAATCTACTATGGCTGAACAAACAAAGAAAAGATCGATGACTACAGATACAACCGTGGACGTCACACATGCAGCACTGTCTGGATATCTGGGAAGTGTGCTCCTGCAATTACCATTTATCGCCACAGGTGGCGCCAATGAGAACCAAACTAGAGATTATCACTCTAAAATTACAAAAGCTATTAAACCAGAAGGTCCTGGTTTATTCCAGTGGAGGCATTTCTTTGCAGAGTAGTGATTGTCATTATGGGTTTGCTGCAGCGCTCCATGGTAATGGCATCCAGAGACATGCTGTGCCTCTCATAAGAACTACATGCTAATACAGTGCTAAACAGTATGTACCCTGCAGAAACCCGCTCTCCTCTTCAGACTGCACTTTAATGCATGCATGTAACAATGTGTTGAAGGTCATTTGTTACAGCTTCTTCAAATTCTAATGAGACAAAGAGCATTATAACAAACACCACCTTCAGACTGAGACATTTAGCAAGATTGATACTTGGTCAGAAACTTTTAATAAACAGAAATTGATTGCCACGGTGTACCGGCTTTGCAAGCCCAGCTGAATCTACCTTTGTACGTATGAGGAGAAAATATCTATATTCAGGGTCACACAGGATCACAGCGCTTTGATGCGGTTCAGAGATATTGATTCGTTAAAGACCAAAGTTCTTCATTTCTTCATTGAAGAGCCGAGGCGTGCGTCGGTTCCGCTGGTGCAGCTGCAGCTTTACTGTAACAGTTCCCAGTAGATTCACTGAACTGTGGCACAGTGTGAAGTGTGTTCAAGGTTATACCGGCTGCCGTCAGAGTGCTTAACATTTTCTATACCAGCCTCGGTTCAAAGCGCGTGTGTGAAATGATAATCTTTGCTTGAAGTGATTGATCTCTTGTTTTTAAATTCAAATTGCCCCCCCGTGTTGCCTTTTAGTGTCTCTCCTCTCCGTGTGTGCGTCGGCGTTCGTGTTCTGCACTAAAGTAGCAAGGCATCACTTTGGTTTCTACCGTGTGTGTGTGTGTGTGTGTGTGTGTGCACTTTATGTGTCAGTGACGGGTTTGGTAGAGGTCTAACTCGCGCTGGAACGTGTGTGTGGGTGCGTGTGACCTCTCCGCATAAATCCCCCACTTGACTGCGTTTGATCTTTTATCTCCAAAACACAAAGATTGAATAATACAGTACGTGCCGACTATGAGGAGATTAGCTGGGAGCTCAGAACATATTGATCAAGATTATATTTGGAGAGCCGATCTGCCAGAACTGCCAAAGCACGTTCATTAGTTGTGTGTGGGGGGGAGGCGCATTTAAATTGTAATTACTCTACAATGTCAACTCCTATTACACCGCTCAAATCTGCACGAGTCTCTGAAGGTGGAGCTGCACTTATAATGCTTTTAGAAATCCTTCAGAGGAAGAAACACACTGGTTCTTCAGGCTGATGAAAGAAGCAAACATACAACATTTAACACCCCGGTAGGCCCGAAAGAAGGCCTCTGATTGCATGATATAAAACTAGGCCAACACGCAGACTACAGGCATTAGCATTTGAAACGACAATGAGCGTTTGAGCTCGGATAAAAATACATCTGCGCTACGTGGATCTTGCAACAATTGTGCACTTTGTCTGACAATGCAAAGGTACTCTAAAGGCTGCTGTCTTAAAGTGGTTATCTCAAAGATCTCAGTTTGGTTCTCTTTGGCGGCACCTGTGGCGATAAACGGTAATTGCAGGAGCACACTTCCAGATAACCAGACAGTGTTGCATGTGTGACGTCCACGGTTGGCTCCGGTTGTAACTCTTGATTTTCCTTGCTGACGGTCGCTTTCCTCTTTAGACTGTTTGCCTTCATCTGAGCGTCGAATTTGTTTCTTTTTCTTTGGATTTTCACTTATTTTTGAAGTTGTATCTGTAGTCATCCATCTTTTCTTTGTTTGTTCAGCCATAGTAGATTACTGTTTACTAGAGATAGACCGATATGGTTTTTTCAGGGCCGATACCAATTATTAGTAGTCAAGGAGGCCGATAACCGATATTTGAAGCCGATATTCATTTGCAGTAAAAGTGAAAATATTGGTGTCAAAATTTTGAATAATACAAACTCCAACACTTAACTTTGTTTAAAATAAATAAATGAATAAATAAATTAAAAAGAGGCCGATGCCGATATGCGTCAAAATGCTGAATATCGGCCCGGCCGATAATCGGTCTATCCCTACTGTTTACTTGCAACACTTGCAGCCACTTAGCTCCGCCTACCCTCTCTGGCAGACCAACCACTGCTGGGTGATGGAAAACGCGTCACTAACTGGTAGCACCAGACACCCAGTCTGTAATACTGCAAAGGCAAAGGCTTTCATCAATCACCATTGTGTTACCTCATTCGGCGATAGATAGTGACTTAACAGACATTTATTTAAATACAAATCTATCACTTTAAAGAAGCTAGGTGTAACTTTCATTTTGTGTTGATTTGGCGACCCCTGTGGACAAAGTGGAATTTAACTGGCCAACGTTTAACTCTGTGAAACTTTCCTGGTTAACTTGTAAACATAAGCTCCTTCCACCTGCATGCAGACAGGCATTGATTGAAAAGAGACATATATATTTAAATAGACTACTTCTTTTATTTTTTTGCCATTTTTGCCTGTATTGAAGAAGAGAGAGAGAGAGGGGTTTACATGCTGCAAAGGGCCGAGGACGGGAGCCGAACCTGCGGCTGCCGTGTCGAGGGCTGCAGCCTTTATACATGAGGCACCAGCTCGACCCACCGAGCTAAACCAGCGCCCCAAAAAAACCCTAATATTATGTTTACTTTATGACAGAATATTTAATATTATAAACCGATTCTGGTGCGGACCTCCATCTGCTCTGCTTAATGCTCTGCCACAAGTGCTGCAGGCAGTGCTGAGAGTATTGTAAATGCTATAGTCAGAGTTTGCCCTGCTGGATAAACCTCATAGTGATTGTTTTCTGCATTAAATGTTCTATAGAAAAGGTTCCATATTGGCCAACACAGATATATCTGTGTCCGACCCGTATCGGCCTATATTCTGTCCAGCTGATATCTTTGTCGGGCTGTCGTCTAAACGGCTCCAACATGATATCAGACAATAATAACACTGATGCAGTTACAACCACTGCCTCTTTGCACATTTTCAGCCCCATGGATTAAATCCCGTTTATGCACATTTAACTGCTGCAGGATTAGAATTATCGCTCTCGTCCAATTACTCTTTTCCCAGTTCCATTTGCATCCTCGCTCTCTTCCCTTCTCTCCAGCCTCCTTTTAACTTCTTAAATATATTTTTTTAACATTTCTCGCTTGTTCTCTCCTTCCCCTCATTTGCAAGGTTATAGAGAGGTAATTAAATGAATCGTAAGATAGAGAGTAATCACATCTCTCTCTGAGCTGTGTGATCGACTCCTGCGTCTGACCACAGCTCCGCCAAAATCAAAGGAAACAAACTGCTACCTCCGTCTCCTCTGTCTGTCCTTCTCCCTCTCACCCCCTCACTAATGATCAATACGTCCTGATGTTTCAGACTCGCCTAAGTCCCACTTATCTCTTCTCTATTAATATGCAAACACAATTACACACAGAGGCAGGGCCGTAGTAACAGAGAGGAGGCAGTTAATTTTCCTCTAGCTGCAGGCGAGCATCTGGAAACGGCGTGAAGAAGCATGTAGCGAGAAAGAGGAAGAAAGACGAGCGGACGAGAGGAGGTTCGAAGGGGTAGAGATGGTGAGAGAAAACAGCTGGTGAGGTCTAGCAGTGCTGTGTTTGCAGAAAACGCAGGCAGCTGGTGACCCAGAAACATCCTCTCTTCTCCCCAACACCCGAGCATCGCTGCAATCACCGCAGCGAGGGAGGGAGTCAGAGCATTCGGCCTCAGCTCATAATACAGCGGTTAATTACCATAACGAAACACTGATAACAAACAGAGAAAGCGGCCAAAGAACACAGAGTTAAACTCACACTGTGCTTATGCAACTTCTTCTTCTGTTCTAGCATCCACAGAAGTCTTCTCCAAGTGAGGAAAGAAAAAAAAGCAGTGGAGGCATGCATGTAGAGAAGCCCCTGCAGCTGTTTATTTAGTATACTAGTTTATTTATGCAGAAAAAGAAGCACTTTCCTTCTTTTAATATGCTGCTTAATTGCAAAATCAGAGGTAAACAAAAGGATGAATTATACGTCTGAGCCTGTGAGGGATTAACGGTGTCTCATCTCGGCATTAGAATATTATACACCAGGATTGTTTACTTGTGATTTATTCATTAAAACTCACCTTAAAGGAGCAGTTCTCCCTCCGTCAGTCAAAGCTGGTGTTCTCTGTAATCGATATAAGCAATAATGTTTGAAATTGGCACCATAGCTGTGGAGAAAGTCGTACAAACAGCTCGTGGTTTCGCCCATTCTGCATTCCTACAACAAAGAACTGCACCACAAATGCAACCAGTGTGGGCCTCATCAAGTTTCAAGAATGTAACTGTAGCTGGGATTATCCAATCAGTGGATACATGGAGTGTGACTAAACGTGAAGTCATACGAAAACCATGTCCTTCAAAATAAAAGCGCAGCATTGACTTTTTGCCACAACTTTTTTATGTTTTTCCTCGCACATATCCACGACCCGCTAAAAACAGCTCTGCGACCCACTTTTGGGTCCCGACCCACCAGTTGAGAACCGTGGGTTTAGCATGATAAAGCAGTTCACCGGGAAGTTATTTATTTATTTATTTTAAGATTATTTTGGGGGCTTTTGGCTTTATTTATAGGACAGCTGAAGATAGACAGGAAATGGGAGTAGAGAGTGGGGGACATGCATCAAATGATCAGCAGACCGGGAATCGAACCTGCGATCAGTGCGATGAGGACTGCAGCCTCTGTACATGGGGCGCCCGCTCTACCAACTGAGCTAAACCAGCGCCCCTGTGCACCGGGAAGTTCAAACGAAAAATGTAGACATATGGCAACAACTTCAGGTAATATCCATCCATTATCTGTACCGCTTATCCTGTTCAGGGTCGCAGGGGGCTGGAGACTATCTCAGCTGTCATTGGGCGAGAGGCGGGGAACACCCTGGACTGGTCACCAGTCAATCACAGGGCTGACACACAGAGACAGACAAATTTTCACACTCTCACCTATGAACCTAACGAGCATGTCTTTGGACTGTGGGAGGAAGCCGGAGACCCCGGAGAGAACCCACGCTTGCACACGGAGAACATGCAAACTCCACACAGAAAGGCTGACTTTGTCCAAACTGGGGTTTGAACCAGTGACCTTTTAGCTGTGAGGCAACAGCGCTAACCACTGCACCACCATAAAATGCTGTATTACAGTATTTAAACTACCATAACTGTAGTTTAGTGAGCTCCCTGGGCTCCGCCTGATGACGCGTTTCAGTAGCCTCCATCGCTTCCTCCAAAGCATTTTTTTCCTACCATAATGGCATTAGCTCCCCGTAACAGCCTGATAGGACTGAAGCTGAAAATCGGTGAACTGGCCCTTTAAGATCAGGGTAAGGCTTATTTATAAGTCACACTTAATTAGGAGTTATGAAGGCATTCATTCTCTGGCTTCACTTCTCAGTCTGTATTTGGTGTAATTCTGCAGCAGGATGTGCAGCGATTATGTCATTAGTGCACATTGGGATGATAATACTGTACAGTGAGCAATTACTTGCCTGATTGACTGGCCCAAAACAACATTAGCTGAAGCTTTTGATGCCTTGAATAATCGACACAAATGAAGAGGCTAAGTGTTTAATTTGAAGCTTTATTGCATGATTTAATAACTTTTCATTGATCCCCTATGGATCTGCTTACAGTGTGGCTCCATCATGAATAATGCTTCCCCTGTCTAGTCACAGTCAGTGTATTATCTGCGGAATGGCATTCCACTTCTGATTACCCAAAGAGTGATGAATCTGAAGAGAAACTTTGACTTCATTCGTTTACTGTGAAAGCACACTTTCCATTTAGCAATTAGTTTGCCTTGATGAGCTGCCGGCGGGGACGCGCACGCACACACACACAGGCGCGAGAAGTGGCTTGGATCGGGATGACGGCGCCTGACATTAAAAAAACAGAGCGAGAGAATTCATTCGAGATTATAAATTGCTGAAATTCTCATGAATTTATATGCACGCAGTCACACTTAGCCACTAGTGTATCTATTACCATGGCAACGCTCTGTTACTCGCCGCTCTCCAGAAGCGATTTGCAAATGTCCTCCTTTCCCCTTTTTTTTTTTTTCCTGTCGTCTTCTCTGACACTGTTTTTCTTCTCTGTCCGTTTCTTCTTTAGCCAGCGGTGCAGCAGCAGCTCAGGAGGCAGGCGCGCTGTGATACTGTGGTTAATAATAAAAAGCCTCATAGGTGGGATTAAATTATTATCCACAGAGAAGAAGACGCTGCATACTTCATATACCTGCCTGTGCCTTCATCTGCTCTGCTGCTGCTCTGCTTTTCCACACCATTTCGAGCTAATTCCTCTCTTCCTTTGTGCCCTTTTCTCTCCGCTCCGTCACTTCTTCTTAGAAGCTTTCATCTTGATGTCTTTCTCTGCTCTGACCTCGCTTCTTTCATTTCCGTCTCCAAACTTTTCTTAAACCCCCCCCGCCCCCCCCTTTACATTTTTTTGCTCTCCCAGCATCTTTGGTGTTCGGGCAGTATCTCCCCCATACATAGAGAAGTATCTCTTCCTGTTATTTTGTATGCTCCTCTTTTCTCACTCCCTCTGTGTAGGAGGAGCACACTCTTTTTCAGCTCAAGTCCTTATCAAGCGTGACTCACAATTCAACTATTTCTACAGCGGAGCTCGTCCTCTGGAGTCTTGCTCTTTTTCTCTGTCTTCTTACATATTTTATCTCTTTTTGGCTCTTCCTCCAATTTTCTCTCCCTGGCTTTTTATTCCACCTAATCTTACCTCTTATTATCTCCCAAAACCGCATAGTCTCCCCCTTCTCTCTTCGCTCTTTCTCACGCCACCGTCCCCTCCTGCTCTCCCCTCCAGTTCTGTAAACATAAACATTTTGGGTGTCTGCCATCGGAGATATCCAGGCCGAGTCTGTCACCAGAATCATTTCAATGCTAATTTCCCTGGCATCTGTGATAAATAAATTCACTCTGACAAACACACAGTCATCAGCTTCAGAGGGATTGGACCCGTTCGTGTTTTATCCTTGCCTCCCTGACTCCCTCCCTCTCTGGGACTTCAGGATCTGAAGCCAGCCGCATTCAATAAACACACAGAGACACGCGTACACAGAAACTTATTTACTCTCAACAGAGGAAACATGCAAATAGTGTATGCATACAAAACACTGCATATACTGCACACAAAACAAAGCGGCAGCATGCACACATGCTGTACACACATAAATCTAAACATAAACATACAGGACAAACACGTGCATAAACATCCAGACTCTGCAGGAGGCTGCACACGTTCATGCATAATCGTTTTTGTGGTTGTATTTGTGCAGATGCCGCCTCTATTTATATTCATTATAATTCCTAACCCATATTATTCAGTTAAAAACACATTTTCACGAGTGCAAGGTCGTGCGCACTGATGGAAAGATTCCTCTCGTGCGCACCTGAATGTCCGTTTGTCTCTGCTCATAAAGCACACACAAAGGGAGGAAGAGTGTGTGAAGGCCAGAGACAAAGGATGTTTGACAGAGAGCATCTTTAATGTCTCCGCTCGGTACGGAGTGGAGGGATTTCAGGGGGAATCCTCCGCATTGCAGCAGCGTAGTGGGGAGTGAGCCCCCATCGACCTCAGATGCAAGCATATAGATATTCAAATAGAACAGTTATATTCCTGCTGCAGCCGCAATGCGCGCCACACGAAAAGCGATGCACTCGTGTCATGATTGCAAAGCCGTAAATAAAAGGAAAGAGGTCTTGACACACTCCCTCAGCAGCATGTACAATATGTATAGTTATTTTACATATTAATAGGCCCTCTTCAATATCTATAAGTATGCAAATTTAAATCTGCTGCCTTAATTTACCGGCGTCGGCGCTGACAACTCATGCGCTTGCACACACACGAAGAATCAAACCAAAGCCCTCTTTATGTACAAACTCTACAACATATGCTTGATCATGGCTCTTTATGCATCAGCCAACTCCTTTCAGTGCTCACCCACTTGTGAAAGCTGATGATAACATGCGCAGTCAAGGCACGTAAAAACACCAAAGACGTGCTGTGTGATGAGAGTGGGAGTTTGAAGCCCCGTTCAAATAATGTAATGCCTGTAAATGACTGTTTGTTTGTAATTACGTGCTGTTGTGCGACCCAGCTGTTGGTTTTAGCTGAGTGCTGCAGTGCTGCTAACCTTATTTATAAGTAGGGATGCACAATATTATCGGCGCGTTATCAGATATGTCATTTTTCTGCCGATATTTTCCGCCGACAGCGCTTTAATTCTGCCTAAATGCTCCATGATTCCCTAAAAAAGCTTGACACAATGCTAAATTAACTCGACGCGAGTGTGCGCGTGCACTGCCTGCGCAAAGTTATCAACAATATACAAATGAAGACTAAAAAGTCACAGAAACTCGAGCCAATGAATAAACAACTTTCACAACTCTTAACTAGCTAACAGTTAGCTCACATTCTCGTCATTTTACCGGACTTAACATCAAACACGTCGAAAATACACTCGCGGCCAAAGCCGACGCTAACAGAGTGTAACATAAACATCAGTGCAAAATAATAACTTACATATTCATGGACGCACACACGATAAAAAGAGTCCGTCAGTGATCACTGATGTCTCCGTAGTAGGTGCAGTAATGTAGCTGATTAATGTAACAACACGGAGGTCCCGACCTTTGTACAACACGGCAACTGTGTGCTTCACACAACAGAGTCAACTGCAGCCCATTACCCAATCATTCAAAATCCTTCAAAATAAAAGCACCAAATCTACACTTGTTGGTGAAGAGTGTCCCACTGTGCACACATTCGCTTGACAACTTAGTGCAGAGAAAGCCAGCGGCCTGTGATGGAAGTTTATGAAGCTTAGCAGGACAGAACTCCTGGAACTCTTTCAGCTGTGCCACACGCTTGGTGCTGTTTTTGAAATGGTCACACACATCCCTGCATAAATCTGAACTGTTAATGTGGGTTTCTTTGAAAGGGCAAAATTATCGTACTTTTTTAGCATTATTGATCGTACATCGTACAGAGGGCAAAATTATCGTACAAACACGCAAAACTAACTTACATATTAATGGACGCACACGCGATAAAAAGAGTCCGTCCGCGATCACTGATGTCTCCGTAGTAGGTGCAGTAAACAAGTCCGGGCATGTCTCCTTCACTGCCGTGTTTCGGGGGGATGCTGCATTCAGGTACGCTCAGAAACGTGAGCAATCAGACACGCTTCTTCCGTCAAGACTGAAGAAGGGTGCAAGATGTCTGCTTCACGGCAGGTTTTAGCCACGACAATAAGAGTAGGCGTGATATCAATTCCACTACAGGGGAGACTTGATGTTCTCTGCTGTTAGGTGGAAAAAAACATGCGCCTAATATATCGGTATAGAAAGTCGGCAATCGGCAAAAAGAGTTGGAAAATATCGGCAAAAATCTGATATTGTGCATCCCTATATATAAGCACTGTATTTAGTGAAAACTAAACATGTACTGTGTCTCGTCTTGTCAATCCAACAACCATCAACTTTAAATGCCGTGGAATCGACACCTGAAGGAGGAAGGAGCGATCAGAGTGGAAACAAACGTGCACATGCACACACTGAAACAAGCTGATGTCTAGGAACACAGTTCAGCTGCGCTCCAGGCGTGCACATTCACTGGAAACACACGTACGTGCGTGCACGCACATGCTTTTCCTTTCACTTTCTCTCACATTCAGCACAGACGCACACACTTTCCCTTCATACAGCCGTGTTTATCTACCTTTCCCTCCCCCTCCTCTGCCTCTTACACTATGCCTCTAAGACCTTTGTCTTCCCTGTCTCATTCTTTTTCCATCATTACTCTCCCTCTCCACACTTTTTGCCATCATTTTTTTTTTTTTAGCTCACTTGTCTCACTATCTCCTGTTTTCACGTTTCTCTCTCTTCCCCTGGAGGGTCCGTCTCCACCACAGGGATCAGGGGGCCAGGCACTCAATATCTCCCACCTTGTCATGCCGCGAGGAGGCCACCACCCTGGCTTTGTTGTGTTGACACATTGATCCTCTCTACCATGCCACATAGAATTCGGAGTGTGTGACCACCTGACCTCCGTGTGTGTGTGTGTGTGTCGGCATGTGTACAGGTACACGAATCAATGGTGTTTGTTGTTTGATGAGCATGTGTTCCTCTTGTTCACAGTGTAGTGTACTGTGTGTGGATTCTTTTTGTTGCCATGCTTCTGAGAAACTGTTTGAGCTTTAGTTAAAACATTTGTGGATTTTTTTCAAGGGCCTTTGAAGGTAAAGGTCTTGAACCTGAAATCTGTAATATTTTTAGACATGTTAGAAGCTGTGGGGATGAGGCCATGAAACTTTGCACACACTTTCATATGCTTTGGTGAGCATAAGGTCTAATTATAGTTTGACTTGTCCTTTTTTTGATCATGAGTCTGCAGTCTGTGTGAAGTGCTAACAAAGGTTAGCATGCTAAATGGAAGTCTTTCTAGTCTTCTGAGCACCCACGATGGTTTATGCTACATGTCAGCATTCCCCCTTTTATACACACTTTTGTACTCTACTTTACTGCCATATAAGGCAACTGTTCAACTAATCATTCACAAACATTCACACGCTGCAGGCTTTGCCAACGGGAGCAATTTTAGGTTCAGTATATGGTGACCTCTGACCTTCCGATTGGAGGGCGCCACAGCCACCTGCATGCTAACATAATGAACTAAGCTGGTGAATGTAGTAAACACAATGACTGTATATATAGATGGACGAAGCGTCTCCATCTGCTCTCTTTGTACGAAATTGATGCCAAAATTACCCTTGCGATCGTGACGTCATTTGGAGCCAGAGCTGCGCAGTAGAGATCGGCGGGTGGAGCTGCTGTAGCCACTTCACACAGCAAAGATCCCGCACGGCGGCGTGTTTAACAGCAGAACAGCTTCTTGTGTTGGTCTGAAGCAGATGTTCACAGATATGGAAACTTCAATGATTGTAGTGATTGTTTTAGTTACGTCTCCTCTCGCCGTTCCTCCCTCTACAGATCAGCTGCAGGAGCCCGGATTTGTCAACAGAGCTGTCAATCATCCTTTTTACAGCATCAAATAACTAATTAAAACTAAACTTGTCAGAAAAATGAACACTTGGACGTAAATCAGCATGATAAGAACTAACTATAATAACAGAAACCATGTTTGAGAAACAGTTATTTGGCGTGTATTTAGATTTTATAGTTTGACTCATGTCCCATCTGTTAACATGGAGGAGGCGGGCTTTATGAGCTATACTGCAGCCAGTCAGCAGGGGGCACTGGAAAAGTTTTGGCTTCACTTTTAGGGAGCTGACATGTCGTCCATCTTTTTATGCAGTCTATGGTAACGACACCAAGGTCAAATATTTGATAGTCTTCATGTGCACGTGTTGAAGATAAAGGTTAAAAATGGTGTAGTGAGGCTTAAAGTTTGGATGAGGACTCAGATAACGTGTGCAGTCTGTGGAAGTGCATCAATAAAGTAGAACTGCTTCTTCACAGTATTTACAGGAGCGCTGTTCCAGGTGCTGCGACAGCAGGACTCCTGTAGCGACAGTAAATCATCACATACTGGGAGGCTCGTGTCAGTATGCTTTATAATTCATACAGTATTTATTCACTCAAAAGTGCAACTGTGCGAACACCGTGCTTCATCAGGTTCACTTGTCAGTGAAAGTGTACTCACGAGTAGAGTTAGACTGCGGTGTTTGTTTGTGTGTTTTATCTCCGCTGCTTTGAACAGTGAGCTTTGTCTGCAGCCCCAGCCTGTTCATTTAGGAGACTGTTTGCGCAGGAGTGAGGGCAGCTCTACTGGGGAACGTGAGCTGCTCGCAGCACAGGAGAGTGTGTTTGGACTCATTCAACAGGGCAACCACTCCCTCAACCCGTCCGACCTCCTCCTCCACCTACCAAAACCCTCCTGTGCCCCTCAGAGAAATCCAATGCGCCTCGTATGTGGTCAAATCCTGCGTCCACGCTGCCAGCTGGGATCAGGGCTCAGGCGCAGGGTGCCCCCCTCCCTCACTAAGAGTGTGATCAAGAACATGTGCAGGCAAAACATCTGGTCAGGAAAGGTGACGGCAATAACACGACTGAGAAAAAGGGCGTGCTGCAGAGCAATAATCAATGTCTTTGAATGCATCTGTGGGTGAGATGAGCCAGAAAAGTGTGTGCACAATGGACATGAAGGCCACAGAGTCAATACGCACTAGCCGTGCTAAAGCCAGTTATGAGAACACTGACGGAACAGACTGTGTTGTCCCCGCCTGCTGAAAGCTCACCAGGGAGTACAGCCGGGCTCCACTCTGTGAACTTTATCACTCCTCACAGGTTTGCAGTTAGCCGGGCAGCACTTTACAAAGGTACATTTTGTTCCCCTCTTCTAACATGCCATTTGATGGAAAAAATGAAACCTTCAGTTGAAGGGAAAGTACTGAAAAGTTATGGACTGAGGGAAGAACATTTCATTTCTGACAAAATGTCAGCACAAATTAGAAGTCAATGGACTGTTATGCATGTGTATAAAAATGTATTGAGGGTTATTCAGCGTTTATTCAGGCTGCACTTGTACGGGGAAAAAGAGTCGTACGTTTGTTGAGGTAAATGCAAGTGAAATCTTTCCACAGTCAAGTTAGGAGGGATATATAAGAGAGGAAGTGTTACTCATAAGGGCTGCATATCAGGACATATTTATGTAACATTCAGGGACACATTCGCACAGACGTCCACCCAACACCACACACCTGCCCTCTCCTCCTCCAAGGTCACTTCACATCGCCTGTCTCTCTCCCTCCTCTCCCTTTTTCTCACCTTAACTTCTTAATCAACCTTAATTAATTACACATCACTTTGGGTTACTTCTCTTAGCAAGGAAAGCATTGAAGACGGTGCGACGTTGGCCCTCCTTTGGTGTGGACTTTTCATTTTTACTCGATTGGCTTAAAAAAACAAGGCGCAACCTCAAGGTTGAGTTAGATGTTTGTGCTCTTTGGATTTCTGCTATCTGATTTTCTTGCCATTAGCTGCTCACGTTGTTGCTTTCCTGTTCCTCCCTGTGACTGTGGTGTTAGATGTGCCCTTCGATGCTTTTAGCTTCTCTCTACTCTCCCCAGCTGAGTGTGCATCTGTCCTCTACACTTTTAGCACAACTTCCTGTGACAGTGTTTGTACAGTGTGTGTGTGTTTGTCACTGTGTCCTCTAACTGTGCTCTCCATGTAGAAAGCAGAGTGATGCAGGATGCTGCTCTAGCAGGAATGTGGCTGCAGGCTTTCAATGCCATACATTGTCATTGTTAAGACGCCTAAATTTGTGTGTGCACAAACAAACAACTTTGACACACAAGTACACAACAGTGTGTTTTGTGCAGTCCACAAGGCCAACTTTTCAGCCTTACTCCTGCAGCACCGAGCTTTGTCCTTTTCACCTCTCGCTGTCTGACTTGCACCTTCGTGCATTAAGAGGACCCACGACAGAATCCGAGTTAGAGAGTGGACACAAATCTGACAAGACACATCTGAAGGTCTAACTATGAGTCTCTCTGGAGAATCTTTCATTCCATTAGCACGCTCCATCAAAGCTTTCGTACAAACCTCCTGCAGACAGACTCAAAGACATTTTGTTCCTCTAAAATCTGTACTGCTCCTCTGAACCGAATCAGTTCACCTGCTTATATCCACTAATGGCATGAAATGTGGCAGTTTAGGGGTTAATACTCTTCAGATCTTTTAAGACACCTGCCGCTACATGTCTCATTATACTCATAAGATACCTCTGATTGTTTTAGGCAGTGCACATGGGAATATCTTCGTCTCATACTAAGAAGACCAGAGGAACTTACAGGTCTTCAGGAGCGCTGCTGCATGTGCAACCAAAGTTGTACTAAGCCCTTTGTATCTCCAGAGGAAGCTCTATAAAGTCAGGTTAATTGCCTCAAATGATGTAAGGGTAACCGCAATACCGCTGTCATGTGACACCAACCGTGGGGTAGACCCAGTGATTGTCACCACCGCCATGGGGGAATAGAGACAGACTTGGCTATTGGATATTGGCTTGGATATTGTGTCACATCATGTGTCAACCAATGACTGTATATATAGATGGACGAAGCGTCGCCATCTGCTCTCATTGTAAAGAATTGACGCCTAAAATAGCCCCCGTGATAGGCGCCATTTGGAGTCAGAGTTGCGCAGTAGACATCGGCAGGTGACGCCGCCGTAGCCACTTCGGCTGCAGGAGCCGCATTGGTCAACAGAGCTGTCAATCATCATTTTTACAACATTAAATAACTAATTAAAAATAAACTTTTAAAATAAACACTTGGACGTAAATCAGTATGATAAGAACTAACTATAATGACAGAAACCATGTTTGAGAAATATTTTTGATTTTATAGTTTGACTCATGTCCCATCTGTTAACATGGAGGAGGCAGGCTTTATGAGCTATACTGCAGCCAGTCAGCAGGGGGCGCTCCAAACGTTTTGGCTTCACTTTTAGGGAGCTGTCATGTCGTCCATCTTTTAATACAGCCTGTGGTAGCAACAGACAGTCGCTGTCCTCACTGCATCTGTCAAATGTACACTTCAACATGTAAGCAAACCACATGGGTAGTAGCTCTGTGATGGAGACCAGAGGGGTGTGCTACGAAGCGAGATTAGAGGGTGAGCCCGGTATGCTTATAGAGGCCGTAAACCTGTCAGTCACCTCTGGTACCTGTGACAGCGATCTGTGCAACATATCACGCCAACATTTGACTGGTTTAATTGGTGATGCAGTTTCAGAAGACATGGGTCAACGCACAGTATCGCCATCCCTTTAAACCTGTACGTGCAGCTGTTTTGGACATACTATGGTTTAAAGAAGAGTTATTTTGCAAAGCAGGTGGGACAAGAGAAGAAGTTGCAACCTCTCTTAGACTCCTGGATTCCTCCAGGAATCCCGGCCTGCCCATCAATAAACCTCTTGCCTCCCCCTTGTGAAACTGTTCCTGCACTTACCTAAAAACAGCCACCATCAGTCCAGCCAGTGCCTGATCACTGAAGCAGCTTCCTCTGCTGTGCAGAAAAAAAACCTTCCCACACCTGGAGGGCTGTAATTGCCTGTCTGGACCCCAAAAGGTTCAGCGGTGTGTGGCCTACTGAGATCTCCAGCAGACTGTCGAGCTCTACGCTGCTTGAAAACCCAGCTGATGTGTCCTAATTGACCCTCGAGCGCTCTGGCCGGGTGCCAGCAGACCACACTGCAGCTCGATTGTCAGCCGCCAATGCACATGCACGGCGCCCCAGGAACGGCGATTCATCATGCAGTATTATGCTAATAGCATGTTCCAAGGTCTTCTGAGCATGATTACCATAATTCTCATATCTTAAGATAGTGAGGTCCCTGAACAGTCGTAGTTTATTACTATATGACGTGATTTTCCTCCTCATTGACTTGAGTTGGTTGAACACTGATTTACTCACTCTTTGTTGTATCAGCCTTCATTTCTTAAGTGTCTGGAGCTCTCAAAGCCAATACCTGAGAATAGCATCAATGTGTAAGGTGTATAGGTTACACTGCAACAGGTTATTCGACATGATTCATAGTTTGATTGATATTCCACCAGAAGACGCTTTTAGAGGTCACCTGAAACATGACAGCATCCTGTTTTTTCAACTTTCCTCATCTCGTCTTCTTTCAACTCCCTCCATCTGTTCTGGCAGGAGAAACGGGAGAGGTGTAACAAAGAGCAATAAAAGTTGACTTGCAAACCCTCTTCTGACACTGACAAACCCTGTAAAGGACAGGTGGAGGGGGGGAGAGAGAGGAGGAGTTCTTTGTTTCGACTTCAGTGCTCAAAAGATCAATATGGTCCCTCGAGGACGGGAGATAAGGAGAGTAATATACAGCAGTAATGTGTCAGCATCACTTACCATCTGATTACAGCCTCTGTTGTAACCAATAAACATCATCGCTTTTTCAATTATTTATGACACTGGCAGATTGTTTTCTTCATTCTCTGTGGAAGGAAGGGGAAGGAGACTTTTCTGTCCAACAGGGAGTTGTGCTGCTTTTAGTGAACATTTTGAGGACACGATTGCGCGGCTCTTAATTTCCGTCTAGCCCCAGTAGCCAGACGATCTTCTAGGTAGCTGCATGACTGTAGCTGTGTCCCGATCAAGGGGCTGCATCCTTCGAAGGAGGCCGTCTACGGAGGACGCTTTGAGTTGAAAAAACTTCAACTCAAAGCAGAAAAGCGCTCGACGTCATTGGCGTTTTTTCTCATTGTCCAATCGGATGATTGGAGAGGCGGGCCTTCTGTGGGGGTGACGACATCGAGTGATCGCCGTGATCTCTCATCTTTCTGAGGGTCTCATGTACCTGCACGGACCTCTGTGTCCCTGTGTTTAATGTATTTGGGAACAGCCTGAAGCAAGTGCCCTCCATCTGACCATTTTTTACCGAGACATAACTAATCTATTGAACACAAAGTAAAGTATTTTAGCTAGGCAATATAAATGGGAACAGTAACAGTTAGATTGACAGCTTATGATTCGGTGGTTGTCACCCAAGCGCGACGTAGGCTTCAACAGAAGAGGCAGTGCAGTGCGCCTCGTGTTTTACAGCCTGCAAAATGCGCTCTGTCTGATCGGGCCCTTACCCTCGCATCACCAAATGCCGCTCCTGTCGCCGAGCAACAGGCAGCTAGTGGGCTAACTAGCTAGGATAACTAATGCCTATTACTTTAAAGATCATTTTGTTTGTGTGTAACGCTAGCTATTTGAGTTGACACCCAAAACGCCGCGAGAGACTGCACCATCTCATTTGAATTGGCGCACATTGAATCCCGGGATACGTTGGCCCTTGAAAGGATGTACCCGGGGAAAAAGAGGCTGCATTTGTCATCCGCATCTGAAGGAGCATTCGAATCAGGACAGCCCTCGACGCGTCTCTGTGACGCAATCAGCCTTCAAATATGGCCTTCGAAGGCTGCAGCCCCTGGATCGGGACACATCTTATGTCCTTTGATTATTTCTGTACATTGAAAGCATTTTGAACTGGAGCTATGTTGCCTTACTTTGCCTTATCATCGCACATTTTTTTCCCTAGAGCAGATCATATAGACTAGATTCAGCAGCCACCTGACGCCAACACACGTGCTGCAAATTGGGAGAATGTGAGAGGAAGTGACTACATAGTCTGTATCTGTACGCAGCAGGCAAGAGGATATCCATTGCTAACAATAATATCCTTTTAATGTGTGTTATCAAATACAGCAGTGTGTGGTTTTGGGTTTGTGGGAGCAGACGCTCGAAGAAAGAAAAGCTGCTGTAAATAGTGTTGATGAGCAGTGAAACCGCTTCTGATTGCCCGCTGTTTTCTTCATGTTTCAGGACTGTTAGCGAGCCAGACTTGTAAACACTATAATTGGGTCATCAAAGTGTGGACTAACCTGAACTCACCCTTTTTATACTTCCCTGCACCACGACGAAACCAAAGACATCCGTTTATTATGTTTCACTTTGAACAGTTCTCTCTGTGTTATTGTATTTCTGGCCATTATGCTGTTTGCTGCACCAAAAAATATTGCTCTCGCTGAGATAAATAGATTGTAAATTTCCACTGAGGCTGGCTTTAAAGAATCCCTTTTCTTTCCTGAAAGAATATTTTGTGTTTCTCTCTCTATAGTTTGGCTTAGACATGAGGAATTGTTCTGTTATTTACAACCATTCAGAGCTGTTTCTTTAATTAAGTAAATATATGTTTGGTTTTGTGATTCAGGGAGGCACGATATTATCGGCCGTTATCGGTATCTGCAGATAATGGCTTGAAAATGACGTATGAGCAACGTCAGTTATGTCATTATGATATTACGATATTTTCCACATTAACTCGGTGCAACTGTGCGTGCACTGCCTGCACAAAGTTATCAACAATATACAAATAAAGACTAAAAAGTTGCAGAAACTCAAGCCAATGAATAGAAGTTAAACAACTTTCACAACTAGCTAACAGTTAGCTCACGTTCTCGTCATTTTACCGACTTAACATCATCAAACACTGCAGAAAATACACTCACGGCCAAAGCCGACGCTAACAGAGTGTCACATAAACATCAGTGCAAAACTAACTTACATATTCATGGACGCACACACCATAAAAAGAGTCCGTCGGCGATCACTGATGTCTCCGTAGTAGGTACAGTAAACAAGTCCGGGCATGTCTCCCTCACTGCCATGTTTCGGGGGGGATGCTGCTTTCAGGTGCATTCAGGAACGTGAGCGACCTTTTGAACAACGCCTCTTCCGTCAAGTGTGAAGATGGGTGCAAGATGTCTGCTTTATGGCAGTTTTTGGCCACTACAATAAGAGTAGGGGTGATATCAATTCCACTACAGGGAAGACTTGATGTTCTCTGCAGTTAGGTGGAAAAAAACATCGAAATCGGCAAAAAATCCAATATCGTGCATCCCTAGAATTAATTTGAAGCTTTTTCATACCATTCTTCTACATATCTAAGTCTATCAACATTGACATAATGTTGTATTTACACTTATAGATACGTATAGAACACTTGTTTTATTGCCACAAAGCAGATTTCCTTCCACCAGTCTTTTTATTCCCTTTCTGCAAGTTGTTTAAATATGTTTGATGTAACAAATCCGACATGACTCTGGGGTAAGTGCTCATCACTGTGTGTAAGTGTGCTGGTGTAAACACTTGCAGAATTAAATCAACCCAGAAGATTTTCTGTCTTTGACTTTCTCGAGCACTGAACCTCCTCTCCCCGGCTTTCTGCGTCCTTTCCCCCCGCGTTCGCCCCGCTTCAACACTTCATTTTAATTTAGTTTACACACTCGTGTGTCAGCCTCAATACTTCCTGACCTTGGTGCGTCCCTCTCTGCTGTGTGACAGCCTACAGTGTCTTTAGGCCCTCAAGCATGGCAAACAGTCAAAACCTTGCCCATCATTACATTAAACAGCTAATGCAATAACAGTTAGGTGCAGGAAGTGTGCCAGCAAGCCCACTGCAGGCGACAAGGGTCCTATCTCTGCATGTACGTTTTTGTGCTTGTCTTTGCATTTGTGCTGTATGTGTGTTTGTGCACCTGCGCGTTTAGAGGGGCTGAGGGTGTTTGTATGTGTGTGTCTGTATATGTGTGAGAGTTTAATGAAGCACTCTTAACTCAGCACATTTCCCCAGGCATGGGCGACTCAGGGGCAAGGCTGTCAGAGTTAGCATGAGCCAAAAGATTTCCTTAGTTCCACACTGTAATGCTGAAGCAAAGAGAGAGGACATCGCTTCACTCGCCAGTCTGATTCCCATAATCCCAGTGTTATTGGGGGGCTTGATACTGCGCTCACACAGGCACCTCATGACTCCTTCAAGTTTGACCGGCGTGCTCAGCCAAGTGTGACTGGATGCGTTGTTACTTCACGAGGCCCAACCAATACCCTTCCCATCCCACTTCAAAATTGCCTTTTTATTTTCACAGTAACACAGCAGACAGCTTTTAGCTCGCACTTGTCACTCAAAGCAGCCACGCCCTTAATAACCCATAATATTAAGCCTCAAACAGTTTAAAGGGCGAGTATAAAGAAATGTAACTCCTTACAGTTGTCTTGAATTGGGAAATTTGCTTAAGAGACCAAACACGTTTTTAGTACCAGGCAGTAAACATTCGTATATGTGGTGTAAAGTTGGGCGTTTAAACATGGGGCCTAATCTAAAATGTAGAATCTGCAGGCAGGAAGTGTTCTGGTTTCTGTTTATAGTACGCTTGTAGTCCGAGTAGTATTGACAATCATGTATCAGCAGGCTGCGGCGTATGCAGAAAGATGGCGGGACGTAATCCGCCCTAATGACATCCCGACTCCCATCAGCGTCATCCGATGACAATTTATTGTCTCGTTAATCTCTATGAACAGGCATCTGCATGCTAACAGCTAACAATCCGTTCTAGATCAAAAATGTTCAGCCTTAAGATTTCCCGACTTTCTTGAATGCATCAGAAATGATCGATCCCGACCTCCGTTCAACGAACGAGCATTTTAAAAGTAGTTTTCTTCTCCTCTTGCCCTGATAAAGCTTCAATTCAACGATTTACGAATCTGCATCATGATGTCGAAATTTCAGCAAACTTAAGAGCTCTTAGTTAAAGTCAATCACGAGAAAAAATGGTTCTTTTTCGGGTTCATACCGCTGAAGTACGCCAGAGTGCAGCCTCTGAGTAACTTACTTTTCACAGTGAAACTTAAACTCACCAGAAACCCATAAACGGGCGCTTCCCCGGGGATGTAATGAACCATAAAATAACAGCGTTTATTTACCGTAAAACCTGGAATATAAGACGCAGTCTGTTTTTGGGGGTATCCCACAGGGAAAAAGGTTTTCTATCGCCATGTAATAACAAAAACGTGTATAGAAGTTATTTCAACATTTGAAACACATTCAAACACACAAATTACAGCCTACCATCTGTTGTCACCATGTCGAGTTTGCAATACTCGATGCTGTAGCTAGCGGTAGCTGGCAGCTTACGCTAACGTTTATTGTTGTGAGGGTGACGGTTAAACGCTTAAAACAGAGAGGAAAACACAAAACAGCACTGCAGCATATTGTATATAGGAGACGTTGTAGCGGCTCGGACCCGCAAACAGTTAAATGCGAAGATATGACTTCACCATTTAACAACCGACAAGTTTAGCCAGTTTATATTGCCATCGTCTTTGTCGCACTGGTATATCAGACGCAGCCCACTTTTTAAATGAAAAAAAAGTATTAAAAGTGCTTCGTATACACTGAATTTTACTGTAGCTGACATACTTGGAGGGACGAAATTTGCTGTACTTTTGATCTGAACACGGTCGCTTCTCAAGTTGGTAACTGGACTGTAAACGCATGGAACAGGAAGTCTTGGCTGGAAGTTGTTTATCGCTAACCACTGGCTAAACCGGACATGCCTGACATGTTTAGCGTTGTCCGCAGAGGCTGTATCGTCGTCGTAAGACAGCCGATGGGCTTCGAGATTGAGATGTGGCCTAATAAGGATTCCCTCGCGTTTGAGACAGCCTCAAGTGGCCACTGAAGGATCTGCAGTTTTTGCCACATAGGTTGGTTTCATTTTCCAGCCCACACTGTTTCTGCTTAGTGATCTCCAATGTTAGGACATGTTATGGCTGCTTGTAAAGTTGTAAAAGAAATCAGACACTTAATTCAGAAAATCTTCATAAAACAATGTTCTTCCTCTCTGCTTCTGATTCTCATCCCACCCAACAAGCAGCAGACTGACTTGATTTTGAGTGTTTGTCACCGTCTCTGCCGTTTCATAGATTTTCCTCAGTGGCTCCCAGTTTTCATTTGCATGATGAAGCTGTCAAACAGTCCCTCTTCCACCTTGACTTAGAGGACGGCTTTACCGAGGCTGTCACGCGAATCCGACTGAAGTATGGACAAAGTGTCTTTGAGGTAAATAGAGTGAGCAGAGGCAGCGTGCAGCAGGGAGCGTGTGCACGGGACAAAGATCAAAGCGAGACTGCGTTATTTGTTGAATACCGATAGGTAGACTCGTGCGAAAGACAGCGTGTGTGTAGCTGCTGGATTAAATTGTGTTTGTGCTCATGTTTAAGGAGACAAATATTCTTTATCCAGCGTTAAAGTTTAGCACGTATTTTTGATTGGAGTAGGAGCAGAATGTGGTCCCAACAAGGATAGACAAACGTCTGTATGTGTCTTTATGTGCTTGAGCTTCTGCCTGTATCCGCTCATTATGCAGAAATCCCAATCAAACACTGCTGAGCTCTCACCACCTGCACCCGGTTGCCAGACAGCCGGCTTTAATTGTGTGTCTGCCGGCGTCTCTTATTTTATCACAAGTGCGTTTCTGATTTGTGCTTGATCTGTAATGTAACAGCCACTTTTATCCAAAGTGATTTAACAAAACAGAGAGTGCAACGAGAGGCGGCTTCGCAAACACGCCGAGCGCGGCTCGGATCTAATCGTTTTACGAGGCAGCCGCGTGGACCCGAAAGCTCAAACTCTTCTTATTAATCCGTTGATGAATCTGCCATCTTGGAAGGTCAGCTGGCGAAGAGGAAGTCCTCACTGGATTGAAATCACTTAAATGAGCTTTGTTCTGTTTGCTGCAGAATTCAGCTCTCAGACATTAGTTATTGTCACAGTTCCACTCAGGGAACGGCGGCGTTTCTGAAACCGTCGGGGGCCCACTGCCGTGCCTTCACGTTTTGCCACCGGCAGCTAGAAGCCCACTTTAGCTTTTTGTTCAGCCAAGTGAGCGACAGCCATGTTTTAACCAGCAGCACAGTCCTGGCGATGCGTAGTTAGCTCGGTAAACATCAGAAGCTATTCCGTCAGATATAATTGGACTCTTCAGGGAGGGAGAATGATTCATCAAAGTCGCAGAGAAGGGAAAGCATCCATTCTGGGATGAGTCAAAGAACAGGGAAGTGTTGTGAGAAATAATGGTGAGACAGGGGGTTTGGGATGCAGAGAGAAAAAAGGGGGAGGGCGAGAACAGAGACCAGGGGAAATGGCACAAAATGAGAAAAACTGTGAATGATAAATGGAGGGAGGGCGAGTTCTGGAGAGCAGGGGATACGAGGAGGTGTTGTGTAGCATTTATTCATGCATGCATGTGCGTCTGGGAATGTGGGTGCATGCGCGCGCCAACCAGGAAGTGTCTGGGGGCCTTGTGTGTGCATACGTGTGTCCTAATCGATTCTCTCTGTGCAATCTTCAAGCCCTCCTCCCTCCACCCCTGCCTCAGGGATATTTGTGTTTGCCTGCAGTGTGCTACTTAAAAGGAGCGCTGAAAAAACACAAAAAATGTGCAGGAGACGCGCGCGCAGGCGGGCGGCGTACCTCACACAGAATAGAAAATCAGCAGCATTTCTCACATCTATCACTCTCTCTCTCTCTGTCTCCCTCTTCAAGGGATGTTCTTGCAGCAAGCCAAAGCACAGCAAGTACCCAGCGACTTAGGAGGAGCCTCGGTGCCAGTTTGGCAGCACCGTGGCCCCGAGGCAACGCTGTATCGCTGCATTGTCCACTATTCAACTCACTTTGAGAGATCAAGGCGAAATCACAGGCTTGCACTTCTGACGCTTCTGAGAGTGGGTCAAATGCTTGACTCAGATAGTTGTTGGCAGTTCCCTTACTGGTTATCAGGAGGCCTCTAAATGGTCCCGTAATAACTCTAATAGAGGTCCCCAGAGGATTAAAAAAATGATCTGTTGCGCATCTTTTGTCTTTTCTTTCTTTAATATTAAATCTTGATCAACAGAAAATTATAAACACAACGTTTCAAAGGATTTAGACGATGGCTAAATTATTAAAGGGGCATAAAAGCCCACAAACAAAACACTGACTCGGGCTTCTTAAATGTTAATAGTCAGTCTTCTATAATAAGAAATTAAACATCTCTAGTAAGACAAAACAAGCAGTTAAATTTTTTACAATCTGGACTTTCTCTTGTGGTTTTTCTGATCAACCAAACAATCAAATAATCAAGGGAAAAATGTGGCTTTAAATAATTGATGACTATGTTAGCTGTAGCCCTGCTCAAGTGAAGACAGGAAACTAACTAAAAACGAAAAATCTAATGTAATCCAACACACCAGCTCAGACATAAGATTTGCTTTCATGTTGCCTGTAATGTACAGGCTGTTTTCTAAGCGGTCATAGACGTGTTAATTCAATGATATTTCAGCATCAAGTTCATAATTGGTGGTGGGGCTGTACTGAGGTGTTTCTAATACTCTGGCCCGCTCATGTATGTTAACAGGGAGGACCACAAATTAGAGACGCATCTCAATATAATTGAGTTCAGTACAACACCACCTTTAACTACCCTCAGTAATAAACATCATTGCATTTACACACTTCTGACTCTCTATAAAAACTAAACTTCATAAAAGCAGAATCCACGGCAGTGCTGTTGAACTGCATTAGATTTCTCAGGTGTACCTAATAAAGTGACCACCTTGCTAGTAGAGGGTTGGACCCCCGTTTGCCGTCAGAACTGCCTTCATTCTTCGTGGCATAGAGTAACAAGGTGCTGGAAACACCTCAGAGCTTTAGCTTCATACTGACCTGATAGCATCACGCAGTTGCTGCAGGTTTGTCGGCTGCACATCCACGATAGGAATCTCCCGTTCTACCACATCCCGAAGGTGCTCTGTTGCAGGGGTTCTCAAACTTTTTCGGGCCAGGGACCCCTTAAAGTTTCCAAGGACCCCCTCATAATTGTAACACCGATTAAGCATATGCTTACTACCATTTGCCCTCTTAGATGCCATTGGAACTATTTGTTTTGTTCACCTTATCAACCTACATACTTCAGACCTGTTTCACACAATTTGTTACAATGTTACGATTTCATTTAGCAGACGCTTTTGTCCAAAGCGGCGTACATCTGAGAGTTAATACAACACGAGCAACGATCAAGACAGGAGGGAACGAAGTCAGTGAGAGCTGACAAACAGCTTCAAGTGCGTCCGGACGTCGGTCCCGACAGGCAGTGCACAGGGCGTTATTTTTGGTTTTGTTTGTTTGTTCATCATAATCAGCAGCAGCATCAACAAGGTCAATGAAGTCATCATCATCATCATGAATATCATAATCAACATCAACAACATCCTCAATGTCATCATCATCAGTAGCATCAATATCATTAAGTGCAGAGGTGTTCATAAAGAGCGGCAACTTTAGCTTCTTCTTAAAGGTGAAAGGGACCGGATTTAGTTTGGTAGCTCATTCCACCACCGAGGCTACTGAGGAGAAGAGTCTAGTGAGCGACTTAGGGCCCTGTTGTGATGGGAGCACCAGACGCCTTAGTGATAAACAGAAAAACATTGCAAATTGAATCATGTTAATATCACTTATATACTTTAAAATAGAGGCTCATTTTATTTAAACTGCTTGTGGACTCAACTGGATAGCATTTATACTCCAGGAACGCTTCATGTCAGTTTCTATGTTGGTTAGGGTGCGAGTGTAGGTGGGAGTAATTCACACAATATGCTTGTATCATTGGCACGAATGGTCCTCATCGGTAGACATGCAGTTTTAATGATACAGCACAATTTTATAATTTATTATTTATCAAATGTATTATAATTATTTCGCAGACCCCCAGGCTATTGTTCGCGGAGCCCCAGAGGACCCTTCTTTGAGAACCACTGCTCTGTTGGATTGAGATGTGGTGACACGGCGCGTTATCCTGCTGGAGGTAGCCATCAGACGATGGGCACACTGTTGTCATGAAGGGATGGACGTCGTCAGCAGCAACACTCAGGTAGGCTGTGGCATTTAAAGGATGCTCAATTGGTAATAAGGGCCTAAAGTGTGCCACGAAACATCCCCTACACTGTTACACCACCAGCAGCAGCCTGAACTGTTGATACAAGGCAGGATGGATCCATGCTTTCATGTTGTTTACGCTACATTCTGACGCTACCATCCGAATGTCGCGGCAGAGTTTGGAAGTTACAAAGGAAAAGGCAACTTTATTGTGAGTGTATTCAATATGCAAAAGATTTTTACCGCCTTAAAAAACTTGCTCCCATATAAAGAAATATTTCTGTGTATCAGTAACAAGCAAATATCAGCTGATATCACCGCCTGATGACATATCGTTCACGCTCTAGTAGGGACTCAATGAATAATCAAATAAGCTTGTATCCTGCGAGCAACTTTCATTTCCCCCTGTTTTTAGTTGTCGTTCATGTCTCCTTAGGCACACCTCTGTGTGTGTGTCTGTGTGTGCGCGAGATGTCAGATTCCCCCTCAGCCTTCAGCTTATGCCCTCCGTGTTAAGCGCTGCTGTGGGATGTTTCTGCGGTTGGGAGGTGAAACCGTGTCAGCGCACTGCCCCAAGGCTTTCGGGGCGGGGGTGGGGGGCTCGTCAAAGTTAAGCCTGTTATCTGTCTGTGACGTCACCGTCGCGAGCTGCACAGACAACTCGGCCTCGCGCACACGCAGACAAACGCACACAACCAGACAAACAAAACAGGCGTTATATAAGCGTACACCATGACATGGCGCTTGTCCCGCAGAAATCCCCCTCTGGAGAGAGGAAGCAGGGATGGGCGCGCTAGCAAAAAAGAGACAGTAAAAGCAGAGGCAGCGGGAAACGGGAGGAGAGGAAGAGATGCAGGAAGGTAGAATTAGAATATAACTGTTTGTTTTTGTGTGCCTACCTGAGAGAGGGCGTGAGAAGGAGTAGAAAGAGAAAGATGTGAGGTGGGAGAACTGCAAGCTGTCAGAGCTGGAGGTATTGACTGACTGATGAAGGCTCTAAAGCCGTATACACTGCACCAAAGACATAAACAAGCGCATAAGTAGGCCTGAAAGTCTCCCTCCTCCTTTATCCCACATACATATATTCACACACTGTCCATCCACTCCTTTACTCATCCCTCTGGGAGCCATGAAACAGCCTCCTCCTCTCTGACTCCGCTTCTTAAACCTTAAAAAACCCTAAAGTCCTCAACTGTTCCTGCTTCCTTAAACATGCTTTACTAGGGATGCACGATATTATCGGCACGTTATTGGTATCTGCAGACATGTTTTTGTTCTGCCGATATTTTCTGCCAATTAAACGCCGCTTAAATTCTGCCTAAATGCTTGATGATTCCCTACTAAAGCTTGACGTAATGCTACGACATTAACTCGCCTGCTCAAAGTTCTGAACTATATACAAATGGGGTGACGCCTGCGAGCTAGTTCAGGCAGACAGCTCCAGCTGCACTGACAACACTTCCTCCCAATTGGCAGTCTATTTAAGCTGCAAGATTTCCGGTTGCTCTGTCACTGCCATCGCTGCCCTGCACCAGTACTGTGCTCTTACTTTCAGCCCCACCACCACCCCAGCATCCACCTGCAGGCTCCGAATAAGGGGTTTAAGATATTATCTCATTACTCCTCAATTTCTGCATGTAAATAAGATATTATCTCATCACTCCTCAATTTCTACATGTAAAATAAATCTGCATAGGAGTGATGAGGTCGGAGCCGAGACACCAAACACAAGCTATGTTCTGCTGCTGCAGTAAACATTTCAAACTATAACAATGTGAGTTTTCTGACTGAAATAAATCACAGAAAGTCAAGCCAATGAATAGAAGTTAAACAACTTTCACAACTCTTAAAACAGTTAGCTTACATTCTCTCATTTTACCAGACTTAACATCAAACAAGGCGAAAATACACTCAGTAACATAAACATCAGTGCAAAACTAACTTACATATTCATGGACGCACACACGATAAAAAGAGTCCGTCTGTGATCACTGATGTCTCCGTAGTAGGCGCAGGAAACAAGTCTGGGCATGTCTCCCTCACTGCCGTGTTTCGGGGGGATGCTGCATTCAGGTACGCTCAGACATGTGACCTTTTGTACAACGCCTCTTCCATCAAGCATGAAGAAGGGTACAAGATGTCTGCGGTATGGCAGTTTTTGGCCACTACAATAAGAGTAGGCATGATACCAATTCCACTACAGGGGGAGACTTGATGTTCTCTGCAGTTAGGTGTAAAAATGTGCCTAATATATCGGTATCGAAATCTGCAATTGGCAAAAAAGGTTTGAAAATATCAGCATATATCTGCAAAAAATCCAATATCGTGCATCCCTATGCTTTACCTAACTCTTCCTCCAGACTCTTGTCAACAGTGGAGGATGAGGGGGCCTCAGATCGCAGCAGCAGCTGCTGCTGTTGCTGGTGGCGAGGGTATTGGAGTTGTGCAGTCTCTCCCCTCCTCTCTCTGTCTCTGCTGTGCCCAGCGGATGTTTATCCAGGCCCTGAGCTCGCAGCTCTCGGTGGACTGGGCCTTCCACCAGTCATACTCAGCTTGAAGCCAAGCAGATTGTGCGAAACCACGCAGGGGAGAGAGACAGAACTCGCGTGGGTGTGTGTGTGTGTGTGTGTTTTGTGAGAGTTACGGGTTGTGTACGTTCTCTGTGTGTTTTCGTATTAAAGCATCAACATTTTGTCAGTTTGATGCCTGTGTGCCTCTTCTAGGCCTCCTGCCCTGTAGCAGAGACATGATGGCTGCTTGCTATAGCTTAATTTAAATTGCTCATAAATGCCTCCGAGGTATTTTTGCTGCTGATTCAACTCCTGTTGCTGCATCTCATTTTCTGTACATGGCAGCTGAACAGCTAAATCAAGAAGGGTTTGTTGACTGCACTAACTAAAGTTGTCCTCACTGCAGTATGTGAATATAGCGTCTGCTGATGTGTTATATTGTCTTGATACTGTGTTTGATCCTCGCAGCGTGCTGGAGTTCAGACACTCTGATTGGCAGCTTCCTCTGTCGCGCAGTTTCCGGGTCCGTTTGATGTCTTCAACGTGTTACATCTGTGTTATCTGGCGACGTCTTCCCTGACATTGTTCGGGCTCTGTGATGCAAGGTTGCTGTTTTTCTAATCTGCGCTCGGTACACAAGGAGATTGGTATTTGCATGTGAATTGCTTTTCGGTTGCCTCTGATGTGGGGCACGATAGCATGCTGTAAGAGTGCCCGATGGGAGAGGAGAATTTCTGCTTTTTTTTTTTCATCTTTGTCTCATTTGAGGCGAAAAATAAAACTAGCTGGAACAGAGGGACTCCTGCTGCAATGCTGCGGTAAAAAAATGATTAAGTGTGGAAGCAGGGTAAAAAGGATGATAGTGTTTGAGACTTGGGATAGACCTCCTCGCATCCCTTCATCCTCCCTGCTTCTTCTATCATCAGCCATCTCTCCTCCTCATCCCCGCCGATGCCTCCCAACTTCCACACTTTCTTCCCTCTTTTTAAAATGTTTTTTTTTTGTATCTCTCCATCTCCCTCGCTCCTCCCCCCGTTTCGGAGCCAGCTGTGTAACTCTGCTAATGACGCTGAGAAAGCATGCTGTCAGCACATCCTCCGAAGCCGCCGGGGCACGGTTACATAAGCTGGTTAACAGAGCAGGCCCACTGCCATGTCAACCCCTCATCATTATTAGGGGGGGGGGGGGGGGGGGGATGAGAGAAGATGAAGATGAAGAAAGAGTAAGGGGACAAATGTGAAGAGAACATATGCTCAGTCACTTCTTTCTCTCTCCCACACACACACACACACACACAGATCCAACCCCCCACATACTTGGCAACAAATCCCCACATTCCAATAAATTCCCGCTCCTCCTTTGCTCCTCGTACACTCATAAACAAACACACATATAGCAGAGCCAGGAGTCTTCTTATGACTCTGTCAGGGCGTTCAGGAGGGTCGCTGCTCTCTTACTATCAAGGGCCCTAATTAGAGCCATCAGGTAATTAAGCACAATTAGGGGATTAACTACTATGTTGGAATAAAAACCAAAGACCTCCCACTACTTCTTGCCCAAGGCTTACAAAAAGAAAAGCACACACACACCAGGCCCTCCTCTCTCTTCCCTTTCCTCTCATCTCCCAATACTACTGTGGCTCAGCTTTAATGTATCTTTTAAGACCGTTCTTTTCTCTTTGGCATCCCTGCTTAAAAACCGTATATTCTCTTTAACAACCTAAATCCCCCCCGGTTGTATTCTTTCCCCCCCCAGTCTAATCTCTAATCTCCAACTCAGCCGCAGAAAGCAAGGTCATATGGGACAGCAAGAAAAGAAAGGATACGAGGGGAGAGAGAGACGCAGCCGGTCGAGCAAAACAAAGTCATCTGACTTCTAACATTATTAGCCTGCTAACAAAGAGAAATGAGCTGTTTATGTGTACAAATTGGAGCACCACCTAAACCAAATGAAGCCTCACAAAAACACAAACTCCCACCGACCAAGGTCTGACAAACATGGCAATCCATCTTTCATATGTGTATCTGAACGATGCCCTCATAATGCACCGGGTTTCTGGTCTCTTATACCCCTTTCCCACTAAAATTAGCGTGTTGATGTGTGTTGTTTAGACCCGGGATGACCCGCTTATAAATGCCGATTGTCTCTTTTCCCATTGCCAGTGGAGTATACTCCTTTTGGTCTCTTTTCTGCTGCGTCACCGTCTGACGCAGCCGGAAACAGGTGACAGATTTGGACATATGTTCGAGCGCTGCAGGGACGGAGACGGGCGCGATTTGTAGCTGAGATGACAAGGAGTCGCATAAGTTACCGACGGAGCACAGCATCGCGCCGGAAAGGGGGCGGAGATTATTGACAGGTTTTGTGTTCCCATCAATGCTGAGGCGACAATTACCCGGGTCTGAATGCCGATTGTAACCTTTCCCATGAAGCAAAAAGCCGGGTGTTAGCGGGTGTTAGCGGGTTTTTCGACCAGTGGGAAAGGGGCTTTATTGTGGACAGCAGAAAGTCTTTGAGGGTTATTTAATCTTTGTATGAAATAAATTACAAATTTATTATAAATGCGTTCATTTATATCGCCTGAAAACAAATATATCTTGATTTCGTTTGTGTCTTTCGGCCCTCTAGCTCAGTTTGAATAATGGCAGCTTTGGCAGAATAAAGTTAGGGACTCTGTTGTGTGTGTGTGTGCGAGTGTGTGAGTGTATTTCGCCATCAATTATGAATGCACAAGCTTTACCCACACCCTGGAGCCTGGTATGTAAACTTTGCTTTGATGTTAATCGCATACTGCATTGATTTAAATTGTGCAAGAAACAGGAAAAGAATTTGGATTTGCTTGTTTTGTAGTTATTTGTGTGTGTGTGTGTATTTTAGTGTGCATCTGTGCGTGAGTAATGGCTGTGTGTGTGTGGGGGATGATGATGGGGTAAGGGGATTGAAGAAATAAGCGGAGAAGTAGAAGGCGAGAGAGGGAGACGTAAAGAGAGCGTGGATGCACATGCACAAGCCTCTCTGTACTTTTTTGTCCGCAATATTATGTAATAAAAAGAACTGGCACAGAGGGGTAGCAGCAAAAAGCTAACAGGAAGGAGGGAAAGCTAAAGAGAGGAAAGAAAAGCTGAGGGAGACAAACCTAAATATTCAGAAATGCATTGCATTAATGGAATATGCTTCACTACAATATAGTGCGCAGCCATTTAGGGATCTGCCTTTGTCATTAAGCAAATTAAATCTTCTTAATGTTCCCTCTGTTTAGTAATGGAAGCTCCTCTGTCATCCCCCTCCCCTCCTCTCGCCCCCCTCCCTCTGTCTTGCTCCCTCTCGTGTCTCCCTTTGGCATCCCTGTGGTGCTCAGTACTCTGCAGTCAGCTTTTGCTGTCTAGCATACGCCACTAAAGCTCTAAGTATGTCTTCCCAAGACTCTGTACTTAGCTGTGGTGCTGTCACTGCATTGCTGTAAAGCTCCTGCTACCCAAACAGAGCACAGCAGCAGCAGCACAGGCACAGACATTTTCGGCGTCTCCTGCCTTCAGCACAAACACTTTGGCAGTAAAGAAAGCAAATTTTGCCATCTTGAGCAAATATACCTTGGGAGTTGCAGAGATTAAAAGCGGTTTGTGTAACTGAAAATGCGTCACACTCACCATTTCAGCTCCTGGGACTTTGTTGGACTGAGTATTTTAGCTTCATAGCAAGAGCTATTACTTCAAGCTATGAGCTTTGGAATTGTGTGTTCGGTTTCAGCACCACAGACAGCTCCAGGCCCAGTCAGCCTGCATGCAGTGTGTTTCAGGACCAAGGACAGCACCACTGCAGCCTGTCTTCTTACAGTTGTGCAGCAAAGTCATTCACATCTTAGAGCCTGATATTTAGGTTGATTTAAATCTCTACATAATGTCTTCTGGATGTTAAAATAACCCTAACCCTACCCTGACAACAGCACTTGTCATTGGTTAATATCATGTGCGTTTACAACTATTTCAAGTTGGATTGTTTGAGTAAACTGTTTGATTGGAGCTCTACTGGAGTTCCACAAGGCTACGAAACTTTAAGTAATAAATTCGAAGATTTCCATTTAAATAAATGTTAAGTCACTATCTATCGCTAAATGAGGTAACACAATGGTGATTGAGCCTACGGCCCACTGATGAAAGCCTTTGCATTACAGCATTACAGACTGGGTGTCTGGTGCGACTTACGTAGAAAAAAACCCAAGTGGCGCCCAGTTAGTGACGTGTTTTCCATCACCCAGCAGTGATTGGTCTGCCAGAGAGGGTAGGCGGAGCTAAGCGGCTGCTTTTCTGGTCTCTGCGAGCATTGCGAGTAAACAGTAATCTACTATGGCTGAACAAACAATGAAAAGATGGATGACTACAGATACAACTTCAAAATAAAGTGAAAATCCAAAGAAAAAGAAACAAACTCGACGCTCAGATGAAGGCAAACAGTCTAAAAAGGAAAGCGACCGGCAGCGAGGAAAAGTTACAACCGGAGCGAACCGTGGACGTCACACATGCATCACTGTCTGGATATCTGGGAAGTGTGCTCCCGCAATTACAGTTTAACGCCATAGCTGCTGTCAAAGAGAACAAAACTGAGATATTCTTTATATCCCAACCTTGTGTCTAATGGATGTTAAAAAACAACAGAGCACAATCATTATTGGCAGAAGTAGTGCGTCATTTACATACTGCTGTGATAAATCTTAAGAGGCAGGTTAGTTTGGATTGTTTGAGAAAAAAAGCTTCCTCTACACTACATGCAACAGTAATATAAGAGGCTCAGATACACTATATTATAAAGACCTCAGCATTGGAGGACCACTGAGGTGTAGGTACTTTAATTACAGCGGTGGCAGGTTTGCAGCACATCCAGCAATTTATGGTTGAGCATTTGTTGGTCGTCTTCAGTCTAATCACGAGGAAATTTAGCGTAATTCAATGGAAATGTAATCGCGGATTCCAGAAGATACTGCAATTCCTTAATTTGATGATAGGCTACAGTGAAAACATGCCTTCTCCCTAATGGCTTTCTGCATTTAATTAATTTTTTCATTAGCAGTGGTCTCCAGTGGACTTCATTGCTTAGCCCAGTAATGGGACTCCAGTCAATTATATGAAGCTGGTTGAAAAAAGCTATAAAAGGGAACACATGCATTTACTGCTAATAGATTACCACACAGCTGATGTTTATGTAGCTCTGTATCTTACTGAAAAGTGTATTTGTAATCTCTCTTTCCCCAATTTCATATATGAGCTGACTGTATGCAGCAGGTGCACATAACCCACGGGCATCCATTACATAGCACTGCAGCAGAGGGAGAGGGAGGGGGCACGGAGCGGCGGACAGGGAGGCGGAGAGAGTGACAGAGCTGTGAAAAGATGCAACATGAAAACGAAAACGCAAAAGAGGGGGATTTAGACGATGATGGAGGGAAGGAGGCAAGAACGAATTGTCGGGAGGAGGAGGGAGGAAGATCGGAGAGAGAGAGAGTCAGTGAAACACCTTTCAGACTCCCAGCTGAGAGAGTGCAGTTACCTCTCATCACCTGAGAGGGGCAGCAGAGATGCAGCCTTCCTATGGCTACTTTCTATGCTCCTATTTACACACACCAACAAAGACTAATCATCCTTTTCTCTTTCTGTCTCACACACACCTCACCTTAAATTTGGCAAACATTATGAAGAAACTGGAGTAAAGGCTGAGAAGATGTAAAAACTGTGCGTTAAAAGTGGTGCTACAATTCACAGGTCAAGCATGCAACAATTGAACAAGCACCACTCCTGAGAAGCAACCTCCACGTTCTGTCATTTCTTACTTTAATAGGCAGTGTTGGACTCGCAGGTGATCTGCGCTGACAGTGTGAAGGCGCAGCTTGTAGCGAAGGCTAATTGGTGTGGACTGACTTCAGAGCGAGCGTAGCCACTCAGTGGTGGAGTGGTTGGGGGGAGGTGGCGAGGCCAGAGAGCACGGTAGGACATACAGTGGAAGGATCATACAGGGTAGGAGAGGAGGCTTCTCTCTCCTCCTCCTCCTCACGGGCCTTTTTTAATCATTATCAAGGGCGGTGGTTCAGTGCACACACTGAGACATGTACTTGTTAGATTGAACATCGAACGTGGCTCAAGGCCTTTCTTGCATGTGATCTTTATTCACAGCTTGGATGTTACACAACAACAGAAGTGGTGATTCAGTAATCTTTTTAAAGCCGATTTAACCGAAGTGTAGCCTTTACTTTTGGTACGATACAGCGCCCTGTGTGGAGGATAGTTTGGCAAGTTTATAATTGGGACAGATTGGAGCAAAAATAAGTCCACCAGCTGGATAAAACTTACAGTGTGCATACTAAAACAAACTTGCAATAAAAGTCTAAAAACAGAGTAGTAGTGGTAGTAAAAGTAGGGAGGCACGATATTATCGGCACGTTATCGGCATCTGCAGATACATCATTTTTCTGCCGATGTTTTCCTGCAATGAAACGCTTTAATTCTGCCTAAATGCAGACTTTCACAACTCTTAACTAGCTAACAGTTAGCTCACATTCTCGTCATTATACCGACTTAACAACATCAAACACGCCGTAAATACACTCGCAGCCAAAGCCGACGCTAACAGAGAGTAACATAAACATCAGTGTAAAATTAACTTGCATATTCAAGGACGCACACACGATAAAAACAGTCCGTCAGCGATGACTGACGTCTCAGTAGTAGGCGCAGTGAACAAGTCCGGGCATGTCTCCCTCACTGCCGTGTTTTGGGGGGATGCTGCACTCAGGTGCGCTCAGACACATGGCCTTTTGTACAAAGCCTCTTCCGTCAAGCGTGAAGAAGGGTGCAAGATGTCTGCAGTATGGCAGTTTTTGTCCACTACAATAAGAGTAGGCGTGATATCAAATCAACTACAGTGGAGACTTGATGTTCTCTGCAATTAGGTGGAAAAAAACATGCGCCTAATATATCGGCAAAAAAGAGTCTACCAGCTGGATAAAACTTGCAGTGTAGTATGAAGTATGCATACTAAAGCAAACATGCAATAAAAGTCTAAAAACAGAGTCGTAGTGGTAGTAAGCTTGACATTTGGCTGAAATGTCTCTGATGCTGACACAGCCAGGGAGGAGTGATGCCCCAGAGGCAGGACCGAGTGTTCATTCTGACTCATCAGCACGTGTATGCACACACACTCGCATAGACGCACACACAGCCCCGGACGTCAGCAGCTCCTGTATGTTGGCATAAGGGGGGTCTTCCCCTTCTCTCATCCCTGTGGAGCTCAGCACAGCTCATCCAGCGGCGCGTGTATCCATCGCTGCAGGGCTCGCTGTTAGAGGAACAGTGCGTGTGAGTCACAGGCTGCAGGGGAGGCAGTTTTTTGAAGCGACACTGTACGCAGATGCATGGCTATCTTTATCCGAACGCCGTGTTTGAGTCTGGGTATGAGTGTGAATATCATGCCTCTTCACCTGCCTTCTTCTCCGTTTCTTCTTCAACACCAACTCGATGTATATTTTTGTAGCTGCGCAGGATCAAAGTCGCACTGAAACCACCTGCCATTTTTTTTTAATGCTTTACCGTACCCGCAAACTGTTAGTTCTTGGCGTTAGGGAAGTGGAGTGGGAGGGTGAGAGAGTAGGAGTGGAGAGGTTGACCGAAAAAAGAGAGCAATGTGCAGGCATGTTGTGAATCGCACACGTAACCTCAATTAGGTGAGTGCGAACACCCACGTTTGTTTGATAAGGGACCGTTTAGCGTGAAAGATGATGACACAGCAGGTCAATTACTGCCAAAGTAACTGTCTTTGCTTTGTTGGCTTTGGCCCTCGGTGAAGGCTTATCGATGGAGTGTTTGTGTTTGATAGAGGAAATCAAATTTGCTTGATTTTTAAAGCAGCCTTGATTCGGGCTTTTAGTCCAACAAAGTGTTTGGACTCGACTCCATCCAATTTCCCTGGGGGTCTCAATTTTCCTTTACCTTAAGGGCAATTAATGTACCCCCGAGCTGCCAAATAAATGCTGTCTTTCTCACTTAGTTAGGCCTCCCTTTGCCAAATAGAAGTCCCCTGATCACCTCCCGTACCAGGGCTCACTCCATACAAGCCATCCCTCTGAGGACCGAAGCTTCTGTCCGCCTGAGCTCTTTAGCCGGGTGTAAAGATCTGCCCCAGCCACCCATTGCCAGGCTTGTAATCATAACAAGCTTACAGTGTAAATGCCCAAGATTAAGCTAGATATTGGCAGCGTTCTGCTGTAGCTTTACTTTTCAGCTTCACTTGTATCTGATGCGCAGGATTTTGGACGCCAACAGTTTGAGACAGTTGGACAGCAGCGTATCAATATTTAGCCAGCGTTGGTCAGTGTGTAATGCTGGACTTACTTTCATATAATCCAGGAAAACAGCAGATTGGAGCGGCAGTAGATGCTGGTATTTATGTTTGTGTCTGGTTGGCAGCCAGTCTTTGATTCAGTATCTGTCGAATCGACCAGTAAGCACACACCAGAGAGAAAATCTCAGCTCTGTGCGCAGCATGACCTTCAAATGCACTACTGTTTTTGGTAGCTATGGGTACTTTTATCCTCCCTGTTGTTAGCTGAGACCCCAGTGGATTCTCTCTCCATCCTGTGGAAACAGCACACCGTGAATCCTAAAAAAGCTGCCAGCTTCTACAAAGTCAGTTTTGGTGAAAGGCGCTTTAATCTTTAGTCTCTTTTTTTTTTAATAGCTCTTGCATATTCATGTTTTTTTCGGGACCTCTGTCCAATTACTTTGTTACAATTTCATTTAGCAGACGCTTTTGTCCAAAGCGACGTGCATCTGAGAGTTAATACAACACGAGCAAGGATCAAGCCAGGAGGAAACGAAGTCAGGAAGTGCCGACAAACAGCTTCAAGTGCGACCGAGAGGCAGTGCACAGGGTGTAAAGAACTTTTTTCTTTATGTATATATAATGTATATCATCATCATCAATAGCATCATTAAGGTCAGAGGTGTTCCTGAAAGAGCTGGGTCTTTAGCTTCTTCTTAAAGGTGAAAGGGACTCTGCGGATGGAGGTTGGTAGCTCGTTCAACCACCGGGGGACTACTGAGGAGAAGAGTCTGGTTGGGGGCTGTGGGGCGGCTGTGGCTCAGTGGTAGAGTCGGTCGTCTTTCAATCAGAAGGAGGGTCGATCCCGAACTCCCTCAGTCTACATGTCGAAGTGTCCTTGGGCAAGACACTGAACCCCTAATTGCTCCCGGTGGCATAGCCAACGGGTATGAATGTGATAACTGTTGAGACAGTTGGACACTTAAAGGTAGCAGCCTCTGCCATCAGTGATTGAATGTGTGTGAATGGGTGAATGTGACATGTAGTGTAAAAGCAGCTTTGAGTGGTCGCAAAGACTAGAAAAGCGCTATATAAGTACAGTCCATTTACGACTTAGGGCCCTGTCGTGATTGGGAGTGCAAGACGCCTTTCATTGCAGAGCGTTGTGAGCAGTGTAGACCTGGATGAGGCCTGCACTCAGGTAGGCAGGAGCCGTTTTTGTTGCTGTGATTTGATGCGAGCGGCAGCTGGGAGTCAGTGGAGGGATATGAACAGTGGAGTGACATGCTGTTTCGGGTTGATTGAAGACCAGTCGCGCTGCTGCGTTCTGGATCATCTACAGAGGTTTGAATGTGCATGCAGGAAGGCCTGCCAGTAGGGAGCTGCAGTAGTCAATGCGTGAAATCACGAGAGCCTGTAGCAGCAGTTGTGTTGCAAGTTCTGACAGGTCGGGTCTGATCTTTCTGATGTTGTACAGGGCAAATCGAGGCCACGTGAACTTTAAACATTAGCTGGTCGTCGAATATGACGCCCAGGTTCCTGGCAGACTTAGTGGGTGTGAGTTCAGTTTGTCCAAGCTTGATATTGATCCGCGGTTGCATTGAAGGACTAGCTGGGGTGACAAGGATCTCAGTCTTGGATAGGCTGAGCTGAACGTGGCGCTCTTTCATCCAAATGTGTCGAGGAATTACGAGCTCATGTCATTTTTCCAAATGCGCCTCCACAACAAATCAGACATGTTGCTCCAACTTAAATACTCGAACATCTTGTTCACTTTATTGTTCATCAACCGGGTTGTTAGAGATCATTTAATGGTGCCGAGTGGAGTTTGCCAAAGCCATCATTTCATGCCTTGGTTCAGAAGAAAAACAGATTTTCGCTGCAGAGCTTTAAGTAGCACATTCCTCCCATTTTAATGCGCTCCTCTCTCAGTGATGCCCGTAGCCCGTAGCTGCTCCTCAAGACGCTGGTGTGTGTAATAGGGCTGCTTTGGAGGAGCTCTCCCCCAGCTGCCGTGCTAATTGAGGTGCAGAGACGAGCCCCAGCCAGATGGAGGGAAGATGCCGCAAATTGATTCCTCGCATTCGTCTTCATTAAGGTCTCGGCTCTGGGGCTCTGTGAAGAGAAAGAGAAGGAGAGAAAGAAAGAGGGAAAGCAGGGCAGAAGTGCCCCCCCCTTATGCCCTGAGGAGTCTGTTCTGATGAGGTAAATACAGCCTCCCTAAAACAGCGTGTGCTCGCATTTGTGTGTATGTGCTGTGTGGCAATCAGGAGGAGAAAACTCCGCTCGCTCTCCATCAGAAACACCTCAGCATGTGCTGTAACTTCAGGGAGAAAGACATCCACCCTGCCCCTTTTGCTTCCTCTCTTTCTTACTCTCTTGCGACCCCCAACCTCGGACCGAACCCCACCTTCACTCAGCCTCCAGCGGTGCTCATGGAGCTCTCTGCCACTTTCAATTATGTGTTAGCAGCTTCCTCTAACTATGCCCCAGAAGCTGCAGTGCGCCCGGGTAGTTTGCTGGAAGAGGAAAAAGTTTGACAAAGTGGGCATGCACACAAAATCTCACCTCTCATCCGACCGCTGACCACATCCACTTTTTAAGCACCCCTGCCGTATTTGTCTCACTCACTGCTCCCGATGATGCAGCGTCTGCAATTACCAGACAACGCAGAAAGAATGATCCGTCACTTCCACAAATTGCATTCCCCATACCTAATGGGCCCCATGTTTATGGAACGATCCCCTCAAATTCTCACCGTGGGAGCACTAACACTCCGTCTTCCTGCCACGCGCCGGGACTCCACACATCTTTCACCGCATGTTAGCCAACTGCCCTGCGCCCGAGGAAACAAATGTACAACAAGCTGACGCTCAAACAAAATAAATAATGAACACATCAGCTGTTTTTTTTCTCCGCACCAAATATGTATGCAATAAAAATTCTTCTGTTCTATTTTCCCAGCATATTTGTAAAAAGAGGATTTGTCAGCGGTGATAAGCTTTTGGAGCGCGCTGCGGCGGCGCTTACATGAAAGGGGATTTTGGATGGGACGGGCTGGCTGGCAGGCAGGGGTGCAAATAGTTGGTTCGCTGAAGGTGGGAGGTTGGCAGGGCAGAAGCGGGGACGGCGGGGAGGGCTGGCGTTTGAAGTTTCATCTACTATTCGTGCCACGTTACCTGGATTATGTGCCGACTGACTTTTGGGTGGGGGGGGTTACTTAGGCCTGTCACCAAGCTGTCTGGAAGGGCTTTTTCATTCCACTGTCTGTCTACTTCTTCGCCCCCTCTCTCTTTCTCTCTCCTTTACACACACACACACTCCCCTTTTATTCCCTTGTCATCCTCACCCCTCTCACCCATCCTGTGACATCCTATCACAGGCCCAAATCCCCGCTTCTCTTTCTCGTCCTCCATCCATCCATCCTGTTCTCTCTTTTTCCCTCAGCTCTGCTTTCCTCTGTTCTGCGCTGACATTAAGCAGCTTACCGCGTGTCTTGTTGCAGGCTTACAGTGCGCCGGACGCAGAGTTTTACTGTCACTCGGTATATATACAGGTACTTTGTGAGTCAGAGCCTCTGTGACTACTTCCTCTATGCGGGTTTCTGTGATTTTCCTGTCTGACTCAAACCTTGTAACATCATGCGGGGAGCTTCACAGGTGTCTCTCCAGCCTCAGATCAGATGCTGTGAATTCCTTTTTGCACCTTCTGTATATACAGCCACCACATTTCAGCCTGTTTTCTGTAGTAGTTCGTTTGTGCTTCTTACAACTATCACTTTTACTACAGTCTTATTTAGCAATTGTAATTCCCCTTAATGAAAACAGATTTCCGCCCCTGCGACTGAAAGAACAATCATCTTCTATGACTCAGACTCTGAGATGCTTTGTATTTCAAACATTGTACGTGCGTCTCTCTCGTGGGCAGACCGTATCAAAGCATCTCTCAGAAGTTTCGTGCAGTTGGCAGGTGTCAGAAACTGACTGACGACTATCTTTGGAGCGCTTCATACATACAGACTTAAAGTGGCAGGCTTTCTCCTGAGCCTGCAGCTTGCAGGCGTGCTCAGCATTGAGCACGTCATTTACATACTGCACTCCAAACGACTGTTACCTCTACACCAGCACACGCAGAAACGCTTTATTTCTGGAGCCATGTTGTTTTTTTAAATTCAAGTTCCGGTAGCTCATTAAAGTTATATTTCGGGATGAAAATGACACATTGGCATTGGCCGATATTTTCCCCCGATAAAACAAGGCTTTAATTTAGGGATGCACCGATACCGATCCCAGTATCGGGTATAAGCCGGTATCAGAACTTAAGTACTCGTACTTGTAAAACTCAGCCGATACAACAGCACCCAACACCACTTTACGGCTTGACGTTAGCCTCCCGTTAGCTGAGCAGGTAGGCGGAGTAGGAACAATAATAAAAAAAAAGGCTTAGTCCTCACAGACAGCACTACACTCGCAGCCAAGCTGAAGCTAACAGAGTGTAACATAAACATTAAGGCAAACTAACTTACACATTCATGGATGCACACACGATAAAAAGAGTCCGTCAGCGATCACTGATGTTTCCGTAGTAGGTGCAGTAAACAAGTCCGGGCATGTCTCCCTCACTGCCGTGTTTCGGGGGGGGGGGGGGGGGGGGGGGGATGCGCTGTGTAGTGCTGCGTTCAGGTGCGCTCAAAAATGTGAGTGCTCATCAGGTGAGGTTTTTTACACTATATGTAGTATGTTGCGTTATACTGAAATCTACTGAATGTATTATAGGTTACACAAAAGTTAAATGTGTTACAGTGTCATGCTGTTGATTTACTTTGTTACAGTCAGAAAGTGAGGAACATCTAATGGAAATGAAACATGCTTTTAAAGTCATTATATGAACTGTAATGATATCATTAAGTACTCATGTCGGTACTCGGTATCAGCAACCCAAATATAAGTACTTTTATTGGTCCGAAAATCATTGCATCCCTACTTTAATTCTGCCTAAATGTTCGATGATTCCCTAAATAAGCTTGACGTAAAGCTACAACATTAACTCGGCGCGAGTGTGCACGCGCACTGCCCTTCGCAAAGTTATCAACAATGTACAAATAAAGACTGAAAAGTCACAGAAACTCGAGCCAATGAATAGAAGTTAAACAACTTTCACAACTCTTAACTAGCTAACAGTTAGCTCACATTCTCGTCATTTTACCGGACTTAACATCATCAAAGATTGCGAAAATAACCTCTCGGCCAAAGCCGACGCTAACAGAGTGTAACATAACCATCAGTGCAAAACTAACTTACATATTCATGGACGCACACGAGATAAAAAGAGTCCGTCTGTGATCACTGATGTCTCTGTAGTAGGTGCCGTAAACAAGTCAGTGCACGTCTCCCTCACTGCAGTGTTCCGGGGGGATGCTGCATTCAGGTGCGCTCAGAAATGTGAACGATCAGACATGTGACTTTTGTACAAGCGTGAAGAAGGGTGCAAGATGTCTGCTTTTTGTCCACTACTTTAAGAGTAGGCGTGATATCAAGTCCACTACAGGGGGAGACTTGATGTTCTCTGCAATTAGGTGGAAAAAAACATGCCTCATATATCGTTATCAAAATTGGCAGAAAGAAGTCATCTTTTCCTTTATTTAGTCTAAAGTTTTTTCATGCAGTTAACTTGTGGAAGATTCGTCTGTGTTTTCCTTCCACAAGAGAATCCAAACAACCGGCTGTCTCCAGGTTTTTTACTTTTGCTCTTCAGAACAAATTTGGATCAAGATGAACCTTCTCGGGTCGAGCCTCGGGGCAACTCTGGAGTTATGAATCATGGCCAGAAGTGTCAGGATGTAGTTCTGAGGTTCGATTAATAATGAATAACAGCCTTTCATGCCTCTGAAGTTTGAACTCATATTTGTGTTTGTGAGTTTTGATTTTTCATGCATTACTTCTCACTTCCGCTTCAGACGAATTACATAAAATATTTCTATTATAATGTCTTTATTCTCTGGGAGCCGATGATGATGCAACTCTCAAATATCAATAATCATAACAGCCTCAAAATGTCTGTATTTGTTGGGCTGATTTTGTTGTTAGGCCTGCAACACACAAGAAAACGCTTGTTCAATCTTATTTTTTGACAATTGTTTTTTCTTTTAATCTTTCAGCCAAAAAATGACAAAGAAAACACTTTTCTTTTCACGTTGGCATCAATATCTTAACACTTATGGTTAGCTTTATTTTGCTTTGTCATCCTCTCCTTCAAAACAAATGAAGAAACTGAATAAACAGTGTAGGATTTATATGTATATGTGAAGGCGTTAGGGCCAAAAATCAAGGTTGAATGAATTCAACGTTATCATATCGAACACTTGAGGGGGTATGTAGCGCTTCAGAGGTGCGTTGGTGTTGAGATGATCAGAACGGTCTTCTACTGGAGGCACAGCTCTGTTTCGGGAAGAGCTCAGTGCGTGAGAGTGGGGTGGTAGAGCGAGTGAGAGAAACCGGAAGTGTCGGGGACCGGAGCAGCGGAAGAGCAGAGAAAAAAGTGATCGGTAGCTGTGTAAACAACAGGACTAATGTACAGTCCAGGCTGTGCATGTGGATAATAAAGCCTACGACTCCTCGAGACTCAGGCCGCGCTCTCGTGTCTTGCTACAAGCTGCTGACGTATTAAAGGAGCTATCAGTCAGTCAAAGCTGGTGTTCTCTGTAATCCATAGAAGCAATGATATTTGAAATTGGTGCCCTAGCTGTGGAGAAAGTTGTACAAACAGCTCGTGGTTTCGCCCATTCTACATTCCTACAACACCCAGCGTGCATTGTGCCCCTCCCTCTGAAAGGAACGGCCCAGCGAGAGACGCTGGAGTGAAATACTACCGCTTCGCTGCAGGCGAGGGCTCAGAGCGGTACAGAAACCGAAATATGACGAGAATATACCGGTGGATCGTCTAAAAAATCTGCAGTCTACATTTCAAACCATATGATTTTGAACGAGACACGACATCGGAGGCGTAGATTGAGGAAGTGTAGTTTAGCCAGCTCCCTGGCCTCCGCCAGATGACGCGTTAAACGTAGTCTGGTGGAGGTTTTCCAGGGCCCATTGGAGAAGCGGATAGCATCCTCCAAATGCACAGATCGAAACTGCATTTTTTCCCTACCATAATGCCGTTAGCTCTCTGTAATAGCACGATAGGACTGAGGTTGAAAATCGGCGAACCGGCCCTTTAATGTGACGAGAGTTAGCCCTGAAGCTAGCTACACAGAGCAGAATAGCAATAAGTCTCTCCTGTGCTTTCTGACTACAGTCGGGACGCTGAAGATGGAAAGGTTAACAACGACTCGGCTCGTTAGTTTCCTCCGTTGGTGTGTAGCAGGCGGCGTGTGATCACCATCTGTTGGAATAAAGGACACACTACTTTAAACGTGAGAGCATTCTGCGGCTCTGGACAGCAGATTACTGATGTATTCGTGGGCAAGTGTTATCTAGTGACAGCAGGCATACATGTACATTATTATATTTTCCCAATCTTTTAATGAATTTATGATGACTTGAAAATCATAACACGGGCTCATGAAGAAATAGCTCACAGCTAACGTTCCTAACCAGCACCTCACCTCAGCGTCTCTTTATGAGGAGAATTAATTATGCATCTTTGCCGGCGATGCCCGAGGTGATCACATTTGATAATGTATCTTTTTATAGAATCACTCATTATAAGCAACGCAGTGTCCATAAGACCAATGCTCGATTTAATTGAAAAGATAGTAAATGTATGCATTTTCATTACATGCTCTGAAAGTGTCATTTTAGCACATTTAGAAATATTAGTTTACATGAAAAGAGATTATTATGTCTCAGCATATTACCGGGCCCCTCCGGTGCCTCCATCTTCACCTCCTTCCTTTTTCCTTTGTACCTTCCTCCAGCTGCTCGCTGTATGCTAAAGCCGAGCCTCGGGCGTAAAATGTATAGTCCCTGCTTGTGCATTTTTAATTTCATTTGATATGGAGCCCGGGGATTTGGCTCCTCTTTCAATGCAGAGTGTCCCATGCCTGCGCCTTTGGAGCTGACCTCGAAACAGCTCTGCATCCCGCTTGTGCCCCTGGGCTGCTACATGAACGCCTACTTACATACCCGCAAGGGCAGCCGGGTCACCTTACCATATAGCATACTATGGAATTACTTACCACCTTCTCTTCTGATTATGTCAAGTTTGGCATTTCTTTCTGTCGCCGGGCCTCCCACTCCTTCTCTCACTTTCCCTTTTATTCCACCTCCCTCCCTCACTTGCCTCCTTTCATGCGATATTTTATTCATTTCAACTTATTCACCTTGTTTGTAGCAGCCTGCGCTCATATCTGGCAGCTATGGAGGTCTGTTTGATGTTGAGATTAGCATCTCTGTCCGTCATTCTTTAATTTCTCCTCCACCCGGGGAAGGTCTGAATCTGCGTAGCTCTGCGTGTTTCATTAAATCTACTCCCTCATTTTACCCAGCTTGTCCGCCCCGACCTCTCGACCTCTTCTTGTTTCCTGCTCTCTTTTACTTCACTTCTCACCACTGTGTTGCTTCTGCACCTTTGCCTCCTTCGCATGGAGGAATCAGGTGTTTTAAAACCAACCTTTTCATGCTTCTCCTTTCTTCCTCTTCTGTTTGTGCTGAGGGAGGAGTGAGAGGTGAACGCACCGAAGGCAGTCTCCTCTATGTCTTCCTCAGACCCTTGCCCTGCCTGCCTTAGGGGGATCCCTCTCCTGCAGCAAACACAGAGAGAGAAAGAGAAAAATACAGTGAAACAGATCTCAAATGCTATACCCTAGATTCCTCAATTAGTGCAAAGTGTTGCCCTTTGACCTTTGGACGTGTGCAAGAGCGTTTGAGAAGAAATCAAACAGTTCTTGACAGAGAGTGCCGCGGGAAAGAGCAGATTACTTACCAGGGTATAGTTAAAAAAAAAGACAGGGGTCATGTAAAAGCTTCTCGAGGTCAGCTCTGCGCTAGCAAGGCTGCTAGTTAGGAACGCAGACAGACAAGGGATGCAAGAGCATCAGCTCAGTAACGCGCGGATACTCATGTGCAGCAATTACAAACAGCAACGCTCCTCCTGTAAGCTGGTGAGTGAGTTTTCAAAGGCGCACTTTCAAAAGCTTGTTTGTAGTCGCAGATAAAGGGGGACTAAAGACGGCGCTTTCACTGCAAAGCTCCCAAAAACAAACACGGACATTGAAAAGTGACATAATTAGTAGGGTAATCTATTTGCAATTAACTGCGCTGCCTCTGCTGGAGAAACAGCAGACAGATGTTTCATTAGTGTTGATGAAGAAAACTACAAACAGACGCTGAGGGTCAGCAGTCTGGGGAGAACTACTTTATGATGATATAATGCAGCGTACAGTGCACATGTCGTGTTTGTGTAAGAGGGTGTATCTATGCATACAATATCCCTCTCTTTGTATTAGTATTCATTTGTGGTATTTATTTCTCACAGTGTGATGTGTACAGTGCACTTGTGGAGTCTGTATCGCTGGTGTCATTAATATAAAATCTGTTAATCATTATTCTTTGCTGATTTCATTACCGGCTGACAGTAGTAATTTATTACAGCATCCGCCTCTGACCTTTAAAACTCAAATTAACTTGGTTTCCTCTCCTGAGGGCGTGTTGTCAGTCAGGGCAACAAAATTACATGATGCCGAGGTGCCGGTTAATTTTTCATTCATTCTCCCCCCCAAAAAATCCACATTATTAGAAATACTCCCGTTTATGCAAATCATATTCTTATTATGCTCTGCTCTTTGTCGGCTGGCGTGCAGAAAGAATGCGAGCAATTATACCTGAAATTAAACTGTGGGGTCGGAGCATGTTTTTCTAAGATTTGCAAAATACTCTCTGAATACCAGGACATGCTGTTCTCGGTAATTTTAAAACACAGCACGTCTCAAATCGCTTCTATAATAATATCACTTTATCACCAAAACTTGTTAAAGTAATAATCTTGAAGATTTTCATTTTAATAAATATCTGTTAAGTCACTATATATCTCCGAATGAGCTAACACAATGGTGATTGAGCCTATGGCCTGATGAAAGCCTTTGCATCACAAGCGATGCCCAGTTAGTGACACGTTTTCCATCACCCAGCAGTGGTTGGTCTGCCAGAGAGGGTAGGCGGAGCTAAGTGGCTGCTTTGCCAGTCTCTGCAAGTGTTGTGAGTAAACAGTAATCTACTATGGCTGAACAAACAATGAAAAGATGGATGACTACAGATACAACTTCAAAAATAAGTGAAAATCCAAAGAAAAAGAAACAAACTCGACGCTCAGATGAAGGCAAACAGTCTAAAAAGGAAAGAGACCGTCAGCGAGGAAAATCAAGAGTTACAACCGGAGCCAACCGTGGACGTCACACATGCAACACTGTCTGGATATCTGGGAAGTGTGCTCCTGCAATTACTGTTTATCACCACAGGTGGCGCCAAAGAGAACGAAACGGAGATCTTCAAGATTAGAACTTTAAGCACGTTCCTGCTTGGGTCTAGTTTGCCATTCTGTTTCATGCCATGCAAAACCCAAACGATCAAATTAATTGATCAGCAATGATCTAAAAATCAATTCCAGACCCAACACTGCCGTTAATATAAGACCTGAATTAACCCGTAATCAACCAAAAGCTCAGAGGTGGCTGTCGGGCAGTGAAGGCAACATTCTGTTGCAGTTGTGCAACAGCCTGATTTGCTCTGATTCATGGATTACACTTACTGATATTATCATCATATATTATATTGATTGTTTTCCTCTTGATTAGACCAACTCATGCTCCAAGTAATGGGGGTTGGCATGACAGAATTTCTTAAATATTTAAGCAGTGGTGAACGGGAAAGACTTTGGAAATCATGTGCATAAAGACGACATTTACACACATTGGCACAGTGAAACTGTTGAAGTCATTAATGCATTAAAAGATTTGCCAATTTGGCAACTTGTACTGAAACTTAAAATGTAACCCAAAGACTGCCATTATAAGAGAAACATCATGGCAGGTCAACTTACACTGCCAGGGTGAATTATAACTATTTGTATTGTGAACTTAGAGTCTAATAGAGGTTACTACTAATGTGCAGTGGATCACACACCTCAGAAATCTGGAGGCTATTGATAAACCTCTATATATATATACAGTTGGCAAAACTGTAACTGAGAGCGTATCTATGCCAGCAGAACCAGTACACATTGGCTGCCAACTAAGTGTCAATCACATTTTCTGTGCTACATTTTTTATGCTACTTATAAAACGTTTGGATAAACTTATATATAAACTTATATTCAAATAAAGCAACATTTAAAGGTATAATAAGTAGGGTTCTAGGCTTAACCCAAAAGGCAACTGGACTTGGTTGAAGTTCTTGAAGACGTTTCACCTCTCATCCGAAAGGCGTCTTCAGTTCTAACTGAAGAGAACCTTCACAGACATATAATAAGTACGATTTTTCATTGCATTTTGACAACAACACATTCTAACTGGGCCCCTCCTCCTGGGCTCTTCATCACCAGAAGCTCACTCACACTCTCTCGTGCGAGAACACGCCCACCCCGCCGAGCTTACACCGACAGCATCACGGTTACGTTACGCCAACATGCTACTCGCCGGTTACCATTGCGTTAGCATGCTAATCGCTGGTTAGCGAGGTTAGCTTGTTAGCTCGTCTTACCTGATTTGAGGCACCTACCTGTCTAACAGAAAGAAGGCCAACTCTGCGTTGCTCTTTCGCCATGTTCGCCGCTCTGAATGGGGCCCAGTTGCTAATTTGAACCACTCCCACACTCACCTCTTCGCTGTGATTGGCTCAGAGAACCACGACAGGGCCCCTCCTGAAAACGTCCCGGCAAAGCAAAACAACAGAACAGATGCAGAGGGAAGGGTCTCACAAGGGTCTGCACACACTCACTAACACACATGTGTAGAGGCCCATAAGTGATATTTGTAAAAGTCTATATTTTATTTTTCTAGGAAAATCCTACGTATTATATCTTTAAGTGATGCTAAAACATTTATTATAATAGACCATAATTACCAGAGAAAGCAGTAATAATATGTTAGCAGCTAACAGCTCAAAGTATGGTTGCATGGAGGCATGTGTACGCGCAAAAATACACAATGGCACACAAATACAAACACACTTGACAAACCTCAAACATTTCACCCTTAAATGCAATCAAGTGTTCCCACTCTGTAAATCTGCCTCAGCCCACACACCCCATTCAGAACAACATGCAGCCGAGAGCACGACAACTTTATAACATCCCCACTAAGGAGGAGGTGTTCCTCGTCTCTCTGACTCACTGATTATTAAGAAAAGATCTTCGGACCGACATCTAACAACTCCTTTTTTGTGCTTCCCAAAAACGCTCTAAAATGTTTACCGTTCACTCCGCTGGCTAAGCGAGTGGATGATAATATACCTCAAAGAGAAGATGGAGATGAGAGGAGGAGATGGAGGAGAGGAGGGCTGATAAGAAAGGCCAGCCGGAAAGGGAGAAGCCAGCAGACAAAAAGTGTGAATTAAACGAGCGAGATAGCGAAACACTAAAAATAGAATGAGCTCGGCATGACACGAAGAAATAAGAACCTTAATTCCTCATCATTACTGTGTCTTCATTCATTTGCGGGTTTTTAATTTACATACTCACATTTTGTCGCTTTTACTGCCTTGACGTGGCTAAATATATTCGTGCTCGAGTAATGTAGCATGCTGGTATCGCTCTAAAGCACTGTGTTCTTCCTCAGATTTAATTTTCTTTTAGGGGGCTATGAGCCAATGTAGCATAAAGAAACACAATTTATGAATGACATTTGATACCAGGACATAAAGAGAGCAGATTAGGAGACAATGAAACACGGATCAGAGGAGAGGAAGACATTCTCGCAGCTTGAAAATAAGTTTCTTTAAACTTGTGTTTCGTGAGATTTAACCGCACACGTTTCTGCAACAAAAAAATATCCTCCTTGATCCCGTTTAATTTAGAGCAAAGACGACGAACTGTTCTCCATCTGGCTTCTCTCTTCCACTTCAATATTGAGTATCTGGAGCCCAAATGTTGCGGATTGGAAAAGCAGTTTTCTCGGTTTACTCCGGCATATGTGGAAGCCGCGCCCGGCCGAGCACATCATCCAACCTGCCCCTGGATTCAAATCCCAGAGGATGGGCGCTTGTTACGCCACGTATCGCCAAGCTGCCGAGTCTGGCATCAGCCCCCGTCTGGAGCCTGCTGACGAACTCCAGTCGACCTCTCCTCTGTGCCACCGTGTTGTGCACCTACCACTTTACTATTTTTATAGACCCTTGGGTGACTTCTTTGATTGCTTCCCCAACAGCTCCAAACTTTTTCATCAGAGACACCGTGTTAGAAATGTGTTCCTCCTCATTTGGGGTGTCATGATCTGAGGCCTTTGTTGTTAGTTGTACTGCATACTTATTTCCACAGGTGGAGAGTTAAAAATAAACTAATTTTTGAAGCTGTGAACACATTTTTCTGACAAAAAAGTTGCGGGAACTTTTGAACTTCAAAGTTTACTTCCTGTCTTTTTGAAATGAGAGATTACCCTCCTGTGATTGCTTTATATTTACACAGGCTTCAGACAAATGAACCCACGAGCTCAGCCACACCTTAGCAAACAGAACAGATGTTCTTTTAAGCCTTCTTAAATCTTAATTCTGTTCTTTGTCTTCCTTGCCGGATGCACCGCTCATCCCTTTTCCACCTAATTAAGACTGAAGAATAGTGCTGGGTGAAGACACATGGGCAGGTGCGCACAGCCTCATGGATCTTACCGGCTCTACCATCACACCTCAAATGAGGGGGCTCACTCTGTTTGCTCTGCTTCCAGGAAACAGTGACTAACAATGCAGGCTCATGTGGAAGCTGACTTCTTGTAACTTCGGGGGCAGCAGGCACACAGTATGACAGAGGAGACCCACAGGAGGTGAAAAACACCTCTCGCAAACTGCCGATTAGCTTGCTCGTTAGCAAAGATTGTACAAATAAGCACTTTCCCCAACCTTTCATGTAACACAAGCATCACTTTACCATTGTTTTCATCTTTAAACGTGTAGGTGAAGGTCGTAGAAAAGGGGCTCGGAGAAAGTACAGCAAAACAGACGTTCATATACTGCAGATAAACCTCATAGTTCCTGTCCCACCACTTCTTTTGTTGGCAAATTACGATACGGTTCCAGATCGGGGTCGCAGGGCAACTCACGATACAAGATACGTGGCCCACGATAACGATAATATCACGATACAGCGATTCTGCGATAATTGATATATTGGAAGACAATCATTTAATGATACATCATGATATCTGATTAACTGAAGAGTACGAAAAAAAGGTAAGGTGCAGGGTTAAAGGGCCAGTACGCCGGTTTTCAACCTCAGTCCTATCATGCTATTATGGGGAGCTGATGTCATTATTGTGGGGAAAAAAATGAAATTTGGCTCTGTGCCTTTGGAGGACGCTATCCACTTCTCCAATGGGCCCTGGAAAACCTCTGCCAGACTACTTGCTTGCTAAACTACACTTCCTCAATCTAGGACGCCCGCCTCCGATGTCATGTCTCGTTCAAAATCGTCAGGTTTGAGATGTAGACTGCAGACAGGAGGATTTTATAGACGATCCACCGGTATATTCTCGTCGTATTTCGGATTCTGTACCGCTCTGAGCCATTGCCTGCAGCGAAACGGTCGCATTTCACTCCAGCGTCTCTTGCTGGGCCATTCCTTTCAGAGGGAGGGGCGCAATGCACGCTGGGTGTTGTAGGAATGTAGAATGAGCAAAACCACGAGCTGTTTGTACAACTTTCTCCACAGCTATGGCGCCAATTTCAAATATTATTGCTTCTATTAATTACAGAGAACACCAGCTTTGACTGACAGTGGCTTTTTCCAGGGTCGAACTGCTCCTTTAATATATTTATTCACTGCAATTTGGTGTCAGTTTTACAGAATTGGACACAGTTCAATGTACAGTCTGTAGAAGTCATTAGAACTTTGAAGCGCCCACGCGAGGAGTGACGCAGCAAGTCAAAATGTCAGGGAAATCTGTTTGTTAAATATCGATATTTGGCGCCAGTCGATCGATACTTGTATTGCACGAGTCAGCAAGAGGATTCCACTAGTTCCAGACAACTTTTGGTTTTGCTTGCAAAAACTTTTCCATCCAATAGTTGCAACACCTTCAGAGTGTTTTCACCATGACTCTCACAAATTGTGGTATGGACTATGACAAATCAAAAAACCCATTCAGAAGCCTTTAGTCATTTGTCCTTGTAAGTGAGGTACAAACGTACTGAACAAACAGAGCACCAAGAAGGATTAGGTGTTTTTAGGCATGTTGTAGCCTTGTTTCAATAAACCATTTATTCTTTTCATCCTTTGTTGCTGCTTTTCAAAGAACCTCAAAAAGTTCCTCATATATTTGAATCCGTGATTCCACAGTACAAACAGTCCTTGGTTTACATTCAAAACCCGCAGACATTTGAACTCACTTTAGAAAATGGAATTCATCAGAGTGAGCTGAGCTTAGTCTACTTATTTTTAGATTGCAAAGATCTGTGCGTGGCAAATGGTTAAAAGCACTGAGAGAGTCGAACGTTTTTCAGCACTCACCAGCTTTCTATGTGAGCGCAAACACAAAGAATAAGCAAACTAACATGAGGGAAAGTGTGATGACTTAGTTGGTATATCAGAGTATTGAATTGTCAGACGCACGAGGTCTTCTGGTACAGCAGAATAAAAGCCTCATACAAAGGGAATCTGTATAACTATTCATATGTGCACAGAACATGATATAGCATCCTCCATGTCTGAACAGGTGGCCAGACAAAGCTCAGAAACCCCTCATTCCCGACGCCGAAATCGCACCCTGCACCACAAACGCCAAATTGATCTAAGAATGCCTCCATCATGTACATCGCATTGTCACAAAAATAGAGCCGTGCGTCTCTCTGTCTGCCGTTCTCGCTTTGCCTTTCACTTCCTCTCATGGACCGCGGGCTTTGATGACTTTGTGATAGAGTTTTACTTTTCCTCCCACTTCTATTCATGTGCTCTTTATACCCTTTGCTTATTTCCTCCACAATGTCTCACCGTCCGCTCCTCCGTTCAACTCAGACGTTCAATCCAATTTCCCCGTCTATCTGTCTCTCTTTTTGCTTCCTCGCATCAAGGCGCGGGGAGAATTTGAAAGTCCTCCGCGTCTTTGTCTGGCCCTCATTCACCTTTTTTTCGCCCCTTATCTCACACCGTGGGTGGCATCAAAGACGATGACATTTGGAGGAAATATCACGGTGTCTTTGTTTCTGATCTGTCTGAGCTCTCTGACCTCTTCAGGCTTCTTTGAACCTCTTCAGAGCCCTCGCAGCAGGGGTCACTTATTATGTACTTTTTACAAAATTAAGGTTGCTTGTATGAAAGCTTTTTGTGTATTTTTTGTCAGTGTGATACCGAAAGCATAATATGAATACCGAGATCAAAGAATAACATTTTGCTCTTGTAGCTGTAATAAGAAAATAATGATCCTTTTTGAGTTTCTGCCCGATGATCAGAGACTTCTGATGAATGCCCGGCATAATGACTGGGTGAGAAGCTCAGGCCAAAGTGTAACTAGAAGCTTTGCACCCTAATGGCTGTCATTTGTCCCTGCCATATTGGGTGGCAATTGAATAACTCCGATGGGTGCATGAAAAAGGGCCACTTTTGGTGCATTTGAAGCTATACTTCTGCCAGTTATAAATCACCAGGGGAAATGAGAGCAGTGTACAAATAACAGCAAAATAATCTTAAATGGACCTCTGGTGACTTTCTATTAAGATTAAATTAAGATTGAATCCCTTTCAAAACATCTGTGAGTGTGTGTGTGAGTCTCTGTTAGGTTAGGAGCCAGTGGTGTGGCTCCAGGTGAGGCAGTGTCACTTGGTCATACAGTTGGTTCGTTATTCTATCATGGAATCTTTGAAGTATTGGGTGGATTGGATGGATTTTATTCATGGTTCCCAGAGGATGACTCAAGTGTTCCTTTGACATTTCCTTCAGCATTCGTAGCAGATAAAGGCTCGACTTATCGAGTGAAAGATCTCAACATCTTTTGGATCGATTGGCACCAACTTTTGTACAGACATTCATTGTCTCCAGAGGGTGCATCCTTCTGACTTTGGTAATCCGCTTATATATATATCTCAACATCTACCTGCTGTTATGGCACTGCATTTCTCCAGAGGATGTCTTCAGTGATCCACTGATTTTTTAATGCCAAAGCAGTTGAGATATTTCACTCTTTGTGAGAAATCCTCACATACATTTGGCGTATTGGCACCATATTATGTACAGACATTCATAATTCCCAGATGATGAATCCTACTGACTTTGGTTATCCCTTTCTTTTTGTACAGCCAGCAGACTAAATTGTCACTTATCAAGTACACTATCTCAACATCTACCGAATAGATTGGCACCAACTTGTGTACAGACATTCATTGTCTCCAGAGGATGACTAAAGTGATCCTTTGACTTTATCCTTTATCCTTGACTTTTCCTTTAGCACCAGTAGCAGATAAAGTTTTGACTTATCAAATGAAAGATCCTAACTTCTTTTGGATTGACTGGCACCAACTTTCGTACAGACATTCATTGTTTCCAGAGGATGAATCCTACTGATTTATCAAGTAAATATCTCAACATCTACCTGCTGTGCTGGCATCAAATTTTGTACGAGCATTCATAGTCCCCAGAGGATGTCTTTCATGATCCTCTGACTTCTCCTTTAATGACAATAGCAGCATCTGTGAGAAATCCCCACATATAGTAGGTGGATTAGCAGGAACTTTTGTACAGAGATTCATAGTTCCCAGAGGATGAATCCTACCGACTTTGGTTATCCCGTGACATTTCTACTTGCACAGCCAGCAGGCTAAATTGTCACTCATCAAGCACACTATCTCCACATCTACCAAACAGATGGGCACCAACTTGTGCACAGACATTCATGGTTCCCAGAGGATCATTCAGAATGACATTAGGGATTCCCTGACTTTTCTTTAAGCGCCACCATGAGGCTATCATTTTCTATTCTTCGTGAAATTTCTGTCTTAGCGATAGAATAAATACTGTGACATATTGAGCTGATATCCATGGTGCCCAGAGGATACATCTGTACTCATCCCCCGACTTGGACAATGTATCCAATATTGTTTTTTCCGCTTAATATGGATGTGTATCTAGTGCTAACTAGCTTAATTTGGTATGCTAACACACTTAAACTAAAGTCAACATGGTAAGCATTGTACCTTCAAAACATTAGAATGTTACCAATGTAATTGTAAGCATTTTAGTATGTTGACTTTAGCATTTAGCTGACAATACAGCTGTGACAAAGAGAAGCAGCTAGCATGGCTATAGACTCTTGTAGAGTCTTGTTTTTCCTCTCTTTTCTATCCCGTTGCGTATAATGGCGTCCACATTCAATACGTTTTCCTGGCATGGAAGGTCAGGAACATTTGTGAACGGTGGAAATGAGCACATGAACACATCAAACATACACACACACACACACACACACACATTAGCCCCTTTCGATCAATATTAACATGCGCTGTGTGGTCCGCTCATGGTCTAGAAAACAGCGTATACTGGAAATGTGATAAATGCAGGCAGATAATCATGGGCTGCATGAGTGGGGTGGAAGTCTTACATTTTATGTCAATGACGTGTCGAGCTGAGCTGTCTGCTGTAAACGCTGTCAATCAATATTCCTGGCAGCTTCTGTTACGGCCGCTGTTGAATAACAGTCAGCTGACCCCACCTATCTGCTTGACCTTCACCGGTTTTGACACCCACACACTGAACTGGGGAGTGCCAACACTTACACACATTTGCTCACTCTGAGGTGTTGCACACATGCACACACAAATGTGCACTGTATGTGAATGCAGAACCGCTGCGTTGAGAATGATGGGTTGTCCGCCTCAAGGAGTAATGAATTTATATCCTCCGTCAGCATCGCTGAAGGACAGCCGCGGTGGCTCTGCCATAACAGAGTGGACACACACACACACACAGATTCATCCTTGCTTTGAGAGCACCATGTATGCAAAGCTATGGTGTCCATTTTTATAAATACATGAGAAAACATCTACCACAGTTATGCTGTCAGAATACTAAGCTGTGAGAGATACAATGTGCCTGGAGAGAAACGTGTGAGATACATAAATGTAGGAGAAGGAAGATGTGTCGAAATCTTTATGAAGTCCTTTGCAAATAAATTATATTTCCCGAGGGGGACTATGAAAGAGAAGGAAACACAGTCGGCTTCTGATGTCTGACCATTTTTTATTCACCCATCGTCTGGCTTTTTGCATATATTCAAAAACTGACCACAAAAACTCCCTCAAGTGTGTTTCACTTGTTTTACCAGCCTGCTTTAAAAAAAAATGAAAGTCCATTTTTTTTGCCTCAATATGCGGTCAGCTCCCACGCCAGCAAACCAGTCAATCATTTTGAGGGAGGAAAAACGTATCGATTGAAAACACAAAAATCTTTAGACGGGTGATAGCGGTTCAACACAGACTGATAAGTATACTTACAGCGATCGGGGCGGCCAGGCGATATTTCACTTTTACAGCCGGGCGGAGAAGCGTGTGGGGGAGAGCGGCCCTTCAGCCGTCATCACACGAGCTTCTTCATGACGGTATGATGGCAATGATTTCAGAGGGCTTCCTGAAAGTAAAGCATGTTTTCCTTTTAGCTGTCTGAAAGTCAAGTCAAGCATCTGACACCTGCTGCATGGCAAATACAGCAGGTTTAACCCACTAAAAAATGGGTCTTTTGCTTTACTCTTTGACCACTTCTTAAATAGTTTTTTATCCTAGTGTGTAATTGTTGTTAAAAATAGCCTTAATGTCAAGGGCAGCACACTCCAGGTGGTCGGTAATGTAACACCATGGAGGTATAGTGACATCCAAAAATATTACGCAACCAGCCTCTTTTCAGTGGTGTGTGCATCAGAGCCTCTTCTGTGCTTTTTTAATTTTAGATACAAAGTTGGAACAAACTCAGCAAACCTTCACCTAGCAACAGTTCCTGCCATACTTATGTAAATAATTACTGTCCAGAGAAAAAGCTCATATTTTTCTTCGGTTGCCTTCCCTACGAGGACGCCTGTTATGTCATCATTAGATGATTCATATTTTTATACCCCCGTGTTATTTTTAAAGCAGACAGTCGAGGGAAAGTATTTTTTAGAACTTGACATTTATGTAGCAGTTAGAGTCAAAGTCATGGCAACTGTGGTTTGAATCAGCTCGTCAAACCGAAGTTAATGTTCTTCTGTGTGTATTTAAGGAGCGTTGTTATTTTTAGTGTTGAATTAGTTCTGCAGTAAGTTTGTATAATTGGATTCCTCCATGTATCCATTATCTATACCCAGCTGTCATTAAGCAAGAGGTGGGCTCGCCTGTCAATCACAGAGCTGACACACACACCTACAGGCAATTTAGGGTGCTTTCACACGTACAGTCTGTTTGTTTGACGTGAATCAAAGACCAAATTGTTACAGTGTTGCGTTCTGCCTCCAGTTAGGTTTGTGTTCACACGGCAGCTTTTACCAGTGGACCAAAATGCGCAAGGAAACTGCTCTCTGATTGGTCAGAATTTCCACGTGGGAAAACTCCCTGAAGAACACAAAGAGGGAGAGCGCACTCCTCGATCACACTCAACATGATCACTGACTTTTTTGCCTTTAACCGACATTGTTCCACAGTTCGATCAGTTCCACTCTTCTTTAGTTCTTCTCTGAACAGTTTGAATACCTCCGTGTTCTTGTGTGTTTCCACGATCATTCTCACGTCTGTCCTCCACTCATCTTGCTGCCTGGCTGCGTGTCTGTCTCTGCAAGTGTCAACATCCGTTAACAATTCACTATGCGCAGATTTGTGGTTTGCTTCCTGTATTTGGTCCTACTTTAGGTCTGTTCATTTTCTCTCCTGAATCGAACCAGACTGTGGTTCGTTTGGAAACACCTTTTCTGGTGGGACAAGGTCTGGAAGTTTGGTCCACACTAGAGTTCGAATGCGTGTTCTCACCTGTCCAACCGAACCGGACTTTCTGAGTAAAGTCCGGACCAAAGCTGTCAGGTGTGAAAGCACCCCAAGAGTCACAACTCAACCTAACAAGCATGTCTTTGGACTGTGGGAGGAAGCCGGAGTACCCGGAGGGAACCCACACATGCACGAGCAGAACATGCAAACTACACACAGAAAGGCTGTGAGGCGACAGCGCTAACCACTGCACCACCATGCAGCCCTTAATTTGTTCCCAGCTATTTAAACTTTGGTAAAATTGCAGTTTTCTGTGAATTAGGGCTCCTTTTCTAACATTGTGGCATTCTTCCACTGCAGTGTCAGAGATGGCATATCAACATAAAGGCTGCATTGTGACACCACAACTCTGCAGGAGCCCGCGCAGCGTGCTAAACCTTTGGCGGGCCACCCTGAGTAGGGAATTACATGCTTGGTCACACTGCGCATACTGCACACACGGGCGCCACCGAGGAGTCTGCCACTGTGTTTGAATATGCATAGAGTAGCGAGGGACACCTACATGGCATCCTGGTGCAGCATGTACTTAGAACAAAAGGTAATTCAATCACAGGCCCGTGGATTTGAAACGCTGGATCCTTACACAGAAAGCAGCAGGTCTGCAGCGCCGTAATCCAATTGCATTACTTACAAAAGGCTCTATGTGACTATATGCACACAAAGACACTGAGTTTGTGCAGATGAAAGTGTTGTGCAATCTCCTGCAAACAAAGCCACATTTTCTGGCCAAAATCATCTATTTCTTCAGCCGTGACGGAACGGAAGGGGAATACTTGTTCAGAGAAGGAAGAAGGGAGACATGAAGAGGAGGCAGACGAAGGAAAAATACAAGTTCTAGTTCACCTGTAAAAGTGTGTGTCATTTTGTCATTTAGCCATGCATGGGAGTTCAAACTTTTTGGATTCAGGCCATTATTAGCTCATTTTCACCAGGCTCTGCACTCTTAAAGGAGCAGTTCACCCCAGGAAAGCCACTGTCAGTCAAAGCTGGTGTTCTCTGTAATCGGTAGAAGCAATAATATTTGAAATTGGCGCAAGCAGCTTCTGCATTCTACATTCCTACAACACCCAGCGTACATTGCGCCCCTCCCTCTGAAAGGAACGGCCCTCTGAGAGACGCTGGAGTGAAGTACTACCGTTTTCGCTGCAGGCAATGGCTCAGAATCTGAAATACGACGAGAATATACCGATTGATCGTCTAAAAAAATCTTTAGGTCTGCAGTCTACATTTCAAACCTGATGATTTTGAACGAGACATGACATCCGAGGTGGGTGATTGAGGAAGTGTAGTTAAGCGAGCTCCCTACGTAAAACACGTCATCTGGTGGAGGTTTTCCAGGGCCCATTGGAGAAGCGGATAGCGTCCTCCAAAGGCACAGAGCCAAATTGCTTTTATTCTTCTACCATAATTAGCTCCCCATAATAGCATGATAGGACTGAGGTTGAACATTGGCGAACTGGCCCTTTAAGGACTACAGCCCACTGCTTTCTCTCATGGTTTTCCATCTTTGTGTTTGCTGTCGTGTCTCATTTAATCATCTTGGTAAGAGAATTTCCATCCTCGCTTACGCGCTCTTATTTTGGTGAAACTTTTCTCAACCAAACTGTGCTTCATATCAGACTTTTGTTTCTCCACTTTACTTCTGCTTCGTGTTGGTTTTCTGATTCCATTCAATACATCAGTTCTTTTTTTCCTTTTCGTTCTGCTGCGAATTCACTGTCAGAACAAAAAAGTAGTTAAAGCGCATTGACTTCACCTGATGTCACTTGTTGAAAGCTTTCTTTCAATCTCAAACAAAAAAATAAATCTATTTTTTTGAGTGCAGAGCTGAAAGCACCAATGGATGAACAGTCTCTCTGAATGTTTGCATTAATGTAGAAAATAAAGCATCGAGGACGTCGCGATATTGACTTTCAACGCTTTAATCATCTCAAACCTGAGAAATCCTTGAACTCTTCTTCTCAACTTTCTTTCATTTGTATGGATTGAATAATGGAAAAGAAAAATATGTAACAGCTTTTACCTGCAGTCAACTCTTCCACTTTTATGTGCCATCACGTGTGTTCCCAGAGCCTCAGTTCACATACAGGTACATACTGACACAGCAAAACACAAAGACAAGAGACACATCAACACACAGAGGCTCAACCGCCCCAGGGAGGGGATGCTCGAGGGCCGATGGTCACCACGCATGAAGGCTGTAATTACACCGAAGTGTCTCTCACAGATGAGATCAAGTCGCTGCCCTTATCTACCTCGGCTGCTCCCTCAACCAAGACTCACTATTGTCCCACAGAGAAACACGCTGTGTGCGTACACATGCGCACGTGCGTGTGTTGTGATACGCGGATAACACAAAACAGCTCCGATACAGAGAAAGGGCTCGAGACACGTTCACCTGGAGCGGAAGATAAAGGAAATTGAAGGCGCGAAAGGACTGAAGGAGGGAACACGGAAGGATAGACTGTCCATTTACAAAAGGGATTGAACGAGTAATTTTGCCGTCTCCCTCGGCTGTACACGCCGGAGCACAATGTCCCTGCATTTGTGCAAACAGATTTCATTTCATACAGCTTGTTTGCTCAACCAAATCCAGCTTAGCGCGTCCTCGTTGCTTTCCCCGTGTGAATATAGACAGATTTACAGCATGCCTGTTTCTTATATTTACCTGCTGAACTTATCTAACCTGAAAAAGTTAACAACTAATGAGAGAGCTGTAGCGTTCCCCGCAGAGCCCTAATGACAACGTGTGGGGGCCAAAGGTTGAGCCATGGTGCATCCCAAACTCTAATGAGGTGTCATCTTTCAGTATGGACGACAATGACACACTATTCCTCCCTGTTTCTCTTTCCCATGACAGCTGCAGGTGACGGTGCAGGTGCTCGGACAGAAGATTGTTCGCTCTGACACGAGTTTGCAAATCCTGCATATCTGAGTCTCCTGCACTCAGCGTCTCATCAATAATAAAGTCCCCAACGCTGTGAGAAGTTTAAGTAAAGAGCAGGGACAGCCCACTGAATCATTTACCGGCCGCTCTGAAGCGGTGACACGGCTAACTGAAGGACACTGAGAATATGGGGAAGCCTTTGCTGGCGTGGATGTAGCTGCAACATGAGCCAGCTGTTGAAATGGAAATGTGTGATAGCGGGGATACGCTGCATGCTCTTGATTGTTTGATCCTCGCTCTTTAATAATTCAAACAATCCTTTCAGATTATTCATGTACCAATAGACGCATGGGGACGTATGCCCATTTCATGCCTTCAGACCTCACTCTGTTATCTGCTGTACATACTCCACTCCGGCTCCCACCGCTGATACTATGACTCTACATTTTTACCATTTGTGAAAATGTTCTGCTCGCCAGTTTCTCAAGTTTTAAACAGAGTTTATCTTATCCACAGGTACCCACTAGAGATAGCTTCACCAAACTTATTCCCCCACATACCTCTCCCTGGATCAAGTTTTTGATGAGTTGGCCCTGGTGAGGTGCTGTGCAATCAAATGCATCACTGCGTAAGGCAGCGTAAAATGTCCTGGGAGAGCGGGAGGGAAGCAGGAAGAGAGAGAGGAGGTGTGTGTGGATCGATGGCGCCACAGTGCTCGGAGAGGCCGGAGTGACCGGCCGTGAAATGGCCACCGTCCCCCGAGCTGGTGCCACCATTACCCACAATTCCCTTCCCTTGACTCGGCTGGAGTGACCGCAGATACCGATATACATACATAGATAATGGCAATCAATGTGTCGTGATTGGCTGCGTTTGGTTCATCTGAGACTTGTGTCTGTGTGATATTTCGTCTAGCCCGAGGATCCGCAGCCCCGCTGGTTTTAATTCAAGCAGGATGAACTCTAATCCAATCAGGATCTGTTTTACACCCGGGGTTCCACGTCAATGTAATTAAGTGCAATTAACTGTGTCACCTCATAGCTGTCACATGAATGATGATGCACATTTGTCTCCCTAGTTGTGGCTGCAAATGTAATATCCTCCAAAAGGGGAACAAGTTTGTGGTGAGTGCACAAACTGACTTTTTAAAATGAATACTTGAGCTGCACTAATGCCCGTGTCGTCATGCTTAAGTCTTAGTAGTTTCACTAGTTTGTAAAGATCTTACACGTCTTGATCTGACGTTAAGTCGGCATTGTGGAGCAGCTTTGTGTCTGTAATGTGGAGCGGGGAAAACAGTCTGAATCCAAACAGAGCAGTCTCACATTGTAGAGCTGTTTTTGTGTTAATGTTTAAATGTGTAGTTATCCAACCTATGGGACATTTGCGTTTAAACAGTGGGGCCTTTACTGTTAATGACATTTGCTAAGTAAGGGCTGATATGACTTTGAAATGTGATCCTTACAGTCAGTTTGCTAATCACAGGGACTAATACTTAGGAGCTCATATTTTGTTGCCTTTCTTGAAGCATCTGCCTTCATCTTAAAGCTGTTTCACATTTTCAGACATATTATTTTACAATGTTGGATGTCCAGACTAAACGTGGGTGAAGTTTCAAATCTGTAGGTGAAAGTATTTTGGAGTAATCCCCAGGCTTCTCAGCTCAGTCGACACGCTGCACTTTGTGATGTCACAAAGTGAAGCCTGAGTAGGCTTTGGAGAGCTGGCCAATCAGAAGAAAGTGGACTTGTAGGGGCGGGGTTTCTTAAAGGGACGGAGCTGACTGAGTCGTTTCAGGCAGAGGCTGTATGAGGGCCTGCACAGAGCACCAGGGTGAGATTTTTAACTGTAAATTATGCTAAGCTACTCCACAGGTATCACAGAGTGAAATATGATGCTTGAAATTAGCGTAATAGCCCCTTTAACTATACTTCTTTGGTAATCTTTGAACTAATCAATCAAACACCCTCATCAGGTAAATTTCAAATTGTTCCCATCAGCCTCAGCTGCTCATTGAGTTTAGTGTGAAATGTAAGCATGCTATCATTTTAAATTAAGATATTCAACATATAACGATTACACTTGTTTTAAATTTGGGGTAGACAGTCGCTCAGTGTGTAGGGACTGTAGGGGCAAGTCCCGGCACGGACCAAATATGGAATGGGGGCTGGAGACGTGCCAGTTCCTTTCCTGGACACTGTCGAGGTGCCCTTGAGTCCCTTGAATCCCCAACTGCTCTGGGCGCATGTCCATGTGCAGCCCCCTCACTCTGACATCTCTATTTGTGCATGTCCATAGAGTCCTGTTTGTGACTGTATGTATCTCGGACATATCTTTGTGTCACATTTTGTAATAACAGAGTAAAACATTGAATTTCCCCTTGGGGATTAATAAAGTATGTATCATCTTCTTCTTCTCCTACTTTTACTGTTGCTGCTTCTTCTTCTGCTTCTACGTCTACTTCTTCTGCTGCTGCTGCTGCTGCTGCTTCTTCTTCTTCTACTACTACTACATCTTCTGTTGCTTCTTCTTCTGCTTCTACTTCTTCTTCTACTACTACATCTTCTGCTTCTTCTTCTACTTCTTCTTCTACTACTACATCTTCTGCTTCTTCTTCTACTTCTTCTTCTACTACTACATCTTCTGCTTCTTCTTCTACTTCTTCTTCTACTAGTACTTCTTCTTCTACTACTTCATCCTCTGCTGCTTCTTCTTCTACTTCTTCTGCTGTTGCTTCTTCTTTTTCTGTTTCTACTTCTACGTTTTCTGCTGCTGCTTCTTCTTCTACTACTACTACATCTTCTGCTGCTACTGCTACTTCTTCTTCTTCTACTACTACTTCTGCTTATACTTCCTCTTTGTCTTCTTCCTCTTCTAGATGCGATCATGTTTGCATCGTGACAGCATTCAACTTTAAGCGGCCTAAAAGAGCCCCATGGAATAGTGTTTAAATCTGTTTCTTTTGGTTCACTAAACTAAATAGTGTATTTATGCCAAATTTCTGCCCCTTAAACACTCATTTTGCCATCACCTCCTACGTCATCTCATTCTGTAGCCTATAACTTCACACCCTGCAGTATGAGTACCTTTAACAGAACCTTATTTGAACAGATCTTTACGTCTTCTGAAATCCTCTTCTCTAACATCTCTCTCCCTGTTTGATTGAACAGAAGCTCCAGGCTGCACATAAAGCGCTCCTATATAAAGCTTATACCCCAGGTTAACAAATCTTTAGAATGCCCTTGGTGGGAGGGTGGGCTCCGTGGGTAGATAATGTTCCTCTGGTAAGCACACTATGCCATGAATAAGTCATCTCACACCAGGACACAACCCTCAAGTTCAAATGATTGAGATTTCACTCGCCTGCCGCGGCGCAGGAACGACTACCTGGTAGCAATTCGGATGCATATTAAAGCGGCGAGCTTTAATGGAATGAAGGAGAGGCGGCGCTGAAGCAGCGGCGGTGGTGGTAGGAGTATTTTTAATGCCGTCTCCCCACCCACAATCATACACTCGCTATCAATAATCTCCCCCCGGCGGAGCTGCATTAGAGGATATTCGCCCTGATGGGAACATTTGTGTTCCCTCCTTTTTCTGCCTCTCTCTCGTCTGCTTTTCTCTCACTGTTTAAGGTCATTGTAATGAACATTTCATTTTTCAATCATTTCATGTGATTTATTGTTAAAGGCTCTCAGGGGCAAAGTGGGGCCACATGAAGAGGGATGGCGCCCTTTATTCTCCCGTGTTTTGCTAATGTATTTATTCTGCCTGCTGTCACTGTCTTTAGGACCATGAGCTCATAGTTATTCACATCATCGTGTTGTGAAAATTACAAGCCCGCCGAATGCCCGAGCGATTCACCGCCACACTTTTCATTAAAATAAGCCCACAGAGAAGAATGAGGAGCACAAAAGAAAAGGGGAGATAGGAAGAGGCGGGGAGGGAGGCGGGGGAGACAGTGAAAGAGTCTTTCCATCAGCAGGAGTTCTCATAAATATTGTAATTGTGTGGTTATAGAAAAGGAGCGGTTGTGAGCCACTGTGCTGTGATTGACTTTGAGTGAATGCTGTCTCACCTTTTGAATGAATTGAACATGAACACCGGTGACGGAATAGAGAAAAAATAATGGCCTTTGTGAGTCTGACATGGAAGACATTTGATTCCTGCAGGGCGGCATGAGGGGAAAAAAAATCTCTTTCTTTGCCGGCGTTGAACCCTCGGCGCCAGTTTTTTTGCTGATCTCTGCTGACTCGTTACATTTTTTTTTGCCTCACATTTAACAACATGAACTGTGTGAACCCCATGAGATGTGCTGCTCATGTAATGGAATGTAGTATTTCAGCGTAGCTAAGGCAAATGAAGCAGACGCAGCCGGCTGGGCTTCCGAGGAGAAGTCCAGTTGCTCTTCTGCGGCCATCTCGCCTCCTAATGCGGCTTAAATTCGTACATTCGGCCCCTCCAGCGCCAGGGCGCCTCGGGCATGAGAAACTCCCTTCTCTCCTGCAGGGCTCTGACTCACACCAGTCTGGCGTGTGATTCTCCCAATCAAGACCTAAGCCCTGGTGAGTTACAGACCCAAGAAACAGAGCGGATTCTCCTCTTTTGCAAAATAGAGACATCGCTGCGCTGTCACGCTGTCAAACACTTGTTTTGTACATTTCCTTCACCAGCGCCCCAAGAGTTTAAGAGTTAATGGTTGTCTGGAGGGCAGGAAAAAACACATAAAATATTTAAGCTTCCTGTGGAAAGTGTCTCAGCAGCAATGTGACATCCTGCTACATGTGATTCTGATTACAGTGGGACATATTTCTGCATGTTTTAGCCTGAATACGTGCAGCTTGGTTGCATCATGTCTCTGCTGTGATTCCAGTGAGTCAGTGAGTCTTAAAGCTGCGCTGATTAATGAAACCCATTATTACACCATTAAAGAACCAAATAGTCATATAACCTGTTTCTGGCATATGTATGCCTAATAAACTGCTGTGTAAATACCCCATATAATGATAGATAACAAGCAGGGTTGGGAGGGTTACTTTATAAATGTATTCTGATCCAGTTACTACTTACCTGTTAAGAAATGTAATCAGTAACCTAATCCAAGAATCACAATGTTAAAGTAACGTAACTTTCAGTTACTTTTGGATACTTCAATACTAAATCTGCAAATTTCAATGCTTTTCTAATGCGCGAATGTTTAAATTAATAGCGGTAATTATGCACATTTAAATGTACTTTGTTAAAGGAGAAGTTCTGTATTTTTTAACCTAGGCTCTATGTTTACAAATTTGGGTGCCGAAATGACTCATAGGAGCAAAAACTTTTGCAGTCGGTCCAGTAGATGGCAGTAGCCGTAGCCGCGATACAGCCGCAATCATGGCTGCAACATAATCCCCCGGGGCAACTGCGCCCAATCAAAGTACGTCCACTAAAATTGCTTGTTTTTGCCACTGACAGGCTCGAATTGCTACCCCAGGTGTCCGACAACATTTCGGAAATGATCCCTACAAGATTTTTTAAAGAGTAAGATCCTTTTTGTGTAACCAGAAACAGAAGTCTCGCTCTGAAATCCTGCGCATGGTGATATGTTACCTGAACAGGATGGTGGAAACGTGAGTTAAAGTTGGAGAGAGGATTTGTTTACGTAGAGGACTGCCAGAAGGAATCTATTTCAAAAGCCACGGCTGAATATTTACCTGATTGATGATGAAAATATGGCATTTGAACCACCGGCCCATTGTGGCCTTACGCAGCTAAGGAGGAGGACATCTACTGGAACGATTCCAAAAGTTTTTGTTCCTATGAGTCATTTTGACACCCAAATTTGTAAAAAATAGGGCCCAGGTTTAAAGATACCAAACTTCTCCTTTAAGTAGGCTGTTCAAACTACTTCACACTCACACTTCAAGTAAACTGCCATAAACCTCTTCCAGTCTAGGGGTTGGGTTTTAACCCACACCATTCCAACCACGGCCATCACCAGAGGCACAAACTATTGTTCAGTAGTCGTGGAGGAAGACGACAGGTTAGCTTACATTTTTAACTGGAATTCTGTGCAGCGAACGTTAGCGGTCGGCCTTACCTGTAAATGTTTCTTTAAATCAGATGTCCTTGGATAATGAAGGCAGAACTTGCACTGTGCTGCGATGTTGCTCCTATTTTTCTCCGTTGAAGACAAAATGATGGTGAGATTCCCACATAGTGAAAGCATGTTTTTCACCACAGGCCATGGCAACTTTGAGGAGCGGTGTTGTGTGACTTCAGTGTGTCGTGAAGTGTCGTAACGTGTGCGTGCAGGTGTGTGGTATTATCAGACAGTCAGACATACCAGTTAGAAATGAGATAGCAGATGTTATAGAGCATCTTTGTGTTATATCGTCTTCATTTTAAAATGTTTTAAAATTGTAATCCTGATAGTAATCCCTATTTTTAATAAATCTATCTGTCATCTAATTACCTCTTTTTTTTCTGAAACTGTAACAGAATACAGTTGCCTTTATTGTATCCTAATTACGTAACGCTAAGTAACCCCAAGCCTGATAACAACTTGTTCAAAGAAAGGCCGGAGATTGAACAAGGAAAGAAACCCTGCCGAACTCTGTCCCTGAAAGAAATAACAGTTGACTTTTGAAGGCAACAATCTTATTGCTTGTTGCCTCATAGCTTGGCAGCTGCCCTCAAACCAATAATCATAAGAATAGCAACAACAATATACAACAAAGGGGTCACAATAAAGATAATAACAGTAATTACTGATTGGATCAGACGGCCAATTCAGACAAATACGGCAAAGAGGCAGCGACTGGAGCCACTACACTTCCCGCCAATCTTTGATCACATCAGCCTGGTTTTTATGAATATATCCTGTTTTAAATGTATTAGGCATTTAAAGGCTTAGCTAATGTTTGGCATGTAAAAAAGCGGAAGCAGCTGGTTAAAAAGAAATTCAAAAGATGACCTCAGAGCAGGAAAAGCCAAACTTATTCCTCTTCTTTCAAAAAAAATTGGATTAAGAGAGTTTAAGAGAGGGCAAACAAATATAAAAGTGCAGCAGCTGAGTGCTCGTCATTGTGGTGGGTCTTAGAAGTCTGCGCTAACACAGGCTGCAAATTGCTTAAGAAACGTATCATACAAAATTGATTACATCTCTTTCTGACTAATTCAGAGTCTGCTTCCTTATGCCCTTTGATATAATTTCATCCATATTTAAATCCCTACATTCTTAATCGTTTGCTGTCATGATATCAGAGCATAATTTAAGGAGTCAAAATGTTAAGATTTCAGCAAAGTTACTTCATCTCATGAATCGCAGAACAACCTTTGCACAGTTCACTTCCTTCTAAAAGAGCAACACAAGCCACCAATTGGTGGGATTTTAACCAGTTTAGCATAAAAAAATGAGATGCTGAGCCTTTAAATTAGGGATGCACGATATTTTCCGCCGCTATTTTCCACTGATAAAACAGCTTTAATTCTGCCTAAATGCTCGATGATTCCCTAAAAAAGCTTGATGTAATGCTACGATATTAACTCAGCCAAGTGTCCATGTGCACCGCCTGCGCACAGTTATCAACAATATACAAATAAAGACTTAAAAGTCGCAGAAACTCGAGCCAATGAATAGAAGTGAAACAACTTTCACAACTAGCTAACAGTTAGCTCTCATCATTTTACCAGACTAAACAAGATCAAACATGCCGAAAATACACTCGCTAACAGAGTGTAACATAAAAATCAGTGCAAAACTAACTTACATATTCACGGAAGCACACACGATAAAAAGAGTCCGTCGGCGATCACTGATGTCTCCGTAGTAGGTGCAGTAGACAAGTCCGGGCATGTCTACCTCACTGCCGTGTTTCAGGGGTGATGCTGCATTCAGGTGCGCTCAGAAACTTGAGCGATCAGACGTGACCTTCACTTGACGGAAGATGGGTTGTACAAAAGAAAGGTGCAAGCAGTCTGCTTCATGGCAGTTTTCGGCCACTACAATAAGAGTAGGCATGATGTCAATTCCACTACAGGGGAGACTTGATGTTCTCTGCAATTAGGTGGAAAAACACGTACCTAATATATCGGTATTGAAATCGGCAAAAAGGGTTGGAAAATATCGGCATATCGGAAATCGGCAAAAATCCAATATCGTGCATCCCTACTTTAAATATTACAAGCATATGTTAGGCCCCTTATGAAATGTGTGTATGTGTGTTGCAGCACACACTTATTAATTCCAACATCCCTGTCAAGGTCTCCGAGGTCTTCAGGCATTGAGAGGCTTTTGCGTATTCCTCTGATGCACATACACTTGTGTAGGTAGAAAATCACAGAACTACACTTACAGTTATAAAAAACAGACACATTAAGACACAGTCTGACATACAGGAGTGCATTGCTGTAATATAAATGCACATACAAACATAGATATTAGCATATCAATGCGGGCAAAGTGTTTTGATGTTTACATGCTCTCCCTTGGATCTGCGGGGATGTAATTCTTAATTATTTTAATATTCATCTCCGTGGGCTCGGAGAAGGCTTCATGTCTGTGCTTAGCGTCTGCACCCTGTGCACTGCATGACAATTAGCACCCTTACATAACCACTAGCCAGCTGCACACCCACATATGTGCGAGATGCATGTACATTCACACGCATTCAGACGCAGAAATGGGCACAACAACACCTAACAACATAAGCATACAAACGACAAACCCACTATCCGCCTCCTTCTGTCCTGTGGGGACATTCCTGTGAAATTTAGCTACATAAAACTCCATATTCATCCCTTAAATCGCTTTTTATCCGAATATATTTGTCATCCCTACACAGTATGTACATATTTGTTGATGTATCCTTCCTCAAACACCTTCTCTCTTCTCGCCCTGAGCCCTGCCGGTGTGTCCTTGGTGCTTGCCACGGTAATGGACGAGGTAATGACATGTTCGACTTTCTAAACACAAACAGTGCAGCCCATCGCAAACACCAATAAAAACTGCGAGCTGGGAGTGCAGGCGAGCGGTCTCACCCTTGCCCCAGGCCAGGCAACAGCATATTAATACAAGTGCCTGCGCGTGTATATATTTATCTATGTATATGTACGGCTGCATGCAGGAATGTACGCAAGCACCTCGGCGCTCGCTTGCATCCTGTCTGTGATTGCGGTGAAGGCTCAATCGCCCCCGTCTGATAGGATCCCAATCAGCTTACTCTGATGAGGAGGAAGAATCTGAGCTTGATGGTCTGAGACAGAGAGAGGAGGAGGAGGGGTGGAGGTACTGATGACTGGAACGGCAGGTTGAGGTAATGAAGAGGGAAAAATGGAGGAAGTAGAGAGACAGACCTGTGGAGACAGACAAAGAGAGTGGCAGGAAGGAGATCTGCTCTGTTCCCTTGGTGATCTGAGTCATGTTTATCGGCTGGATGTGCTGCTATGTTAGTAATGATTAGCCTCGCTGTGAGACTATGAGGTGTGTGTGATGTAGCCGGAAACCAATATTAGATGTATAAAAAGCCTAGCAATGAACCATAGGAGCTTTTTATGCCTCGGAGGCATTATGTTTTAGGGTTGCTCCTCCGTCCGTCCATCCGTCCGTCCCATTCTTGTGAACACGAGATCTCAGGAACTCCTTGAGGGAATTTCTTCAAATTTGGCACAATAGTCCATTTGGACCCAAGGATAAACTGATTAGATTTTTGTGGTCAAAGGTCAAAGGTCAAGGTCACTGTGACCTCACAAAACACGTTTCTGGTTATAACTCAAGAATTCCTACAGTAATTATGATACAAATTGGCACAAACGCCCTCTTGGACTCAAGAATGATGTGATTAGATTTTGGTGGTCAAAGGTCAAAGGTCAAGGTCACTCTGATCTCCCTTCCATCCCATTCTTGTGAACACGATATCTCAGGAATGCCTGAAAGAAATTTCTTAAAATTTGGCACAAATGTCTACATGGATTCAGGGATGAACTGAGATTTTTTAGGGTCAAAGGTCAAGGTCACTGTGACCTCACAAAACACGTTTCTGGTTATAACTAAGAACTCCTACGCTAATAATGATAAAAGTTGGCACAAACGTCCTCTTGGACTCAAGAATGATCTGATTAGATTTTGGTGGTCAAAGGTCAAAGGTCAAGGTCACTGTGATCTCACGTCCATCCCATTCTTGTGAACACGATATCTCGGTAATGCCTTGAAGAAATTTCTTAAAATTTGGCACAAACGTCTATGTGGACTCAGGGATGAACTGAGATTTTGGGGGTCAAAGGTCAAGGTCACTGTGACCTCACAAAACACATTTGTGGCCATAACTCAAGAATTCATACGCTAATTATGAAAAAAAATTCACACAAATTTCTAATAGGTTTAAAATGACGAAGTGATGACATTTTATACCCCAAAGATGAAAGGTCAACGTCACTGTGACGGCATAATGCTTCATATTGTCACTCCAATCCAATTCTTATTGTTTTAGACCTCAAGGTACTCGTATGAATCCACCCTTTTCACATCCTCTCACTGGATGACAACCAGGACAGGGGCCTCCTGTTCGTCTGGTAATACACAAGAGGCTCTTTGATCTTGCTCATATTGAACTTAAGGTGATGATAATTGCATCATGTGTCAAAGCTCTTTATCAGTACTCTCTCCTCTGGAAAAATAGTCTCTAAGTGAGGGCAGCTATTCACTGGAATCATCCATGTCACTATAGTATTAACTTCCATTTCGCCAAAACATACACTTAATACCCTATGTTTAATAACTCCAACATCTAGACCTTACTCAGACAGAAATGTGCCTTCAACTTGACTAGTTGGCAGAAGCATGCAACCACAAGGCAGTCATTCTAGTTTCCATCTGAAACTTGCACAAGACCCCCGTGTGTGTGTGTGCATGCATGTTCATAGTGTGCGTATCCTCTCTTATAAAAACCCATCAAGCGACTGTCTTACCTTTAACCAGGAGATCTGCAGTCAAAAGCTCCCATTGCTATTTTGGTTCACCAATAAGTTTTCAGAAAATTGGATCCAGGACTAAAGAATTGAACGCGATGAGCGCCGCAGCCGAAGCAATCCGCGGGGCCTTGAATGAACGTATTTACGGGGAAAGTGACAGATCAAATCCAATTGCCTCTTCTCTGACTTTAGACACTGCCTCACTCGCGTCAAAAGAGGTAGGAGTTTAATGAGGTTTTGACTGCCGGATGAGTTTTTCGCGGATGAATGAGTTACAGAATGTAGAGGCGCTGCGGTGTGCGACTCGAGAGTGCGGCACAGATGATTCTGTGTGTGTGTGTGTGTGTACAGCATGAACACGCTCGAGCTGAAAGGAGAAGCAGTGATTCTGGGCCGCACAATGCAAGATAGAAATAAACAAGTTTCTGTGGTTTTGAAAGGTGTGTTGACTCTCTCCTGCCTTCAAATGGGAGATGTATTTTATTTGCTGCCTGTGAATATACGGCCCATGCTCATTTATCTCTGAATAATCGTCCTGGTAAACAATGTGATGGTCTCTCCCTTCACTAAAAGCTTACTGTCAACCAGCTCACCCCAAAATAGGATTGTCTTAGTCTGAAAAACCCAAGTTGCACAATGAAGCCAGACACCCAGAACAACAAAGGATCAAGGAAACAAAGTGAAAATAACTTGCCTTTTGACGCCCACCCTCTCCTCTCCTCTCCTCTTCTCTTCTCTGCTTTCAAGCCCAAAAGAAAGAAGGTCTAATAAGAAATCTGCTCAGCCCCTTCATCCTCTCAGAATTATTTTTGCAGACTGAATTATTATTACTTTTTGCCTACTGCTGCACTCTTTGACCAAGAGAGCAGGGGAAAAAAAGAAAACTTTATCTCATATATCTACACCCCAGTTTGTCTTTTTAAACTGTTTCTTTAAGGGCTCTTGAAAGTTTAATCTACATCGCCGGCACAGAAGAAATATTTAATCTTTGTCATCTAATGGGTCTTGACACTTGAATGTTTTTACATATATTGTAGCGCTGAGTGTTTCTGGCCTGGCACACAAAAAAAAACATTTGAAATGCAAATCAATGTTTCAAATGAAGCAGGGGCCCTTTCATATTTAGCACACACATTATCTAATCGCTATTTGATTTCACATGCAGGGGCATATCTAAGTGAAATCAAATAATCTTTTTAAGCTCCACCACTACCCCAAACATTAGCCATTGGATTCCAAGGCGGGGGGCTGAGCAGACTACTAATGTGCCGCCAATTGAGATCTTAAGTGTCCTTTCACACTCTAATCAAATTGATAAGGTGGTCCTACTGCAAGGGCAATCTGGCCGTCCTCTGCTTTAAGAATCCATAGCCTTTAGTTTCTCTATCTCTGTTCCGTCTCTATAATCTCTCTGTGCGAGTCGCTTCAATTCAATTTCGGGTTGGATTCAATTCAATTACGCTTGAATTACATTAATGCTGGTGGCCTTTAATGCTAAAGCAATTGGATGACAAACAATAACATATATTAATCGGTAAATATTACCTGAATATGGATGAATTGAAATACAGCAATAAAGCAAATGTAAAAACTCATTCAAACATATCCGTGCTTTTGGGTATCTTAACAGCTATTTTGAGCAAATAGATTGTGTATCTGTAATATGTTGATGTCATTTTTAATATGTTGAAAAGGCAACGGTCTTTACTTAAAGCAGCAGCAGTCATATCTATACATTAACAATAGATAGAGTCTAGAAGAGGTTGCTCATATTGATGATATCCCAAGACATCTCTGTGGATGTTTTAGGGTCTTTTCGCTCTTTTTTTGGCTTTCTGGCCTGCAAGTTTTGAGTCACTTTCACAAATCTTTCTTTTTGTTGAAAAAGCTTCAACAACTTGACAAATTTGACGAAGAATCAAAGTTGGCAACTAGCTGGTGAATGTCGAGCGATCGGCAGCTTAAGAGTATACCCCTCAGAAGTTGGTGGAAACCAAAAACAGAGCAATAAGAAGATTGAATATTGACTTACTAAGGGCCTGTGTCCACTTACAGCATTTTTAGTGCAGGCAGCGCCTATTTCCTTTACAAAACCAATGCAGTTCAGTGTTTTTTGCCGCTCTGCTCACGGCACTCTTAGTTGAAAATAGTTCAGCTTTTGGAACACTGCCGAGCTTGTCAATGTCACCTCTTCCTCACCGACCATCATCAGTACAATTTCCAGGTGTAGAGCTAACGCCAGGACACACTGTAATTGAGGTTGAGCGCTGCCGGTGGACACAAGCCCTTAATGTGTGCTGTTTCAAACACAACTTTAATTTAACACTGATGTTTCTCCAAATCCTGCTGGATGTGTAAAAATCAATGACTGTATATATAGATGGACAACGCGTCTCCATCTGCTCCCATTGTACGAAATTGATGCCAAAATAGCCCCTGTGAAAGGCGCTGCCATCTTGCGATGACGACGTCATATTGAGCCAGAGACTGCGCAGTAGAGATCGGTGTAACAGCAGAACAGCCTCTCTGTGTTGGTCTGAGGTTAACGTTAATCTGACTGCTGCATCAGCTTTTAGAAATGTTCAAAACAGGCAAAATGACAATCGATCGACCCCACTTTACAGTGATTGGCCAGGTGTTCAACTCCCTCTTGAGTTAACTTTTCAAATGCACAAAATCCTTTGACACTGTCCAGAAGTGCACACAGTTATCTCCAGCTGTGATTCATCCCAACAAGGCTACAGAGACCTCCAAAAGACAAGGAGGTCTTCAATAACAAGCAGGTAGGCAGGACGGGGCCTGTATGAGAGTTTCAATCAGGAAAAGGCATGAAGAGTTTTTTCTTTAGACTCAGACGGACCGCATTCTAACCCCAGGAGATTGTGACCCTGCAGTGCATGATAAAGACAGTAGGTGTGGTGCTTCGAGCCAGGTGTTTATCTCATTCTGTTCCTTCCCTCCTTAAAGAGATGACTAATTTCTTTGCTCACTGTCTCCACCACCCCCCCCTCTTTCGCCTCTCTTTCCTTCTCTCTCTTCCTCTATCTTTCTATTCTCATCCGGATTTCTCTGAGGTCTGCTAAGTCTCTGATCGCCTGTCTGTGTGTTGTTCTAAGATAAAGCCACCTTCACTGTTCGAGATCAAAGAGTGAGTTTGCATAATGGAAAAGAGAGGAGAGCGAGAGTGGTAGAACGAAGCATCAGAGGAGGGGACTGTGGATTCAGTTGAATAATCTGAAATGAAATGCTGACACTTTCCCTGAACTCTCTTTTAAGACTCTTTTTATACCCCACCCCTACAATGACCAAGTAAATCTTACAGACAGTGAGGGTTTTATTCTCATTCGTTGCTTCTGCAAGAGAGAAATGCTTTGAAATTTGATACAACAGATTCTTTACCTTCCCATTTTTAGCATTGCCTAAAGCCTACCATCATTTTTGCTTTGTCAATAGCCAACAGCTGCATGCCTGAGTTAAAAACGTCATCATCACAACAGGGTTCCAGCAAAGGGAACGTCAAACTCCGACTCGTCTTTGTGATTCATCCCCGACAGATTCAAACTCCAGCTGCTAGTAAATAACAGCGTCACTTGGATCAGTGGCCACTGTATTCAGATATTGTTTTCAATAAGGGATGTCTCGGGGAGCTCAAAAAACGTCTCTCGCGGCGGTGTCTTAATAGAGTTCATTGCTTCAGAGAGAAATTGTTCAACAGGAAATGAAAACGGCAGTTGAGTCATGTCGGGAATCAGAGAATAAATTAGTAAATAAACACGGGTTAACAGGTTCTATCCTGCCTCAGTGTTTTCTGTCTGTGCTCTTTGGCAGGCAGTCACAGCATACTAATGATATTAGAATTTGTGTGGCTGCATGAGTGCTTTGGGTTCTGTGGACTCGCAGCCAGCACCTAACATCATTGCTTACCAAATACAACCTGCGCAAACAAGAAATCAAAGCTCCTGTTTCTTCTTAATATTCTCTTTGAGACTCTACAGTTTGTATGAGAACAGAAGGGAATATATGTTGGACAGATTTCCTTGCAGAAGTCTTAGTTGGTCACTGTTCCGTTATGTGCTGACCGAGGCAGTCAGGAACTTCCAGCGAGGTCAGCTTCCGTCAGCAAAAGACTGTGGAGTTCAAGGTTGCTGCTCTACTATTCGTCTGAGAGTCAGGTGGATTTCGATGTCCAGCAAAATCTCCCCAACTCTCCTTTAACTTTTTACTTGTTCCTTTTTTCCTGCTAGAGGAAGAATTCTGAGCAAACTTGAATCCGATTGCGAGACTTCTTGCAGCTTCAGTTTAGTTCAGACAAATGAGGTAACACGTTGGCCGACTGTGTCTGAAGTCTGTGTTTAAGGGTGCTTTCACACTTAAAGTCTGTTCGTTTTTGCCGCCAGCAAAACAGCAAACACAATATACCGTTTTTTGGTTTGCTTCCTATATTAGGTCCTACTTTAGGTCCGATTATATTTTCACCTGTGGTTCGTTTGGTAATGGTCCGAGTCCCGTCTTTTCTAGCAGCCCATTGTTCGAATGAGTGTTCTCACCTGTCCAAACGAACCAGACTTTCCGAGTAAAGTCCAAAAGTCCGGACCAAAGCTGTCAGGTGCTTAATCTGAAGGGCCGCAATGAAAGGTGGGGTGAAAAGTCTGCCATCGTACACTCTTCCTGGCTGCATCAAACTATGAGTAACTATAAGTTACTGATCTATTTGTTGTCCTGATTTTGTGTATTATAGGCAAGGGCATAAGCGAGCAATCTGCTGTACAGGTCTCTCCTCCCGGGCCTGTTTTGGAATAGTAAATGGTAAATGGCTCGCACTTTTTTTGTCTTCAGACCACTCAAAGTGCTCACATTCACCTTTTCACACACCTCATTCACACACTATTGGCAGAGGCTGCTACATAAAGTACCAGTCTCCAATCAAGAAGGTGGCTGCACACTGCCCAGACAAACCAACTCCAACCAACACCAACTGTCGGGTCAGTCTGCGCCGACAGTTGATGTTGGTTGGATGGAGTTGTTTGAGTTTGACATGTCCAGTCGGGTTCGGTGGAGTCGTGGAAAGTCGGACCAATGTGCGCCTTTTCCCAACAAACCGCAACATTCTGAGAGTGCGTTCCCTTGACAACTACCCTATACTTGCGTATGGAACATCACTACATACGATGTTAAATGAGAAAATGTAGGCAACAAAAGTCTGTCCTGTCAGCTCGTGTCTGGGCAGTGTGGAGCTGGCAGTTGGTTTCCGGAACATTCCAAAGACCGCAACGAGCAACTGCCAACTTTAGAATGTTGAGGTGAGTTGGGCTTTGTCTGGGCAGTGTGCAGCCGCCTTTAACATTCATGCTCATTCATACGCAATGGCTGTGCCTCCAGGAGCAATTTGGGGTTCAGTGTTACGCCCGAGGACATTTGAACCACCAACTTTCCGATTGGGAGATGACCAACTCTACCACTGAGCCACAGCCGTGCGGCCTCTGTACATGGGGCGTCTGTTCGACCAATGTGATCATACTTTGACCAGCAATTCCAAAGTATGTACACACTCTCTGAAAGCTAATAACGTTATTGGGATTTTAATGATTTTTGGCAAGCTTGATGGCGGTGTAATGAATTACAAAAGAGCTGTAGGCAGTCAGGTATCACCAATAAACATATTGGACAGGAAAGGACGCAGCTCACTCTGCCATGAGCAATAATTCAAGGTAGATTTCAATCACTACGAAGCTTTATGGGATTCAAGTTGTTCAAATATGCTAATTTATCTTCACTTACCTGCAATATCTGATTCATAATATCTATAACACATCAAATAGTTAAATAGATACATAAGCCACTTTAGATTTAGAGCCTGTTTGCACTTCAGAGAGACTTTTTTTGTTCATAAAGTCACACATTAATATTTTAATGCTACAAATCTGTTCATTGTTCAATATTAAAACTGGTACCACAGATTAATGATAACACAGATGTAAGGTTAAAGTTTAATGCTTGTTCAACACCTTCAGTGTACGATAAAGTTTGTCTTTCCCTGCCATTGGAGGTGCCCTGAACCGTACGTCTTAATTGTTAATGGGCTACTGTCAGACATTTTGGAAAGGGGAAAGTCACCATCCTCTCAGGGCAACGAGCAGCGAGATGATTAAGAACGCGATGTACCGAGAAACATTCCTGTCCTTGCTGACGGCCTGTAGCTTCCATTACGGGGTCAAAAAGCACAACATTAAAATTCAGCGTTTATGGTAATACGCAAGGACCTTTTAAACATCTGTTGGAGTGACTTCCTCTCAGACCGGCGTGTTTACCTGTCCTTAAAACGATCTTTACCTCGTGGCTGAAAAGCCACTCGAGCTACTCAGTGCCTTCTAGCAAATACATGACGCGCCTGTGTGCGGCTCAGCGGACTGTTTTATTTTCCACTCATTGGCCCTGAAGCAAGAGTGATGTGCAAAGTAATACCTGTTATAGGATACGGCTGTTTTCCCCTAGTCCAACGCTAACGTGCCACCGCAGCTGAAGCGCCAGCCGCCCTGCGAGAGCCACACTGCAGCGGCACGGAGAGGGAAGACTGCTGCGACTGTGAATGCAGCCTGACAGAATAAAAAACAAAGCAGACTCCAGATGAGCTCGAACGAGCGGAATTTATGCACTCTGTGGTATTCTGACATGGAGACAGCTTTATGTGTAAGGAAAGGATTGCACTAGCTGTACTGTAACTCTCTTTCCCGCTTCCAAAACATCCCCCAATTCCCTTCCTCCCCTATTCTCTTCCTCCCTCGCTTATCTCCGCTCGAATCTATTTTTCTCTCTCTTCCCCCCCGCTCTCTCGTGATCATCCTTTTTGCTTTTTTATTTGCTATTCCCTCAACCACGGCGGCTTAATGAGCTTCTCCTTCACTTCCTTCATTTGTCTCTGTGTCTGTTTCAGCTCCCCCCTCCACCTTCCGTTCCCATCCTTCTCCCCTTTCTCCATCCCTCTCTTTTAAAGCACTAATAACTAGGCTTGCTAGTACATTAGCAGCCCACCCAATAACATTAGTCCTGGCAAATCTCATCTCCTCCTTTACCACTTTTCCACCAATCATTAGGTTATACCAGTTTGGGCTTCTGCACCCACATGTATTCAGCATGTTCGACTGCTTGTGAACAAGTGTGTGTAAGGCCTCACGTGTCACCTCCATTGCTCTTGGCGGACGCTACTCGAGCGATTTACGACTCCGGTGGGACAAGGTATTGGCGAGGGAAACGAGGAGGGGGAGAAGAAAAAAAAGAAAGGGGCGGGGAGGTGGTAGTAGAGACAATCCCCAGGCCTGCGATCAGCCAGGCAGGAGTTATGGGCTGTGTGTGGAGATGCCTGAGACACTTAAGCAGGCGCCCCAGGGGCCACACATGACTGCAGCGGGTGTCTCTGGATGTCGTCATCCTCTGCAGTGGTGCGAAAGTGTCACCGCTCTGTGTATGCGTGGCAACATTTAGTGCAGCTCCTTCATCAGCCTCGTACATTTCAGCACGTGTATGTGTGCATAATTGAGTGTCCAGTTCTGAGAAATCCCTGCAAATGTAATCGACACATTGCCGTGGAGAGTAAAGTTTTATGTGCTACTGCAGGATTCTGCTGACTGTTTAAAAAGGTATAATTAACACCATATTGAATTTGAAGCTGGCTCCAACACACAGAACTATGTTTATATTTAACAACCACCTAAAATTTTTATTTCACCTCGATATAAAAACACAGCCAAAGAAGACGCCTTCAAACGAAGACTTACCTTGTAAAGCGTAAATTTCTATTTCAAATCGACACAGTTGAATCAATGTTCTGCCCTTGTATAATCCAAACAACCTTTGAGTTGTCTTTGAAGAAATCTTTAAAAATCTTAAATTTAGAGGTAGAGGTTAAAAATGCATGGTGTTTATGGGATAGTTGCCCTTTCAAGGCAACACACTGGAGCAATAGTAACTTTGCCATGTCATTAATCTACACGCGTGTGCCGGCACAGAACCACTCCAATGTCATTCAATGCTGCAATCTCCACCAGCTGCGTATGCTGCGCGGGAGGCGGGCGTAATAAGAGAGGAATTTTCTGCTGCTCAAGTCTATTTCTCCCCGCAGATGCACTATATTGGATTTTTTGCCGATATCCGATATGCTGATATTTTCCAACCCTTGTTGCCGATTTCGATACCGATATATTAGGCACGTTTTTTTCCACCTAATTGCAGAGAACATCAAGTCTCCCCTGTCATGAAATTGATATCATGCCTACTCTTATTGTAGTGGCCGAAAACTGCCATGAAGCAGACTGCTTGCACCTTTCTTTTGTACAACCCATCTTCCGTCAAGTGAAGGTCACGTCTGATCGCTCAAGTTTCTGAGCGCACCTGAATGCAGCATCCCCCCTGAAACACGGCAGTGAGGGAGACATGCCCGGACTTGTTTACTGCAGCTACTACGGAGACATCAGTGATCGCCGACGGACTGTTTTTATCGTGTGTGCTTCCATGAATATGTAAGTTAGTTTTGCACTGATTTTTATGTTACACTCTGTTAGCGAGTGTATTTTCGGCATGTTTGATCTTGTTAAGTCCAGTAAAATGATGAGAACGTGAGCTAACAGTTAGCTAGTTGTGAAAGTTGTTTCACTTCTATTCATTGGCTCGAGTTTCTGCGACTTTTTAGTCTTTATTTGTATATTGTTGATAACTGTGCGCAGGCGGTACACGTGGACACTTGGCCGGGTTAATATCGTAGCATTACATCAAGCTTTTTTAGGGAATCATCGAGCATTTAGGCAGAACTGCAACTGCAACTGCAACTACACACATTTCATAAGGGGCCTAACATATGCTTGTAATATTTAAAGTAGGGATGCACTATATTGGATTTTTGACGATTTCCGATATGCTGATATTTTCCAACCCTTGTTGCCGATACCGATATATTAGGCACGTTTTTTTCCACCTAATTGCGGAGAACATCAAGTCTCCCCTGTCATGAAATTGATATCATGCCTACTCTTATTGTAGTGGCCCGATGCAGAAATAACATAATACAGTGCTTTTTAAAATGTACATATTCACTGGGCAAGATAAGAAAAGTACTTAAACTTAAGGGAGTACAAAATGCAGTATTTATTTGTATGTAACATTTTCTAAAACTGTAATATTCATTCAACTTAGACAACCTGAGACAATCCTGGAAACTTTGGACAACTGCCATGCTGCAGACATCTTGCACCCTTCTTCACGCTTGACGGAAGAGGCGTGGTGCAGGCAGTGTACATGCACAGTGGTGCCGAGTTAATGTCGTAGCATTACATCGAGCTTTTTTAAGGAAGCGTTGTTTTATCGGCTGAAAATATCGGCGGGAAAATGACATACTTGCCAATGCCGATATGTAATTTTCAAGCCATTATAATGTGCCGATAATATCGTACATCCCTAATATAATGCCATTGACTGCTATGTAAATACATGCCAACAACCGAGGAATCCATGGTAACGATGGGATCTCGTTTTGGTCAACTTCTATTTCAGTTTCTGTTTCCTATTGAAGTTATTGATCGGCTCGATGAGCAGGCATGATTACTTTATAAAAACATACATTATAATGTCTTCACTTGCACATGGTCGAAGTAGCTAGATCATAAAACTTCAAACATACAGGACAAAGTTCTTCCACTTCTTCCGGCAGACTGCGCTCTTTTTGCTGCCGTGACGCTACAGTGTCGGCGTTCTTTACTTTTTCGCCATGGCAACAGTTTTCAAAGATCATGCTTTCACTTTGACTCCTAATGAGACAAGAAACTTCAACATGAGTGCCCTTTAATTCATCAAACCCATAGCTTTGAAGCTGTTGGTGTTTGACATTCAATTGTAGCGTTTCAGGCTAAACCGCCCATCTCTGTTCTCCGGAGTGCCGCCGTCAGTTCCTGAGAAAGACTCAGTGCCAGATCTGATTAGAGCCCCTTTAACTGTTCACCTTTCACATTTGATAAGCTCCCTTTTATGTTTATCCAGTCCCCCCCACCTATAGATAAAAAGATCTATTATTTACTTGACACCAGTTTTAACGAGGGAGCCCATTTGGGTTTAACAGCCTCTTACAGGGGATCAGATGGATGGGGTGGAGTGTCATCGATGGTAATCAACTCTCCCCAGCCGCTTCCTGTGGCTCGAAAAGGAGGTGTGAGATCTGATGACAGGGTTTAATCACCGGCTTCTCCGACTCCGAGAGGCTCGGGGTTTTAGCTTCTCATCGAACCCTGCAGTTAAATGGTCTCGAATGTTCTCTCTCGTCCCCTCCTTCACACTCAGATTTTCGGCTGATTGTCTCACGGTCTTTTAAACAAATGTCGATGCGACGAAGCGAGCCAAAGGTCGCGGAGATAATGCGGCGTTCTGGGACGCGAGGCGTCTCAACATGCACAGATTGCGAGCGCGATTGTATCTGCGGCAGAACAGTGAGGAGTCAATGACACGGTGTGATGAAGATTGAGACAAACTATGTTTTTTGGGCGCCTGACAGAAAAATCAAAGACTCCACATCCTCCGAGTTCACGCTGCTCGTCTGTCTCTCTCAGGATTCCAGTGGGACAAACTTGCCGCTGAGTGTCAGAACCCAGTCTCAAAAAAAACCTCATTCAATACATGAGTGGGCGGCGAGTACAAGTATGTGTGTGTGCTTTTCTGTGATATTGTGCGCGTGGCTTTTGTATTGGCACTGCAGTGTGATTTTTGACAGTAATGATGTGGGGCCCTCACAAATTGACAGACGGGGAAGGAGAGAATGAGAACAAGAATGGGAGACAAGGCAAGAGGAAAATGAGAGCATCAGAGCCTGAGAGGGAAAGAAATTGTCAAACAGCGAGGAAACAGTGGACAAAAGCAGACTTTCTTTCTCTCTCTGTCTTTTCCTTTTTTCGCCTCAGGCTGTTTCTTCTTCCTCCTGTCAGTCAATCTTCCTCTCCTCTATCTCCATCCATCCCCCGTCTTTCAATCCAGGGTCACAGGCTGATGTTGTTTAACACAGCAGGGTGGCCGGGTTCGCTCTCGCAGAGGAAATGGGGTCAGCTACCTTTAACCTGCGCCTGCTGACTGTCCAAACACAAGCCATCCTTGCAATTACAGACGAGCTACACCGCCATCTTTTCCCCTGCAGGTTTAGAAATACACCCATTAATCCATTTAATCTGTAAAAATCCCATTTCCTCTCTTTACTGGGAAGAGACTGGAAGCTGCCGCGCTGACACATCCATTGTACTCAAGGTGGTTTAGTTTAATGGGGAATTTTGCACAATGGTGCCATTGACTTGACTGAGATTAATAGAGGAACCAAGGAAGGCGATAGAGTGACTTTACCATAACAATGGCTGCTATCCATCAGTAACCATCCCAATTGCATGTTTGTATGAAATAATCCATTACAGGCAACAAAAGGGGGAAGCCAACAGGGCCGCGAGTGTATCCCGGGGGATCTGAATACTTCTCCTCCTGCGCTGAGACAGAAACATGTCGCGGACAAGGACGATTGTACACCGCCGACGTGCTCCGCCGCCTCGTCTCGCGCAGAAGATTACAGCGCCGCGTCGGTTGTAACGTCCGTAGGTGTAATGGATTAGCTTGTCCTGCCGCATTATCAGGCTTGTCTATGTACATGAGATGTGCACACATGACCTCTTACGATGGTACTTTAAGCATTAGGATGAGAAATAGCACCCTTCCCCCTCTGAAACGGAGCTAAATGGCTCCTCTACTGACGTTTTTCTTCCAACAGCCAGATGCATGAGCGAGGATACAGCTACATGTGTGACAAGATAGACGGGGGATTTTAACGTACACAGATATTCCCCGGAGGACTATGATGTGGGATTATCCACACATACACACACATGGTTTATATGTATGTCACAGGATTAAAAGAATCTGATTAACAAAATAGTGCTCATATAATATGATCTAATCTATTCTTATTTCTATGTAAGGGTTCTTATTGTGGAGCTATTATAAACACCAAAATATGGGTATAAATTAAGAGGTTTACTACTAACAGTAACTTTTGAAACAAAAGCTTACCGTCTCCTGCTTCCTCGGCACACATATAGTCACGCTGTGTGTGCGCTGCCGGTGTAACCCTCAAATTCCACAGGATCCGTCTCCGGCGCATTCCGTGTGCGCCGCGACCTCCGGAGCCCATTCAAGTCAATGCTCGTGATTCGACAGCACGCGCCGTGGTCTGTCTACCACGCGTCAAGCTGAGCAGATCATTCCAAACAGGAAGTCAGACAGAAAACAGCTTACAGCATCATTTCAAAATAAAACACCATGTACAGACCGGTACACACTCCCGTTTATTTTTAGATCAACACACTGAAATCTTGAGGAAACTCATCCATGGTAGAATCGCAAAAATCACGGAATGATCTCAAAATGGGCAGATAATCAACCTCGGAGTGCAAACTGAACTGTTGTTTGTTTGCTGCTCTGTTTAACATTGATGTTGTCGCGGGATTTCAATAATGTAGTTCTCCCGCGATCTTGTGGTCCCTCGAATCCAGCTGCTTGGGCCAGCGCTCCGCTGCGCTGCGGATCAGACACGCGGCACAGACAGAACGCGTCAGACACAGTTCCTGTGGGATCAAGGGTAACCAATAAAACAGTCCGCAGCATGTACGCTCTATAAACGGTCCGTTTATGTAACCTTAGCGTTAACGTGCTCCGGAAAGAGGTGCCGCTGATAACGGGAACACACACACTTAAAGCCACCTCAACAATCAATTGAAATTTAATCCAATATGGTCGACTGCTATTTTCAAATCGCAGGAGGCGCAATATTTTTTACAGGTGAAATGTGTGTTAAAATATCATTTTAATTTAAATATTGTGTTGCAGAGATGCTCTGGCCTCTGGAATATTTTGACTTACAGTGCGATTTCGATATGATTTGCGCTATGAAATGGAAGGATAATTTGTACGTATGTAGTGTATCACATATCTTCGCTTGGTACAGATCCCTGCAAAAAACACACCATAATCACTTATTCATATTTGTCAATGAAAATGAGACAGAAAATTGTCATTCCATTTAATATCACCAATCATATCGAAATCGCAAAATAAGTCAAAATAATCACAATTAGTTATTTTTTCAAAATCGCTCAGCCCTAGTTTCCAGTTTACAGGCAGGTGACACACAGACTCTGCGTGCACAGCGGGGATGTAAATCTACCTCGTACGTGTACGAAAACTAAAACGTGTGTTTATAACGGTAATGACGGTGTTGCAAAATCCATGACGTGGACAGTTGTCGCGAGTGCAGCAACTCACGTGTAACATGTTGTTGACAACAGTAGCCAAAGTGCCTGCAGTGATGCTGACAGCGGATGGAGTAGTCCTTAAAACTCAGGAGGGCTACTATGTTTGTACAGTGTGGGCTTGTGGATGCTACAGGCCCAGCACAGTGCTTATGTCGAGCCCTGCTGATACAGTTAAAAACAGTGATTGATAAGTGATGGTCGATTTCCTCTTAAAGTCAGACATTACAAACTCTACATCTCAGTCTAATCTGGTTTTATGGGTAGAAATTGAAACTTCAACTCAGACTTTCGCCAGTGTTTTTCAGCAGGCACCGAGCGCCATGTGATGTGTTTTTTTCTGGATTACATTTAACATAAATAACCTTGCCAGCGCTTCAAGTGGATGCCAGTTTGTTCACACTGGAGAAGAGGCTTACAGGCAGGAAGCAGTGTGTGTTTGCTGGGTTCGGGGGTTGTCTTTTTGGAGAGGGTTTCCATCTGTGTGGTGCCCGGGCTCTGGAGAGCTCTTAATGAGCACTGATCGCGTTAGGCATGGCATCAGGAGGAAATAAAAAAAAGGCGCTTTTTCGTTAGCTATATCCTCACACACAGACCTACATGTGCAAACAGACGTACAAAAATAAACACACGCAGATATGCATACGCGTTAAGGGATGTTGCAACAGCGACGATGTATGTGCTCATATTTCTGGTCGCTGCCAAAGCAAAACAAAACTGTTCCTGATCCTTGAATCCTACACATAATTACTTTTTGCCTTGTTTAGGTGTGTATCTAAAAGCGGAAGCTTTTATATCCCAACAAATCCCCCCAATCCTTCTCCCTCGGTCCTTTCCTCCTCATATCTCTTCCCAACCTCCTCCTTCAAACAGCCTGTATCTCCCATACTGTCGATCTCTATCTGTGCTCACTTTGCTTCATCTCCCTTCTCATTTGTCTCCTTGTACTCTTGCCTTTTCTCCCCCCCGCTCCTCTTCTCATTATCAGCATGCTTCCATGTTTCATGTATTTCCAATTGTTGCAGTAATTTCACAAGTATGATAGGAAGGGGGCGAAGGTTTAAAGAAAAAGCTGGAGCACCAGAGTCTCTGGGGTGTTTGTCCTCCCAGTTGTTGCTGGAGCTCCACAATGCATCTGTTTCCCTAAACGCCGGCGCCCAAAGTAATTAAAATGTTGCTGGAACAAGTGAAGTCCTTGAACCTCCGCCTCTCTCAGTCCTCCTCTCTCCCTGTTGCCATGGTGCTCCAGGCAACCAGTACAACGTGTGGTAAGCCACCCGCCATGGCGTTCCATTACAGAATGAGAGCCGCCGCTTGTGCGCTCTCTCTCTCGCTCTCTCAGATGCTCTTGAGAAAGTGTGTCATTGCTGATTTTCACTCAGCGGCCCCCACCCTCCCCGATTTACAACCTGGCAGCGTGCTTATTTAAGCCCTCTCTTCCAAAGACCAACATTGTTTTAACCTTATCGCGGCTAAAAGGTTACCTCTGTGTGCATGCTTGGATCGCAATCCAATTAACAAGTTTAAAATTAGAAAAATAAACCAGACTGTGTTACATGCAGAAAACCCAGGGGGCTCTTATTCAGCCTGCCAGGTCACTTCATGTCCGTTTGGATTTGTTTGGTTCTCTGTTCTGCAGAGCTAAATATAGAAAAAGTTTTGGAATGCTAATGAGTCACTGTAGAAAGAGATGCTGCTTTTTTTACTTCAGCAATGTAGAGATGTGTAGAGAACTTCATTTAGTTATATAATGTACAACAGCACCAAAGTAGTAACACAAACATGAGCCTGAGTACAACTTACTGTTCTTACTCAATTTGCTGTACAATCTCTCTTTACAGATTCTACATAGAAATGTAGAATCTGCAGGCAGGGGCATGGATTTAAGGGACGGCAAGTGTTCTGGTTTCCGTTTGTAGTACGTTTGTAGTCTGAGTAATATTGACCAATCACGTATCAGCAGGCTGCGGCGTATGCAGGAAAAACAGTCCTTGAGGAGAGCAAAAGCAGGCGGAACGGTGTAATGACATCCCGGTTTCCATCAGCGGATATCTGACAACGATTTAGCTTCATCTGCATGCTAACAGCTAACAATCCGTTCTAGATCTAAAATTGAACTTAAATTCCCTTCACCCCGTGTCACGCAAGCCATTCAGTGCTCAGATTTCCCGCCTTCCTCGAATGCATCAGAAACCATCGATCCGAACCTCCGTTCAACAAACGAGCGTTTTAAAAGTTTTCTTCTCCTTTTGAGGACAGACCTGACAAAGCTTAATTTTAACTTTTTACTAATCTGCATCATCTTCAAATCATTAAGACCCATCAATTAACAATCACAAGAAAAACGGTTTTAGCACATGGAAAAGGAAGTCTTGACTGGAAGTTGTTTATCGCTAATCGTTGGCTACACGCCCGACATGTTCACCATTTTCCCCAGAGGCTATATCGTCATCAGACTGTAGCCGATGGGATCCGAGCTTGGCCCGTCCCTGACCTGACTGACCATCATCAAACTCTCTTGACTCTTCGGTTTTTGGTAAACCATGATTACCACTACTTTAGTGCTCCTTGACTTCTACAGGTCTTCCTGGAGGGATGAAACACTTCTTTAAAATAAATAAATCTCCCATTTGATTTTGATCATGGGGGTTTTAACATTTCAATCCAAAGTCTTTCACACTTGTTCACTCATAAGGTATTGTGAAGGGCTTCCTGCCTTTGTTGTTGCCAATTGTGTGCCCGGCCCTTATTGTCTGATTGCCCTGTGTGTATTTAGTCTCCTTCATGTTCCTTCTGTGCCAGTTCGTCTTTGTCAACCCTGATCCTCGTTTCCTCTAGACTCTCTGGTGTTTCACCTGTTGCTGTTGTATTTTTCATTGGGATTATTTTTCCCTGGATGAAATGAGTTTTGCCTCTTTGTCTATGAAACGTATCTTTGATCTTTTTGTAACTGCTCGAACTTGACACTTAGCTTTTTCCTTCTACTTCTCACTTGCCTTAACAGCATCGCAAAGAAACAAAGATATCTTGCGTTCGGAAAGAAATGATAACTTTGACTTAACTTTCATCAGCGTGTCATTACCCACTTATACGCATACAGTTGCAGATAAACTTTACCACTGTATTATCATATCCCCCTGTTCCATTCAGCGCCCTGTAAATCCAATGAGCACTGCTGCACCCACATGGACTGATGACTTTGCAAAGGTAGCGCCTCTAATGAGCTGACATCAGCAACCCATGAGCACGCAGCTCCATAAGGGATCCAGCACCCATAAGATAAAATACACAACCATTTACCCCGTGACCTACTTTGACCTGAGAACATCACTCTTCAAACACCCACAAAGCACATGACTCATCACCCCCTCCAAAGCAGCATCTGATTAACTCCGGTGCTGCGGCCGGGTGTACGTGTGTGGATGCTGGCAATGAGGAGAGCCTGTAACTCTTACAGCCCTGGGCAGGCTTTCCGCTTCCTGGAGTTAGATTCTGGAGCTCCAGCCAAGGCTGCTTCTGTGGTGTTTTATGGCAGAGCTCGGCCTCTTGATCATTGGCTGGGCGCAGCTGAGCAGTCTGCCAACGGCCCGCATGCGACGCCCAGAGCTTGGAATCTGCACATGAAGCTCCACTTGGCACGATTTAATTGAAAGCAGAGAGCATATTCTCCTGTGAGCCCTCGTGGCTGTCCGCAGGGGGGTCCCTTACCTCAGGAACCATCTCTGTCTCTCTGTGCAGAATCTGAACTCAACCTGCAGAGTGAAACCTGAGCCACTCTGAGTAAGAGTGTAAAATAAACCACAGGCCAGTTTCCTGCCAATTATTTGCCTCTAAATGTAGTGATTGTGATTCCTTAGAGGAAGTAGCCGTGCACACGGCTTCCAATCACCGGCGCTGCCAGCTTGGGACACTCGTCGTTGTTTTGCTGATTATCACGGTCACACCTCCTTCATTAGGGAACCATTTCCTGGCGGTTAATTTATGGACGGATCCTATCATGCAATTATATATTCTCTTCCCTGATTGGTGCTTAAGCCTCACCTGCTTATATGAATTGCAATTTCTGCTGCATTGATTGCATTTGATGGTGGCTTCTAGCTGGAACACAATGGACGATAAGTTAGAGTGGACTACTTTGTCTTTGTCATAGTTCCCCGTTGGCCTGCGGAGAGTTTAGCAAGCCAAGAGTCTCCCACTGGTCAAAAAACCCACTAACACCCGCTAACACCTGGTGTTTTTGCTTAATGGGCATTCAGACACAGGTCAAATGACTCTGCGGTAGACCGGGGTAATTCTTGCCTCAGCTCCGATTGGCATTGATGGGAACACTAATCTCCGCTACTCCGTCTGCAACTTTTGCAACTCCTTGTCATCTCAGCTACAAATCCCACCCGTCTCCGTCCGAGCAGCGCTCGAACATCGTTCCAAATTTGTCGACTGAATGAGTAGTAGATACAATAAAAACCTAACCACCGTAACATTGTCACTGTTTAATAACCCTGTTGCGGGAGCGTTTGTGGCATCAGATGGTGATGCAGCGGCCCCTTTTCTGCTGCTCCACTGGCTTTGGGAAAAGAGACAACCGGCATCTATAAGCCAGTCTTCCTGGGTTCGAACCCCCCTTGCTAATTTCGGTGGGAAAGGGGTATTATATGCATTTTATCACCAGTTGCTTGGCCAAGCTGGAGGCAACATTCCTCAAAGGAGATTCTGGGTCACTGCAGGGCTGTGTAGGTATGTCTTCCTGTATTTTGCTTGGATATCCATTGGGGAACCACTGAGAGGTAGGGCTGTTGGTGAAAGCCATTGTGCTGTTTTTGCATTCTATTAGACATCAGTTGGATTGCTTGATATCACGGCACAGAAACCATCTCTATTTTTGAGTAAAACCAGCTGATAAGGTTGTTTTTTTGGCTTCTACCTGAGCAACAACCCCACAGCAAGAGCCTCATCATCTTTGCAGCAACAGAGTTAGAGGGAAACGCGTTATTCATTCAAAGAAATAAAGTGCCGCACTTCACCAGCGATGTAAATGGGAGTGCATCTAATCACAAGCCTCACTAGACTTTAACGCCGCGCTCAGGTGTGTGCGGAGTGTGCGATGTCAACCAATTTGGCGGCGAGGTCAAGGGTTGATGTGGTACAAAGACAAAGCTGTCTCATTTTGGTCGGTGCGGCCCGAGCGGTCTCCTCATGTTTTATTCACCGCTCACTTTCCTCTATTCACATGCCAGTCATTCCGGCCACCTTATCTGCAGTCCAATTCTGCTCTGTGCCCGGTTTCAGTACATGTGCTCCATTGTTGTTGGAACAGTAATTGAGACAGGAATATTCAGATCCTCGTGGTTAGATTGACATAGATCTGTAAGCTCGTTCTCTAAAGGTGATTAAAATTTGCATTAAAACAGCAGAATGGAGGCCACATTGTCACATCTGTGCGGGTTCTGTAATCACAGGGAGATTTGGGGGAATATCAGCACCTTTCGTTGTACATAAAACATTCTAGGCTGGGTATCACAATCCCTGACAGAAAGGAGGTTTTATGGCAGACAAAAACAGACTTTAAAGCAGGCCTGGTATCCGTATGTGCTCCCAGCTCGCTGTCATCAGGTTGCTCTCTCCCTTGGCCTTCCACCGTCCAATCTACTCCAGTCATCATACATTTTGTGAATTTACTTTCCCTTTATGAGCCATTACTACATCACATCATCCACAAAAAACAGTTGCAGTGGCTCCCTCCCTTTATCTATTTGCTCTCCTGCAATCTCAGATCCCATCGGTTACAGTCTGACGATGATATAGCCTCTGGGGACAACGGTGAACATGCCGGGCGTGCAGCCAGCGGTTAGCGATAAACGGCTTCCAGTGAAGACTTCCTTTTCCACATGCTGCATCGTTTACAGAACAAGAAAACGTTTTTATTGTGATTGATGGGTCTTAAGTTAGCCGAAATTTCACCATCATGATGCAGATGCAGATCAGAAGATTTGTCAGCTCTGTCCTCAAGAGGAGAAAACTTTTAAAATGCTCCTTTGTTGAACGGAGGTCGGATCGATCATTGCTGATGCATTCGAGGAAGTCGGGAAATCTGAACGGCTTTCGTGACACAGCATCAAAGGAATTTATCTCAAGTTGCATTTTTGAACTTGGGCAGATTGTTAGCTGTTAGCATGTATATGTCTGTTTATAGAGATTAATAAGAAGCTAAATCAGGGATCTCGTTAGGGAGGATTACGTTCCGCCTGCTTTTTCTCTCCGACGACTTCCTGCATCCGCCGCAGCCTGCTGATACCTGATTGGTCAAAGTTACTCGGACTCTAAGCGTAGTTCAAACAGAACACTTGCCATCCCTAAAGTCCACGTCCTTGCCTACAGATTCTACATTTCGATGTACAATTAGCTCCCCTGTATCTGGAACAAATCAATAATCTGCCGTCCTGCACCACTCGTCCATTTTCTCTTACCTCCACATCTTAAATCTGCTTTTCACTACATTTAAAGAGCTAGTAGTCCATTCCTACGTGATTTGTATGCTTAACAGAATAAGCTGCCCTCCTGACAGAAGAGGCCCTTTACTTTAAAGGACATTTAAAGATGTAATAGTCCATTCCTGTATCATTTTTATACTCATCAGAATAAGCACCCCTCCTCACAGAAGAGGTGCTTTACTTTAAAGGACATTTACGGAGGTCGCAGTCCATTCTCAAAGATATTTCCCACCTGACAGAAGGACATATCCGACTTTTGAGTACATTCGTACAAAGGTATGCACTCCATCTCTCTCTCTATAACACTGAGCACAAAGCCATTGTGTCGTTCAATTTTATATCCTGACAGTCACAGGGAGGACCCTGAACGCTACACACAAGAGAAAACAGAGAAAAAAACCGAAACACAAACTAAGATTTCAGTCCTCAGTCGAGCTCACACAGGGGAGTGTTTGCTTAAATGTGTCTGTCTGCATTTTCCCCGCCTTAGCTCCTGAAAGGAGTCTTTTTGTTTGTTTGGGCCTCCAGCCTGCTTTTCCATCATGTCTCCTTTCTTTTGTGAGGTGTTTTTCTTCTGCGCTGGGAGACTGTGAATGGGAAGGTTATACAATCTGAACTGCACTCAATAGAAGCTTTCCACGTGGACCCGTCTTGCAGATGTAGCAGAGGTTATCTTTAAAGTACAGAACAACAAAGGGCGCCTCTCACCTCTGTCTGCAATCTGTGAGTCTTAACTCGTATCCAATTCTGCCCACGCGCCGCCACTGCCCGGCCTTAACTTTACCTCCATCCCCGCGCTATCCTTTCCTGTATTTTCTCTCCTTCTCTTGATCTCCTTTGTTTTGTGGCGACTGTAACCGCCTCTGCCATGGTTCCGGTCCACGCCTGCGATGACACATACATCGATTTAATTATAATAAACAGGTAGGGGTGCTTGCAAGTGACTAATCTTAGTCAGCTTGATTAATGATGTTTGTGTAACCAGAGTCTGAAATTAGCCGCAGATATAGAAGAGTGCTCTTCTGTCCTTCTCTGTGCATGCGTGTGTGTATTACATGTTCTGTTTACTACAGTGTTGTGTATTAAAAACGGGTGCACTGTAGTTGACTGCACTCCCCTCCCCTATCACTTTACAATCTCTGCGCATCAGTGATCTCTGAAAAACAATCCATGAATCATCATTAGTTATTCTGATAATTATGCACAGTCCCTTCCAAAGAGCAGTAGTAGCGCTCCCGATGCCGCACGAATGTTTCACTCCGTGTTACAAAAGTGTTGATTTAAGAATCATTTTAATTTCCCTGTCGCTCCTCATTCTCCGAGCGCTCTCGCCTCTGCTGCTGCAGCCCCTGATAGGTGTTTTGGGACACACTTGTATATTTATGCAAATCAAACGCTCTTCATTTGATTAGTCATCACCGAAACGCATTTTTCATTTCATTCATTTCTCTAAAGCAGCAAATGCCATCTTTAACCAGAGTATTCAATTTGGACTGTTACATTTCGTTGAATTAGCCTGATCCTGTGACAGTGAAATAAATAAAGTCCCTCTGCTAACCTGAACACGATACAGATGCAATCATTGATGTTATTTATAGTTTTAATTTGTGTAAGAGGACATTGCTATTCAACAGTAATGTATTTCATTACCTGCATAACGAGTAATAAGGTATATTATCTTGCACAGTACAATGCACTCACTCTTGTATCACAATGGAAGAAGATTTAACTAGTTTTCCTGTATGCAGACAATGTGCTGGTTTATCTTAAAGGGCCAGTTCGCCGATTTTTTAACCTCAGTCGTATTATGCTATTATGGAAAGCTTTGGAGGATGCTATCCAATGGGCCCTGGAAAACCTCGTCCAGACTCGGCCAGGGAGCTCGCTAAACTACGCTTCCTCAATCTAGGACGCCCGCCTCCGATGTCATGTCTCGTTCAAAATTGTCAGCTTTGAAATGTAGACTGCAGACCTGAAGATTTTCTGATGATCCACCGTGTATATTCTGGTCTTATTTCAGATTCTGTACCGCTCTGAGCCGTCTCTCGCTGTGTCTCTCGCTGGGCCGTTCCTTTCAGAGGGAGGGGCGCAATGCACGCTGGGTGTTGTAGGAATGTAGATTTGGCGAAACTACAAGCTGTTTGTACAACTTTCTCCACAGCTATGGCACCAGATTGAAACATTATTGCTTCTTGATTACCGAGAACACCAGCTTTGACTGACAGTGGCTTTTTCCAATTGCTCCTTTAACTGCTAATGCTGTGTATATATGTAAATTTCTGGTCACTCGAGTGTGCATGGATCTTTTTGCACATAGCTCTAGTTAGCCAGGTGCATTATTAGCATGCATGTTAATGCCATCATATATGAGTACAAGTGCAAAGAGAACATTTATATGGACTCCTTGGGTACACTCTACTCTGTTGAATGCCTGCACATGTGCTTATGCTCAGCAGACTGCATACATCTGTGCCGTTTCTGTTCACTTTCAGTAGTGCTCGAATTATCCTCCCAGGGCGCTTAATGGAGGAAGAAAGTCAAAGAGAGGACGACACATCCTGTCTCTCTCTCTCTCTCTCATGTCCTACACACAGATAAGGAGATGCTGTACGCCAGGCTAATGTAAGCCCTCAAGATATACTCACCATTTCCCCCTAATGTTCCACCTATTAGTTATTAATGGAGGCGCTACACACGCTGAAAACGAGCCAGTGAGCCCTGGGATTCGCTGCTGTGTCCCGGCACCGGCTGTGTTTTCACTTTGTGCAGCACGAAGAGCAGATGATATCCCCGATCCTAATCCCTCACATTAGCACAACCCTTAAAACAACATTTCAAGGCCAAGTTCAAGTGTGCTGTTCGCTCAGATGCTACATGATGGATACATTATTCTCTTCGCTAGGTGTACAGCGTCTAGCTCAAACAAACAACACCGCTACCCCTGCTCTGTCTCTCTCTCATTCTTCGTCTCCCTTTTAAAGAGCAGCCTTGCTGAGTACGGGAGGTTTATAGGATTTAGATATGCAGAGCAGTCTTTTTTTGTTTCCTCATCCAGCACTCCGTCTGTGTACAATATTGTGAATGAAGGTCACTCTCAGGCCACAATGGACCTCCATATCTCTTCGCCACCCTCTGCCCCGCCCCTCACCCATTGCCTCCTCCCCCTAGCCTTCCTTTGCTTATCGGCAGCGCTCACACCTGTGGCGAACCGGCTGCTCTCGCCAGAGGCCCCAGACAGGACGGCTGCAGATAACCTTTAAAGCAAAAAAGGGACAGAGTAGGCAGGAGAAAGCTGTCCATCCACTGCAAGGGATTGTGGGGCCTGCTGGCAAGCGGCCGGGCTGGGGATATGCCCAGGCTTAGCTTCATCCCTAAGACTTGGGCCGTGGGCCAGCCCTCTCGCTCGACCTCACAGTATAAGAATGGCCAGAAAATAAAGGGGCTGGACTCTGTTTTGCGGCTTTTACAGTGAAGCGTTAGCGACGGTAAGCTCGTACATCATGCGCATTAAGGGTGAGTTGTAAAGATGAGACTGTGTGTTCATCTCTGCTGGCCTTTGTCTAAGCCAGGGCGTCCTGTGGCTCTCTGTGCAGCACATAACAATCTATTTCAATTGACAGCAACCACTTAGTCCATACCTGGCCGTGCAGGAGGGAGAAACAAATGAGAGAGGAAGACCGCGAGGAAAGGGAAATCGAGTTAAGGAATGCAAAGAGCAGCTTCTGTGGCCCTGTGGTTTAGAATTACTTTGCTTTTGCAGTAGGAGGTACAGGCAGACCATAATAAATTTTAGGGTTGCTGTGACGACAGCCCCAGGGCGAAACGTCCAATAGAAACAACAGCCCAGTATGTTTACTTCCTCAGCCTCTCAATTTGGCGTCATTACTCATCCTTCTCAGCGTGTGCCTGCCAGCCTCACCACCTCCAAAACTCGAACACAAAAAAAAAAAATGCAGATGCTCATGAAATTTCATCCTGTGATTTATCCGGCCCCTCCAGAAGCATCCGTACACTGCTGCTTTTAAAAGAGACAAATTGAGTAGGATATATATGAAGGACGCACTCGTATGTTCAGTGCAGATACGGTAGATGTATAAACTATTATTCCATGAAGATGCAATGTTCTATTTGTCACTGAAATGTCTCTAGTAGCAGCTGAATGGACGCTAGACTGAGCAACAGGGAATGAAGCGGCTGCATGCCAGAAAAGTGCTACCAAATATTGATTGATTACAAATAAATCAAGTCGGTGACACTTCCTCTCTGGGTTCTTTTTAATAATCCTTTTTAATTAAAAAGACAGCCAAGATTAGCTCCTGAAAAATAATGAATGCATGTGTTACATGAAGCCGCACACAAGTCAGTGACATTTATCACACGCATACATGGTTTTGCGGGTTATAGTTGGCATGCGCAACTCTAATAAGGCTTTCCTGTACATTTAACACTTGATGTGTTAAATGCAATCTACAGACTCCATGTTTTCCCTGTGTTCGTTCACCAATGCTTACAGGTGCTTTAGCTCGGATGCGGCAACTAAAGCTCGCTCATTAGTGTTGGACTGTCAATACAGCAACCGAAGTGCGTCTTGGAAAAAATTGGAAAAATAATCGGTGACAAACCAAGCGGCAACCTCAGTCATGTAGCATCAGTGTGCAAAGTGAAGTGAGGACACAGGTGATCATGAATGGCTAATGAGGCCTGCGTTTGGAACCTCGTAGCAAAACTTAACAAGATGCCGCCAGACACACCGGGGGCTGAGTGTGCTGCCACTCACCGCGGGAGGAGGGATGAAAGCATCTGCAGGGAGAGCAAAGATGGCAGCGGAGTCTTTGTGTGTACATGCTAATGAATAGAAAAATGCAGCCAACAGAATGAGGTAAGATAAGAGCAGGCAAGGAAAAGTTCTTGTGTGCAGATGTGACAATCCAAAGATGTGGCGTTTTCAAAATGCTGCTACTGCCTCGTTTGCCGGTGAAAGAACAGTTGTTGTATTTGTTACCGGAGGCATCTGGAGGCACACCGATGCATCATTAGTCAGTGGTGTATTAGCTAAAGGTATATTTAATGTGTTGCAATGTGTCAACCTTGAATAACCGAGGTCAGACCTCACCTTAGGCTTAATAATATATTGTTACAAAAAATATTGTTACGGGGCACCGGTTTAGCTCAGAGCAGGCGCCCCATTTACAGAGGCTATAGTCCTTGATGCAGCGACCGCAGGCTCGACACCCGCCCTAGGCCTTTTGCCGCACGCATCCCCTACTCTCTTCAGCTGTCCTATAAATAAAGGCAAAAATGGCCCACATTTACATTCTCAATCAATTCATAACGCCATTCATTTGCCCTTTTATTTCCACTAAATGAGTTCAGGCTGCACGGTGGGAAAGTGGTTAGCGCTGTTGCTCACAGCTAGAAGGTCCCTAGTTCGAACTCTGCTTCAGACTTAGTGGGACTTTCTGTGTGGAGTATGCATGTTCTCCCCGTGCATGCGTGGGTTCCGTCCGGGTACTCCGGCTTCCTCCCACAGTCCAATGACACGCTCGCTAGGTTCTTTGCGTGGCTGTGGCTCAGTGGTAGAGTCGGTCGTCTCTCAATCGGAAGGTCGGGGGTTTGATCGCTGACTGCTACAGCCACATGCCGAAGTGTCCTTGGGCAAGCCACTGAACCCCAAATTGCTCCCGGTGGCATAGCCATCTGGTATGAGTAGTAAGTAGTAGAAGTAGTAACTTGTATGGTAGTGTAAAAGCAGCTTTGAGTGGTCGCAAGACTAGAAAAGCGCTATTCAAGTACAGTCCATTTACCATTGGTAAATCTAGGTGTGAATATGATGGTGAAAGGTTGTCTGTCTCTATGTGTCAGCCCTGTGATTGACAAGCGATCAGTCCAGGGTGTACCCCACCTCTCACCCAATGACAGCTGGGATAGGCTCCAGCCCCCCGCGACCCTTAACAGGATAAGCTTTATAGACAGGTGTAGAGGCTGGATGGATGGATCTTTCGGGGTCATATGCCACAGGCAGATATTAGGATACTTCCAGCATAATGTAACTCAAAGTTCCAAGGTGCTGATTGTGTTGTCATTGAGTTAGGGTTACAATATGTAACCTTTATTTCAACCGCACCATCCTAACCAAGTAGCAGACCTTAAAGGCTTACAGGGTCAAAGCTTTATACTTGCACTACTTGCTGGGACACTAACATGTCGAAAGTATGTTTTTGCAGTGGGCTCCCCAAGGTAGTAATGTGGTAAAGTGTCCTTCAACCACAACAACCTACCAGCATATTCACAGGTGGCAGAGAGTGGAGCATGCAGCCTCCCTCTGATCTGCCTCCCTTGGTGGGTTGTATTGGGATGGCACCCGGATGATGCAAACCTGCTGACCCATAGGAGCATGAAATGACTGTGTTCTTTTTGCTATGAGCCCCAATAACCATAATAAACACCTGCTGTGAGCGTCTCAAAAAGATTGTGTATGCCACACGCTAGATCACACAAAAGCACCAACAATCCAGACCACCCTCCTTCAACCCAATATGAGGCAAAGATTAAAAAATCATTGAGCTGCAACATCCCGGGCCTCAGATTCAACAGTTTTATTCTGCCCAATATTGCAAGGTCACTTTGGGCTTTACAGTAGCAGATAAACAAGAATACCCAAGCTGTCTGAAAAAGAGAGGGAACAACTCCAACACTGTGGCACAGAGGAGAGAAGGAGCAAACTGGATTTTCTTATATACTCTACAAACAAGAGGTTTAACCGAAGCATATCACCTCTTTGGCTTTGGCCTAAAACGAGCAGACAGGCGAACAGACCAACAGAGCACCTAAATCACTCTACCCACTGAACCGGAGGCAGCGGCTGTGACAATGCTATCTTCAAACACAGCAGATTACGGGAAATCCCCTCAATGGACTCGGAACAACACATGGGAGAGAGTCCTGAGCGTCGCAGGAGGCTCCCGTTGAAGCGCAGACACACAGCCGGCGCGGATCATTCTGGTGATTCAGGAAAATCTGCGGGGAGGTGAATGTTCTGCTGTGAGAAGACTATAGACACTTCCGCTTGCCTGATTCGTGCCTCGATCCTGCTCAGACACTGCTCATCGGGGGGTTTTCTGCCTCTGAACACGTCATTACTGACCTAAGAGCCTGAACATCCGAATGGGATTTCTCAGAATGAATTCCAGGAAACGGCAGAAATTGAAGCTTTAACCTATGAGACACCCAGCTTGTCTGTCGCTGGCCTGAAAGCGCCTGCAATCATGAGGTTTGGCCTTGCTCGAGAGCTGGGCAGCAGCATCGGGAGGCTTTGTGTCAGGCTGGAACGCTTGACACGGGGATTATTTAAACACAAGGAATAGACTGCATTTGGAGAATTGGGTTGATATTGGACAAGGTTAGACGCCTGGAGGAGCTAATTCACGGATGGATAGCTGGCCAGCCCCCAAATCATTTAGTGCATACCCAACCTTGTTTATCCTTTGCTGTTTTGTCTTAGATGCTCTTGTTTTTTTCACACGACTATCATTTTCCTGGCACTACCGGCACAATGAGAAGGAAAAAAAAGTGTCTGCCAACGCAATATGAATCCTCACAGGATTAATTTGCAGCTGATCATGTCTCCAGCTTGGCAAATGGTCACATAATCTTCCAACTTCCAAACAAACAACAAACCTAATTGACTTTGCTGACTTGGCAGGAGAAGAATATACTGGATCATGTTTTGCTTATACGGGCTACGTCATTTGAGAAGAGGACAGGGAGAGCAGTGAAACAGTCGACAACAGCCACAAATAAAACCACAAACAGACGGCGGTTGTCAACCTGTAGCGACCGCTGTTAAGGGACATTCTTGTGCACCATTGAAGCCGTTGGTTAATATTAATGAAAGCTGAACGCTATGCAAAAAGCCATATTTATCCTCATATTTGCTCACTGAACCGGGCAACTGCAGACGAGCCCCCATCAATATCACTTTGCCCCACCCGCGGGGCGCCGCTCTCTTCTTATTGGATGTTAACGATGTCTACACCTGTGCCTGTGGCGGCAGACCCCCGCTTTGGACCGCCGCCATCGCTCATGATGTTGCCGGCCCACAGGCCGGGACGCGACTGGCAGGCCAAACCACCCGGCATCTGTTGGGGGTCGGGCGGGCCTCGGCTCTGAAGAGAGCGTCTGCCTGCAGCGATTTATTACTGGACGCAAGTTGCCTCTTCCCCCCCCCCACCCAGGGACTCTATTCTACAGGCTGAGTGCCGGCTTAATCAGAGCTGACACGTGGAGTGTCCTTGGGTGGACTGACATAGGTGCGTGTGTTTGTGTGTGCGTAGGCTGGACGCGCTCTGTATTGTAAGCAGCTCGGTGAAAGGATACAGCAACACATGTCTTTATGCAAGCCTCGCAGAGCTCCCGACTCGGCCGGAAATGCAGCAACTTCAGCAACAACTGCAAGATAACTTAATGCAAACAAGTGTCTGTGTTTGTGTGAATGCGCCATGTGTGCGGCTATATATTATAAACATGTATGCAAATCTGCAAGCCAAATTAACATAAATGTGTCGCCTCATTGACAGCTGAGCTCTGCCTCTGTCTGAGTGTTTCCTGTCTGTAATTCTTGTGCTCTCTCCGTCTCTCTCTCGTCTTGGTTTGAGAGAATTACACTCTGCAGCAAAGTGAATACTTGTGGGACATCTTCTAACATCTGTCTGCATTTCTCTGACCTTCCCCTCAGTGCTCTAGGACTCTCTCTCTTCCTCCACCTCTTACTTTCCTTCCGTCTTCCTCACCTTCGATGGCCATATATCTTTGCATCCCCCTGAAATTGTTTCAGAAGTAAATTTTCCGTCCAATTTACTCTTCAAATTATCTTTTTATTGTCTAACAAGTGGAAAAATCTGATTCATTTCACAAAACTTTTCTTTAAACTTTTCATTAGATAAAGTTTTGTTGCTGTATCCTCCGAGCAAATGCTGCATCTGCCATTAAGTCAAAGCACGTCGAATGTGGGCGCTGCACTCCAACAAGGGTGCGCCCCCGTATAACCTTTTATGTTTGCAATATTTATGCGCAGGATATCGCAATGTTTCCGAGGTCTGGATAGTGTCCAGTTGGATGACATTAAGGTGGCATCTCGCTTGTTTCGCTGATGATGTTGTCCTTCTGGCTTTGTCAGATTGTCACCTCCAATATGCGCTGGAGTTGTTTACAGCCTGAGTGTGATGCAGGCAGGATGAGAATTAGCCCCTGCGAGTCCGGTCAGAGGGAAAAGCTTCGACACTGTATGTTAATGGTTTTTGCTTTCATGTTTTATGCCTTTGTGTTTTTTCCCCGTTATTGTTGAGGACATTTTCTTTGCTTAAGCCCTCAAGTTAATTATTTTGGACTTAACAGCTTGCACTTTTCTCCTTTTCTTCTCAAGTCATCGGGGATATTTCCTCACACCATGTGAAGAAAGCCACTTCACGTTCAGCAATTTTATTTCAGTGACCGTGCTTTTCAATGCTGTAGCCAAATATTCCCGCAAATGAAAGAGAGCAAACGAGAGCTTTGTTGTAGCTGTAATGGCGATCAGGCAAAATGCGAGCCAACCAGACAACAAGCTTTTGCACTCCGACGTCAAGTGTGGCTGAAAATGATCTCACTGCTGATTCCACTTTATTTAATCTCTTTCGCACTCCCTATTTGAACCATCCCACTTCACGCCTTTATTCCCTCATCTGAATTCTACTTTTACATCCATTTGCAGACTTTTTCTGTCCCTTTCTTTGACCTTACCCCTCATCTCTCTTTTCATCACCTGTTTCCCTGCCAACTTTCACAGATGTTCACTTTCACTTTTTTTTGTTCCATTTGTTTCTAGCTTTTATTAAACTCTGTCACTGTTGTCTCTGCTTCCCCGACATATTTTCTCCCCGGTGCCCCTCTGTTCTCTTGCAGTGTTTTGCTGATGTTGCATGTGTTTCCTGCCAACATGGGGCACAGCTATCAGCACAGCTTGATCGCACTCATCTGTTCTTTTCTTACAAAGATCTCTAAGACGTGGCAATATAACATGTTTTTTTGGGCAATACAGATAGACATATTGTAGCTGCTGCTTTGAAAGTCGTGTCCTTTACATGATTGTTCCCAGATGACCTGAATGCAGCATGTAAGTAAAGTATATCGCTTCTACTTCTGCCTCTTTGGGGGCAGGAAAGTACGAGTGAGTGAGAGGCACTGGCAGAGGAGTGGGTGAGTGGGTGGCTCTGAGATTTTGCCAAATAAGCCCCGTGGTTGTTAGTTGCATGTTCTTGCTGTAATGAGGCCGCCAAAACCTCTGCGACCGTTAAAGACCACAATTAACATGTATGAGCACGCTGGCCCTGACGAGAAGGGTGTCAAACTGAGAGACGCTAATTGGCTCTCTGGCGTAATGGAACAGCTTCCTGCAAGCTAACTGAGAACCACACACAGAGTGAGACTCATAACACACACACACACTCACATAATGCTAAACACCTCAGATGTTTTGAGGCCCGTGGGAGACCCCCTGGATCTACACCGGGTCCCCTATCATTCTGTATTTTACGACTATGGAAGATTGGATAATATAACTCTGTATCAAGCTTCGTGCACAACCACAGTGTAAAATTTTGATGCCTGCGTCAGCCTTTGTGTTTGTGCATTTGTGTGCATCAGTTCCAGGAGTCTCCCTCACACGCCTCCGCACATATTTACAACACCGGGCAATCCTCCATTAATTAGAAAGAGTGTATCGCCAAGATTAATGCCGCTGATACAGAAGTTAAGCTGATGACTCTGTGCAGCGGGGGAGGCAACGTGGGTTTACACGGGACTTTGAGTGCACCCCTGAGGTAAATGTGCGTTACCGGGACTAAGATCTAAAGATGCCAGCTGTAACAAATCAAGGCGATTCTTATTTGGCTGAGTCTGGGAGCCGTCTGAATAAGGGGGAAAAGTTGAAACAGCTTCACCTGTGATGAAAAGCTTTAGTTTGACACGAACCTGGTTGCTTCAGGTTAATGTGACATGTCTTTAAACCCATGGAGAGACCTTGTCGCTGAAGTTTGCACCTAATTCTCACATACAGTCAAATGTAAAAAAACCCCAAAATATATTCAGATGTTTTAGGAAGTTTTGAGTTTCAGAGCAGGGCAGTGCACGGAAAAGTCAGAGAGTTCTGACTCCGTCTGACTTTTTCCTCTGTTTGTTTTCATTCCAATTTGAATGTATATCCGTTTGTCAGAGGTATTTTTATTCTCAGCCGTGCCACAAGGTCAGGATTTTCAAATTACGACTTCGTATTGGAGGATTTCACAGACAAGGCTTTGATGTGCTTGTGCAAAGTCATGTTTGTGGGTGTGAAGCGAAGGCAAAAGCTGCAGTAAGCACACTATCTGTGTATGGCGTGCGTGTGTGGTTGTGCATCTATAAAGGAGACAGATGGCATGGTAAAGAGAGCTGGGAAAATGAAAAGTGGCCTATCAAATCCCTCTCTCATCCATTTCCAAAAATGTGGCATGCTTTGATGCCTCTTTACAACAAAAAAAAAACAGGCAGTTTCCACAAAAATCCAACATTTACTTTTATGGAACGCATTACAGGGCGATACATTTTTGCGACTTAGCAAGGCAATAACTCGTCCTCCAAGATGTTCTGCTGTTTGATGTATTGTTTTATTTCCTATTGCGCTTCTTTCCAGCTTTTGCAATTGCCGATGCCTAACAGGTCTGCACTTATCTGATCCTTACTCTCCTTCGCATTCATCTCATCCGTCTCTCCCCTCTGTTCCCTCCTGCTGCCGGGTGACCTCTCTCCCGCTGCTGTGTCTCCGCGGAGTTTTAAGCAGATAGCTAAGGAAAAGTTTAGCGTGCCTTTAAGGGATAATTATCAAACAGTAAAACGCCCACGCAGCGCTCGCTGGGTAATTACATTTCCCCCATCTCTCCTCTCTTCTTTCCTGAAATGAAACCATCAGTTTTAAAGCTTTGACAATCGACAATTCCCCGGCGTTGTAGCCCCTCAGACTTCTGAATGAAAACTGTGAGGACTAAGTGTTACCCATTATGCCGGCGCTTAAAGGTTTTTGCTCCTCTCGCACTTCTTCCTCGCACTCTTCTCTCGCTCCCGTCTCGCATTCACACAAACAACAGCCCAGCCCATTTGCATTCTGGGCAATTACATTCAATTTGTAAAACCGGCGCTGAACTTTAGCAGAATTAGATTTCGCTAACAGGCCTAATGACATTTAATGGAGCATGATTTATTCATTTCTCTTTCATCAGGTCAAGATATGCCACAACTGGGGATAGAATAATAGCAGATGTTTTTGTTTGTAGTGTTTCCCCTGCTGTAAAACGCTCGCTCTGCTGTTCTTCGACTTGCAAACATCTCCCCAAGACTTTACCCGGTCTGCACTCTAATAACCTCCCATTGTTTATTGATTTGAAAATACAATACTCGTTAATTAATTCTCTGCAAAATTAATCTCATTCTTAGGCATAATACGCCACAGAAGCCTTGTGGGACGGAAATTCAAACATTCTGTCAGTCAAACCCACACATCATTTCCAATTCTCTCTGACTACCTGCAGAGTCCATTGTTTTCTTTACACTGTATGTGTTAGAGCTGCACAATTAATCAAATTCACGATCACGATTTGGGCTTCCCACGATTAAAAAAAATGCAGTATTGATGTTTAAAATGCGTCAAACACTCACTAAACGAACAGCCACTCCCCCAGGGGGCGATGGAGAGTTTTGGCTTCACTTCTGGGGGAACTAACATGTCAAGTCATGAGCATAGAGTAGAAGAGTAAACAACCGAGATCAGTGTTACAGTTCAATGAGTGACCATGTTAACGACTTTTAGGTGAAAGCATCTGTGGTTGTCGTGGTTACTGCAGCTGTTGTAAACAGGAAGGGAACACGTAGCTGTCCTCGTGAAGGCCTCTTTGGTGTGTGTGCAAATGTGTCATGTTGGTGTCTAACACTCAATTGCGTTTTGAACGCTGCTTGTTGTTACACTAAAATAGGAAGAGAGCAAGTCACTCGTTAAACCGAAACACCATTGCCCAGAAATGGCTTGTCATCGGCTGTTTGGAGGTAATTTTACGTTATAGTTGTAATCTGAAAGATATCGGTTTCGTTCTCTTTGGCGGCACCTATGGCGATAAACGGTAATTGCGGGAGCACACTTCCCAGATATCCAGACAGTGTTGCATGTGTGACATTGGCTCCGGTTGTAATTTTTCATCTTCCTACCCTCTCTGGCAGACCAACCCCTGCTGGGTGATGGAAAACGCGTCACTAACTGGGCACCGCTTGTGACACCCAGTCTGTAATACTGCAAATACAAAGGCTTTCATCAGTGGGCCATAGGCTCAATCACCATTGTGTTACCTCATTCGGTTATAGATAGTGACCTAACAGACATTTATTTAAAGGAAAATCTTCAAGATGATAACTTTAAGCAAGAAAAAGAAACACTACTAACTTGTTCAACCACCTGAAAAAACACCACACAGTGCAGTATGATGAGTGTATGAAGGCCAAGAGGAATAACGCCACTACTCCCCGTCCTTGTCCGGCATCAATTCAGACATCCATAACAGTGACTCTGTGCAGTGCGACACCCTGTCCACCCAATTCCCAAAGACACACAGAAACTACCAATGCAATTCTGCCTCTAGAAGATGCACCAAATTCAGGTAAAGAAGTCTGAGTTTGATGCAACATTTGTACATGAGCCGGAATGCAGCACAAAAATGTGTCCCGAACAAATATTGATCAAAATTTCTGATGAGCATTTTGGCCATAATCGTGCAGCCCGAGTAGGTGTTGTTAGCAACTTTGCATACTAGCTTCTACTTTATGCGTCAGTTTGGCCACTTCAGCAAATGCCTTTCCTTTAAAATAAGAAGGACGATGTTATTTACATAAAAAAGCATGTGGCTAATCCTCAGTGTGTCCTTATTCATATGCATTGCGATCTATCATCCCCTCTAAAGATGTTTTCTCTCGCACACTCTGTCATTTTGTCTTCGTCCTTATGGAATCGCTCTATTACTCTTGCAAAGACAACTGGTCGACTCAGCCGGCTACACATTTATTAATCTCTACATCCCAATACTGCTTCCTTAAGCACATTTTACCTCCAGAGGGGGAGAGAGCTAACAGACAAACAAAAACAAAGTCAAGACTCAGAAAGAAAATTCAATAAAATAAAGAAAGAGAACAGACTGTCAATGGAGCTGAAACGTAATGATAAGGACGGGGGGAGTGTGTGCCCGGCCAACTCCCCGCTTGCCTGCCAGGCCAGTCAACACCCAACTGCATTCAAATGATATTCTAGCATCTGTCTTTGAGATTTTCCGGCACAAATCAAGTATATATTGAAGACGAAGAGGCCTCCTTCACTTCCTCTCTCTGTGAACACACTCTCTCTCTCTCCCTCTCTGCTGTTTTTTGTGTACACATTTCAATTTGGCGAAGCAGCTTTCTCTCTGAAACAATAGACTCTTTCAGATATGTCTCTTTTCTCCCCGCAGCCTCCCCGCTCCTTCATTTTCCAAGCTGTTCTTATTTAGGGAGACGATAGCGCCTTGGGACACAGTCAGGCAGACAGGGAGATAGACAGACACACAGAACAGGTGTTTTTTTTCTCTCCCCTCTCTCTCTCTCTGTCTCTCTTTTTTTTCCCGTCTCTTACTTTCTACTAAAACGACTGAAGTTCTTTCCCCACACATCATCACAGCGCCTGTCACTGTCGTCTGGATGATGAAGAGGCGTCGACTTGTGTCTGCAGTTTGCCGTCTCTATTGTGTTTCCTGGCTGTTTGTGGAACTTTGCTCATCAGATCTGAGAACAGTGCCGGGGCCGACATTTCTGCAGCAAATTGATAGCCATTGAAACAGGAAGTGCAGCGCGCTTACTTTAAGGGGACATGTGCAGTATGCCGTCTATGTTTTGTCATTTTTACTGATTGGATTTTTTTCCTTTCATTCGTGGAGCTTCACAGACGCCGTTCTCTGTGTGTGTGTAACCACTCCTACTTGCTGCACGCACACTCATACACTCTTGACTTCTTCTCTTGAGTTCTATTTCCTACTCTACACCCACACACACTCTTCCATGCACGCCCTTAATGCACATATATTAATTCACTTCAGAGTCACGCCCCGTGGCCTCTCATGCAGCAGTGCAGAACATTCATGTGCACTGATCAAGGCGGGCTATCTGCACCACTGTTCGTCCTTCCTCTCTCATGCCGCTTAATGAACTTGCTGGGGCTTAATGCAGCTGAACAGACCCCTATGCTCATACCAATGAGCCACTGCGGACCCCCTCCGCCGTCAAACCTCTGATGGAGCTGCCCCCAGATGTGCGCAGGTAAAGTCCTTCAGGCCGAGGATTCAGGGTCTTAAGGCGGCGTGATTGGCAGACGAATTTAAAGCCGCTCATTAAGTCCGCATCAACGTGATTGGGACAGTTTAGCTTCAGTCCATTCTGAGGGATTCGGCGGACCTCCGTGGAGGGAATGCTTGATCTGTCTGATTGTCTCGTCTCGTTGTAGGTGTGGAAAACGCCTGTTTCATGCATCTGTTTCCATCACAGACAGACTTGTGCGTCTGTGCACATGCAGCGTTTTCATGCAAACTAATCAAGCTGTTGATTGATGGAAAATTAATTGGCTGTAAACAGACTAATTGTTGAAGTCATTTATCAAACCATTTGTCTGATATTTCCAAATATTCACCAGTTCCAGGTCACTAAATATGACAATTTGTGTTGCTTTTGTTTGTTTCATATCAATGCAAAGTAAAAGTCCTTAGTTGGAGGATATTAGCAACTTGAAGATTTGACATTGGCCTTTATTTAATCTAATTTTGTCGGCCATTAAAGGGATAGTTCAGATTTTTTGTCACTAAGTTGTGTGAAATACTTGCTAGTAGTGTAGTGGATGCAAAGCTATTAGCTTACTCACCGAGTCCCGTGGTCAGAGTTCTGGCCGGTTCTGACCACGGAACAAGTACTAGCAATAACTATTACTAGTAATAACCACTAGCAAGTATTTCATAAGACTTGGTGTCTAAATATTCGGACAATCCCTTTAAGAAAACATGCAAATAAGTACAGCTACTTTACTCCACAGGCATATTTTCCTAAGAAGTTTTTCTGTGAAGAACTATTTTAATTTGACCTCATTATAGGATAAACAGACATAAAGTTCTATGAATGTTCTTTTAGTGAGTTTAATGAGTCCTTTCCAGGCACCTTCAGAGGGATTTCATCTATGAGATCATGTACCTTGGTTGGTTTTTACTTTTAATTAATCTAAACAGTCTCAGCCAAAACAGCAATTTCAGCGTCATTATTTGGTCTAGAAACTGTGTCGCAATTAAATGTACAACTAAGCTCTGTCACAATATGCTGTATATTGTTCTTCCAATGTAAAATAATATATATAGGTCAGCCATAACATTATGACCCCATTTTGCAGCCAAAACAGCCCTGCCCCGTTGAGGCATGGACTCCACTAGACTCTAGACTAGCCTCACTCTGAAGGTGTGCTGAGGTATCTGGCACCAAGACGTCAGCAGCAGATCCTTTAAGTCCTGTAAGTCTTGAGGTGGGGCCTCCATGGATTGGACTTGTTTGTCCAGCACATCCCACAGATGCTCAATTGGAGTGAAATCTGGGGAATTTGGAGGCCAAGTCACCTTGAACTCGTAGTGTTCCTCAAACCATTCCTGAACCATGTTTGCAGTGTGGCATGGACTCCACTTGACCTCTGAAGGTGTGCTGAGGTATCTATCAACAAGACGTAAGCAGCAGATCCTTTAAGTCCTGTAAGGTGCGAGGTGGGGCCTCCATGGATCGGACTTGTTTGTCCAGCACATCCCACAGATGCTCGATTGGAGTGAGATCTGGGGACTTTGTAGGCCAACCAACCCCTTGAACTTGTTGTGTTCCTCAAACCATTCCTGAACCATTGTGTGGTAGGGCGCTCTTCTGTTGGAACCGACCACACGGACCAGCCTTCACTCCCCACATGCATCAGCGAGCCTTGGCCACCCATGACCCTGTCGCTGGTTCACCGGTTTTCCTTCCTTGGACTCCTTGTTGTGGGTACTGACCACTGCAGGCTGGGAACGCCCCACAAGAGCTGCAGTTTTGGAGATGCTCTGACCCAGCCTTCTAGCAATCTCAATTTGGCCTGTGTCAAAGTGGCTCAAATCTTTGGGCTTGCCGGTTTCTCCTGCTTTCAATACTTGGAGAACAAAGGGTTCGCTGGCAGCTTAACATACCCCACCCACTGCCAGGTGCCATTGTAGCGAGATAATCAATGTTGTTCACTTTTGTCAGTGGTCATAGTGTTATGGCTGGATTTTGTCCATCTCAAATCTTACCTCAATGATTGCCAATGATCTTCACCTACACCTGCAAACCAGCAGGGGGCGATGTATCTCATTAAAGAAGGTGGGTAGGAAGGTGAAGAAGACCTCATCACTAAACCGGTGACATAATTATAACACATCTCTATTGCTCCCAAGGCGGTGGCAGTGTCCATCCACTCTAGTTATGCAGTTGTCATACCTCTTTATGTATGCCGTTACCTAAGCATCCGTTATCTCTGACATATTGCAATTAGCTGCGGCCACCTCGATGATCGTGATGAAGCATGCAGATGCAAGTACGTACACGTGCACAAACATGCACCGAGACACCAATAACGCACACAAACTCTGCTGTCATTGTGTGGGCAGTAACTGCTCTGGATGATGGGTCTTTCTTTCTCCTTCTGTCTGCCTTTCCATTTATATCTCCCTCCAACACCAGCCCATCCATCCATCTTTGACTTCTCCTCTCGCCGTCATCCACTCTGTCATTTTCCTTTCTCTGCCAGCATGCAATAAGTCCAGCACCCCAGTGTTGCTGAGATGAAAAAGCACTTTCTAACTTTGGCAAATTACATTTTGTAAAGGGGTGTATGCGCTTGCACATGCATCTGGTTTGGTGGGATGTGTGTGTGAGCAGATGGGGGATGATGTAGGGAAGTTAAAAGAGAGGAAGATTCACACGGTTCCTTTTCCATTATCGCCTCATTACAAAACTCTGGGGTTCTCTGAGTGTGCGGATGAACTGCAGCGAGTATTCCATTTGGAAATGGAACTAAGGCCCTGACTCAGACTACAAATTACCCTGCAGATTCTCATCACTGCTGTCTGGTAGACAGATCTGAACCAGTGAACTCTGGCCTGTTGGGTGAGTTCACATTTCGGTTGTGCTTCAAGATGCACTGACATTTGATACTTGTAGGAAAAAGTAGACATGCACCTAACAATGTCCCAGTCCACTTAGGATACAACTCAATATGCAGACCTTTTTAGATAGATATCTGCTGCTTGGGCGTTGGTTAAAGAGGGGGTATTATGCTGTTTCACATTTTAAGACATATATATATAATGTTACAATGTTGGATGTCCAGAGTAAACGTGGGTGAAGTTTCAAATCTGTAGGGAAAAGTATGTCGGAGTAATCCCCTGCTAAAAGAGTCTGCAGGCTGCTGTGAACGCTTGCTTTCAGACCGACTTCTCCAGACACTTCAATTTGTGATGTCACAAAGTGGAGGAACTCCACACAGCAGAACTTCCTACCCCTGGCACAGCTCAAGGACACGCCCATTTTTTTATCTCCAACACTCTGCTCAACGGCTCTGCTCGTCAAGTTGGTTAAGAATGTCTTGGAGAAAGTGTTTCTTTGGCTGTGAAGGAAAGACCTCAGTGTTTTACTTTTCCAAAGGACAAGAACTCCAGACATTCATTTCAAATCGAAAAAGGGAAGTCTACTCTTTGCCGACGACTCTGTAACACTGCCACACGGTAGGAGTGGTTCTTCTTCAGGCTTCAGAGAGCTGGCAAATCAGAGGAAAGCTGGCTTGTAGAGGCGGGATTTCTTAAAGAGACAGAACTGACTGAGTCGTTTCAAGCAGAGGCTGTATGAGGGCCTGCACAGAGCTCCAGTGTGAGAAAATGAGGAGTTTCTTTAACTGTAAATTATGCTAAGCTACTCCACAGGTATCACAGAGTGAAATATATAGCTTGAAATTAGCATGATACCCCCCCTTTAATCTCAGCACTTAAATCTGTGGCCCCTGAACAGAGGCTGTAGTCCACGATGCGGCGGCCCACTCTCATCCCTTTACCTCCAACATCTCTCATTCTCTCTTCCCCTGCTTCCAACACTATCCCCTGTCCTCTCTATAAAGTCCTAAAAAATCTGCTGTTTTTTAGCGCAAGATAATCATGTTTTTGTCCAAATTTATTTCAACTTATGAGCTAAAAATCTTTGCGTTTCCACCTGCACCGTTGACCGTCATTCACTTACTCCGAATTCGACCAACATGTTTGGCCACAACAGTGAATAATTGTGTTATATTCTTAATAGTTTCTGCTTGGAATACAATATCAGTCCAGTTGGCAGTGTTGTCAATACTGTGGCGATTATGATGCTTTTATTTGTATTTATGGTCATCCCTTTTCCAATGCAGATATTACGAACAATGCGCTCCATTGGTCGCAGTTGTCAGCCAGATATTTGATGCCCTCTATTAGCTCTGGGCTTATTTATTTCCATGCTGTATCTATTATTTTCTGCAGTAAGGACCCGATTCTCCCCACAGGGCTCATTAGAGTTTAATCTAATCTCATCAAATACCGTCATTTAGAACCGAGGTATTTAGTCCTAAACCGTCTCAGGCTCATCACATGTTTCTCACTTGTAATAGGCACTGTGGAATAAACAGAGAATTAATTGGCGTTTGAAAAGACAATGCTCAACCATTTTACTGTGAGTTCTCCTTAAGCTTAACCATCTCAGGTGCTCTTCTTCACACCCAAAATACAACTGATTTTACCTCCTAGACTACCTTCTTTTTTTTTTTGTTTTACACGCTCCACTGACAGCAGCAGGAGGACCAGAAAGTAGGAGGCAGAGTGGGAGAAAGACAAGGAATAACATCGATGACAGCGAGTTAAAGTGCACGACTGCATGAGAGAGAGAGCAAGAGGAAGATAACTGCCAGATAAAGACGACTCAAAAGGGTGCTGGAGACAGACAGACAGACAGAGACAGTGATGGAAAAATATATAGCTAGCAGAGTGGAGCGAAGATAAGAAAAGAAGCAGTCAGAGAGGTGGAGGGGGGGAGAAGGGTGGAAGAAAAGGAGGGGCGAGAGAGAGTGCTCTGATTGGGTCAGAGACTTTTGACACGCAGAGGGAGGGGTGTTGGCTTTGGGGAGTTAGCAGGTGATTTATAGGTAGGTGGCCGGGCGCTTACAGTCAAGAAGCCTTATTCATTCCCCCCTAATCTGGCTCACACCAGCCAGACGTGCTTAAGGTAATGGGCACAGCTAGCTGTCTGCAAGGCCACCGGCACCGACGCAGCCAGGCGAGACCGCTGCATATCAAGGAGAGGGGAGGAGGACTGACACGCGGATGAATAAAAAAAGACAATAAACCACCTGAGATACATGTTTTCAAACCAAAATTGGCCAAAAAACGCACAAAAATGCGGCGCAATTCCCGTCACGCATCGTTAAAGGTATTCTGGTGTGTTTTGTGCAGGAGGGAGGTAACAGCTGGAAGGTGAGAGGTGATCAAGGAGAATGGCTCAGCAGAGAGGGGAACCAATTTGAGGAATGGCGCTTTAGACGGAGGAACAAGAGGGAGTGAAAGAGAAATGGAAGGCGAATAGATAATCAGAGTTGGAGGAGGAGTCAAGGTGGGAGGAGAAGGTCGCTCTTAGATGAATGCGGCGAGAAAGGGAGTCACACTCGGGACATCCGAGGCCGAAAGTGATGATTCTCTGCCTTTTTTATTTGAGCTACACTGTAGTTCTGTGCGTGCATGTTCACCTGATTGAAGATGTTTTCCTTTCTTGTTCTTCCTTCCCTTTTTTTTCCCTTCCTGCTCTCCATTTGTCCTCTTGTTTGTTTGATTTGCTTCCTGCCAGAAGCAGAGACAATATTCTGGACGAGCCCAGCGCTGATAAATCGACGCCAGCGGCCGCCCTGTGGCGCATACTCTTGTTCGGAGTGGCAGATCATTTTGTGCCACAGAGAGAGTCTTTGAGAGAGAGAGAGAGAGAGAGATGTTGGCTTCCTGTCTCTCCTTGCTTGTGGCATCTGTGATTGCAACAGCGGGCCATTTGCATCGATCCACTTGTGAGAAAGTCTGGCATCTGGGCGGTTGCTTTGTCCAAATACTGCTGGAGAGGGAATCAACACATGTGCGGACGCAGGCACAGATGCTCATACGGAACGCACATTTTTCTTGTCCCTTTTAAGACGAAAAATTTTCCTAAAACCAATTAACTTTTTTTGATATCACTAAGAACCCAGCAGTTTTTTCTTGTCTCTACCCGGCTGTTGGAGACAAAAATGGATCTTCAATTTAGCGCTCGCACTCGGAGACGAAGCTCAGTATTTCGATTTCTTTGATTTCAGAAGGCCGGAACAATACCACTGTCTGAATATTATTTATTACGCAGCAGAGCTCATTATACAGATTCTCCAGTGGAAAAATAACAGTCATCTTGCAACAATGGAGCCGACTCTAAAATTTGCACCTCCATTGTCTCCTTAATAATGACTTAACACAATTAACAGCTAGCGATTGCATTAGCACGTTGCGGCTGTGGAGACAGCTTATTGAGCTTAATCATTTGTAGCCGTGTGATTCATGTCTAACGATCTGTGATTTACACATTTGATACATCATGTGTGGGAACACGTAGCAATTAGCATTTCGACTGAACCATGAATGAAATAATAATAACTTAGACTTATATAGCGCCTTTCAAAGGACCTAAGGCCGCTTTACAGAGTAAATAATAAGCCTTGCAAACCTTTGTACGAGGTCCATAAAGAAAGACTTCGTACATTATTTAGTGCTAATATATCCTTTTCATACATTGATGACTAACAGGCCAATAGTGTTGAATCTTTGCTTGAGAAAACCATCAGCTACATCTTAGCTTTGCTCTTTATTTGACTGATAAGGCAGACTTTTTCATTGTCTCTGTTGCCAAAAACCTGGCAGAATGTTGAAGAGCCTTTCCCTGCCTCTGTGTCATGCATTATTAAAAGCACATCTCATTGAGTAACATCCCCAAGGGTCCACTTATAAAGCTCCATGTCTTTAAGCATTACCAAAGAAGCAATTAGGATATGTTACAAGAAGGTTGAAGTTGGGGTAAAGGTTTTATCTTTAATGCCATTTTTTTTTCTTTTTACAAACTCGCTGTATCACAACTCAGAAAGATTTTTTTCAGGAACTCGCACGGCATTAAAAAACACGGAAAGGCACTTACCAGCTCTTTCATTAGGATGTAGTTATAGTGGGGCAACCGGATGAGACAGAAAGTAACTTCTCCACTGCTGAGGCTTGATTAGTCGTCATGTAGTTCTGCTTTAAGACGGAGAGCAATAAGGAAAATATGGATAAAAACAAAAGGCAGCATTTTCCCCTGTGAGAGAGAATGTACCCCGTGGATTCTCTGTATCTGCAAGTTTCCTTGCATGACTGCCCAGTAAATGTTCTCTCCTACAACTCTCTGCACCATCGTAACATGGATTTGGCTTACTTTCATGGATTTAATATGTTGTTGAGAGAGCTAGGGCCAGCTATGGGGGGGGTGGTTAAGGGACATTTGTCTTCAACATTTGTCTAGAACCACAAAAACCTTAAAGATCAGCTCCAGTCATTTTAAAGTTTTAAGACATAATAAATACGTCCTTCTTCCTCATTAAAAATTCCAGAATCCGCATAGGCCCCGTCCACTATGCTAATTTACAACCGCAAACAAAACACGTCTCTGCCATCGTTTAGCGCCGAAGTGGTCGCCGTGGGTTGCACATGATGACATGCATAGCGTCACCCCGTCCATTAACGGGATTGGCTCCTTAGGTTTGTGACGTCTCAAACCTGCCAATCTGAAAACGTGTTGTTCAGCCTGTCCTTGGTACACTGAAGTTTAAAAGCAGACAGGCCCAGCCATGGAGATGACTGCTTATGTTGTCCCTGATATGTCTTGAAGCACATGGAGATGTTTACAACTTGATTTTCACTTGAGGGGGTCTTTAAAGTTAAGGCTGTGGACCAATCATTTATTCCTTTGAAAATAGAACGGTTAGTGTCAGTTGGAAATGTAAAATAAACACCAGTGGTCCATGATACAGGACAATGATTTGTTGGCGTATCCATCCAACCAAACCTTCCTATGCAGACTTTGTAAATGTTACTCTACTTCCTCTTTCACTCTCATCTGTTTACACCTATACCAATATCTGTATTGGAAAAACTGTAATTCTGATGTTACTGCCTAAAATGCTATATCTGGTATCGTGGGTATGACATTCAAGACAATGGTCCAATACCAAAACTTATAAGCTTCCAAAAAATCTTTGATTACAGTCAATAACAGGACAGTGCTTGCTTGGAGCGTGTGAGATGGTTCAAAGCCAAGAAAATGTCAGGAATCCGTATTTTTCAAACAATATTTGTTTTTTTTATTGCACCGGTTTCAATCGGCCATGTCTAAGCAACTGAATTGGCATCAGCTGCTAGATGGCTTCAACACTGAACCTCAACAATGATGAAGTGTTTCATCTTTGAAGGACGGTGTCAACATCCCTCCAGTCACTAGCTCAGATCTTGTGTTGACCCTGGTTTAGTCTCTCGATTGAACATCTAGAGTATCCGCCTTCCTCAGTCGCGAACAGCCTTCAAAATGAAACCCAGTGCACCAAAGGACCTCAGGCAGTGTTCATCCAGTCAATCAGTTCAGAGTGATAAAAAGTCGGCTCTGAGTGTGTGCTCAAGCATCACACTGTTTCTGTAAGTGCTTGGGGTTTTAGCTGAAGTAATTGTTTTTGTCGGTCTATCGCAGCACTTTTGACAGTTTCAAATCGCTGACACAGGCCAAGTCTTGAGTGGAGTGACATATTGACAGATTTGGTCTTAATCTGCTGTAGTAAAAAGGAAAAAAAATGCTCTATCATTGAAGTTTGAGATTCACAAGTTCTAAGTCAGAAGTATCTGAACTCGCTGTTTGATTTTTGAAGCATCAAAACACTCCAAGAGGCTTCTTCAGTTCGAGTGGAGTCCGTGACATTTTGTTTTAGAACGAAAGTGACTTGTTGAGGTCACATGCCAGTTCATGTGAGAGTCATCAGTGTCACGTGAATTAAGGTGTGAATTGGTGTGAAACCACTTGGGAACAGGCGGCAGGACAGCAATTTAAGCAGGTGATAAGTGGTGTTGCGGCGTCTCTCTTCTGCTCAGAAGTGCTTCTTGTATTTTGACATAGATGGCCTCTTTCGTTCGTTCCAAACAGCCTTTTCTTTAAAGCCTTTGATTATGTATTCTGGATTCCTCTGCTTGATGGAGCATGGTCCTCAGGATGGATGAGTTTCTGTCGTAGTGGGTGTTCAGTCTGAGAACATGTGCTGCATGTTAAAATAAGCAGTTGGTGGTGGTTGTGTTGCTGCAGGTATTTGTGTGAGCACAAAGTGTGTACCAGGAAGTGTGGAGGCTGATTGTTGGAGTGTGGCAAGTTTCCCTGGTGGCAAATGTGTTTTCTTCTTCCCAACACATTTGTTTGGTGAAAGACTATAGGAAGAGAACGTTGCCATGGGGACATCACCCATTGGTTTATGGATTACCAGTTTTTGGCTTCTGCCTTTATTCAGTAGGATAGCTGAAGAGAGACAGGAAATGTGGAGGGTAGAGAGTGGGAACTGACATGCACCAAATGATCACAAATCGGGAGTCGAACCTGCAATCAGTGCGCCAAGGACTGTAGCCTCTGTACATTGGGCGCCTGCCAACTGAGCTAAACCAGCGCCCCATGGATTACCATTTTGAAGCCTCAATGTTGGCATTGTGGGTGGCCATCTTGGTTCTTTATGAAGCCAGAAGAACCATATTTGGAAGAGACAATGGATTGGCCGCCATGGTAGATACTAGTCAATCACTTGAAGCTCTGTGAGGCCTCCGTTATCGTCTATTTGACTTTAAATGGGTCCATAATCCACAAAATGAACATAATAGTGTAATGAAGAAGACTTAAAGAGGGGGTATTATGCTGTTTCACATTTTAAGACATATATACAATGTTACAATGTTGGATGTTCATACTAAACGTGGGTCAAGTTTCAAATCTGTCGGTAAAAGTATGTTAGGCTGTGGCTGCTGTGAACGCCAGGTTTCACATAGTTTTTTCAACACGCTGCACTTTGGCTGGCCAATCAGAAGAAAGCGGGCTTGAAGGGGCAGGGTTTCTTAAAGGGACAGAGCTGAATGAGTCGTTTCAGGCAGATGCTGTATGAGGGCCTGCACAGAGCACCAGGGTGAGAAAAATGATGAGTTTTTTTAACTGTAAATTATGCTAAGCTACTCCACAGGTATCACAGAGTGAAATATGAAGCCCACCCTTTAAAAGTAGCTATTGAGACCTTAAACTCACAAGGAAAAAGTTTACAGAGGTAATAACTCAAATGAGAAATAGGGCAATTCTGGTCGACAAGCCAACAATCTGCCTATTTTTGCAACCAGTTCACAATTGAATTTAGGAGAATACCTCTGCTTCTTGTATAAAGCACTTTGTCAAACAGTAGAAGACAGCTTACACAGTATGAAGTAACCAACCAGGAATTTAATTTGAAGCACTGAACAATCCCAGAGGTTTAAAGGATTCCACACAAGTCTTCCTCACATTGGGTACTTCTTTGCCTCTGCATTATGAATTATGATCGTACAATGTAATTATCCCTTACATAATGCACGAGTCTGCTCTCAGCCTTGATTAAGTCAACCTGACAATTCAAACTATTCTGTCTTTCCTCTAAGACCATATTAATGCTTTCCTTTTTACACTGTCATGCCGCTATCCCTTCTACACAACATGTGAGGTATGCGTTGACTCTTCCATTTATTTAACGTGTGTTGAAGGCCCATGTATCAGCCTTTAATGGGGAAGCGACACGCTCGCCTTATGTACACCTACAGTGCAGTGACAAGCGTTTAGTATTACTGACAGAATCAAAGGAACACTAAAAAGCTTTTATGCAGCCTATATTTAATGTATATATGATACATGTTGGTGCCCATCAAATGTAAGCCTCGCTCGTATGTCATCTGGAGAGTGATGACGGTTGACATTAGTCTTAAGCCATGAATAAATCCTTTAAAGCGCCCCCCATTGCCCTCTTAAACAGTCATCCATACCTCTTTGAACGTTACCCTGAGATGTTTATTTCTCTGTTAGGTAGCCATTTTTTTTATCACTGTCAAACGACTTCCCCTCCTCCCATTAGCCTCACATGTCAATATCTCTCAGCGTGGCTTTTCCCAGTTGTTTCTAAATCAGCTTTCTAAATCTTTTTTCTCCCTTCCTCTGATTTATTATTTGAAGAAAAGCTCGGTAATGAGAAAGAAAACTGTTGTGTAAGCCTCGCAATGAAGGTAATGAATCCGAGATGTTGTTTTTTTTTTGTTGATAATAACTTTAGAGGATTTGACGATTAGCAAGCGTCCCGCAGAGCAAAAGCTGACAGGACGAAAGCAAAGATGTATTAGCTTTATATCCAGACGAGTCGGCCGAGAAGCTTCTGCACCTATTTTCTCATTTTCTGCTTCATTATGGGAGACTGATTTTTCTGCCGCGCTGTGAAAGAGAGAGGCTTGATACAGATGGGGCCTTGTTTGATAGTGAGCTGTGAAGCTCGAAGAAAGTCATTTCGCAACTTTTTTTTTCTTTCTTCCTTGGCATCCTTATCACGCTGGAGGACGATGAAGGAAGAACAGAGAGGAAACTGAATAAGATTAGTCGTTCTGTAATGGACTTAGGCTGGGTGTAGTGGACTTTAGGGTCACGTTACTTGTTCGACACGCAGAGGACAATGTCACCTTTTCAAGAAAGTGAGAAGATTAAAAAATGAGTCATGGCTTCCCCCTTAAAGGAACATAAACAATGTACCCTATACAAGTCATTGTTCCGTATGTACCTTGTATTAAATGCGCTGCAGAAAGAGCTTTTTTTGCATACTTGTCACCCGATTGGTGCTGATTAAGGTCCATGGTTTCCCTGAAGAGCCCCTTCCATTCATTCATTTGTTCAGCATGAGGTCATTCTCTGGGACCACAGTACTGGCCTTGAGAAGACACATGTTGGGTGTTGGCTATTTCATCTTGTACAGCAGTTAGTTCCAACCAAGTACTCTGATTGGACAAGAGGCATTCCATGAGTGCTGATATAAAGTACAACATCACTGGGACTTTTCAGCCCGTTAAAGCTGAACTGAAATGAGACGGTCTGGTCTACGGAGCATTTCCTGTTTGCGTCACCAGCTGTTCCCGCCTTTACCCTTGCATCCTGTCGCCTAGCAACAGGTAGCTAGCAGGCTAACTAGCCGTCACGTAATGCAACCTATTATTTCAAAGATAATCTCATAATCTAGGGCCCTTTCGTTTGTTTTAAACACGTGCAACACTAGCTATTCGATTGAGTTGAAATAAAAAAATGTATGTTTAAAGTATATCCCTCGGCCACCTAAGAGTCCGCCATCTTGTTTGAATTGGCAATGAATCTCGGGTTATGCGTTGGGCCGCTATGATTCTCCCGATGGATCCCACATGGAGGGAGGAGGACGCATTTGTCGGCCTCATGTGAAGTAGCCTTCGAAATGGGACCGCCTTTGACGCGCCGCTGACGCAATCGGCCTTCAAAGGCTGCAGCCCCTGCAGCCTGCCTCAGCCACGTGTTCTTAATACTGTGGACACAGAGTGCAGGACAATGTTTGTGTTTCAGTTAAGTTGTGGAATTAGTTTGGTTGGTGGAGCAAAAAAATAATTTGTTATTGATTAATACTTTTTACTACTATTAGCAACTTGACAACTTAACTGTTGTATTGCTTAAGTCAATTGTGCCTTTTTAGAGAAATCTTAGCCTCACGTACGCCTGGCCACAAACTCACTCTAGTCAGAGAGAGTCCCACAGCTTTGTTGAGAACTTGTCTCCAACATGTACCAGCCACAGAACTGCAGCTCAAAGTCAAATAATAATCAAAGATTGAGTTATCTAAGTTTGAGAGTTATCGGTGCTTTTCCTGACAGGTCGCTCTTCACTTTTAACCAGCATGCAATTTGACAATCCAAATTTACATAATCATATGATTTACATATTTGCGAGCAGACAGTGTCTTATTTTTAGCCAAAGCATCTCCTCTCATCCTCTTCTCCACAATTAGATGAGCCAGTCAGATGTATTTACAGTAGGAGCATCTCTTTTTCTGGGCCGCAGATAAAAAGCGATGATGGCCAATTAAACAAGACATGATTTTAAGGATTACAGCTCTTTGGACATAAAACCGCTGAATGCGACCATTAAAAGATCTCACTGGAGA